>NC_090935.1:604159806-605409806 GCF_040938575.1 Ambystoma mexicanum
CCGCGGACCAGCGGCAGGACCCCCAGGTTGCAAACAGTTTGCTTATAAGGGTAGCGGGGACGGGTAAGTGGAGCCGTTCACCTACAATGTCCAGGGCCACAATGGCAACGTGTAAAGCAGACTCACCGCCGGCGCCACAAACACTGTGCGGGACCCAGGCACTGCATGACCCCGTCCTCACAGTGCATCAGGTGAGATTGGGGAGGCGGCCCAATGAAGCAAGGCAGCCGGAGCCCAAGGCAGTCCACGCGGGAAGAGCGAAGAGGTCCGGACCCACTTCAAGGGTGCCCCGGCAGCTCACAGGGCGTCCAGGGAATCTGCATCCGGTGGGCTAAGGAGGGCTCACAGGGGAGTCGCAGAGATGGGTGATGAGTAGGCGTTCCGGGCAGGGGCCCGCGAGGGCTCGTCACAGGCAAACCGGATGAGCAGGGCACAGAAGCTCGGCTCGACCCTCCGCCACTGCAGGCCCAGCAGCAGCAGCACCGCATGTGAGGCGGGGCTCTCACACTGGAGACAGGGAGCGGGCCCGGGTACAATTTGCCAGAGGTCCAAAACACACACCAATAACTCTGGAGGGGAGCCGAGTTATGACCCCAAAGTTGGACGAGTGGTGAAGGAGGATATAGGTGTAAACCTCCTGATATAGGGTCGTCTACAGCACTCTCATTCCGCAGATATGTCCGAGGATGTGGCCACCTAGATGGAGCTCGCTCTTCAGGCAGCCATCTTCAACCAGCGCAACAGCACCCCTCCAAGAGCATTGGACTTTTGACCAGTGATCCTGCCTTACATTAACTAACCTATATGTTACAAAATAACAGGTCACAAAATGTGTTATCACCAGTTCCACAAGATATAACATGAAGCAAATAAAAACTGCAATTCAATAAACCAATTAATTTATTTTGAATACATTGTTGAACCTATTTCTTTCTGTAACGTCCTTGGTTGTGTACATTTTGTAATGGTTTGTTCAGGTAACTATGCTTGTGAAATGAATGTGCAAATGTTGCTGCAAACCTGGTTCAGCTGCACATTGGTGGACGTTCACCATCGTCTGCATTATCTTCCCTTTGCCACCCCCTGTGCCAACCCTTGGAGTGCCCACGCTTGCAGTTCTAATAGTAAGTTACACCATTTTCATGCTTCATGGACCCATCACTAACTAACTGGATCAAAATCCAACAGCCATCTGTAAATCAGACCACCACCTCAAAATAAACTGTTATCCAAACAATGCGGGCATGCGGCACAATAAGGAATAAAAAGCCCTCAGACCATCCAACATGATCACAAATCAAACACAAGCAGCCCATATACCAGGGCGCCATGGTCACAGTATATATAAACTCTGTGTATTACCATGAATACCAATGAAGTGAAATTCATCAGCAGTCTATTAAAAAAAAAGCAGACCAGTCATATGGCATAGATAGCAATGAGTTAATATTCATATGCACAACTGGATACTCAACTAAAGTAAATACAGCCACAGCCAACACGTGTTTCAATACAGCTGGGTATTTTTCAAGGATGTTAATAATCCATGACACCATTCCAATAGCATATAAAAAAAAAGTCAAGTCAATAAATGCAAAGGATCACGGAAGAGGACAAGGGAAAAGAAAAGGGCACAAAAAAAAGAATGTTAATTAGAATCATTAGATAACAGGTTGCCTTGTATCTACATAAATCACAAATCAAGACTTCAGAGAAACATTTGCCCTATGGCAAAACGATCGAACCATCCCAGCTGACCCATAACAATGTCTGATGGCTATTCACCGGGAAATGAAAAGATCCCTGAATATCCTGACACCTCCATCGTCAAGAAAAATCAAGACAGGAATCAAGTGAACCATCCAGTGCTATGAGAGCGGGCTGGCCGACCTGAGAAGGCACAGAGGAAAACAGGAAAGATGCAGGCATTCATGGGTGAATGAGAAAGACTGCAAGATTCAAGTGGAGAGATACCAGAAAACAATCTGGCAGAAGAAGAAGAAAGAGCACAAACAGGGCGGAGCTCCCGAAGCCAAAGATATGACCACAGAGGTGTGCACAATCCCCAAGAAGCTTCCAAAGACACGCAGCGGCTTGCACAGGCCCATTCCCCCCCTTAGATTGCAAAGGACATAGCTTTATTGAAAGCAAAGTGTTGAGAAGCAAAGGGTGGCATGAGTGTCCCACTTGAGATGCTCTCCCCCTAAAATCGAAACTTACCCAGAGTTACTCTCCTGTTTTGCCACTGCATTATCCTTTGTGGACAAAGTGAAAAACATCAAAATACAGTACTTGCCCTATAATGTGCCAAGGCCTATAGCATTCCAAATAGACAACACCACTCTCTTTCATACCAATCTCCAAAGAAGGTTTGGTCAAGTGAACAGGTGAACTTAAAGTCTCATCCATGGATGCACGAGCATGCCCTGCCGCCTTCATGAAGAAACAGGTGGACACATCAGTGGAGTAACTTTGCTAAAAATGTTGATGGGGACATGACATCTAAATCAAAGAGTCCCCAGCCAAATGAGTGGGACAAAATGGTGTGCCACAAAAGTTGGGGAGAGGGGCAAAAACCCTTGTTCCCACTCACCAATCTGTGAAATACATCCCTCTCAGAAATGATGATCCCTGCTCCACTCAAGAAGGCCCTGCCCAACCTCTTCAAAAAACCTAACAGTAATCCACATGCCCTGCCCAAACTCCAACCTGGCCTTTGAAGTTGAATTCATGGAAAAAGTGGTCATGTACCAAATTTGGAAATCTAGCAAAGCCCATGCAATCCTCCACAAGTGACAAGAAGCATTCAGAAAAGTAAGAGTACAGAAACCACCATACTCAACATTAAGGAAATAGCCTAAAAGCCTGGGAAAGCAAGTATCAAGCAGCCCTGATCCTTCCAGTGCTATCTGGTGCACATGATACTGTGGATGACAAGCCACTTATAGACTTGACTATTAAAAGGTCTGCTCTGCCCTCGCTAACTTCATTCCTTGAAGGCCAGAGGTCCCGGGTATCAAAGGGGCAACGTATGTCTAAGCCCCACCATTGAGTCCATCTGTCCTCCCTTTTACTGCTGCTGTTCCACACATATGTGAGGCCGCAGTTCCTTCTTGCAGACCCTGATTGACTAAATGCGATTAACACAATACCTCAGGATACTTGCTTCAAAAGCAGGGTTTGATGAGGGACACCTTTCTATAGCTAAACGGGAGCAAAACTGAAATCCTACTCTGCGAGCGATCCAAAATCAGAAACCTGCCTTGTGTCTTGCCCGCCGCTGTCGGTGCTGCCTCTACTCCTCAGTCAGAAACCGTGCACCAACTTTGATTCTGAGTTCACCTTCTGGCCGCAGGTGCATGCAGTGTTGAAGCGTACACACTACCGCCTTTGCAGGCTGTAGGACATCCTCCCATTCCTGAAGTTCTTCTTCAAAGTGGGTGTTCTACAATGCCCTATGCGGGTGCTCCAAAATCCACGATATGACATTTGTAGTTGCCCGGAACAGAATAACCTGCTTGGTTGCTCCCTCAATAGAAGGAAGAGACAGCACATCTGAAGGATTACAACAAAGCCTCCATTGAATGTCTCTTCAACAAAGAGTGGAGTTAAAACTCCTGTGTACAGTCCACCGAGAAATCTGGTGCAGGGGACCCAAATACCTTGCAGAGGAACTGAAGAGTTATACACCTTTGGGAAATCCGAGGTCTACCAATTCTGGTCTTCTTTCTGTCCCCAGTTACCTGGGGAAACACAGAGATCAGACTCGGTGTGGCCGGACGCAATGCATGAATGAACTGACTCTGAACTTTATCTTCCAAGAGAAGGACTCCAGTGTCAGGCAGGATCTGAAAATCTTGCTCATCCTAAGGCCTACCAGAGTGTGCCAAGATGCCCATGCAGCCCATCCACAACACTATGCACCCCTAATCAGATACACACAACATGCCAAGATGTGCTGAAATAGCTCCCAAAATCCCGGAACTCTGCCAAACAGAGGGGTCCTTATCAGGACTCCCACACTTACTCCAGTAGCACTATTCCGCCATCCGCAATCACATCGCTTCTTCGTGGAACCCTGGAGAAACAACATTACTTATTCCTTGTCCCACGTTCAGCGGCTCATGGCTCATATTTTCTCTTTGCCAACCAAGATGTGCTCCTCCTGGTGTTTTGTCAAGGAAGATTTGCTCCTCCTGGTAATTTTTCATTCTGCCTACTACAGACGTCTGAATCGCCTGCACTCCACAAAAGGGCATGCTTAGGTGGTGGGGCTCTAATGGCAAAAACAACAAAGAGGGACTAGATTGGGAATCTATAATTGGGGTGCCAAATTCATTCCTCCGTTACATCCCATCATCTTATAACACATACAATCGGGTTATGGAGCACTCTCTAGTACACAACAGCTCGAGCCAGAGTTACTCATCAAGCCACTAACGCTATGCCTAAGCAGAAGCACACCCTGACCCTATCAGGGGATGCTATCACTAGGGAGACAGTGATGTTTCAGCTATCAAAATGGAAAGGGGGAGAAGACTGTCCCTACTTAACAATACGCAACCATTATGACGTCAAAGTTCATCTAAAATCCCACATAGATAGTAACCCATGACATGAGAGACAATTTGCCTGTATCGATATGCTCATGAGATGAACATTGCTAAGGGGAATTTCCTATTTGTTTATTAACCAACATTGCAATATGTTATCAGGGCATATGTGCTGGGTACTCCTGGGTATTGAAAATAGCCTGCAGCCATGCAGGGCAAGAGCTAGATCTGTGAAGCTCGAAATCCCTGTTATGTAGCTTGCAGTCCTGATTCTGAGTACATGATAAAAGTCTGCTTCCTTGTGCTAAGCTACTTTCTGCGTTTCAAGGGATCTACATTTGGAGACAGCTGTGCAGAGAGGCACAGTGACTGAACATCACCTCTGTCAGAACCAGGATTCTAAATCCACATTGTGTCATGGCAGTGGTAGAGGGGTACCAAAAATGTAGTGGACCTGTGACTCCGACAGTGGACCGAGTAGGAAGGAAGGGAGCAACGTGCAACACATTTTCAAGGGGTGCAGTCATGCTGGTTGACAGCCAATTGATTTGAAACAGATTTCACTTTAGCTGTAACTGATATCCGGTGGTAAAGTGGAGAAGTGTGCTTTAACTTCATAAAGAACAGTTCTGGAATGGTGAAAGTGGTTGTAAAAAGTAGTGAGCTGTTAACAGTGAAAAATAAAAGTAGTGGAACACCGCCCCCGACCGTTCCCACTTACTTTGACCACTGTGTCAGAGGGACCCTCATTCGAACTGGGGTCACCAAATACACAGGGCCAGTGCAGGGCACATAGATATCCAGGGACAGATTCTCAAAAATGAGCACAAATGAAAAAAGCGCAGAGTATGCACGTCTTTCATTTGCGCTCAATGCTGAAATGTGCAGGTCACCTTATTCTCAATGGAGGCAGGTGCATTTCAGGAGGGGCTGGACGGTAGCGCAAAGATGTACTGTCTAGCCTCCTTGCATCTCAAATGTGTTACAGACTACCAGAACCATGTGGTTGCTGGGAGTACATTTCAGCAAGAAGGGCGGGTACAGGGCGTGCCTCGGTGTCATGTATGAAGAAAATAAATAATTTCCACCCCCTAAGGGTGACAGCGATGGTTTAAACCGCGGCTGTTACACTTAAAACAAAATCATGCCAGGGTCAGAAATTACCTTGTTATGATTTGCACGTCGCCCTGCGCCTGTTTCAAAAGATACAGGGGGTGACCCTCCCTTATGGGCATTTAAGAGAGCCTCCGTTTGTGAATTTTGGATGTGCTTTTAAATGCAAATGCACAAATGGGGGGAAAAAGGGAATGTGAATGAGTGCATCTAAGAAGTGCTCATTCCGATCCCCTTTGAGAATTGGGCTGCTCCTTTTTTTGGCTCAAGTGAGGAGAATGTTAAGCGCATCTCCTAACTTCCTCACTTGTGCCAAAAAATGTTCTGATAATCTGGCCCTAAATCCATAAGTGGCGAACAAGGGGCCTTCTAGCAAACCCCACCCAAAATCCATCACTACAGAGGCAAGGAGAGGTAATCCTGTTGGTCAATGAGATTTCAAACAAAATCTCGTGAGATTAAGAAATCTCACGAGATTTCCTTGAAGAGACTATGAAAGGCCCTGGATTTGTACCTGGTTCCAGGATTTCTACCTGGATGGTCCCTGCCACGCTCCCGCTCATCCTGCGAGAAGAAGAAACTAATCACATGCAGCAGGACTACAACCTGTGGAGATAAAGAAGTGACCTTCTTTGTTTGCTGCATTCCAGTTGCTGAAGCCTTTTTCCCCACCATACTCTATAACTGCCAAGATTCTGCAAGGAACAGAAGGAAAAGAGGTTAGTGCTACTGTCATGAAAAGTGATCAAGTACCCCCGCCTAGCAATATACTCACCTGTTGGGAATTGGCACTGTGTTCCAGAGATTTTCTACCCTAAAAGACAGAGAGAAAGAAGAGCTAGGTTTCAGCCTTGTGTATCTTCAACAAGGGGATAATAGACAAGAAGCACAGACCAATTTGAACGGACACTTCAAGATGAAGAGATAGATCAAAAGAAGTAAGAAGACCACAGTGGGGTGAAGCTCAACCATTGCAGGGTTCACCATTTTGTCAGGCTGTGGAATGAAGATAAGTACTATATTTCATTGGATAGGAATTGCTATCAGTTGTTGCTGGACAAGACTGAGGTGTTGTTAATCAGCACTCTCCTGGTCATCTCTGAACACACAAAGGTAAAAGTTACTGCCACAGAGGGCAGACTGAGGAGGGTGGAATGTGGCCACGCAGAGGGAAGTTTATTTATTTATTTGTTTATTAAATGCTGAAAACCCGGTAGGCATCAGGGAATGACAAAGACACACAAGACAAAACATAAAGCACAGGACAACCAACGGGGGCAGGTGAAGGTAATTTATTCGAACAGCATGTTTTTTTATTTTTTTTCAGAAAGGCAACACATTCTTTTCCAGTCATAGTGCCAAGGCTAACGCATTCCAGGCAGGAGCTGCTAGGGCAGGGAAAGGTCTTCCACTTCCTCTGACACGGTTGAGCAGATGACTGTTGCTTGATTGCAGGACTCTTTGTGGTTGGTAATTTGTTAGCTTGTCTTTCAGGTCTAAAGGAGCTTTCTCGTGCATGCACTTGTGTGCCATGGTTAGGATCTTAAATTGAACTCTGAAGTTCACTGGGAGCCAATGGAGTATTTTCTGTGGTCAGTAATGTGCTTTCTGCCAGTTACATTTCTGATTATGTGGATGGCATCATTTATCTTTATTTTTAGGAGTTTACAGAGGTTTCCCTTGGTCACGCTCCCTAAAAGAGTGCTTCAATGGTCGATTCTGGAAATAATCTTTGCTCTGGCCAGGGTTTCACAATTCTTCTCAGAAACAAATGGTTTGACCTGTCTGAGGAGCTTCAGGTGGTATTGTATAGAGTTTACTAGGTTAATAACCTGTGTGTCGGAACTCAAAGAGGATTGCAGGTAGGTACGTAAGGTTATGACCTTGTCCAGAGTTGGAATTTGACACTTCTCAATGAGGAAGTGTCCTTCGTGGAGGTCTAACTTGTGTCTGGTCCGAGGTAGACCAAAGAGCAGTAGCTCAGTTTTGGAGTTGTTTAGGCACATCTGGTGCATGGTCATCCACTGTTTACAGTTTTGAAAATGGAGTTAAGTTTAGTAGAGTCAGAGTCATGACTCCCTTCTAGACTGAGTAAGAGTTGTGTGTCATCTGCAGAGTTAGAAGAAAATGGACACCAGATTCTGAAAGCAAGTCACAGAGAGGCCTAATAGAGATTAAAGAGAGCTGGGGACAGACAGGCTCCCTGGGGTACTTGAGAGAAACCTGAAGGTCTCTCACCGTTGGTCCCGGAGGTCTGTCATCCAGATGGCCAGGACATGGCCATCGCTATCGCATCCAGTTCCTGGGGGTGGACCAGTGGGGGAGGATCACCTGGATGGAGGTCTTCGGGGAGTGCAAGTGGGACACTCATGGGCGAGATGCAGTACCCCCTTCCTTGTAACACCTTTTCCCCATCCTACCATGTAGGACATTTAGAAGCTCTACTCCCCCTTTTCTGACACAAACCCTTTCTTACACCGTAACAGACAATGGACAAACACCAGAGCCATTAACCTGACGTGTCCCAACACACAGGTCAGGCAGAGTCAATTGACAATGACCATGCACATCTGATGGCCCTTTGCCTTCGCCAGAGGGATAAAAGGCAGAGCACAAGAGCAGGCTACGAGCAAGGCCGAATGCACGAGGACACAGCTGTACCGGACCGGCAGTTCAAACGGAGATGAAAAGCAGCGAGACCTGGAAGGATGACGAAGGGGGAACTGCCCTTGCCCTTTTCAACTCAGACCCGCAAAGCCTCCAAGAGGGAAATCAGAAGACCGGGCGTTGCAGCTGGCGTATGGAGGAGCAGATGTCAACGGTGCATGGGAGCCTCCTGCATATTTTAACTTTTGTGAAAGCCCAGAGAAGGGCCAGCGGCAGAGTGGTCAGGCAACACAGCAGTGCTCATTCGAAGGACTCTCGCTGGCCCCTTTTGTGTTGAAAACTGCAAGTACCAGAAGGCCCTAGGAAAGGGCGAACTGAGATGTCAGAGTGGTCCTACAAAGGTCACACCAAATCCTTTGTACAATCGAAAGTCTCTGACCCATGGCCGTGAAAAAGCTAGGGGAAGGGAACCCCACTTTCTGACGAAATTGAGCAAATCATGAACTGTGTTCAAGAAAGGCCATAGTGAACCTGGCAGAGGGAGACCCACTTTGCAAGGAGGATCTGAGCCCGGCGGAGGGAGATCCTAGGGGCGAAGAGCAATCAGCCAGATGCAAGACCACAGAAGGAACATTTGTTGGTTTGCTTGTTGTTTTGAATTATCCGGCCTTCTAAGGCAAGATACTTTGAGGAAAGAGACTTGGTCCCTGACGGTTCTGGTATCATTGAACTGGAATTGTGAGCCTCGTGCTGGAAAGGCCCAGGAGTGTGCTGTGCTCAGGAGTTCCACCTTATCCCATGCTTGAAACGTGGGGAAGGGAGACCCAGCCATACCATACTGACTTATCATTTTGAGAATGCTTCTTTCTTTTCTGGTGAACATTATACCACACTCTTTTTGTAATTTAGTGGTAAGGATTGGCAATATGTTTTTGTTTGTATCGGCCCTTTTTATTTGAAAAGACGCTACTAGGCCTGCCTTATTATTATTTGATGGTCATAGCTTGCTCCCATTTTAGCTTTAGGTCTAGATTAGGTGTTTTCCTCACCCTGCATACAGTTTAATAAACACCTTTGAACTGTGATCACCTGTGTCTGTCTTTACTGTTGCCACCATGAGTTCCTTACATACTCCACAGATAATGGGGGCATGATCAGAGCAGGAGCCACCCCAGTGCACTGCTGAAACCCTACAGGATTGGAAAGAGTGACTCCATGTGATAGCTTTGCGAGAACATCTAACGATCTTATCCAAGGTGAAAAGGAGAATATCATGACCAGTTAAATGCATTTTATTTTATCCATCATGCCGAGCATGTCAGTCTGAAGATCTAATAGTGTACTCTTGGCACTGTGGTGGGCCCTGAAACCTGACTGTCTGGATTACAGGGTAGAGTTTTGGCACATGAAGCTCACAAATTGTTTTGTGGCTACTTTTTACACAATCCTCAGAAGGAAGAAAGAATTGGCAATCAGTGTTATGTTGAAAAGAGGTGTTGACAAAGCCTGTAAGGAAGGGTGCAAAGAGTGCTTTGTTATACAAAATGAGTTTGGAGGGTAGGATGTCCGAGGGCAGGAAGTAGGGTGCATATCCATAAGCGATTCGACCAAGTCAAAAGTTATTATGGCCCTAAAAGCAGCTTCAATGTTACAAGCAGTAAAATCTCTACTTTAAGTCAGACAGCAACCACTTGCTCTACCCTTCCAATCACTCCCTTGGAATGCAAGTTCTAACCCTGCATCATGATTTCAATTGCCCAAAAATGTATGCATATGCATGCAGGTGCTAACAATGCTTTACGATAGTAATTGAAGGTCCTTTGTTAACAGTGAAGCCCAGGCGCTGTTTAACCTCTGTGTCCTGTTCTGTCTGGCCACGGCTCTGTAGGTCAGCCAGGTCGACTCAACATAGCCCAGAAATTTCAGAGGGGTGGGGGAGCTGAAGCCCGGTCAGCTCAATGGTGTTGCACCAATGGGTGGAGTTATAGTGCAAGATTCACAATATCTATATCTGAAGAACGTTCTTTCTCGGGTGTCATTGCAAGAAACAATACAAAGTGTTGGTAGGGTGAGTGCTAAGACCTCAAGATTACTTTTTAAAGGCTTGATCGCAATGCGGCTGCCCCACATAGCATCCTCATTTACTGGTCCCACTGGATGGCTCTTGGACAGGCGCACCTCTAGCTGAGGCTATGCGAGTGGCAGAGGATGCTGAACCATGTCAATACCCAATGAGAGCAGCATCCAGTCTCTGGCTGTCACCACACCCCTTGTGTGACTATTAGTGGGTAGAGAGTCCCCAAGGCGCCTGTGGCACTGTTCCCACATTAGGTGAAACTTGGGCATGGCAGGTGATGTGTCCATTTTCATTGGCTGGTTTATTCCGATGGCTGCCTTTACAAAGTGCACAAGCACCTTTTTGAGACCCCGCGCTTACCTTTCCAAAGCAGGTGGCACTACTCCCAAATGACCATCTTGCCAACTCCTGTGTGAATTTCACCGAGACCAATAAGTACCTTTCTAAGCCCCATAACTTAACGCCCAAACTCAAACAAGTACATTTTCCTACTCCTTGTGTTCTTTTAAAATACCCCGAGTTACCATACAAAGCCCTGCACTCGCCGTGGGTACATTTCCATACCCCATTACCAGCGCTACAGAAAAGGGGCGTCCCAGCAACCTTTATACACTAAAAATTAGCAAATGCTGCCAGAAAATACAAATAGGGAGTAAAAATGCTCCCCAAAAAATCTGGAAACAGACATCGGAGCTTGTGTCCCTGCTCCCGCACACAGTTCCATGGAAATGTTTGGACCAGTAGTGCATGTCGTACCATGGGAAGCAACTATTATTATTACTGCCTGAGCCAAAGAGGTAAACATGTACTTTTTAATCTGCATGAATATCTAGGTGCAAAGAAATATTACAAACACATTTTGTTTGTTTGTTTTATTTTTTGTAATGCGCACCAGACCCAAGGGTATCAGGGCGCAACAGTTACAAGAATATGAGAAACTTAGTCACAGTATGTCATAAGGTGAATTACATTACTTACAAAGATAAGCGAGTCTTCGTTGCAGAGGGTCATGAAGTAAAATACAATACTTAAAACATAAGATATACGGACATTTACAGATATTACAGGTATTATACCGAGGTTGGGGTTCAGCCATAGGGCTAGAAGATAGGGAATATTAGTTGCATTTCGCTTGCAGAAACATGTTTGTTTACAAAAAAAGATATATTTGTACTTGCTTATAAAATACTCGCATTGGGAAAGGGACTTACTTTTTTACGCTCTAAAAAATCATTTTGCTCTCAACTTTTAAAATATGGTAGTAAAATACTCCTACTCCAAAATCTTATCTGGAGCACTTTCCATTAGTTTTATTTTGAGGCCTGTGCGTGAAGACCTCACTGGGCTTGCACAGTCCCCTGAATGTCTTTGTTCACAATCGGGTTGTGGGGTGGAGCTGTGGTGCTGGAACCAATTTCAGAGTGGAGGTGCTGGCTGGTGACAGAATGCCACACAAGTTATTAGGGGGGGAGTCCTAGTGCTACTGGACCAGTGACTAAAGCAAATACGCAACTCTTCTGTGAGGTTCGGGAAATGTTATGCTAGGTTATTGTGATTTCTACGGCGCACTGCTGCCATTTGCAAGGTCTCCAGGTGCGCAGGCAGATCTGAGAAGGAAGGGGGTTGGGATGGGTTCATTGGTGGGATTGAGAGGGAGAGTGCAACAGAGCTTTGATGTGCTGTTGGTAGCTTCAGATTGGAAAAAAACAGTCACTGTGTGCTGGTTTGTTTTTAGTTGATCGACATTGTGTGGTGCTAGATGCGTGGTTGTATATGGGTGGTTTATGCGCATCTTGGGTGTTGTGGAGTGTCAGTGGGGTGTTTGTAGTTTGCAGTGTTTTTGTGGCAGAGGTATGTGTCTGGTTTCTTCAGTGTTGGATGTTGGGTATGCAGATTATTAGAGCGTTTTTAGTAGGGTTAGTCAACAGTCATCTGAGTCTTTTTTCTGTGGGTCTGATTGATCCAATTGGTAATATTATTCTATGGTGTTTGGGGTTGGGTGTTTTTATTTCTCTGGATGATCCAGTTTCAAAGATTCTAGTTGTGTTGGTTTGGCGGTTTTCCTTCGCTGGTGTTCCCTATTTGGCTTGGTGAGTTAACGAGCCATGTTTGTAACAGTTTCCTGAATTTTAGGATAATGTGTGCTATCGACCTGTCCTTTTTTTAACCCTGTTCACCAGTGAAAGTGCCCCTTAAGAGCTCTTTGTGGTGGCTGAGGAACAGCTCTGGGAAGAGCCCGACCGCTCTACTGACTGGACATTCTGATCCGTCTCCAGGCATAGTGGAGACAGGTTTGTGGTTCATTGTGTGCATGCTGTGAATCCCGTGTGATCTCCACCTTGCACACATGCACATAGCAGACTTCTCCAATTCTCTGCTACTTCCTCCTCATGTAATCACATAGATTATACATGACATTCGCTTGTGCAGAAGAACCTGGAATAATGAATAAATCCACAGAGATGCCTTGCATTCACCGGCTCGACCGGAGCTCTGCTCAAAATGTGACCTCCGCTACCTTTACGAAATAACACTGAAGTCTCAAACTAGATAAAATAAGAACACAAAGGCTTTTATATATTCCCAGAAGTAGTAGATTTCTTTTAAATAACATTATGCACCACCAAGTGCTATAAATGAGCAGAATGATAGCGATTGGCAAAATCAGGCAGCTGTTAAAACGACCAAGTCCAGCATAGAATCTATTAGCCTTTTTAATGATCTATCAGTAGTCCATGAACACCTAGCAGATGAATGCAGTGCCCGTCACCGGTGAAGTGGGGGTTAACAAAACACAGGCTCTGGACCTTATCTCCCACCTGCAATTGACAGTGGCCTTGAGCATCTGCCTGCATTTTTGCACATTTAAAGACATTATAGTCAATGTACCTTTTTCAGACCCTTCTGGCAGCAGTCAACCTCTTTGAAGATGTATGGGGATGCTGCAGCACCTCCACCACCACCCCCACTTCTAGCACCACTGGGTTGGAGGGTCCTGACAACCATTGTAATGAGGCAGAGAGCTTTATATTTTTCTCTGTGCAATGGACTGTTGTCAAGGCTTTCTACTTACATGGTCACAATAATAGTCTGCTAGCAACTGAATGCCTTGTGTCCCTACATGTGGCAAACCGTTCTAGGATTGGTCCAGAGAAGAGTAAAAGACCAGCCCGCGCATCAGGTTGGAGTGTGGTGCTATTCGCGGGATGGCTAAATTACCCGAATTGGAATCTGAAATGCATCATCACTGCCCTGCAGGCTTTCTAGTGCATGCTGTCCTCGTCCTTGACCCATGGACCACTACCCTTGCAGCTGATGTTAGCGCATGCCTGGATGATATGCTGTCCTGTAACGCCGCAACTGCTCCCAGACCTAAAAACCACTTCATCATGTCAAAAGTAAACTATTCTTTTTGTGGGAGTGCATATGCAGGTGCACAGCATAAGTGACTGCCCTCATTTGCACTGGTTGGCTTTGTCTGTATAGTGTCTTGTATTCCCTTCCGTCTGCGTTGGTGAGCTGGTAGCTGTGATGTCAGAGTGAGTGATGGAATGCATGCATAGCATGTAAGGTTCCCTCCAAGAGCTTCCAGGAGTTCCTGTTGGAAGAGCTACCAGGCTGGTGGGGACCAGTGGGTCTTCTCCTTCCACTTCATCAGTAACCTATGTGACCAGGACCGTAATAAAGGAACTTGCTTGTAACTACATAAGTCAAGGACTTCCTATTATTACACTGGCAACGAGTGGAGAGGGTTAGGATTTGGTGTTGTGGGGTGGATGGCATGACGCATCGTTATAAATGGGTCTCCCTCTAATAAAAACCTTGTTCCACTACATGGGATTTATGCATTATTAAACAGCTGATGACGTAATTCACAAAATCCAATGAGAGGCCCGTTCCCCTTCATGGAGCGACACACTAGCACTGGGGCCCGCCTCTAGTACAGATCTCGGGCAGAGAGCTAAAGCTTTCTATAGCCAGACATAGGAACAACAAAGTAGCACATAGATAAAATGGGTAGGATGATCAAAAATGCAGTAGAGAAAGGTAGGCTGTGGGGGGACTCTCTCTCCTGTCTAACCAACTGTCTCGTAGCCACAAAGAAAAAGGGCACAGAAAATCTAAGCATCAATATACAAACACGGATGTTGCTGCCACACATAAGAAGTGTGGTTTAATGAACATAATGCGAATCCATTTTGAATTGTGCAATCCTTCTGATATGGTGTGACTACATTGGGACTCATTACAAGTTTGGTGGTAATACACTGAGATACCACCAAACGGATGTACCATTACCACCACTTGGTCCAGCAGAATTACCATCGGATTACGAGCGGTGTTGCTAATCCCCGTTTATTGGAGTCCATATGAGGTTTTTCCTCCACCTTACTTGGTTTGGTAATGCACAGGTTATGCAGTGGCAACTCTGTTACACTGCATTACCACAATTTGTGTCCACACTGCCAAACTCGTACTGACTCTTCTAAGCTTTTGCTACCAAGGAAGAGGTGGGCTGCAGACTGACATTGTGTCTTTTTGACTTGTACCATATATGCATTGCTTCTATTGGGATATGGGCTGTTTGACCTAAAAAACCTGACCTACTGCCGATTTCACCAAATATTTTGGTTCAAATTGTTTTTGACCTACTGCGGAGGGAGACCCTCTACAGCACCCCCTAATGTGGGGGGAGAACCTCTGTCCCCCCCTCCCTGACTTCCCTCCACCTCAACCTATACCCTTACCCCATCCCACAACTATTTTCTAATTAAAATATACCATTTCACCTACTGGATTCGACCACAAAGATGCTCTCAAATCGGAGTAGGTCAAGTTGGCATAAGGTCAACTATGCCAATGCCTTTTATTGTGCTCTGGCCATGGTGGGTGGGGCTGGGGAGGATGCTGTTATTATGACACTCGTAAATATGTCGGGGTGAACATTCTCCAGCTGCATTGATTGTCTGGATTGTGCTCTGTGGTACTGAGATCTCTTGGGCATGAGTGCACATAGTTTTTCTCCATGTCTTTGCAGGACATGAAATCGTTCTACACAGAGTGTTTGGTGTCATGATGGTGTATTAATGCCTGTGTAAGGTTCTGTGTTGAGGTGGCCCTTTTGTTGATGTTTTCATGGGGTTATTTGGTTGGTCGTGCTTTCTGTCAGACTAAGTGACACTGAAGTGAGATTCTTGTGAGCAGACAGCATCCCCTCAGTTTTCTTCAGCAGAGTAGATGCCTGTTTGTGCATTATGTCTGTTTTGGCACTATTGATTGGCTTGTTTTATTCCAGCATTTCGGTTAGGTTTCTCTTGTTTTTTCGTGATCCATATACTCCTTTCAAATGCTCCTGCGGTGCAACCTTATACCAGCCCTGAAATCGTACCTAGGATTCCAACTTTCTGTTTTGTGCCATGCACTGTAGTTTAACACCTTCAAACCACAAATGGAAAGCATGAAAGTCGAACTGTATTGTCCTTGCAAAGAATAGTTTCTCCACGGTGCTGAGACCTTGGCAGCAAACCCAGTAAAGGAAATAATGAAAGACTCTATATTGCTCAAGAATAACATGAGTCACCACCTGTAGGCAAATAAGAGTCTTGTGGTGAAACAAAGGCAATTCATCTGGTCAGAACAGTAGAGCACACTGTTTGTTGAGGGGTGCGTGGAGACGGGAGGGCGGGGTTGTGCAGTGGGTCAGGTAAAGACAGATCGCAAGCATAACGGCACCATAACCTTTCAAGATAGCAATACCTTTCGCTTAAGGAGCAGGGACCCACTAGCCTGGGCTGCGGATCTATTAGCAGATAAATCAGGGACACCCTTTCCATGGCCTATTCCCTGGCTGAGACACTATCCCCTCCAGGGATTCAGGGTCGATCAAATGGGACAATGGCTGCTTCCTGGGCTGGGGTGCATGGGTCTCCATACAGGACATTTGCAGGGCAGCCACGTTTATTAGAATCTATAGATTGAATTTAAACCTGCATATCTTTGGTGGCTTTGATGTAGGGGTTTTCAGTGCAGGACTGCGTTGAACACTGGATGTCGGTCACAATACAATGGTGTTCGTTGGGGTTCGTGGCATCTGCCTGTTCTGCGTATTGCTTTTTTTGTTGGTCCATCCATTTTGAAGTTGGTATTTCTCACACGTACATGCTGGAAAATGATGAGAGACGTGGAGGTAATGTGGGGATTACTTATTGGTAATCATAATTTCTCCAAATCCTGCTCTTCCTCTTCACACTGCTTACGATCGAGCCTTTCGCACCCAGCATGGGTCGAAATGGTCATAGGAGTGCTCAGTAACTGTTGCATGCCGGGATGCTGGTGGTATGATACTCGCATAGAGCAGGCACTCAGACAGCAGGTACGTCATTTGGGAGTGCCTGGGATCGCGGCCTGCAACCCATATTGTCTCCCTTACTATCTCTGCACTCCCTCTTGCTACCCCTGTATTAAAAACATTTTTTTATGTTGTCTTTATTTTAAATGAAAGCTGGTGGGCACTCGGGTTGCTGGGGCTCTGCCACACCAGGTCTGGGGGGCCCCTGCCCAGACCTCACCCTTCAGGGTGAAGGCTAGGCTAGGGCTTGCAGCGCGAGAAGGAAGCGCTCAGTAGGGTGAGCTGACCATGACATGTGGCACGTGTCACCTGCCACGTTCAGCTCCAATCCCTTCTCCTCCGGCTTCTTCGCGGCTCATATACAGGAACCAGGAAGCTCTTCCAGATTCCTGGTTCCTGTTTGTGAGCTGCATGGAGGAGCCGAGGGTGGCCTGGAGTGACAGACCGAAGCTCGTAAAACAGGTTAGAAGGTGCTTTTAAAAAAAAGTGATGTGTATTTTGCATGTGTGAAGTGCGTGTCAGATGTATGTATGTACAGTGGTCGAAGTGTACCAAAAGAATTAGTGGAACTATGTTCCCTGTTGGCGTGCCCCCAAACCCCACAAACCCCATCACCTCACCCTTCCCCAGCGCAATCCAAACCCCCAAACAAACACACCTGCTGTTTAAGGGAACATTCAGTGCAGTGCAGTGAGGTCACGTATCAACTTCTTCCTATACTTTTATTTTAAAACTAAGCCATTCGGAACGGTTTCTTTTCAAAATAAAAGTATAGGAATGGTAAAACTTAATTTTAAAAAAGTAGAGGAGCACCGCTCCCGCCCACCTCGACCACTGGTATGTGTCCGTGAGTGGTAGGTGAATGAGAAGAAATGTGATAGTGGGCCTGATTACAACCCAGGAGTTAAGGGGTTAACGGCGCTGTAAAAGGTGTCGGCGCCGTTAGACCCTTAACGCCTGATTACGAGGTCCCTTTACGGGTTGCACTTTAATGCCTGCTTTTAGCAGGCGTTTAAAAACCAACCCGCAAAGGGACCTAGGAGCTAATTACGGCACCGTAATTTACGGTGCCGTAATTAGCGCCTTCCCCATTCCCATTGAGCCCTATGGGCCAAAAATGGGAATGGGGAAGGGGGCATGGTGAATGGGGAATTACTGCGCCGCCAACCTTGGAATGGGGCGGTAATTCCGCCATTCACCATGGCGGACCCCGGCATGGACCATGGTGCTAATAGCACCATGGTTTAGCGCCGGGTTCGTAATGAGGCCCAGTGTGTGTGTTTGAATATTCTGGTTGGGTGTGTACCTATGTGGATAATGCAGTTAGAGTGGATATAAGGGAAGGTGCACAAGTGAGTGACTCGTGGGTGAATGAGTAAGAATGTGAGTCGGAATGTGATAGGGTGTGTTTGACTGTTCTGGGTGGAAACATGGGTGTTAGAGGCATCTGAAGGCAGGGACGTCATTTCACCAAAATGCCAGGGGTCGCGGAAGTGACATCACAATGTCACGCCCCCAAGAGTGACATCACAGGAAGTGATGTCATTTGACCACGCCCCACGTGACATCACATGAAGTGATGCCATTTGACCACGCCCCCACGTGCCATCACAGGAAGTGGCCTCACATAGCATTGTTTCTAAGTACACTACGAACAATATGGTCACGATAACCCTGTAAATTGATGTACATTTCATACAAGAATGGATCACCATATGTATCGTTAATATCAGTGCGTATTGGCCCATATTACCAAATCACTGTGATTGCAAGCAGATGTCCAAGGCCAAACGATAATGATGCTTTAATATATAGCACTTAAGCACTGCTTGTGCCTCATGCCTGCAGGACACCGTTTCCTGGCTCCACAGAAGACAAGACAAAAGGCGCGTGGAAGTGAAAAGCACTTGCACTTGCAGTAACTTTGCAGTAACTTTGAAACATGTGCATATCGAAGATCCAGGGACAAAAACAGCGCCTTTGACTCTTGCTAAATGGAAACCACTAAAATCCTATTGCCACCTGGACAGGAGCAGAGGGACGTCTTTGCTATACACTCAAGCCTGCAGATGTGAAAGCGATATTTGTGCCTGTCAGGAGTGACAAATTACAGGATTGGGGAGAGAAGGTGCCTGAGGAAATACTTCGAAGCTGCCCAGCACTTTTAGAATTCCTACACAGTCCCCCCTGCTGCCTTGCTTCCTAAACGAAGGGTAAAGCACAAGGCAAAGAATAATGTTCACTTAGGCGGGATCATAGTACAAGAGCACGAGACTCCCTAAACCAAATGTTGCTACTCACCACAGTTGTAGGTCTTTTGGAGTACTTCATTACAATGCAGAAAGACCCACTCCGGTACCGCAGTGTGATCCTTCGTCTGCTGATATTGCTTTCCTGGTCGCGCTGTAATGCTGTCTCTCCCGTTATTGTGGCACTATGCAGATTCTCTGGTGGGCTGTTCTCAACAGTGGCTGATACTCGGAGACAAAACACGCACTCTCTTGCACGCTGTGCTACAGTAACCGTGGTACCAACAGTGCGCACTGCATGCAGCCCTCACCTTGCTCGGATGCAGTGTGGTTCCGGCAGACCCCCTTGCCGTGCATCAGTGCTTGCAGCGGTAACTCCTTGGCCCGGCCGATGCAGCGCAGCCCCACACGCAGCTGGGAGTGTAGACCCCACACGGCTCCCCCAGGGCTCTGTAGCAGGCTGGGTTGCAGGGCTCCCCAGGAGCCACTCTGTAGCAGGATTGGTCGCAGTGCTCCTCCGGGCTCTGTGGCAGGAGGGGTTTCTGCAGGGGTCGCTCGAGTGGTCTTCCTCGGGGCGCGTGGTCTGCTCCTCCGCGCATCCAGATCTCCGCCGGTGCAGCCGGGGCATCCCCGCGCCCCCACGCCCTGGACTCCAGCAGCAGCACCATCAGCAGCCAGCAGTGGGGACACATACTTTGGGGGGTGTTTGAGAGGGAGAATAGGTGTGCTGGGGGTCTGCGTGCGCGTGGCAGCCGGTATTCTGTCTGTGTGTCTAGCTATGACATCAAAGCCGGGCAATGCAGGAAACAAACATAGCGGAGGCGAGGTCAGACCCGACAAAGTTCATGGTTGCCAGGCAACCATGACCTCGAGTGCCAGCCTCCAGACCTAGTGGAGCCGCGCACGCCCCCAGGCAGGCATCATGGAGCCTGCCCTGCAAGTCGCTGCGCGCGCGATTCAGCCCGCCAGTGACTTGCCTCATAATCCTTTTTAAAATAATCAGAGTTCGAAAGGCACTGGCAGGTTGACTCGCGCGCACGGCAACCCGCATGGCAAACTCCATGACCTCTGCGATGCAGGAAACATAGCGGAGGCGAGGTCGGACAAAGTTTATGGTTGCCAGGCAACCATGACCTCGCGTGCCAGCCTCCAGACCTAGTGGAGCCGCGCCCGCCCCCAAGCAGGCATCATGGAGCCTGCCCTGCAAGTCGCTGTGCACGCGATTCAGCCCGCCACTGACTTGTCTTGTAATTCTTTTTAAAATAATCAGAGGTTGAAGGCACTGGCAGGCTGACTCGCACGCACGGTAGCCCGCAAGGCAAGCTCCATGACCTCTGCAATCTTTTCGCGACCCCTGATTATTTTAAAAAGAATTATGCAGCAAGGCTTAATCAGAGGTCGCAAAAAGATCACAGAGGTCGCAAGGGAATCACCAGAGGTCGCAGTTGCGACCTCTGGCGACCCCCAAATGACGTCCCTGTCTGAAGGTCGTGTGCCACCACTTCCAGTGATGGTGCTTGGGGCAGAGTCAAATGACATCACTTCCTGTGTTCTAATAAGAGGTCAAGGGTCGTGTGATGTCACTTGCGCTACCCCTGGCATTTTGGTGAAATGACATCCCTGTCAGCCACGTGGATGGTGAATGGTTAGCTGGTGAAAGAAGTCGATTTGCCATCTGCTGAATGCCTAGGTTATTTGCCTAACTGTATCTCTATTTTGACTCTCAGCAAGGATGCTTTCTGTCCAGAACGTGTAGCTGTTACATGCATGAAGAGCATGCACGCTTAGATTATGCCGATTGGCCAGGGCCGTGTTACTATCACATTTAGCCTATAGCAATGACCTATATCTTATTCTAAACAAATTAACGTACAACAACTTCATTTAATCCAAAATAAAGCAGCCAGGCATATCCTGAGCCGCAAACCATGGCACCACATCTCACCAGGAGTGGAATCCCTCCACTGTCTACCAATTGGGAAACGGATTACAAACACAGCAATGTCCGGGACCTACAAAATCTATTAATGGAGCTGCCCCATTATACATGAAGACCTTCATCGTCAGATGTACTCTGGTGTTAACCCTTAGATGGTATCACAATATACCAACACCACCGCTCAACAAAATGAGACATGGGGGAAGGTGACTTGCAACATAAGGAGCCAAACACATCATCCTGGAAAAGGAACCCAGCTACAGGAGGCTAAAACACATTTACATTGGCAGCTACTAGCGCAGATGCGCATCCCTCTAGACACTTCACTTATTTATTTTATAAGTGTGCAGTAGTTAAAAATGGAACTTTTCACACAACATATAAATCCACATAAATAAAATGTCAATTCTTACACATCAATAAATACAGATTACATATACATATCACGCCAAACTCACTATATAATTAACAAAGTCAATTATAACTTCACAATAGTCACATCATGAGTAAATTCATTATCTTAAAAGCCAACCACGCTACATCGGAATTACATCCAGCTATATAGAAACATATTTTATAAATAAATGCCCTTGTTTTAATGACAAATATCCAGAAAGCGAGGTCAAGCCAAGTTCTAAGCGAATAGCTTCCATTGGTATACCCCGGAAGAGTACCAACAACTTCCTCCATACAGAACCCTCAAGTGTGTTCCTGCCACCTCTGAGGGTTCCCATAAGTGGACTCCAAGCCATATAGTATGGTTGCCATGAAACTCTATTTATAGGCTGCTATAATACCCTTTAAACTATATATAACCTGCATTTTCACTGTAAATGTGTTTGACATTGTCATTAGCGATGTTGCCCTCCATTGTTTTATTTTAACCAAATATCTATTCTTTTTTCCAATAAAAATGTGTTGTGCCAGGTAAGTATAGGAGGTAACCTGCTCTTAGACCCTTAGACCTGCCAATGGGGCAGGTCTAAGGCTTGAGACTTTCTTTTCTTCAAACGAAAGTACATATATTTCATTTTGTTTAAATTTAACTGCAAACCATATGCGCAAATTTCCCTTGCACTTCTCTTAAGTCCTATGTAGGTATGGTCTAGGATGATGATACCGTCCGCATACGCGAGCCATGGTACATGGACCTGACCAATTTTAGGGGGAAAACTGCTAAACTTCTTGAGTTTAGCAGGTAAATGAGACAGGTAGAGGTTGAGTAGACTATACACCAACACACACCCCTGTGTCAGTTCTTTGTGCATCGCTATTTCTTTTGTGAAGGTGCCCATGCTATTTATCCTGACCTATACCCCCGTACCCTCGTACCCTCATGTAGTTGGGTCAAAAGTGTCAGAAGGCCCTGAGGAATACTCCACCTCTTTTATTTCATCCATAATAGCTTGAGGTCAATGGTATCAAAAGATGCCTTGAAGTCTATATACAGCTCAAATAAAAGCAGTGTATTCAATGTATAGGCGTCGTGAAAGCATTCAGAGTTAATATGTTGTGGTGGTAGACAACCTGTCTCGAAAGCCAGTCTAGAATCTACTCCATACGTTTTCTTTATCCACCCAACATTGGAGTTCTTTTAGTAGGAAGGACACAAATTCCTTACTAAATAGGTCTAATAAAGACATTAGTCTGTAATTCGTCAGATCTCAGCGAGCAGTCTTTTTATAGACTCGTATCAGTATAGCTATCCTCCATGAATCCGAAACTTTGCCTTCCTTAATCATTTTGTTGAACATATCAAAGAGAATTTCAGCTCATAACTCCGGATCTCTCTGCAGACGACAACTGAACTGCCACCACTCTCATGGGATTATTGCCCTGTTAACACTGCTTCATCTATGCCAGAACCTTTCAAGTAGCAACAAGCAATTCTGGCTCGCTGGCTATTGGCATACGTCCACTTGTTAATCTGGAAACCAGCTCTCTTGGACCAGAGAAAGCTTTTCTGATCTGTACCTTTCTCTCAGCCATGTTAAAGTATGCAATTCTTGCTGTGTACCAATTGTTTAATCCTTGTTCAGCAATGTTTCTCCTATCTTCTGCTTCTCTTTGTTTTGTATCCACGCCACCTGTTACAACCACCCCATCATGCAGGACACCTCAGGCATGTAACATGTCCCCCACCATTGTCACTTCTGTCTGTATTGTATGTCTCATCACCAATTATAGCACTTTGAAGCAGTATTCCCAGGAGTTGACACTCTATAAAACTGCCAAATAAAATTAAAACGAAGTTCAAAAAAGAGCTTTTTAGTATAACTCCTGTACCTGTGACATGATGACCAGCATCTCTCTCCCACAGTCAGAATTAAACAAAGCCAGTTACTAGCCTTCCAAACCTACACAGATAAGCACAAGGATCGCACGTCCTCAGACTTTCACCGCTCATCTCTAGCTATATAAAATAACCTCTACATCGCAGCTAGTGTGCTCAAGCCCTCTAGCCAAGCTTTGGTATCGAAGCTGCAGCTTTCTTGCATTCACTGTTGCTTTCAATCACCCACGGAAGGGTGCCTTACCTTGGATAAATCCTGAGCACCTATCAAGTAATAAGACACATTCATTACTTTTCTGGAATGGATGTTGTGAGAAACCTGAAGGTATCCTCAAACCTACTACCCCTGGATCCTCTTCTCAGGTGGCCAGGGAAAGGCCATTGCTTTTGAATCCTGACCCTGTGAATGGAGAAGAGAGGGAGGATCACCTCGGTGGATGGTCCTTGAGGATTGAGAAGAGGTTATCCACAGGCGTGACATGGTATCCCCCTTTCTCTTATGAGAACACACTAATCATCCCCTGGCCTTTATGGGATATTGCCAAATATATCCCCTCATTTGCCCTCATTTAACCTACTCTAGTACTGGGACGAGGAAGAGGCAACTAGGAGTAGTAAACAGTAGTAAGTCATTTCACCACTCTAGTACTAAAATGAAGAAGAGGCCTGCAGAGTTTTTTAAAGGTCAGGCATGTCCCATGTTCTCCTCTAATTGCAACCAGGCAATTACAATTTGGAACTCACACCTGCAACCTGTCAATTGGTTGCAGGTGTACAAGAAGGAAGGAGGCCAGCAGTAAAGAGACCAGCAGGGAAACCTGTATGCAAGGAGGCAGCCATAGTGGGCCCTACAGGCGAGCCAGGACCTGGCACATGACCCCAAGGAACTGTGGAGCCCGGGGCCAGGTGGGCCGTGAAGAGACCACCGGTGTGGTGGCCTCCCTGGTCAAGGAAAAGGAAGCAAAGTGACTGACACCGTCTGTGGAGAGGAATCGGAGCTGCCAGCTGGTACCAAAGAGAAGCCGAAGAGCGAACAGGAGTTTGTAGTTGAAGGAAAGCAAGCAGGCGCAGCTGAAACTGAACATTGCAGCTGCCCGGAGAGAACACCAGGGACCGGTGAGTGCAGAGCGAAAGTCACTCGAACCCGGGGCGCTCCTGTGGGGCTGTGGGGAAGTATGATGAATGCCGAACGGATGAAATAGAATGCACAGAATGAAACAAACCCGAAACTATGGGTTGGAAGAAAGTTAAGGACAATATAATATGCAATGTGTAAAGTAAATGATCACCAATATTGAATACCAAATTGAATGAAAACGTATTGGGCAAAGCTACAACCTGATGACAAATTAATGTGAAATTTAGAAATTGCCTATTTGAAAGGAAAGTATGAGACAAGAAAGCAAGTGTGGAAGATTGCAAGAGAGCATGCCATCAAGGTGGTGAAGAAATAAAATCACCACAAAGTGAACTGTATGCTTAAATACAGTGTGGCAAGGCCAAAAACTGGCAAATGATATGTGAAACACTGGCAAAGCCAAGAGGCTGATAAGGAGACGCCAAGTGAGTGTGAACATTCACACAGGGGCAGATACAGAGAACCTGTGTGGGCTAGAGAGCCTAGGGTTTCTGGTTGCTCGACCTGTAATGGGTGGTCCGTGACATCTTGGCTAGACCAGGAAATTCCAATTGTGAAAGAACAAGACATTGCTGAAGTGAATAAGAAGAAGTAATTTGATTGAACTGTTAATCAAATCCAGAAGGAGTGTTAAGTTGATCTGGAGTTATTTTCGAACATTAAGAGACTAATTGGCAAGTTGAAGTCTTGGGGGCGGGAAAGCTGAAACTTAATGAGCTTTGGTGCTGTCTTGAGGACGGGACCCTCAAGACCCTTTTTGGAACGGCGCTGCCTTGAACTTGGTGAAGGGAACCTTGAGGATTCGTGGAACTGTTTTGATGTTGGGGAATGGAATCCCGAGGATTTGTGGAACTTTCTTGAACTTGGGGAAGGGGAGTTGAAAAGTAAGCTAGGAGCTGGAAGATGCTGACAACTTTATGTTGATCACTATTTATTGTATTGCTGACATCCCTACAAATTGTTTAGCTTTAGTTGTGAGGGCAAGGATAGGTTTTGGACACAGACAGATATTTAAGTTGAACTTTCTGATGCAGAATTTCCTTAGTTTCTTTAAGGTAGGGAAGTCTCACCTTAGTATAGGGCAAGATAGGCCTTCATCCATCCGACATTTTAGTTAATAAACCAATTCTGTTTTAAGTTTGAATCTGTTATCTGTGTCTTGCTTCATGATGCCTTCACAATGTACAAATGGATAGTTCTCACAGTGCACACACCTTTGATGAGGAGGAGTGTCAGATGGGCAAAATTTCAAAACTCCACTGGGCCGACTCCTGCCTTTATCCTTCCAAGTTCCGACATTGAGCACCACAAGTGTGGATAACAATACTGGTACTTGGAACACGTGTTACCAATCACCCGGCAACTGCAAATGATTCTGCCATTAAAAAATGTTCACCTACTTCTAAAGCGCTTCACCTTAGATGTTATAAATGTCCAGATGCAGCCTGAGAGTTCATCTCAGAGTGCAATCTCATGTCTGTTTTTTATCTGGTGTCCAATATAATATGATATTTTATTTATAGCGCGCCTATTTCATGGCGCGGCGAGGCAGGGGAGGGAAACTAGGGGGTACAAGCCAACGATCTTACTAGGCCCAATGGCATTGAGATTGTGCAAGTGCAGGGGAAAGGAAAGGGGGAAAGTGCTGGGGTAAGGGGAGTAGGAGCACAGGAGCACAGGAGTGCAGGACATAGGATCTAAACCTCGAAAAACAAGAAGTGCGGCCAGCAGGTGGCAGTGCAAGGTTAAGTGCAGACAGCAAGTGATAGATAGCGCAAGTAGTGGGACTGTAGGGTTGCAGATACAGCCCCAAGTGCAGGGTTGCCAGGAGGTAGTGTAGGTGTGCAACTGGGAGGGCAGGGATCTGGGCCTGTGGTTCAGAGGGTAGCCAGGTAACCAGTGCAGTATCAGACAGGAGATCAGCAGGGAAGAGGAAGCGAGAAGGCAGAAGCAAAGAGGAGTCTTGAGCTGCTTCCAGAACCGGAGATGGTTCTGCTCAAGTTTTGGAGAGGCAGGGAGGCTGTTCCAAAGGGAGATGCCAGCCGAAGAGAGAGATCTGCCCCCAGCTTGTTGCTTGGAAAAACGACTGACACTCAAGAAGTTGGAGGTGGAGGAGCGAAGAGCTTGAGTAGGAAGATACTTCAGAAGAGAAAGCTGGAGATATTTTGGTCCCAGGCCCCAGAAGGCCTTGTGGACAATGCAAAGGGTCTGGAACTTGATCTTTGCAGCCACTGGGAGCCAATGGAGAGATATCAGTGCTGGAGAGATACGATCCCTGGGCTTGAGGCCAAGGACAAGTCTTGCAGTCCTGTTCTGGATGAGTTGCAGACGACAGAGAGTGGAGGCAGGAAGATTTAAAAAGAAGCTGTTACAGTAATCAAGCTTAGAGAGAACCAGAGCTCTAGAAACAATGAACTTCTGGGTGAAGAAGAGGAAAGGAAGAATACCTCTGAGGAGGTGCAGTTGATAGTTTGACTTCTTAGAGACGTTGCATGTAAGCGTATTAAGGTTTTATGGTGACTCAGAAAAACACCAAGAGCCATTGGAAGGCATGAGGGGGAAGGATCCACTTATGTAAAGCCAAACATCTTCTTTTTCATCAGCATGGAATCTCTTTTCTATTCGAAATGTCTTTTACGCCTTGCATCGTATCTGTTTTTAACACATGGAAAAGTATTATACATGTTCACTAATATGTTTACGTATGCAACAATCACATCACATAATTGATGTGCCTCTGACATTTTTTCACAACACTCCTTAGATTCAGCTCGGAGAAAATAGTCGAAAGCAATGTATATTCTACAATTTCAAAATACTCAACACTAATTTAATTCTTCAGGGAATGAAAAGACACCGTCTGATTAACCCAGACCCGGCTTACACTCAACAAGCCTTAACCAATCTGATTTCTCTATCCCTACTTTGTTTTCCATAATGTATGATTTATTCAATGCATTAACACATATAAATAAATTAAACATAATTCGGCAAATTCAACATGTCAACATGTGTGTTTTCCGTAAGAAACAAGTGAAACAAATTCAAAGAATCATCTGCACAGTCTCAGGTGGATTTCAAGATATCAAATGTCAATTTGAATCCATAATCGTCAACTTTAAAAGTGCATTCGATGTTGGCAGGTAAACAGCAGAGCCAGCGTGTACGAGGAAGAAAATGCGTTCTTACCCTATTCCGGTAGATAAGACGTAAGCGCCTGGCTAGGCAATTTTTTAAAAGAAAGTGAAAAAGGAGCAGGTAGGAATAAAAAAGAGATCTTACAGTTTCAGAATTATAGTTTCAAGAAGTTGTTCCAAATCCCTCCCTCACCTTCAGATAAACATCCTATTTTGAGCGTCATCCTTTTCATTTAATGCACGATTTCCCGCTCCTCAGTCCAGGAATTGAAGACCCCCTGGTCAAGTTGAACTTGATGCTTCTATTGTGTAATGTATGTTAAGTCTCTTCTTACCAAACATATAAAGTGCTGAGTTTATGTGGGAGGGGATAGCAGACCCAACACCCTCCAGATGGTTTGGCCAACAACGTCCATCAGCGCCAGCCAAGTCCATGCTGGGAGATTACGACAGTTGTAGGCGAGAAGATCTGGGGTGTGACAGTTGGGTACCCCACATCAAGGCCACGTTTTGAAACATATTTTGCTAATAAGAGGTGTGCAGGGGAAAAAGGTCAAATACATTTTTTAGGAAGAGCGATATCTAAGAAGGTAAGTGATACTGCTCAAAAAATCTATTGGCATTTCAGACAAAGTCAAATTCTATGGATCGAGACAGATGCACACAGCGGAATATTTCAGCACGTGGTAAAGCATATGCTTTCTGAGGGGCAGTCCTAGCCAAAATAATGTCCTCTATTTCAGACTGGGAAAAGTACACCTTTCCAGTTGGCCAGATGAATGCCAAATGGTGAGAAAGTGTACTCAACTACTTTATTTAGTTTCTTCATTTTTTTATTTATTTATTGCATTTATGTAACGCCCAATCCTGGGGGGATCATGGCGTTTGTACAGAAGGCAGGGTAAGTTACTCACAGAAAATCAGACAAAATATGTGGGAGTGGCATTAATCATATTCGTTAAACAACCAAGGTTTCACCAATGTTCTGAATGTTTGGTTGTCATGCTCATTTCTGATGTTGGGTGTGAGAGAGTTCCAGAGGGAGGGCGCTGTGATGCCAAAGTTCGAGCCAGCAGCTCTTTGCTTTTGTATCGGGGAATGAACAGGATTAGGCTGCCGGAAGATCTTAGAGGGCGCACAACTGGTTTAGGGGTGATACTATTGATGAGGTATAGGGGATCCTCTTTGTAGACGCAGCGGAGAGTGATGACCAACGTTTTAAAATCAATGCAGGCTTTAATTGGGAGCCAGTGGACGTCACGTCTTGTATCTGAAATGTGACCGGAACATTTAAGTCCAAGGGTAGCACTCAGGGCTTTATTTTGAAGGAGTTGAAGGCAGTAGCCTTGGGGGCCACCAACATCAGTGTATCTACATTAGTATCAGCAATGCAGCTAGATGTTCCTCTGGGAGGCTTTGGGATACCATATAGTATCCATTGCCATTCAGCTGAGACTTAGAGAATGGGGCCAATGTAAAACCTTGGTGGCGGGCTTTAGGGAATTCCTGTTGTGTATGGATTAAATAGGAATCCATTAGGGTGTCTGACTTTTTCTGCATGCAGCATCCTCCAACTATGACATCAAACTAGTGGAATCTCTAAGTCATATTCCACTGGCACGGACGCAAAGTGATGTCAAAAAGCATTCTCTATCCTTCCCCAGCTCTCCGCTGAATGGAAGAAGGGTTGAGTTAGAGGGTGGTGATGCAGGGTGGTAGGACCCAAGGTTTTTTATGTGTCTTTCCTTCCTCCATTATCCACCCCGGTACTGCTGGCTCATGGGGACCGCACAGAGGATGGTAAAGTGATGATAAGGAGACCATGTCCAATATTCCTTTGTAGATTGTAATTGGTTATTTATAATGCGCTTAATACCCAGAGGTTTCTAAGCGCGGACCGGGGATCGGACCTGTCTTGCTCCACGTTGTCTTATTTCCAACTCAAGTGCATTGCCCCTGAGCTATCCTCCCGAGATGGGCCCTTAAACAATGCTGCTTATTTCACCACAAGCTTGGCTCTGATTATCTGCCAGATATCACTCAGGAACTATGGGTGTGATATAGTCCCGTTGATGATAGTTACCCATCTTCAATTCTGCATTATCTGCTCCTTATTCTGCTCCTTCATCTGCCATGCACTGGTGACAGTCTTTGGAATTGTTGCCACATGCTCTTCTCTTTGCCTGTTCTAATATTCCTTCACAATAGCCTGTTACAATAATTGCTTCCTGCTCACAGAAATGCTCACAGATGCCTTTTCTTCTGTCTGTGAGATAGGAACTGCAGTGATGCCATTCATTTCTTGGCTGTCACGCTAAATTAAGAGCCTGGTAGCCTACTGCCTCACTTGCTCATTCTTAACAAATAACACAGTTCAGTGAAGTCCAAATGTGGGAAATTATTCAGCACACATAAATGCAGGAAGAGCACAGAGGGGTCAATCAGCCTATGATAGGATCACTTCCCAGTCATAGGCCATGAAACCTATGTCATTTGTCGATCGACGTAGTGTACTTGAGAGTGACATTCATAGATCTTGCTTTTTGATCATCACATTAACACACCTCGCCTCTATTTTGTCCTCAGTTTATCTTCGATACATTGTTGACACAGCCATGAAAGACGCTTTCGATTATTTCACAACTAGGTGACTGCTTCTTATTCAGCTGGGTCTAAAGCTTCCTGTGCTGAATCTCAGACCCACAGTACTCACATGTGCCCTCTTCTCAGACACATAAGCATTCCAGCATTCATTATTCCCATTGCATTAGTGGGCTGAAGGTTACAATGCATGCATGGGGACCCCTAGGTCAACTGGGGCTGGGAGCTGTAGGCTCGATTCTCCCTGCCAATGTTGATAGAATTCTTACTTGTTTTAAAGTTCCCATATGAAGTCATGGCAAAGGATGTTCACCGTGGTCCCTTCAGTTCTTGTATGGCAATTGTTTTTTCACACAAGATGTACGCATGGGCTCCATTCCAGTGAATTTGTGCAGTTGTTGGGAAGCAGGGGCGATCGTCACAGTCTCCCAAGAGGTTTAAGGTACGGCAGAGACCTCAAAGCGTGTTGTAGTTGCTTGGGGACCCCATATTCAGCACAACAGGGTCTAGAGAGTTTCTTAAAAAGGATAGGTGGATGGCACAGTTCTATCAGTCTTGCACACTTTGGTTTACTAGTAAAAGTCAACAGTTCAGGCTAGGACTTCAAGCTTCTAGCCGTTCAATCACTTTCTTTGGCTTTGGCCGCCTTGTCATAAATACATAGTTCTAGTTGTGTCCTTCACTTTCCCGCAATTCAACACAGGCTTCCCTCCGCCGGGCTTGAGCCTGTCTCTCTGTTCACATTCACTTTCTCATTTTCTCACAGTTCTGCACAGGCTTCCCGCTGCCGGGCTCGAGCCTGTCTATTCACCTTTTCACTTTATCACACAGTACTGCAAAGGCTTCCCTCTGCCGGACTCAAGCCTGTCTTTCACCTTTCATTTTATCACACACTTCTGCACAAGCTTCCGTCTGCCGGGCTCGAGCTTGTCTTTTTATTCATGGAGGTTCCCTTCCCCACATTTTGTCTTAGGTGTCTTTTTACTGACAAAGACTTTCGAAACTTCAAGGATTTTACGTAGACCTCTGCATGACCACTTCAATCTCTCTTTAAACAATTCTACAATCCACAATCTTTCTCATCTTGCAACACCAATGCCTCTTGGTACTTGTAGTTCTTATTCTTTATAGTTTGCCCTCTTGGCCTTTTAAAAAGTTCATATACTTTGCCCTCTTGGCATATTCAGAGTTCACATACTTTGCTTCTCAATTATTCAACTTTCTTTCGGGATTGCGGTTACTTTCTTTCCTTCGGTTCCCGTTGTAATAAACTTCATTTCACAGAGACTTTCAAATGTGTGATTTTGCCTTGCAGGACCACTCTGTTACTTTGTATCCATTCCCCCTGTCATCTGACCTGTGGAGTTCAGCAGGGGTCATCTTTGTCTCTGATTCTAGTCAATATTTATATTTGGGCCCTTCTGTGTCTCATCCGCTCCTTCGGCGTTAGGTGTTACTCGTACGCCGACGACACTCAGATTCTGATCCGACTTGATCTGGATCCAGCTGAGATGTCACCATCCCTGCGAGGATGCCTATCTGCCGTTGGAGCCTGGATGAACCTCATCTGGCTCAAATTGAAAGTAGACAAGACGGAGGTGTTGGTGGTTGGGTGCCCCTCTGAAGCCTCACTCTGGATTTCCTCGTTCTGGCCTTCCTCCCTTGGTGTCCTTCCCTCCCCTGTGAGCAAGGTGAAGAACCTACTTATTCTCTCGGCTTCCCTGTCTATGGCAAATCAAGTTGCCACGGTCTGTCAGGCAGGACACTTTCAGGTAAAAGTTTTAAAGAGAGTTCTTCCTCTGATTCATGCATCTCTTCGCCCTCCAGTTATTGCAGCCCTGATTTTATCGCGGCTGTACTACTGTAATTCACTCTATCTGGCCCAACCCAAAGGTCTCATTCAGCGTCTACAACGCCTGCAGAACATGGCGGCCCGGGCAGTTACTGGCACCCCTTATGGAGCACACATATCGCTGGTGCTGCGTTCATTACACTGGCTCCCTCTAAGTCAGCGGATTAGGTTCAAGGCACTATGCATAGTCCATCGCGCCATACATGAACAGGGTGCAGAGTTCCTGCAAACTAAATTCTCACGATATGTTCCCAGTCATCAGCTGCGCTCAGGCTCTGCTAACTTACTCACCGTCCCTCATTTCCATCACATGCGGATCGGAGGCAGGGCTTTCTCTATAGCCCGTGCTAGACTGTGGAACGAATTTACCCCCTCAATAAAAAATCTCTCAAACCATTTGGCGTTCAGGAAAGCTGTTAAAACCTTTCTCTTTTAGCAAGGTTTCTCTCTCCTTCTAGCAGCTTCTGCCTTGGACGCTGCCTGCCTCTCCAGCACCAAGATACCTCTGGTGGCCGTGCGCTTAAGAAATAACAGTAACATAACATAAAAATTCAGTGATTGTCTTTTCCATTATGCTTTTTATCGGAACAGGCACAATATTCAACTTTTGGGGGACAGTTACTTTTGCTTTTAACACAAACTGGCTTTTGTTGCCTTCGATAACTCACTGGTTGCGTTAATTGATCTTCTTTCATCAACGCTCTTCATGCATCAGTCAAGGCCATTACCAATGCCTCCTGTGCTCCTCCCCAACTCTGCTATTCACCCGGGAGGGTCGCGGGCCGCTTTCAAGCAACTTGAAGGTTTCTTTCTTCTGCTCACTCAATTTCAAAAAGCTGTTCCTTCTCGTACCCAGCCTCGCTCAGAGTTTGCCTGTGCATGCCACCTTTTATCCTGACATGGAGTGTTAACAAGTGACAGGTGTGTATAGTTATAATTACATGCCAGACTCTGCCTGGCCTCATTAAAGGGACACAGCCATTGCAAGTCAGTAGAGGTAATCTTTCTGGCTACATTCCTCATCTTCCTCTGCTCAATAGTGTTGTCAATGTACAGTGGGGAGGAATTATGCGAGCTGTAGTTTCCCATAAAATAAGCAGGGATAGGGGTTAGATGGGTTGTGGAAAAAGGGGGATAGGCCTTTATATTGTCTCACCATCAGGTTATTCTCCCCCACTCCCTGAGGACCCCCTAGCCAGGTGATCCTCCCTTGCTTGTCTATCACCAGGTTAGGGATCCAAAAGCGATGGCCATTCCCTGGCCACCTAAGTACAGGATCCCTGGGAACTATGTTGTGAACCACCCCTGGTTTTTCACATGTCTCAAGATTCATCACATCACAATTGCTCAAAGAAATACCAGATCAATATAGACTGTACAGCAAGGTAGAGAAATGTTTTGCATCACTTTTAGTGCCCAGGATACAAGCAGCTGCAAATGCCAAATGGCATCAAATTGTCCGCTCCAAGGTGATACAGTTTGCAAATGACACTGGGCAGGGCCTGAATGCCATCAAGGCTGAAATGCAAGCAATCCGGTTGATGACGCTGCCCAATCGTTGTGTCCTGGATTTGCGATGGAAGGTGGCATTTGCCGCAAAATTCGTGATACTTGCTGCACATTTACACCTCCAAGCGATGCTGAGAATGGATCCCTCACGCAAACAATAGGGGCCCTGCACACTCTAAGCACCCACATGCACACAGAAACTGGCAAACAGGTAAGTGACTGGTTCAACAATCTTCTTTCCTGGGCAACATCATGGATGGGGGCGATAGTGAACATTCTGGTTCCAGTGGTGATATTCGTGTTGGTGATTTTCTGCACCTGCCAATAGGGACTTAGATGCTGTGTTAAAGTAGTGCCTAGCAGTGCAATGATGATGGTTACAAGTGGCGCACACGGTGCACCTCGCGGTACAAAAGATAGTCAGGTACAAACAGATGACCCGAGTAGGCCCAACATGGTATCAATAGACTCCCCGACCGGAACCCAAGAATTACACAGAACACTAGGTAGAGCTAGAAGGGGATGGAGGGTGTACATATATGACATGTACCCTGGAGCAATATGCCCAAGGTGGGGAAGGTTTAGGGAAGGTTTACGTTCTGTGTGTAGGGCATGAGTACCCAAAGAGGAAACACTGCCATATTTGGAAGCAGAAAGGTTTGAAAGGGAGAAAAATAGGGAAGGAGGAGAAAGAAAGGCTTGTGTGGCAATTTGTTAATGTGGGATTAACGAAAGGGGGGAGTGTTGGGAAGCAGGGGCGATCGTCCCAGGCTCCCAAGAGGTTTAGGGTAAGGCAGAAGCCTCGAAGTGTGTTGTATATGCTTGTGGAGGCTATCAGGGGCAGTGGATGTTGCTAGAAGCTGTATTATGGGTGGGTTAGTGCTTGTGCGAGTATAGTTTGTATTAGGAGGAAAACACAATTTTAGAAATAAGAAGCTATATCGAAATCAAAGCCCAACGCTGCGCTGCTGCCTGGGCAGTAGACCCAGGCCATAAACGTGGAAATAAGCATGTGCATGCGGGAATGGGTTGGCACATGGGCAGTGGCGAGAAAGGCCAGAGTAACAGAGATTCATAAACCTTTCATTGTCTCATACTGCCAGCCTTCGTATACCAGAGGGAATGCGCCCTGCAAGGCCATGTGGGGGTTGAGAGCTCCCGGCGAGAAGTTATTGCACAAGAAGGAGCGAACAAGCTTTCGACCTTCCCCAGCCCTAACTTTAAGTTATAGTGCTTAGATACCTCTGTCCGAAGACCCCAGCATTCCAAGGAACCAACCAGCCCCAGACAACTGACCATAAAGCTGTCAGACCACCAATCGATGAAATAGAACAAAGAATAGAGGCAGATTGCCCCCACCATCAGGTCATGTGATTTGTGCTTCGAGGTGCTAAGGAGAAGAGTAACAAACCTAAAATTACTGATTTGGAAAGGCGCTGACGTGTCGGGAATTGATCTGTGGTTTGTAAGTTACGGTGACCTCAAGAGTATCCTCTGCACCCATATCGGCAGTACCAGATGCACATTAGGTTAGAGATAGAGAATGTATTGTTTTTATGATTCTATTAGACAATTAAATGAAGCTGTGCACCTGATGACATTCAAGAAGAAACCCGCGTGGAATAAGATGGACAGGAGGGGCTGGGGCTGGGACCAATGGCCTGGCATCCCTTATGGAGCAGGTAGCCTGTTTATAGGGTGCATCAACCAGCCATTCAGATTTGTAACCTATTTTACCTATGCCACTGATGACGCTGTGTGCCCTTTTAACATCTTGCTTTTGCTGATTTTGCAAGAACATTCTGTGGCAGCAGAGTTCTTTGCCTGCGCGTCCTTACCTTTTGTGGAAATAAGAGGTGTGCTGGGCCTTTATTCCTAGTGCGTTGCATTTTTTCTGGTGTGATCGTTGAGGGGTCTCACTACACAAGTAGAACACCTGAACAGCTGATCGGTCAATTTGTTATTCTAAAGTCAGTAGAAATTACAGTAACTGTCAGTAGTCAATGGGTTATGGCTGGCCTAACTCCTTCAGTTACCCAATACCCGGTCACTACCTAGTTCAATCCCTCTTAGGTGACCAATGCTGACAGTGGAACTGGAGATGTCAGCCAATATATGTCCAGCTATTGAAATCTTCATTTGCTTTGTGCAATTCTGCCTCTCCACCCACAATAAATTATATGAAGTGTGGCATTTTTACTGGGCCGTGGAGAGGAATGCCCCTCCTCGGGGACAGCCATTCTCATTGAAACCTTCCTACTCCCCTACAGCTGTCCCTAGATGGATGACATTGCGGCTCAACTTAACTCCCTTCCCCCACTTGTTCACACCACTGATGGTGCCCAGAGGTAAAGCATTCAGGCCAACAAGGTATGTTGCATTGCGTTGCAGCCCAAGTACACTGCAATTCAGTCCCAGTACAGTGTGAAAGGATGTCCTAAAGTAGCCCCCTTAGAATGGCAATAGTCCTTTCAGTGCCTGAAACCGAGGGGGCTAGAGGAAGATGCCAAGTGCCACCATTCCTACTGGGGCTGAACATCTAAGCTATGGGCAATGCCTGTTGGGGGATGGAAAGTCCAAAGGGCACCCATTCTTCTGCACCACCTCCTCCATCCGCTTCCACATGCATGCAGATCTGCCCGATGAGCCAGACTTCCTGCATCTGTGTGATCACTGCTATAAAATGCCACAAATGTATTTATTAATTATACCTTTGAGCTTGCACTGTTTGGTTCGCCGAAGGACCCTGTGATTTTTTTCACCACCCCACCCATGGCTTTCTACCCCAGCCTTCTCTGCCTTCTATGCCTTTCACCCCAACACCTTCAACTTTCTATATCAGCACTCCTCACAGCACCTTAAGTTTAACATCATTAGCTGTCATCCCAGTGCCTACCAGACGCCACTACCCGGCCAATAATATTATGTATTTGTTTATTTATTAAATAGTTTAATAATGTCTGATCCTAGCTCCAAATGGAACAATGGCGAGCCGAAAGACAAGTTAAAATATTTACTATTTATAAAAACATAACCATAAACATTAAATAAATCAGCAAAAGAAAATAAAAAATATAAAATACACATCCATTACAAATATATCCAATAAGAATAAGAAATAGCTGCTGCCCAATGTTAATATTGGAGACCGGCAGAGTAACATCCCTACGATATCAGCAACTGGAGGTGTTACGTCACCACATTTTTTCTAAATAACAGTCTCTTCAGTTCTTTGGAAAACCTTAATAGAGAGGGTCACACATTTAGAAAAGTTGCAAAATAATTCCAGAGCACTGGTACATAATGGGAAAAGTTTGGTTTGCGTGTCTTTTCTTTGTTTGCCCATGGCATTTCTAATCTCAAAACTTAATTACTAAGTATGGTCATCATACTGCCTGAGATAGTCCACATTTCTGCCAAGTTGACAGGTCTCCCCTGTCTTAAAGATCTGGTTTCATGAATCATTTTCTTTACAAACCATTGAATGAAACAGCGGTGGCAACTTGGTGAACTGCATGAGCCCTCAAATGTACTCCTGTAGACAGTGGTCTAAGTGGGCGGGAGCGGTTGTGAGCGGTGCTCCTCGACTTTTAAAAACAACTGTTCCTGTACTTTTATTTTAAAAAGAAACCATTCTGGAATGGTTTAGTTTTAAAATAAAACTGTAGGAAGAAGTTGAAACTTGTTTGGGGGTTTGGGGTGCGTGTGGGAGGGGGCGTGGCAATGGGGCTTGTGGGGGGCGGGGGCAGGCCAGCAGGGAACATAGTTCCACTACTTCCTTTTCATACACTTCGACCACTGCCTCTACAGAGCTGGGGCAGACATTTTAGAATGAATGTTTAGGACTCATCAACTATTACAAAGTATCAAGAACAGTTTGATAACTGAAAGTCTAAAAGTGTCCCGCTAAGGCTATTTTCTGTCTGTGTATCACTGCACTACACAGCAGACAACATAACGCTGCAGAGAGAAGGCGATAGATATTTAATTTTCAGTTATTTTTCAGTTATACTGTCTCCTGTGCAGTGGAGTTAAGTTAATGTTAATGTTAATGGATATTTGTATCGCACACTATCACCACCGTAGTGGTCCCCTGTATGCAATGTGGCCATGTGCTTTAGACAGGAAGTAGCAACAGCTGGCAGGCTTCTAGTCACCAATCCATTCTTGCTACTTTCTAATAGTTACAGCAGAGTGGCAAACGCTCGCACCCTTATGTGCCACATACAATTTTCCTTCCATACTGCGTCCCTTGAAATCTATTCGGGCCCATTCATACCCCAATACATTTATGGGCACTTGGCCATATGCATTGGGATTAATGTCTGAGCTTTGTGGGTAGACATCTCCATCCCAAAGTTCTCTCTGTATAGTTCTGGGGAGATCATAATCCACCAACATTTCCAACTGCACACCATTCACAGTCACAGTCCCATGGCCACCTCTTGACCCCCCCTTTGACGTACAGTATCACCCCTTCCCTCATCACACTGCTGTCAAGGGTCCCAGTGCTCCCCATAACTCTATCAGCCTCAATCATCCTGATACTTTGTCTCCCTTGAGCGCCGCCATCCTCGCCATTGAACCTGCACATCCTCGAATAGTGCCCTTTAGTTTTACAACACCTACAGTCCACAGCTCATCCCGGGCACTCCTTTGCCCCAGTGGGATGACTCGACCAACTGCACTTCTTGAAAAACTCTCTCATTCCACCCCCTTGGTTCACTCTACTCAGTCTGTTAGATTGCCCCTCAAACTTCTGAGAATTTATCCTGACATCGCTGCTGCCCTTCTTGGATGGTGTAACGCTCACCTGGCTCCCACGGAGGCGCTGGTCTGGTCTGGGTTGCTGTGGCCTCTTCAAGCATGATGCGCAGAATTCGGACCACCGATTGAACAGGACCCCCAAATCTTGCTTGTCTGGCCCGTAGGAATATCCTTCTTATGGTTTGGAAGGATGAACTCTCCATCCTGCTTCTGGTGCAGGGGCACGCGTTCGTCCAGTTACTTCACTGGTTTTCAGAATGGCGCTGGCAAATCCACTTGACTTTTCTGAGCAATATGCCGTAAATATGAAGATGCAAAAGTTCAAGTGTGAGCCTCCTTTTATGTTGTCTTTTCTGTCCTTTATTTCAGGTGCAGAACAAAGGCGATGCGTTGAGGGATTAAATTGCCGGTGGTAAAATCAGGTGAGTTAGTGATGAGGGCGACCCCTCTAAATGTCTTTATAATTCCCCAGTAATGTCTTTTGTCCTTTCCCCATAGGGGCCAGGGTGCGGTACCTGCCAAAGATGCGGCGCCGACCCGAGATGTGGAAGGGTTCACCAAGAAAAGCCGGTAAGTAATATGGCTGAAAATTCGGCTTTCCTCTTGTGTTCCCTTGCTCACCTTTTGTCTCTTCTTCTCTCCCCTAGGTGCAGAGATGTGGCGACCAGTGCTGAGACCCGCGATGGAGCCTGGCGGCGTCTCTGGAACAGGTGAGTGAAGCGCGGCGCTGCAGCGAGCAACGCGGTGCTTTTAAATGGAAGTCTTCCTTCAGGAATGCTGGCGTGAAGATTCCGGATGCAGGTAAGAAGGTTGAATAAGTTCTTGGTTTTCACCTTTCTCTTCTCTTATTCCCTTACAGATGTTCTAGGTTCGAGGCGGGCGTGGCTGGAGTCCAGGTGCAGGAGCAGACACGGTGAGCGTTCAGCTGCTGGGATGCAGAACAACGCGAAGCACGTGTGGCTGTCCAGGCGTGGCTTAAATAGCCTTGGAAGAAGTTCCAGGTGAGTATTCTTCCACAGCCCCACCCAAGTAACAAAATAGTTCCTTCAGAAAAATAGTCCCTCCTAAGCCTCATTTGGCTTGGTTCTTCATGCAGCATGGTCTGCATCAGGTGAGTGTGCAGCATGGTCTGCTTCAGGTAAGTGCACCAAACACTTCCCCTTATGAGCCTGGCGCCTATGGCGCCAGGACTGATGTCCAACATGAACCTGGCGCCAACGGCGCCAGGACAGTGTCCAAAGAGCCCCTATAAAGGGCCGCTGGGCTTTTACCCGGGGGCGTGATGCCTGCTCCCGGGGGTGCTGGGCCTGGCCTGGTGCTCCGGGGGTAGGCATCATGACAGCACTCCCCCCCAAGGCCCCTCCCAAGGTCTTTTCCCCAGGAGGTTTTGGTTTGTTGGGGAAATTTCAATGGAACCTTTTTACTAGCGGAGGTGCATGTATGTGGTCGCTGGTTTCCCAAGATCTTTCCTGAGGCCCGTACCCCTTCCAATCAATTAGATAGAAAAGTTTTGATTTTGAGATCTTAGAGTCCAAAATGTTCTTCACCTCGAATTCAGGCTCCCCATCTATCTGGATTGGTTCTGGTGGCTTTATTAATCTGGTTCCTGGTTGCACTGGTTTCAAAAGCGACACATGAAAAACGGGGTGAATCCGCATGTTAGCTGGTAGATCTAGCTTGACTGCCACTGGGTTAATTATAGCTTTGATCGAGTAAGGGCCTAAATACCTTGGATTAAAAGTCTGAGGTCCCTTGAGCGATAAGTGTTTGGTAGCCAACCATACTTGATCCCCTATTTGGTATGGAGGCGCCTCCTTTCGATGCAGATCCGCATTCTTTTTGTATTTCCCTTTCGCATGTTGTAAGTGTGCAGTAGCATCCTTGAAGGCTTGAGTAATCGTAGAATGCAAATGGTCCACTGCGGGCATTTCGAGGCTCAAAGGTGAGTCCAAGTCTAAAGTACGAGGGTGATGTCCATATAGGGTATAAAAGGGGCTCTGACCAGTTCTAGAGTGTATCGAGTTATTGTATGCATATTCAGCCACCCATAAAATATCCTTCCAATTACCCTCCGATTGGTGCAACATACATCGTAGATATTGTTCAAGGGTCTGGTTCGTTCTCTCCGTCTGACCATCGGTCTGTGGGTGGTGGCTGGTTGAGAGTCTTACGTCGATTTGTGCCAGTTGACAACACTTTTTCCAAAAATGAGAAATAAACTGGCTTCCCCGATCGGAGATTAGTATGGACGGGAATCCATGCAGATGGATGATATTTTCGAGGAATTCCTTGGCAAGAACAAAAGCTGAAGGTAATCCTTTCAACGGAATAAAATGGGCCCTCTTGGAAAATAAATCCACCACAACCAGAATAGTATTGTATCCATTACAAGAGGGCAGTTCCGTGATAAAATCTAGTGACAAGGTGTGCCAAGGTGCTGGTGGAATGCCTAAGGGTTGAAGAAGACCGGCGGGTTTTGTTTTTTGACCTTTGTTTTGGGCGCAAACTCCACAGGACATCACAAAAGATTTAATATCCTTTCGCCAGGACGGCCACCAGAATTGTCGTTTAATTTTTTCCTCTGTTTTGGCAATGCCAGGATGTCCTTCCATCAGAGTATCGTGATGACGGGAAATAACCAGTTCTTGCAATTCCTTTTCTGGCAAAAATAAATGTCCTTGGAAGTAAGGTAAGCCATCGTTGATTGAAAAGGCAGACCCCCTTTTGATCCAATCCTGCAAGGCTGAAGAGTCCAGGAATAGTTTTACCCGTGCTTGAATGTCTTCAAGGGTTTGTAAAGTGGTTATCCCCAAGATTCTTTGTTCAGGAATTATCGGCACAGGTTCTGAGTTTGTGTCCATTTCTCCCATTCCAATTCGAGATAGCGGGTCCGCTTTGCCATTTTTACAGCCGGGACGGTAGGTGATTACAAAATCGAACTCAGCAAAGAATAAAGCCCATCGGAGCTGTCGTGAAGACTGAGCCTTGGCAGTTTTTAAATATTGTAAATTTCGGTGATCAGTGATCACGTTGATGGTATGCCTGGCGCCAAGAAGATAATGCCGCCAAGCCTTAAAGGCGGACTTAATGGCTAATAATTCCTTATCAGTGATTGCATAATTTATCTCCGGCGGCGAGAACTTTCTGGACCAAAATGCTACGGGGTGCAGTTGGTTGGTTTCGGGGTCTCTCTGAGATAGGACAGCTCCCATGGCTAAGCTGGATGCGTCGGTTTTGACTATATATGGGAGATCAGGACGCGGGTGTTTCAAAATAGGTGCGGACGTAAATTTAGCTTTTAATTCCTGAAAGGCCTGTTCAGCTTCCTCGGTCCATTCAAAACGTTTATTCTTCCGCAAGAGTGCAGTGATGGGTTGCACCACCCGTGAAAATTCCGGGATAAACCTGCGATAAAAATTGGCAAAACCAAGCATGCTTTGGACACCTTTCACCAAACTAGGTGATGGCCATTTGAGGATGGCATCCACTTTCCGTGAGTCCATTCGGACCCCTTTAGGTGTCAGGATGAATCCAAGAAACTCAACCTCGGTGGTATGGAGAATGCATTTTTCCAGCTTTGCAAACAGTTTGTGCTGGCGCAATTTCTCAAGGACGGCCCTGACATGTTTTCTGTGATCAGATTCCGAAGAGGAGTACACCAGAATGTCATCGATATACACGACAACACAGACATCGATGAGTTCCCGAAGGACATCGTTCATGAAGAATTGGAAGGCAGCAGGCGCGTTGCACAACCCGAAAGGCATCACCTGGTATTCGAATAGTCCATATTTTGTACGGAAGGCCGTTTTCCATTCGTCGCCTTCTTTTACTCGTACCAGATGATAAGCCCCCCGGAGATCTAACTTGGTGTATATGCAAGCGTCCTTCACCTGGTCAAGGAGTTCAGGGATCAAAGGCAGAGGGTAACGATTTTTAACAGTTATCTGGTTCAATGCGCGGTAATCAATACAAGTTCTAAGGTCGCCTTCTTTTTTTGGCACGAAGAACAAAGCCGAGGATGCCGGAGACTTTGACGGGCGAATGAAACCATTGGCTAGGTATTGATCTAAATATTGTCTCAAATGCAGATTCTCCAGCTCAGTAAGGGCATAAATCCTGCTACAAAGGGGTTGTGCACCAGGCACCAGATCGATTTGGCAATCGTACGATCTGTGAGGAGGTAACGTGTTGGCCTGTTCCTTTTGGAAGACGTCCTGAAAGTCTTGGTATTCCGGAGGTAGTTGCATGGAGACAGAGGTTACTGATGCTAGACTGATCTTCAAATTTTCTGGGTAGCAGGTTCGTGCACACTCCGGAAAGGTTATTCTCTTCGCTCGCCAATCAATTCGAGGATTATGTGTCGCTAACCAAGGGATTCCGAGAATAACCTGAAACTGTGGAGCCTTGATTACATCAAACACAACTGCCTCCCGATGGCCGTCCGGACCTACAAGTGTCACCTCAGCTGTGGAATGTGTTACCGGTCCCGAGGCAATTTCGGTTCCATCAACTGTGGTGATGACATCTTTGCTGGTTTTAGGACGCACGGGTAGGTTAATCCTGGAGACCAATTCACGATCCACATAGTTTCCTGTAGCCCCACTATCGATGTATGCCTTTATTGCATGCAACCACTTAGGCTGTTCCGGATCTACGAGGACCATTGGCACAGTGAAATGCAAGGTCTGAGAGTTCGTTTTCAAGCTCGGCAAGTGGACCCCTACGCTTGTCGGGCACGGTCGTTTCCCGATACAGAGGTTTCATGGATTTTATCAGCGGCTCCTACCACCTTCATGGGCGGCCTTGCCGGGCAATCTCGTAGAAAGTGTCCAGAGGATCCACAATAAAGACATAAGTGCATCTGCCGTCTTCTTTCACGTTCCTTTTGCGTTAAAGGTCCTTTAAGTCCTCCGATTTGCATTGGCTCAGAGGCTTCAGCCCCCTTGAGGTTAGCGTGGGTCTTGACTAACACCCGGGTCTCAAACTTGGACTGATCTGCTTTTCTGTTTTGCAGTCTGTGATCCAATTGGACCACCAAGTCTATATATTCAGAGCATTCTTGGGGCGGATTTACAACTTGGGCCAGGACATCTTTAAGTTCTCCGCGTAGACCTCCATAGAATAATGTGATTCTTTTATCCTCTGGCCACCCAGTTTCCACAATTAGTCTATTAAAGGTTGCAATGTAGGAAAGGAGGTCTTGATTGCCCTGTCGCAGAGATAGAAGTTCGTCATCTAGAGCCTGCCCCTGGGAGTGACGAGCAAATAACCTTTCCATGCTTGCTTGAAATCCTTGAAAATCACGAAGAATCAGGTCATCTTGAGTTACCAGTGGAACTGACCAATCAGCAGCACTGTCGCTGAGATATGACAATACAAAGGCTACCTTGGTCTGGTCATTAGGGAAGGCCCCAGGTCTGCACAGGAAATGCAAACAACACTGATTCATGAATACGGCGAATCGTTTGGGGTCCCCAGCAAAGCGTTCGGGTGGGGCCAGCGGCATGTTTCCAGGTAGATTAATCTGCACCGGGCTACTGGAAAGCACAGGAGCGGGGTTCCCTCCGGAACCGGGTAAAGGAGTTTGTCCAGCTTGACCTTGCAAAAGCTGTCTAGCCAGGTCATCAGCTCTTTCCTTTGTTACAATAACTTCCCTTCTGAGAGCATTAGTCTCTTGACGAGCGGCGTGTACTTCGGCCTGTAATTCCCCCAGTAGTTGGGCCAACTGGTCAGTCTCGGAAGTTTCCATAGCGCCTGGGTGGGAATTTGTAGGAAGGCTTCGCGTTCTGTAACGCTCACCTGGCCCCCTCGGAGGCGCTGGTCTGGTCTGGGTTGCTGTGGCCTCTTCTAGCGTGATGCACAGAATTCAGACCACCGATTGAACAGGACCCCCAAATCTTGCTTGTCTGGCCCGTAGGAATATCCTTCTTATGGTTTGGAAGGATGAACTCTCCATCCTGCTTCTGGTGCAGGGGCGCGCGTTCGTCCAGTTACTTCACTGGTTTTCAGAATGGCGCTGGCAAATCCACTTGAATTTTCTGAGCGATACGCCGTAGGTATAAAGATGCAAAAGTTCAAGTGTGAGCCTCCTTTTATGTTGTCTTTTCTGTCCTTTATTTCAGGTGCAGAACAAAGGCGATGCGTTGAGGGATTAAATTGCCGGTGGTAAAATCAGGTGAGTTAGTGATGAGGGCGACCCCTCTAAATGTCTTCATAATTCCCCAGTAATGTCTTTTGTCCTTTCCCCATAGGGGCCGGGGTGCGGTACCTGCCAAAGATGCGGCGCCGACCCGAGATGTGGAAGGGTTCACCAAGAAAAGCCGGTAAGTAATATGGCTGAAAATTCGGCTTTCCTCTTGTGTTCCCTTGCTCCCCTTTTGTCTCTTCTTCTCTCCCCTAGGTGCAGAGATGTGGCGACCGGTGCTGAGATCCGCGATGGAGCCGGGCAGCGTCTCGGGAACAGGTGAGTGAAGCGCGGTGCTGCAGCAAGCAACGCGGTGCTTCCTTCAGGAATGCTGGCGTGAAGATTCCGGATGCAGGTAAGAAGGTTGAATAAGTTCTTGGTTTTCACCTTTCTCTTCTCTTATTCCCTTACAGGTGTTCCAGGTTCGAGGTGGGCGTGGCTGGAGTCCAGGTGCAGGAGCAGACACGGTAAGCGTTCAGCTGCTGGGTTGCAGAACAACGCAAAGCACGTGTGGCTGTCCAGGCGTGGCTTAAATAGCCTTGGAAGAAGTTCCAGGTGAGTATTCTTCCACAGCCCCACCCAAGTAACAAAATAGTTCCTTCAGAAAAATAGTCCCTCCTAAGCCTCATTTGGCTTGGTTCTTCATGCAGCATGGTCTGCATCAGGTGAGTGTGCAGCATGGTCTGCTTCAGGTAAGTGCACCAAACACTTCCCCTTATGAGCCTGGTGCCTATGGCGCCAGGACTGATGTCCAACATGAGCCTGGCGCCAACGGCGCCAGGACAGAGTCCAAAGAGCCCCTATAAAGGGCCGCTGGGCTTTTACCCGGGGGCGTGATGCCTGCTCCCGGGGGTGCTGGGCCTGGCCTGGTGCTCCGGGGGTAGGCATCATGACAGATGGTTGGAAACACCGCCTGGACTGACTATCCTGACCATTTCTGTCCGACCTCTCAGTGACGACCTGAACACTGGCACATGACTCCTCAATGGCTCTCGCAATTTCTATTACTTTAGCCAAAGGCGGGTCTATGTCTATCCATAACCTTTCTCTGACTTTAGAATTGTTCATTTTCATCATGATCTGGTCTCTGATGTATTCCTCCTATACACCTGTATACTTGCATGTGGCCATGAGAGTACGCAAAGCCATAATGTAGGCATCGATACCTTCCCCAACTCCTTGTGCCCTGGAGAAAAAATGGTATAGTTCAAGTACTACATTGGGTCTCCTCCCAAATCGTCCTTCTAATTTCTTAAGAGTTGTTTCATAAGCACTTCTCCCCTTCTCCGCCACCTGGGATGTACACTTCTTCACCCGGAAGATGCCTGAACACTGAGTCCTTCAGTACCAAGACAATTAAATAATGCTGCCTCCTTTTCATCATCACTGTACCTCGCTCCTTCAGCCGCCCTCATGTACACTTTGTAAGCGTCTACACATAGGTCCCACACAACTGGGGGTTCGCCCGGGGATATTAAAAATGCAGGAGGAGGCCTAGCATTGCTGTGCTGCATGATTGGGTGGGGTTGCTCCGGTCACGATGCGTGTGCAACTTGAAGTGCACTGCATGCCTTCCTGGATAGCTGTCTTTTATACCGCTTCACTACTTGTGCCCCCTTGCAGTACAGCCTACTGGCTAGAAGAATGATGTGGTGGCATATCCACCTTGAGTGACACAGCACCTTACTGTGGATTACCTTGGCCCAGTAACTTCATTTGCCACCTTTAGTTTCTGTTTTTTGCTGTTTGCTAGGGCTGGCAAACCCAGCACTGGTTGCTTATGAATGCTGGTAGCACCCACCTTATACTTTATTTCCTTCTGCCGAGTTCCTCTGATGCCCTGCCAGCTTCACCTTGCTGTTTGCTGCTGTATAAACCTTGTAGCAACACTGTCCTTGTGGTTGCTAGGCAACTAAAGATGGTCGCCGGGTGTGCCGATGTCACTAGGTAATTTCCTCTAGCGCAGTGTCGTCGGCACCGGAGTCCCTCAGCTCTGACACTTTGGGCTTGGTGCTGCCTGGATTTTGGGTGGCCGCCATCCGTGGGCCGCAGTGCTTCCTGAAATGCCCATCTTTCCTACAAAGTGACCCATAGACTCTCGATTCATGCAACACCCAATTTACTTGTGTCTTGGAAAAGACAACACCATTCAGGCTATAATCACCTAATCAGCCTTTTACACTTAAGATCACACTTAAGATCACCTAAAATTCAGGAAATCACTAAAAACCTGGCTCTTCAACACCACAGACTAAATCTGGAAACCGAAACTGGAAAAAAGATGACTAATCCGGAAAGGACACGGACAACCCCGACCCGAGAGGGTAGCTCCCACGGCACCTGGACGGGTGACACCGGATAGACTGGAACACAGGCGGCACGCACGAAGACTGAGCCAACTCCCTCAGACAATCCCACCAACACTTTTGCCCGTCCCTTAGTTACCGCCAGGTACCACAGTGGTGTGGAATTGTTGAGATATTGGAAATCACCACTCTACCTGAGAGGTTGACATTGGCAGGTGCACTGGCCACAGGAGTATGAAGGGAGGATAAGGGGAGCTATGAGAGCGCATGTTAGAGATGGGGGCCAGAGGAGTAAGGAACCTTGTATGCCTGTCGGACCCAGATCAGGACAGAGCTGCACCAGGGGAGACTGCGCAAGCCGAGCGCCTGAATTCAGCATAGAGACGCAAACTAACCAACCCTACTAACAATTTCCCTTTCTGCATACACCTCTCAAACTCCAAACCGAACACAACCAAAATCTACAGCACAACAAACCCCACAAACTTCACTACATTGCAACAACAAAACAAAAACACGCATACTCTTGCACAACATTACACAACGACTACCGGCCGCAAACACCCCAGGCCCAGCCAACGGACCCACCGGGCTGAGGCCGCCAACAGCACATCACTGCTCTCTTGCACTTTTCCTGCCTCCTCCCACTAACTCAACCTCCCCTCCTCTTTCAGAGCCGCCAGAGCGCCAGGGGACCACTCCGGTGGTGATAGTTTGCAGTACAATTGTCCTTTAACATTAACATTAACATTCCTGCCGCCACCGTCACCCAAGAGGCAGGAGAACAGCAAAAATGGCCCAGCGGTGTGATAACGCTTCACACACGTCGATGAACCGGGGTCTGCACCTCCCCGCCGCAACCCTTGTTGCCAGTGAAGTAATGGTGGCGGCGAGGTGAGGTAAAAGTAAGTCTTTATTAATGCACAAACCCCGTGGCCGCGCCGCCACTCAGGCCCCTTCCAACTGCCAGGAATGTGGAATGCTGACCGCATAGCGCGAGTCAGCATTCCGACATCATGTTACAACACTCTACCCCAGCTTTCACTGTCTTGCATACCTTAAAACCCAGCACATTCAAACATGCCAGCACACCTGAGACTGCCTTCACCTCCACACCCTCATTTCAAAGCACCTCTCTGATAAAAATATACTTATTTGTTTATGTAATTCTTGTCAATATATGTACACAAACATAAAACAAACTGTTGATCTGTATGGGTCTTCTCTGTCTGTCTGTGTAGGGGGTCTTAAAAAGTTCACAACTAAACATAATCCGGCCTGATGTACGTTGAAATGGGGAACATGAATGTTGTAAGAGACCAGCCCTACTTGCTCCCTTATGATGACAATGGGGCTGTCTACACTTGAATAGATGTGGTACAGCCATAACCCTGCCCTTCCACCAAATCCCCCCAAAAATAACTCTTTGCGCTGCCAAAGCGAGCACCGTTGTAAAGTATCAAAGACATCCCACACAATTAATTCTGTGGATAGAGTGGCCACTGTATATGCTCCCCCAGTCCTCTTACTGTCCATCTCCCCCAAGCCATATCTTCTGCTGCATGCCCACTCTTCGCACGGTGCTGTGCCTCATGGGCAATTGGACAGATTTACTGGATCCGGCTGGTACCATCGGCCTCTTGCTCCGGGTGCAGGCAGGGCCCATTTAAAGACTGAATGAAAGACTCAAATGTATAGTATCTAATTGTTATTATCCTTTTTCTATGCCAGATGTTTTTTCCACACAGACGTATTTCTTGGTGCATTCAACCCCTGCAACTCTGCAGGATATAAAATTGGAACTTCCTTCCAGATATCAAAAGGGTCCCCTTCAAGATGATCAATGGCGCTTCCCTTTTTCCTTTGTATGGCTATGCCACTTTCACCATAGTAAATAATAATGATCATTTCTCGTTTATAGTTCATGCCATGTTTTATTGGGTGCTATACTGTAATCTTTCTCCTATCACCCTTGTCCTCTTGACACCCTGCCCACCTTAATTAACCGTTGATACTGCTATGACACCGGTCCTCTTGGCAGAGCCACCCATTACAGCTCTCGCATCCTTCGATCAAGCAAAACATTGCCTTGCTGAAAGCCCACCCACAGCACTATCCACCTCCCCCCAAAATAGATATTTGTGCATCCAAAATGAACTGGGTGCAGGGGAGAGGTTAGATGTGAGCACAGATGATGAATTCTGCCCATCTATCCCCCACCCAGTTATCTCCCTTTTTTTCTGTCCATAGGAGGTGGAGGCAGTTCAATGAATGACTGTAAACGCAACTCAACATAGAGTTTTATTTAGCATTTAATAGGACAAACATGGGTGAGAATGACATTTTCAGATGCATCATCTCATACTGGTCACTCTCCTATTTTGTACAATGATTAATGATGAGAACTTTTAAGCATAGTGAATTGCCATGAAGCAAATGACTTATGAAAGGACCAAAACTTTGGGATTCTTTCAGGCATAGGCTTCAAGCCCTTGAGCTGTGTCAAACCATTTTAACTAAGACCCAGGAGGAGCCTTGCCCAATGAAGGTCGAGTCACCCTATGAATGCCACAGCTAGGGAATGTTTTGGAACATTGTCCAAAATGATTCTTAATTGTTGAGCGTCCTGGGCATAATAGTTTTTCACATGTGGGACCATCGCCTGATGTGTTCTCCTTGAGGAACGCTGTGTCTATAATCCAGTCAAAGATGACTACCGGGGTTGCTCTATGCTTGGATAAACCCCCAACAGGCATGGAATTTCAACAATTGTTTTGGCAGTGGTTTACTAGAAAGGTGGTCTCTTTCTCCCAAGACATCATCCTGTTGAACCTGTCAAGTGCAATGGAAGTTTCATCCATGAACACAATGGGCCCCATTACGAGTCACCCAGTATGGAAATAACGGTGGCGGTAAACCCGCCGCCACCATTGTTTCCATACCGGGTGATCTTGAGTCCTGCAGGCGCAGGTGTCATTCACGCCAGGACTGACCTGGCGGGTTTAACACCACCCGCCTGCAGGCGGACGTGGAAACACCGGCACCATCACGAGATGGTGCCGGTGTTTCCACTCCCCATTCCCATTGAGTCCTATTGTACTCAATGGGAATGGGGATTTACTGAATTCTGCCTCCGGAATTCCCGGGTCACCGGGGTCGTAAATGCCCCGATAATTCCAGGAATCACGCAGGCGGAATGGTAATACGAGTCCGGCGGTAACCTGCCAAGTCATTTCCTGTCATAAATCACATCTTTGCATGAAAGTCCTGATTCTCCTTGTTCAAATCATGGAACGTAGGAGACAGAGTAGAACCTACCATAAGCACGCCATTATTGTACTGTACAAAAACAAGGCAAACCATCACTGCACAAAAAGTAGGCTTGCTTTTTTACCCCTCATGTTACATCCCCGTAACAGCCCCACCTGAGTCAGTGCATCAGGACCTTATCCCTTCCCAAGATAGACAACCTTACTGCACTGCAGGTCAACACGTTAGATTAACACAGTACAGAAAAAGACATAAACCATTATTTCCCCATCCCACCTTAGATCTAGAAAGGCTGACACATGTCCCAATCTGCTACTTGCAACCAAGAGATTGCTAAGCATGCAAAATGACTCTGGAACTTGAACACTATGAATTGAGGACCTATTTAATTCGAGAAACTGTCATTCAATCATCCTCTTTCGGCTGCTAGTCATTGACCCAAAACAGGTGCCTACATGTAGAGCAAAGGAAAGGGAATGCTACTTCAATGTTCTTTTTCAGAATCATGCAAAAAACATGCAAAATATGGGCCTTCCCATACACAGTACAGTATAGCACCACTACCACCTACAGTATACTGTGCAATATGTCACAGCACCCACTAGTGCCTAATTTTACCCTTCTTGGGTGTGCTTCTCACCAGTGTGGTAGTAGATGACAGACCATATAATGGGAGTTCATAGAGTTTTGGAATTGCTCTGGTGGTAAAGCTAGCAGTGAAAAGCTCCCTCAGCAAGGTGTTCATTTTTTGGGCAATGCATTTAGTAATTGTTCAGTACCAAAAAGTGGAGAAGACACCACGTCAAGTAGCCCGTGGGTTTCAATGTACAAAGAAGTATGGAGTTTCATTTTTTCATAGAAACGGGGTTGCGAACAGCTATCGTTACATACTTTGAAAAACGGAGCAAATTGGCCTTTTGATCCCAAGTAATAAGGATCACCCATCTGAAAAAGGATTACAGCTTAGACGAGGCCAAGGGCAGTACCAGCCACTCTGCAGGAGGTTAACACATGACTCCATATCAGCAGGTCTCCTGTGTCAATATTACAATAGCATTAGGGCCAATGGGATTTAAACAATAAGCATTTGTTGACAGATGGTATTACTAGCTAAATTTGTGCAGGCTACTCTCTTTGCCAATTTAGGTGTCTCTGTACTACACACGCCCGGAGGATGGAACCCTCCTGGGAACAGCATTCAGAGCCTGCTATTCAGGAAAGTGACTACTGTAACATGGTGGGTGTGGCTATTGCCTTGTTTCTGGACAGTGTAGTTTGTGTCTAGCAGTGCACTTACATCCACCTTTAGGCCCATTGGCCATGGGGGGAGAAAAAATAATCTGTGACCAGCGTCGTGCCAAGAAAAAGGGTTTCTTATTGCGGCAAAGGGTGCATCGCATGGCGGCCAAAATTACAAATGTCGATGACAAGTACTGTAAGATTAAAATCAATGTGGGCAGTGATGTCATGTGGGGTTCATCAGGTGTGCTATATAGTGCCCTTAGCTTCCCCTTTTCTAACCTTAGCACTGTGCTTGCATCTTCTGATCAGAGGTCACCCCAGGAATGTAAGGAACAGAAAGTAAGCAGGCACCGTGTTACAAACCTTCCTCTTCCTCACTTTCGGCTTCTGACTTTGCCATTTCTCTTCTAAAATATCCCTTCTTCGCTCATCTATTTACCCGTCTTCTACGCCAGCACCGATCGAACCAATGTTGCTCCACTTCATCTTGCTTCAAAGGCGAGCACGTTGCCCCTGAGCTATCCTCCCGAGACTACTTTGGTGATGTCTTATTTTTCTTTACTCACTGAACTGGATATCTCCTGTGCTCTTGCTAAGGCACACCTACTTCCTCGTCAGATGATCCTCTTCCCTCTTCTCTAACTCTGACTGTCTACTTCTCACTTCTTCCTTATTTCACTGCCCTTTTCAATACTTTTCTTTCATCTGCTGCCATCCCATCTTCTTTTAAACATGCTTCTACCCTGCTTAGTTAAGAAAAAGCGTCCCTTGACCCTTCCTTGCTCGTTAACCATCGGTTCATTATTCCCACTACTGCAATTCCACCTCCTCTCTCCCCTCTCTCAATCTCCTTCCCCCTTTCACTCTGCCCATCTCTTTCACTTCACATAACTTGGATGTTGTCTTTGATTCCTCACTTTCCTTCTCTCCTCATTTTTGTATTATATCACATTCCTGCCACTACCAACTGTACAACATCCGGAAGGCCCATCGGTTCCATCCCTTTTCTGCTTCTAGCCTTCGTATCTCTTCTCTTGTTTTCTCTTGACTTTCTACTGTTCTTCTCTAATTTTTGGTCTTCCTTCAACTCTTCTTGCTCCTCTTCACTGTGTCTACCACTCTTTTGTTTGTGTCTTCTGCTCGCTATCTCCTTGTGATTCAATCTTTTCTGCTTTACGCTCTCTACAAAGGCTTACTTTTGAATCTCGTCTTCTCTTTAACTTCTTCATGTCTAGCTCACTCTTATCTATCTTCTCTGATCTTTGTTTCCCCAACACCCCCCATGTTTCACAATCTCTAATTCTTCTAACCATTCCCCGCCCCCCCACGACTCCTCACGCTTTCACTAATTTACTTTGCTTTCTCCAAAGCATTGGAACGCCCTCCCTCTCTCCTTGCACTCTCCCCTTAAGTGTCAAGGACGAGTATGCTCGTCCTTTTTGCATAGACTTGCATAGTAGCCTGGTGTACGGGAGGGCAGCGCGTCCTCTGACGGGCCCATAGGTCAGAGCTCACCCTCTAGTACCTGTAAGACAAGATAACTGCACCTTGAGGAGGTTGGGGTGCAGGATTCACTTACTCCGACACAATTCAATAGGGACAACTCAATAGTTTGGCAAAGGGAAGTCTGTTTAATGACAAGTACAAAAAACGGGGAAACAAATGGTAATCAACAGTGTCGCGATCGTCTGTCTCGCTTCAACTCCCAACTTCTCCATTCTCCATACCCAAAATTCATCATTACTGACGTGTAACACTCAAAGTTTTGTCATGCAATTCTATTGGTTGGAAAAGGTAACTTAAGTATAGGTACTATACCTGTATATGGTACAGAGCGTGAGGATTGGATAACTCTTATTGGGTGGGCGTCTACGCCCATCCTTCTACATCACTCGTGATAGACGTCACTACAACTACGACGTCTTATTGGTTCTACAAGCTATAGGACCCTAGCTTACTTAGTCCATTGTGATTGGGCGGGTTACACCCCTAGAAAATAAATCTCCACTTTAATTAGCAGCATGCAGAATGGACACCCAGTTGCCTTTTGCCCCAAGATTCACCCAGCCTCCTTTCCATCAATCAGTAATTTTAGGGCTATGTGTCAATTAGTTGGCTGAGGATGGCCTCGAAACTGTAGCCTCTTATCTGGAAAAGTTATGGCATCCTGGGTTCTGGGTGACATCAGACGTTGGTATCTCTTTGCGTCTGGCTGGTCACGTGTCTGTTCACTGTGAATCTGCTTCATTTTCCTGTTATTCTTGCATTTTATTCTTCCATAGCCTCGCCACTTGCCTGGGGCCTCTTTATCTCAACCTTCACTGGCTGGCTGGTATGCTCTGGAGTTTTGATTCTCCGAGGTTGCTGCTCTCCTCCCTTCCTTAGGTTGACCTTGAATTCCCAGGCATGAGCTGCTTGATACTGAGTTTTGATTCCGTTCGTTCCCCTGGCTTTGGCTGGAATATGAATCTTGGCCTTGTTGGCCCCTTCAGCATGGGCTTAATTCTGCTTTTACAAAATGGAGTCGCACTTGTATAATGTGTTTCATTGAGATAGATATATAATTGGCGCTTGCCGCCCTATACTCCTACTAAGCATTGCAAGCAGTATCGTTTTCTTAGCTTCTTGCGTGCCAAGTCTATTAACACACGTTAACTGGTTGGGTACTAGCATTTTATTCCACCGCCATGTTTCCTTACGTCTCTTTATGTATCAACATTGTTTCTTCTTATAAATCCATTATATTATTATTCTTTCCATTTCTTTCTTGCACATAATCCTTCGATTGTTGTTTGTGTTCATGTCATCCTTTTCGCTTGTCGTTTAAGTGCATCTGTACAGCTGTCTAGGTTCTTATGTCCTCAACATTTACCTTCCATTAGGACTCTTTGGGTCTCTTCGTGGACATTCTGTAGGTACTCTTCATTTCATGTCAGCTGCTGGTACGGTTGTCTAAGAGGGTACCGTGCAGCCTATGGTTGCCTGGTTATGGGTGCTTCAACAGGTATTGCTCTTCTGATGTGCACTGGGCAGAGTCCACGTGCAGCTCTCTGTTGGTTCATCTGCTCCTCATACGTCACCTACCTTGGCGAGTACGTTCCTGGTATCTCGAAATGGGGGGCAGAGGTGCAGGCCATGTCTGGGACCTCCTCTACACTCCCCCCGCTGGTCAGATCAACAACCATTTCTGCTTCCTCCTTTGGATTCATCTTCCTTGGTTCTTCTGTGTCCTGTTCATCGTCCTCAGGGCTTGTACACGATGGTGTGAACGTGTGTATCTTTGGAGTAAATATTTTTATCACTCCTTTCAAGCTTCCTGCTGTTTTTACATGTCCGTCTTTGTTCCAGGTCATTAGCTGGCATTGTCAATTTGGGCTACAATAGATCCATTTTCCTTCATACTTCCTTCGTTTCCTGGGATACATAAACTTTGTTCCTTCTGGCACAAATTTGCTGGCTTTCACAAAGTCTTTTATTTCTTCATCAGTCAGATCTCTGGGCTTCCAACCTGATTCGACATCGACCATGATTTTCATCCCAATGGCTTTTTTAGCAGTCTTCTGGCACTATGTGATGATTATCTTGATAACACAGAATCCTAGCAGTATCATTACTAGTAAGGCTCCAGTAACTTGAATATATCTGCCATCCATTGCGGCACCCATGAGAATAGTGCTCCAAACCAGCTGTTGTCATCCACTTTGTCAGCTTCATCGATCATCTGGTTCGTTAGGTTTGTCAACATACTTATGGCTTTTGTTAAGGTTCAATTTTCTTCGTCATGCGAAGGAATAAATGTGCAACATGATTCTCCAATTTTTGCGCAAACACCTCCATCCATCGCTGTGATCATGTCAAGTACATATCTGTTCTGGAGGGTCCTCAATCGGATTGCTCTTAGTTCTTCTTTGATCATATCCTTTTATGGTGGTATTAATGGTCTGCAATAACTCCCATCTGGTTATCTGCAACCATTTAGCATTCACTCCGACTTGGATGTGTGGCAAGAGTAGTGTTGTGAATACTGTTGAGGTGAGGATAAACAGCCTGTGTGCGTATTGGATTGCATGGAATGCTTCTTCTGATTTGGCAGAAAAGAAATTCTCTCTCTTCATCTGGGATACCAGTTCCACAGATCTCTTCTTCCTTAGATGAGCATATCCTTTCGGGAAACTTTCAATACTCAGGTCACTTTTTGGGATCATCAGTGCAGGAACGTGGATGTTCACTAGTGTGCATATGCCTCCCCAATTTTTCGGTAGTCTTATATATGCCTTGGACCCACATGTCCAGTAATGGTCCATGATTACTGCGGTTCCTTGAGTCATTCCTGGAGCTTCAAAGATTCGTCCGCAGTTTTGATTCTCTCCCATCTTCCTTGTGCCATTGCTTCTGAAGCACAGTTTTGGGTTTTCCAGTGGCACTATTTGCAAGGGTCCTCCTCTGTCTTCGACCCATGTCAGCAGCTTTACCAGCTTTGGCCATAGAGGTTTGCATAACCTCTGTGAGTTCTCTATCGCTTCCTGACAGGCTCCAAGGACCATCCATCCAGGCAGATTACCACTCCTTCTTCCCATCCATTTGGGGAAACCACTGTTCCCCAGATCTGGATTTGGCCTCTGTTCTTCCAAATTTGAGCCTCTTCTACAGTCTTTCCTTGGAGGTTCAGTCTCGGGTTTATTTCCCATCTCGTTCCTGATCCTTTGGTTTCTGGTTTCTTGTACCTGATCACGTGATTCTTGGTATGCGTTCTGTTTCTTGTCTTGATATCCTGGACGTAACCGTCTTCATTGGGGTAATCCTTTTTAGTTGCCCATATCAATGAGGCATCTCTCCGCATAAACTGTCCTCTGGTATTGCACATTGCTACGTGTGACATACAGTGTGCTGTAGGGACATCAATTTCTACTGCCACGAAGATTTTGGATTTTCCCATACTATATGATAGAAGTGCACAGACAAAGCATTCTCCTTCTGATTGTCTTCTTCCAACTTCCTTCATGTGCTGGTACCAAATGTTTCCTAGATGTGCTGTGCTATCTAGGTAGTCATTCAGTTCATTGTTGTCTTCATGACTGATGAGTACTTGAAATTCTCCATTCACTATGTGTTTTACCACAGCCATGCCTTTGCATCTCTGTCCGTCTTCTTGGTCGATTCTTGAAGAACTATCAATGAACACGATCTCACCACTTGCCAGGGAATTTTCCTTTACCCTCGGAATTTCATCATAGAATTTCTCATAGTTTGCACAGTCGTGTATAGGTTCTCCCTCAGTGACTGGCTCAGCTATGAACGTAGCTGGGTTTACAGTTTTATATCGAACTACTTTGATCGATGGGTTCGAGAGAATCACCTCATAGGCAGTTGCTTTCTGAGATGTCAGTGTGTCCTTTGGTTTCTCTAGAATGGCAAATAATGAGTGCTCGACGTATAACATCATGGAGCATCCCATTACGATGGATGACGCCTTCTCTATGGCGAACGCTGCGGCAGTTAAACTTTGTTTGCATGGGAAGTGGCCTCTCATAACCGGATCCAGACTCCCACTGTAGTACGCCAGGGGCTTATACACCAGAGAGGTTCTCTGAGCAAGTACGGCCATCATAACGCTGCCATCTGTATGCGAGAACAGGTAGAATTCCTCCGCATAATTAGGAATCCCAAGAACTGGGGCCTTACAAATCGCCCGCTTGAGTTCTGCAAACCCCTTCTCCATTGTCTCAGTCCATTCAATTTTCTCCTTTGTCGCTTGGGCCTTCTTTAGGGCCTGGAGCAAAGGCTTGGAATAAGAGCTGTAATCAAAGACTCATGCTCTGACATAATTGCACAGGCCTAGGAAGCTCTGCATTTGTTTTATCGTGAGTGGCTTAGCCGTGTTCATGATAGCTTCAGCCCTTTCTGGGGTGACCTTTCTCCCCTCATGTGAGATTAGCTGGCCTATGTATAGCACGTCTTGTTGACAGTATTGTAACTTTTCCTTGTCAACTTTATATCCTTTCTCAGCGAATATAGTCAGTAGCTGGACAGAGTCGCGCCTGCATTGCTCTTCAGTGGTGCTGCAGATCAGAATGTCATCCACATACTACAAAACAACACTGTCTGCTGCAATGTTGCTTAGGTCCATTTACAGGACTCTGTTGAAAATGGACGCGGATTCACAATACTCCTGTGGCAATCTCGTGCTCTTCAGACGCATTTGTCTGAAGGTAAATGATGTCAGATCTTGTGAGTCACGGTGCAACAGGATTGAGAAAAAAGCAATGTTCAAGTCAATCACCGTGAAATATCTTGCCTCAGTGGGTATGTTGCATAGGATTGTAGATGGATTAGGGACTCGGCTTCAACAATATCGTTTAATGCTCTTGAATCTTGGATTAAATGCCAAGACCCTCCCTTTGGTTTCTTGACGGGGTAAATCACATTATTACAGGGTGATTCTGACGTCACTAGGATGCCCTGATCCATCATGGCGGAAATTGTCTTCGCGATCCCTTCATCTGCCTCTCTGGACATGGGATAATGTCGCGCTCTTGGCAAAATTGCTCCTGGTTTCAGTTTGGTTTTTACTTCTCCTGCCCCCTTCAGGAGGCCTACGTCATAAGGTCCTGCAGTCCACACGGAGACAGGCACTTGTGCCATGTCATCTTCAAAGTATTCTGAACGTACCAGCGCCAACATCATTCTCTGTGGCACCTCTCGTTTGATCATTTTGACCCAGAATATGAGACTTACTTCCACCCTCGTCTCTTCTAAGTCAGGGTGTTCTTTGAACAGATCGTCATCAGTGACGTCAGTCACTCGATACCCTTCTTCAATGGCGATGATCGTGCACCATTGTCTGCCTTAATCATCGTATTTCGACCAGCGCTACTTTCCCTCGCACTGCTGCAGTATGTATCATTAAGGGAAATACTTGTCCCTCTTCTTCATACATAGGTATTCTTGGTCTGAATAGGAACTCATCAGGGGTTCTCATAGTTTTATCTGCGAGGCCTGGCAATCCTGCCATAAGCAGAGGCATGCCATATGCTAAGACTTCTGGCTCTAATGGTATAGCTCTCATGGCTATGCGTCCGGAGTATGCTCTGATCATTTCGCACATGTTTGAATAATGCATACATGGAGTGGAGCATACTATGCCCTCCTCTGTGAATGAGATAGTCATAGTCAACTTTGTCATTAAGTCTCAACCCTAAATGTTTACTGGGGTCTGACGTGAATATAGTAAAGGTACATTCATCTCGCAATCTCCTACAGAGACTGGGAGGTTTTCCGTAAAGGGATCTCTGCTTTGAGCTCCTGTAAAACTATGGTTATCTATGGCCTGGCCGACAAGGAAAACTTGCTTTCTCGTATGCACGAGCGTGTTGCACCCATGTCAACTAAGAAGGAATATTCTTTCCCCCCTCTGATGACATTTACCCTAGATTCCCTGTTAGGGTCTGGTGTCACTGATAGGATAGAACACATCAGGGTTCCCAGTGAGCTGTCCTATTTCATGTATAAGTTCGGTCCACTGTATACTTGTGGATTTCCACCATTTCCAGGGTTGACTCCCCCTCCGGAGCTTGTTCCCTGAGGCATTTGCGGTGGTGCCTGTTGGGTTTGCCCGTTTGGCGTGTTCCCCAGGTTCGAGGGTTGAACCCCTTGCTGCGCACCTTGCTGCAAGCCCGGTGCTTGCAGTTGCACTGTGTGATTCTGTGCACCGCCCTGTTGCGGGATGGCAGGCGGATTCAGCATGCCTGTTCCCATTCCTTGGCCATTTTGCCACATGCCTTGGCTTCTGCAAGCGCGCGCCACATGTCCTGTCATTCCACACACCCAAAACACACCGGCGGTGGTCGGGCCATCAGTCCATTTGGCATATCTGGACTGCCCATCTGCACGTTTTGAAAGCCACCTTGGTTATTCTGAAAACCTCCCTGATTACTTTAAAACCCTCACTGATTACTCTGCCATCCTCTTCCTCTAAATCCCCTTCCCTTCTGGTAAAATCCTGCGTTACCCTGGTTATTCTGCGATGGGTTAGACGCTTGTTGAGCACTCGGTTCAGCCGGGCTTGTCAACATTGCTCCTTCAAGAGCATACTTTTTTCGATTCTTTTCTTGCAACAATCTACAGTAATGTGCAATTGTCAACTGTATTTTTCGGCCAATGGTTTAGCTTCTACTCCTACCAATTTCTTGAGCTGTTTTTGCACCGGTTCTGCCAACCCTTGGCACAATATATGGTAGAATACAGGGATAGATTTCTTCCAAGGTTCATGTGTTTCGAGTACCCATGTGTCTTGAAAATTCTGGATATAAATCAACAGATCCTCTGACTCTTTCATTTTTCGAGCCATTATAGCTCTCATATCGGAAGTGTCTGGGTACAGTACTCGCAGCACTTTCCACACTGCTGCTCTACAATTATTAAATGGTGCTCCGTCATGGGTAGTGTCAATTATGGTTACCCCAGGGTACCCAGCTCATTTCCATACATCGTCTGCCCTTTCACCAAGTATGGTGATCAGGAGGCCCTTAATGTCCCCTATAGCTAAGGTGACACCCCCTGTCATTTTTTCTAACTCATGTATCCACTTCCCGGCTCCCGATGTCAGCATTGGAAGCTTGTTTTTCAGGTTCTCTCGATCCATGTGTGGCCATGGAATATATTGTGGTCTTGCTCCCCCCTTTTCTAGCAGCGGGAATTGGAATGCGCAGTCTTCCTTCTCTTTTCCCATAGCTCTCCTGTCTATTTCTGGGGTAGCATTCCCGCATCGCTGTCTACCTGCCAATGTCCTCAATCGGTCTACATAAGCAGGTGCTGACACCCCCCTCTGACCGTGGGGTGTTCCCTCATGTCAGCCAGGCTGCGCGGCGGACTCCGATCCCCTAGGTGTGGACTCGCTAGCTTCTGACCATTGTACGCCTTGGTCCCTTGGGAGCCGCTTTTTGCGCCGTCTCCCTTCTTTGTATGCCTCGTCCTCCGTCTCCCCACCGGAGTCGGACGCTGATTGTTCCCAATTCACGCAACTCCTTGCATCTTCTTCATTCTTACTGATCTCTAACCTGTCCAGGGACAGTCCCCGGCTCCCACTACCTCGGGTGACGTCCTCAGTGTCATATAGTTGAGTGCTTTCCAAGCGCTCGTCTTCCCTTCCCCCTAGGGATGTTTGTTCCAGCCCCATTTCATTGTATATTTTATCAATCGTTTCCCAGATGCTTCCGGTGTCGAAGTCATCATCAATATTCACCCCACTCGTGCCTGGTACTGAGTCATATGCAGGAAAGAATTCTTCAATGTCTTCCCAATCTACAACAGGATTGGGTTTTTTAACTTCCCGCTCCAAATATTCAAGATCCCGTGCCCTCTGTCTACGTTTGTGTTCTATATCATCATTGACTTCCTTGCGCCTCCTCGCGTCTTCTCTAGTTCTTTCTTCTTCCTTTTTTCTTTCGTTCCTATGTTCATTTACCCTTCTAACTTCCTCATCCTTTCGCCTCTTTATCCTCTTTTCACGTACCCTTTGCTCTTCTTCCAAACTTTGCTGATTCTGTCTGTACTGGTCATAGGCTGCCTTCTGCTTGCGAACAACCTGTTTTTCTTGCTCTTTGTGATATAGCTGTTCTTGCCTCAGCAGATCTTCCCTTTTGATCCTTTCATCCCTTATTTCCTTCTTGTTTTCTTTCTCCCTTCTTTGCATCTCATCAGACTTCTCTTTCGGTCTCACATCATCACTTCCTTTTCCATCTAGTTTCAATAATATATGTCCTCCCATCCATTCATCTTTTACAAATGCTATCTCATCAGTTCTATCTTCACTTCCTTTCCACTTCTTTCCATCTCTCTCTTTATCGAGAGGTGCTCTAACCTGTGCCTGGTCCTTTCTTTCATCATCGCGTCTCTCCTTGTCCCTTAGGACCACAGAGGTAATATTAATTTCCTGCTCCTTCCCCTTGATTTCGTCACTACTTGTATTTTGTTTATTTATAGTGCGCACCTTGCCCTGGGGCATCTGGGCGCATGTTTAAAGAGGCGGTTACAAGTTACATCAAATAGATACACTATACATTTTTACATGTATTTACATAAAGTTCAGAGCATCAAAAGAGAGGAAAGGAGCAAATCTAAGAATACAGTTTAAACAGTCTATGTACAATGAGCAGTCGGTATGTGATTGACAGATGTAGGGCTTATAAAGAGGAGGCTAGGGCATCCCGTTCATGTAACCACAGTTTAGTTTAAGCTTTGAAGGCATAGATGTGAGGAACATTTCTGAGAGCATTGGGAAGAGTGTTCCAAAGCTTAGCTGCGAGGACAGGGAAGCGCGAGCCTCCGGCCCGTCTGTAGCTTGAAACTGGGAATAGTCAGCGTATGAGCCTGAGAAGATCTTAGTGGTCTAGTTGCTGTGAGTTGTATGAAGCGGGTGGAAAGGTTAGCCGGGGCTGCGTTGTTCTAGGCCTTGTGTGTTAGAACAAGTGCTTTGAGGGATATGCGGTGAGTGATGGGTAGCCAGTGCAAGTTGCGTCTCGTGTTCGATATGTGGGAACGCCTAGGAACGTTGAGAGCTGCCCTTATGGCGTTGTTCTGCATGACCTGGAGTTTATCAATGTTTCTTTGACTAGTCCCTAGGTAGAGGGCGTTGCAGTAATCGATTTTGGACATGATGAGGGTTCTGGCGAGAATCAGACAGTTCTCCGTTGTCAAGAAGGGGCGACATGCTGTAATCAATTTGCAAGTATAGGATGATGCTGAGACAACTGCGTTGGTTTGTCGATTGAGGGATAGAGTCGAGTCAAGATATATTCCAAGTGTTTTAGTGACGTTGGAGACTTTAATATCGCTCCCGTCAATAATGAAGGAATTGAACTTGGGGTCAAGTTTAGTGAGTTTGTATTGAGATCCAAGAATGATTAATTCCGTCTTTCCATCATTAAGGCAAAGCCCATGATGAGCCATCCAGGCTTGAATGACAGTATAGACTGTATTGAGAGCTTTGGCATCTGTTACATAATCGCCAGTGATAGGGATGAGTATCTGGGTATCATCCGCATAATTAGTGTAGGAGACACCCAGATAGTCAAGTATATCAAAGAGCGGTTTAGTAAACACGGTGTAAAGTGTGGGAGATACACAAGATCCTTGTGGAACTCTGCACGGGACGTGGGCTGGATCAGCTGCGGCTATGGCAGAGAAGACCCTCATGGTTCTGTTTGCCAGAAAAGAACTAATCCAAGATGTGGCTGCGTCGGAGAAGTGGGCCGCAATTTTGAGGTGTTGGCAGAGGATTTGGTGATCAACCAAATCAAAGGCAGCTGAAAGATCAAGGAGGAGCAGGAGCGCCAGTTTGCCCTTGTCTTTCAGCTCCTAAATTTGGGTTTTCAAGTCGATTAAGGCTGTCTCAGTACCATGTCAGGGACGGAAGCCATATTGTCTAAGCCCTAGAAGATTGTTGGTTTCAAGATAGTCCTGGATTTGGAGATAGGATGCGCGGTCCAGAATTTTGAGAAGGTAAGGCACCGTGGTGATGGGCCTGTAGTTAGAGGGATTACTGGGATCAAGATTAGGTTTTTTGATTAATGGGATGACCCAAGCATCCAAGTTGTCAGGTACAATGCCCGATTTGAAATAGGCATTAATTAAAGAGGTAATGAAAGGGGCGAGATCATGTGCAGCTTCCTTTATGACCGGTGCAGGGCAGGCGTCACCTTGGAAATTGGAAGGCTTAAGCTTCGTTATGATATTTTCGACTTCCTTAATGGTGAGGGGTGAGAAGCTGAAAGGTTTGACAGAGTGTTTAGGAGAAAGGGTTTTGTAAGACGGGGGGTTACCCGTTGAGTTGGCGAGGTAGCTTTTTTTAGTGTTAATTTTGTCTTGGAGCATGGCAATTTTGTCAAGCAGTGTCTTTTGAATATTGGAGCAATATTCAGTGTCTGGGGTGCATGTATCAAGTGGGGCAACAGTGGACTCCAATTCCTTAAGGATCTTGAAGAGTTCCTTGGTATTTGATTGGGCTTGAGTGATCCTTTTGTTATATACTTTCTTTTTAGCAGCTAGGATGGCTTCTTTGTAGGTAAGGGAGGCTGTGGTGAGGTAGTTTTGTTGACTGGAGAAGGTGAGCTTTTCCAATGAGCCTCAGCTTTTCTTTTTTCTTTGCGCAGGTCACGTAAGTGTGGGGTAAACCAAGAATTAAGGTGGAGCCGCGGTTTTTGTTTGCACAGTTTGAGGGGGGCAATGGTATTGAGGGCTTTTAGCATGACATGGTTGTAGGTGTCTACTAGCACTGTGGGGTCCGAGCACATGGTGGACGGCGAGTTCAATAGAGGAAGGATAAGTGGGAGTAATTTCTCAATCGTAATATCCTTTTTGTTGCGTGTGGAAGTGGGAGGGGTTGGGTTTATCTGTGGGTGGAGTGGAATTAATGGAGAATGATATTTTGTGGTTATCAGACCATGCACATGGCGACACAGAGGTGACGTTAAGCGCACAGTTCAAGTCAGAGACCCAGTCAAGAGTGCGACCCTTGATGTGGGTGGGCTCATTGACGTGTTGGGTGAGACTGAAGTCGGCCAGGACTCTTTCTAGGTCAAAGGCTTTGGTGTCATTCATATCTTGGTAGCCTAGATTGAAGTCTCCCAATATAATGATTTGCGAGTTGGGCTTAGTACTGGTAGCTAGGATAGATGAAATGTCCTCTGCGAATGAAGAGGTCGGGCCAGGGGGCCTGTAAATGAGATGTACAGTGGCCGTGTGATTAGGAGAGATCGGCAGTTTAATAGACAGTAATTCTGCTGATGGCAGCTGCAGGCTGTTGGCAGCTCTGAGGTTAACCGAACTCTTAAATATGAAGGCTAGTCCACCCCCCTTAGTTTGATTGGTGTCCTTGTCACACCTGATAATGGAATAGTTGTCTGGGATGGCCAGGGTCAGAGAAGGGCCGGATGCTGCATGCAGCCAAGTTTCTGTGATTGCGAGAAAGTCGAGGTTTTCTGTGACTATGAAATCTGCAATATCTAGGGCGTGTGCAGGGATGGAGCGTGCGTTAATGAGCGCGCCTTTGAGTTTAGGGGCAGTGATGGCAATGTGAACATGAGGAGGCGAGCCAATTTTAGGAGCCGAGTGGGCTGTGGTTTTGTTATCGCTGGAGTTTGAGATATTGTTGAGCGTGGGATTGTTCAGGTGGTAAGACCAGTGATGACATCTGGAAGCTAATCTGTGGTTTCTAACTGATGAGACACATGGTTGACTGGAATGGTTGGGTGAGGTCGATATGCATAGCTCTCAACTCACACGCTTTTGGCGGGTGTCACTCGCTTTCTAAACAGCTGACTCACCCGCCAAGCCTCCTACACACCCATTCATTTCTATGGGCCTCTCACCCGCCAAAAATAAAATCAGGTGTTTTCACCCGCCTTTGCGACATAAATGGTTGAGAGCTATGGATATGGCATGATGAGGCAATGGTGGACAATTGGCAACAGTGTGTGCCTGTGATAGAGAGGAACTCGCAACGGGATTCAATGTGCCTATGTCAGGCCTAGTGTGGTGTCTGGCGGATGTAACTAGGTTGTTGATGTTTGTGGGATGGTGGTGAGGTAGGTGGCGCAGGCGCAAGCTGAGCCTGGAATTTCTAATGATAGTGGGACATGGTTGATTAGGGGTAGGGTTGGTGGTGAAATGTAGTAGCCAGAGGGCCGGCAGATTTAAATAGGGATTAGGATCTATCATGATGAGAGTGAGAGGTAGTTCAGGAGATGATGTTATATTAATTGTGGGAGTGGGCGAGACGTAGAACTGTGTGGTGAAGGTGAGAAGGGGTGACCAGATCAGGATCTGAAAGGTGAACAATAAGTACGTGATCAGATGTCGAGTGGACTGGGGTGCATGCTTTGGTGCATTAGCAAGCAAGGGTAAGTGGTGATGTGCGTGTCAGAGGTGCAATGCATTTTACAGGCTAGGTCAAAGGAAGTGAGGTAGGGGAGGAACCGAAGTTATCTACCTAGACGGTGGGTCAGTACCAATTGGGCAGGAGAGGAATAAGAGGTAAGATAGGCTGGCAGGTAGGTACAAGTGCCGGCATAAAGAGGCGGCCAGTAGATGTGCAGTTAGTAGGCTATGCAATGTCCGAATCAGATGACTCGTAGGTCGCAGTAGATACAGATCAGTTTGGTTGGGTGGGCATATGGGCAACAGGCCTAGAGTATTAACCGAACAGGAGGCCCGGTGACCAGGCAAAACAAGAGGCAATTGAGATAGGATAATTGACTAGCAAGGGCAATATGCAACAGGCAAGGGAATGGCCAGCGACCAATAGTGGCACAGTAAGTACAGTTCAGTCTGGCTGGCAGGGCACAAATGCAACAGGCCTAGGGTGGTACCGAACAGGCGGCACGGTGACCAGGCAAAACAAGAGGCAACTCAGATAGGCTAATTGACTAGCATCGGCAATATGCAGCAGGCAAGGGGATGGCAAGCGACCAATAGTGGCACAGTCAATACAGTTCAATATGGCTGGCAGGGCACAAATGCAGCAGACATAGAGTGGCAGCCAGCCAAAGTGGCGCAGTGACCATGTTATGCAGTAGGCAGTTCAGGTTAACTAGCATGGGCAGCACCGTCATAGCGTAAGCATGCTATATACAAAATACAACATGAACTGGTTATTGGGGCACACAAACACCGATAGTGCTTGCAGTTTGCATAAGCTAGTAACAAATGTGAGGTATTGCGTTTCGAACGGTGTGATCAAGCAAATGTCAGGGCACTGGGAACAGTGAAACTGCGCAATGCGGTAAATTACAAAATGTCTGTGACCAGTGTGGCAACTAGGTCAGATGAAATAGTACCTGTGGTGTGCTGCAAGGCAGCGCTAGCACCGCATAGGAGACGGGCAGGGGTCCAGGCAGGCAGCTTGGCAGGTCTAGAGCACAGTACAGGCAGTGCCAGTTGTATCTGCGTTAGTGTTTGAGGATGTGGCTGTCGAGCATGATGGCGTCGCCTAGCCACAGCGTCCCGGGCCGAACAGGGGAGGAACAGGGCCTTTTCCCTTGGGCCTTCTCCCGAATGCCGGCTCCCGCCTACCGGTGCCAGGGATTGGGCAAAAGGAAATCAGGTTGCTTAGTGACGGTATGCAGCCTTGTTTTCGGCCGAGCTGCGCCCGTCATTTTGGGGTCAGGCCGCGTGGTCGAGACAAGATGGTGGATCGCCACCACAGATCAGTGCAACTGCACCGGTGGGGCTATGGTGGCCAGCAGGGCCCGGATGGTGGCCCAGATGGAGGTGAAAGTGGCCTGTTTGGCCAGGTGATCAGCTCACCACTGCTGTATGTAGGTGACTCGTATGCAGGGTTGCTACATCCCGTGGCTGCCTTGAGCTCCCTTAGCGGGTAAAGTCCCTCTGACTTACTTCCCTCTATTTCTGGCTGAGGCGGGGCAGGTGGCACGGTAGGCGGCTCACCCTCCTACATGCATACATTCAATATCCAGTCTGAGGGTGGCTCTTCCTCCTTCGGCTGCTCGAACATTTTCCAAAGTTCAAGAACAGCAATGCGTTTCTCTAGTTTTTTATCTGTGTACGTAGCATGCAGGTGAGTCGACATATGTTGTAAGACGGCTTTGGATAGGGACCCCTTCTGTGGCCATGGCATAAACATCTTGTGGGCGGTACCCTTAACCCACTCCGTGCTGTACTTTATAAGCTTGGATGCATGTTTGGGCAACTGCTTGCATGAATGGGTAAGTGGGTGTCACGACCCTCACCCCAAAGCCCCCCTGGCCTACCCATGGGCCAGGGGGAGCCTTGACCCCAGTCTCCACTAAATCCCAACCAAGGCCTTCTTGGGGCCAGTCCTGCCGTCTTTGGCGCCAGGCTCATACTTCATTATGAGTTTGTGCTTGGGAACTACTTTTTGTTACTGTCATTCAATGTGGAAGCATCCACAGAATCAGCCTTCTTGGAGCCTGGCTTGCAGAAGGATGGTTTGGGTGTGGCACCTTGGATCTCTTTTACCTGGACTTCTTTCTTGAAGCTATTTAAACCATGCCCGACTGGACTGACACGCTTCGCGTTAGTTTGCAATACTGCAACGTGACGCTCACCGCGTTCAGCTTCAGCCACGAACCTCGGATAAACAGCATCTGCAGAAAAAGAAGGAAGACATCGTTAGAAAAGGTTGCAGCTTACCTGAATTCCATCTTTAGCGGTCCTCAGCTATTCCGACCGGCATCCTGGAACCAGCGCTCCTTCGGATCGACAGACCTGCAGAAAGGGAAAGGCAAGGCTTTAGACATTTTACACAGTTAACGAACTCCGCCCAAAGGCTTACCTTCCCACTCGCACTTCATTCCACAACATCTCTGGAATTCTACACCCCGGCGGAGGACCGCGACCTGTGAAGACAAAAGATAACAGGTTAGCAAAGGCAAGGCACCTTAGCGCTGCGTTAAGCACCAACTCGCCTCATCTCGGTGCTCCAAAAACGCTAATACTTACCGGCGAACCCCGAATCCAATCCTCGCCACGAATTGGACTTCCACGTATCTAAGGAAGAGAAAAAAGACATTGTTAATTCCAGAAAGGCATGCTAGGACAGCAAAACATCATAGCAATAAGACCTACCTGGAAGACTCACGTCGGGCCGGCATCAGTGAAGTAACTCGACTGCCATTGCCCGCAAAGCACCACGCGCCCCTGCCGAGACAGCAGGACGGAGAACCCGCCAACATCAAGAACAAGGTGAGAGGAAGCCCAGAGAGACCACAGACATACCGGGTGGTGGGAGGCTGTTAATCCCAGTTACCCGGTCCTAAACATTGTTTACCTGTATTTCTGGCAGGATTCTTGCGCTGGTCACTACTGGGCATCGCAGGGAGGGATACCTGGACACCGATTGAGGGGTGGCACCGCTGTGGAACCAGGTGAGTGTAACAGTGGGGTAATCTCCTCCATTCTTAAATTTCGTTACCAACAATATTTTATGCAGTTTCAACTCATCCAATGGTATGAGCGAGCACCACATACGCAAGCTCCAATCCAATCCTTTCCGCCAACATTCTATATCATCAATTTACTTAAGAACATCAATCTATTGGCGATTCCCTCTTAGTTACAGAATCGCGTAAAACCCAAACTTCATTTCAAACAATCAATGATACAGTTCTTTACATTTAACATATAACAGGACACGCATGACAGACATTTGACAGACTAGACGGACACCAGCTGGACACACATATACCTGCCTTCTAATAAATACCCCTACATGGAGTTTAAACGAACCCCTTTAGTGCCCTCTTTAATTGTCACTGTAGACTAATTGTCCCCCATTATGTGGGCTCTGAGTTCACATTTCTTATGACCGCTATATTAAAGCGCAGGAACAAGGCAAATCCTCTTACTTTTTTATCTCAGGTGTCCATCCTGGTATCCTTCTCGTTTTCTCTTGGGTGTCCCCCCGGTAACCACTGTTTTTCTCTCGGGTGCCCTCCCGGTAACCGCTATTTTTCTCTCGTGTGCCTATCCCGATAACCGCTATTTTTCTCTCGGGTGCCTATCCCGGTAACTACTTTTTCTCTCGGGTGCCTATCCCGGTAACCACTTTTTCTCTATTATACTCCAGTCATTAACCCCTTATATATATACAGTCTTCTCTACTTCTATTTTTATTTTTCTCCGCCACCCTCCGTTACCTTTCCCTTACTTGTCCAAACGCCTACAAGACATTTGCCAAAGTAATAAGTTTATTGTTTCACACACCGCTCGCAACTTTTCCTCTCTGGAACGTCGGGATCACCGCCCCTCCTTTCCCGCCTCTTGCGGTCTTTTCGTCCGATCCGCTGCCCGTGGGAATGAGAAGGGTTATGCTTTGAAAGGCAGGCTCCTTCAGACCCACTGCAGATTTTTGAGTTATACTATCATTGTCCACAGGAAGCTTCTCTGTCTACTCAGCTGGATGGCGAGGGACCCGTGATATTGCCGAAGGCCTAGAGGTACTTTGTGCCATTGGTTTATGGGTGTCTTAGTATTAATAGTATTAATTAATGAATAGTTGATGGTCGGCAACCATCCTCACATTACCAAGTGTACGGGAGGGCGGAGCGTCCTCTGATGGGCCCATAGGTCAGAGCTCACCCTCTAGTACCTGTAAAACAAGATAGCTGCACCTTGAGGAGGTTGGGGTGCAGGATTCACTTACTCCGACACAATTCAATAAGGACAACTCAATAGTTTGGCAAAGGGAAGTCCGTTTAATGACAAGTACAAAAAACGGGGAAACAAATGGTAATCAACAGTGTCGCGATCGCCGCTCTCGCTTCAACTACCAACTTCTCCATTCAAACAGCAACAGTTATACCCAAAATCCGTCATTACTGACGTGTAACACTCAAAGTTTTGTCATGCAATTCTATTGGTTGGAAAAGGTAATTTAAGTATAGGTACTATATCTGTATATGGTAACAGAGCGTGAGGATTGGATAACTCTTATCGGGTGGGTGTCTACCCGTATCTGTTCACCATGACTCTGCTTCATTTTCCTGTTATTCGTGCATTTGATTCTTCCGTAGCCTTGCCACCTGCCTGTGGCCTCTTCATCTCGACCTTCACTGGCTGGCTGGTATGCTCTGGAGTTTCGATTCTCCGGGGTTGCTGCTCTCCTCCCTTCCTTAGGTTGACTTTGAATTCCCAGGCATGTGCTGCTTCATACTGAGTTTTGATTCCGCTCGTTCCCCTGGCTTTGGCTGGAATATGAATCTTGGCCTTGTTGGCCCCTTCAGCATGGGTTTAATTCTGCTTTTACAAAATGGAGTTGCACTTGTATAGTGTGCTTCATTGAGGTAGAAATATAATTGGCGCTTGCCGCCCTATACTCCTACTAATCATTGCAAGCAGTATCATTTTCATAGCTTCTTGCCTTCCAAGCCTATTTACACACGTTAACTGGTTGGGTACTTCCATTTTATTCCACCGCCATGTTTCATTACGTCTCTTTATGTATCAACATTGTTTCTTCTTATAAATCCATTATATTATTATTCTTTCCATTTCATTCTTGCGCATCATCCTTCGATTGTTGTTCGTGTTCATGTCATTCTTTTCGCTTGTTTAAGTGAATCTGTACAGCTGTCTAGGTTCTTATGTCGTCACCATTTACCTTCCATTAGGACGCTTTGGATCTCTTCGTGGACAGTCTGTAGGTACTCTTCATTTCGTGTCAGCTGCTAGTACGGTTGTCTAAGAGGGTACCATGCAGCCCATGGTTGCCTGGTTATGGGTGCTTCAACAGTTATTGCTCTTCTGGTGTGCACTGGGCAGAGTCCACGTGCAGCTCTCTGTTGGTTCATCTGCTCCTCATACGTCACATACATTGGCGAGTACGTTCCTAGTATCTCGAAATGGGGGGCAGGGGTGCAGGCCATGTCTGGGACCTACTCTACACTGGCACTGACTTAAGGCCTACCATCTTTTGCTTGATCTTTTGGCTTGACTGTTCATTTTCAATACATTGTACTGTTCATGTTTTGTTAAACGCTTAGGCATCAAGCACTATAGAAATTAAATTAAAATACAAATACAAAAAAACCCTGTTTACTTTCTGTGCTTCCCACCCGTTGACCCTACTTCTTTGCCCACCATCTAATAGGAATATGCTCATACTTTAAAAATCATACCATTACTATTGTTTTTTTAATTAGCAAGATGAAAGGTGACATGTCACCCATTCCTGCACTGCAATAGGGTCAAGTGTCATGTGATGCGATTTTAGGTCATGTCAGTAGGTGCTTAATGTTATCTCTGCTGCACCGGGTATTTTGAAGAATCGTAATTGTGGCTGCAGAAAATACACAAGAAAGGTAAAATCAATTCTGTAGTGCATAGAAATGTAGGGCCTGATTGTTTTCAACTATAAATGTAAATACATCAAGAACATTTAAAACTAGTCTAGGTGATCCTTAAAAGTAAATTATGAATGAAAACGGGAAAGCTCATCACTTTGAAAAAAGATGGCATCAGATAGCGATAGAAAAATCAATTACGCAGGCTTCATTTTTGTTCCTGCTGGGCCGCAAGGAGAAAGAAAAAACATTTTGTCTCCGCTCGACTGATATCCCTGCCTATGACAGCAGGGTATTGAAAACCAACTCAGGGAAATAACTGGCCCATATGTCCCTATTAAAATGAAAATAATCTCCAGTATAAAATTGTGGCGAACATAAATGTCCGAAATGCCCAACAATTATAAAGAGCGAGACCTTTCAAGTGCGAGTAACTACGCTCAACATTATTCCTTTTTCCCAGCCTGAGTTCTCCTACAGGAGAAACAGTGTGAGACTGCAGAGTGCATAGCTCCAGCAGGCTGGTCCTCTCTGCGCATACGCAGTTACAAATCCAAGATGGCGGCATGGAAACCTAATGGCTAGGTCTGCACAGCTATGCACAGGGAGACAGGCAGAAGAATGAATTGGAAAGGCTGGGGTTTGGGAAAACAGAACCAATCACATGCAAATACCTATAAAACTGAGGCCTATGAGGCATGGGGAAAGGAGATCAGGGAGGAGAAGGTGAACTGTACAGGTGAGCAACAGACTGGAGGAAGAGATCAGAGAAGAAGTGGCTAATTTGATGAGGGGCGGGGCAATGCTGGAGAGAGGAGATCAGAAAGGAAGAGGTGAGGCTGGAAGGGAGAGACAAGATTGGTAGAGAAGAAGGGCGCAGAGCAGAACAGGAACGTCACCCACAGGGAGAGGACAGTAAAGAGGAGGTCACAAACAAAAAGGGCAAGATTAAGGAATTGGTGGTCAAAGAGCTGTTTTTGGAGAACAAAATGGAGGGAAGGTATACAAGGGGTAGAAAAGTAGGGGTTGATCCATCAGAAAGATAGAAGGAGGAATTCAGCCCAGGAGAGGTCAGAACATACAGAGAGAAAGGTCAGGCATGAATTAAGCCTGAGAGGAGGGAGGCGAGGGAGGGGGAGTAAAAATAATGTTGTGTGACATCAAGGAAGTGGTAGAAAAGATGAGAGTCGACTATGGGAGTGTTCACAAGAGTGATGAATTAGTGATCCTCATAGGAATGAGATTGTCCCAGATTATCAAGGGAGTAGAGTAAGGTGGGATAATGGAAAGTAGCAATAGGTCCTCCAAAGAGAGGAAATAAATACCATATCATACCAAGCATCCTAACCAGCTTAAGTGCCCTAGAACCTGGTATACGCTCTAGGGCCTGGCCTGAAGGTACTGAGCCATTCCCCTTGTTGCTGCCTAGGACCAACATCCAGATGTACTCAAGCCCTGAGGCCCAGCAGAGAAATCCTCTTAAGAACCGGACACCCACGATGAGAAAAAGCAGACTGTGATAGAATGCGGCTCAGATGCCAGCCACGCCCAGCAGCCGAGGTGAACGTTTTGCCTACCAGTAAAATTGAAACGCAGGAGCAGAAAGAGAGATTGGCTCCAGACTTCCTTCGAAGTAAATGCTCACTGAATAACAGGAGCTGCTTTATCTTATAGGCAAGTTGGTGACATGCAGCCAAAATAATAATGTGAATTATGATGGAATTAGTAGGTGTGCAGATTCAGAAAAATACAGAAATAACTCAAGAACATCACGTTTACAAATAAACTTTAGGAGAACCCTCGATTTGGCCTAATAGTTTCTTCTACCTGCTCCAGACGTAGTTCAATAAGGGTCTGCAGAAGGCTCTTGGCGGGTCAAGTTGTCCTAAAGCACACTTGTCATCAGCGAGATAAGGAGGAAGACTCCTGCAGGAAAGAACACACACTTCCAGCAACTTTGGAAACAAGGCTAATAATAAGGCTAATTCCTAATAGCTAAATTCTCCGGACTGAGCCCCAGAGAGATTGGATCTGGATTGTTAGTTCGCGCTTGTGTTGTTCGCAGGTGAACTGTCTGCAGTGTTATTGCTCGTCCCCCCATTCTGACTGTTCATTGCATGCAGCCAGAACATCGGGAGTGGGGGACATACCCCAAGCCTAGGGTTCAATGTAGTTGGATCCCAGGCCCCAGAAACCCTTGTGGATAATGCAGAGGGTCTTGAACTTGATCCTAGCAACAACCGGGAGCCAGTGGAAAGGTTTTAGGGCTGGAGAGATGCAGTCCCTGGGCTTGAGGCCAAGGATAAGACTTTCAGTGCTATTCTGGATTAATTAAAGGGGACAAAGGGAGGATAAAGGAAGATTGAGGAAGAGGCTGTTACAACAGTCAAGCCTATGGAGGACCAGAGCTCTGGAGACATTGGGCCTCATTACGAGGTAGGCGGCCACGGTATGAACGGTGCCGGTAAGGACCGGCACTGTTCATACCAGGCCGCCTTATTACGAGTTCTGCAGCGGGTCCCGCTCTTCACTGGACAATGTGAAATTTTGAGAAACCAGTGGGGTGGGTCTGGATTCATCTGAGCCTCTGCCATGACTACATCTAAACCTACCCTACAAACTTTGGCCAGGATATGCCTCTGATAGGCCAGAAAATCAGCATTCTGCCCTGAGACCACCAGTCAGGAATCTCACAGAAACACATCCATATACTAAACAAACCCAGAAATGTTGATGATGGGGAGGGCACAAAGGTACCCAATTGACCCTGACAGGACACTTCACATCACCTGCCGCTAAGAACTATATCCTTACATCTTTTCTACAGTACTGCAGAAATAATTTGAACATGTTTAGGCGTGAAGGGTCCATTTGGCTTCTAGGTTTGGGGTTGGGGAGAGATGTACTATGTGCTTTTGGAAAGCTGAGCTTTCACGATTGTACCAAATTGCACGAGGGATTAGCATCCCTGAAGGTCTTGGGGGAGGATGTTTCAGAGTTGGGAGCTGAAGACAGCAACATCTATTCTGTGTTAGATCAATGTTTTAGAAATGATGTGGAAGTTGACATCTGTGAGACTAAGTATGTGGGGTGACAGGTACAACTGAATATTGTTTTAGAGGTAGGTAGTGGCTGTGTCATTGAGGAATTTGATGCATTTGAACATGAGGCTGAGGATCTTGAATGTGACTGTGGAATGTACTGGGAGCCAATGGAGGTTCCTGCAAGCTGGCCTTTCTTAAGGAAACAAATGAGTTGCCAATTCATGTTCTGGATCTTTGGTAGTCTATTATCTTTCAAGCGTCAGGTTAGATGGCTTGCCAAAGTGTATCTGTGAATTCATGGGGGCCATGAAGAATGCTCTTTGTTGAATTATGCTTTATGATTAAGTTCCACCCTGCAATCATGAGATGGATGATGGTCCCGTTTGCCACAACCAGGCAATATGCTGTTGGGCCTGGATGATGTCAACAAAGGATACCCCAGGCGTGCCACCCCATTAGCAGCCTTAGAAGAAACATCATATCAGTAGACACTAGGGGACCCCAATATAGGGGAAGGCAGGGCACTGGAAGGATAGAGACTACAGAAAGGGAAATCCCCAAGACCAGTGTGAGAGGCTACAGGATCAGATTGAAAAGAACTGCCTGTTGGAGGTGAAAGGGATGCACAACTTCCCAGAGATTGGTAGGTGGAGTACATGCCTCACTGAACCTTTCCTCACTAACACAACTCCTGAACCAAGTCACTCCTACAATGAAAGAAGTGTGTCCACTTTTTCCAAGAGATTGCCCAGCCCTTTACTAAGGGGCTCACCCGGCCTCCTGAGCTCTGACCTATTATCCCACCACCCTAATCACCTATGGTTTTCTCAAGCCATTGACCCCATTGTTCCTACATGACACCACATGTTGATGGAACAATGGCGGTCAGCAGATGGAACAAATGCATCCCAGTCAACAACGCAGCAATGGTAATATGACAATCAAAATGGAGAACGCCCTTTATGCGGGTTTGGTCAAAAGATCCACACCGGATGATCATGAGTAGCTGCAAGAAACAATTTGAATTTGAAGAACCAATCCCAGCACTCCGTTTGTTGGGTTATGCAGTTGAGCATGGTTTGATACTCGCGGATCATGGGGCTAGTCTGCACTGGTACAAAAGTGCTTAGTGTTCTACACTGAGCAAGGATGTTCAGCGAAGCAAGGTGGCAGTGATTCAGAGAAGCGAGGAGCAGAAGGCTGAAAGATAGAGAAAGAGAGCAATCAGAAGGGGAGCAGATGTGGAGGAGTAAGGGCATACAGAGGAGGAGGAGAGAAAGTATGAAGAGAAGCAGTGGAAGAAAAAGTCAAATTATGTGCATAAATGTGGAAAGTTCTGGAGAGCATTGCTCGGAGAAGGAAGGAGGTGGAGGGAGAAAGACAGGTGAAATTAATAGTAGAGGATGAAAGAAAGGATTGCATCAAACCAGGAGTATCTAAAGAAACAGGTAGCTGGGTGAAAATCAGAGAAGTGGAAGACCGAAGGGAAGATAGGAGTACCTCAGGGTGCCAGCCTTTCTCCGACCACTACTTGATATTCTTGATGACCTGGGTGTCCAATATGCTAACTACGCAGATGACACACAGGTCCTCTTTGAGTTAACAGGTACCTACACCACTGATCTCAATAAGGTGAATTGCATTTATAATGAAATTCAAACTTGGATGTTCTATAATTCTTTTGCTCTCAACTCTGAGAAAATTGAGCTTCTCATTGTTGACACATGCCCCCAGCTGAAGATCATTGACCCCTGCTATTCCCATTGTTTTTAATCACAGGAAATAGCATTCCGGTCAGTAAATCATTTAAATCTCTTGGGGTATTCTTGGAATCTGAACTTTCCATGAAACAGAGGGTCTCTAGTGTGCGCTCATCTTGTGGATACATAACCAAGTTATTTCATCAAATCAAGCCATACCTATGCTTTAAAAGTAAGTCTCTTCTGGCCACTGCACTAATTAATTTGCAGCTTGATTATTGTAATAGTCTGTTTGTGGGGACTTTGCAATCTAATCTTTCCCGTCTGCAAACTACACAAAAAGAGCTATCAGGGCTATGTATGGTCTGGCCAGGAATGATCATGGATGTACCTACAGAAAAAGGTTGCACTGGCTTCCAGTCAGACAGAGAATAAGCCACACGTTACTCTCCCTGACCTGTAAATGCCAGAATGCTGCTGCTCCTCTTTACTTGGAAAGAAGACAGTCTTGTGTTCAACCCATCAGAGCCCTGCGCTCTAATAACACTCTCTCTTTATATGAGCCTCTCTTTTGCCTGAAAAGGTTCAGAGGTTCCTGCTTTCATGTGTGTGCTCCCCAGGAATGGAATATCCTTTTTCATGCTTGTAAACTATCCTCCTCACCTCCAGTCTTCAAAAAGGCCATCAAAACACGTATTTTTAACTCTGCTGATTAAATTCTACTCTCTCTCACTTTGCTCACCTTGCCCCTTCTGACCAACCCGCCCTCTTGTTTTGTTGACGCTCTGAGGCCCATGGGCATTTAGCGTTTTGAAGAATTATAAATAAATAAATAAACAAACAAATAAATCAATAGCGACAGAAGGAGTGGAGGAGAGAGTGAAGGAAAGTGCACTTGGAGGAGAGGAGGTTAAGAGAAACGTATTAAGGTTTCAGGAGGAAGGAGAAAAAGTTGAGATCAAAGGTGTGTAGGAGGGCAACGTGGAGGAGGAAAGAGAAGTGAAAAGAGAGGAGGTTCACACACAATGCAACATGGTCTTGATTCAATTATTTAATCTCTTTTTAAAATGTGAATAGTTTGAAAAAATAGATAACCACATAATATCATGCAGCAGGTTTGCTTTGTGTGGAAAGTGGCCTTACCAAGGTGTGGGTCTTGGAAGCTGCTGGATTGTTCTCCTCTGGCCCAGGGACTTTGCAGATATACCAGCTTGCATGCTTCAGTGCGGCAGGGAATGCAATGGTGCTGGGAATGGGCATTTGTATGCCGGCCAGGACAACTCTATGTTTGTTTGGGAAGATGAATCATAGTAAGACTGACCACGGGAAGGAATGTCCCATTCCATCATGGTGGTAACCAACTTCTCATCAATACAATATTTTCTGGGCTTACGCTTGCCTTCCTGCTCTACCTTTGCTTCAAGCATGGACTAGACATAGGTAGGTTGTATAATATTTTATTTTAATGGGATTTATAAGAGAGTTTGCAGCCATTGTTATGGTCTCTAGGTGCACTGTCAGATATGAACTAGAGGGCGGAGGATGAGGTAAGTGGGAAGAGGGGCAATATCACAAAATAGCTTTGCTGTTGTTGTGCTTATGCGTGCAGTCCAGGATTACCCTGAGCTCGAAGAGTGGGACAGTTTCTAATGTTCTGCACCAGGAAAATAGAGGCATTTGTGTCCGAAAGGGAGCCTTGTGTGCCCTTAGTGCTGGGATGCCGTGGCCCGGGGTATTGCATATAGGTTGGTTGTAAGGGTGTAGTGTTCTGATGTTTGCTGTCTGTTGGTTGGTAGTGTTGAATTGAAATTTGTGGTTAGCTTGGTTATTATGTGTATTGTGTGTTGAAACATAGAATGCCAATGGGTTAGTGCAGGGAGCTGTCTCTATGGTGAGCAGTGCAGACAAGCCAGTAGCCACATAAAGCATATTATAACATGGCATGCAAGGCACGAAAAGGGGATTAAAGTCCTAACAAAGCATTAGAAACCGTAGAAACACATGAAAAGGTCTTACAAGGCAAGACTGCCTCGTGTGCACTTTAAACTCCTGCCATTGGCCTCTTGCAGATAGGTCACGTTGCACAATGTATGAATGATCCCCCTGCTAGGTAAAGACTGTGCCCCCAGTTGTCTCAGCTGAGCTCAGATAGGAGGGCTGGTACCTTTCCTTTGCGAACGGAAGGAGCAATCGGCCACTGGACTACCTGCAAGAGGGACGTCTCCCCCAGGCCAGTCCAGAGCTGATTTGTGAATGTGCTCCAATTATTAGAGTTAGATTTGTGGGCCTCCAGGTTAGTTTTCCCTTCCATCCCTCACAGCATTCAAATATTACAACTCTCATAACCTGACATTTTGCTCACTGGTGCAGCAACCGTTCCTCGTCAATTGTCTTGGGAGAGAGAGAGGGATAGAAAGACTTGGAGCGAGGCAAAAGGAACACGCAATGCAGTGCTTCTGATAAGCTATCCTCATAATACTCACAATGCCAGTAATATACCAGAGACAAGAACGGGCAATGATGATGCATGAAAAATAAGCATTTTATTTACAGTCACAAGGTCCCTCTGTTTCTTCTCGATAAATCAACATAAGGTCCAAACACGTGTTGTCATTTTCAATGTTACAATAACCGCAGCTCAAATTACTACATGAGATGAGTTTCAAGTCACTTCTCTTTAACTAAACCAAGTGGTATCGTTAATTCACCCTCTGAATATCAAAGCCCTTATCATCTGTTCTCTACAGAAAGGTACGACACTTCTAAAGGTACTCAAACCTTTTTCTATTACTTCTAAAACAAACCACAATGCTTAATTCAAGGAAACAATATTGTGCATCTAAACATTTGAAGCAATGCAAAGTAAAATGCCACAGGACCAGAATTACATATTCAAGCAAAACTAGATTCATGTCAAAGACTACATCATCCATGACATTTAGGTGAGGCTGAGAGCCCACATCACCCTACATCCCTGGAATGGCATCGGTAGCCCTGGCCTATGTGCTGAAAGCCTATTTTTAATGTTTGCCACTTGAAAATCACCTCTTACCAAAAACACTCGCATGTCAGACTACTCCCCCAGTTTCTGGCTTCTGGATAGGAAGTACCTCCCATTCCCCTTAGGATAGTGCTAAACAATATTGGCAGGTAACACTCCTAAGCTTCCTGCTTGTTTATCAGTAGAAACCCAACCTGAATGATCAGTAATGGCTGAGACATTACTACTAAAACTCCATTGCTATATAGCGGCTTTTCACTACAAAGCTAATGTAGGACTCTAAGAGCCTTTTTGAGACTAAAGCGCTTATACTGTTGAAGTGCTAAGCACTTCAGTTGCTGGTTTAAGTATTGAAGTCTTTGCTGCCCTTAAGCATGTATCACAATAGTACATTTGCTACCTATATTTAAACATAATATAATATATCCTCACAGGATATAATATAGGCATCCATTTGCGTACCTCATTCAGGGTACTATATTCTACTTGGCCTTTAACAGCCAATTGTAAAATAGTTCTTCTATTACGAGGTGACATTCTGAAATTAGAATGTGTCTTACCTATTCCTCTGACCCCTGCACAGGGCAGAATGGGCAAGGCTCCATGACATCCCACCTAGACACCAAGAATGGAGTTAATAATTTCTTTTTGTGGTTGTTCCCTATAATTTTCCCATAATTCATTGATACCTGTCTTCTAGGCATCCCAAATCTAAACATTGCTTGGTGTATATAGGGCGGCTCACACAAGTCCCCAAATAGTGCTTTATTTCTGCTTCACTCTTTTTACTTCTGATACCTATTAGACATCTTTGACATTATTTCTTTCTTACATTCACAAACATCACATGTCTCTGCCTGGCATATGTGTTCTAGAGAGGTTGTGACGTAGTATGTTACACATTACCTCCACTGGATGCACAAAGACTTTTTTTTTTTAAATATATTTATTGATTTTTCAAAGAAACCTATACAACCAGCATCATCAACATAGCAATCAGTTATATATCCACAATAACTTCCCATTCCCTACTCCCCCCATGCGAACCCGGACCGGGGTTGCGCGGTCTGCCATTGGTGTTAGGGTGAGCCCGGGCTGTCCAGGTCCTCGCCTGAGGTACTGACCTCTTTAGGACGGAACAGGGCTGTCGTGAGGGCTATCCATTGCAAGAGGTCTTCCGAGTCACCTGTTTTTCTGCTGTCGCTGTGCCAGCTCCCAGGCCCCGGTTTCAGCCACAGACCACCTACGGAGGTCTTCCCACCATGTCACAAGTCTAGGGGCCCTGGGGCACTTCCAGGCCATTGCGATGCGCCTTTTTGCGAGGATGTACATCAAATCCTTGAGCCTATTGAGGGGTTTGTTTTTTTTGCCTCGCGGATATGAGCCCAATAGACATGCCTTAGGGGATTGCACGTCTAGCGCTATGTCCTCCTCCGCTATCCTGGTCTGAATTTGCGACCAGAAGGTTTGTATATCCGGGCAGGCCCAAAACATGTGGGTCAGTGAAGCCGCGGGTTCTTGGCACTTGGGGCACGGCACTACGCAGGCGCCATTGAATCTCGAGATGACAGCAGGGGTAAGGTAGGCCCTGTGGATGATGTAAAATTGGATAAGCTGGAATCGGGCATTCCTGGAGACTTTTTTATGGTAGTGTGTTATTGTTTCCCACTCCGTGTCTCCGAATAGCGTGTTTAGCTCGGCTTCCCATTTACCCTTGCATGTGAGTTCGTTATGTGTGGTGTTGTCAATTAGGATCTCATAAAGCCTAGAGGTTTCGTGTCCCCCCTCTGCAACGCCCACCAAGTTCTCAATGGTCTCGTGTCCGGCGCATTGGGATTCCGCTTCCGGCCATCGCTTCCTAAGCCTGTCCATCACCGCCCCATGCAAAAGGAACTGACCCAGTGGAACCCCAGTCAACTCGTGCAGTTCGGGAAATGTGTGAGTGCCCTGGTCGTCTATCAGATCGCCCAGGGTGGCAACACCGGAGGGTTCCCACATGTTCCGGATCGCCTTCCGGTCCTCCGGTCTAGTGGACATGATGGTGGCTATAGGGATTTGTGGGGAGTAGGGGTCGGTCAACCTGACCGATTTGCAGGCCCGACTCCAGATCTGAGTGCCTAGGCGGATGAGGTGTGCATCCAGCATTTTAGGTATTGGTCTGATCCAGAGGAGGTCCCTAAGCAACCAAGGTGCGTCTGGGGGCTGCAATAGGCGTGTGTCCGTCGTGGCATCATCGGCAATCCACTGGATCACGTGCTTAAGCTGGGCCGCTATGTAGTAGAGCTCAAAGTGAGGGGTTTTCAGGCCTCCCCTCTCGTACGGTCTTTGAGTTATGTCTAGGGCAACTCTGTGCCTCCCCTCCCGCCATAGGAGTTTCCTACATAGTTTGCTCAGGTCTTTGAAGAAACGTTGGGGGATGTTGTAGGGGACGTTAGTGAAGAAATGTAGAAGACGCGGGAGTGCAACCATTTTAAGGAGTCCCGCCCTGCCAGCCATTGAAAGGGGCAATTTACACCATAGGTCAATTGATTTAGCCAGTCCCTCCTTAGCACTGCCCGTGTTTAGTGCATGTTCGGCTTTGGGGTCCCGGTGGATCGCGACGCCCAGATATTTGAACGTGGTGAGTTCCCATTTAAGGGCCAGAGGGGGGAGGTGTTCTTTCTTGGTTCCACTAAGTGCAGCCAGGGGGAATAGGCAAGACTTGCCGTGGTTGATCTGGATCCCGGTGCATCTGTGGAACCCATCTAGGGTTTCGAGAATGTAGGGGAGAAGAAGTTCGGGATCCCGTAGGTAGAGGAGCGTGTCATCCGCATACATGGAGACAAGGTGGTTCACTCCATTTACCACTATCCCCCCGTCTCCACACTCCTGCCTAAGGTATGCCGCCACTGGTTCAATCGCCAGGATGTAGAGGAAAGGGGATAGGGGGCACCCTTGCCGAGTGCCCCTGGCCAGGCTCCATTTTTCCGAAAAGGTGTTGTTGGTTCGCACTCTGGCTGTGGGATTAGTGTAAATGAGTTTGACCCAATTCAAGAAAGCCGTTCCGATCCCCATCTTGGCAAGGGTGGCGTAGAGCCATGTCCATCGGACCGAATCAAAGGCCTTAGAGGCGTCTAGGGACACAACTGCATATTTACCGGGCATGCCGTTTGTGCTGTGTATCACATGATGCAGCCTTCGCAGGTTCTCAGACATGGAGCGGCCCTGCATGTAGCCTGTCTGAGCTTGGTGTATAAGGTACGGGACGGCTGCACGCAGCCTTCTGGCCAGTAGTGCGGTGAGGATCTTATTGTCTACATTCAGCATGGATAAGGGGCGGTATGAGCCGCAGTCAGAGCTTTCCTTGCCGGGCTTAAGTAGGGGGATGATGGTGGCTTCAGTCATGGAGTCGGGGAGGTGGCCTGTTTCATACGCCTCGTTGTATACTTTGGACAGTAGGGGGGCCAGTATGTCCTCATAGGTCTTATAAAATTCGCCCGGGAGACCGTCCGGTCCCGGCGTTTTACCGGAGGGCAGTGACCTAATGGTGGCTGCGACCTCATCTGGGGTGACGGGGCCTCCGAGGGGATCTGCCAAATGGTCCTCCAGGCGAGGGAGCCTGATGGCGTCCAGGGCGTCTTCGATCGCGTGGTCTGGGGGCGGGGCTGGGTCGGAGTAAAGGGTTTGGTAATATTGCTTAAACACTGCGTTAATACCCACTTGCGTGTGGAGGGTCAAGCCGTCTGTATTACGGATGGAGCATATGGGGTGTCTGGGGGTTTCTCGTTTATAAAGCCATGCAAGAAGTTTCCCGGGTTTGTTGCCCAGGGCGTGATTCCTTTCCGTGAATTTGGTATAGCTGAGCCTCCCCAGCGTCTCCCAGTGTGTTAAGCATGTTTGTTTAAGTTCAATCATTTTCTGCAGGTGGGCGGGATCAGGGGATGGGGTGGCTTCGAGGTCTTGGAGTTCGTTCTCAGCGTGCTCTAGCAGGGTCGTGACGGATTTCAGGGCCCCTCCGGCCGCGGCTATCATTTCCCCTCTAGTTACCACCTTGTAGGCTTCCCATGCTGTGCCCAAGCATCTGACGCTATCAATGTTGGTTTTCCAGTAGTGTGTGGAACCCTCCCTGATTTGTTCATTGAAGGCTCTGTCTAATAGCGCTTCGCTTCTCAATTTCCACGTCGGGATTGGGGGCCTGGGGGCTGTGGTCACCCACAAGGTCATCAGTGGGGAGTGGTCTGAAAGCACCCTGGCCAGATACTGCGTATCCTCAAACCCGGCCACGTGCTCTTCGCTAATGAACAGGCAGTCTATCCTGGTGTGGACCTTATGTGGGGGGGAGTAGAAGGAGTAGCCTCTGATTTCGGGGTTTTGCGCTCTCCACAGGTCTTTCAAGGCATATTGCTGTGTGAGGGCGTTCAGTATCTTGGCGGGTGGGGAGGGGTCACCATGCTTATCATCCGATCTATCTATGCGAGGGTTTAAGGTACAGTTGTTGTCGCCTCCCCATATCGTTATGCATTCGTTACTCGGGGACAGCCGGGCGTACAACGAACGAAAGAAAACAGTGGCATCATGATTCGGGGCATAGGTGCAAATCAGGCGAACGTCACGCCCCTCTATGGTGCCCTGAATTAGGGCCATCCTACCCTCGTTGTCCGTTTTGGTGTGGATCAGCTTGACTGGGACAGAGGGGGCAATCCATATCAAGACTCCTCTGGAGTAGGTGGAGTAGGAGGAACCCACTAGGGTACCTCGCCAGACCTTAGCTAGCGCTGCAAGCTTAGGGCCACATAAGTGGGTCTCCTGAAGGAGAGCGATTCCGACTCTGTGGCGCTTCATGTAGGCGTGAATGCGGCGCTGTTTGATGTAGCTGTTTAGTCCCCTGACGTTCCAGGACATGACTCTGATCCTCTCAGCCATAGTCTGGGTGTGGTCGTGTGGCTGTGGGAAGCCTGAGGTTGAGGTGTTCGGCGAATTTGGTCATCCTGGTAGCAATTCCGCTGCGCTTGGTCCCGGGCCGGTTTATGTCCGATTCAAACTGTGATCCCAACTTGGGGTTCAGACCCCCATGAACAACAACGTCTAACTTAACTACAAACACAACTTCAAACACAACACGTCTAGCGAGGTTGCCCTTGCTCTGACATCCCCGTTTCTGCCCCATCAGACCAAGGTCTTCCGGTGCCCTACGGGCGGGTGAGCTCACCCAAATTATCCTGGGGATAGGAGAGGGGCTACCTCCGAGGGTGTTATCAGGAGGTGCGCCACGACCGGCGCGGCTCCGGTACCATCAGTGTCGCCACTCTTGCTGGCATATTAATGTACGATCGGCTACTGCAGCCAGTAAGTGGTGAGAAGAAGTCCCTTTGTTACAGGCGGCTAGGGCCCGCGCTGCCTCCGTTCAATGTCTGGGATCTGTTCTCTGTCCATCCATTCGCAGGCCTCTGCGGGAGTGTCAAATAAGTGTGCCTTATTGTTGTGCAGGACCTTGAGTCTGGCCGGGTAGAGGAGTAGGTAGCGCAGGCCTGCCTCCTTGAGTCATGCCTTGGTGTGGTGGAACTGGGCCCTGCTCCTTTGAACCTGCAAGGTGTAATCGGGGTATATTGCAATCTTCGCGGCGTCCCTCTGTATGGAGCCGCCCATCCTGGTAAAGGCCAAAATGGATTCCCTGTCCCTGTAGTTGAGGACTTTGGCTATTATGGGTCTGGATGGGCTCCCCGGTGGCGGCCTCCTGGCTAGGGAGCGATGGGCTCTTTCTATGGTGAAGCCCTGCGACAGTTTCCCAGCCCCAATTTCCTGTATGAGCAGGTTCTCGATGTAGTTAGTGGGGTCGCTGCCCTCGATACCCTCGGGCAGGCCGATAATTCTGATGTTGTTCCTGCGGGCCCTTCCTTCGGCCTCCTCAGCCCTGTCTTCCAGATTCTTCACTCTTTGCGCCAAAATGTCCACATCCTTTAAGAGCTGAGTTTTGGCGTCGGTGTTGTCTCGGACTTGGATCTCAAGAGCGTCCGTTCTGCCGGTGATAGAGCGCACATCCTGCCTCAATAAGTTCAGGTCGATGGCGACCGCGTCTATTTTGTCCTCCATGGTTTTCTGGAGTGTCTTGATGGCCTCTAGCAGTTGGGAGTTGGCCGGCTCGGGCCTCTCGGCGCCCGACGCCTCCCCAGGGGCTGGAGCCTCCCTGGGTCCGGTCACTCCAGCGGCCGCGAAGGACTCCATGGTGGTTTGGCGGTGTTTGCTTCGGGCGCCCTTGGTGGTCATGTCCTGTCCGCGGGATCCGCCAGGCCTCGGTGGGCACTATACAGTCCACTGGCGCCGTGCGGGAGATGCTTCGTGAGGGGGGGTTGTGTGTTGTCCACCCGCCGGGCAGTGTCAATGGGCCGCTCGGCAGGGCGGTCAGGCACAATCCTGCTGTAAAGCTCTTCGCTCCGGGCCCGGCGGGGGTGCAGTTAAGGCCGCCCCAGGTGCCCCCCCCCCTCCGACTCCTTACCGCACTTCTTCGGGACGCAGGAGCGTGAATCTCAGCTTAGGCCACCGCTGCCGCTTCAGTTCGAGTTCCACTAAGGCAGATCCCTGGTGGGCTCCTCTGGGGTCGATCACAGGGCTCCGCCACAGCACTGGGCCGGGGATCATCCGGGGATCATCATGGCCGCCATTTCCTGCCTTCGCATGGCGTTCTGTTTCTTTTCGCTGGTGCGGGCCAACAGAGGGACGTGAGGTTCCCAAACTTCGACAGCAGGCGGGACACACCTTCACACGACCTGTGTTAGTTTTTCAGATGACTGCAGTCAAGTTAAGCGATGGTTGGCGGCGGATCCATAATCGTATCGAGCGGAGCTGCGCCGAACACGTCTCTCCTACATGGCGGTTAGCCACGCCCCCCTTGGATGCACAAAGACTTATACTAAAGTCACAGATATATAGGATAGATATGCTATACTATGCTATACTATTATGTCATAGCCTTGCCTTGTATTTTGCTTTGATAACTTGTTTGCATCATATACTTTATTGTTTTTATGTTGCATCATGCATGAATACTTCAAAAAACTCATCATCTGCATCAAACTGGAAAACAGTTTCATTGTCATTGCCAGTGGCACCTCCATTTTCAGTTTCTGAACTAGAGCCTTCTCCCCTTGGGTCCGAGGAGATTCCATCAATGCTACTTGAGATCACAATCTGCATTATGGTATCTTCATTTTCATTTTCAATTTCATCAAAATGTTAATAAGCTTCATTGGCATTGGGACATGTCACTTTGAACTGGTAAGGGTCTCTTTCCACACTTAAATCATAATCAGAATGTGAATGTGAGCCTCCTGCATACACTTCTGCATCATTTGATTCCAGTCCACTATTGCTACCATGATCAATAGAAGGTGGTCGTAAGTCCATGTCAGCTACTGCTACATCTGATATCTCACCTTGAGGATCCAGGATTTCGGGGTCGCCCTGATCTTCAAACATGGTCAACCCATGGCCGGTTAGTGTATGTTCCTCCATGTCATCTCGCCATGTTTTTCTTCTCCATGCCCGATACTCAGGGGTGGACTGGGAAGCAAAAGAGGCCCTGGAAATCATTTCGACTGGGAAGCAAAAGAGGCCCTGGAAATCATTTCGACTGGGAAGCAAAAGAGGCCCTGGAAATCATTTCGACTGGGAAGCAAAAGAGGCCCTGGAAATCATTTCGACTGGGAAGCAAAAGAGGCCCTGGAAATCATTTTCAAAGTGGCCCCATGCTACACATTTTCAGCAAGCCTAACACTTTTCCTATGGGAAAATTTGAAAATACCACACAAAAGAGGCCCTGGGTACAGAGGCCCACCGGGAAATCTCCAGAGTTCCCTATGGGACAGTCCAGCCCTGCCGATACTTTCTTGTCACTTTAGGGCAAGCCGGAAGGCTGGCTAACAGGATCTTCCTGAGGGGTTACATATTGCAGAGGGCAACTTCCTCGAGTTACCTTTAATTTCTTCCCTGTTGCAAACGCATTGGTATATTGGTTTCCAATCCCGTGGCGAACGTCCCAGCCCAATTCGGATTGGATTCTCCTCCAGCAGGAAGCCTTCATGGCTGCAGCTGGAGGGAATCTCAGAGGAGCTATGTGCACTTCAGCCTGGCTGCGCACCTTAGGCTTTTGCAATCATTTCTGTGCTTGTGAAACGGGCCTCAAACCAAAGAGTGTAAGCAGGCAAATCTTCTGCAGCAGAAACAAGAGGTACCTTGGCTGTGGCAAACAACGGGCCCAGTGGCATTTGGCACTCAGTGACCATGTGGGTAGCGTTGCAGCTACGAAAACAGGCTCACGGTTGGAAAGATGCTCCTGCAGTGGAAAGAATGTTCTACACTCTGCATCGCATGTTCACCTTTGCAGCAAGAGGAAAGCAGGCAGATTCAGAGGCAGCTTTGATAAAGACTTCACAGCGATCCTTCCTCGCATAGCAGTGATGTCTCTCGATGGAGGTGTTTCATTCAAGCAGCAGTGGATGACGCTTCTTGCTGTGTGATCATCTCACTCATCTGGGGCGCTGCCAGGTGCGGCAGGTGATGATCAGCGGCACAGCCTCACCCCCCCTCTGGCGATTCACGTCAGAGACTGGTATGCAGGGATGTGTGGGTTGGATTCTCTCAGGATAGAGGATTTGTCTGCTACAGGCCTGGACCCAAAACCGGTGCGGCCTACAAGATTGGTGCAGAAGAGAAACACGTAAGTGTTCTGGGTATAACTTGCTGTGCTGGTTCACTATTACAAAACCATGTTTTAGTGCCTGTACAGTCTCCAGCTTTACTATTCTTGTGCTTGAGCATTTTTTCTTATGCCTTTTGAATTGTTTCCTAAACATGAAGGAGTTCTTCCCCAAGATTACACACCCTTTTCTTGCAGACTGATCTAAATCTTGTTCAGCTAAACGCTGGGAGATATATTGCATCTTGTTGTCAGTTACTGGATTAAAAGCTTTTGCACACTTTTTAACACAAAATGCATTGTTTGCTAAAAGGCTCTTTCAAAATGGACTACACATTTGCATGTTACCGACTGTTTAACGGTTAAACACCCTGCATGTTTCATAGGGATGTTTACAAATTGAAAACGTTTACCATAGACTCTGTTTGCTGCGGGTTTGTCTCTGCAGTGGTAAGAATATTGCTGGTTGCTTACATAAGTTATATCATATTGTGCAGGATAAACATGGCCTAATCAGGCCTCTTACCTCCTCTCTTTGTGTACAACTTACAATACTCAACCTCTTTTGGATGGCTGAATGATAGTCTATGGCCATGACAGTCCCATTTCACTTTATCACATTGCCACTGTCAGACCCTGTCTGTCTGTCTCATAGATACACTGCACCCTGTGTGCCACCATAAGGATCTGGGAACTGGAAGATGAGGGAAGGGGGTAGTTTGGAGACTCCACTCATTAGCATAGGCTATGGGCTACGTGTAATGGGTAGTAAGAATATTTGGTTCAGAGAAATGGCTGCTTGAGATATGAAGGCCCAGGCAACCATTTTAGTTTGGTAGGATGAGTGTTCTCTCAAACCTCATTCTAAGTTGCATGGGTTTTGTGACTTTTGCCAGACAAGGCAGTTCATGATGTTTGTCAGCCCTTGATCTGTTGATTGGGGCAGAGGGCAGCATTCCTGGACATTTCTCTGAATATCACAACACTCTGTGTCTATCTGCTCATTACATTCCTCTCCCTCCACTCCAGCTGTCTCCAGTCTCCCCATGCCCTGTTTGTCTCTAATCTTTTTTCCAGTTTTTACCACCATCTTTTACTTGTCTACCTCTTCCATGGTCCTCATTTTCTTTTCTTTTTCTTTTGTCCATTTCTAGTCATTGGTTTTTCTCAGCCCCTCTCTACCTGTTGGAATCTAACAATTCAAACGGGACCTTGGAAAGAATCACCTTGACCTATTGCAGAGTATTATTTTAAACTAGCTTGTCCTCAGATTTATGCTTGCTCCTGTTTTGACAAAGGGCAGCGTGGCTTTGGGGAAGGATAACCCTTACCTTTTTGTCATCAGTAACAAAACATAAGGAGCCGCGCATGATGGAGGCTCTGTAAATGGCCCGGCGATGTAGTCCCTCCCCTGCTCTGCTTCTACTAGATCTTCCCCAATCTGGGCACCTAAGCTGCTGGAAGTTTCATGCTTCTGCCCCGGCTCGGATCATGACCATCAGGCCCTAGCCGCCGAACATCGCATGGCAGAGTCGGATCCTCATGCAAATCAAGATGGCACCTGCGTCAGCCTTCCGAGCGAGAAAGGGACCCTGTTGATTCCTGCTGCACTCCTTTGCGCTCCCTGCCAGCCAGCCTTGTTTTGCTGGTCCCCTCCTACACACAGTGATGCTCAGGGAAGCAGGCTGAGGACTGATACCTGTGCCCCGGAGACTGGCTCGTCCGATGCAGGGCGAATGCATTGGAGCCTACTTAGCGCCATTCTACCCCTTAGCAGCGGCCTGAGCGAGGACTCACACTTCCTCCTGTGACCAACACTGACCCCTACTTTATTCCCTCTTTTCTACACTGCTTGCCTGGGGTACCCTCATCCGTTTGAAAGGATGTCCACGAAAACGTCTAAATCTGGCAAAGGGGCCAGGTCCTTGCCCTGATGCACTATCAAGGCCAGGTCAAGGGGAGGAAATCGGCCATTTCTATCACCCCTCAGGTGTATGAGGAGGCGTGATGGACCCTGTGTGGTCTGCCCTGGTCTCCACGGCTGTCCGCCAGTCATGGCTGGTGGATATCGAAATGGAGGTTAAGAAGGAGATTCAGGAAACATTTGGGGAGCTGACTCAGAAGCTAGCTGATGTTGACAAGTAGGTGACTGCCACTGAGTCTCGTATTGATGACTTGGAGAATGGGGCCTGTGAGTTGGCCTTTGAACTCTCCCAGCTGATTAACAGAGTGGAAGAGCTTGAGCCACACTAAGCCTCACTGCAGTTAAAAAGGAGGATTTGGAGAACAAGTCCAGGAGGAATAATATCTCCATGAGAGGGCTACCAATGCAGATTCTGGATGCTGACTTGAAGCTTTACATTCTTGACCTATTCCAATCCACATTGGCCTGACAACTGTGACTTGGAGATTGATCGAACCCTCTCGGTAAACTCTTATACCAAGCTCTGTAATAACTGGGTTCCCGGCGTACTGATCAAGGCACACCATTATCACATCAAGGAAAACATTATGTCCGCCTTCCCTCCAGAGCCGCTCCTGAATGTGACTCAAAGTAGTTGCTCCTGCAGAATTTGGCTCCGTCCACCTAGGCCAAGAGGAGAGGCCTCTGTGATTTCACCGCTATGTGGCAAGGGTCTGACGTATCATTGGGGATTTTCATCTGCTGTTATCTGCACCCTCGATGGGGAGAAAGCAAAAGATGGTTCTATAACGCTTACCTGAAGCCTTGCAGGAGTGTCTGGACCTCTGAAGTAGCTGATTATTCTGGACCACTCTTACCCCAAATATGTACAGTGTGAAATGAGAAACACTGTTGTTTTTGTAGGAGGAGGGATTGGATTCTTGGAGGTGTGGTGAGAATGGCGTGGTGAGACTCCCCCAAGAGCAGGGTATTGCCTAGAAAGAAATGGGATAGTGATGATTGTGCTGGTAGTAAGGCGGATTTCCCCTTCCTGCTGTTCTCTGAATAATGTCTCCCGGGGAATGGCTGGGCTCACCTTTTGGATGTTCCTTCACTGGAGTTGGACGTTGGTTGACGCCAGTGACCAGTTACTTCACTGGTTGGTGCCTGTCCAGTCCTGCTGCAACATGTCTTGTGTCCAAATAAGAGAAGTCCGCTCCAACTGTGACTTTTCCTGAATGAGATTTCTTTCTCAGAGTCTTTAGCCTTAGGAAGTTGCTGTGTTGCTTTTCTGTATATCCTTGAGGGTTTTTCCTCTGTTTGTAGAATATTGTTACTGTCTTGGGTTCACTAGTCTCATACCAATGCTTTGTTCTTGAAGAGTTTGATATTGGTGCCGCCTTGCCTTGCCGGTATTTTGTAGGTTTTTCCGGTGTTAATGTCTTGCCTTTCTCTTCTTGCAGATGTGGGATGCGTGTTGAAGAACGCAAGATGACACAGTGCCAAGTAAGTGTTTCGGTGCTGTGCCCTTGAGCTTGATACTGCTGCAGTGGAGATTCACAGTTTCTATACCTTTTACGTGCTAAATCCTTCTTCTTCCTTTCGTTTGCAGATGTGATTTCCAGGATATGATATGATATGAGCACGTTGCCACTAAGCTATCCTCCCAGCTATCCTCCTCTGGCTCTCTCTCATGCAGGAGAGAGCCAGAGCACGGTGTTTACGAAGCTGGAGCAGAGAGCCCGGGCCTCAAATGAGGGATGAAAGCTTGAAGCGTTAGGCTGCTGCTTTGCTGAGAAGAACAATTGCAAAGCAGGGAGTGGACCGAGGGTGTGGTTCTTATAGCCCTGGGATACTCCCTGTTAGACTAGAGCCCACGAGCAACAGAAGAGCTTGAGAGCAACCTGATGGCCATGTTGGTGTCCACACAGTATGGTGTCCAACATATAGAGAGCATGGTCACCACTTCTGTTTCCGCCAGCAGCGCAATGCAGTCCAGCCTTCTCCGGTGTGAATGTTGTTCTTGGGCCTATTAGTGTGGTGTATGGTCCTAACCCCTGTGATTATGACAGGTCCCCACTATGCAGGAAGACAAATCGGTCATGGAGTTGCCCTCACCCAGCTCTGCTCTCTCGACTCAGCTCGAGGAACAACAGGGTTCAAGGCCACTTAAATTAACTGCTTGATCCAAGGTTGTCTGCTTCAGAGGTTAAAGAGGACTGTCCAGCTCAGGGGCCTCTCCCCAGGGCTGCTGTATGCCGTTTCCCTGATGATTGTAAGCGCTGATACATTTATACCTTACTGATGGTCATCCCTTGCTGAGGGATCTCTGAGATGAGGCATGCCCGGTCAAGTGGCCACTGTTGTTGCTGAAGAGGGCCACTGGAATCTGTTCCCTCTTTTATCATGATTGCTGTTCTGCTTTGCTGTGATTGCATTCCCTTTTGATTGAGGATCAACCCGGGTAGGGACTGCACAGGGGCTACCCCGAAGCCCAGCAGGTGTTGGGGGAAGTTTTGACTTTTCTGGTTGTGGGTTATGATTTGGGGAGGGGTCATTGGGTTGGTTATGGTTGGTAAGTGGTCTTGTTTGTTTGCATTTTTGGATTTGTGTCATGAGTACTTGTCTTACCAGGTTTCAAAGCAAGGGGGTAAAATGGTTCTCGCTTGATGACTTTATGTTTATTTGTCCTGAGGTGGATTTGCAGTGTTTTCCCTCTCTGAATGGATCGCTTACAATGGGTGAACAATTTAAAATAGCATCCCTAAATGTGCAGGGTCTGAGCTCTCCAGTCAAGAGGAAGTCCTTTCTGGGTAGGCTCCAGACATCCGAGGTCCATGTGGTTATGCTTCAGGAGACTCACATGCTGTGCCAGAACGAAAGTAGGCAATGTAGCAGGTAATTTCCAAGGCAGTACTTTGTTTCAGCCATAGTTAAGAGAAGGGGGTTGCAGTTTTGCTCGCTAGGATACCCCATTTATTGGTGGAAGGGTCCTGAAAGATTTTGATGGTCAGTTTCTTCAGCCATCTCGTGATTATGGTTTCCCTGTACCTCCTTGCTTCCCACACAAGCGTCCCTCACTGAGGGGGAATTTTTAATCGATGGGGATTTTAATCTAATTCCAGATTCACGCTGGATAAGCCACCCCTGTATGTAGCAGACTAGAGGAACAGCCTGGCCTTGTTGAGGGTCTTGGATGAACTGGACTTGGTGGATGTCTGGAGGCTCCTCCATGGGCAAGAGCGGGAGTATTCCTTTTGTTCACACCTACACAAGTGCTTTACTCGCATTGACCAGCTCCTGCTGGTGCCTTCTTTGTTTCCTTCTATTTCGGACTCCGAGATCGGGCCTACACTGTTTTCGGATTACTCTATGATTTCGCTGTGAGACAGGGTTGATAGACAACATCCGTTCCCCGTCGACCCCTGGAATCTTTATGATCCCTTGCCTTAAGATGTGGTAATCTGTGCCGATATTGCTGCAGCTAAAGATCAGTACTTTTGTGAAAATGACAGGCAAGGGACGACCCCGGGTATCCTGTGGGATGAGATGAAGGCAGTCCTGCGTGGGGAGTTTATCAGCTGCTCTGCGGCCTACTTTAAATCTAGGAACTTGGGTAGAATGCATCTCGAATCCCAAGTGTGTGATTATGAGAGGATCCATGTGCGGACATGTTCGATGAAGGCTCTCAGGGAATTGCATTTGGCAAGGGCCAATTCGGAGGCATTGAGGGCATCTGACTCGACTAAGTCTCTGTTGCTTACAAAGCAGTATTACTTGTATTTGTATTTTATTTGTATTTTATTTATTTGTAAAGCGCAACCTAGCCCTGGGGCAACTGGGCGCTGGAACTTACATGTTACACAAGCAGGGTATACAGACAATCTTACAGGTTGGAATACAAACAATAAAAATTAATGAGATATGTTGTACAAAAATACAGGTTACACGGGCATAGATATACAAGCAATAACAGATTGTTGACATATATGGTACAGAAGATACAGGCAGATATTATACAATTTAAAGACATAAATACATGAGGTGAATACCCTAGGGTAACAAACTGAACATTGTGTAGATTATTTTATGGTGTAAGTGGGTTATAGTCCTGCTCAGAGAACCAAGCTTTAACATTTCTACCGAATAGCGAGAAAGATGGTTCCTCTCTTACGGAGATAGTAAGAGCATTCCATTTTTTTGCGGCAAGGACTGGGAAGCTGACTCCACCAGCACGTTGTTGTTTAAATCGTGGGATATCAATGCAGTGTGATTGCGCTATTCTAGAAGGTTGCGTTGAAGTGTGGGTGAGAAGGTATCACAGAGGTATGTGGTTGCCTGGTCATTGAGGTACTTGTGGGTAAGTGAGAGATATTTGAGGTCTATTCTTTGCTTAATGTTGAGCCAATTTATGTTTTGTCTAGTTGCAGTTATGTGCTGTTTCCTAGGAATATTACATGCCGATCTGATAGCATTATTTTTCATGACTTACATTTTATTAATATTTCGTTGGGATGTGCCCAGGTAGAGCACATTGCAATAATCGAGCTTAGATAATACTAAGGCTCTTGCTACTGAGATGCAATTCGTTGGAGTCAAGTAGGGACGGGCGGCTGTAATGAGTTTACATGTATAAGCTGTGGACGATGCTGGGGCATTTGTTTGTCTCGTGGCTGGGGCTTGGGTATGTATAGTGAGGGGTGCTACCTTGTCAATGGGGAACGTGATTAAATGATGGTCGGTCGATGTACATGGAGTATTGGAAAGTACATTGATGCTGCATTTAAGGTCTGAAAGCCAGTCTAGCGTTCTACCTTTGTTATGTGTAGGGTTGATTATGCGATGTGTGAACCCTAGCTCAGAAATGGTGTCCTTGAAGGCAGAGGCTTTGGAATCTTTAGGATCATGGAGGCCTAGATTAAAATCTCCTAGGATGATAACTTGTGAGTTACTTTTAGTACTGGCGGACAATAAATGTGACACATTATTTTCAAAGGTAGAGGTTGTGCCGGGTGGTTGGTAAATCAGATGTATTGTGATAGTGGATGTGGCTGAGGTGGATAGTTTGATGGACAGTAGTTCAGCAAATGGTTGGGGTTGCTTATTGACCATTCTTAATTCTAGCACTGTTTTGTAGATGAACGCAATCCCACCTCCCTTGGTAGTGTTGGCCTCTCTATCCGAGCATAGGATGGTGTAATTATCTGATATGGCCAATGCTAATGAAAGCCCTGATGTAGGATTTAGCCAAGTTTCCGTAATGGCAATGAAATCAAGGTTGTGTAGTCTTAAGATGTCAACTATGGCCAGTGCATGTGCTTGAAGGGATCTGGCATTAATAATTCCAGCTTTGATAGTATTGGTAAGGCAACTAGGTGATGTAATTTGTATTTTGCCATTATTATCAGGTTTCGTGGGTCTCAAAGTGGAATAGTCTTTAGGTGTGGTATACTCCAAGTAACAAGGCTAATCGCCTGCTTGCCTATAAGCTCAGGAAACTGAACATTTTACTGGCATCAGAAGCAACGATGGTTGTACTCCAGTTTACTGATTCCCCAAAACTTAAGGTGTTTTCAGACTTCTATGACGATTTGTTGTCTACTAAGAAGCCTGACTTTGGGGTGCAGGATGCCTTTCTGGATCTGCCCACGCTCCCTCGACTCTCTTGGGAGGTTTGGGACCGGCTTGAGCTTCCAATCTCGGAGGATGAGACGAACTGCACAATCGCCTCCCTTCTCATCCAAAATGCTGATTGTGTCTTACTCTCTTCATTCCCGGGCCTTTATGGCTCGGTTTGAACAAGTTTCGGGCTACCTTATTAATTATGATAAATCTGTGGGACGGAATGTCGCATAATCTGGTGAAACTCTGAGGTCCGGCAGCAATTCCCTTTTCATTGGAATGATAGCTCTCTCCATCATCTGGGAATCAAGTGGATGCTACGCCATGATCATGTACACCAGGTTACTTTCCACCCTCTTTAAGACCCCTTTGATCGGACCTCGCTAGTTGGATGGTACTGGACATCTCCTGGCTTGGTTGCATTGCAGTGGTGAAAAATAACATTCTTCCCAACCTTAGGTATCACGCCCTTGCTCTCCCGGTGTTGGTTCCATGTTCCTCCCTTCATTCATTAAATCAGAGCATTATGAATTTTATCTGGGCCAGAAGTAGGCCCCTGGTTGCTAAGCAAGCCTTGCACGCTAAGAAGTATTGTGGGGGCTTGGGTCTACCGATCCTGCAGAACTATGTTACTGTGGCTAATATCTCACACCCGGAAGGGTTCTTTCTATAGGTGGAAGTTGAACAATCAGTTACTCAGTGCCCCTTGTCGGCCTTGCCTCATGTCAGGAAAGTACACAGAGGTGCAAGAGGGCTGCTCCGTTTGTCCACTGTGGTCCCTCTGGCTTACTGGGAGAGAATGATTTGATGGTGGAAGATTTGGAGGGGCATAGGCCCTTATCCCCTCTTTTCAGTAATCCGGCTTTTTCCCCTGGCTTGAGATGAAGGGATTTCTATGAATGGCAGAATGGTGGTCTTCTACACCTGAGTCAGTTGTATTGCTTGGGCGTCCACCTCACCTTTGAGGGATGAAGGAGGCTTTTGGCGTCCCCGAGTCTGAACGTTTCAGGTACATACAGCCCTGCCATTGGATTTTCAATCCGGGGATTGTCACTGCTGGAACTCGCCCTCTCACCACTTTTGAGCTTACCGTGAAAGAAGGCTCACCTAAACATATGATTTCCAGGTTGTATAAACTCCTGGACAGATCCAACACCTCTGCCAAGTTCTCATACATGTTGCATTGAGAGAGAGACTTGAAAGGATGTATCTCAGGGAACGCCTTGTGTAAGATCTGGGCAAGGACCGCCATCTCTTCACAAAGCGTTACTAATAAGGAGAATGCCTACATGGTATTTGTACCCGACCTGTCTTCATAAAATGAACAGTTCAATATCCCCATTTTGCTGGAGGAAGTGCAGCCATCTTGGTGATTTCCTCCATCTGTGGAGGCATTGTGGCAAGGCTCACTGATTCTGGAAAGAGTGCTGTCTCTGATTAAGGACATTACGGGTTCCTCATTGCCTGTGTACCCACTGGTGGTCCTGTTGGGGGCACCAGTGGATTCAATCTACCCACTGAGGGGTACCAGGGCTGCTTTGATTACCCACTTATTGCGGGCTGAGCGCATTGACCTGGCTAGGATTTGGAGGCTGGCAGAGGGCCCACTGATAAATGTTTGGTGGTACAAGGTTTGATAGATAGCCGTGGTGGAGAAGGTTTGTGCCATTGCTCAAGGCTGCCTGCCCAATTATGTTTTGATTCGGCTTCCCTTATACGAATTTAGTGAAACATATCCTCTTGATCAATTTGGCCTCAAATGCTACGATCCTTTTTGATGCTTTGAAAATTGGTGTTGTACCAATATTGTGGGGTGAGCTCTGTTGGATGTGACCACCCTTGCTGTACGTTTGACGGTTTAGCCTTTACTTGCTCCGTATGACACTTCTTTGTATTTACTGGTTCTTTTGATTTTTTTTTTACTACTTTGAAAACTGATAAAGTCTTTAAGAAAAAAAACATAGGGCCCATGTTGCTATGTGTTCAGCAACTGACATGTTGAATGTATTGAAGGATCAATTAAATGAAATATTCCAATAACTAATGAATTGGTGCATTTAGAATTACCGTGACATTTAGCATGAATCCACAGTGCTAAAAGCACACTCTTAAACACAGAATACAATACTAATTCTCAAATTGGGTATACACGTTTTAAACACAGGTTGAAATAAATAAATAAATACAAAAACGTATACATTTCCCTTGTAAACTGAACATATTAAAAAAATACAATGGGGCAGATTCTCAAAAACTAACAGAAAATAAATGCAGAGTGCAGGCTTTTTAAGTCTGGCAAGAGAAAGATTGCTCTCTGCCAGCCCATGGCAGGTACAAGTTTACAGAGAGACTAGCAGCTCTGTCAAGCATGACCTATGCATCTTTCTGAAAATGTAATTCCAACAGCACCCCTTGTTTAAGAGTCGGTGAAGCTAAGTAGAGGAGTTTTGTAAAATATGTCTTTAAAATCATGTTTTGTCTTCCTGCTGCTTGGTACAGTCACTGTTTATTTCACTTCAGTGCTTCATTACATTTTCCTGGTTTCATTTTTTTTTGTATTATTGCATATGGCTGCCTCTGCTCGTGTTGTTAAATTGCATAAGAAGTAAGTTCCCAATCCACAATGGCTACGGAAATTCTTCAGTCCTTTCTTCATATCCATAGTGGAGCCCAGGCAGTTTGAGACCAATCTATAATTGCCGACAATTCTATGACAAGGCTGTAGGCGAGCATTTTGCTTCAACTTTTTTTATTACTATTCCTCAGCAGTTCAACAAACATATATGTAACAACTCTGAAAAGTGCTCAACAGTAACTTTTCCATCTTAAAACTACAATCCCCAGAGTGTCTGTAGTCCATCTCCTTCCAGCCCAGCTATGACCCACTTCCTGTCTCTGGGCCCCTCCTCTTCTTTTACTGCTTTTCAAGCAGATGAGTACCTTTTCTATTCCTCTCCGTGTGTCAGATGTTCGAGTGAAATATAAAGCTGACTGATGGGAGGGAATGTTTGTGAATGAAATGTGCAAAATACCGGAAGGAATTAGGCAGCTTTTCAAAGCGCAAATGTATATATCTTAGCACAATTAATATAATACGCGGTAAGCGACAAGCAGCTATTATAGATAAGGATACAGCAGTGCCAGAGGACGCGTGTAACAGGTAAGCAACGTTATATCCTCCGTGAGGCGAGCGGCCCAGTGCCGTAATCTCGGCACGCAAGGGGTATAGCTCGACCTCGCGTATCGTATGGTAAGCGCTTCCGGGCCCATCAGGCAGACAGAGCGTGAGCGTTCACAGTGCTTCAGCGCCCACCCTTGCAGAGACAGGGCCAGAGTGCTCGCGTATTAACGCGAAGACGCATGCATGCGCCACCATACAGGGCGACGAGAGAGTGAAGTGAACATCAGGCCTGGCGGTGACTTGGCTCTTCATAATTCAAAATGATATTGTGAAATAAGCGATCCCAAGAATCGCGGAAACAGCAGAGGCCACGCGAATAGCGAGAAGCCTCAGGAGTGTCAACTGAGCCACGAGCCAGCTGCCAACACGGGAATTCTTCCCCCTCATGTAAGCTCATGACAATAGAGCTCCACGTGTTTCAGACAGCGGCGAACGCAGGAGAAAGCAAGTTTTCTCGCGAATGGTCCGATTGAAGAGAGAAAGACCAGATTGACAGCCTGATGCAGCCACAATAAAAAAAGAAAATTAAAAAAAAGAATAATCATTTTGTAGAATACTAAGCATCACACTAGGAGCAGTGGGCGTGCTAGAACACCTGATTCAGGTACAAAGGCACACAGCACTATTCACAAAATGTCTGAATTTGAGTGGAGCGAGGAGGAACAACCTCTGGACCTCGCGGCCCGCTTCAAAGAAGTGCTGGGGTGAGACCCCTACAAGAAAGGCTAGAGACACTAGAAGCTATGCTCACGGAGCCCAATGAAGGCACCACAGAGAAGGATCGCACGCCCACAGGACCCGCAAGAACAGGGTCAATAGGGAGTACTTAGGCCCGCAAGAGGAAATCCTGTGATGACCCCCAGGGCCCTTTGGATGAGGCGGAAGAGAAGGCCCCAGAGGTTGCTGATGCTTTCGCTAAGCTTAAAGAGGCTTACCTTCAGCGCCAGGCAGTGCCAGACCTCGTGACCCCCACTCCTGGGGAAGAGAATACAGGAGATGACCAAGGCTTAGAGGAAGAGCCAGCAGGAGACCTGACCTCTCAAGAGGGAGAGGAGATTACAGAGGATGATTGGGCAGGGCCCAGCGGAGGTAAAAGAGCCCATAAGGAGAAGCACCTCCACAAGGTGCAGGAGGACATGTTTGATCCAGATAGTATCCGGAACCCAAGGTCCATGGAATGACAACCCTCCCCCAGAGTAGCCCAATACATGACGGTGAGGCTACGCAAGGCCCTCGATAAGATGGTGAGGCAACGCCTGCGAGTGGAATGTCCTTGCCCAGACCTCGCAGGAAAGGTAGCTGAGACCCCCGAGCTGGATCCCAAGATGCTGACATTTGTGTCAAAAACCAGCAAGGATCCCTGCAAGGGTATCGACAGGTCATGGAGGAGCTGCCAGGAAAACGTACTACACTTGGCAGGACCACTCGCGAAGATCATGGATCTAGCGGAGAGAGCGAAGGACACAGAGGAGGAAGTAGACCCCCACGCACTAGCAGGCTGGGCACAAATAGAAATGTGCCTTCTAGGAAATGCAAATTGTGCAATTGCATCGGAGAGAAGGAGAGGTCTGCTTCTAAAAATCGACTCGAAACTGAGCGACCTGGCATCCTATGAGGCCAGAGAAGCAGCCCAAGGACTCCTTTTCGGAGAGGCATTTGGGAAGGAAATGAGCCGGTTCGTCGTTACCTATCCCTCATTAAAAAAGGCTCAAGCATCCATTTGAAACATTTTCCCAAGTAGAGTTTTTGGCGGACCGGCCGCTTCAGGGGTCGTGCGGCCAGTCGAGGACAGAGAGGAAAAAGACCCTCTAACCCCAGAGCACAATACTGCTAAAATAAACAGCAGGACACCTTCTTCCCATCCAGAGGGCGGATCAGGACGAAGTCAAGGAATCACCCCAGGTGAGAGCAATGGTATATCCCCCAGTAGGAGGGAGGATGTAGAGCATTTGGGAGAATTGGCGCGTGCTTTCCAACAACGCTTTGATATTGCAACCCGTCAGAGGTTTACAGCTGGATTTCTTGGAGACACCAGTCCAGCCATACTGGCCACACCAGCAAAGCTTAGCGAAAGCGGAGCAGAAATGCTTACACAGCGAACTAGCACAGTTAGAACAAAAAAACGCGATAAAGAGATGTGCGACAACCCCCAGATTTGTGAGCAATATGTTTCTAGTACACAGGAAAGAGAAAATCTGCCCTGTTATAAACCTGAAAGAACTGAACGGGTGGATTGTGTACAGGCACTTCAAGATGGAGGGCATCCATCAGCTCAGAGACTCGCTGAGAGAGGGAGACTGGCTGCCACGGCTAGACCTAAAGGATGCATACCTAACTGTTCCTATACAAGAGGAATACAAGACATTCCTAGCTTTTCGCTGGAATGGACAGCTTTGGCAATTCAAGCAATGCCCTTCGGTCTTGCATCCATGCCCTGGGTGATCACGAAAAACGAGGATCGAGAAGCGCTAGCCTACCAGACAAACTGTGTGCAGAGCCTACTGGAGTCACTAGGGTTTTTAGTGAATCTAGAGAAGTCAGATACCACGCCAGCTCAGAGACTAGATTTCCTGGGGTTTGTGTTAGACACCAAGAAAGCTACACTAGAACTTCCTGCTCGGAAGATAAAAGATATCAAAAGAGAGGTCAGAGTGTGCTTAAGCAAACAGTGAGTCTCGCTCAGGGTACTGGCGAGAATGGTGGGACTATTGGCAGCATCCATCCAAGCCATATTCCCAAGTCCTTTGCATTATCATGCACTGCAGAGGCTGAAGATAAGGCACATGCAACAAGGCTTGAGATACCATCAGCAAGTTCCACTGGATCAAGAATCCATTACAGAGCTGGAATGGTGGTTGAAGAATATGGGCGCGCCATCTTCGGAGACCGACCAGATCTGATAATCGAATCAGATGCCAGCCGGAGAGGCTGGGGAGCAAGATGTGGGAATCTAGAGTCTGGGGGAAGTGGAGCGAAGAAGAACTTTGCCTACATATAAATTATCTGGAGCTCCTAGCAGGCTCTTTTGCTATAAAGGCATTCACAAAAGGAATAGTGAAGTCATGCGTACTACTGAAGATGGACAACATATCAGCAGTCCAATACATAAATCATCTAGGAGGGACGAAGTCCAATTTGCTAGCAGAACTAGCGAAGGACCTATGGAACTTCTGCCTACAGTCAGAGACGTTGGTGACGTCGGAATACCTGCCCGGAACCTTGAACGTGGTGGCAGACTGGAACTCACGGTACCTGACAGACTTCAGCGACTGGAGACTAGAGCCAGCAGTGTTTCAGACGATGAACACGAGATGGGGCGCAGTACACATTGACCTCTTTGCATCCCAACTCAATGCACAGACAAGAAAATATTTCAATTGGAGGCTGGACCCGGGTGCGCAGGGGCCTGATGATTTCCTACAGGATTGGACAGGCGGTCCGCACTATACATTACCCCCCTTCGTGATGTTGAGCAGAGTTCTAGCGAAATGTCGGAGGGAGAGAGAGAAATAAATTTTAGTAGCACCACTGTGGAAATCACAAGTGTGGTTCCCGACATTGATGGAGCTGACAATAGACTTCCTGAGAGTCCTCCCCGAAGGAGACCAACTGCTCACGGACTCAACTGGGCTGTGTCATCCTCTGAGAGTGAGAGGGACGCTGCCACTTGTCGCGCGCAGGATATCAGGAGACGCTGGACGTTGACCACTAATACAAAGGTTCCGGGTGGTAATTTGTTGGCAACGTCATTTTTGCGCAATTCGTGGATTGCAGTCTTGTCATTGCTAGGTCGGGATGCATTTAAGTGTAGGAGTGCCTCTATCTGGCTGAATCCTAGGATTAGGGATCATTCAAGGACAATTTTTTTGCCTGATTGGTTTTTGATGGGTATTAAACAGGTCTCCGATTTGGGGAAAGATGATCGATGGTTGACGGCTGCTGAGCTGAGAGAGAGATGGAATTTTGATGGTTTATCAGACTCTGTTTATAGATGCCTAAAGAGGGGTGTTGGTGAGGTGGACTGGTCTGACTCCTTGGATGTGAGCGCTTTTCTGACTGATTCCAGTGGGAAGAGTGGTGGTCTGGCCAGTAGACTTTACAAGCTAATTGTGTCACATTACCGGAATAATGACAATTTACGGAGAGTTTGTAGTGAGAGGGTTGGTTCAGAGATTGATATTGATGATTGGCAGAGTATGTGTGGTAATGTCTCTTTGTGTTCGCTGAATCTTAGTGAACGGTCCCGACAAATCAAGATTCGGAATCTTGTCTATTGGTGTCCTGAAACACTTCATAAAAGAGGCATGTCTGACAGTACAGGCAGTTGGGTCATTGGAACACATGTTGTGGAGTTGTGTGAGGGTCAGAGATTTTTGGAGTGAGGTTTGTGATGTGTGTGTCAGAATTGCTGGAGGAAAGCCTGTCCTTGATTTTAGGAGGGTAATCTTGGGTGATGATTCAGGGTTGGATGATGTCAGTTCCGCCCACAAGAAGTGGATTTTCCGCGCATTCATTGTGGCCAAGAGGCTGATTCTCCGTGGGTGGAAAGGGCGGGTCCCTCCTTCCTTCGAGGAGTGGATCCAGGAAATGCATTGCCTGTCAAGGACTGAAAAGTTAATATATAAATTGAAATGTAAATTGTCATCATATGAGAAGATCTGGAACGTGTTTAATGACTTCTTTTACTGCTAGTTTTTGTACATAGTGTTACTGTATTATTGCTTGTTGCTGTGTTCTATATATTGTATATATTATAAATAATTTAAAACATTTTTAAAAAACATTTTTTTTAAAAAGAGACGCTGGGTGCTGCCGGGAATTTCGGCGCAAGCTGCGGAGCTTATCTCTGAATCCTGTGCTCCATCTACTAGGAGAAGCTACGACGCGGCTTGGGCCAAGTGGACAAGCTTGTGCAAAGGGAGAAGTTTTCATCCCGTTTCAGCTCCTGTAGTAGCAATATTAAACTTGCTAGCGCAATTATTGCAGAACGGGAAAGCATTTCGTACAATAGGAGCATACAGGTCAGCGATTTCGGCTGGAGACACCTTCCAATTGAAGGAGTCCCAGTGGGAGAACATCCAGCGTAGTCAGACTCATCAAAGGAGCAGTGTGGGATGTGACAGCGGTTCTCCGTTTATTAGGAGATTGGCCAACAAATAGGTATCTGTCTCTAAAACAGTTATCAGGCAAACTGGCAATGCTTTTATGCCTGATATCTTGTAAGAGAGTGTCTGACGTTAGAACATTAGAGATTAACAGGAAATCTTTTGGCCCAGAAGGGGTAACCTTCTCAATTGCAAAGAGAACTAAGACAGGGACGACGACGGTTCATTACCCCTATTTCCCGAGCAAGGCTAAATGGTGCGTAGCAGAATGTATTAAGGAATATGAGGCGAGAACAGCAGAAAGCAGACCAGCGGGTACAACACATTTGTTAATAGCGTGTAGAAGGCCTTTTCACGCAGTTACGACAGCCACCATTGCAAGATGGGTCAAAGAAGTAATGCTAGCAGCAGGTGTGAATGTATGAATGTATGGAGCTCATTCATTGAGAGGAGCGATGGCTTTCAGAGCCTTTATGGTGGGAGTATCGCAAAGAGAGATCATGCTAGCAGCAGATTGGTCGAGTGATCGTACATTTAAAGAGTTTTATTTTAAACCAACTGAAAGTCTAGCAGTAATGGTATTGGGGAAGCTTTGAACAAGCATAATGCTCGTCTCCCGTCTTGTCATAGAATAGAGATTGACCCTGCTAACTGTGCAGGGAGTATTAATTCTATTAAAGACTAGGAGGTGAGCATTAAATTCCCACCCAATTATGTATTGTCTAATAAAGGATATTAAAGTATGGATTATGACACTACATGGGCACCACCCTGAAATTTCTCTATTGTATATTCCATAGGGGAAGAGCAGAAGAATAGCTGAGATCAGAGGTGAGGAGCATGTTAGCTCAAGGATCCGAGAGGTCATCGACCGTTCAGTTTACAAGTTCAGAGTCTTCGCACAGTTGGCGGGACAAGGTTATGGATGTAAAGGACAGTTCAGAGCACGTAAAAGCAGAGGAGGAGCCCAGAGACCGGAAGTGGGTCATAGCTGGGCTGGAAGGAGATGGACTACAGAGAATATAGGGATTGTAGTTTTAAGATGGAAAGGTTACTGTTGAGCACTTTTCAGAGTTGTTACATATAAATTTGTTGAACTGCTGAGGAGTAGTAATAAAAGAAGTTGAAGAATAATGCTTGCCTCCTAGTCTTTAATAGAATGAATACTCCCTGCACAGTTAGCAGGGGTAATCTCTATTGCTGAGCAACTTCTCCAGTCCTTACTTCCTCATCATATAACAGTGTCAATTTTGCAAGGGCCAGTGGAGCTGTTTAAGCGGGGTACAGATTTGCTGAATGGTGCCTTTAAGGGCTTAAGATTTGTTTTGATGCTTCATGGTACTGTGATTTGTTTCACTATTGTGTTGTTAGTGTAACTGTCTGCATTGGGGATAGCATTTTGATTTGTTGCATGATGCTTCAATAGCATTTTGTGTTTCTATGCTGCGTGTACAATCCAGTGCCCTATGGGGTGAATGGGTAGTGCTGTGCAGTCTGGTAAGTGCTAGGATGTTTTAAAGGAACAACTTTCCAGGTAGGAGGCAATCCAGGCAAGAGCAGATTTGCATCGTGGGGTTCCTGGGCAGTGAGGAGGAGAGAGGAGTGATTGACAGTGTTTAATGCGGCATGACAAGAGTGTGCAGTGGTGAGCAGTAGAAAGAGAGCCCGAGACATTCCTGACTGCAGTACAATCAGGGACACTGTCACAGACATAGAAATTTCAATTTGTAGTAAGGGAAATCATTAGGAGAATTTGCAAACCAATTGAGGATTAAAATGTGAACCCTTTGATAATGAGAGCAATAGTTAATGTTAATGTTAAAGGATATTTGTACCGTGCACTATCACCTCCGGAGTGGTCCCCTGGTGCTCTGGTGGCTCTGAAAAAAAGAGAGGCGGGTTGGGGGGTGAGTTAGTGGGAATAAGCTGCAAAAGTGCAAGAGAGCAGTGATGTGCTGTATGTATAATAGCACACCACTAAGTACCTTAGACTTCCATACAGAACAACTACCAAAACTCCTTTACAGCAAAGGCTCCAGAGTTGTAAAAAAAAAAAAGCTACAGAAACACCATAGCCACAAGTCGAAGACCCATCATGGCCATTGTAAGAGAACCATTTTTTAGTGCTTAACAAAAACGAACTTCACTTATGCCAAAACATTCAAATGGAGTAAAGATGTTCCGGTTGTTTTATGATTCTCTTGCGAATTGTCATGTGTGATTTTTTATCTTTCTTTGCATGTCGGAACAGGCTGACTGTGCTGTCAGCGCATGTGTGCTTTAGGCTGCGTACTGTGTTCTGCTGTGGCAGAGCTGGGATGCTGTTATTATTGTTGGCAGCTCTTATACTTCACCTCACCCCCCCCCTGCTTGACTGTGATCCAGTGGATTTGATTTAAGTAACCAAATATTACACATCCCAGAATGCAATTGATGGAGAAATGGAAGCACAGCCCTTTTGAAACCATTTGCCCACTTCAATGGTAGTGCCCATAGCTGGGCCTTTACTGTGGGAAAGGGGCAGTAGGTATACAAGGCTGGTGGCTATCAGAAGCAAGCAAGAAGTAGTCATTCCCACAGCATTTACTTGGGAGTCGCAATTTCGACAGGCGGACAGATTAAACTCAAGTACCTTCGTCAAGTTCATTACTAGCACTGGGCACCCAGGAGGCATTGAATTGAGTTGATGTTTAGATTTTTGACTGATGAGAACATTCCTTGGCCTCAAGCAGCTTCTATGGACTATTAGTACCCAGGGGGCAAGCGGGGGCCTGGCAGCCTCTCAGCCAACGAGGAGGCTCAGAACGGGGGCATTACCAGCAGTAATCCCCCCACTCCAAGCCGACTCACAGGTGGAGGCTGCCATCTCCCCCGCCATGGAACCAGGTAAGTGTGGTCAACCCCCTCTCCCCTTCCTCCTCCCAGAGGCTGCCATCTCCCCCCGCCATGGAACCAGGTAAGTGTGGTCAACCCCCTCTCCCCTTCCTCCTCCCACTCCCCCAGAATTCCCTCACCGCCCCCCCCCCCCCTCACCCCCACTTACCTTCTTTTCAGTCCATTTCGGGAGTGGACGTGCTGGGAACACTTCTGTCCCCAGCGTGTCTGCTCCCGATCTGCAACAGGCCATCATGGAAAGGAAGAAGAGACTATACTTAGTCCCTTCTCTCCTTTCCATGGCGGCAATCTTTTTAGATTACTTTTTTCAATGGCCGCCATGGAAAGAGAAAACAGACGTTGTTTTCCCTTCCCCGGCAGTCATTTTTTTGTCATTTTTATTTTCCTGTTCCGCCAGAGCGTTTCGTAACAGAACAAAACTGCTTTTAGTACCCCGGTTTTACGGTCCAAGGTACTAATTGCAATAAGCCCCTCACAGGGGGGGGGGCATTATCACTTCAGGTAATGCCCTGGGCCTTCGTTAACCATGGGCCCTGGGGCATTACCAGAAGTGGTAATGCTTCCCCTGCGAGGGGTTTATTGCCTAAATAAACCCTGCCCAAACCTGCTGCATGTTTTAAATATCTTTAAGATATTAGGTAGAGTAAGGGGGCTGCAGTCAGAAAATTGCTTTTTATATATAGCGCCTTGCTGTAAAGGAACACTTATTCTATATCTCGTTAAAGGTCTGCACTAGACAACAAGGTTAAAAAAAAGTTAAACATGAGCACTAGACAACAAGCAGGAAACCAGTACTCCTGGGTGCTCCCCTGGCGAGTGTTGTACTCTCCAGTTCATTACTAATGCTCTTGATATGACCTGTGCCTCAGTGCTTGAGAATTGTGCATCTATCTGTGGGCCATGCATGTGGAGGCATAACAAGTTGACACCTCAGGGCGAAAAACGATACACACGGCATTGCATTTCTGTAACGGCCGCATCTCAAGGAGATTTTGGAGTCAAACTAGTGTTGAAATTTGACAATAAAGAAGCCATTTCGGGTACGGAAAAGCGATACGTTGCAATGTCGCTCTCTCTAGCACAGTGGTCATCTGAAGCAAATCGCTCAAAAAGCTCACCCTTTGGGGATATTCTGATGTCGTTCAAAATGACAGGTTTGTTTTCATTTAAAAATGTTGTTGGTATTTTTTCAAAGCATAGTAAGAGAGCCAAACAAAAGGTTTAAACAGAAGGACATACACACCCGACGTCGATCATTAACATGTAGCAAAGGCATTAAATATATTTATAAGGATATTGTACTCAAAATTAAAGACATGTTGTTCAAATAGTAGAGCCAAATGGAAAGTACACAGCATCACACACTTGCCAAAAAAGCGTTTTTATTCTCATTATATTGCATGAAAGAAAATCATAATAAGGTACCAGCACCTGGGGAGAGACGACAGCCAGGCAGGAGGTCAGGGCACACGGGTAGAATCTGCAGTCAAGGCTGCTTTCTCTCCCAGCCGCCTATGCCGCTCCCCCAGCTCCATCATTCTCTCGGCTTTGCCAATTCCCCAAGACTTTTCCTACTCTCACTCTTGTCTCGCTCCTCCCCACGTCTGCACCCACCCCCATTCCTAACTTACTAGCTCATCACCAACGGCCTCTCCCCCTCGCCCCCCCCCCCGAATGGTAATCGTAAAGGAACAATTTCCCTTTATAGTTTTCGTGCCCGCCATCTTTGTTTGTTTTTGTAGTGAAATCAAGCACTTGAATATTGGTGCAGCACTGATCTCCCTTAATAAAAGCAATTAGCTCTCCAGACGAAGAGGGCGAAGACCCTGTGGTGCTAATAGCCATCACCTCCTTTAAAGGGGGATAGGACTGGCAACAGCTCTGAGGCCTCGCCAAGGACCTCAAGGGGTGTTACCAGGTATGGAGTTGACATGATGTCAATATACTGAAAGTTAGGTACTTTTTGTGAATATATGTGTAATAGGTCTTACATATAACACATTTTCCAATGTTTTTTCTGCTTGGGAGGTTATATTATTCCAAGGTGTTATTAAGTGACACCTGCCAATTTCAAAGAGATACAAGATATGGCCTCTTCCGTGTGGTATTGACAAGAAGAATCACAGCACTAGTGTCATGTCTGCTTCTGCTGTAGCAAATGGTACCAGTCAGGGGTGTTGCTAGGTTTGGAAAAGATCTGGGGCTACGCTAATGTCGGGACTGTCGGACTCAGGGGTGGGTAGTCTTTTGGTTGTAGCCCCCGAGCTTCTATCTGTGGCTACAACCAGAAGATCTGGGGCTATAGCTCCCCCTAGCAACGCCACTGCCCGTCAGAAAGTACAGAGGCTCAAAACTCCACGGTTTCACAGGCAATTGTAATTAAATTGCTTTTTTGGCTGTCATATTCATGAATTGATTGTATTGTCGGATGTGGTAGCATCGGGGTGATTGGTTGCAGAAGGAAATGTCCTTTGTAATTGCAGAGAGGTAGATTCTTTGCAGACTTCCCACCAGAGATGGTGAGACCAGACTCCTTCTGTACTATCTCTCCCTGTGTTGGGCAGTGCCTTTCAGTGTGGTTCTGCGTATAATCAAACACTGAGTTGATGACATCGATGCCACTGTGGAGAGAATGGCAATGTTGGAGCTCGGTGGGTTAAGTGGAAACTGCAAGTACAGGGTTTACTACTATGATGAAGATCGCTATAGTACAGGGACAATACTTGTTTTGGATTTGCTGAGTCACATATCCTTCATCTGTCTGTTTCGCCGGCGTGTTGCAATACCGCGCAGCAATTGTCGAAGTGAGCGGGAATGGTTGGGAAGGGTGTTCGACTACTTTTATTTTTTACTAATAACAGCTGCACTACTTTTGGCAACCACTTTCACCATTCCGGAACTGTTCTTTATGAAGTTAAAGCACACTTCTCCACTTTACCACCGGATATCAGTAACAGCTAAAGTGAAATCTGTTAACTCAATTGGCTGTCAACCAGCATGACTGCACCCCTTGAAAAATGGGTTGCACGTTGCTCCTTTCCACCCTACTCTGTCCCTCGCCGGAGTCAAAGTTCCACTACTTTTTGGTACACTTCTATCACTGCAGAGAAGGCAAGACGCGTTAATAACGGGTAGGCCCCTACAATCTTTCTGGAGCTGAAAAATAGTAATAGCTCAAATGCAGTGTTTTTACACTACCTGTGTGTCCTTCCTCATGAATCAAAGAAATACCAAAAACGTGAAGAGCGCCACATTAATCACCCCTTCTTTTTAAAAAAAAAAAGTAGTTGAGGATATCACACTTAAGACATTGCCATGCATTGGCTATTTCTCCCCCTTTGTAAAGAATAGTTACGTAATGATGTTACATCTGTACACTCGGACGAATAAATGTTGCAATGAAATTAACGTGTAACAACACTCACACAATGCAATTGATAAAGTGAAGAAAACTAGAAGAGAAGTCTTTTATCGCTACTTGTATGAACTGTTTATAAACAAGTAAAACCACAACTAACTATGGTTATAGTTGGAAATATAAATAACCACATTAACACTAAATAACATGGATTCTGCAAAACTAGAGTACAATGCGAATGAATGGCAGGCAGGACAGGGGGAACCAGATGCACAGCTTCTAGGTTCTCACATCTGTGCATTTGCAGCTTTGCTTTTTTTTAAGGTCTGGAAAGCTCCTCATATCCACACCGGCGTCTTTTTTCTATATCCATTAACCTTTTTCTCCAAGTTGTTTTTATTTCTCCCTGAAAACTGAGCAAATGCGATGTACATGAACAGATGCAGGAGCATGGCCGCAAATGCACACAGAAGCACATGCAGCAATGTGCACACATGCCATTGATGCACGTATGATGTAGTGCAAGATGTGACAGGAATGACATTGGTATATACCCATGCCTATTGATTTCCCTACACTGACATCCCCTTTCGGCTTTCTACACAACTCTTTTGAAACCCTGTGCCCATTTTGATGGCTGCACTCAGAGCTTGGACGTTGATACTGTGGGGCCGGGGCATGAGATGGACAAGCCTGATGGCTATCAGAAGCAGGCAGGCCAGTACTCTTTCCCACGGCAATAAATGAAATAGAACCAGGCTTGGACTGGCCTATAGGGCAATAGGTCCATGGTCGAACCAAAAACACAAAATGCTGATGTGGGCCACTTTCTTGGTGAAAGTGGGCTACTTTTTTGGCCAATTTGGGAAATTTTGATGTGTTAATTCACTCTGCAGCTATTAGTTTGGACCAGTGTTTCTGAAAAAATAGTCTTCAAAATGCACAATTTACATCAAACCTTATAAAAAAAACCTCCCCATTAGTTACTATTCAAACAGTGTCACAAAAGGAATGACTAGCCATTTGCAACTGTGGGCCATGTTTTCTTTGGTGCCCTAGACATTTTTATGGCCCAGTCGGACCCTGAATAGAACATTTGATAACAACATACACATCTGTAATGTATAAATGATCTGCAATAAGCATTTATTGCATACTGTCGAAACAGCTTGGCAGAGTTTCACGAACTAAAAGGCAAAAGATATATTGGGAGTCGTGCTTTGCCATTTCGAAAGATGGACTATTCTCAAGTGCCGTTGCCAGTTCCCCTACAAGCATTGGCCACTTCTGAGGCTTTAAATTGGGTAAAAGTGTGAGGTTAGACTTGTGGTGACATTGTGTGGTCTCATCCAGTTCCTCTAGTCTATCACCCTGCTCCAATTTGCCTGTCGAGTAAGTAGCAGAGCAATGTCATTCAATGCACAGCCCTTTGCTGTAAAGGGACCTTATATTCTAGCTTCTCTTCACAAACAATGTAAAGCAGAACTGAAAGGAGAGCACCAGTGAGTCGGCTGGAACCCAGCACTCATGGCTGCTCCCGGGTGCTTGGTGTAACCTCTAGTCCACCAATGATTTTGCCATTACTGCTCCTCAGTGCTTATGTGACGGTGTGCCCATGCTTATTTTGTTCAGGGCAGGTATGTGCAGGCATGATTACTCCTGTTAAATGCCAGGTTGACACCACTTGGCAAAACAATAGCCACAACTTTCCATGGCCGTATCGGCCACATGTTAGGGAGGTTTTGGAGTCCAACTAATGGTGATATGTTCCAACCAAGTAACCATTTCAGGCAAGGAACAAAGCAATGTGCTCCAATGTGGCTCTCAGGGACAGTAGTCTCCTGGAGCAACTCTCTTGAAAATCTCATCCTCTGGACGTGTTCAGGAGTAGGTTTGTGAGAGCCTGGCCTCCTGGTGCACTATGGAAGGCTTGTTTTCATTCCAAAAACTTGCTTGGTATTTCATCAAAGCGTACACAGAGAGTCAAACTGGAGCTTTTAACAGAAGGGCATATAAAAACTGCGAAGGCCGTAAGCATTTAGCAATGCCATTACATCAATATAATAAGGACATTGTACTCAAATTTAAACAAACATTGTTGAACAAGCAAAACCGGTTGGAAAGTACACAGCATCACAGACTTGCCAAAAAGTGTTTTTATTTCTTCATTGTATTATATGAAAGAAAATCTCGATTGGCTATTAGCACACGGGTAGAGGCATCGGCCAATCAGGAGGCCAGTTACATAGGTGGAATCTCCCACTAACTGCCTGCGTCACCTCCCTGCTTCCTGTGCTTCACCCCCAGGTATTTCATTCTTTCTCCTGTGCCATTACCTCAAGATCCAACCCGACTTCCACCGGATTACGCCCCCTCCACCCCCCGCACCCCTCCTCCATTCCCAGCTTACCTGTTCTCCACTGCTAGTTCCTCACTCGGCCACGCAACCTTCTACATCCCGTAAATAGTAAAGGGACTAGTTCACTTTCCTATTTGGGTGCCACCTTTGGGTGTTTTGTTTTTTAAGGACATTGTGCATGGCTGAGCAACATGGTGGTCATTTCTCTGAAATAAAAAAGGCAATTAACACCCCAGGTGAAGACCCCATGGTAAAACTAGCCATCATACCCATGGTTGGGGCCAGTAACAGCCCTGAGTCCTCGCCTAAGTCCCCTGTCTTATCCAAAGTGCAGGGGTAATATATAAATATATATATAGAGAGACAGACAGACAGACAGACTAATAGTATTTGGGGAAAGTTTTACTTTCTTGTTGTGAATGTCAGTATAATAGGTCCTACATATAAGATATATTCCAATGTGTTCACTGCTTGAGAGGGTTTTAACATTTCATTGCGCTGTAACGCCAAGCCCATCAATCTGAGAGAGGAACAAGATATGACCTCTTCCAACAGCTATTGGCAATTTTAATCACAGCACTGTCATCCGTCCTTCGCACTTGTCCTGTAACAATTGGTGCCCGTTAAAAAAGTATTAGAAGGGTGAGATGTCACTGTTTTTACACGCAATTATAATTACATTTCCTGTGTGCCTGTCATTTTCAGAAATTAATTATAGTTTTGGATGTGCTAGCCCCAGGTTGGGTAATTTAGTTCTAAACAATTTTTCATCCTTATTCTTCAATCTCTCTGCTACATTTGATACTGTGCATCACTCAACTCTTCTCTCCTTTCTTTTCTCTGGGATTCTCCAGGTCTTTTTTGCAATGGTTTCCAACCTAACACCCAAAGGTTACTCAGGATCCTGGGATGGCAAGCTGTCTACAACTTATCCTCTTCGATGATGTAGCAGAGGTGCCAAGCTCGATTTGCACGTCAACCGCCCATTTTGAAGTACCTGGAATGTTCACGCCGAAATATGTGACGTATGATGAGCAAATAAACCAGCAGAGAGCCGCAGTTGGGCTCTGTCCAGTACCTATCAGAATAACAGCACCTGTTGAAGTACCGACACCTAAGAAAACATGGACAGTAAGATACCCACTGAGAAAACCATATCGACAAGTGAGACAGAATGACGATTGTCAGAATGCAATACCTGAAGAAGCTCAGAAGATACTGAATGAAGATGAATGATGACATAATAAGAACCCAAACTGACTCACATATAGAAGTGATAACGACCTGGGAATGATGACAAACGAGACGAAATACCATGGATAAGTGACATCCTGAGCCTAAAGTGAAACAATTGATGTCAAGATGTCAGAAAACTACACCATATGTACGATGAAGATATTCACTTAGTTTAAAAGTGTACATATGCAAAGTAACCGCAATAAGCACAGAAATCATGAGGCTTGCTCATGCTTAGTAGTAAGATAGATTGCGGCAAGCGCCACCTGTGCCAAGGTCGTAGAAGCTGAAATAGACCAACAATGGATACAATTAAAGAGAAGAAGAACAGAGTATCCTGTTCAGGGAAGGTCAAGATAAGCCACAGATGCCAGACAACTGGCAGAATTAAATCAAATATATAAAATTGCACGAAGGAAAGGCCGATTTCACGGTGTCAGAATCACGTGACCAGACCAGCAGGAAGGAATGAAACTTTCACACCTACGCATGGACCTTTGCAATACACAGACGCCTTAACTTTCCCAGACCAAGACGCAGACTCGAGACTAACCACAAAGAAATAATTGACACATGACCACTGAGGTGATGATCGATTATAACAATAATTGGAGGGAAGCTGGGGTGCAGACGAACTCCTTGCACCTGGCCGGCTATTCTTCACGCTGCAAAGCGCAAGTGGAAGAGTATGAGTGGGGTTGATGCCAACCCAATCATAGTGGATCATGTAATCTAGGGTCCTATAGTTAGTAGAACCAATGAGACATCGTACTTTTAGTGACGTTTACAGTAGCCATTTTGAAGGAAGGGCTTAGTTGCCCCACCTGCCATTGTTTATCCAATCCCCTCTCCCAGCTACCATATACAGATATAGTACCTATATTAAAGTTACCTTCCTAAGAACCAATCAAGTTGCATGCTAAGTTTTGAGGGTTAAATATCAGTGATAACGAGTTTTTGGTATAAATGTTATGTTTTTTCTGAAATTAAGTGTAGTTGAAGCCAGAAGGAAGATCGAGCAATTGCTGATATTCATTGAACTCCCCGTTTTTTGTACTTGTCATTAAACAGACTCCCTTTGCCAAACTATTGAGTTGTCATTATTATTTGATGCAAGAGTACGAATCTGCATCCCCATCTATCTCAAGGATGCTGCTGCTTATCTTAAAGTGCTGTTTGGAAACCCCCAATCCTATGGGCCAGATGGGGTCCATCCTGCACAATGTGGTGTTCCTCAAGGTCCTGTCCTTGGACCTACCCTTTTCCCGCTTTACACTATCCCTTGTTCATCCATCGCTGCTCTTTTGGGCTTGCTTGTCATTTCTATGCCTTGGATTCACAGATCTTCATTTCTTTTTTCTTTCTTCTTGGATTCTCTTCATTTCATTGTCTCTGTCTTCTTGCTATTCAGTCTTTGATGCGCTCCCATTTTCTTCATCTTAATGTTTCCAAAACAGAGGACATATTTTTTATGGCTATATCTATTCCATTCTACTCCCTCCTCCTGCTCTATACTTTCCCCCTGGTCCTCTTCCTTTCTCTCCATCTGCTTGTAATGTGCGTGTTATCTGTGATCCTACTCTCTCCTTTTCTCTCATAATCTCTTATATTGTCTGTTTCTATCACTTTTATTTTTATTTATTTTTTATTTATTGGTACTTGGTTTAGCAATCAAACCCCTTTACCCTAAAACACAGCATTGATCACAGAACAAGTTATGTCACTCTAGTAGTGCAGGGGAGTAGGAAAAGTAAGAAATAACATGACAATTTTTATCACTAGCAAAGGTCGGGCTATTTCCAATTTGATTTGACATTAATTCCTGCACCCAGCCATTTCCTTACAAACTCTGCCTCCCTCCAACGGGCAACTCCTTCTGTCCGAAATTAACTTATAATCCCTTGAAGGCCAAATCAGTCCTTGCGACCCTCCAAGGTTTTCATTACAATTTTTACAAAGGCTAGAAGCGCCAATGTCAAGGATAATTCTTCTCCCGAAGTCAGCAGACTCCACCAAGCCGCGGCATCAAATGCTCTAGACTCCAAAAAATGTTTTCCCAATATACGGGTATGATCGTCTCTTAAAGCTTGGCAATGTAGACCTAGATGACAAAGAGTTTCTTTATTTTGGCCACACAGCCTGCATGAGAAATTTCGGTCTGTTCGCGGCTTCCTGGCCTCCGTAATTTCCTTTATTGGTAGTAGATTTAGTCGGAAGCGCATACATTGGCAGCAGAGCTTTGCACTTGGAACTTTAAGCTGGACGACTACCCCTCGCCCTTGCTTCTGGAATATGGTTACCATAAATACTACATTTGTTCTTTGCTTCCAAGGAGTTGATCCAAACAAGGTCCACCAACATGCGCTTCACTAAGGTTTGCAGATCGTCTTGGCTGGCGTTTACGCTTGACAAGTGAGAAGTGCAGATCGTGCGCCAATGGTCTAGTAAGGGCTCCGCTTTCCAAGCTAGAGCTTTTTTTTAGCATGGCGATCCCCCGTCTCCATCAGCCCTAAAGCAGTTACTGAGAAATGCCAAGGACTTCCACACTACAGCCATATAGAGTGAATTTAGGCCAAGCTCTACTCTTATCGCCTGTACTGGTGTAGTTTTAGGTAGAGAGAGGATGTGCCTCCAAAATAGCCCTTCAAGGCGAGGCCAAAGATCGTGAGACGGAATAGGCCAAAATTACTGTATGAGAATTACCGACCCCACCAAAAGTCCTAAAACACATTCCACAAAAAGTTTGAACAACCAAAAGTTCGAACTGTTTGCGGTATTGGCTCTTTTGCTGGGGTCGGTAAAAAATTAAACATAAAGACTGTGGGGGCTGCAGGGTTGTCCCCCGCAACACCCTGCTCACTATACTTCACAGTATAGTGAGTGCGGGTTGCAGTGACACCCCTGCAGCTGACCTGCTCAAAAGAAAAAAAAAGAAAAAAGGGGGCTGCGGGGGTGTCCCCCGCAACACCCTGCAGGGGACACCCCCGCAAGTCACCCAACCAAACAAAAAAATTCAAATAAAATAAAAGCTGGGGGCTGCAGGGCTGAGCCCCGCAACACCCCACTCACTATACTATACAGTATAACAAGCAGGTTTTTCGAGGGATACCCCTGCAGTTCACCCGATCAAAATTGAAAAAAAAAAGAAAAAACAAAAGGACCCTGCGGCGCTGGTTCCCAATCACGGAAGTGAAAGGGAACCGGCACCACAGGGACAAAGCACATCGTAAGGAAAGGTAAGTAGGGTGTGGAGTGTGTTGGGTGGGGGTAGGGGTGTGGCTGGGGGTTTGGGTAGGGGTTTGCGCAAATCGGAAATGTTCAGGGGAGAAATGTCCGAAGATTATTTCTAGCAAATAATCTTCGGACATTTCTCCCTCGAAATCTTCTGTTGCGGACAAATCACACAGATTCCGTGAGACAACGCCAATGACGGTTCCGATCCATAAGTCAAAATTGGCGTTCCCTCTTTGCAATAAAAGTCAATCAATGGTTGCATTGTGAATTTGCAGTATCGAAATAAGATCGATCTGGCATGTCCTGCCAAGTTCTTTGTCTTGCTGTACAGGCTTTTCTCTTGGAACACATCAGATTCCCTGTTACTGTGTCTCACACCCCGATATATCATAGAAGCAACCTCTAAAAAATACTCACCTCTCAAAAAACAGGCGTTGCAGTTGTTTTTCCTTCCTGACCTGTCACCCAAGGTCAGTATTCTCGATTTGTTCACGTTCATCTTTAGACCATTGGCGTCGTTGTATAATGCAAACCACTGAGTCTGATCCATCATGATCAAATCGTCCGCGTAGAGCAGTCTATTCACAGGTTCACCTGCCAGAGTTGGTAGAAAGCATCTTGTATTTAAAAACGCCATACTAATGTCCGAAATTAACAGACTGAAAATTGCAGGTGCCAACCTGCACCCCAGCTTGAGTCCATTTTCTGTATCGATCGGTTCGGACAGATTTCTTAAATTGTCCAGTCTGACTGAATTAGAGGTGCCCGTGTGCAATGCCTTTCTCGTTGCCAGTATGATCTTAGAGCATTGCCAATGCAGCAACCTGGACCACAGGATACCTCTGTCCACTGAATCAGAGGCTTGGCCAAGGTCGATCGATGCCACATAGATTTTACTAATTTTCTTGGCCTTCACCCTAATCTTCGGGAAAATTGATTAGGAACAGGTTTAGTCCCATCCCAATACCCTTAATGAACCCTGCTTGCCAAATATTGTGTTTTGTTGCCTCAGTCCAATTTGTCAGGTTTTTTAGAATAGCTGCTGCAAACAGTTTTCCTATGACATCCAAAAGGGCGATAAGCCTGTAATTTTGCGGGTCTAACCTATCACCCTTTTTAAAGATTGGCACAATGATTCTATGTGTCCATGAAGTTGGTTTTCTCTTTGTTTTTTTTAATTTGTTGGAATAATTCTGCAATGAAGAAGGCCCATTCTTCCAGATGGCTTTTTAACATTTGGTTGGAAAGGCCATCTGGTCCTGCCCCCCTTGATTTACCGATTTCATCAAGGTCAGGATTTCTTCTTTGTCTCTATTCAATGGCCATTCTTCCTGGGACTTAGTAGGTTGCATCTGATCAACAATTTCAGAAGCTGCATACAGCGATTTGAAGTGGGCCTCCCAACCTTCAAACGCTACTGTGTTAGCTAATGAAGACGACTGAGGATTGTGCATAGCGTTGAATAGTTTCCATACCTCAGCAGTGTTCTTCGATGCGATGAGCTTCAACATTTTTTCTCATCTCTATGTAGCAGCAGATGTTTGTGTGCAATAAGCCACTTCAATCTCTATCGTATTTGTAAAGCTTGTTCTTTCCTTTCTGTGCTGCAAAGTTGCTCCTTACCACTCTCATTTTCTCTCAATTGAATTTCTGCCCGGCCTTTAGATTGTTTTTCCAGCTTACCAGCTTGCTCCTCTTCATTGCATCAATAATTCTGCTATTCATCTCCCTTTTTCTCTAACCACTCGTTCTTCTTCTCTTCTCTTCTCTTCCTGTCTTGGCTTCCTTTCGACTCTTGTCTTCTGTTTATTATTTTGTATTATCTTTAAAGGTATTCATGGTCTTGCGCCTCCATATTATCAAGGATAATAGTATAATTGTAGACCATGGTTGGAGCCGAATTGGATTCAATGATTATTTTGCTTCTCTATGTATCATAGGGACCCTGTATGGTACATCTAGCCGCCGTTTGGTGTTCACTCAAATTCTCCCATTGTAGTTTATAACATGTTTTTTTAAAATATGTCTTTGTCGGGGTTAATGAGCATTAAAGAATATCGAATGGTGGCAACAAAACCACAACAATGATAGTAAGAATTGAACATGCAATCAGGTGTAAGCATTTCACATCTTGTTGTTTTCCTATTATAGGTATACCACACAGGGCACCTATGATAAGAAAACAACAAGATACAAAGAGAAGCATAATAATCATTGAAGAAAATTCATCCCCAGCTAACCATCCACAATTATAATATGATCCTTGAAAAAGACTGCAAAAGGTTGAGACAACATGTTGGCTTAGTGAAGACACTGTGTGGATTTTCTAGCATAGAAACACTGTATTTTTTAAAAATATTAAATTCTAACATCAATGTTGGGCTCAGCGCAGTATATTTAGTGTTCAAACAAATTCTCCCATATATTTCTAAGAGGTTAGAGCATTCCCTCTTGAACACCTTAGCATGCAGCGGCCTGTATCATTATCAAATCTTAAAGGACCAACAATACAAAAATCTCACCTTAGCGCGGCAGGCACTTGGTTTGCCCTAGAAATGTGTTTAGTGTATTCAATACAATGATTAAAACATTTCATAAAGCTTTTTGTAAGATGTAGTGCTACATTAGCAATATATAAGTAGGTGGCCACTAGGTTTCTCCCTATCCATTACTGTGTATCAGTGACGTATTAGAAAAATAACAATAAAGTGAAAAGCTTATAGGGAAACGTCATAAAATTCATGATGCTAAACCTATTTGCCAACAGTTCCTAGGTTTTGGTCTGTTGCAAGCTAACAGTGGATATCACAGAGAGTGAGGCTACTTTATAAATCTGAGCAAATCAAATCATGTAAATTTGAAATTAAATGAATTGATTATCTTTAAAATATGCCACAGAAATGAGTACATAGTGATTTATCATATAGCTGGGGCCATTTTAAGGAATGTTGGGGCCCATGGCACATACACCTTAGGGGCCCCTTCAATTTAAAGTAATGAATAGATCCACAATCTCTGGTCATGCAATAACCAAGGGCACTCTCTTTAAGTCCCCTTGCCCCAATCATCCTTATTGGAATCAGAATAATATACAAGTGGAATTTGAAGGGCAACGCTAGTAATTCATGACCAAGGTACTTTATTCTAGCATACTTTCTAACAATAGCAGCCACGAGATTGGTATATCGGCTGTAGTATGAATGCAGGACACAGATAAGTATCAGTGTGAAAAAGGAACACATACCCCAGCATAGATACAGAACTCCGATTATCAGCCTCACAGGATACAACGGCGCCCAAACATGGGCATCAGAGACACATTGAAGCAATGCGAAAGCAACACATACCATAGCATCGATAGCAGATGCAGATTAGACGCTACCAGGAAGGGGCACATATTGGGACTCAGAATAGAAGAGGCCTGGAGTTTTCATGAGGTATTGCTGTCAGTGAGAAAACAAATGACTTTGTGGTGTGTGATTTATCAATGGAAACTCTTATTATACATGAAGCAGCAGGCCAGTTTAACTATGAGTGAGAATGTTTGAATAGCACCATGAGAACTAAATCACTCTTAGGGCCTGACAATTTTGAAATATTTAGAGACCTGCAAGGGTTACAGGTTAATAGAGTTGTCCAGAATCACATGGTTTAATTCAGAGTTGAAGCTGGGATTTGAGCTCAGTGTGCAATCCCTGCACTTGACCAAACTGTTTTCCTGTTCTTGTCATATAGCAATGTGCAAATATTTGTGAATGTGTGCCTTTCATGAAGTAAAATAATACCCAGTTTTGTCAAACTGACTTGGAAAGTACACAAATGACATAATAGCCCAACATTTAAACTAATTCTTTACAGAAGGATATTATGCTAAAGGTGAATGGATTTAACTCATTTTTCTACATTATCAAGGGACATATGCAAGTACGAGATTACTAATTGATGCGAGCCAAAATAAATCTCATCTGGGATATTTCTTTTGCATTGTCTTTTAAAGATGGATATGTGGATTGTTATTCATGATGTGCAGAAGAACATTTCAAAATGTACAAAAAAGGTCACTGTTTTGTGGCAAATAAGCCGATTTGAAATAAACTTACCACAGGCCTGTGATATTGGGGCACTGCTATTCTGCCTAGGGAAACCTCAGCTCAAATGGCCTACATAAAAAGAAAATAGCAGGCAGTGGCCTACACAATTGAAGGAGAGCATAAGAGGGCAAATATCGTCACAAAAGACAGCATGCCCAGACGAGGGTCCCGAGCCTGCTGGGCCTAGAGGTCCAAGGTACTCCTCGCTGATGACGCCCAACAAGCCTGAAACATGTCTGGTGATGCTTGTGGTCTCGTGCAGAAGGGATGTGACTTAGCAGTTTGGGCTGGACTGCATCTTCTGGGGTGGGAACAAGACTGGTTTGCATATAGTCTTTTCCCTTCAGTAATGGCTTGGCAGGCTGAAAAACAATGGTCTGGAGGGTTTCCCAGAGCTGTATCCGTGGTTATGATTTATTTAAAACCTTCCAGCCATCAACTTTTGGTTTTGCTTTAATCATCCCGAGTAGAACGTGTATGCCCAGATGTGGGCCCGAGCCTGCTGGGCCTAGAGACCCAAGCTACTCCTCACTGATGATGTCCAAGGAGGCTTTTTTTTTAATTGATATTTTATTTCTATCGCGCTCGTACACAAGTGTTTCAGAGCGCGACAAGGCAAGGGAGGGGAACAGGGGAGAACATAACAGCGATCTTACTAGGCCCAGTGACATTGTGAACGCGCAAGTGCATGGGAGAGGGAGGAGGAGAAAAGTGCAATAAATAAATAATAAAGGCAACAAACAGTGGTAATGCAGCCAGCAATTTGCAAGTGCTAGGTTTAAGGCAGCAGACAGGGTAGGCCCGATAAGTGCAGGAAGAAAAAAGGGGGGCTGTATGGGTACAGATACAGACCCCAGTGCAAGGGGTGGCCCGGAGGCAGTGCGGGAGGGTGACAGGATGAGCTGGTACCTGGGCCCAAAAGACAGAGGGTGGCCAGGCGCACGGTGCCAAGAGAGAACAGATCAGCAGGGGAGATGGAGAGCGAGGGAAGGTCTTGAGGTGCTTCCAGAACTGGAGATGGTTCTCCTCAAGTTTTAGAGTGGCAGGGAGGCTGTTCCAGAGGGAGGCCCCAGCCGGAGACAGAGATCTACCCCCAACTCGTTTCTTAGAAAAACGACTGACCCTGAGTGAATTGGAGGTAGAGGAGCGAAGAGCTGGAGAAGGGAGGTATTTGCGGAGGGATAGCTGAAGGTATTTTGGACCCAGGCCCCAGAAAGCCTTGTGGACAATGCAGAGGGTTTTGAATTTAATCCTTGCATCCACTGGGAGCCAGTGAAGAGATTTCAGAGCTGGAGAGATACGGTCCCAGGGCTTGAGGCCAAGGACAAGTCTTGCAGTCCTGGTTTGGATTAGTTGCAGAGGGCAGAGAGTAGAGGCAGGTAGATTTAGAAAGAGGCTGTTACAATAGTCCAAGCTAGAGAGAACCAGAGCTTGAGATACCATGAGCTTCTGGGGGAAGGAGAGGAAAGGCAGAGTACCTCTGAGGAGGTGCAGTCGGAAATTTGACTTTTTAGAGACCTCAGAGATGTGGGCGGAGAAGGAAAGGGTGGAGTCAAAGATGACCCCGAGGTTCTTAGCCTCGCAGGTGGGGGTAGGAGGAGGGCCAAAGGAGAACGGGCAGAGAATGAGGGGAAAGGTTGGTGAAGGTGTGCCGATGAGGAGGATCTCCGTCTTGCTGGCATTCAGACAAAGATCATTGGCGGCACACCAATCTTGAATGGCAGTTAGGCAATCAGAGATGAGGGAGGGAGAGGAGGTGGCAGAGGGCAGCCTGAAAATGAGTTGAGTGTCATCAGCGTAGCACTGGAAATTTGAGCAGAAAATGGCAATGCAGTGGGCGAGAGTTGCCAGGTATTGGTTGAAAAGCCAGGGCGAGAGGTTAGACCCCTGGAGAACACCACAGGTAGAGAGGAAGATAGATGAAAGGAAGGACCCAAGTTGGATTTGGGAGGGTCGATCGAAGAGGAAAGAGGTCATCCAGGCCAGAGCCTGATCAGTGATACCCAAGTTTTCACGGAGACGGTTGAGCAGGATGGTATGGTTGACCGTGTTGAGGAGGATAAGGACAGAGGGAATATTAGAGTCAAGGTTGGTGAGCAGATCTTCACGGATGTTTAGGAGAGAAGTTTCTGTGCTTCTGGCAGCTCTGAAGCCAGACTGGTGGTCATGGAGACAGCCAACAGAATTTGAATGAAGGTTAAGCTGAGAGATGGCCAACTTTTCCAGGAGTTTGCCAAGAAAGGGAGTAATGGAATTGGGCGATAGTTAGCTGGACAAGAAGGATCAGCTGTGGGTTTCTTGAGAAGAGGATGCACAAAGGAGTGCTTCAGAGGGGAGGGGAAGGATCCAGAGGCAAAGGAGTGGTTGCAAAAATCAGCAAGAGCCGGAGCGAGGGTGTCAATGTGGTCCTTGATGGTTTTAGAGGAACAGGGATGAACCTGTTTTGAAGAGGATTTCATAGATCGGACTTGTCTAGCAACCTTGTCAGGGGTGAAAAGAGGAAAGGACGAGAACGGTGGTGGGAGGGTGGCTAAAGGAGGGTCAGCAAGTGCAGATGGAGAGGGAAGAGGAGGAGTGTGGGTGGAGAGGGTGGGCAGGATGTCCTGGGTTTTTTAAATGAAGTGAGAGGCAAGGGCATTGGGAGGCAACATTGGGAGGCAACAGGAGGGGTAGAGACTGCAGCAGGGTTGTCCAGCTCCTTGCAGATTTTAAAGAGTTTGGCCGAGTTGTTAGATGCCGCAGAGACACGAGCTTGAATGTGGACTCTCTTCTTGGCGAGGACAGAGAGTCGGTATTGCCTTTGTAGCAGGCGACAGGCCAGTTTGTCAGAGGATGAACAGGAAGTCCTCCATTTCCTCTCAGCTGCCCCACACTTACGTTTAAGTGTAGCTAGGTCAGAGTCATACCAGGAATTGCACTTGGCTTTGGACTTCAAACGGATCCTCATGACAGGAACAAGAACATCGAGAGTAGAGCAGAGACAGGGCTGTATCAGGATGAGAGACAGCAAAGGTGGAGTTGGGGGGAGAAAGTGGCGGCAAAAGCCTCAACTGATACACGCTTCATGGGCCGGATGTCCGAGAAAGTAGGTGGCAGTGTTGGGGTAGGCTTGGCTTGGGGGGAAGAGAGGGAGAGATGAGATGAGAGGAGGGAGTGATCGCTCCAGGAGAGAGGTGTGGTCAGAGGGATGGAGAGGGGGGGGTCAGAGGAGATCAAGACATCGGGTGTGTGCCCTGCAGAGTGAGTCGGGCCAGAAGGGAGGATGGACAGGGACAGGGAGTAGGCTGAAACATGTTTGGGGATGCTTGTGGTCTCGTGCAGAAGGGATGTGACTTAACAGTTTGCGCTGGACTGCCCCTTGTGGGTGGGGACCAAGCCTGATTTGCATATGGTCTTTCCCCTTCTGTAATGGCTTAGCAGGCTGAAAGACGATGACCTAGAGGGTTGCCCAGAGCTGTGCCCGCTGTTAGTTTTGTGATAATGCTGAATATGACCCTCAAAATTTTGGTTTTGCAGTTTTGAAATTGGCTACCTAATCACCTCTCCTGAATAACAATGTATGCTTTTTTTTATTGGCAGTTGCTGCCCAATTTTTACAGGAGGTACAGAACTCTAGATGTGCACCATACTGATGTTGCACCCGTTTCTATGGCTAGCGCAATCTGGTGCAGGTACATTGTTTTGTATCACAGTAGTTGTTAGTAAGTATTTTTATCATCCAGAAGAACATACAAAAGGCAGTCGGTCTTGCCAGAATGTGGTATTTGAACAAACATCTCTAAAAAAAAGGGCATTACCCAAATTGATACAAACAAAGGGGGGTCTGGGAATCTCTCTACCAGCACGAACACAGCCCAGTGACCTGTTCTTGGGTGAATAACCCCTCGGAGAGACTCTACCAAGTCTTTAGCTCACTGTCCTTTTCACAGAGAAGAAATTTTCCCGCATATCAGCCTTTGTCCTGCCCAGGGGCAGTCCAGCGCCGAAATGCTAGGCAATTCTCCTCTGAACAAGAGTACCATCAGTAACCCCATACACGTGTTTCAGCCTTGTTGGGCATCATCAGTGAGGTGAAACTGTTGCCTCTCTAGGAACAGTGAGCAAGGGGTCCACGTCTGGATTGCCCTGTTAACTTAGGGTGAAACCCAAAGTTAATGTATGCAAACAAAGGGGGGTCTGGGAATCTCTCTACCAGCACAAACACAGCCCAATGACCTGTTCTTGGGTGAATAACCCCTGGGAGAGACTCTACCAAGTCTTTAGCTCACTGTCCTTTTCACAGAGAAGAAATTTCCCCGCATATCAGCCTTTGTCCTGCCCAGGGGCAGTCCAGCGCCGAAATGCTAGGCAATTCTCCTCTGAACAAGAGTACCATCAGTAACCCCATACACGTGTTTCAGCCTTGTTGTGCATCATCAGTGAGGTGAAACTGTTGCCTCTCTAGAAACAGTGAGCAAGGGGTCCACGTCTGGATTGCCCTGTTAACTTAGGGTGAAACCCAAAGTTAATGTATGCAAACAAAGGGGGGTCTGGGAATCTCTCTACCAGCACGAACACAGCCCAATGACCTGTTCTTGGGTGAATAACCCCTGGGAGAGACTCTACCAAGTCTTTAGCTCACTGTCCTTTTCACAGAGAAGAAATTTTCCCGCATATCAGCCTTTGTCCTGCCCAGGGGCAGTCCAGCGCCGAAATGCTAGGCAATTCTCCTCTGAACAAGAGTACCATCAGTAACCCCATACACGTGTTTCAGCCTTGTTGGGCATCATCAGTGAGGTGAAACTGTTGCCTCTCTAGGAACAGTGAGCAAGGGGTCCACGTCTGGATTGCCCTGTTAACTTAGGGTGAAACCCAAAGTTAATGTATGCAAACAAAGGGGGGTCTGGGAATCTCTCTACCAGCACAAACACAGCCCAATGACCTGTTCTTGGGTGAATAACCCCTGGGAGAGACTCTACCAAGTCTTTAGCTCACTGTCCTTTTCACAGAGAAGAAATTTCCCCGCATATCAGCCTTTGTCCTGCCCAGGGGCAGTCCAGCGCCGAAATGCTAGGCAATTCTCCTCTGAACAAGAGTACCATCAGTAACCCCATACACGTGTTTCAGCCTTGTTGTGCATCATCAGTGAGGTGAAACTGTTGCCTCTCTAGAAACAGTGAGCAAGGGGTCCACGTCTGGATTGCCCTGTTAACTTAGGGTGAAACCCAAAGTTAATGTATGCAAACAAAGGGGGGTCTGGGAATCTCTCTACCAGCACGAACACAGCCCAATGACCTGTTTTTGGGTGAATAACCCCTGGGAGAGACTCTACCAAGTCTTTAGCTCACTGTCCTTTTCACAGAGAAGAAATTTCCCCGCATATCAGCCTTTGTCCTGCCCAGGGGCAGTCCAGCGCCGAAATGCTAGGCAATTCTCCTCTGAACAAGAGTACCATCAGTAACCCCATACACGTGTAAAGACTTGGTAGAGTCTCTCCCAGGGGTTATTCACCCAAGAACAGGTCATTGGGCTGTGTTCGTGCTGGTAGAGAGATTCCCAGACCCCCCTTTGTTTGCATACATTAACTTTGGGTTTCACCCTAAGTTAACAGGGCAATCCAGACGTCGACCCCTTGCTCACTGTTCTTAGGGAGGCAACAGTTTCACCTCACTGATGATGCCCAACAAGGCTGAAACACGTGTATGGGGTTACTGATGGTACTCTTGTTCAGAGGAGAATTGCCTAGTATTTCGGCGCTGGACTGCCCCTGGGCAGGACAAAGGCTGATATGCGGGGAAATTTCTTCTCTGTGAAAAGGACAGCGAGCTAAAGACTTGGTAGAGTCTCTCCCAGGGGTTATTCACCCAAGAACAGGTCATTGGGCTGTGTTCGTGCTGGTAGAGAGATTCCCAGACCCCCCTTTGTTTGCATACATTAACTTTGGGTTTCACCCTAAGTTAACAGGGCAATCCAGACGTGGACCCCTTGCTCACTGTTCCTAGAGAGGCAGCTGTTTCACCTCACTGATGATGCCCAACAAGGCTGAAACACGTGTATGGGGTTACTGATGGTACTCTTGTTCAGAGGAGAATTGCCTAGCATTTCGGCGCTGGACTGCCCCTGGGCAGGACAAAGGCTGATATGCGGGGAAATTTCTTCTCTGTGAAAAGGACAGTGAGCTAAAGACTTGGTAGAGTCTCTCCAGGGGTTATTCACACAAGAACAGGTCATTGGGCTGTGTTCGTGCTGGTAGAGAGATTCCCATACCCCCCTTTGTTTGCTTACGCAAATTGATAGTTTACAAGCAATCGTATGTTAAATCTGGCCAAATTCGGCCAGTACCATTTGATCGTTTGTAAACGATCAGTTTGGGTAATCACTACCAAACATAGGGAGCGTGGGTTGCGGGGGTGTCCCCCGCTCCACATGTTTGGTAGTGATGGCTTTTGGTGGTAGCGGGGGTGTCCCCTGCTTTTGGAGATGTGGAGGCGGGGGAAGAGAAGAAAAAAAAAGAAAAGCAGACCTTGCAGCGTCGGATCCGACCCGCGTAGAAGGGACGGATCCGATGCTGCAGGGTTAGAAGATGAGCGGATGGCAAAAAGGTAATAGGGGGTGAGTGGGGGAATTTATGGCCAAACCGTATACATCTGAAAAAAGTGCTTAACACACTGAGCTATCATTTGAACCAGAGTAGCTCTCAAATTCATCAAATATGCGTTTCAACTTTGGTTTTGCAAGTGATGGATGATAGGGAGAATTCTCAAAATGTGCTAATTTCCCTTATCTTATGAGACCCCCAGCAACTTTGCTGGATATCTAGGATTTGATGTTTTACCTGGTAAGACTACAAGCCTTTTTTCCCCACTGTTCCATGTATTGTGATGTGTGTTTTACGTTTGTGTTCTTTGGTTGTGGAGTTTTAAAGCAACTCCATAGGCATCATCTTTTTCTCATGTGTCACACAGCACCTTCAGTGCAGTTGCACAGGGATGGCTTTCAGACTTCCCAAGGTTTAAATACCTTCTCTGTGACTGACTACTGTTTCCCACAGCCTGTAAAGTTAAATTGACTTTACTAGTCTTTTTAAATTTACAGACCCAGCACACACTATCTTACTATAGAGTGCTGGAGGGGTTGCCTAGCATCCCCTGAGTCTGAACACTCATGTAACAGTCAGATGTTACCCTTTCCTACTTTAAATGGCTGGTGGCAGTGGTTTTAAACAAACTACCATGATTTTTCCCGACCGCGAATACCAGTAGCTAAAAATCGGGACAGCCATGTTTACCAATATGGCGCCCAAGACCTATCTGTAAAAATAGACTCTGGTTGACTTTTTTCGCCATTTCTTTTAGGAAAGGTCCTTCTAGTGTCCAACTCTGCGCGCCAAACCAGGTTTGGTCCCTTTGTTCAAGCAGGAACCTCCTGACGTCCTCCTTCTTGTCCCCACGACTGAAGCTCAGGAACAGCGAGATCTGCAGGAACAACTGCCTCAGTTACAGCTCTTCCTCACTTTAAAGGTACTGTACAAATGCGGTCCGGAAATCTTTTCGGCCGTGGTGAAAGTTTGTGAAACTTTACCAACTTTGAAGGCTTGTCCTTCCCTAAACCAACATCTAACTTTTCGTCTGACCAAATTCTTCTAAGATCCGTGGCAAAGACTTAACCGTTTACTACCAGAACTGTGCTATCCTATACAAGACTCTGAACTATTGACTTTGGCCCAGCCCTATTGAATTGAATTGCTGGTTGTAGTGAACTGAAACCCTTTGCCCTGCCTATGAAAGTATCTGTGCCTCGATTTCTTTTAACCTTGTCTTTTTATCCCTTTTAAAGGTAATTGAAGTGCCATTTTGCTCCCACTTCAGGGGAGCTGAACTTGTTCAATGACTTATTGGTTGTGTATTTGTAGTATATTAGTATATGATATTGAGCTGCTCTTGCTAGTGTAATGTTTTCTAAACAACTGTGTAAATAAATGTATATTCTTTTACCAAGAAACCTTGAGTAACTGGTTATTTGAATCACTGTAATTGCTGGTCCTTTGTGTAACCCCTTCTACTGCTCACTTTACTCTTGAGATAAGTCTGGCTGCTCAGCCACTGCTACCACATAACTGTGTAGTACAGGCTTGTACCAAAGGTGAAATTGTGCTGACATTTGTAGTCTTAATTGCCTGTAGTGGTCCCAAAGGGTACTGCATGTGATTCTGCCTAACAATCGGTATATTGGCCACAAATCACTACAGGAGTTGTACTATACTAAACACACATACGTGTATGCACTACAATGAACACAGGAAGCATTATATGATTAATTTATTTAAATAGAATGTACTAGTCAACTAAAGCTATCGGCAGGTGTATAGCCTCACAATCGCACTATAAAATATCCTGATGTCTTGTTTATGTTTTTTTCTTTTAATGGGTTCTTCGCATCAGGCAGCCATGTGTCCTCCAGCCCTCCACCGCCGCCGCTCCCCCCACCCCTCCCTAGCACTAAGGTCCCGGCCCGGGAAACGTGGGCCTTTTACACTCCAATACCTTTGCATAAACAAAAAACATTCACAGAACGAGACTATTTGATAAATGTGCACTGCCCTTCCTTCCCAGAATTGTTCGTCCAGTTTCCCATCTGAAGGACAAGTCCGACCTGGGCAATGGAACATGCAAGGCTGACGCGCTTTCACACGGCTTGCGCCAGGAAGTTGGCCTGGCAAAAGTAGTCGCTGCCTGGCTCCCTAAATGAATTAATTCATGGATTGTGTGTTGTTAAACTCGAGGCTTGTGGCATTGTCGAAATCTCAGCGCTATTTAATAAACGGGCCACATTTTTTTTTTCAGTCTGGTCCTGATGCAAACTACAAAACATAATGACGGGCATGGGGTTTAGCATGGAATGCCCTTCACATACCCAGGTGCTGTGCTCATGTGGTGTGTTACCCTATCTAACTCAGTAAGACTTTGGCGGTAATGGCAAACCATGCAGTATTTATGAATGCTGCAGGGTATACTGCACTCTCAAATCATACCTTTTGCCACCGGAACTTATGGAAACTATGCTTTTGGGTGGAGCAAAGGTCCCCCTCTGAAAACATTTACTACTGACATATTACCACATGCGGTAATCTCGCATGCAGTAATCTTGCATGTGTTAAAAAGGCATTTGCCCGTGGACTGATATCGGACTCCAAAATGGCAAGTGTGCACATGACTTCATCATACCGACGCTTCCCATCACTGCACTCTCATCACATGGAGTAATGGTGTCTGAATTTGGTGGTACGTCCTGGTAAAACACTCTCGTACTCTTAATGAGGTCCTTAGTCTCTATTTTAAGAATGCGTTATTGGGTTTCCTCTGGAAAGTATTGAACTTGAAATCTGAACATTAATTCATGAAATCAGGTTCAAAATCAGGAGCGCTGCCTCTGGCGTGCCCGTGGACCAGTTCACACACAATTCCTGAGCTGGCCCTCATAACCTCATATGGCCCTCAATCCCTGAACGACTGTGCTGTGCATCTCCAAGCCCTGCACCATCAATGAGTGGGCCGACGTGCGGTGCAGTCCCGACCGCTGAAGTGAGACCTGACTCCCCATCCCCAGCACTGAGGCAATCCAGGGAGGATGCAACTAGGTGGCTAAGCAAAGCCAGAAAAATGGGGCGTGTGTGCCGAAATGGCCACCACTGCTCTGCAGGAGTACAGGCACTAAACCGCCTACTCTGTTTCACACTACTACTAAACAGGCAGTGCTCCCAATCAAAAAGTTGATACCGGCATAGCCCAAAAGGAATGGGACCCCAATGGAGGTTAGCACTAAGTCAGTACAAAGGTGTGGGCTCCATTTGGGTCGAATCAGCATTCAAGATGGTTCACACAATAGCTTCCAGCAGTTCGGGGAGTTGGTCGAGTCGGCTGCCAGACGTTTGCTCTCCTAGGTCAAACCAGTGTTTGGGATGAGTGAGTCAATGGCTTGCAGCAGCAGAGTTGGTGCTCAAGTCAATTGTCCCCAAGATGTCGAGTCCATGATTAGGTCAAAACGAGTGGACCCACTTTAATGTGTCAAGATGCTGCCTGGATTGCTCAAAGTGCAGTAAGCATTTGAAGTTATGTTGAGTGTTGAAAGCAGCACTGCAGTCCTGTGGCAGCTCATAGTTTGTGGAGCATGCTCAATCTGGCGTGGAGATGTCTTAAGATGACAAAACAGGATTCTGGACTTCTGGGTTTCTGGGAGACCCAATTAATGCGTTCATGGACAAGATGAGTCATTCAGGCTTACGCTTTGACTTCAGGAAGCTAGTTGACACTTACAAGGGGTCCTTCTCCTCCAGTGCAGGCTCCAGTTCCAGTGCAGTCAATAATGAGGTTTTGCTCCACATAAGTTCACCCCCATTGTGCCACCGGGCTAGTTAGGAAGCAGAGTTTGCCTCTGCCTTGGATGCCTTTTGTCTTCAACTCCCTGGCAGAGGATTTTAGGGTGGGCTTTATCCCCAACCGTGTTCCAATGAATCCTCCTTCTTTTCTTGAGAGTCCAAAGATCAATTAAAGAATGAGGAGTGTCCCTTTACTTTTAAAGGTGAAATGTCACAGGGGATTGGTCCAAAGCAAGCCTGCTGTAAGGGGCCCAGTGCAGGCTGTTTTAACAAGTGCCCTTTGTCTTCTAACATACCCATAGAACCTTGTCTTGCAGGTAATGGAGGAGGAAAGTAGGTTGAGAGCCCTAAAAGACACCAGAATAGTGGAACCCCTCTCCTGGCCTACCCTTCTCTCTGGACTGCTCTAGCTCTGCCCTCTTCCCATGTCTGTTGGCTTCAAAGGGGCTCCAGGTCAGCACCATGGGGTGAATGTGGCTGTGTTATGTTACTGCTGCCTTTAAAACACTGGTTCCCAAGAGATCGCCTGAGGTGGGGTTCTGTACCTTAGGGAAAGTATTTTCCCCTCCTGCATGGGGATCAAAGAGGCAGCATCCTGGCCATTGTTCCACAAGGCAGTGGTGGAGACATGTAGGCCAACCGGCTACTATACATTACCCTGCGATAGCTACGTTCTGCTCGATGATCTGACACTGCATGATGTCAAATTGCTGTGGCTTTATGACTGCGTGACCTTAGCTGCCACTATGGTGCAAAGAAGCATGGCTTATTTTTAAAGATGTATGTGCCACCCAGCTGACACAATTATTAGAATTTGTGACAGAAGTGCAGCGTCATGCACGCTGTTACAAGTTCCCATTGTTCCAATATCAGCACCTCCCTTACTGCCCATTCGCCCGCACTTACCCGGCAGCAGCAGTATGGTCATCAAACTGGGCACACCCGGAGGAAGGCAGGCCGGGACGGCTGCCCGAGGTCGTTACAACCGTTTCGTCATTGGCAGTTGCCATGGCGCTGCTCAACGGTGTGCCCGGGCCGCCGGCTCAGACTGGTTCTGCGACAATCACCTACTGTTTCCACAGAACACGTGACGCGGAAGCGTAAGGAGAAACATGCCACGTGACGTCTATCACCTGACTCATCAGTGCATTTAAAAACAGCGAGTATACGCTGACACAGTGCTTCACAGCTGCTTCGTATCGAGTACTGTTTGGCGCTTTCCTGGATCTTCTTTTCTCGGCTATTGACTGCGGAAAGTTTACGGACCTCTGTTCTTCTTCCTCGGATCTATCATCTGGACCACCGACCCTGGGCATTTCTAACTGGATTTGTTCTGGATTTCCCCTGGATGTGTTTTACTCTCTGGTTTTTGATCTCAGATTGTTCTTTGGACTGCTCACGGATTATCCCGCTATGAAACCTGAACATTGACCCTCACTGCCTTTACAGGTGCTTATTGTGTTCCATCTGGAGTGCTACACAGGATCTTTTACGCCTCTTGCTGTTGCCGGATATCCTCAAGCTCATGCCCATTTGTCATTACTCGGGGTATGGTTAACACCCACTCCTCTCCCGCCTAGGTAAGCCTTATTGCGGTTCACATCCTGTGTTCTAAGTATCAACTGCATTGCCATTACCTTATACTTAACACTTGCTTGCCTTACAGCGGTCAGGGGAGTCTCTGGCGTTCCTGGTTCCTGTTCCTTGGCACTCAACACCTGTGGCCTCAAGGATCGCACGGGTAGTTATATTACTATCTCCTCATGTGGTACTTGGGGACGGAGGTTCTCATAATCTTCACAACCATCAAGTCAGAACACGCAGGCAGTGATAAGCCACCTCTAACTGCTGCCTTTCAGCAGCTGCCAGGAATGCATATATGGCTCTGAACCTGCCCTGTGCCACTGCAGGGCTAGTGTTCAGGTTGTCAGGAAACTATCTCATCAAAGGCACATGATTTTGTCATGGAGCGTTCAATAGGGGGTGTCTGATTAGCAGACTTCCGTTATGGAGACAGAATCACCCACATCAGTTTATTCAATACAATTCAGTCAAGCTTGGACTCTCCCTACTTCACCAGATGGCCATTCTGTCACATACCCCCAAACAAAAAGGTTGGTACTATCCTTCTAAGGATCTTGCTCATCAATAAGGTAAAGGTTCCTACTGAAGCCAGCTCCCTTTGAATGCTGCGATCCAGGCTTACGCTGGATGCCCATATTCAGTCACGGTAGGGATATGGCCCAGGCAGCAACTTGGGATGTTCTCTATGCATGACAATTAGCAACATGAGAAGTCTGTGGTCAGTTTGGATAGTAACAATATATTGTTTCAACTAGCACACTGCCCAAACTACCACAATGACTCATTTTCAATTGTGGCCCAGCTGCCCTCTCCCTTTGTTAGGGGCCTGCTAGTGTAGGTGAATGATTGTTCAACACCCCCAAACCCACTCATTTGAGATGCTCTAACTCTGCTCCAATTCTAAATTCACATGTGGCTGTATGTATAATGAATTCCTGCCCATAATCTTTAATCTTTAGAAGGGGGGCCCTACACAAACCATCTTTAGCAGATCTCACTTTCAGAGATAGAATTACCGAGATAATTTTACATAACAAATCCAATAAGCTCAGGCTAGTGCACCCTCACATGCGGAACTCTGTCACAGCTTGAAAAAGGAGCAACATCCGGTTACGATTTGATCATACATGGATGTAAACCTTCCCATTTGGTGAATCATTTTCAGAGGAACGATCCAGATGCAACTCTTGTGAAAGCTACATCTGCTCAACGTCCCTTGCAATATGGTGAAGAACAGATATCCAGCCAGAAGCTCTCTCCCTCACCACATCTTGGACGGAGCCAAGAGAATTGACTGAGAGTAGGAAGGCATTCCTGCCAATGCGCACTGCTTGTACCCAGGGAGCACTGCCCAAGACTGTGGTTAGGAGCCTATAAGCATCAATGATGTTTTCCCTGGATTAGAAAAAGCAGGATGTTGTGCTTGAGTATTAGTCTTCTTGCATAACTAACACTGTGGGCAGAAAGGTAAATTGGGGATTCTTTTTAGACTTTAGTCATTGTTACGCTCATATCCTTAGCCTTTAAAGTACTTTGATGTCAAGCAGACTCCTGCTGGTCGCCAGATTCGTTCAGCTCAGCCCTCAACTGACACACTACACAAAACACTAATTCAAAACACCCACAAAGAAATCCAATATTTGACAGACACAATTGATCCATTATTTACTCTAGCCAGCAGGACATGCAGAGACGACACAACACTTCTCCTTCTTTCACAAATTTCCACAAGGTCCAGCACTCACACAAAGCAGTCATAACAACATGCTCATAGACACACAACCAACATTCTCATCACAAATGCACCACAACGAAATACAAGGGAGATGCGGACACCATGCCCAAGTACAATGCAGAGTGTAACTCCAAGCATATAGAGGCACATCATCCAATAGCGCAACATACATGGATCATTCACCCATAGAGACACAGGAGGAAAACATAGGGTCACATGAAGCCATCCCTTGAAGCCCTGCTGCCTGTTGCAAGCAAGGGGCCACACAGAGAGGAAACCTCCCGTAATTCCTCCTCAATCACACATTTTCCCCAAACTGTGTGGCCACGCGTACCATGGAGTAGGGACACAAACGCTCAACAGTCACACCAGCATGCACCGCCGCCAGTCAATCTGCCACACAAATGTCCAGAGTCCGGCTGCTGAGTTTCACTTTGCAGTCAGTGACACGTTTGTTGCAGTCTTTCCTCACTGTTTCCCTGGAGAGAAGGATCCCTCCTTCAAAAGCTGCATTCAGCCACGGAGCGGCCGCAGAGTTCGAGTGCTGAGTTTCACTTTGCAGGCAGTGATACGTTTGTTGCAGTCTGTCCTCACTGTTTCCCTGTTTCCCTGGAGAGGAGGTTCCCGCCTTCAAAAGCTGCATTCAGCCGTGGAGCGGGCGCAGAATTCGGCTGCTGAGTTTCACTTTGCAGTCAGTGACACGTTTTTTGCAGTCTTTTCTCACTGTTTCCCTGGAGAGGAGGTTCCCTCCTTCAAAAGTTGCATTCAGCCACGGAGCGGCCGTGGAGTTCGGCTGCTGAGTTTCACTTTGCAGTCAGTGCAGTTTGTGCTGGCTGCGACGACTGCGATGCCTGAATAGAGGGGGGCCGCTGTCTGCACAGCACCGGTAAAACACGATTCCGGCAGCAGCCATGCTGTTTTTACGAGCATGGCTACTGCTGGGTTCGTAATGAGGCCCACTGTCTTTGCTGAAATTATGAGTAACACTATTAACGCGGAGTGAGGACTAGGACGCCACCACCGGATGCTTTACTGGTTCCTTCGATTTCATCGACGGACAACTTGCAGAAACCCACATGGAAACCCTGCTAGCGATGGCCTCGCCCATGCGGCAAAACCAATCATGCACAGAAAGCGATACAAGTCGCAAGTCAACTGTAAATATGCCTCCCATTCCTGACACTGCTTTACAATCCATTATGCTTGTACCCAGAGCCCGGCTAAACTCGCCAGCCGTGCCGTGCTGTGAACATGCAGATGTAATACAAAATCAAAATCACCCTAATGCAGAAAGGTGGGACTGGCAAAATTCGGTTCAAGTAGAGATCCACAACATTCTGCCACAAGTGGAAGCTCCCCTGCTTGAGTATGCTCTATTGGAAGATGTGGAGCAATCATTCATGCTTAACGCAGATAATAGGACACAAGAACCATGTATTAATGGAAGAGCTGACGAACAGGACGGTAAAGTGGAGATGGGTAATGAAAACGATGCGTCAACAGGAATAAAATCCAAAGACACCCTCAAGGATCATATGACCATGATAGCGATGATGCATTCCAAATTAATATATTTGGAAGGATACATCATGGCAGCGGAAACAAAGATAAACACCACGGGGGAAAACCTCTGTGCCTTCTGGGAAGATTAGAACAACGGGCCTCCCATCCTCACGTATTGTTAATACTCATGTAGAGTGTCCTCATATGACTAAAAGTGTACAAGTGGATCTCACGAGCGAAGGATCGGATAACCCTAACATCAGTGGAAGGCACAAAAGATTTGAGCCAAAAACCACTGGTTCAGCCAGATTATATGACATCACTATGCGAGACGTAGTAGTTTTAGCCATCCCAGATCCTGGGGGAAAGAAGAGAGTGTCTAACGGCTTTGTCCTGTTAGAAACCAATTAACTTGATTCAGAACCCAGAGATCCCGACATAGGCAAATTCACGAAAAAGCCTGAAAAGTCATCTGAGACGTCAAACCAAGATTTTTCCATCTTCCTGCAAACAAAGAAGAAAAAGTGAGAGCACATAAAGACGCCACCAGCACCAGACTTTTTCCAAAAAGAACCTCCATTGGGAGCAACTGGAAAAGAGGCAAAACCCAATCGAGCCGCACCAACACCCCCCTCAAGAAAGGCCCCAAAAGACACTCCTAAGCAATTAGGGGAAACCACAAAACTGGGAAAAACTGCAAGTAACGAAGGGATTGCACAATTGGAAACCAACGATGATTCACAAACAATACAAGACCTGATGAACCTATCTCAATACTCGGCAGAGTTATCTGGGTCAGAGCTATTAATCCCAGCTTTTGAGCATTGGGGACATCAAGAACAGTCCTCACTATTTTATTTAGATTTTAAAAAAGGGAATACTAATGGTAAGGCTTGTAAATAATATAATACAATTGGGAGCATAGCCATTTTAATTACATTAATCCTGCCTATCCATGAAATTGACAGAGATTTACGCTCCTCCAACCACTTTTTCATTGAATCTAACAACAGGGGATAATTGGCCTGATACATAGATTCGATTGAATTGGTTATCTTCACTCCCAAGTATCTTAACCCTTTGTCTGTCCTCAGATACTGACCCACATCTATAGACCATTCCATTGAAACAGCTCCCCCTTGTATAACCATAATTTCTGATTTATGGGAGTTATTTTTCGATCCTGCCACTTCACCAAAATTGTTAAGTCCTGAAGTCAGTCCTGTCAATGAGCTGACCAACTCCATTGCCGTGATAAGCAAATCATCAGCAAACGCCGTCACCTTATGTTGCACTCCTCCAAATTGTATCCCCCAAATGATCTTCTCATAATGGATCTTAGATAAAAGTGGCTCCAAATGTATTGCATACAACACTGGGGACAAAGGGCATCCCTGTTTTGTCGGCACCCGTGTAGTGGCCTTTCACTACACGGGTGCCGACGCGAATAAACAGGTCCGCAGTGCTGATACAGGGATTAACCTGTGATTCTTCCGACTGTATTTCGAATACGTAAATGATTTAATTTGCCCAAGAATAAGTTCTGTTTTGAAAAAGGCCCTTGGGAGGCCGAAACACGTGTAAACAACCATAGGGGCAATGAAAAAATAAAATCTTTGCTGACTGCAATCACAGTGACCAAAGGCAATTATTTTCGGAGTAGACCAGATTGTGGTGGCGCGGTTTTGGTGTGTCCTACTGACATTGCTTAGAAACCAAGGAGGGGGGGGATTGGTCCTTCCTTAAACCACCACACCATCGCAACACCATACCAAAAGGAGGTATATTGGGGTTGCCGGCATAAGAAGATGTACCAGAACAATACCCCCCAAATAAACAGGGTCATCCCTGTTTTGTACCCGAGACACCTTAATTACTTGTGCAGCATACCCATTGATAGCCAATCGCAGTACCAGCGACTGATAATGTGCCTTAACCATGTGTATAAATCTAGGCCCAAACCCCATAGCCTCCATAGTACGGTACAAAAAGGACCACTTCCACCCGTCAAATGCTTTTTCTGTGGCTAAAGTCAACATCCCTGCAGCCAGCCCTGATTTGTTAACGTTCTCAATCAAATGATTCACCCTCCTTATATGGTCAAATGTTTGTCTTCCCTTGACAAACCCTGACTGATCCGGGTGAATAGGTTTGGGTATTCATTTTTCCATTTTCAGTGCTAATATTTTAGTAAATATTTTGCATCAATATTGATGAGAGCTATAGGTCGATGTGACCCACAATTTGTTATATCTTTGTTAGGTTTGGGAAATAGCACTACCTTTGCCTCTTCCATAGATGGAGTAATATATCCCGAATTGATAAAAGAATTAAAAAGGGAAGTCATTACCGGGGCTAATGTATCTATATAAGTTTTACAAAAGAGTGCCAGAAAACTGTCCGGACCTGGAGCCTTGTTTATACGTAAAGCCCTAATAGTTGCACATGTTTCCTCCAAAGTAATCTCCCCTTCCAGCTCCTCCCTTTCCCCTCGATCAATTCTATTTAGGTGGCATGGCTTCAAGTATGTCTCCTGCCCTTCTTCATCTTGTAAATGGGTAGTGTATAACGTGGAATAATAATCTGTGAATACCTGTATTATGTCTTCAGACGATGAGCTAAATGTTTCCAGTCCCGTTTTAATACGAAGGATGGCCCTTACTTCCTCTTTTTTTCTCACTTGCCGCGTCAACATATGGTCTGCTTTATTTGCCTTAATATAGGCGGAGTATGCGGAGTGTTGTTTGTGTTGAGACCCTGCTGCCTGATGCTGCTGCTTTGAACGAGGAACCAGGGATTGTGCAGCCCATCCATCTCGTTGTGTCAGGAAGTTCATATCCTCATAAAACCTCTACCCCCGTCGCAGAGCGACGCAGAGTGTGCAGAGTGTTGTTTGTGTTGCTTGGGGTGTGCTGGAGTGAGACCCATGCGACATGACAAGCTGCGGCAAAGTGAAGAAGGCTCGGGTCGCATCATGCAGCTGACCCGTTCCACCATGCCCACTGTAGCGGGTCCTGTGCCCGTGACTGTACTTGTGCAGAACCCTGTCGAGGGGGCGGGGGGCCCTCCTCTCACACGGCAACAACGAAGATTCTTAGCCCTCAGAACTGGTGAGGAGCCTGGACCCGGCGCAAGTCTTGCGGTAAGCGGCACCGTTTCTTGCGAAATGACTTGCCCCTCTGTTTCTTCTTTAACCACAGATATCTTTCATGATTGCTCTGTTAGCACTCCTGTTTTTTCTCATGTAGAAAAACAATGGGACTTGCAAGAATGTAGTCAGCCTTCAGAACGTCGTATTTCTTCATGTAATGTCTTCATGTCCAGTCATGAGTCACCGTTTCTGGATTATGTTGTTTAACTACCAGCGTGAATAGAGACTTGAATGAAAAAGCACGCACCCTGGTTTGCGAAAATATTAGTGACCAATTGAAGGTCTTGCCTTTGCAGGTTTTAGCGGCACGAATAATACCATCTTCACCTAAGCTACAAATTAAGAATTTGTGCGACTCAGAGGTGACAAACTTGTCGGCACAAATTCACACAGGTGATGGCATCGGCATAGCGGAAGGGGATGTTTCTATCATGATAAATCTAACAGAAATGAATGGTAATGCTCCAATGAAGGAAAACGCTACTCACTCTATTCCCACACCTTCCAATTGCCTCACAACTAAGCATCTAACAGGTGGGGAGCTATCTTTAGATCATGGTGATCATTGCCAAGTGGCCCCCATACTATCAGATGGCTTGGTGAGCCCCATTGACACACACACCAACAGACGCAGCTCGATTGCAGCTGTGGGTAAAGGTTTGAAAGATCTAATTGCATTAAATGCTAGAATTGGAAATCAGCAGAGTACTGATACTAATGGTGAAGTGGATAAAGAGGTGAGATTACATCTGTCACAAGTTAGTAATCAAAGCTGCAGTGAACAACATGCTCTTGACTGCGCACTCAAAGCAAATGGCAATGCAACTAATATAACATTAGTCTCTAAGCCCCCTGTAAAAAGGAGAAGACTACTGTCCAGTTCAGATGAGCACATAACCATCTCACAAAAAAGACATATTGTGAAGAAGCAAATAAACCCCCAAAGCTCACAACTGAGGACTCTATAACTTCATCCTCATCGGAAAGTTCTGTTGATGACGATAAGTTTGTAAGATGTACACACAACAAAAAAGGCACACATCTGTGCAAGCACAACGGGTATGTAAACCTCTGAATGCCTCTAAAACCCTAGCATGCAATCTTTCTAATAAGCTCAGAAAAGATCTGAACCCTTTGATAATGGCAGCCCTATCTATAACAATGGCGCCGTTTACTATACGAACAGCTAAATGAAAATATAAAAGACCAAACAATATTACTAGTGATGCTGAATACTAGAATTATATCTGTGGAGCAGGAAATAGTCCTGAGTAAGCACGCACTGACAATCGACAATTTAAGATCTGAAGCAAACGTGAGTCTTATGCTTGAACATACTAAAAACAGCACCTTGGACAAGCGATTATTTGCAGAAGTGGTTCGAGAAGCCATTGCACTTCTGAAAACGCAAAAAATGAAGCCTAAAAACCTAGAAAAATCGGAACTTGATCTTACTGGCAGCAATATGATTACATGCAAGTTCATAAGATTTGAGCCAAAGACCACTGGTTCAGCCAGATTATATGACATCACTATGCGAGACGTAGTAGTTTTAGCCATCCCTGATCCTGGGGGAAAGAAGAGAGTGTCTAACGGCTGTGTCCTGTTAGAAACCAATTAACTCGATTCAGAACCCAGAGATCCCGACATAGGCAAATTCACGAAAAAGCCTGAAAAGTCATCTGAGACGTCAAACCAAGATTTTCCATCTTCCTGCAAACAAAGAAGAAAAAACGAGAGCACATAAAGACGCCACCAACACCAGACTTTTTCCAAAAAGACCCTCCATTGAGAGCAACTGGAAAAGAGGCAAAACCCAATCGAGCAGCACCAACACCCCCCTCAAGAAAGGCCTTAAAATACACTCCTAAGCAATTAGGGGAAACCACAAAACTAGGAAAAACTGCAAGTAACGAAGGGATTGCACAATTGGAAACCAACGATGATTCACAAACAATACAAGACCTGATGGACCTATCTCAATACACGGTAGAGTTATCTGGGTCAGAGCTATTAATCCCAGCTTTTGAGCACTGGGGACATTAAGAAGAGTCCTCACTATTTTATTTAGATTTTAAAAAAGGGAATACTAATGGTAAGGCTTGTAAATAATATAATACCATTGGGAGCACAGCCATTTTAATTACATTAATCCTGCCTATCCATAAAATTAACAGAGGTTTACTCTCCTCCAACCACTTTTTCATTGAATCTAACAACAGGGGATAATTGGCCTGATACATAGATTCGATTGAATTGGTTATCTTCACTCCCAAGTATCTTAACCCTTTGTCTGTCCTCAGGTACTGACCCACATCTATAGACCATTCCATTGAAACAGCTCCCCCTTGTATAACCATAATTTCTGATTTATGGGAGTTAATTTTCTATCCTGCCACTTCACCAAAATTGTTAAGTTCTGAAGTCAGTCCTGTCAATGAGCTGACCAACTCCATTGCCGTGATAAGCAAATCATCAGCAAACGCCATCACCTTATGTTGCACTCCTCCAAATTGTATCCCCCAAATGATCTTCTCATAGTGGATCTTAGATAAAAGTGGCTCCAAATGTATTGCATACAACACTGGGGACAAAGGGCATCCCTGTTTTGTCGGCACCCGTGTAGTGGCCTTTCACTACACGGGTGCCGACGCGAATAAACAGGTCCGCAGTGCTGATACAGGGATTAACCTGTGATTCTTCCGACCGTATTTCGAATACGTAAATGATTTAATTTGCCCAAGAATAAGTTCTGTTTTGAAAAAGGCCCTTCGGAGGCAGAAACACGTGTAAACAACCATAGGGGCAATGAAAAAATAAAATCTTTGCTGACTGCAATCACAGTGACCAAAGGCAATTATTTTCGGAGTAGACCAGATTGTGGTGGCGCGGTTTTGGTGTGTCCTACTGACATTGCTTAGAAACCAAGGAGGGGGGGGATTGGTCCTTCCTTAAACCACCACACCATCGCAACACCATACCAAAAGGAGGTATATTGGGGTCGCCGGCATAAGAAGATGTACCCAGAACAATACCCCCAAATAAACAGGGTCATCCCTGTTTTGTACCCGAGACACCTTAATTACTTGTGCAACATACCCATTGATAGCCAATCGCAGTACCGGCGACTGATAATGTGCCTTAACCATGTGTATAAATCTAGGCCCAAACCCCATAGCCTCCATAGTACGGTACAAAAAGGACCACTTCCACCCGTCAAATGCTTTTTCTGCGGCTAAAGTCAACATCCCTGCAGCCAGCCCTGATTTGTTAACGTTCTCAATCAAATGATTCACCCTCCTTATATGGTCAAATGTTTGTCTTCCCTTGACAAACCCTGACTGATCCGGGTGAATAGGTTTGGGTATTCATTTTTCCATTATAAGTGCTAATATTTTAGTAAATATTTTTGCATCAATATTGATGAGAGCTATAGGTCGATATGACCCACAATTTGTTCTATCTTTGTTAGGTTTGGGAAATAGCACTACCTTTGCCTCTTCCATAGATGGAGTAATATATCCCGAATTGATAAAAGAATTAAAAAGGAAAGTCATTACCAGGGCTAATGTATCTATATAAGTTTTACAAAAGAGTGCCAGAAAACCGTCCGGACCTGGAGCCTTGTTTATACGTAAAGCCCTAATAGTTGCACATGTTTCCTCCAAAATAATCTCCCCTTCCAGCTCCTCCCTTTCCCCTCGATCAATTCTATTTAGGTGGCATGGCTTCAAGTATGTCTCCTGCCCTTCTTCATCTTGTAAATGGGTAGTGTATAACGTGGAATAATAATCTGTGAATACCTGTATTATGTCTTCAGACGATGAGCTAAATGTTTCCAGTCCCGTTTTAATACGAAGGATGGCCCTTACTTCCTCTTTTTTCTCACTTGCCGCGTCAACATATGGTCTGCTTTATTTGCCTTAATATAGGCGGAGTATGCAGAGTGTTGTTTGTGTTGAGACCCTGCTGCCTGCTGCTGCTGCTTTGAACGAGGAACCAGGGATTGTGCAGCCCATCCATCTCGTTGTGTCAGGAAGTTCATATCCTCATAAAACCTCTACCCCCGTCGCAGAGCGACGCAGAGTGTGCAGAGTGTTGTTTGTGTTGCTTGGGGTGTGCTGGAGTGAGACCCATGCGACATGACAAGCTGCGGCAAAGTGAAGAAGGCTCGGGTCGCATCATGCAGCTGACCCGTTCCACCATGCCCACTGTAGCGGGTCCTGTGCCCGTGACTGTACTTGTGCAGAACCCTGTCGAGGGGGCGGGGGGCCCTCCTCTCACACGGCAACAACGAAGATTCTTAGCCCTCAGAACTGGTGAGGAGCCTGGACCCGGCGCAAGTCTTGCGGTAAGCGGCACCGTTTCTTGCGAAATGACTTGCCCCTCTGTTTCTTCTTTAACCACAGATATCTTTCATGATTGCTCTGTTAGCACTCCTGTTTTTTCTCATGTAGAAAAACAATGGGACTTGCAAGAATGTAGTCAGCCTTCAGAACGTCGTATTTCTTCATGTAATGTCTTCATGTCCAGTCATGAGTCACCGTTTCTGGATTATGTTGTTTAACTACCAGCGTGAATAGAGACTTGAATGAAAAAGCACGCACCCTGGTTTGCGAAAATATTAGTGACCAATTGAAGGTCTTGCCTTTGCAGGTTTTAGCGGCACGAATAATACCGTCTTCACCTAAGCTACAAATTAAGAATTTGTGCGACTCAGAGGTGACAAACTTGTCGGCACAAATTCACACAGGTGATGGCATCGGCATAGCGGAAGGGGATGTTTCTATCATGATAAATCTAACAGAAATGAATGGTAATGCTCCAATGAAGGAAAACGCTACTCACTCTATTCCCACACCTTCCAATTGCCTCACAACTAAGCATCTAACAGGTGGGGAGCTATCTTTAGATCATGGTGATCATTGCCAAGTGGCCCCCATACTATCAGATGGCTTGGTGAGCCCCATTGACACACACACCAACAGACGCAGCTCGATTGCAGCTGTGGATAAAGTTTTGAAAGATCTAATTGCATTAAATGCTAGAATTGGAAATCAGCAGAGTACTGATACTAATGGTGAAGTGGATAAAGAGGTGAGATTACATCTGTCACAAGTTAGTAATCAAAGCTGCAGTGAACAACATGCTCTTGACTGCGCACTCAAAGCAAATGGCAATGCAACTCATATAACATTAGTCTCTAAGCCCCCTGTAAAAAGGAGAAGACTACTGTCCAGTTCAGATGAGAACATAACCATCTCACAAAAAAGACATATTGTGAAGACGCAAATAAACCCCCAAAAGCTCACAACTGAGGACTCTATAACTTCATCCTCATCGGAAAGTTTTGTTGATGACGATAAGTTTGTAAGATGTACACACAACAAAAAAAGGCACACATCTGTGCAAGCACAACGGGTATGTAAACCTCTGAATGCATCTAAAACCCTAGCATGCAATCTTTCTAATAAGCTCAGCAAAGATCTGAACCCTTTGATAATGGCAGCCCTATCTATAACAATGGCGCCGTTTACTAAACTTTACGAACAGCTAAATGAAAATATAAAAGACCAAACAACATTACTAGCGATGCTGAATACTAAAATTATATCTGTGGAGCAGGAAATGGTCCTGAGTAAGCACGTACTGACAAGCGACAACTTAAGATCTGAAGCAAACGTGAGTCTTATGCTTGAACATACTAAAAACAGCTCCTTGGACAAGCGATTATTTGCAGAAGTGGCTCGAGAAGCCATTGCACTTCTGAAAACGCAAAAAATGGAGCCTAAAAACCCAGAAAAATCGGAACTTGATCTTACTGGCAGCAATATGAATACATGCAAGTTAACAGGCTGTAGACTTGACAACTTAACCGAAAAAGGCCCCTTACAAGACAAGAAGGGCACAATCGACATGGAAAAAAGCACTGAGGTGATTGATGTTAACCTAATTAAAGAACCAGTTACAGCTGATCAATCACGAAAACGAAAGGGTAAAATGAAAAATATTTCTAATATTGATAGCCCACCAAAGAAAGCCAAACAGGTAACATCGTGTGGAAGAGACGACAACCCTGCAAATGCTACAGCCGTGAGAGTGCAAGTACAATCAGCTGGACACGAGAGTGCATCTATAACTTCTATGAATGCTGACGATCCAAGAGTTTCTTTACCCTCCACCTCTGCAAATGCTAAAGGGCGGATGGGTTGCCCTGAGGGCCACTATACGGCCCCGGTCACAGACCTGAGATTAGTACCCAACAAAATCCGCAGGCAGAAGCTCCTCTTATGGAGGCAAAAATGTTGCCTATTTTTAATTTTAAAAAAAATGGAACCTATAAAATAATGGAACCTATAAAATAAATCTCAAATGTTATACTATTGGAGAAGAAATCAAAAAACATGAAAAAAAAGAAAACCACAAAGAGCAAATGTTCAATCATTCCTGAGGAACATTAAAGCCTTCAGTATTACAACCACATCCAATAACATCTGTGCAAAAAAAGTGAGCCCTGGAGGAAATTGTAAAGAGACTCTGACCTCGGATACGCCATTGGATCGTAACTTTGAGGACCATTCTGACTCACCACAAGACGACAGTATATCATCAGACCTTGTGGACTTGTCCACGTATGAAATAAGTGAAGGTGAAGGTGAACTAAATGAAGTGAGAGATTTACATGACGCTGAAACAAATGACAGAACCTGTGCGCCTAATCTTCCAACTAACATAGATACAAGTCCATCTTGTACCGATCAGACAAAAATAAGTACCAGAAGACACAAAATAAACAGGGAAACTTACTAAGTTCATGAAAAATAGCTTTTGAACGATATAAAACAAAAAAAGGTGAATCAATGATTAATCGAAAAGTGATGTCACAGGCACCTAAAGGTGTTGGTCAACACGTATCAATTTTGAAAAAGACTGGGAAATACCTTGTACGGCTTGATCGAATTAAAAAAGAAAAGGATGGACTAATCCTAAATGGGAAAAATGTTCTTATCCTCTTCCATCACATACCACAGCTGAGGACTGTGACTACGGAAGATATTCAAACATTTGAATTCGAGGACGAACAGATGAACGATTGTGTTACCCTTCAGATTGCATCAAACGTTATTAGAGACTCCCTATTAGAGTCTGGTGCTGAAATAAATTTGTTGGGATTCGATATCACAGAAATAAGTGAAGGAAAGCTGCAGGATCTGTCCATACGATCGGATCAGTGCACCGTGTCTAGACCAGCTGAATGTAGTAATGCCGGAAAACCTGCAGAAGGAAAGATGTCATCTTCGATGCAGGAATTCAAAAAGGGTGGCGACAAATCTAACAATCAAAATTGGACTTGGGTGGCCAAGGCACTCAAAGGGGAAAATGAGAGCTAATGGTTAGCTACCTGCGTCTCGGAAAACTTCTGCATCGCATCCTGGAACATGAGAGGACATACCCATCTCTTTAGAGACAAATTAAGAGAACTTGAAGACATACATATTCTTTGTCTCCAAGAAACATGGCTCTTGGAAAATCCTATTGCAGATGGATTCGAGAGTGCTTTCAATCCTGCTATTAAGGGTACTAAAGGTAGGCCGATGACTGGCCTTCTAACATTGGTAAAGGCTACAAGTGGTGCACGTATTATCTCCCATAAAAACGTATCGCCTTACATCCAAGTAGTTAAGATCTTACTACCGACATATGCAAGAAAAATTGATAAAACTCTGGTGATGATAAATGTATATTGGTAACATGAAGCCATACGTCAAAATGAATTTATCTTCCACGTCTCTGAAATAATAAGTGACATCCATTATAAAGATACTGACGTAAATATTCTGCTTTGTGGCAATCTAAATATAAATTGCCTACTAAAACAGAATTTAAACATCATTGAGAACAAGATGACAAACAGAGCCTTAGCTGCTGATGCATGGATGAATGAAATGAAAGCATGTAATCTAAGGACGCCAAATGGAAATACTCCTGGAAATATTCCAGCTAATTTCACCTGGAAAAGAAAACAACAAAGGTCAATCATTGACTATATGTTTGCAACTGGGAAACTAAGAACTCAGGTCGAAAAATTACAAGTTATTAATATGGTCCAAAGTGATCATTGTATGCTAAAACTCCAACTGAAAATACAGCAACCAAGAAAAAGAGAGTGAGATAAAGATGAGCTTCTGGTCGTCGCACCCGGTAGAAACCGCCTTTGGCTTGGCGCTTCTAACATACGCGTCATATTAAAATCACTCGGGAATAAACAAGACCCAGAGAGACCTGAATACACATCACTCCTGGATGCCTACCGTGTGACACAACCGATGAAGTCCAAACCTGACTTTAAAAAAAAAAACATGTGTGGGACCATGAAATATCAAATAAGAAAAAAACACTAAACAAAGCAATAAGAACAGCAAAAACTTGTGCAAGGGAAGAATCCTTGAGATTGCTAAAACAAGCAAAACAAACCTACAAGATCTGGTTGATTAGCAACAGATATGTAATGATGCAACATGATGCCGAAATTATGTTGGAGATTCTAACCAAAAGAAACACAAGCTCCCTCTGGAATCTGTTTAACGATGAATCACTGCCGCAAGGAGCGCTTATAAGTAATATGGTACCGGAGAAAGCATGGGTCGACTATTACACCAAAATGTTCTTTAGTAAAGAAAATAATGCCAGTAAGCAACAAGATCCTGTAAATGACTGGCCACTTACTATTGAAAAGACGACATCCTAAGAAACATCATGAGACTTAGTACGTCCAGAGCTCCAGGACCAGATGGCTTAAAAAACCAGCAGATACAACACCATCCAGAATTATGGGCTGAGTTCTGTTACATTCTGTTTGCATCCATACTGCGAAATCAAAAAATTCCGAAGTCATGGCGGAGTGCAATCATTGTCCCAATTTTTAAAAAAGGGGACAGAACAGACCCTAGAAACTATCGACCAATTTCACTCCTTGATCTGTTAGGCAAAATCTTCGCTAGTCAGCTACAAGGTCAACCTTTAAAGTGGATTGAAGAAACTGCGAGATTTGATCCTCGTCAGGCTGGCTTTGTAAAGGGAGTAGGCTGGGCCTTAATTTAACATTGATACATTTCTTAAAAATTGATGCAATTCGACAAAACAAAAAGATCTACATAGCTTTTGTTGATTTATCGAATGCATTCAACACCATAGACAGAGAACTCCTCTGGAAGAAAATGAGTACATGGAAGTGCCCAGAAAGCTTGTTACAACCTATTAAAGAACCCCACACAAAAACGGTCATTAAGATCAGACTGGATAATGTTGTAACTTTTAGGAAACCAATCTCGACTAACTATGGTGTAAAACAGGGGTGCTCTTTGGTAGCCACCCTTTTCTGTTTATTACTTTCGGATATTGGAGAAGCTCTTGGAGCGACCAATTCTTATCCGCCAAAAATTAACGGTGAATCAGTAAATTGGCTGCTTTATGCAGATGATATCGCCCTACTTGACCTTATGCCAATTGGTTTGTCACAGAAGTTAGCTGCACTTGAGTGTTACGTAGCAAAAAACAAACTAAAAATTAACCCTGTGAAATCAGAAGTATTAATCTTGCAGGACCTCACTCGGACCAAGAAAGTGTCCAAAAGTCGAGAACCAAAATGGAGACTGAAAAACGAAGTGCTAAAGTGTGTCAAAAAGGCCAAGTATCTCGGGATGTGGATAAACAGCAATATAAATGATGCACCTTGGCTTGACAATGCAAAGCAAAAATGCAAACAATTACCTTGTCAAGCTGTGGTCATAAATAAGAAATATGGCAAGTTTTCCCTGCAGCCGGTATTAGCTGATTATAACCAAAAAGCAGTTCCAACCTTAATCTATGGTGCAGAAAGCGGTTTAGGAGCTCCGGCTAATCTATGGTCACAACTTGAAACCCAGTATTGGAGGCGGGTTCTCCAATTTCAAAAGGGGATACCATCTGCTTGTCTATGATATGAGTTAAATCTGATATCAATGAATGCGAGAGTACTCTGGAGCATGCTGTCTTTGTACAAAAAAACCATCCTGGACAAGAGGATGCCGCAGTTTGCAATATTGACAGACTTGGGAAAGGGGAACCCAGAGTCAATACCGATCAGATGGATGAATGCTTGTGAAAACCATCTGAAGGAGCTTCTCACAGATTGTGAGACTCTAAAGAGCAATCCAAATTATGTTAAAAGAAAACTGTGGGAACGTGACTGGTGTGCAACTGTAGATGACAGAAATCACTACAAGTTAATGAGAGATGTTGCAAAAGAGGGAAAAGATCGGAGAATACTTCCACAATACTTGGTGAAAGCCCCAAATGCCAATTATTGAAAGACTTTTATGAAATTTCGACTTAATTTACTTAATACAAGAGTAAGTTGAAAACAGAGATTTAAACAGATGTCAATGACGTTAATATGCCGCTTTTGTGAGAACCTCGCGGAGACTTTAAAACATCTGATTTTAGACTGTGAAGGGCTGAAATCGTTGAGAACGTTACATCTGAATCAAGTGGTAAAAACATATCCCACTTTATGCGTAGAAGATCTGTGGCTAAAGTTCGCTAATCCCAGAGAGAAAGATGCTTATGGTTTGATAAGTTTTCTACGCAAGCTTGAAGTCATGTTGACAGCGTGAAATTACTTGGGTGACGGTATAGCTGAGAAGTAGGTCGGCATTGCTGCATAATCTTGAAAGGGAAATCTACTGGAAAATTAAAGCGAGGAAGATCTTACACAACTGAAGGAAATGTGTGGACATGAGAGGGATGCAATGACATAAGAGGCGGGACGGAGGTTCCCTGCCCGTTAACGCCTTCCTATGATGTGTGCATCTATCTCTTTAATTGCTGTACGCCGACCTTCCCTTCTCTTCTCTTCCTTTTCTTTTCTGTTGCTTCTTTTAAAAAGTTTGTATAAAAAAAAATATATATATATATATTTTCAGTAAAAAAACTTTGTTAAAGGGACGTTATGGTTAAGTTGCGCTACTAAACACCTATGAAATTCGGTGAAAAACGTTATGGTTCAAAGTAAAACCGAAAAACCCATGAAATTCGGCAGTTATGGTAACATAAGCAACCATAACTCGCGCCACCGTGAACTGCTAACACTAACAGCCAGGACTACAAAGATGACATCACAAATGTCATTGATGACATCACTGATGACATCACATGGCTGGCTCTCCCTTTTTATCCTTTACTGACATATCGAAGCCACATAGTTTTCTTCAGTAACAGTCAGGAAGTAAAAATTGAAAAGGTACTATATTTGTAGACTTAGGGTCAAGTCACATCATATGAAACATATACATAGCGGAAGACACAGGCTTGAAAGAGAGCAATCCTTTCTGTGCATGAAGATAATCATTAGGGTTATCAGCACTTTCTCATTGTTTTATTTTTATTACTCTACCTTCCCTGTATATGCTCATATTTGTATACATTATACTCACTCTCCTTTCCTTTGGGTGCAGTCACATCATGTGATACACATACATATGGTAAGTAGCAGCTTTGAAACAGAGCAATAGTTTCTCAGCATAAAGACAATCAGTTAGGCTATGAACTCTTTCTGCTACTACTTCTGCTACAGTCTTCTTTCCATGTTGGATTTCCTGGAAAAACCCGGATGTAGCATGCCCTGTCCACGAACGGCGTCCACTTTACTCTCTGTGCCATTCCCTTATTGCATACAGCTAAGCAATCACACAATACGAATAATGTCCTCAGAACACCCCTATTTTGTGAATTTTCGAACATTTCAGGACAATTATCATTTCAGTATTCAACATATTAACATTACAAATATTATACTTTCATCTTGTACTCTGCACACAATGCTATGTTTCTCCATTAGTAGCTCAGTATACTAGATAGAATCCCATAATACAATGCTATTTATATCAATGCATCGTTCAAAGCACTAATAACGGTATGATATTTATTGCAATATCCATGACACTTTTTTCGCAACATTATAATAAAAATCCCTAGTACACAAATTCCATGAAAAGTACATACACATGTGATGTCATCAATGATTTCATCAATGACATTTGCGATGCCATCTTTGATGTCCTGGGTGTTAGTCTTAGCAGTGCACAGTGGTGGCGCGAGTTATTTTTCATAGCTTACCATAACTTGCGATTTTCAGGGATCTTTCAGCTGTACTTAGTACCATAAAGTCCCTTAAACAAGCTTTTTTTAATATCACGCAAACAATATACAAACATGGCATGCAAAAACCAACTTCTCACAGATGGCTTTACACAGAATGTTGCAAAGTAAGAATTTATGCTCGTTCACAGTGAAGGTCAGCTGCTTCCATTTTTTTCTCAGGCCCTTGGAGAGGCTCACGAAGCGGACTATAATGTTCTATTGTGTTTTGACCTTGACAGACAGAGATTGTGATGAAAGACTTCTCTTGAAGGAGTGTTGCTAAAACGTAAGAGAAGATAAGGATAAAATTTCTGAAACGAAACCACTTTTATATATTATATCACTATGCGAAAGATCGTTCGCACACGCAGAGTCGTATTTTGGGACTGCACTACTCGTAGACAATGGAAATTGCAATTGTACTGTAAGTAACCCTTTAGATTATTTTATACCAAATATAATTACAATAGCGTAGCATTAAAGACCGCTCAAGTTGAACTTGTTCGTTGAAAGTGGCATCATGTTTTCTACCGCGCACTATCACTGCCGAATTGATCCCCTGTCGTTTAGAGGCCTCTGAAAAAGACAGACGACACAGGGTGGGTTAATAGAAATAATTTAACCGGTCTATAGGCGGTCAAGCGCTCTACTCGCTGTGCCACTTCACTGTAGCCTGTCAAGTGGCACAGCGAGTACAACGCTCGCTTTGACATTCGTGTACAGCTTGCTAACGCAAGTTCGAATCCCGGCAAGGCCAAACTCAGCCTTTCATCCTTCCGTGGTCGATAATTGAGCACCACACACCGTGGTTAATAATAAGCACCGCTTAGATACCTCACGGTTCTTAGCGCTATATGAATGGGAAAATATTATTATTTTATTATTAACATACTCCGTTGCACTATCTTCGATAGCAAATAGTTTCACACTCTAATAAATAAAATGATGATTTTTAATGAAGATCGGCTGGTGAGACTAATTTATGTTTTTTAAAACAGGTATGTGGCCCCATTTTGCCAATGTCACGATTTACAGACTCCAGCGGATGGGGTCTTCAACTGCCAGGTGCAGGTCCAAATATGCAACTTCATGACCCTCACCATTTTATGGGACAATCGCCAAGGACCAATATGCCCTTACGCAGTACTAGCGGCTACAAACAACATACCCACCAATAGGGTGGTCTAATGGCTCGTTGTTGGAGCAACCTTCCGATTATCAGAGAGACCATTTACTGCTTTTATCATAAACCAACAGCCTATCTACCGCAAAGGAACAACGCGTGGTTCAAAATAAACTTTTGCTGATCGACAGCAGAGACAATAGCAAATCGCTGAATATTCACTAAACATTTCATGTGAAATAAATGTACTTTACCGAATGTACAATCCTGCTGTTTACTTTTAAACCACAGTTTCATATTCAGAATTGTGGCGCACTGAGTTGTAAGCTGATCTAACACCCTCTGTACCGCAAAGGAACATCGCGTGCCTCAACATGAACTTTTGCTGATCGACAGCAGAGACAATAGCAAATCGCTGAATATTCTCTAAACATTTGATGTCAAAAAAATGTACTTTACAAAATTTACAATCTTGCTGTTTGCTTTTAAATCACTGTTTCATATTCCGAATTGTGGCGCACTGTGTTGTGACATAATATGTGTTGTCTTCCGGGTTCTGTGTAAAGTCACTTAGGACTGCAGAGGACTGGGCGCGTTTGATGACGCACCCTGTAACGTCACGGAGAGAGGCGGGGAATATGAATGCTTTGATAATATCAGGCTTAGGGGCGGGAGATATGATTTAGTGTCGCAAAAGCAAGTCAGCCAGGTCAATAGCGCCAGTCATAGGATTATCACATAAAGTTGGCGCACACCAGCCGGATTTATCGTTTCTTTAGTGGACAAAAAGTCGGTTGCACCCATAGGAAATTGTACTATTAGCGGACAAAAGGAGTGGTCTTAAAACACTTTCACCCTGACAAAGAACAATACAAACAACGTTCTCAGAACACCCCCATTGTGTGTAATTGCAACCATTTCGGGACACCGCGAGTGTTCTTAGAACACATTCAACTAGACAGATTACAATACGGACAGCGCCCTGAGGACACCCCCAGTTTGTGTATTTACGAACAATTAAGTACACCGCAAGTGTTCATAGCTCATTTTCACCTTCCTTGCGAGCAAAAATGACACATACTATGTCCTCTAAACACCCCACCATTTAGTTTATTTACAAAATGTCAGAACAGCCGTGTTCTCCGCGGACAAATCTAACGCAACAAAAACGTCTAGCACATAAAAAAACAAAACATTGAACCTATCTCATACTCCCCCACCCTCCCCAAACACTCTTACACACCAACACACGGCACTAAATACAATTAATTTTTTATCCACGTTTCAATGCGCTGTACGCGGTCGACGGCGAATACAAGATGGCGGGCACCACAGAAAATCTGACGCGCTCCACGCCCCTTGCCGTCCAATCAGCGAACACGTCGCATGTCCGCGGACATGACGCAAGGCCATGGGCCAATCGGGGTTCTGTCCGCAGAGCGAACAGGGAAGTCCGTCCGTGAAGCAAACACAGATATCACTAATTTTTTTGCCTTAACGTTTTGGTCATTTTATAAAAAACTACTGGACGGATTTACACCAAATTTGCAAAAGCACGCTTTCGGGACCAAGCCCCCGCTCCTGCCGCAAATTTGGTGTAAATCCGTCCAGCGGTTTGGCCTGTGGCCGTGCGCAAAGTTTTTTCCCATTATGCCTATAGGAAAAAACACAAGTTTTGGGACCCCCTCTATAACTTTTCCCCCCCTGGACGAATCCTCACCAAACTTTGCAAAACGATTCATAGTGAGCCATATACTTCTTTTGCAAAGTTGGGTGAGGATTCGTCCAGAGGGAGCGCAGTTATAAGCCACCCAAAAAATGTTCTTCCTATGGAAACACCAACTTAACCATAACTACATGGACGCTGCCGCATCCATGTAATATATATATATATATATATATATATATATATATATAGTACTGCTGTTTTAAAGATAGTAAGGACTTCCTTTCCTGCCTAGTTTGTAATCATTTAGTTGTCCCCTAATATATCTATATTGCCTCCTCAGGGTCACCTCCTATCTGATTCCATTCTACTCATTACCCTCTTCATTTGTGATTCTAAGTCACCTTGAATTGATGTAAGTTGTTTTTCTCGCAGGGCCTTCCTTGCAATTAGCTCACCCCTCTCTGTCAACTTAAAGGCATCCCACACCGACTGATCCTGCATTCCGTTATCTTATTTATTTAAAAAAACTCGGCAATTTTACCCTGTATCTCTGTACTTATGACCGGGTGACCTAACAACTGATTTGGAAATTTCCAACACCAAAGCCCGGACCGACCCCATTCCTGCTGAATTTCTATTGATAAAGGAGTGTGATCTGATAGACTAATCGGCCCTAATTCGATTTTTCATACTTGCCCCAATAAAGTAGCTGACACCCATATATAATCTATCCGGGAAAATGACCGATGGATATGAGAGTAAAACGTAAATCCTTTGGTTCCCTTCTGAATTTTTTTCCAAGAGTCTACCATGGCTAATCAGGTCATACTTGCTCAGAGTTCTTGCGAGGGGCACCTGTGGATGACATTTGCTGTTGTATTCCTATCTACCAGTGGGTCCCATGCTACATTGAAATCCCCTGCTATTATAATTTGCCCTGTTGAACATTTTTCAAGTTTGCTCAATGCGGTCCGCAGGAATCCATCTTGTCCCATGTTAGGCCATCAAAACCAGACTGTTTTTCTAAACTGTACACACTATGACTCCAACGCTTATCTAAATAATAAAGGCGATTGCAACGAGCCCCTCACCTTGAGAAACACTAACAATACTTGTTGTTGGGCGGCTAATGTAACCTAACCACCCACTTACTTGATGTAACTAAGACATATTAATGTTGTTGCGGGCTAATGTAACCTAATCGCCCACTTATGTAATGTAACTAAGATGCCCTTGGGCTGTGTGAGCGCTTTATGGATGCAAATAAATAGGTGCATAAAGGGTGGCTATCGTAAGTCTTGAACTCCCCAGCTGAATACGAGCAAAAATATATCTACCCTCCTTGTCCAGTTCTCTCGCAACTATTTGCAATCCTACCAATCCCTTAAAATCAATAAGGACCTCTCCCGTCTTCCCCTTATTGTTAGATTGTACTATATTGGGATAGCCCTTGATCCTTAATTTATGTCTGTCTCTCTTAGCTATATGTGTCTCTTGCAGGGCCACAATATTTGGTTCGGCCCACCTTAGTAATTCTTCTACCCTGCATCTTTTAACCTGGGAATTAAAACCGCTAATATTCAACAACAGAAATTGAAAACCTTGTTCGCCCCCCCATGAACCTTTTGGCTTATTCTTTCTTTCATTGGCAGCTGTTCCCACCATCTAACCCCTTCTCTTCCTCTCCTCCCCCCCCATAATGCCATGGGGGTTGATTCTCACTACTCGCAAGGAGATACCTTGTGCGGGTCTAATAGGACCCATGGGATCCATTCCTCCCCTATTCCAAGTGCCAGGAACACCTCACAGCTACCACAACACCCACACAGCACTATTCCACCATCCTGCAGGTATGTAGTTATCTTTTCCCAACCTGCTTCAAAACATAACCCCTCCCCCCAGAACCCAGGACACCTTGTACCTATTTATCTTCATAAAGGGGTTAAGTTGTCGATTGTTCACTAGGTCCACTCAAAGCCTTCTTTTTCAGTGGAAGTCCTCAAACTTTTCTCCATTCCCAATGTGTGCTCTTTACTGCCTCTCTTGATGGCTGCAGATATTATTGCTCACCCCTGTCTTCCTCAATTTTCAAAATCCTATGTCCTTCTTCACAGGAGGTGATACGATGTTGCCTATGAGAACAACAATCTAAATGTAAATGTCCATCTATATCTTATTTGAGCCTGCGAAAGAGCTTTGACCACTGGGCCCATCGATCTCCGCTTCACCAGAGTAGATTGCGCTTAGATGACCTAAAAACTAACGCTGACTCCAACATCACCTCAGCGTTAGACCTATTTTATTTATTTGTATTTTTAAAGCACTCACACAGCCCAAGGGCATCGAAGCGCTGTTACAGAATTTCTTTTTTTTTGTTTTGTTGTCTTAGTTGCATATTTATAATGCGCTTAAATACCTAGAGGTTTCTAAGCGCGGACCTGGGGATCGAACATGTGTTGCTTTGTGTGGTCTTGCTTTCAAGGCGAGCATGTTGCCACTGAGCTTTCCTCCTAGGACAATCTGCAGCCTTTCACACAGTTCACCATTGTGATGCTGGAAATGCCTTATGGACGGGCAGGGTCTTCTGTCCCTGTTCTACCACTTCTCTGTGTGTGTTTTCTCTATGTTTTCTGCCACTGAGGTCCCACCTGGATCTCTGGCAGTGCAGCTCTTTATTCTTATCTTTTGGTGAACATCTCCCATGGGATACTCTTATGGCACCCATGGGTGGGGCTACACCCGCGTACCCCTTATGTCTGTTTTTGGGCACCTGTGTGTTGCCCACAGAGCAGGGTATGGGCTGGTGGCAGATACATGCTGACTTGACAGTGGCTTTGAGTGTCCTCCATTTTTGGGAGACCCAGGCCCTGCCATAGGAATTCCTGTGGCCTCTTGGTTTCTATTGCCTTTTACCTTATTTCCCAAAGTCCTGGGAAGCATTGACTCTGTCCCATCCTCCTGAATGGCTTTTGGGTGGAAACACCATGTATGTATCTGTTATTTCCTTTCCCCCTGACTGGCTGTTGGCTGGAAATACCATATATGGCTCAGGGGCTGCCTCTTGTCAGACTGACTTGACCCTTCCTAGGTGTTGTGTGTTGTCAGTACACCCTAGGGGTAGGACGTGTGTGAATGGAGTCTGATGTGAACACACATTCTTTGTTGTGGGTGTCTGGTTTCTGGGTGTGTGACACAATGAATGAGACAGCCCTGCCTGAAACTGACATGAATGCAGTGTAGTGTGCTAAAAGGCTGGGTACTTGCCCCAATCCACACCTTTTGTTATGGGTGTCTGGGTGCAATGAATGACCTGAATGCCTGGGAGCCTGATTGGCTGCCTGCATGCGTGCCCTACTGCGTGATTGGCTGACTGAGCCTGGCTCAGGCAGAGTGAATGAGGCACAGATTTGTATATCTGGGGACCTCTCACTTACCAATTTGTTCAGTAGCTGAAGTCAAATCTTAGCAAGAAGATGCTGCTCCATAAAGTCCAGCTGGAAGAGGAGTCTGCTGCTGCATTTCTTCAACAATCTGAAAGCTGTCATGTCTTCCAAGCACTGATCCAGGGAGGACCTGCAAAGGAGATCTCTCCCCGAGCTATGAGGGACCATCGTGCAAAACTGCTACTCTTCATCGAAGTATCCTTGAAGCCAGTCCTGTGTGCCTGCCATATGAAGAAGGGGTCTTCAAAGTCCAGAGAAGGAGTACCAGACATCTGGAACAAGAGAATTCCATTGGTGTCATCCGGGGTCCAGAGGTGCGTTTTGTGACTGCTGGAAGCTGTTGCTGTCTACCACCCAGAACCGGGGGTACCATAGCATAGAGCTGCTGGAGACCTGGATCTGTGAAAGTTCCAAACTGCCTAAGTACATTTGAAAGGACACCCTTGCAGTCACCACTGACCACTTTTTCCCACCGGAGAGTGGCCAGAGTCGTTGGGTGCTGTGGAAGGTCTGTCGGTGGTTTTCCTGCCACCAGAAGCTATCAAAGTCTTCCCGAGGGTCCAGACTTGGTGAGGGTCTGATGTCCACTCCAGTGGTTGAGTCCAGGTTGCCAGAAGCCGTCCAGAGGTCTGCACTGCAGCTTCATCATCGAAGAACTGAAAGTCAGAAAACCGCAATATTCCGAAACCTGACACCAAATGTGAACTATGCACCCGTCGCCGACAGAAGTCATCGAAGGGTCCCAGGAGTCTTATCTTCATCCCCTAAGCCTTTAAGGAGACCACAGCAAGTGTCTTCTTCATAGGAATTCTACAGTCAGAATAATCGTCGACCAAAGGAGAGCACCTCGAAGTGCCAAACTGCTGCTATTCGGAAAGACTTTGGTTCCTTTTTATTCTTGGACTCAGCATCCCAGTGGCTCCTACTTCCTGTGGTACTGTGACGAGGAAGAGCATCTTCTAGTCTCAGGAGTTGTACAGGGGTCCCAGATTCATCTTGGATCCTGTTCTCTTGTGGCCTCTCAGGTATTTTGGGGTGGTAGAACCTTTAAAAAGAAAGCATACAGTTATTGAACAATATTGGACTTGGAAGTAAAATACAACATAAGTTGCTCCCTAACTTTTCCACCCAGAGTGTATATATTTACCATTCTTAGAATAATTATTTCATGTACAAAGTGTTATTATTTTTATGTATATTTGGTAGAAGTAGCAAACCTTATTATATATAAAGAAGCTGTGTTATCACCCAAAACAGTGTGTGGACATTCTTTTGTGGGCTATAAGGATTGCATGGTATCAAGAATAGACAGACAAGTGATCACAGTTCAAGGGTGTTTATTAAACCTTATGGGTAGGGTGGAAACATGCCTAATCTAAGCCTAAATTTAGGATGGGAGCAAGCTAAGACCATCAAATCAAAATAAGGCAGTCCTAGTGGTGTCTTGTCAAATAAAAAGGCCTATACTAAGAAAAACCTATTGCCAATCCTTACGCTAAATACAAAAGAGTGTGGGATAGGGTTCATAAGAAATAAAGAAGTGTTCACAAATAATATGCAGGATGCAGTAATCGTGGTCTCCGTTCCCCAATTTCTTAACACAGGACAAGGCGGGACTTTGGAGCACAGCACACGATCGAACTTTCCCAGCACGAGACGGCAGTTCTGATCTGAGCTATCAGGACCGTCGATGGCCAAGTCTCTTGTCCTGAAAAAAGTCTCTTGCCTTCGAGGGCATGATGTATTCAAAATAACAACAAAAGTTCCTCTCAATATGTACGTTGGGTGATGACTTTTCACCCTGGGAATTCCCTTCTTCCGGGCTCAGATCCTAAATAGTTCTTAACAATATCAGGACCTTCTAGGTGTAACGTTCCTGCTTCCGATTTTCTGATAGTTTCAAAATAAACAAAGAAAATATTTCTTTTGTTTTGCACTTGAGGTGTTGATTCTTCACCCCCTGGGTCTCCCTCCTCCGGGCCTCAGACGCCTTTCAAATATCCGCCTTCCTCAGTCGGGTTCACTTTCGCTTGTATTCAAAACCACTTTCTTGGCCATATTCAGATGTTGTTGGGAAGTGAGGTTCTCACCCCTGGGTCCCCCTCTTCCAGACTGTTTTCCTCCCTCGGTCGGGTTCACCACGGCTTTCATCACAATCTCTTCTGCTTATATTCTCTAATCTTAATGTCTTTTCAAACAGTTCAATGTGGACCACCCTCTGCCGGGTTCACTCCTGCCAAAACACTGTTCTTTGGGACTTGAGACTCTGTCCCTTTTTATCGGCATCCCTCCTTCAGGTTCACTCTTGCCAATCTCACAATTTCATCGACATCCCTCCTTCGGGTTCACTCTTGCCAATCTCACAATTCCTTTTACTTTCTTACAATGTGGAATTCACTTCCCTTATTCACGATCATCTGCCTGTCAAAGACTTTCGACTGTACAGAGAATTTTACTAGACCCCCGTATGACCACTTTGACCCTCTTCTCACTTTCCCAAGGCTTTATGGTAATAGTAGTTTTAACAATCAGGTAATCACCCAGAGTTTCTCGAGTGAGCATCCACTTGGTGCCCGTCTCATCTGCAACTGGCTTTCCCCTTTTACATCAACAGTTCTTTTTACATTCTGCAATCAGCCATTTGCTACTCGACTCACTGGCTGTGATGAACCGCTTGGCTTTCTTCGTATTGGGAGTCAAGGCTGATACCACGGTAGCAGGCATCTCCCTCTGTCCTGCTTATCAGCGTAGGCACGCTCCGTGTACCGTTGACATCTGCTGCAACACACTTGGGCTATTGGTGGCAGGCTTAAAATTCCTTCTGTGGAGGTCACAAGGCCCTTGGTCCGAGAGGGCAAGGTCGCTTCTCTCCTTGTCACCCTCTCGGTATGCACAGACTTTCTCCTCCCCTTGAACTGCCGTGCCTGGATTGCTGTCTAGTCGTGTGGTCTGCCTTGCTCGTATGGTCCTCTTGTGCACCACCTTTTATGCCTGTGGGGAAGGGAAAGGGCCGTCAGGTGTGTGTGATTCTGATCAATTGCCTGACTTTGCCTGACCCTTGGACACGTCAGGTAAATGGCTCTGCTATTTTTCCGTCATCTTTCGTGATGTGCGAAAAGTGTCAGAGTTGGAAAAGGGGAGGGGGTAGAGTGTTTGTATATCTTACTGAGTAGGATGGAGAGGAGGTGTTATAAAAAGGTGGAGACTCCGTCTCACCCATCGGTGTCCCACTTCCACTCCCCGAGGACCTCCCATCCTGGTGATCTCCCCCACTGGTACACCCCCAGGAACTGGATCCAATAGCGAAGGCCGTGTCCTGGCCACCTGGATGACAGACCCCCAGCGATTTGTGCGTGAGACACATTCAGGTTTCTGACATGCCCTTCCCCTGTGCATGGTGGATATGCCTGTTCCTTGTTCAGGCCTTATGTCATCAAAACCTGGAAGAGGACATGGATGAGAGATATCCAGGAACTCTCGCATAATCCACTGTTTGGTGTTGGTCGAGGTAGGTAGAGGAATGGTTTTACCAGTCTCTCCACAATAGAGTGTAAACTGGATTTTAAGATCTATTTTGGATTCCACTGGTTCAGGTTTTTCCCAGTCCGATAGTGGAGAGTTTGGAGAATAGTAATTCACCTGCCACAAGCTCTGGGGTAGGAAATCTCCATATAGAGGTGGAGCATCATGTAAAAGAGTAGAGAATGTGTGAAAAGGCCTTCCCAGAATAACTTCGTCCGGGGGGGGGTATTCTGGGTGATGACACTTCACAGGACTCACCCCTGATTTCAATGTGTACAGGTATTTTAGAGTACACTTCATTGTCTCCATTGTGAGAAACTCATGGTGACAACAAGTAAGACAGACACAAGTGCTCACAGTTCAAGGGTGTTTATTGAACAATGAATTCAGTATGCAGGTTGGAAAAACACCTAATCTAAACCTAACTCTAAGATGGGAGCAAGCATCAACCATCAATTGAAAAATAAGGCAGTCCTGGTGCTGTTGTAAATAAAAAGGGACTATACTAAGAAACATATTGCCAAACCTCACAACTAATACAAAAGGGAATGTGGGATAGTTCTCAAGAAAAGAAAGAAGTGTTCTCAAATAATATGCCAGTATGCAGTAACCTGGGTCTCCCTTCCCCACATTTTGGACACGGGGCAAGATGGGAGCTGAAAGCACAGTATAGTCTCGGGCTTCTCCAGCACAAGACGACAAATCCAATTGCAGCTCTCAGGACACACTCTCTGGCTTTTCTGGCACGAGATGATAGTTCAGCTTTTAACCCTTGAGCATTCAGTAAGGAGGGCCGTCGATGGCCAAGTCTTGTTTCACTTGAAAGTCTCTTGCCTTCGAGGACCTGACGTATTCAAACAACAAAACAAAAGTTCCTTTCAGAAATAAAAGTTCTTTTCCAATGTTCGGTGGGTTATGGGTTCACCCCTGGGTCATCCACTTCTTAGTGCTGACCCTACTCAATCGTAGTGAAAAATATATCACAGTACTTTTATCAGTCAATTTTGGGTGATAGCTTCACCCCTGCATCTCCCTCAGTCGGGCTCTTGCCTTTAGCAGGATTTCTCCTCCCTCAATTTCTCAATGTCTTTTGCTTGGGTGATGACTTCACCTCTGGATCTCCCTCGGTCGGGCTCAGAAACCTCTTGCTTTAATGGGATTCAATGCTCTAGTTTCTCAATGTTCACTTCTGCTGTGGGATTCATTTCCCTTTTTTGCTTGTACATCAAAGTGTTTCGATTGTATGGGGAATTTGCTTGACCCTATGTATGACCACTTTGACCTAATTCGCCGCCCCTCCTACGGCCTTCTGGTACTTGTAGTTTTTCTCATATGGGGCTCTATCAGAGTCTCTCGAGTGAGCACACACGTGGTGCGACTTTCTCTCTGCAGCTGGTCTCCCCTTCACGCCTTTAGTAGTTCATTCAAAGTTCATCAGCTTTGGTCCAGAACTTGCCACTTTGCGATTCCCACTCAACACAGCCTGGTTCCCATTGGTACTCCCCTCGACTCACCTGCTGCGATGAACCGCCTGGTTTTGGCTTCTCTGGAGTTAAGGTCGGTAGCATGGGCGCGTGAGCTTCCCTCGCTCCTGCCTATCGGCATAGGCTTGCCCTGTATACCGTTGACATCTGCTGCAGGACACTTGTGCTATTGTTCGGGGTCTGAGGTTCTCCTCCACAAAGGTTCCGCAGGCTTGAGACGAAAAGGGCAAGGTCACTTCTTTCCTCGCCACCCTCTCAATTCCTGCCACCTTTCTCCTTCTCTTGAACTGCCGCATGGTAGCTGTCTCGTCGTGCTGTCTGCTGTACTCACCTTTTTTGTACTGCGCTCTCTTGCTCCACCTTATATCCCTGTGGGGAAAAGGAAGGGCCATCAGGTGTGTGCGGTCTAGGTTAATTGCTTGACTTTGCCTGACCCTTGTGTCGGATAATGTCAGGTAAACAGGTTTTACATTTTTCCACTGTCTTGATTATGAAAAAGTATTCATGTCGGAAAAGGGGGGGTTGGAGTGTCAGAGTAACCTACGGGATAGGAAAGGTTTGTGTAATAGACGAGAATGACCGGGATGTAGAACAGAACATAGAGGATTGTGCTAACGGTAGGGTTCTGTCATAGTCGATTGGGTGTTCGTAAGATGACAATCAGAGGAACGGGATTGGTAGGATTTGTGGGGCAAACGGGAATGACCAGGATTGTTTGTATGAAGTGAACAGGGGGAATTGTGGGAATGGTACAGAAGGGAAGTGTGGGGAATAGTGACCAGAGGGGCGTGGAAAATAATGACCTGGTGTAGGCGGGTACGGCATTGGACCACAGGGGTTTTGGGAGAGACGGTTTCTGAATGGGACGGGGTTTGATATCCTAGGGACCAGGTTAAATAGAGAGGGGCCGGTGGATTTGGGTAAAGGGGATTCAATATGATATGATATGATATGATATGGCATTTATAACGCGCCTATACACAAGTGTTTCAAGGCACGACTAGGCAAGGGAGGGGGAACAGAGGAAAGACAGACAAGGATCCTACTAGGCCAGGTGTCATTCAGATCCCACAAGTGCATGGGAAGGGGAAGGGGAAGGAGCAGAAGTGCAGGGGGAAGGGGTAGAGGACAGTGCAGTGCAAGGGATAAGAAAATAAATAACAATACGTAAAAGTACGGCCATCAGGTGGCAAGTGCAAGGGTAAGTGCAGACATTAGGTGTCAAGTGCTGGTGGTGGGACTGTAGGGATACCGAAAACAGTCCCCAAGTGTGGGGGTTGCCAGGAAGGCAGTGCAGGAGTGAGACTGGTGGGCGAGGGGACCTGGGCCCGAGATCAGAGGGTGGCCAGGTAACCAGTGCAGTTTCAGTGTCAGCCAGGAAGTCAGCAAGGGAGAGAAGGAGAAAAAACAAAAGCAAAGAGAAAGGTTTTAAGGTGCTTCCAGAACCAACGATGATTCTCCTCAGGTTTCAGGGAGGCAGGGAGGTTGTTCCAGAGGGAGGCCTCAGCCAAAGAAAGAGATCTACCACCAACTCGTTGCTTGGAGAAGCGACTGACCCTGAGGGAGTTGGAGGCAGATGAGCGGAGAGCTCGAGAAGGAAGATATTTAGGGAGAGAGAGTTGAAGGTATTGCAGCCCCAGGCCCCAGAAGTCCTTGTGGAGGATGCAGAGGGTTTGAACTTAATCCTTGCAGCCACTGGGAGCCAGTGCAGAGATTTAAGTCCTGGAAAGATACGATCCTTGGGTTTGAAGCAAAGGACAAGTCTCGCAGTCCTCTTCTGGATAAGTTGCAGAGGGCGGAGAGTAGAAGCAGGCAGATTTAGAAAGAGGCTGTTACAGTAGTCCAGCTTAGAGAGAACCAGAGCTCTGGAGACAGTGAGCTCCTGGGGGAAGGAGAGGAAAGGAAGAATACCTCTGAGGAGAAGCAGCTGGTAGTCTGATTTCTTAGAGACATTAGAGATTGAGGGGAGAAGGACAGTCTGGAGTCGAAGATGACCCTGAGGTTTTTAGCCTTGCAGGTGGGAGCAGGAAGAGGGCCAAGTGAGGCCGGTCAGAGAGCTACAGGAAAGGAGGGAGCGGGTGTTCCAGTGAGGAGAATCTCAGTCTTGCTGGCATTAAGGCAGAGGTCATTTGCGGCGCACCACTGCTGGATAGCAGACAGACAGTCATGATGAGGGAAGGAGAGGAGGAGGCTGAGGGTAGCCTGAAAATGAGCTGAGTGTCATCCGCATAGCACTGAAAGTTGGGACAGAGAGTGGCAATGTGGTGGACAAGGAGTGCCAGGTATTGGTTGAACAGCCAGGGAGAGAGGTTAGACCCCTGTGGGAGACCACAGATAGGGAAAAGATAGCGGAGAGGAAGGACCCAAGTTGGACCTGGGAGGGTTGGTCAGAGAGGAAAGATGTCAGCCACGCCAGAGCCTGACCAGTGGTACCCAGGTTATCACGGAGACGGTTGAGCAGGATGGCATGGTTGACAGTGTCAAAGGCAGAAGAGATGGGAATAAGGGGGCAGATGTGGCACAGCCCCTAAAGGTGTCAGGATCTCACTCTCCTCATCTTCTCCCCTTGTAACATATTGCATCTCACCGGGGCATTCCCCTGAGTATAACCCTGGGTACCCCCATCCAGGTGATCCTTCCTCGCTCCTCCACCCACAGGGTTGGGATCTAAGAGTGTCAGCCCTCCCCAGGCTACCTGAATAAGGGTTTCCTGAGCTCTACTTGGGAGAACACCCTCGGGCTTCTCACATGCCCACCCCCTATACTGGTTGGACAAGGGGTTTTCATGTGGGAATTCCACCATGGAACACCACCTAGATTGGCATCGCAGGTTTACGGAGGGAGGTTTTTAAAGAGTTCTTCCACTTCTCTTTCTCTTTGGATCTTTCTCTCCCTTTCTGTGGAGTTCCTTCATTACTCCTCAATCCTTTCTGGGCAGTTTTCCCTACCGTGGCCTCTTTCTCCACTTTCTTCGGCTGGGGCCTCCCCCTGGAACAGCCTCCCTTCCTCCCTTAAACTTGAGGGGAACCATCCCCGGTTCCGGAAGCAGCTCAAAACCTTTCTCTTTGCTTCTTCTTTTTCTCCTCCTCCCCTCTGCTGACCTCCTGGCTGTAACCGGAACTGCACTGGCCCAGGTCCCTCCCCCACCAGCGTCACACACCTGCACTGCCCACCTGGCAACCCACGCACTTGGGGACTGTTTCTGTATCCCTACAGTCCCCCTACCAGCCTGACACCTGATGTCTGCACTTACCCATGCACTTCCCACATGCTGGCCATTACTTATTGTTTATTTATTCCCATGTACTGCACTGTCCCTGCCCCCCTTCCCACGCACTTGCGCGATTTGAATGACACCTGGCCTAGTAGGATTGTTGTCTGTCCTCCCTTTGTTCCCTTCCCTTGCCTCGTCGCGCCTTGAAACAGTTGTGTATAGGCGCGTTATAAATGCCATGTCATGTCATACCATAAACGCAGTAAGCATGGTTTACATGGCAAGAAAGGGTTAAAAATATGCGAAACGATAAACTGCCACCAGCCCTGTCCAAAGCGCATCTGCACTTATCCTAAAAAATCCTTTGAGGAAGTCTAGGGCTTTTGGAAATTAAAGGAAGATCCAAGAACACTATACTATAAGGTACATTGTGCAGAAAAGTTGCAACATTGGAAAGGACTGAGGGAAACAAAGTCTCCCAGTACTGACTGTCTTTAAGGGCATGTCAGTTTCCCCATAACAAAGTGAGCGAAAGCAGCTGAAGGCTGTGCTTCAGAGGCAAAGTCAGACTATGGTGTTTAAACAGCAGAAACTGTTGGGGGGTACACAACTGGGGGGAAAACTTCACATACATGGGAATCTTTACTAACACTCGCCACTCCCAGACCAAGGACAGGGGGAATTAATCCACCCCTGGATGAGTCTCATGTTCAGGTCGGTTAAACATTTTGCACAACCCATCAGCATTGTTATGTTGCTCACTGGTCTATGCTCAATAGTGAAGTCAAACCTTGCAGGCTTATGGACCAACTGAGTAACTTTGGATTCTCTCCCTTCATGTTCATTAGCCACTTTAAGGGCTTATGGTCAGTTTGCACAGTGAAGTGGGTCCCATAGAGGTAGTGTCTCAGCTTTCTTAGGACCCACACAACAGAGCAACATTCTTTCTCTACTGTGGACCACCTGTGCTCTCTGTCCTTAAGCTGGCGACTAATGAATCCAATAGGGTATTCCTTACCCTTCTCATCTACTTGTGATAGTACAGCTCCTATCCAATTATCAGAGGCATCTGTCTGCACAATAAAAGGTCTTTGGTAATCAGGGGCCTTGAGAACAGGGGCCTGGTACAAGGATTCTTTTAAGCCATTGGAGGCCTTTCCAAACTCCTCAGAGCAAGTTACCTTCTTGGGTTTCTTAGGAGTTTTGAGAGCAGTCAGGGGGACAGCTATGCTGCCATAGTCTGTTGTGAAATTCCAGTAGTACCCTGCGAGTCCTTAAAAGGTATCACCTGGGTTTGTGTAGTGGGGGTAGACCAGTCCTGTACTGCTTGTACTTTACTGGGTAGAGGCTGTATCCTCCCTTCACCTACTTCATGTCCAAGGTAGACCACTGAAGCTTGTCCAGTCCGGCCCTTACTGGCCTTTGTGGTCAAGTGGGCCATGTGAAGAGCCTGCAACACAATTCTAAGGTGTTTTACATGATCGTCCGAGGTGGCACTGAAAACTGCTATATCATCCAGATATGCAAGACAGAATTCATCCAACCCATTAAGGACATGATTCACAAGCATCTGAAAAGTGGCAGGTGCATTCTTCAACCCAAAAGGCATTAAACTGAACTGATAAAGACCCTCTGGTGGTGAGAAAGCTGTCTTCGCATTGGCATGTTCTACCAGAGATATTTGCCAATAGACTGCAGTGAGGTCAAATGTAATGAGGTATTTTGAAGCACCGAAAGTATCCATCTATTCTAGGCAAGGTGTGTGCATCTGTCTTGGTGACAGCATTCAGAGCCCTGTAATCCACACAGAACCTCAGCTCAGAGGTACCTGCCTTTGGAACCGAAACCCCAGGGCTGGACCAAGGACTACTAGAGGGCTCAATCACCCGAAGATCCAACATTTTGTTGACCTCTGTCTTAATGTAAGACCTTACTTGGTCCGACATCCTGTATCCCCTGCTTTTAGGAGGCACATTATCTCCGGTGTCAATGTCATATTTGCACCAAGTTGCCAAACCAGGAGCTTGTGAAAACAAGGGGGAGAACTGCCTCAGCAAATTTCTCACCTCCTCTTGTTGATCAGAAGTCAAGTGAGGGGCCACTTTGCAACCCTCAATGAACGACTGCCCTGGAACAGGTCAGGGTAAGGTTCTGACTCCTCCTCCTCAACATCTGAAGCCAGTAGCAGTGCAGCGAACTCTTGGGATGAAAGCCTTCAGCCTATTCACATGTAACACTTTTGGAGCCTGTCCAGCTCTTTCAAGGTCCACTATATTGTTGACCTCACCCAGTGACTCCACCACTGTGTAAGGGCCTGACCACATGTCCTGTAAAGCTCTAGGCCTTATAGGAATCATGATCAGGACATGCTGTCCTGGTTTGAATTTGATGAGGGCAGCTTTCTGGTCATGCCAATGTTTCACCAGGGCTTGCTCAGCCTTCAACTTCTCACTAGCCAGAACCATCAGGAGTACCATTCTTTTTCTGAGTCATAGCACATAGTCTACTACGTTGGTAGTGATGAAGGGAGTGGGCGTCTACCATCCATCCTTGACTATTGCTAAGGGGCCCCTGATATGGTGACCAAAACGAAGCGTGAAGGGGCTGAAGCCAACACACTCCTAGGTACCTCTCTGGAGGCAAACAGTAAGCATGGTAATAGAAGATCCAATTTTCTTCTTTGGGGCTCCTCCAGAGCCCCAATCATGCTCTTAAGGATCCTGTTAAACCACTCAACTAGAGCATTAGTTTGTGGGTAGTATGCAGATGAAAAATTATAGGTAACTCCACATTCCTTCCACATGGTCTGCATATACTTGGACATAACGTTGCTGCCCCTATCAGACACAACTTCTTTAGGGAAACCAACCCTAGTAAATATGCCAAGTAAAGCTTTTGCAACTGACTTGGCAGTCACAGTCTTTAATGGGATGTCCTCAGGATACCAGGTGGCATGGTCGACTAGCAGCAGGATAAACCTATTGCCTGAGGATGTTTGGGGGCCAAGGGGACCAACAATGTCAATCCCTACCCTCTCAAATGGTACCCCCACAATTGGGAGTGGTACCAATGGAGCTTGGATTGTTGTGCCACTTTTCCCAGATAACTCCTGCAGTGACTTTCTACTTGCACCCCCATCTTGGGCCAGTACAAGTGCATGGATAACCTTTGCTTGGTTCTCTTGATGCCAAGGTAACCAGCAAGTGGGACTTCATGCGCCAACTGCAAGAGGAAGGGTCTTACAGCAAGGGGAACCACCAACCTCCTATGGACTCCTTCTGTAGACTCTGTAGGCTCACGGAAGAGGACCCCACCTTCCCAATAAATCCTATGCTTCCCAGGAGGTTCACCATCAAGCTGGAAGCAGGCCTGTCTCCTTAGGCCTTCCAAAGATGGGCACCCATGTTGGTCCTTACTGAACCCATCCCTGTCGGGACCACCTTCTACTAACAAACTCTGTAGTTCAGGATGGTCGTGGGGATTGAGGATTTTAGGCAACACTTCTTCCTGTCAGGTTCAGGTGTTTGACCAACTACCTACACCTCAGTGGTAGGTGAGTTAGGGGGAATATTATCTTTCCCTGTCTTCTTTGACTCCTTTAGCCTTGGATTTCCCCTTTGGCTTAGGCTGGGCATTGGACTTGGCCAGTGCAACCCTTGTTTGTGACCTTGTGCATGGTATCTCTGCTTTGTCACCCACAAGCCCTAAAGCTCTGAGGTCATTCCCCAGCAGGACCTTTCCTGGCACTTGCCTCTGGACGTTCACTGGAATCCTGACTACTGTACCATTTATTGTAAGATTTACAGGCCTAAAAGTACTACCTTCTTTTTTTTGCACGCTCTAAATCTCTTCAAGTATTGGGAAGGAGTCTTCCCAAACTTTAAGATGAGAGTTTTCCGTCAACATTGCAAAATCTACTCTTTCAGCTTTTGACATCTCAAAAACAGCACTACAGCCTGAATGGGGTAGTCTGCTGAGCAGCCATGCAATCCTATCAGCATTAACAACTTCTTGAACCTCACATGGATACTCAAATGCATTCACCCAGTCCATGATGTAATTCTTTTAATCATAAACACTGAGCAGATCTGTAGGAAACCTTGGATGAGAGGAGGACCCAGACCCATGTCCAGATCCCTTGGATCCATTTGAAACTTGAAGCTTGGCCAGTTCCAACTGTTGATCCCCGTCCTTCTGTTTTTCTGCCTGTTCTATCTTCAGCTTAGCCATGTGAACTTCAAGCTCCTTCTGCTTAAACAGCAGCTCTTGCTTCTTGAATTCCAACATGGCATCAGCATTAGAGCTGGCAGAGGAAACTTGGGACATTACATCATCCCCGTCATCATGGGCACCATGGATGAGGGCAGCAATAGAACTGTCAGTTCTGTCAGTTAGAGCAGCCTCACCTCCTTCTGCACTCTCCTCCGATACTAGGGCTTTGAGTTGGGACTCTTGCCATTCCATGATATTTTGGATCAGTTCAATCTTTTCACCTTGAGCAGGCAAGCTTCTCTCAGTACACATCATTCTCAATGTTTCTGTCTTTGAAGCATTTAAGGTTATATTGGTAATTGTTTCCATTATTCTAGAAAGGTCTATGGCCTTTACAGTTACTTACTACTAAGGTCACTATGTTTCCTGGGGAAGGGTAATCTGAAATGCCTTCACTAGTGTGCAACACTGGATACCTTCAGTCCTATCCCACCACTGGAGACCGATTTGTTAAAATGGATTTCTGAACTCTGACCTGGTGGGCAGAGATTCAGAAAACCATCCTAGTTTCTTGGAACAGGGTAACCTTCTGTACAAGCCAGACTAATCAAGGTAGCATTGAAGGCTAGGTGTCAGGAGAGGTGCGGGTGACTGAAAGACCTCAATGAGCACAGAGAGTAAAGGACACTGCAAATCACTCCCAGACAGGGGTATCTATATTGAAAATATAATTACATTTATTCAAGGCCTTTGAAATTCAACACACAGCAATTATCAATAGTAAAACATCAAACCAACCCAACACTACTATAATACATATATCCAAAACTAAGCGGCCTAAAGGGATAAAAGCACAGAATGGATTCACAACCTATAAGGGAAGGAAGCAAGCAGTGCAAATAGTCCTTAGGAAGTTCTATAAAAGGAAAACCTAACTGAAAGGCAATCCAGTCCCTACGAAGAGAGGAGCCTAACACTCAATGTACTTTCAAATGCTGGTGCACGCCATAGTGCAGAAGGGCGAAAACAGGGTCTCTTGCAGGGGCTCTAGCAGCTCAAGAAGGTGGGTAAGGCAATGAAGAACAGGTTTCCACTTTTCGTTGAGGGTCTTCCCAAAAGGGCAGAACAGGTTCCAGGAGTTGGGAATGGTTCGATAGCACAGGCTATCTGTGGAAAGAAGAGTGGCCCTCAGGGCCCACTCATGCGTAAAAGTGGGTGGATGCGCTAGGGGCAACCGGTAAAGGTTCAGGTACTCACCGACCCCCGGCACATTCCAGACCAAACTTCGGCAGTCGAGTCCACTTTGGTTGCAGGTTTGAATGCGGCAGTTTTGCAGCTCTGTGGCTTTCAACAGCGAAGTTACATCGATGATTCCCTGGCGGCAAAGTGACAATTTCTTAGCTCCTGGTGGATGGATCAGGCCAGTTTCACTGTAGCAGGCTTCAGGGCTCAGAGGGGCACAGCAGCAAGGCACCTACGAAGTTCCTCCCCACGGCTGGACGATACAGTATCCGTGTGTATTCCAGTTTGGGTGCTCTCTCTTTATTCCAGACCTGGGAATGCCAAGTGTACAAAATTCTGTGTGAGAGTGCTGTGAACACAGAGCTTGCGATGTACCAGGTTTTAAGGGTTGACTCGAAACGGTGGCGGTGTCAGAGCAAAGGTCCTGCGTAAGCTGGTCATCCCACTGGTTGGCCCAAGGAAACTTCCAAGAAGGCCTACTTGCAGGGTTTGATGAAGGTGCTGAGAATAGTTGGTCCCACTATTCAATTGGTCAAAATATCCCTGTAAACTGTGATAGGATATCTGAACCTTCTAGTTTGATCAGATGCACAGGGGTCCAGCTGTACGACAGCGGGCTCAGGGTGCCAAACCTTCAAGCGGGTCACCAGCGGTTCCTCGACTCTGCTTCTTAGTTTTAGGATACTTGGATCCTATCCTAGGTTCAGTGAGAACTCAAGAGATCGACCTGGTGTGGGTGTTTGGGACCTTCTCTTATCCAGAATCTCCTTTGCGCCAAAACAAAGAGGACCCAATGGGAGATCTGCTCACATACAGACACACCAGTCGTGCACCAATCACGGGCCACGTTGGTCCCAGTCATTCCCAGCACACCAGACTCTCTGGCACCAGATTGTTTTTGGAACTAGACAGTCCAACCCACATCCTGGAAGCACACACACAAAGCATGCAGAAACCCATGAAAGCTTGGAGCTTTGCAGGAGAATGCATGCCCAAATAAGGACTGACCCGGGTCGGCTCGACCTGGGGAAGGCAAAGGGGCAAGATGGCAAAGGACAGGACAAAGAACCTCATGGCATGTCCATTTTGGAGCCAGGCCAACTTACTATGCCAAGCGCGGTAAGTGCGCTTTTCATGGCAAGAAAGGGATAAAAAAAATTAAGCTGGCACCAGCACTGTCCAAGGTACATCTGCACTTCTCCTAAAAATATCCTTTGAGTTAGTCTAGGGCCTTTGGAAATGAAAGGAAGACCCATGCACACTGTACTGTAAGGTACATTGTGCACTTGTTACATGTTGCAGAAAAGTTGCAACATTGGAAAGGACTAAGGGGCACAAAGTCTCGCAGGACTGACTGTCTTTAAGGGCATGTCAGTTTCCCCACAACAAAGTGAGCGAAAGTCCAGTGGAGTGCAGCTGAAGTCTGAGCTTCAGAGGCAAAGTCAGACTATAGTGTTAAACAGCAGCAAACGTTGGGGGGTACACAATTGGAGGGAAAACTTCACATAAATTGGAATCTTTCCTAACAGTGTTGGAAAAGGGGGTGGGGGTTGGAGTGTCAGAGTATCCTTTGGGTCAGGATTGGAAAGGTTTGTGTAATGGTAATGTCTAACAGTTAGAATATATGGGAGAGACAGAGAGTGCCATAGGTGTTGTGTGGGAAGAAAAAGAGAGAGTAGCGGAGGGAGGGTGAGGGTAGACAGGATGTGGGGAAAAAGCAGGAAGGGGTAGCACAGGGTAGGCATTGGGCACATCTAACTTCAGGAAAGCAGAAAATGGTACAAACAGCTAACTTCAGGAAAGCAGTGGATGGTGCTAACAGCTAAGCAGAAAACAGCAGCAGATGTTACTAACAGTTAAGTACCAAATAGCAGCAGATGTTACTAAACCATGACTTTTACAGTCAAAGAAATCTTTGACCAAAGGAGAGCACAGCGAAGAGCTAAACTGCTGCCACTCCGAAAGACTTTGGTTCATATATGTTCTTGGACTCAGCATCCCAGTGGCTTCTTCTTCCAAAGGGCATGCATGCGTGGAGGGAATCATTGAGTAAAGTCAAGAAACTGTGCCACTTCACCTGCCAAGGCACCAAAGGTACTGTGACAAGGAAGAACATCTTCTAGCCTTAGGAGTCGTCCAGGAATCCCAGATGCGTGCTCGATCCTGTTCTCCTGTTGCTTCAGTTACTTTGGGGTGGTACAACCTTTGAAATTGAAAGCACAAAGTTATTGAACAATATTGGACTGGGCTGTAAAAGACAACATAAGTTACTCCCTAACATTTCTATTACAGGTTGCCCAGGTGGGGGGGATCCTCAATCAGAATTACTTGTCTAGTCTAAAGAAAGCATTCTGTCACTGCTCATAACTAACCTGACTTTTTTCCTATTCTATGCTGGTTACACCTTATTTAAGAATTCACCTGCCATTTAAAACGGTCTGCAGTTAGTGCAGTTCTTACTGAATTCATGTAGTGTGTGGTACCACCTAGAGTGTATATATTTACCATTCTCTGAATAGGTATTCCATATACAAAGTGTTATTATTTATATGTATATTTGGTAGAAGTAGCAAACATTATTTTATATAAAGAAGCTGTGTTATCACATAACATAGTGTTTGGACATTCCTTTGTGAGGGCTTTGGGGAAACACGGTTCTTAAGAACCTGCCTGCATCACCTCCTGAAAGCTTAAACCTGGCTGCTTGTACATAGCTGGTCCACCACAAGAACTGGATCCAAAAGCGGTGGCCGTGTCCTGGCCACCTGGATGACAGATCCCAGGGACTAGCGGTGTGAGACACCTTCAGGTTTCTCACAGCACTATGAGCTGAAACCAAACCCTGATGAAAGTACTTTAAAACATACATATAGGTTAATGTCTACATATATAGCACCTTTTGAATGTTCATATTTTCACTGTCAGTAAACAAAACTGCCTGGCCAACATATGCCAGAGATCAATGATGTCATCTTTGATGTTCTGGGTGCTAGTGTTAGCAGTGCACGCTGGTGGTGCGAGTTATGGTTGCTTAGCTTACCGTAACTGGTGAATTTCTGTTTTTTTTTCGGTTTTACTTGTTTACAATAACGTCCCTTTAACAAAGATTGTTCATTGAGCTTCATAGGTTTGTATTAGTGCAACTTAACCATAACGTTAAGCAAAGTATTTTCACAGGAAAAAAAATAAATAAATAACCCTGTCTGCACACTCCTTTTATGTGGTTTGGATTCTTCCGTACTGGCTCTCACATTCCCACAGAGTTTATCGTGCCCTTGGCCAATGCTACATAGAGGCAAAGGAGGCATTGAATTATTTTGGGTGCCCGTTTCACTTTTATAAATGGATTACTGCTGCGCTAGTGGTAATGTTGGGTGAAGCTTTATAAGCCATTGTTCTCCCCTGTGCGATTGCTGGGTAGTAGTAATTTTGGTGCCAGTATGTTTAACCAGCAGGTCATGAATTACAGTCCCAGTAAGACATGTGGGCTCATCTATCTACTTCTGATATCTGTGGGCCTCATTACAAGTTGGGTGATGCGAGTAGCATGCAGCGATATTACCGTATACTGCCGCATTACCGCACTGCCCAGTTATGATTTTGGGGGAAAGTTCGAGCATGCACCTCCAGTTGGAGCTGGAGGTAAATCCACTGACTTTCCTCCAAATTTCGGCAGCATTACCACCGGCTGAATTACTGCCACAGTAATTTTGCCAAAATCTCCCATTGAGTCTTATAGACTCAAAATAAATGGGGACTTACACCGTCTATCGCCACTTGGAATCTGGCAATAATACCGCTGGACAAAGTGGCAGTAACGGTGATACAGTTTGGTCGAACCTCTGCGGATTTACTGCCCAGATACCACCAAAGTTATAATGAGGCCCATTGTCTCTTATACTTCGAAAGTGAAAAATACCAAAAACATGAAAATATTATTCAATTATCTAATATTTAAACCTGTGTTCTAAAGATTGCGGACACATTCCTCTGCTGTGTATGTTTATACCATTTTGCCATTTAAAGACTTTTCTTTTTTTTCCAACTGAAAATAATGAGTTTTTTTATACAATGTAAAATAAATGGGTCTTTTAAAGTGCAACTTCTGCCATGTTGATTGCATCTTGACATTAGGTTTACAAGAGAGGAAGTTTGGAGGGCTTAATGGGAGCAGAGGGAGGGGCGAGATGCAAAACTGAAAGTGCTGAGAAGTGCACGTTTGGAAGCACCCTCTGTGTGACAGTAAGGTTCTGGGTTGAGTTGCACATGTGGGTACTTTGTCGTGATATTGGCACCAGGTGCGATGCTCTATTGCATACTAATGAGATTAATGTCAATGAGTCAGGGTAGGTTTGGGAATTCGCAAGTGCTGAGCATTTGCGTTTGCAGTGTGCGTTATACAAATCAAGATACACATAAGCCATGCTACCCAAACGTTTTTTGAAATACTGATCAACATTTGCCTAATGGCTCAGCCTTAAAATGTGCACTCTTGAATACTTTGGACCTGATTCGCATATCTGTTTTCATTGGGATTGCGCCATTATAAAACGCTTCTGTGAATCAGGGCCGTTGTCTCTTGTAAAACATTCTACTTATCGTATTCGCTAATTCAGAATTCACATCATTTTCTGACGGAGACATGGCTGCATTCAGTTGCTGGTCCTTCATCATGCCCAGCCCTACCAGACTCCCACCTCAACGTGCACAAAGATCGGCCGGACAGGGTTGGAGGAGGAGCAGCTGTTGTCTTCTCTAAAGATCTCAAGATTGACTCATTAGAGGTCCATCCCACACCTGGCCATGAAATCATATCAAACTTCTGGTAAACCCTAATATGACTTACAATTTCGCCATGCATATATCGTCCCCTTGACGATATTCCTGAGTAAAGATATTCGGACCTCAATGACAGGGAAGCACTTGGTTGCTTAACTGTCCTCGCGGAGCTCAACCTGTCTCATTTAGCGAGAGGCCCTACACATGTGAAAGGTCGCACTATTGACTGGATAATTACAAATAAGAATGTCATCTTGAAAATCAGCTCCACTTCTTGCCGATGGTCTGACCCTTTACGATATTGTTTGATTTACTGATGCCTAGCAAAATTAAGATGACTCCTACTAATACAACTAAACCTTTGTGGTGTAATTTTAGTCAAATCACTCCTTAATCCATGACTCCCATGCACAACCCACTGTTAGAGGACTCCTTTCACTGGAACCCCTCGGAACAATAGGTTGAGCTGTACCACACCTTATTGCAGTCAGCCCTGGATGCTGTCTCACCACTCAAGAGTACACATCTAGTCTGAAATGCATGCCAAATCACACTTGTTGGGTGGGGGAGGGGTACACCCAGAAATCCCTGGATGCCAGCAGGAGACACAGGCAGCACTATTACAGCACCATGTCCATGCATGTGCCTCACACAAGAACCCTTGCACACGTTCCACACAGCAGAACACACCCTGTCAGAATGGCAAACACTTGTGAAAGCACACGGACATATGGAAGCCCAACTACCACAAAACATCTTGTGTGTGTCATAGTGCGGATACTCACCCTGGCAAAGAAGAGATATCCCACCCTGGCCACTAGACAGTCATGCCAATGGAGTCCTAATGTAGGCACATCCAAAAAACCACCATTCATGAGTAGTTGGAGTCACGACAATGACCATCCCTGGAACAGTGACCCATGACCATCCCTGAGACAGTGACCCCTGATTAGCCAATCACATGCCTGGCCAAATGTACATGATTGTGTCAAGTAGCAAACGCAAAACCAGTCATAGTGAATGCCACAACACATGGCCTAGCAACATGTCACCTGAACATGCAGATATAAGGGTACCCTCATCCAGAAATAAGGGACAGAGTAATGTGGCATTTAGTCACAGAGGTGGAGCATGCAGTAAGTACTCCATTGATTGAATACTGCACCTTGCACAGCACACACCACAATGAAAGTAGGTATATGAAAAGTAGAGTATGTGTACTACATGAGTGTGACACAAATAAGTATTAACATGTTAATTGATTCACTGCTGCATGTAAACCTCAGCCCATGCATGTCCCGGAAGGCGAAGGATGTATGACAACATTGCACTGAGATAGCATGGACCTTTTTCAACACATGCTTCATTCTGCTGCCAATGTCACTGTTGTCTGTGCCGTGTACAACCATGAAACCAACCTTGGCATAATGTCTGCATTACACATGGCTCATGACCCCTGTGTGTAATCCACACACTCCAGCTGAGCTGGCATAAAACATTGCCCATGGGCGTTCACACATCTGTGTGGAAATGGCATTTGGATTGCTGAAGGCATGCTTCCGGTGCCTAGACCATACGGGAGGGGCATTGATGTATGCAGCAGAGAAAGTTGGTAAAATCTGTGCCATGCTGCACAACATTTTCTATCGCAGGCATGTTCCACTGCCCCCCGATACTGATGACCAGCCACCTGGGGAAGGGAGTGATGATGAAAATGTGCTCGAAGCCGGGGCACATGCACACAGGGATGGGGTGAGGGAGGGGAGGTTGGCCAGCCAGGCCCTGACTGACAATTATTTTTGATCTGGTGGATGGGTACATGTAACACATATCACTTGTGAAAATAAAGAGCACTTTAACACAATCATGAATGTCCATGCTTTGTATGCATAATGAACGGGATTTATTATCAGTTGAACAATCCCCCCTGCCCCCGGTGAACTCCCAAGCACACAATCCCCCCTACACCCAGTGAACTCCCCAGCACACAATCCCCCTGTGAACTCCCCAGCACACAATCCCTCCTCCCTCCTGTGAACTCCCTAAAAAACAGTGCAAGTGGGTCCATGTGCCCAGGGCTCTGCACAATTATGCTATGGCCATCTAGGATGGTTGTGGGCTCTTCCCACGCCTGAGTCCCTCTGGCGAACGGCGTGGGAGATTGCGCAGGAAATGGTGCCTGGGTGAAGCCTCCAGGGATCCCTTTGCGGTTGTTGTAGAGGTAGATGCAATAGCTCCAGAAAACTGCAGCTGCTGACGGAACAGATTGTTTGCCTCCCACATCATCTAAGCATGTGCTGATTGGCCCTCACACAGCTCATGTACTCTTTGTCCAAATCCTGTCAGGGCTGCTGTACAGCCCTCCACCACTCTACGGGTGTGCGAATTATGACATGCCATGGTCTTGGCAGCATTGCGTATGGCACGGCTTATTGCCTTGATGTGGCGGTTGTGCTCAATAGACATGGCCTCAAATCTCAGCTGTCGAGCCTCCATCACATCCAGCCACCACATTACAGCAGGTACCGTGGCGATGGGTCTGTCAGGTGTGCTGTTGATTGGACTGACAGCTCTATGAGGGGGTGGCAGGGGAGCTGTAGGGGGACATGGCGGCATCTATGATGGGGCTGATGCGGTTGGAGGGGCTGCCTTCAGGGGAACCATAAGACAGTGTGTCCACATCAGGCATGGGTGTGTGGGCACGGCGTACATGCACAGGTACATGGGGAGTGTGTGCTTCCACTGGCACGTGCTCTGGCTCCCTTGGGGTGTGAATTGACAAGGGGGGTCCTGGGAGTCTCTCTGCCAGACATTAGTCCTGGTTACGAGAGACTTACCCAGAGTCTTTAGCTCACTATCTTTCACAGAGAAGAAATATCCCAAACATATCAGTCTTTGTCCTGCCCTGGGGCAGTCCAGCACCGAAATGCTAGGCAATTCTCCTCTGAACAAGAGTACCAACAGCATCCCCAGACACGTGTTTCGGTCTGGTTGGACCTCATCAGTAGGGAGGAGCTGTGCCTCTCTAAGAATAGTGAGCAAGGGGTCCACGTCTGGATTCCCTAGGGGTGTGCCCATCTCATGAGTGGCACTGTGGCTGGGTGAGGACACCAGTTCAGTGTGTCGTACCACAGGGGATGTGTGGCCCTCATTCGAGTTGGCTCCCTCCACATCCTGAATGCCTGTGGCGGCTCCCAGCTTTTGAGGCGGTGATGCCCTGTGGCCTTGTGGACATTGCGCCGGCCTGAGTGGACTCCAGTGGGGTGATGTAGCATGTGTCTTGCAGCTTGCCTTTTAATGCTGGTCTCTTTGCGGGGTGGTGGTGCTGGTTGATGCGCGTCGGGACATGCGGCTGGATGTGGATGCTGCTTCCCCATCATCATTGCCCTGCGATGATCGCTGCGTACCTGTGGGGTACATAGAGTTCTGTAAGAGTTGAGGGCAGATTACATTTGTATCATGCATTTCATACCTTACAGTGGGTTGGGGCACAGTTTCTATCATGCTTGGCCATTGCATATTAGTCAGTACCCATGTTGTCATTGGTGGAACGTGCTACAGGGGAGGGACACTGCTTGGACATGTTGGTGTGACATCTTCAGATGTCTGTTGTGAATGCACAGCTTCCATATCGCTGTGCATTTGGGGCGCTTTGATACGCACCCACACATCGCGTTGATGTGCCATGCCCATGGATGCCTTTCCCTTGGGGCTTTGGTTGATACATTTTAGGTACTTGTGGTACCAGGTGGTGCTAGGGTACGGTGGTACGAGGGGGTACTAAGGGGTGGCTGTGGTGCATCACACACTTTCCAAACACATACTGGTATTGGAGGGGTGGGCCTAACATGATTTTGCATTTTTCATGGGGTGTGTACTCACCTGCAGCCTCCTGGGCACTGACTGGTGCCTGCCTCCGCTCCACTGACTCCCTCGATTGTGCCCATGTCTATCAGGCTGGTCATCTGCTCCTCCCAAGGTGTCAACGCAGGTGGTGGTGGTGCGGGCCCTCCTCCAGTCCCCATGCTCTTGCTCCTGTGCTGGGCCAGGAGACGACGGACACTGGCCCGCAAGTCATTCAGCCGCTTGCGGCAATCCTGCCCATCCCTGAGCACACAGCTCACCGCTGACACCTTCTGGCTCACTTGTCTCCAGATCTGTACAGATCGCCGCTGTTCACTTGTCTTGCGCTGCTGAGGCCATACAGCTCTTCTTGATGCCCCAGAACCTCCTCAACAAGTATGGCAAGCTCCTGGTCTGTGAACTTGGGTTTTTGCAGCACCCTGTCCAAGGCTGACTTGCCCCTGGTACGTTCCTGTGACATTTTTCAAGTTTTTTAGGAGTGGATGGCTTACAGGGGCTGCGATTTTCAGCAGATTGTGATTTCCAAGATGGTCGCTGCTTTATTTCCTGTTCCGGTGGTGACGCAATTCCTGCGGCGCTAATAGCGCAGCGAATTGGCGGTAGCGTAATGGTTCATCACCACCATTTCCGACGGGCACTATTTGCGTTAACGCCATGGGCATGTGCGCGTGCACGCCAACTCATGATCTGGCGTTGTATCCGCCAAATAGCGTGGGGTTATCCCAAATAGCGCTCGACGGAAAATACGCTGGGATACCGCCCAACTCGTGATGATGCCCAGAGGCCTGCATTACTCCCATCTTAAAAAAAGGTTCTCTAGAACCTTCGGACACTGGCAATTATTTGCCTATCACCAAGGTCAGTTTCCTCCTTGAAATCCTTGACAGAATTGCTTATTTACAGCTACAGCATTTACCCACAACCTACTGGGTACCCACCAGGTGGGCTCTCATCCAGTGCTTGGTCATGACATCTTACTGTCACAACTAACACAGGATCTTAATCCTGACCAATCTCACCATCAGCTGGATTAGCTCCTTTTTATGAGGAAGGTCCGCCATAGAGGTGCTCGGTCAACACCATCTCATCTCCAATTGATTATGCTGGTAGTTTTGTGGCACGCATGTCTTCCCTCCTTTTTTATTCATACATAAAACCCCTACATGATCTTTTGCATGACAGCAAAGTCCAGTTTCAACACTATGCTGATGATACCCAGCTGTTGGTTACATTATCTGGCGACATCGCCGAAAACACCAATCACATAAATCACATATTCAATGACTCGGCTAGCATACCGGCGCTCGCTTTTGTTCTACTCGTGAAAAGTGAAGGTAAGGCGGGGCTCCAAAATGATGCCTGCCTTAGTACCCTTTTGTTAAACTTTCCCCAATGAGCAGTCCTATCTAAATACTAAGCTGATTGTGACATGTCACTTTCCAATTAAGGGCCTACATACTCAGTCAAGAGCTCGCACAGCCGCGAGTAACTAAATCGAAGTTGATCAAATCCTTACCGGACTGGCACCCTTGAATCTCGCCTTAGTATTCATTAAGGTGAGCTTTTTACTTACCATGTATTAAATACAAATATTGAAGCGCTCAGTAAAACAATTTCAAGTACTTAAAGATACACAATTTGTCATTTTTTCAAAACCAGGATGAATCTATCCAAATACTGAATATGATTACTATTAAATCCCTAAAACTTGACGCAGAATGAACAAGAGAAATGTGCAAAATAAATCCGTGTGATACAATTTTTGTTCAGTAAGTACCACCTTCTAAATTAAAATGGATGCATTTCTGCGAATCATAATCTGGTATCCATCCATAATTAACACAATGCTAAGAAACCAGTTACTCATGCATGTGAAGTTGTTCAGCCCAATTTCTTACTTATATATGATCATTAAGCAGAGCACACCTACCCGATTAAATGAATAGTCATTTTACAACTGACCACTTTTCTATTTTCACCTTTTTCTATCAGCAGTCAATCGAACTGTATTTCACCCAGTTGGAACAACAAACAAAGTAAAGCTCTAACAGAATAGAACGAAAAAATCACAAAAACAAATCAGACAAGCAATCTATTACCCTCCTGAGGAACCAATACAAAGCCATAGGAGAAACACGTGTCGAGGGAATTAGGCAATAAGGACCTTATTATGAAGCAATACTAAGGACCCCAACCCTGAGGATACAAGTAACAACAAGGACCCTTTTTGTGGAAGCAACACTAAGGGAGGTAATTAGGCAATAAGGACCTTATTATGAAGCAATACAAAGGACCCCAACCTTGAGGATACAAGTAACAACAAGGACCCTTTTTGTGGAAGCAACACTAAGGGAGGTAATTAGGCAATAAGGACCTTATTATGAAGCAATACAAAGGACCCCAACCTTGAGGATACAAGTAACAACAAGGACCCTTTTTGTGGAAGCAACATTAAGGACCCTACTCTTTGCCCAAGGAATTAAAGCTGACTCAACCGAGAGGTAACACATGATTCAAGGACCTTCTTGTGTAGCAACATTAAGGACTCCAATTTGGACCCTAACTACTAACAAACATTTTCTCTTCTGTGAACGCAACATTAGGGACTTCTAAAATCTTGATTTGTAAATTATCACAAACTCACCAATGATTAACCACTGTATAAAGATTACACATTTAAAATTACACATTTTGTGCTTCTGCTTGTTACTCTTAAACTCTCTTTTTTTAAATCTGTAGGCACAACTCAAAAGGTAATATACCCACTCTTTTTCATTTCTTCCAAACATTGGGCAACCTCAATGGCAATAGTGAGCTTGATTCTAAGATTGCGAACAGGTTGCAAAATTATCCATAGATCCACATCTTCAATGTCATCAGATCATGGATGAGAGACAACTGGCTATGTTTGAACGATCAAAAGACTGAATTACTCTTACTGGCAGGACCTAGCAATATCAAGAAAATTGTCAGTTCCTATGACTTTATTTCTATAAAGACTTATATCATCTTTATATTGGGAAAAGCCAAATCTCCGGGAATCTACCTCAACACTGAGATTAATATGGATGCCCAGTTAGCAGCCATTGTTAGCTCCAGTCATTATGATCTTCGCCTGCTTTGCCAGATTCAACCATTTATTTCTGACTCCAGCACTGCCACTAATGCTATGGCAATTAGCAGGAGAAAACTTGACTATGGTAACATACTGCTTGCTGGTGCACCATCAGACGAGGTTGAAAGGCTTCAAGTGATACAGAATGTGGCCGCTCGTATTGTGGCTAACATCACTAAAGATCTCATATCACTCCAACACTGAAAAGCATGCACTGGTTGCAGGCTTTTCAGTCTACAAATAATACAAATCAAAACTATGTCTATCATCCATAAATGTGTGTATGGGGATGCTCTCTCATACCCTAACACTCGTTTACAATCTTACAAACCATCTTGCTCCCTTCGCTCAAGCACAGAACAGCTCCTAACAACTAAACACCATAAGCAGAGCCGTGCTGGTGGCAGATCCTTCCAAACCTCAGCCTCAGTTTTGTGGAATATGCTACCACAGTGCTTGTGCCTTGCCTCTAATATTGTATCCTTTAAAAAAAGAAACGTGAAAACACATCTTTTCAAAGAACACGTCACATCACTTTTTTGTCCTGTTATGGCCTGACTCTTGGATGATTCGTTTTGTATTTCCGGTTGTTTACTTCTTATTGAAACTTTTATATGTGAAAGCACTTTGATGCCTAATGGCTTATACGCTCTACAAATAAATAAACAATTAGATTAGCAGCTACAAAGAAAATGAGGCTACCTCCTACATTTGCAAATACTTGCTTTATTTTACTGGTAAAAAGAAAATAAGCAAGCAAAAGATCAAACAACACCATTTGGAGACTGTAAAATGTGGCATCTTGTGACTCTAAGCAGAGGGTGAACTGGTAAGGCGGCATATCTGACTATCACTGGCCTCCACTGTGGCTTTCTGGTGTCACCCTTCAGGAATGGCACCTGTAGAAAATATGGAGACCTACTGCCACCAAAGCGTCTTGGAAACCTAGACTTTCACACAATCGTTCCTGTGAAGCTTAAAGGTGTATACACATACAGAGAGAATATGGAGAAGCTATGCTGGGCCTGGGCGACGTGCTGGACACACTCCTGACCAAGCCACAGAGGAAAGCGTATATGGTCCTAATCGTGGCGGCCCTCTCCTTAATTGCGAAAAAGTGGAAGCAACCCATAATCCCCAATGAACAGGAATGGATAGCTAAAATATGGCACTACACTTCAATGGAATTTGTAGCATACACTATCCAAGGGATTACGCTAAATTCAAGAATGAGTGGGACTGGGTCTGAAATTTCCTGCGCAAAGACTACTGTGAACAATGGTGTCCTCAGAGACTAAGACTATTGGATTTACTATAGACTGCGACTTGTTATACCCTGAACATTCACCTCAGAAGATGTGCACAACACAACGATCCAGGGGGCGGGCAGGGGTGGATTGGGATGGGGAGGGTGGAAGTCTGTGGGGGAAGGGAATTGTTAATGTTAATGTTCAAAACTTTAAAATGGCAAGAAAAACAACGTTTAAAAAAGTGTATTCTGATGTTTTTCTGTTTTATAAATAAGTTGAATATGCTGCCTTACAAAATCATAAACTGTGCTAATATCTCCCAAGTACCTCAAGGTAAAGTGCTTTTGCCATGTGAGTCGCAGGGGCATTGGACCCCAGACCACTCAAGCTGAGTTTGGGTACTTGTTTTAGGACACTGGAAAGGAAGGTTGCTCTTTGTGGCATCATGCTGTCTGGGCAAAGGGTGTGTTTGTTGACGATGGCAGTGTAGTACACTTCCTCATGCATGCCAAACACCCTAAGCTAGACTATTACACCCTTTCCCAAGGGTCAAGTTTAGACTATAAGTCACACTAGAAGAACTGTGCTGCTCTAATTAGTAATTATTATTTACCTGCAGCAGCTCTCCTGACAGACGGGAAATAGAGACTGGCGCAGAAACAGGTTGGTCCCGGGTGTACAACTGTGTCTCCTCTGTGCAGGTTGCTAGGAAAATCACTGTAGAGAAGGCCAGCGTCCTTCGTTAAAATACAGCACGCTGTTATTTAAATACTGATACAGAGGGGGAGGGATTTGTTGTCGAGTATGAGGTACCAAAGACATACATTTCATAGAGGAGAGGAAAGGATCAACAAACAATATAAACCTAAGAAATTTGGGAGGTCGCATTATTGTATAGATGTATTATCGATTCTATAGAGATCAGTTGGGCAGCTGTAGTGGGCACTCAGAATGATCTGGATTCAAGCACTGTTTAAATAAATAAAGAATGCACTTTAATTACCACCATCCTTGCTCTGACATACCCCAGCGAATTTAACTTTGTGGCAGGGTGTGCTCAATGGTTTCACAGGTCTGTTGATAATTGCACTGTACCGTCTTTCGGGACGCTGTTTTTCCGGGTTTGTCAGGCTGAAGCGTATTGGTCTACAGCAACACACCACTGCGATTGGATGCTGTGTTTCCCATGTTTTGAGCGAGTTGCATTCTATGGCAAGACTGGAGGCGAGCATTATGCTTCAAATTCATTTATTCTACTTTCCAGCAGTTTCAACAAAACACATACAATAGCCTTGAACAAAGTGTCATCTTGACACTTTCCTTCCTTTGAAACTACAAATCCCAATGTCCTAGTAGTTCCTGTTGCCCAGTCCAGCTATGACATTCTTCCTGTCCCTGGACTCCTCCTCTTCGTTTTCTGCTCTTCAGCAGATAAGTAGCTTTCTTTCATCTCTCTGTGGTTCGAGCATGCTTGGAAGGCTTTGGCAGAGTTAATGATTGTTAGATATGTATTTTAAAGCATAGTGTTTAAATGAGCATGATAAATATGGCTATACGTACATAGAATATGTGTACTTACAATTTAGTCAGAATATATGAAGTGTGCTTCACAGGGAGAGAAGCGCGTACCGAGTTAGCCAGTAGGTAGGCAGTGAAAGGTTTCTGCAATGTTATAAATTCTGCTGCACTTATAGTATGCAAATTATCGAGTGGGAGTGAGGAAGAGCGGCATAGAGGCGAGCAAGCCCTGTGCCGCATTGTCGGCATGCCAGGGGGATCACCCGACTTCGTAGTAATGGACTAACAGGCCACAAGCCTCACTGAGATGGAGGGACAGGCCTCCACCCTCACATAGTCAGAGCGGGCGTAGCGTTCAGGCCCCCTGCTTTGGGGAGGTGGAGCCAGAGCTTGACGCAGCGCATTTATCCGCACAAGAGAGTAAAACTCGGGTCCAGTGGTGTATAGGTTTACACGCACGTTACTGAGATCCCACCAAAATAATCCTACACGGATACCGGAGGGCACGAGAAGCCCAAGCAGCTCCCATACACGCTGCACAGCGGATCAGTTGATTATAGCGAAGCGAAAGCGGTACCCTAAGCCGTATGATAGAGAAGAGTACCTCTCAACAAATTGGGCCCCAGACAATCTGACAAGAGGTCAGAAGGCCTACAGAAGAAGTTAATAAACAGGTGCTAACCACATAAAAAAAAAACAATGAAGGAAATTACTATACCATATATTCTACTGGAAAAGGGGAGAATTGATACCTCCTTCAAGACAGTGCTTAGATCAAATCGGATCAACGCAGCAGTGGGTGTGCAGAGACATTTGATAAGGTACCAGGCACACAGCATGCAGAGATATATCTGGGGAGCTTGTTGACGGATGCAGTGGCACAAGGGGTGGGTCCCCTACAAGAAAGGCTGGGAACTCTGGTGAGCATAATGAGTCAGCCCCGAGAGAGCACCAGAGATACCAATAGCATGCCCACAGGACCCTCAAAGGAAGGGATCAAGGGGAGAAGTGAGACCCGGAAGAGGAAAGCCTCTTCTGACCCCCCGAGTCGACTATACAGGGTGAAAGAGAAGACCCCAGAGGCTGTTGATGTCTTTTCTAAGCTGAAGGAAGCATTCATGCATAGGCCGACGGTGCCAAGCCTCACGACCCCCTCCCCAGGCAGTGATGACCCAGGCTCAGAAGAAGAGCCAGAAGAGGGCGAATTATCTTCCCACGAAGAGGAGAAAACTGAGGAAGAATGGGTGAGACCCAGCAGAGGCAAGGGCAAGAGAGACCGCAAAGAAAAACACCTGGTCGAGGAACCAGAAGAGATGACAGCTATGTTCGACCCTGACTGTATCAGGAACCCTATATCATCAGACTGGCAACCTACCCCCAGAGTAACACAGTATATGAGCATCAGACTGAGAAAGGCCTTAGACACAGAAGTGAGGCAGCGCCTTCGAGCAGTGTCTCCTCAGCCAGACCTCCCGGGGAAGGTGGCGGAGACGCCGGAATTGGACCCTAAAATGCTGCCCTTCGTCTCGAAGACCAGTAAGGATCCTCGCAAGGGTATTGATAGGTGCTGGAGGAGCTTCCAGGAGAAAGTGTTAGACATTTCAGGCCCTTTGGCGAAAATTATGGACCTGGCGGAGAGAGCCAGAGATACAGGAGAGGAAGTAGATCCCAAAGTGCTAGCCAGTTGGGCCCAGAGAGCGGTCTGCCTGCTAGCCAATGCAAACTGTGCCATCTCTTCGGAGAGGAGGCGAGGATTGCACCTGAAGATAGACCCTAAATTGAACGACCTAGCGTCCTATGAAGCCAGAGAGGCAGCACAGGGTCTGCTTTTTGGAGAGACATTTGGCAAGGAGATGGGTCGGTTCGTCGGCACATATACGCTTCGCTGGAGAAAGCGCAAGCTTCAATCAAGAAGTTTTTCCTGGTAGAGTTTATGCAGGGACCGGCCACTATCAGGGTCATGCAGCCAGTCGTTTGCAAGGAAGAAGACCCCAGAACCCCAGGGCACAGTACTGGGAGAACAAACAGCAGGACTCCTTCTTCCCCGCCAGACGAAGATTCCCGAAGGGCACAGAAGAAGAGGAGCCGGCAGAGGGCAGAGCTTTACACCAGGTGAGAGCAACACAATACCCATCAGTGGGGGGCAGAACCCGTTTTTTCTGGGACAATTGGCACACACTTTCCATTGACATTTGGGTTTTGCAAACCGTCCGAGGTCTGCAACTAGAATTTATCCAACAGCAAGTGCAAGCACACTGGCCCTCACAGCCGCGCTTAGCACAATCAGAGCAGGAAAGTTTAGATCACGAACTCCGACAACTGGAGGAAAAGAGGGCCAAAAAGAAGTGCTGTCCGACCCCCAGATTTGTAAGCAACATGTTTCTGGTCCAAAGAAAGAAAAAGATGCATCCAGTAATAAACCTAAAAGAATTGAACAGCTTCAATATGGACGGGATACACCACCTCAGGGATTCACTAAAAGAAGTGGACTGGCTGACGAGGTTAGACTTGAAGGACGCGTACTTAACAGTGCCGGTCCAGTAAGATTTCAGGACGTTCCTAGCATTCCGCTGGGACGACCAGCTATGGCAGTTCAGGACCATGCCCTTCAGACTAGCTTCAGCAAGTTGGGCCTTCACCAAGTTGATGTGACTGGTAGCGGCAGCGATTTGGGAAAAGGGCGCCAGGATGATTATATATCTAGACCACCTCCTGCTTTTGGCAGAAGAGAGGGAGGCGTTAGTATACCAAACAAGATGGGTACAGGACCTCCTGTCCTGATGTCTTCAGGTTTCGTGGTGAACATAGAGAAGTCGGACACAAAGCCAACTCGAAGGATAGATTTCTTGGGGTTTGTACTAGATACCAAGAAATCAACCCTAGAATTAGCAGTGAGGAAGATAAGAGATATAAAGAAGGAGATCAGGGACTGCTTAAGCGAGCAGACAGTATCGCTCAGAGTGCTGGTGAGGATAGTGGGGATGTTAGCAGCATCGATACAGGACATTTTTCCAGGCCCTCTGCATTATCGAGCGCTTCAGAGGTCTGAAATACCATCAGCTAGTACCGTTAGACCAGGTATCCATCATAGAACTACAGTGGTGGTTGAAGAATATTGAAGCCAGGAATGGTCATGGCATTTTCGGGGATCAACCCCATCTAATCATAGAGTCAGATGCCAGTCACATAGGCTGGGGAGCAAGATGCGGATCATTAGAGACCGGAGGGAAATGGAGTGAAGAAGAGCACCCCCTGCACATAAACTGTTCAGAACTTCTAGCGGGTTCTTTCGCTATCAAGGCATTCACCAGAGAGAGAGTGAGTTAATGTGTCCTTCTCAAAATGGACAACATATCAGCGGTCAGATATATTAATCATCTAGGAGGGATGAGATCCCGACTACTAGCAGAGCTAGCAAAGGATTTCTGGCATTACTGCCTTCAGTCAGAGACGTCAGTGACAGCAGAATACCTGCCAGGATCAAAATACATAGTGGGGCGACTGGAACTCGCGATACCTGACGGACTCCAGCGACTGGAAGCTGGACACCAGGATCTTTCAGATCCTGAATCACCTGTGGGGCCCAGTTCACACAGACTTGTTTGCGTCTCGCCTCAACGCGCAGACACCCAGCTACTTCAGCTGGAGGTTAGATCCGGACGCTCGGGGCACGGACGCATTTCTACAACAATGGTCAGGGGAGCTGCACTACGCGTTCCCTCCTTTCTTGATTCCGAGCAGGCTCTTATCGAAATGTCGGAGCGAGAAGAAAGAGTTGATCTTTGTAGTGCCGTTGTGGAAGTCACAAGTATGGTTTCCGACACTAATGGAACTAGCCGCGGACATACCTCGGCTTCTCCCAGACAGAGAACGACTACTCACGGACCCAGCTGGGTCATCTCATCTTCTGAGAGTGAGAGGGACACTGCCGCTAATAGCGTGCAGAGTATCAGGAGACACGGGGCGCTGCCAGACATTTCAGCGAAAGCTGCAGAGCACATCGCAGAATCATGGGCACCATCCACTAGAAGGAGCTATGACGCGGCTTGAGCCAGGTGGTCGAAATGGTGTAGAGGGAGACATTTTCATCCCGTTTCAGCCCCTGTAGTGGCAATATTGAACTTTCTAGCATTCCTGTTACAGGATGGAAAAGCGTATCGGACCATCGGTGTGTACAGACCAGCCATTTCAGCTGGTCATTTGCCGATTGAAGGAGTCCCAGCAGGGGAACCCCCAGTGGTAGTGAGACTGATAAGGAGCAAAATATATGGCTCCCCCAGAGGCAAAGTACAAAAAGGTTTGGGACATGACAGTAGTGTTGCGACTTCTGGAGAGCTGGCCATCAGACAGATACCTCTCACTGAAACAAATGTCAGGCAAATTAGCAATGTTGTTATGTCTAGTATCCTGTAAAAGAGTAGCGGATGTTAAAGCGTTAGAGATTAACAGGAACTCCTTTGGACCCGAGGGAGTCACATTTCCAATAGTAAGAATGACCAAGAAAAGCACAACTTCGGTTCATTACCCATATTTTCTGACTAATCCCAAGTGGTGTGTAGCGAAGTGTATCAAAGAATAGGAGAACAGGATAGCGGAGTGTAGAGCAGCAGGAACTACACAGCTATTGATTACGCGTAGGAAGCCCTTTCAAGCAGTAGCAACAGCCACCATAGCTAGGTGGGTGAGAGAGGTAATGCAGATAGCAGGTATCGACCTGAAAGTATATGGAGCACACTCAGTAAGAGGGGCAATGGCATCCAGAGCGTTTACAGCAGGGGTGTCTCTGCAGGAGATTATGCTAGCAGCAGATTGGGCAAGCGATAATACTTTTAAAGAGCTTTATTTTAAACCAATTGAAAGTGTGGCAGCAACTGTATTAGGGAAGCTTTGAACAAGCATAATGCTTGCCTCCAGTCTTGCCATAGAATAAAGATTACCCCTGCTAACTGTGCAGAGAGTATTAATTCTATTAAAGACAAGGAGGCGAGCATTAAATTCCCACCCAGTCATGTATGGTTTGTAATGTATGTACTTAAGTAATAGATACGACAGTAGATTGACTCCACCCTGATATTGTTATTTGTATGATCCTTAGGGGAAGATCAGAAGACCAACTGAAGAGAGAGCCCCAGAGAGGATCCAGGTTTAATGGAAGTAGTGAGCTCAACTGGGAAGGAGCTCCGTTGAGCCAGCGCCGAGTTGGTACTATTCGCCCTGTTGGCTGTTTGTTGTTAAAAGGTTCAAGTGACAGTTCAGAGCCGTAAAAGAGAGGAGTCGTCCAGGGACAGGAAGAGTGTGATAGCTGGACTGGGCAACAGGAACTACTAGGTCAATGGGATTTGTAGTTTCAAACGAAGGAAAGTGTCAGGAAGACACTTTTTTCAAGGCTATTGTATGTGTTTTGTTGAAACTGCTGGAGAGTAGAATAAATGAAGTTGAAGCATAATGCTCACCTCCTAGTCTTTAATAGAATGAATACTCCCTGCACAGTTAGCAGGGGTAATATTTATTGTATACTACTGTGTTCAGATTCAAGGTATCCTAGGTTGGGGCATATTACAGTGCACCCTAGTCTATTGTGCACTTAGGTCTCCCCGAGCTAGAGCGTATTCCAGTACATACTACTGCATTTTTGTTTCTCCGGGGCACCCTTTATCACGCTGTATTGTGCTTGCAGGATGGAGTGTATCATTTTCACTCCAGGTTTCCCATATCCAGTGAAAAACACACTGCAATAATCCTACAGCTGAAAAAAACAGCGGTTTAAAATGCACTTTTCAACGCATATATATGTGGGTGGGGAGTAATACTTTAAGGTAAGGGGAAGTATGGGGGGCTGCAAAAGGTCTCCCCTGCATATGAATGCATTCAAAAGTGCATTTTAAACAGTGGCTTTTTCGGCCGTTGGATTATTTCAGGCGAGATGTTCACATATAACCAGGTTTCCTAGGTTGAAGTGTAGTGCTAGTGTAGTGCACTGCACCCTTTCTACTGGATGAATAGGTTTACCAGGTTAAAAGCGTATTGCCCTATATACGACTGTTTTGCAGGTTCTTCTCAGGTTATAAGGTAGATTGCACTAAATAGAAATGCATTTTGATTGCAGCTACTTCCCAGGCTCTAAGGTGTATTGCACTGTGTCCTACTGTATGATAATTGTAGTTTCCTCCCAGGCTCTACAATGTATTGCACTGCCTCCTACTGTATTGTAATTTTAGTTTCCTCCCAGGTTCTACAATGTATTGCACTGTCCTCCCAGGCTCTACAATATATTGCACTGCCTCCTACTGTATGGGAATAGTAGTTTCCTCCCAGGCTCTACAATGTATTGCACTGCCTCCTACTGTATGATAATTGTAGTTACCTCCCAGGCTCTACAATGTATTGCACTGCCTCCTACTGTATGGTAATTGTAGTTTCCTCCCAGGCTCTACAATGTATTGCACTGTCCTCCCAGGCTCTACAATATATTGCACTGCCTCCTACTGTATGGGAATAGTAGTTTCCTCCCAGGCTCTACAATGTATTGCACTGCCTCCTACTGTATGATAATTGTAGTTACCTCCCAGGCTCTACAATGTATTGCACTGCCTCCTACTGTATGGGAATAGTAGTTTCCTCCCAGGCTCTACAATGTATTGCACTGCCTCCTACTGTATGTTGATCGTAGGTTCTTCCCTGGTTGTAAGGCATATTGCACTAAACAGAAATATATTTTGATCATAGCTACTTCCCCCAGGCTCCAAAGCGTATTTCACTGTATACTACTGTATGCTGACTGTAGGCTCCTCCCAGGTTCTACAGCGTGTTGCACTGTACACTACTGCATCCTGTGTCCTGACCTCAAAGTCCATAGCGTGTTGCACGGAGTCCCTTTCTGTTGTGCTCATTGGTTTACCTGGGATAGCGCGTATTTCACTACATACCCCAGTATTTATTTCCAGGTTTCCCCAGCATAAAGCGTATGACACTATATTATGGTTATCCAGGTTTTCCCCAGCTAAGGCTTATTGCATCACATACTACTGTGTTATGACTTTAAAGAATCAACTGATCTGTTTATCTCTGGTTTGAGTAATCTATCGCAACCTTGAAAGACTTCTCATTGGCTTATAGAGTGTCGTTTTGCAGAAGAAGAGGGTCTGCTAGGTACTGATAGCCTAGCAACTCCTGACAGAAAGAACAATAGAATCTGTTCAATACGTGGAGCATGCCATAGATAATGCTCTCTGCAATGATACAGCATGCAGAGGCGACGGTGCATAACTACTATTCCCGTCAATATCAGTTTCCACAGACAACTCCTGTGTGCGGGCCTAGACCACGGAGCAGCAGTGTGTCTCCGGCACGGTCAAAAACTGTGCACATTTATTTTACTCCACCAAAATGAGGGTGGTATGCAGTCATATCAATGGTGTGGGGAGTGGAAGTGCTGGGGATGTGGGGTGCCCCCCCGTTCTGTGGTAAAGCATTCGATAAAGAAACAAGGCAAACATATTCAAGCATTTTCTTTTCAATCAATAGACATACATCCCCACAGAGTTCCATGTGAGCAATCCTGATCCAAGCAGGCACAGAGTGGGAATTAAAGGTGGTGGCCGGCCTTAATCAAGACTCAGCCACACCCTTGCAAATCTAAAGACTTTAAACCTTAAAAAGAAAGACCACAAACCAACACAGTTAAACCAATCAGAGTTAAGACATGATTATGATCCACATCCAAGAGCAAATCGGTACGGTCGGTCCCTGGGGGCGGGGCCAAATATTGAGGAGGTGGCTGAAGAAGATCCAAGAAGGAGGAGCATGCTGAGGTGGCAGTTGAAGGAAAGAGCAGGAGGGGAGTGGTAGAGTTCACTGAGAAGGGGTTTGGAGAAACCAAAAGGAGGGAAAAATTGAATTGCAGAGGAATAAATCAAGGGGGGCCTGAAGACAAAATCAGTGGAAAGAGGGCGGCAGAGGAGAGGAGAAAAAGCAGAGAACCGATTGAAGGAGTTGAGGAGATGGATCAGGCCTATTACAAGCCTGAAAGAAAAGAGTTACGGATGGGTAGAGGAAGAAACATGTGGTGAGGCACAGAGGTGGTCAGGAAGAGTGACAGTAGAGAAGGTAGTAGAGCTAGTGTAGGAAAGGTCATTTTAACTGCACGAACAATGCAACTTGTCAAGGACTGAGATGAGATTGGGGTGCTGTGGACATATCATATGTGTATGGGATCATCCTACTATTCCCAAGTGTGCACTCTAATAAGAAGAGTTTCCAACACACTTAATGTATCTTCAATTTCAATGTAATCCCATACCAGAAATTCTGTATCAAAGGATCCACAACATTCATTCATAAGATCACCATCATTACATGTTTCAGGGTTACTATGCCTGAATAACATGGAGACCAAATCACATATGTGGATCCATGGACCTGGTTCTAGTGTTGGGTACTAGAACCAGGTTCTAGAGACAGTGAGGGGAAGAGTTGAACATGACCACAGCTGCAAAGAAGATCTGCTGGCCAACCCCTTAGTGGAAAATTTGGGGTTTACCCCATTGTTATCCAGCCCTGATTTGTGATATTACGCCAACCATCCGTGCAGGCATACGTACGTCCCTGAGACCCAGGAAGATGATCTCTCACAGGATCGAGGACACGAAGTAGAGGACCTGAGTCTACCCAAAGAAGAGCAAAGAAAGATGTGTGGGGCACTCCAACTCCCAGACTCCAAATCCCATACAAAGAACACAATAGCCCATACATGATACACAGGTTCCTAAAACATCTCTTCATCTCCTTCATCTCTTCCGTCTGTGACAATCATATATGACTCACCTAATGAGCAGTGGTTCTAGCCCCTTTTTAAGCACTATCCTGTGAGACTATCCCTTATCTTTTTCTATTCTGTCTGTACCCACCCCCAGCTCTCAGGAAACGTAATTCCTTCAGAGTATCCATCCCAATCTCCTCTTTACAGTGTTTGTATTTCCTCACCTGCTCCTTACCATTGTGGTCTGAATTGATAACAAGACAAGCCAAAACTTTACACTATAGGACATTTGCACCCTTCAAGCTACATAAACCTGAATTACTGCCACATGACTCTTGACCTCTACAATAGCATTTACATACCCTTCCATTATGATGGTTGAAACAGCAAAATCCCGCGGGTTCATCATTCCAGGATTGTGCAATGTGTTGGCCCGACCCTTGCGACACAATTCTCTCCAGTGCTCCTTTGTAATTATGGTATATGCAGAGCATGAATCACCATGTAGTTCAATAGCGATTTCCATCCATTTTCCCAATATCAAGGGAGTTTTGTCTTCTCCAACCTTGACATTAAGCACCACTTGTATTCTGAGCATTCACTCATAAATGGTACACATTTAGCAGTACTCATACGTTTATTGTTCTTAGGTGCAGCACAGAATAACCCTTAATTTCACAGTTGCTAAATCATTGACCAGCAGCAGGACATGATTTTGATTTGAAGTAACTTTCAAGTTTATCATATTGGAAACATTTAATTTTGCTTAAATTCATAATACTTCTCCCTTTCCCCATCCTTTCGTCTGCATTACATTTGATCGCCTCTCCTGTTGTATTGATAGCTGCCACTTGAGACTTAACTTTAATCTTATCACCTCTATTGGCGTAGTTAGTCAAGCCCAATATTGTACTCCAAATTGCCCCATCCAATTTATTTAACCAGCCTTCTATATTTGAATATGAGGCTTCTAGGGAATATAGAATGCCTAGCTTCGCTCGGGCCTGTAACTGTGGACCCAAGGGCATTAGCTGACTCAGTAATGGCCCTGTGGCTCGGGGAATATAGCATAAATATGAAGGTGCCATTGATTTTACTAATTACATCGGTCAGTGTCAATACTCTGTAATTATCTGGATCCTTATGATTGCCTTTCTTAAACACAGTTATCAATATGCAAGATCCTCCCGGAAGCAGGAACACTACCAGTTGCATGTATAGCACTAAATAAGTCTCAGGTAAAATGTGCCCATCACTCAGGATTGGCTTTCATAACTATATTAGCTACCCCATCAGGTCCTGGGGCCCTGGATTGTTTAATTCCCTTAATTATAAGGACAATACTATCATATTCAAATTCCACCTTTAAGCACCCAGACTCTGGTTTAAGGCCTATCACTGCCTCAGATTATGCACCATGTATCTTAGTTAATTGTATTGGTCAGATGGGCCGACGCATCAGCATTCATACTTCCACAAATGTGCCAACCTTTTTTTGTATTCCCGGAGTTCAATATAGCGTACATATCCTGCCAAGCTTTATTCTGGGAAGAGGCGCTATTTCTTTCAAGCCAATTTCTATTTTCATTTTTTTCCCTTTCTGAGGAGCACTTTCCTCTCTTCTAGGTTATGAATACTTTGTCTAATGCATCTAATAGATTGCCTTAGCTGTTTTTTTTTTACCCCCAAAGATTTTGTCATACTTCTTAGAGTAGCCTTTACTGTCTTTAATTGCCTTAAAATTACCCACAGGCAGAAACTAATCTGTTATCTCTTGCATCAGGGGTACTCACAGGAATATGCCATGCCTTTTCATAGTCTAAATCAGACTTGAATTTAGATATGGACGCCAAGTTTTGATCTGTCCAACAAATCCTGTTTCTTCCTTTACTCACTTCTACTTCTTCAATACTGATGATATGTTCGATATCGCCAATATCCCCTTTCAGGACTAATGTAAGAATAAAGTGATCGCTACACACATTGAACTCTATATTTAGTGGTACAGGGATAATTGTTCTATTTCCCCCCCAAATAAATATAGTCAATAGTGGACTCTAACCCTCCTTCTTTCCAAGTCACGTAGGGGGGATATCCCCCAGGACATGCCCATTGAGTCTACTCAATTCTATGTCGAGGATAAATTCTACCCACCTATGACTCTGGACACATCGTCTGCTACCCCTCTCCTTGGTAGAATGCCTTTGTATAATGTTACCATCCTCAAATTCATGGTCTACACAATTCAAATTAAAATCACTGTCTATCATTACCCACTCTTCATTACCACACGTCTGTCGCGCTGTTAGTATATTGTACATTTGTGATTGAATTTCCTCAGTCTGCTAGCCCCCTGGCGGATCATATATATTGAACACTAATAATTTAATTTTATCATCAAGCTCAATATCTAGCACTAATAAATTCAACTAAACCCCTTCACATGTCACTTCATATGATTTTATAGAATTGCGTCAGGCAGTTAACAAGCCACCATAAGGGACGACCCTTATGTCCTTGCTTGGTTTTCTTACATTAATACATACATCTATCAACCAAAGATCCTGTAACCAGCCAAGTTTCTTGAAGTACTTAAAGATCTGCCTTTGTTAGTAAATTAATCAATCCCTGCTCAGCCGCAAATAGATGCATGTGACCTCTTGTGTTCCAAGATTTTATACAGCAGGTTCACGGGTCCTTTATTGAGATGGGAGGCAAGAATGTTAAGAGCCATTTCCAGTATGCCCTGCTCTCATCCTCATTACTAGGACAGAAACCTGCAGAAGAATGTGTTCCTCAGGTCCTTGCACTCAGTATATATAGTAGTAGGCTTATTTGGTTCCATGTGTTTAGAACTAACACATTAATAACGAAAACGTTATCAGTGAACTAAACAGAATGAAAACATTTCGAATTATTTGCTCTTTGTTAATTTGGGGGGGTCCACCAAACCCTTCATTTCCCTAGCTTTATTACCACACCACAACCACCCTTTTTTTTTAATCACTTACCCCCATATATACTTGTAACCCAAAATTCAATATGTTTTTGTTATTCAAGTTTTTCGTTATTAAAGTTTTTCGTTATTTGTATTTCGTTATAATCACTGTATATTGGCTTATTCGTAATCAAATTGAATTTGATGCCTTGGTAACCGAAGTAGTGTGGTCAATATCATTCCCCATTTCAGCAGTAAATCTGTGTGAGATTTTATTAGCTTTACTACCTCAATTGATGAGGTTCTTATAGTTGTTCCTGATACTCAAAATCAGCACTATTTTTCTGTGTTGTCGCACGCTCAGATCATAATGGGGTACTTTCAAATTTTTCCAAAACTTTCTAATATGCTTGTGTGTCTTTGCACCTCACAGTGAATTACATGACATAGTTTAAGTAGGACCTTCAGTGCAAACCTCATTACTTCCCTATACGCAACATTTTCAGCAGAGTCGCCACTTTGACCGCTAGTATTGATGTTATCTTCACTCCCAGATGAAAATGGATCAGGGGTTGCAGATACATTACTCACCATCTAGGTACACACAGTCATTACAGGGAGTAAAGATTCCCCGGAAGAAGCGTTCTCAACCACTCTCAATTCATGTGATTCTTCTAGGAGTGAGCAGCATAAGTTAAGGAGCGAGTTATCATCAGTTGGTGCCAAAACTACGGTATTGTTCAGTGACTTATCAGTGGTCTCTTTTAGTAAGGCCTTCCTTCCCGTCTACGTTCACCACCTTAAAATAATTTGTAATTTTGTCCTTTAGTTTCATACCCGCCTGCTCCCCCTCTCCATTCACAGCTATGGCAGCAGTCTCCCTGCTTTAATATTAATAACAGTGTCTTGATCACTAGGATGCTGTCGACAATCATCCTTATCACCCCCCGCAGGTTATAGCCCTTCTTACCAGGCTTCTGTGGCATAGTTAATTGGCTTACTTAAGAGGCTGCTAGTTTCTGGGAAAATCCGTGATTGAACCGTCCTCCATCCCAGTCCGACCAGACTGCACTTTGCAGCGCTGGAAGCCGTAGTCATGCACTCCGTAGATCGGGTTTACTACTCTACTGCCCAAAACACAAAAGGATGTGGATAAAACTGCCAAAGAGCTTCGAACGTCTCGCTCTTCACAATAGCCACACCAAGAGCCAAAACACCCACGCGGTCACCGACAACAAGGACAAGCAGTACTGCACTGTAAGGCCAGACTGCACTTTCCAGCACTTTCTTATCACCTGCGAGCCAGCGAGGTCGGCAGTGGACACCCCACTCTCACCCCACTATGCTGCTACCTATCAAGGGGGAAGGGACAGAAACAGGGGGTAACCTTAAGATTATTCCCCAGACCTGTCCCCAGGGAGCTCTCAAAAGCTCTCACTGTCGTCAGAGAAATTTCAGGGGCAGCTTACTTCAGTAGCACAGGGCCCTGCAGAGGGACTGCGTTATCTTACAGCCACCAATAGGGCCGTAGACAGCCAGGTGCTATCGCAGGACCAAAGTACGTGTTGCTTGCTTGCTCGTCGGCCACACCTTGCAATTATCCGCTGCAGAGGGGTAGCGCCTCTACCATGCATTTACTATCAATTGCCTCGCTACTATCGAGTACATGCATAGGAACTTTGGGGTTTCAAATCTTGTTCACCAAATAGGCACAGCAACCATGCTTGTGGCGTGGTCGGGAGGACCGTTTTTGTGATGATATTCACCATTTGGGTTACAAGTCGGCTTTAAGTGGACATAGCCATGGCAGGTGTGCAGGGGCCTGACACCTATTACACAGTGGAGATACCCCAGGGAGAAACAAGTGGATTCTGCTCAGGGTATAATAAGTCTGTTGCAGGTATTTGTAATGTGCGAGTCTATATGTTTCACACAAAGAGATGTTCTTTGATGAAGAGCAGGTGTATGCCCACTCCTCATCCGTAAGTGAACTGTTGAGAGTGTTGTCCCATCTAAGACGAGATCAATCTGGTTGCCACTGTTTATGTGCCTTCAATAACTTAAACATTGATGACACCATTTTTTTTATATAAGATGGTGGATTCACTATGTAATGTGCTGTTGGAGAGATCGGTGGTGCTCTGGGAGTGCAGTCAATGGTTTGCTGTAGCAAGTGTCTCAACCTGTAATATAGCAATGTTGTTATAGCTTTTACCGTACCCCTGTCTTTCAGTTGCTCAAGTATCAACAGGGTCCCTCATCATATAGGTCCCCTAAGGTAGTGATATCTGGATTCAAAAATGTAATTGAAATATTTTTGGGGATGTCTCTACCGCTGGATGAGAACAGCAAACATTGGCAAGAATATAACAGGTCAACCCCAGTTAGCCTGGCCATCTTTTTCCAAGCATCACATGCTGTGCACACTGTTTGAATCTCCTGTTTTTTTTATACTGGCATTATTGATGTAGCTCACACTAAGGATGACTGACTCCAATATGGCACCCAATGAGACATTATCCCCTCTTCTCCTTTTCTTTTTTCCGGCACTGCATGGTTTCTAACACCAAGCCACAATCAAGCAAGATCTGTGTCGGTGCTTAACACATTAACAACTAATCCATACCTGACCTGTAACTAACATAAAGAGAAGACACAAAAAAGAAAAAGAAAAATATGCAAAGTGAGTGAACTCCCTCTCCCTGAAAAGGATTGACTGGCATAGACATGACCTCCAAATAGGACAAAATCTCCTGAGTGCTAGGAGAAGTAGTCCCTTTTCTACTTCCACCGCACACAGTATAGTCGGGCAAGTAGGATCCTATGTATATGAGACAAGTGAATGCGGGAAGGATAGTTGTAAGAAGAAATCCACTCCCGCTGCAGGATTTGACTACAGAAACGGTAAGGGACCGACAGTGCTTTTGCCGTCAAGGTTTATGCACGCTTTATAGGAAGTTGAGTGTGTCCTAAACAACTCCTGGGCGGCAATCCGGACAGCACACACTATTAAGCGTGTGCAGTCCCATATAAATATGTTAATAAAGCAGAGGCAGAAAGAATACAAATCTTGCGTAACGATTTATGATTAGTTCCAACAGAAAGTAGTACAACAAGCGTTTGGTGGCAATGTTAACAGCACACATTTAAAGTGGTGGGCGGTACCTGTGGAATTGAGCTAATTTTGCCGAAGGAATAGGGGCAGGATAAATCTAGATCCACTATCTGATGAGGAATAGGTAGAAATATGTCAGGAAAAGACCGCCCAGTTTTTGTGTTTCCAACATGTAATTATGAAACCAGACTATGCAATCATTTATATTGCAGGTACAAAACATGTGGAAAATCAAGTGGTGGCACAAGAGCTGAACCGGACGCATCATCACAACGTATAGTAAACAGAGGCATGGTCTATAGAATGACACAAAGGATGTAAGAAAGAATCTTTGATGTAGACACACATAGGAGACCTTCTTTGGGAGTGATTTCTTATGACTAGTTACTTTGATTTACAACAGAAAGAAAGTGCCTAACTGAAGAGCCGGGAATAAGCAGATACAATGAAAATTCCTTCTCTGCAAGTCAACTGAAAGAGGAAAAAAGGTCAGTAGCGAGACCGATCAGCTTATGTAAAGTAAAGAGTGTTAATAAGCACTTGAATAGGTCCTAAACCTGTGGTGTTTTGATTTTTAGATTACTCTGGTGACACTTGGGTTAGAAGATTGAGGATCAGTGTAGGAACAACAAACATTTGTCCTGACGAATGTCACTTGGAATCACATCAAAGAAACCTTATTTTGGATGGGGTTATACCATGATTAGAAGGCCGAAACGCAGAGCGTCGACACAATATTGTTAACACATCCTTTGATAAAAAGGCATAATAGATATCAAGAATCCCAAAACAAAGGCAGATTAGAATGACACAGAGGACAGTATTAAGTCGCTGAGAACAAGAACCAATTTAAATAGAATGACTATATACACATATACGGTCATAGATTTTGAGAGAATTAAAAGAAATCATTGTGTTTCGTTTATGCTTATTTTCTCTGATAATAGACAATTGTTGAATGAATTATTAATTTTTGACTAACACAGGAAGTTGTTGGTACAAGAAGCAGGGTACGTACACAAACCCATGATTGATGGAATTAGATGAGGCACTTTACAATGTAATGCTTTCTGTGCTATATGGTTTTAGATTTAAAAAAAAAACACCCTCCACACAGGAGGTGTTTATAGAATGAATTAAAAAGTACAAATCTTTTGTACATAAATCACCAAGGGTCTGGAATCTTTCCATTTGTGTGAACATCTTTGTCAGCATGTTTTAAGCTGTTATTGGTCTTTAATCGGAAGATACAGGGAAGGGGGTAGTCTGTGCTTCCTGTATATATGATTGATTATTGCCTTGATACATCACATACCCCCCAATAACAAAATATTGAGGGCTTGACCTATTGTTTCTAAGCTTTTAGAAAGCCTTCAAAGGTTAAGTCAGTTATTTTGACTTCAAGTTCTCATAAGTCCGGTATTATTAAAAATATACCAGTGGGTGAGTTTATTCATGCGTGATGCAATTGTAAAGAGACGGAAGAGTCTGAGAAGGAATGTGAGCCCATGAATATGAGATTTGTAGAGAGGGGCTATTCCAGTGACATTCTGTCAAAAGCCAAAAAACGTAGTCTACAAATGAATAGAAAGCACCTGCTGCAACCAAAGGGTGTGGGGACAGAAGATGTGAGTACAGTAAGGATGGTGACCCAGTACTCCTGTGGCAACGTTAAACTTTTCAAAATCCTACAAAAGAATTGGGGAATGTTGATGTTCGATGATGATTTGCAAGACTATATATCCAAGAAACCAGATGTGGTGTTTACGAGAGCACCAACTCTAAAACAATAGCTATGCTCTTCCTTTTTTAAAATCCATTGAGAAACCTGAAATGTGGCTTATGCATAAATTGAAAGGGTTTTTTAAATGTGCACATGTTGGATGTGTAAGTACACTAAAGAATGCAAGGAGGTCACAATCAATATTAAGCAATCCTTGGTGATTAATGATTTCATTAATTTTAAGAGTACATTTGTTTCGTGTCCATGTGGACTGTATTACATTGGAAGTACAATCAGAGAGCTTAGGGTCTGGATTGGTGAACATTTGTCAGCTTTGAACAAAGAAGATCCGAGATTTCCACTATCGGTGCATTGGGTCCGGCAACATCAGCTGGACAAGAAAGAGGATCTAAGATTCACTGGTTTAGTTACTGTCCCTAGTAATCTGAGAACGGGTGGCAGAGAGAGAGAATTGAGGAGAGCAGAAGCAAGGTTAATATGTAAACATAAACAGTCATGCATGGCTTCAACAAAGAGCATGAGATGGGGGTGTTCCTGCAACCAGCCAATGGTATCAGCAGTACCGAGGGATGCTAGCTAGGAGTGACACATAGAAGTCACAGAAGGCAGGAGGAATGCAACGATTACATATATGAGCATCACAATGGGCCCAACGTGTGCATGCCATTAGTGGTAGAGTTGTCTCCATACGAGTTGCGGTTTGTGATTAGTATAGGGGGTTTGGTTGGAACCTACTTAAGAGTGTTGCCAGAACCAATTGGAAGTGGGGGCTTGACTTTTTGTCCAGTAAGAGTGCGTTGAGACATGTAATCTTCAGTTTGGCCCACCTCGGCACCGTGGACATAAGGTTTTACAAGGTAGCACGCTGGTTTGACAGCAGCTACCCTCTAGAGTTTTCAAACCAATTTTGAGGATAGGAAATTAGCAAAATGGTATGACACATAATGTTGCAGCTGGTGACAGTATGAGTCCATTTATGGATTATATGTGGTTAAGTGGCATTAAGCGGTATGAATTAATTCTTTTGTGCATGCCCTACCAATTTGCCATAAAAACGTGGGCAGCCGTTAGGGTCAGAGCAGGAGTGGGACTACATTACAATTGGATTAAGAGTTTATAATGTAAGGAGGTGATGACGTTCATGTCATGGTTGTCGGGGCAATGATGCAGGGGCCCGGTACGGAGTCCGTCACGGGTAGCTTCCTGTGTGTGTGATAAGCTAGTATAATGGGTATGAGTCTGTTCACTGATTAGACTGTGCATACGGGTACCAACCAAGTTTTCTGTGCAGACCCTCTCGGGTTGCTGTGCTGGCATGGGCAGCCTTGGGGGCTGGAGAAAGGATGGTACTGTCAGAGATTGGTTCAAGATCTTGCAACACAAGGACATAATGACGTTAGCGTCATGGTGGTTATGGTAACAATGCCTACATATAAGATTACTTTGGGATGGGCGCATTGCTAGTTTTCATTTTTCTGAACTGCGGATCACAGCAGCCATGGCCGAACGCCTGTGACTGGAGGTAAATGCTTGGTTCATGTTATGTTATGTTATGTCATGAGAGTTTAGTCTCTGTAACAAGCATTTTTTGTCTAATAGGGTTTAACGTAAGGCTTTTCCTAGCGTTGTATGCAAGTGAGAGCGGAACTCTGCATTGCATTAGAACAATACCATTCAATGAGTGGTTCTAACAAGGTAAACAGCCTTGATTTAGGTGGTGGTATGTTGTGGTCTTGGCACACTAGTATTTAGTCATCTTGAGATATAGCATGGTCTTTTTCTTTTGTCTTTATAGAGTGAGATGCTAACGCTGTCGTTAGAGCGCTAGTCTTACAAGGACCAAGTAACGGTAATTACCTGTTGTATTTTGTGATGCAAAGATCCGTTTTGGGCACGGTGATGGGTGTTACACCGGGGAGGCACAAGGCAGTATTAGTCTTAAGTCATGCACACATCTTGGGTTGTTTGTGGTTTTTATATATTAATGTTGGTAGTAGAAGGGATCTAGAGTTTTGTAGGAGATACCAATTTTATGAATACTAAAGAATTAGGGCAGGCGTTTTGTTGATGGCCTATGTTCATCATAGAGAGGCTCATGAATCTATTTAGAACTGGATGTTAAATCTTCATTTCTTTTCTTCCCTTTAAATCGTGGCAATTGATGATGCCGTTACGTGCTGGTGGAAATCCTATACAAATTCTGTTTGGTAATGTATAACTTTGATGTGGGTATGTTTTCTGTTATCATGACAATATGATGGTATTGACATTGGGGTGGTGGAATGTCCATATCTATGGGTTTGTCAATGTATAATTCTGTTTGCAATTCATGTCAATACAACACACTTGATGATGTAAACGCATGTGTTAGTGTTCAATTTTGGTTTGCCCTTGTAAATTGTAAATTTAATACATCTGTACAGCTACGGTAGCCCTGAAGAGGACCCATTGTGAGGGTCGAAACACGTGTTGGCACACTACTGTTCCAATGCATTTAAAAAAGAGGAATTGCCATCCTTTGGCCAATGTTTGCTATTGCTTATTGTTGAATAAGGACATTTTTGAAGTGTACACACAGGTGTATGCGCATGTGGCTTAGGACACCAACTTGCTCTGCTTTTATCTCATATGCAGTTTGTATATGTGATGTTTTTGATCGTTTTTCCCTTGTTTTATGTGATTGTACCTAAAGAGAATATGTTGAATAAAGGTATATGAATTGATGATTAACAAAACCAATTAACAAGGGATGTGAGCAAGGTAAAAAAGGAGTTTTGATCAGCCCAGGTGGGAAGCCAACAGAGACTGGCAACTAAAACCCTGGGGGGGGGGGGGCAATCCCACTATATCTTCAGTGTTGAAGCCTGGAAAACATACAACCCTGAAACACGAGAAAAATTAGATAAAGCTCACAAGTGAACAAGATAAAAGGTCCGACAGCCTCAGAGCAAGAATCCTTGGCAAGAGAAGCCAAAAAAGAAATCAAGGCAACCATCATTTAGGAAAACCTGAGCGAATAGATTGTGAAGAACATATGCGATGACAAGAGTGTGAGGCACTATTGGAAGGAAGAGTATTCCAACGATAGGACCACAGAAAGCACGAAAACCAAGAGTTGTTTAGAGGAATGAGAACAGTTGATAAAATAGACTATCAAAGGAGATTACGCTAAGTACAATATGCAAGAAGGAACCTGCATATAAAAAAAGACTAGCCAAAGAGAAGACCAGGAGAAGAAGAGACTTTCTCTTGCCCTATTAACTTTAGTATAATTAGTGGTAGGATCAGGTAGCATTACTTTGGATGGAGGACATATTTACTTTGGACTTCCTGACATCTGATGAGCAGCTTTAGTTGATTTAGATAGGTAGGGATTCCTTTTAGCAATAGGGAGAGGGATTCTTCTTAGAATTTCTATTAAAGAGTTCAGAATGTCCACAATGTGACCAACGCCTCCTTCCGACCCACCAGTGTCTATTGATGTATTTTCTTTCTGTTGAATTTGCATGTTTGAGAGACTAGGAATGTTTTACCATATTGTAATTGTGGTTTGTGTGTAAGAATTGTAAGATTTTTGATGCCATCGTGGTTTTCTGTATTTGAATCCGCATGTTGTGATGGTATGTCATTGTGCCAGTTTCTCGTGTTTTGTGTTCATTTTGTTCATGTCAGTGGAATGTGCACATGATGCTGCTTTCCTTCTCTCCCTTCTTCTTTATACAATAGTTATCAGTGTAGCAGTAAATGGGCACTTGGGCTAAGGGAATATACTTTATCCTGGTCTCCCTCTGCATTGTCAATCTTCCCAATGTCCAAAAATGTGGCCGTGAAAATTATCTGCCGTCTCCTCAAACAAGATCCCTTTTTTCAAGGTCATTCACTCTTTGCTCATGCCTTAACAACATGGCTCCTCGGTCTCTGAATAACAAAGCCCATCATTACTACAGTGCAGTCATCCTTTGAGAAGCTCTAATCATCTGCTTCTGTGACGCCTTTCCTTTTAAAGTATGTATGTGTTGGGGAGTATGGTGGGTTGTAGTCTTGGGCTCCTAACCCTGGAATGATTTGCCTAAACCAGTCCAGAACATCAGCTCACTAACCAACTTCAGGGCTCAGATAAAAATTCTATATCCATTAGCAATATGACAAGCTCTCAGAGTTCCGCAAGGGCACTGGTTGCGCTGTACAATTGTTAGCATTCATTGTTGCATATGCATGTTGTTTCACCTATGTTTGAGTTGTGGTTTGTGCATTTATTAGTGCAGTAACAATTATGATTCCGTGGGTGTCAGTTTTCTTCTGTTGAATACGCATGGTGTCACAGTAGAAGAGTGCGTAACATCTGGTAGGTGTGAATCTGTGTCACTCTGTACCCATCATGTATTTATGAATATATGAATATTTTATTTTTAATGGGGAGTTTCTCAAGTTTAGCTGATCCAATTTTCAGATGTTTTCAGCATTCACTGATTCAAAGGTAAGCACTAGATTTATGTCAAAGCTGTGAAAAAAAAGTTGACAATTTTCAAGATGACGCACAAAACCCTGTTTTTTGTGGGCTGTGGAAAACCCGATGCAAATAGCACTTTTGATCATGAAAATTACATAGAGCATGTAGAATGTATGTCAAAGGATGGGGTGATTGGCCCCAAACAATGTATTTATTTCGCTGATTGGGTTTTTATAAAGCGCTATACAAGGGCCTCATTACAAGGGTGGCGCTCCCGTAATGAAGGGTGCCGGTACTGGACCATCACCCTTCGTTACAGGAGCGCCGATTACTAGGTTCCCTTTGCGGGACCCGGACCAGACGTCTGATAAAATCAGACGTCCTTTCCAGGTCCCGCGAGGGGAAGAGGGAGGTAATAACGGGCCATTCGTAATGTGCCTATTACCCCCTCCCCCCACTCCCATTGAGCCCTATGCAACAGTACCGTAGAAACATGCAGATTCGACTTTCTTAAAGAGAGTAAGCCCACAATGGCAACTAACAATTCACATAGTGTCAGAACTGGAAAACAAATTGTGATGTGCAGCAGACTGCAAACTTAGCTAATAGGAGTAACAAGAGAGGAGTGACAGATAAATAGAGAGCAGTAATGTCTGTTCCCCCCTGCCCACACGTTTCTTACCTTGTCACTCGCTGCTGGTTGACAGCTGTGCTGCATGCTCCCATGGCGAACACTGGCAAGCACCCTCTGGAGCTCCAGCTGTGGGAGCTGCCCTTTGCCTCAGCTCACTTAGCCGGAAGGGCTGCAATGGGGAGTGGGACTGCCCTACTGGGTTTGAATAAGTGGGGAGAGCACCCAATCAGGGACCGAGGGAGGACAGGAGGCAGAATGGAAGGAGGAGGGGGATCAGGAAAAGCATCCTGCGAGGCAGCAATTACACAGATGCAAGCAGAATCACTGGCAACTATTTAGTTCAAATCAGAGCAGGAGTGTAGGGATGTGAAAAAGCTCACTGCAGTCAACTCCTGGTAGCAAGAAGCCATGAAGAGCGTTGGCTATGGGCAGACCCTCAGCGGATGTAAGTATCACAGGCAGCAAACCCAATCAGGGACCGGGGGAGGTGGAATGGAAAAGGAAGAAGAAGGGGTTCAGGCAGTGGCCGGGGATCAGGAAAAGCAGGCCACCAGGTGGCATTTACACAGATGCAAGTAGAAGCAATGGCAACAATATAGTTCAAATGAGAGCATGAGAATAGGGATCTAAAAAGCTCACTGCAGTCCCTCCTCTTAACAACTAAATGGTAGAGTATGTGTGGTAAAGTATTTTTGGTTGAGTAAAAAAGAAAATGGTCTCTGGAACTCCATCTAGATAAACCAGCAGTCTGGAGGTAGTAGAACTAACACACTGTTTATACTGATTGTAAGGGAAATACAGATGAAAAGGCCTCAAGGTGTCCAAAGTAAAGGCTGAGGTGTTCTGCAAGTCCTGGTCTGGTCCTGGTTCTGGTCACATCATACTGTATACTTGTACAGTACTTGTAGTTTTACTTTTCCACTATAAGCGTAGGAAAACTACCAGAAAGGAACATAAAGAACCCAACAGCAAGCAATGACTATGCACCTAAAATAGGACATTGGCCAACTGCAGGTCTATAAACTCTCTTCTTTGGGTGCATATAGGATTATATATCACTGCTTTATGCAAACCTTTATGCGATCCTACATCATGAGATGGATACACATATTCAGTGAAAGGACTTTAGTTAAGAAACAGTTAATGTGAATCAGGCCAGTGTAGCAAAGCCCCTCAAATACAGTGAAAGGACTTGAGTTGATGTTATGTTAAACCAACAATACCGCTGAAATCCAGCAGGTATTGTAAGACAGTGCCACCTTAACTTGAAGCAGCTGCATTGGCCACACACTGATGGCATCAAATATGACATCACCTATATTGCCATCGATGACATCTCTAGAAATTGGAGAACCTTGATGACATCATAAAGGACATCACTGGAAGGTAAATGTCAATAAGATAAATGAATGCCCTGTATTTCAAGACATTTGAGAAACATTCCACAACTACACATTTAGTGCATGCTACCAAAAGGAGAAATATATAGTTTCAGTATGTTAAAGTCTTTCAAAATGTACCTCAAGGTGAAGAAAAACTCCTGTTTCCTGTATGTATGTGTAGAAAGATCTAGTTTTAGTACAGAACTGCATCATCTTCATCTATCCTAAAAACATGTAACTATAATCCTCAAGGATTTCACTGGTCAGCTTACTGAAATTCAGCACTCACAGTTGAAGCAAGTCCACTTTAACTGTGCGCCCCTTGTTGTATAGCATAGAACCACAATGATGGCATCACAGAATTAAAAGGGTTTTGTTATACTATTGTCCCTTTGGGGGCCCACAGCCACTGTACATGTTGCACCAATATGTTTCTTTGCAGCCCCCTAACCATGCTCTTTGGCCATGGCAACTGTCCATGTTGCACCAATAGGTTTCTTTTAGGCCCACTAGCCACAGCCTTCGGCTGTGCCCACAGTACATGTAGCACTAATAGCTTTCTTTGGGGCCCACTAGCCATGCCTTCAGCCATGGCCACTGCACGTGTTGCACCCATGTTCCTTTGGCCCCCCTAGCAATGGCCAGTGGTACAAAGACCCATTTCCCCCGTCTAGAAGAAGTGATCACTGTAGGTGTAAAACCTCCTTTTTTCTCACTTTCTCACCATTCCCGTGGGATTCCACCAATAATGGCAATCAACTACACATACAGTGTCTGTGAACTACTCATGCCCGCAGTATTCCCCCGATATTCAAAAAACATTTGAAAATCAAAGACTCGTCCCAGTCCTCTTAGGCACTCACCAAGTGCCCATTTCCTCGTTCCATGATTCACCAATCCCTTCAGCTGCTTTTTCTCTCCCTTGCCTTCCCCATTGCCCCCTTTCACTGTTTTGTTTGTGTGATGCATTTTGTTTTCCAAGCGCATCTTCCGTTGTAGCTGCAGGAATCTCACAAGATTCCCCTAGTATTCCCCCGATAATCTGAAAATGTTCAAACTATAGCTGTCTCCCCAGACCATTCCCAACTTTCCAATTTCACATGTAATCCTCTTCGCCCTCGCCACCTCTAGCCTAATACAATTGAATCCTTTTTCTTCCTCCAAATAGCTTTTTGAGCACATTTCATTTTTGGATTACCCTGGTAATCGCACACATCAAGCAAAAAGATAAACAAAAAAAATGGCTGTTTTAATTTCTCAAAAAACCTTCTCTGATGCAAAGCACCATGGGAGGTATTGCTATATTTGTGAGAACAGAGGGCACCACATTTCATGCCAAATATTTGAAAAACCTCTGGACGATAATCCCAAACCTGTCCCTGAAATTAAATCAATGCTTCTTGCCCAAGTTGTTTCAGAGAGGCACATCTTCACCTCTTCTACCATAGCATTTTGGTGCTGGACTGCCCATGTGGGGAGGACAAAGACTGATATGCAAATGGTCATTTCCCATCTGTGAAAGGTACAGTGAGCAAAATGTGTGTGCTGCAAACTCTCATCTCAGAACAGGTTATCATGCCATGTTCCTTCTGGAGAGGAGCGCCTGCTACCTTTTTTGAAACCAAGTTGTTTCTTATTTGGTCCAAATCCGCCCAGCGGTATTTGCTCATCAGCTTTACCAAATGTAGACTTTTTCTCTATGGGGAAAGTAAGCCAAAACAGCATTTTTTTGCTTACTGAATAACTATCATTTTTTAACAGATCCTTCCCAAAATGTATAATTCTGCAGAGCCGATGACAAACCGTTTGTTTGGAAAATATTATCCATATCCATCCTGCAAGTCAAAAGTTACTGGTAACAGAATTTTTAGAATTCCTATGATTTAAGGCTTATAGAGCGGCTATCACCACCGTATAATATGAGACGTGCTCCAGGCACGGGACTGTCAGACTATATTACACTGATGATCCCTAGTAAGGGCGAAACCAGGCATCTTGTCGTCTGCCATCTTGAGAAATGCCAGTCTTGGGTTGATTAAGCGATTAATAAAATAGCACTGCCCTGTAAGACAAAGGCAATTTTATGGAGCAAAGTCTTGCATTAGGGTTCATTTGCATACCCACAATGCTGTGCTGACGTGGCTCTGAAGTGGGGCTGACCTTCCCACGATGGCTAATAGGTGGTATTGTGGCATGTGAGACTTGACTCACGTGGATTATTCTACGACTATGGATTGCTGGCCCATGAACAAAGAAAGAAAAATAATTTTCAGAAATCATCTTGATGCTTGGGGTTTACGAAAAGGTTACAGTTTATCAGGGAGTATATTATAAACTTGTAAACATCCCCCTTAAGCGTGCAACAGTATGCTACAGCAGCAAGGAATTTCCCTTTGGGGCTCAAATAGTCCACAACCCCATTATTTATTTTGGATAGTTCGACTTTTCATTAACTTTCTTAGATTCGTGCAAGAGGAGGAATGTTATTGTCAAATGCAACCCACATTGCATTAAATATCAGAGTCCTTGTCCGTCTACACTGATTATTTCTAAAAGAATTGGCTCTGCTCTTTTAACAGAGGGGACAAAACAGAGGTTTCCAATTCCAGACATACAGCATTGGCTGGGGCGCTTGATTTGTTCATTCCTTAAAAGGTGCAGTTCAAATTTCATAAAAGAAAATGTTCCCCATACACCCTCCTGAAAAAAGGTACTTAGAAGTGTAGATTGTCCTTTGACAAGTGTCAGAGGATCTGTACAGTCTGCAGGAAATTAGCGCTATTGGGGGAGGGGGTGAAAGCGTTTGTTAAAGAGCTGAAAAGCCTCCTTAGGTAAATGTGGAGCTACAGCCGGTTCTGCGGGTTCCCTGAATCGATGTAAACCCAATGGGTAAAGTCCTGGCCCTCAGGCAGCGCGAAATGAGAATGGTCTCAATTGCCCTTTCTGTGCAGGAGGGATCAGCAGATTACCGTGCAGCATATTTGGTCGAAGGAGAATTAGTTGCAGTTTTTTGGGACGAATTTTGCAGCATATATATAAGGGTGGGTTTAGAGAAATAATGCAGGGGTTGGAGGGGGCTGATCTCCCCCCACACATATATATATATATATATATATGCAGCAAAATAAATCTGGCAAAATAAAAGCAACAACCCGACCAATGAACCCCGCCCCCACCCCCCAGAATTATTCTCCTTAAACCAAATGTTTTAGAACACATCACCTTAAACCATTCAGGGATCACCCATGAAATTCACATTATGTATTCCGTAGTACTCTACTATTCGGCCGTCTGACCCCGCTGACAGTGCCGAGAAGCAGAAATTGTACTACCCAAGGTATTTCTGCTAATGTATACTTCACTGAGGGTTTGCTGTTCCAAGGGCTCTGCAATTATTTGAGTGTTGCGTTAAAACTGAAGAAGAATGGATAATAGGTCTATATTCACACTTCTTTCACTGCTTCTCCGAGGTCATAAGGTTTTACCATATTATTTCACTCTGCCGGATCGCAGCTGCACTTTGGCATGATCTAAGCTCTAGTATATACTCCATTTTATTTTTCTCGTGGGTTGTGTTTGATGTCTTTTGAGAATTGGGCTTTGTGTAGAACCCTCAATGAAATCTAAAGATACATAGGACGAGAGGCACAATTTAAAATGAAGGTTTTTGGCAATTCACAGAGAAATGTTTCAGTGTGCCATTGATTGAGGAACATTTTTGAGAACCGACAAAGTGCCTATAGACGTAAAGCACGTGTTGAAATGCATAGGACCATGTCATTGTTGCTGCAAATGGGATCATTAGGGCCGGATGTCACCTGAACGGCTGACTTATTGCACAACCAGGGATGAGGCTCTCATAAGACACCACCACACTGGGAAAAGGGGTGAACCGGACTATACTGAAGGCGTGGTGAGCAATGCAGAATCAGGGCAATAACTCCAAACAGCAGCCTTAGAAGAAAAAATGTCCTCCCAAAGTCCCATTCTGGGGACAACCCGCCCCAGCGTTGGTGAAGAAACTTCACCCAGCCCTCCAGAGTACCCAGCTGCGGGCAAGAGGCAGACAAACACAGGAGAAATGGGCATGAGGCAGTTGTATGGCAGTGCTACACTGGCAAACTAGAAAGGGGGACGGGAGGGGAGAAATTAAAGGACAAACAAAAGAGGCTCACGCTTCTTGGATAGCGCAGTTCCTGCGCGGTCAACGCCATTCTGATTGAGACATTTCTCCCCAGCATCTATGTAGATGATTTGTCACCAGCAATGTTGACTTTGATGATCTATCACAAAGTGTTTCCCGCGCCAGCAGGACTCCCTTTAGGCTGGCCTATTAAAATACTTCAAAACTGGGCCGAAAAGGATCAATGAAGTCACAAATGCCAGTGACAAGTCCTCCGGATAGGTGCTATTGTTTCTGCTAAAACTGGTGATTAATATATCTGCATCTGCAAGCCCGTGCACAGCAACAGTATTCTACCAAAACTGTGCATTATTCAATGAGGAGCATGCATCTCAATGTACCCCCCACCCATGTCTCAAACCATGGGCCATGCCCTACCAATGCAACTAAAATTGATACTTAGCCTAGACTTCAGCCAGGCAGAGTGGGCCCTTTACGCCCCCCCACCCACGCATCCCCCACCACATAGACACACCATGGGTCTGCAGCGATACCCAGAGGTGACACCGCCCAGGAGCATGGCCCGGCCAACTCACCCAAATGAGACACTGTGCCTGACCTGCAGCCAGATCCAGGAGCCACTTTATCCTCTCAACAGTTCTCAGGGTATATTACATCTGTTGGCATGTACTGCACAAACATCTGCAATGTCATCAGTGTGCTCATGGGCTACGCAAGAGTTGGCTTAACCCCTGCTCATAGTTAAGGTGCTGTAGCTTCCAACAATTGCCAAATTGGAAAGCCTTCATTGCATTAAACTGTTACCTTAACACCATGTCAACAAACTAAATATTCACTATATTTCAAGGTTCGCGTTTTGCTAGATCACACACACATCGCCTGGAGTGCTACAGTTTTTCCAATTCATATGATCACAGACTGCATATTAAACTTTACCAGCATATTTCTAAACTAGGCACTATGAGGTTTTCCTCATTACATGTCCTTGGCCAGTGGCCACTTTGCAACAACGAGGGCCCGGGACACCATTGCTTGAAATATTTAGTGTGATTTAGCAGATATCTCGAAAAAGGAGTTTGTGATCTCTCCCCTTATTCTTGTTCCGTTAGAATACTTCCCAGTCATTGATAAGATTCCTCTTAAGAAAAATCACGACCGTTGAAAACATGGCCACACTGCTCATGTCATACTCGAAGACCGCGCCTACAAATAAAAGGTCATCCCCAAGCACCCTACAAACTCGCCTACCAAATGCTACTCTTTTACCCATTCCATATCCACCCTAAAAGGCATACACCCCCCTCTTACCCCACCCCCTACTGTGTAGTAGGTTGCAATTTCCATTCCCACAAGAACACACTGAAAATCCTCAACTGGTGCAAAGCTCTATGGTAGAAAAACATTTTGATTTCGGAACACTCCACTGAAAGCCAATTAAAACATGTTTTTAAAAACCAACTAAAATCACATCTACACGGCTCTGTGCCACTCCTGAGCAAATTTTAAGAAGAAGCCAACCATAATATTTAATCAACTTTAAAAAAAAAAGTAGTAGGCCGTCTGAGCGGAATCATTTGTGGAGACTTATAATTTGGCAAAAAAGCTATAGTGAGGGAGAACATACTTTGCGGTTACTCTGCCACTTGAGCACATCTTCCAAGATGCAGGTGGTAGAAACATTGATCTCTGCAGGTGCTTTTGCAACTTGGTTCGAAAATACCATCCGACTTTGAACTGCATCAGGAAAAAAATGTGATCATGTTTTGCTAACTGAACAAGTTACCCGCTTGTGAAGCAGTTTCAACATTGATTTTACTTTTATGATGAGCTTATTTGGACAGGTTATCCAAACTAGCAATATGCTTTTAAAGGAGAAGCTATATATGAGGATTACGAGTGTCAATAGAAATGTATCTCCACGCATTTCTTTTAAACATAAAGCAAGCTAGATAACCAGGAAATGTCTTTTGCTGTGGCCACAGGTGCCAAGAGCGGTAAGGCAGGCTTGGGGCTAAGGCAGACAGTGCAAATTATCACCATTTCAGGACTTCCTTCTATTGCAAACAAAGCAGAGCCTTTTTACTGGGGAGGTTCTTGAGGAAGCAAGTGCAAGCCATTATGCAGGACTTTGGCTTTCATTACGAGTCTGGTACTAAATTTGCTGATTTAACACCAAACCCCTTTACCATTACCACCACTCGGTCCAGTGGCATGACCATTGGATTACAAGTGGTGTTAGGGCGGTGTAAATCTTTCAGACTGCATGGGAATTATTTTGTGATTTACAGCGAGAAGTAATGCAGTAATTTAATGAGCTTAACATATGGCCTCATTAAATTACTGCATACTTATCGAATTTGTTTTGGCTAGTGGAGAATCTTTATTTTCAATGTGAAAAGTGATACTAGTTTTGCTCTGCGCAACCCACCATTCCCTTAGGTATTTTCAATTTTGGAAGTCCTAGGGGATAGCTTCCAGGCATGTGTGATGCTGTGGGCTACTATACATAACATCATACCTACAATATAGAGGCAGTGTGCACCCACCAGCGTCTATACCCCTCAATCTCCTAGCTTTTTCATGTATTGACGATAGGGTGCCAGCACAGCTATAAGTGTCAAATAACATGGCAGAATACCTACTTAAAAAGGAAGAGGATCGAGCGGTCCTTTTTTCTCCAACAGGAAGTACTAACAACGCCTTCAGAATACACAAATCTCAAACTTTAAGTCAGAAATGTGTACTACTATTGAGAAAAGGAAATTAACTAATATTGGGAGCATGGACGACTAATTATTTCGAAAATCAAAAACTCCCTGGGGTCTTATCTTTCCAAATTTTGATAACAAGGAGGACCAAGATCTTACTAATAAACGGGAAGAAAAATTGAATCAGAGTTCCAAAAATATGATTGAGTAACTAATCAAACATGTGAAAAGAAAAAGAGTCCAAGAACACATTTCAAAGGCGAAACAAGAAATCTCAGACATGCCAAACCCAGACAGCACTAAGGAAAAGAACTGGATGTATGGATTTCTAAAGACCCATCAAGATGAGATCAAGCTACAAAAATTTAGAAAATATTTCAGAGATAAACCTGACTACTGTGATGGGAGTTTACACTTTTCAACCTAAATTTGACAAAGTACATTGAAAGGCAAGAGAAAGCACACCGAACGGGCAGCTCAGGTGCCGAATCTGAAAATGAAACCACATGTCAGCCAGACACTAATGTGTCCGGTATTTTGAAAGCAAATTAAATATTTTTTTAGAACAAATAAGATGTTACAGAAGAGGGACCTTGAGAGCCATCAAGCAGGTCACATTTCATGATCCATTGGTCCAAAATACCATAAGTGGAGCACAGTCCTAGGGGCAGGTGGTGGGGCTGGAGGAAGCTCAATGAAGACATCGGTCAAACAAGCAGACTGACACGATCATGCGTTAGGCAACAGACAGGAAAATGATGGGCACAGATTTGGTGTTTAACCTATCCAGCAGACAATTGACAAAGTGTGAATCAACTTTACTTAGTAATGGTTTATCATTTTCTCCGACCATAGGTGCTAACTTGACAGACTTTTAAATTGATATATTTAAATTAATAAGAAAACTGTAGATAAAAACGTTTTTTTTGCTACTCAAGTTTAGATATACACACCGCCTTCTAGACAAGAACCCTCGAGTCAATTGACAATGAGAGATGGAGAACATAAGTCTTCTCATGTCACTAGAACCAGAGTCAGAACATGGAACAAGGTATTTATCAAGAATTAGGGGTGCAAGTTGCCACTTTCAAAATGCAAGAAATTATAACAAAGTCTAAATTTACACTGCAAATGACAACTGAAAACTTTAGACACTTTCCATCAAGCAGTGATCAAAGCTATTCACCGATATCTGGACAAGAAAGGGCATGCTCAAACCAGAACAAATTCAACTTGAGTAGAAATGAACTGTTGGGGTGATTCCCCGGGGGCCGGCCGCGGACCTCTGGGGCTAGGGAGGCCCCAACTCCTCCCGCGTCCCAAAAGGAGTATGAGGCACACACAAGAGCAAGGTAGATACTGCTGTTTATTACAGAAACAGGCAGGGATGAACTCTCAGAACCAGATGCACCCGGGAGGCTCTCATCATTAGTGGGCTCGCAGGCCCTTTTTACCATTGTATGACGTGCTACGTGCGTCACCTGGGAAATCTACCCCCAAAGCCTAGCGCCACTTCAGGTTGGCTCACCGAGTGCTAAGGTCAGTATGGTTACCTATAGAAAAGGGTGTTATTGGGTGAGGAAGGGTCAGGTGGTACGCTTGGGCCATCCCTAACAACTGCTACAGCAAATTTGTTACAAGGGGACACTTGGTGATTGGCTAGACTATATGGGCATCATGATGCGCCCCTCGTATTGATTGGTTCACCCGCAAGCCCCCCCCCCCAAGCTGGGGACATCGTTGTTCCCAGCTCGCGGTGTACCTGGTGCTGGCAACAATGTGTGACTATGTGTCAGTGCCGGACAATGGACAGGTCTGACTAGTGGCTAGTGTACATGTCTTTCCCCATCGCTGTAGGTGTCCAATTTGTCACTTTATTGTTGCAGACTGTGTCCCAGACGCGAGACCCCAGCGCTCTGTCCCGTATGCTTGGCATTGTGTCAGGTCGGCTTGGTCACATGTGGCGAGAACATGGCTGGAGCAGAATTATGAGCATTTGATTTGTATTTCGTCTCGTACGGCGTTTAGCAGTGGCAGGTGTAACCTTGGCACGGGGAGCTTGGCATGTAGATTGCAACATCCCGGCCTTGGCTGTGGGCTCTCGTTGGGGCTCGTTCTGCGTGATCAGAGCTTTGCATTTTTATCTGAGAAGCTTCTGCCTGGGAACTCTTGCTTTGCGGCCTACCTGGGCCTAGTTTCTGGGTGGCTGTACATGATCCATTATATGGGGGTTGCGAGGGGCGACAGAGGGTCACCTGCATTAGTAGATATGTAGGGTGGCGTCTTCATGGCGTTAGTGGTGATAAAGCATCTTCAAGCGTATACACGAGCTCTTCAGGTATCTTGCGTTTCAGCGGTGCTGTAGGTGGCCTATGTGGAAAATAACGATGCATGTCTGTGGGTGTACACGGTCCTCTGTGTCATAGCACTGAGTATGTTCTTCATGTAGGTTGGTGTGTGAGTGAACGATGTGCATGGTGGTGCATGCGTTTTCTGTAAGCTATGTCGTCATGGCATCTCTAACGATGATGGCGTTTTGTGGTTACTGTTTAATCGAGTTGGTCCATAAGGTCGATGTTAGTTCCACTTGAGGTTCCCGCACGTGCTTTCATTAACGGGCAGGCTCCCTGGCCATGTGGGGTGTGGCCACAGTGGATCTTGCCGTCTGGTGTGGAAGTGAGCTGGTTGAATTCCTCTCAAGCGGGGTGCTTGGGTCGTGACGTCCTAGGCCATGGTTTGGATGAGAAAGAGGGTGTGGGGGGGAACATTTTCCCATTTTCCCTCTTCAGTACAACTGGCATTGGACAACCTTTCCAAAGACAATCATTAAGGAAGCTGATAAGGAGGGCAAAATCGCCATAATAAATACCACAGACTACCTTAAAATGGCAAATATGCACCAAGAGACTCCAGGATGTTATAAGAAGCTGCTCAGTAATCCAACAAAGAAAATTGTTAAGGAATTACAACTAATGTTGAATAAGTGGCATACATCAGACCACCCCACGGATGATGAAAAACTTTATTACCAGCATTGAACCTGTGGTTCCTATCATGTACATTTCACCAAAGATTCACAAGCCATATGAGAGCTTTCTGGAAGTACGTCCCATAAGGAGTGGGATAGGCTGGGCCACAGAGAGCTTATCACAATACATTGATAATGCTATTAAACGACATGTAGAGAACCTTGCATCCTATATTAGAGACAGCACTCCTATTTTGCAGATCCTAATGGATTTTTCATGGTGTGAGGGCTGCCCATTAGGCACTATGGATGTATCTACTTGGTATACTTCCACTAAACATAATCTGGCTTTGGCTTTGCAAGCACTAGATTACAACTACCAGGATTTCTCTGCTTCACATCATCTACATATCTAAATGTTGAAGGAATTTTTAAATTTCACACTAGCCAACATATTTCTTTTTAATGACACATATTGGTTAAAAACTAAGGGTGTAGCAATGGGGGCTAAATATGTGCCATCGTTCGCTAACCTGTTTATGGCCCAGTTTCAACAAACTTACACATTACTCAATAATGATCATGTGAACAATGGAATAATGTGGAAATTATATATTGAGGTTTTTATAATTTGCAATGGCACAGTCCAAGGCTTTGATAACTACTTGACTTGCATTACCTGAACGACAACACCTATAGTATCACAATGCTAGGACAATGTAGTGAAACTAGAATTGATTTTCTGGATCTACATATTTATATAGAAGAAGCGCAAGTACACACAAGGACAACCCACAGAGGTCAATTCCACACTACATGCTGACAGCGGTCACTGAAGATCAACAGTGGCCAACATACTATCGGGTGAATTCTACAGGCCACGACGCAATACAGAACGCCACCTTCTTACAGCAAGATTTAGAGAAAGGGGCTACCCATTATCAACACTTAGGGAGTCACATAATAGAACATGCTAATTAGATGGAGATCCCAGGATTACGACACAATCAACTGAGGGCACAATATTGAATAAGACAATAGATATCACACAGTATTGGAAAGATACTCCTGATCTTTACCAGCTAGTGAACAAACATTGGCATATTCTTTGTCGAGATCCTGATTTGAAGGAGCACATTTCCACTAAACCAAAAGTTGTCTACACACCTGCTACGACAATTAAGAACATCAAATGTCCAATCCTTCCTTGATGTTGGCACATGAGACACTGAAGGTGGGAGTGACTTGCTGAGAACTCGGTCAGGCTTCCAGAAATGCGGCACCTGCAGCATGTGCCGGTATGCACCCACGGATTGCAACTCTTTTGAACATTCAGATGGTTCTAAAATTGTCAGAGACTATCAATTGTAGATCTACCCATGTGATATATGCCATTATATGTGTGTGGTAAATTATATATATGGAGCAACATCCATCAGGTCAGAATTAGGAAGCATTTTACGAGCCTTAGTAGTCAAGATACCAAATTAGCACTAGCTGTATACTGGCAAAATCATCAACTACAAGATAAAAAAAAGAAGATCGATGATATATAGAATGAAGGCCAAACAAGGCAAAAGAGGGGGAGACTATACGGATGGAATCAAAATGTATCTAATCTCTGCAGCACTTCGGTGGGTCTCAATACGGACCACAAGATTTATGTATTTTTGTGAAATAGTGCTTCAATGCTCTATCAACCTTTTGTGAGAGATTAAATACCATATTACACAAATTAGGCTATGCATGTGTCTTTTAGGTTACATCGAGCTATGTTAAACACAGGGAATCATCCCGGGAATAAACTCACAACCTAATTCTAATCTGTCCAATACAAAACCACTAATGAAGGCCATTAGAGACCTAATGTTAGCATATCCAAAATCTGTTCCGAGTATCCTTCATGTCAAGCATCTTAAATGTGATTATACCATGATGGTCTCTGTGACCTAAGTAGGCAATAACTGTTCAAATCTAAAATTAATTATCTCAATGAATTCAACAGCCCAGATACTGCTGTCAAAAACGGCTCATAGTCCATTTCTACAGATATTAGTCTGAATGGCTTTTTATTACCCGGTATTCCTGCCAAGCACCATCCACAACGTTAAACACATTAACTGTATATGTGCACCAGATATTCACTTATCGGATGCTCGCCTCGAAAATAACACAGCTCTACCCCACGGGATGGCAGGCATTCATTTGGACATGCCTCCAAAGGTAAACAACGATCCGCTGGCAAAGAGGACCGGACGTCCGTTGCCATAGGAATCATGTTCTTCACATCGGGAGCAAGCGCCACATAAGCTCTGCAAATGGCGCCTGCGTGCAAGGGAACATAACGAGGAATAAGGCATTGGCCACTAATGTAGAAGTTTCCTAACAAGGTAAGGCAATCAGAAGCTCTTCTACTGAAGCACATACCAGGACCATAACTTCCATCTGCTCGCTTTTGGAGAAGGTTTGTAATCCAATGTAACCTGGGATTACTTTTTGGATTTACCATTACAGTTAACCAACAATCTCCTAAAAGGAAGCCTGATATTTTTTTTCTATTGACACTTGAGGAGGGAGTAAAAGATTCGAAATCTTTCATTTGAGATCTATATATAGAGAGTTTGAGAATGGTTCATAATATTAAGTTCAGTTGAACTTCAAAATATGTATTTCAAGATAATTGTTATAGTACATCCGCATATCTGCTGACAAGGGCAAAGGCCCTTCATGGGCAAATTCATCTCTAATGAGCCCTTGGGTTTTCCGCGATTAGAATATCGAAGAGTATCAAGTTATGGTAAGCCAGAATGTGGACAGCTTTTAAGGACAACGTTACTAAACAAACACTTTCTAACCACGATGGTGCAATTGTGGCTAATGGATGCCTCCGATATCACACGGATTGCGATGAACTAATCCCAAATGAGTACATGTAATACAAGGTATCAAGCACATGTTTCTGTGATTCTATCATGGTCACTCTTTAACTGCTCGACTCGTTCAATGGGGTTAGTTAGATTAGAAGGGATAGTGATGTCACGTGCAAGGACAGCTAGGATTATATAAGGTAGTGGCACACTAAAAAAAAAACAAGTATGCTATAAAGAGGAACCAATGTTTATGATTATGTGCAACTTTGCCAATATAATTTGTAACCAGTGAATGATCTAAACCTAGCAATCAGTTTGACTCGGTTCCCGGTCTTGTGTTTCTTGCTCCTCTGACCCGACCCGCATGACTATAAATAGTATGTAATGATCAGGTTTATGTTGATCTGCTAATTACCATTGGTACCAATTGCTATATTATAATTGGTATTTGTTACATCTTCCAAATTGTGGTGTCTATTTTGCACAATTTGCCAATTTAATTTGAAGAATCATGGTTATTTTGTTTGCATAATTTCTGTACAATTGGCAGCCTGGAGGACGATCGTTGGTCGAAAAGCTGCACTCCAGAGCCTAACATATGGCCTTATTACATTACTGCATAATTATCGAATGTTCCGACTAGTTGAGAATCTTTATTTTCCATGTGAAAAGCAATACTGTTTTTTGCTTTGTGCAACCCACCATTCCCCACTCAACCAAGTATTTATGATTGTTGATATTATCTGAATATTAAAGCAAAGAACTCATACATTTCTTGTAAAAGAACAGTGCATGAAGACCGGTTTATGGGGTCCCGATTGGTAAAGGGGGGTCCTGAGCAAACCGTGTCAAATCATTAACACGCCAAATTTTGCAGTATGGTTATAGAAAGCCCAAGTTGATCATGGGTTTTAAGGGTATCGTTTGTTGCTTCGTGCTAGTCTGAAATTGATTATGCCAACTAAAACCAGGTGCTCATTATGGGGAGAACTATGTGTGATAACCCATCATGGAGCTTGTTCCACAACCTACAGCACCAAGCTTTGAGCGTCCACTTTTATAAGACACACTAGAAACTGAGTTTTTGGACCAGCCCCCCTACCCCCAATCGGTCAGGGGCTGTTTGCCAAGTGGAGCTGGGATTACTCACAAATCAAGCATCTGGCACACCCACCTCTATGCCAAATTGCTACCCGCCCTAGTGAAGGGTGCAGCATATGTAGGATTTCAGGTGTACTTCATGGGAAAGTGAGATTTCATTAGGAATTTAGCAAACAAAGACAGTCTGCAGCCAAGCATTTAACTGCATGCCTCCCTGCCTATCCACATTCCTTCTCTATTTACACTTCTTAAAACCCCGCCTGGCACTCCTTGGTGCACGCACCCGCAGTTTTATGGCTCCTCCGGCCACCCCTCCTCCTTTCCTCAGCAACCCATTGCGCAGTGACATCCTTCTTCCTGGCCCGCATTGTTGGTACATGCCACGATTCTGCCTGGTTGAGATCAGGTCTTATTTGGACAGCAAAAGGCCACCCGACGCCCACGTGAATGAACTATTCCGTGTAGACTAGGCCTTACTGCGCCAGCCTTGAAAAACAAGGCTTCCCTTCCAGCATGTGAACCTGCGGGAAGTGCCGGCTTTTATATAGTCTAAACTAGTGTCGATGCAGAAAGAGCGGCATATAACAAGGGGAATAGTGATGGCGTGCAATACTATGGACAGCATTAGTGTGGACTATTAAGGGTAGACTTGGAAGCAGGAATAGTGTGGGTTACAGGCAGCAGATACAAGTAACAGAGAAAGGCGGGGCAGCCGTGTTTCATATGTTCAGGGGTCTGCAACTGTGCTCCTGGGGCCACTAATCTTCTTATCGTGGATTGTTTATTGGGGTCACCTTTGATACAGCATGTTCAGATGACCACGAAGTATGGTACATGTTAAAGGGTGATCTGAACCGATTTTCAATGTCACTCATTTTATGGCAATAGTGTCTCCAATTTGAGGATTTGCTCTGTCTCGATTGCCTTTAAAATAGCTCATACTGCCCTCACTGTAGACAGGGGTCTGCTGAGAGGAAAAAGACAAGAGCATGACCTGGCGTGGGCATAGTTATCAGTTGCTCAATATTCTGTGCAATCTTTTTATTATTCTGTTTTGTCAGGATGTGGTCACCTTTGTACACAACCATTTATTCCATTTATCAGCCTTCCCACACAATTGCTCAGCACAAAACAGCTCCCGACTGTGGCTTTGGCAGTTTTCCTCTTTCTAATGCCACATTGCTGGTTTACACCCTACTTCGTTCTTCTAAAATATCGTCTTTTCAGGCTCTGCACTGCATCGGATCAGCTAGTTATTGAACAGCAGTTCACAAAAAGCGCAACTTGGCCCGTTCTCCTGTGCTCATACTGTGGCGTGCCCAGGCATCCGCTCCATCCCCTCCTCTATAATGCCTACATATGCCTTTTGAAAGACAGCATCTGTTTTTGGCCTGAATTTTTAAATTTACACAAAATGGTTGTAGGCTTTGCCCTCCCAAACTCTCCCTTGCCCCTCCCCCGCCCCCATCAACCACCCACCGCCCTACCCAAACATCAACACCATCAAAATTGGGATGAACTACAACAAACTGGCTTTAAATGGAAAAAAGTCATTCTCCCCCCACCCCCCCCCCCCCCCCAACTATACTCTTTTGCCCTTAGTCTGGTCTTCTGTTTAAAGCCCCCAATCCCACAGCTTCTGCCAGAAATCTCGGAGTTTGACCAATGAGAGCTTGCTGTTGAAGATAAACAAGCAGACTCGGGCCAAAAACTGAAACTATCACCTCTCCCTTGCAAAAGTCATCACATCCCTCTCGAATCTGAGCCATCCTCCTCTCCAGCACTAGGCCAATGCACTCTGCACCAGCCTCCTTCAATATCTCTTTGACAAACTTCAAACTATCCCAAAACAAAGCAGCCATGCCCATTTTTTGTCCAAGCACACAGGACCACACCACCTCTATCCTGCAACAACTATCGGCTCGGGATCGCCACTGATGTAAAGTTCAGAACTATTTGTCACACACACACACACACCCCCCCCCCCCCCCCCAATCCACAGACTTCATCCCACCGTCCTACAAATCTGCTTAAAGAAATCTCCCAACCTGGAACCTGGTCCATTCAATCAGCATATTGCCCATCCCTCCAGAGATGTAGAACGGACAGCCTCCTCGCCTCAGACACGGTCAATCCACTTCTGTTCCAGAATGCCTAAAGATGCACCTTATTGCCTCATTTTTTGCATGAGCACACTCCAAATGCCAAAAAATAGATACATACATAAATCTCCGTTATGAACCCAGAAAAAGGTTCTGCTAATTTCGGTTTCATGGGTTTACTTTAGTTCCTTGGCGTGGGTGAACATTTTTCACGTATCAGCTGCATTCCTTGCCCCATTCCTTGTAGCTATTGCCAGTTTCTTCAGTCCTACTATGATCCACTACATTAATTTAATTGATTGGCTTTGCCAACGTTATAAGGGATAGCAAGACTCACAGTAGACAGAGGGCTGTCTGGATTATACTCCGATTGAAACCGTAGTTTCAGTGTTCACAGAAGGAGTACTTGGGGCATATTTTCTCGTGCGTTAGTACAACTGGGTCAGAACAGGCCACTATGTACAGTGAAATTATTTGAGCAGACTGTACAGTTCATTGAAGGCACCCAATGATGGACTAGGTTTACAACTGTTGGCGAGAACCTTGCACTCCACTTTAGATTCATGGCAAACAGAGGTGATGTATTCACGGGCACGGGAGTCAAGGAGTACAGCATCCTGCCCAAGGCGAATCCCATCGAACTAACCTGAGCAGCCTTCCAGACGCGGTCACATTATAACCCTACGGTAACTTGACTTCTGAAGGTTCGATAAAACGTCTGCCAAGGCCTGCCTGCCTATTTATCCTGCCTCCCGCCGAACAATACATCCGTTCATAAAAAGAGAGTCCTACTACAATGCTGATGAATGGCAGTGACATTTACCACAGGATTTTGGAACAGATCGTTTCTATACCAGCAAGACATTTACTATACGAGTGTGGAAATAAGGATATACCACTACAGTGGAATTCAGGTGTCCAGCCCACACCGCTGGCTTCACGGCCACGGTCTCTTTTCAGTTATCCATAGTGCCAGCACGGAGGCACCTCAACAGTGGGTTTGCACCCCAAGAGTAATTAACTTGAATGCAGGTAATTAATAGAATTTAACCACCTAGGTTGTGCAAGCTCACCTCCTTTCCAGTGACATTTACCACGGTACTTCCATTACAGCGGGACCTGATGGAGGGCAGGGATCCTCCTCAGTGGAGTACTTCCAGTCCTCTGTACACTCGGGGAATTGGTGATGGGTGAGGACACCCTGTACCGATTCTCAACGTACTTTACACACATAAATATGCGTTTCATGGTTTTCACTACAGCTGAGCGATAGGGTCAGTCTCTTCCCTGTCCCCTCACCCTAGATAGGGGGCACACCACCAACATCAAGGGCTATTTTACATCTGGATTGACAGTTAACTTGGTTCGAGGATCAAGTAGAGGACGTCAAAATAACCGTTGCTCCACACCCCTACATATTTATGTGTGAAAGTACCTCCAGTCCTACCTCAACATCCAAGGGCCTTCGGTCATCCACCCCACGAGGATAGCTGCTTCCTGACAACGGTCTATTCTTATTCCAGTTTCAGCTGGATGGATCCATTGGACTCAGGACCACAGCCTTGGCCCAGGGTTTCTGGAGCCACTGTATCTAGACTTTGAGCACATGTCCCTTGCCCAGAAGTATGTCCCTTGCCCAGAAGTGGCTTCGGCAAACAGGGGAAAAGAGCAAACTTAATGTCTGCTGAAAAACATACGAAGGGCACGCAGGATCATGATAATGCCAGGGTGGACCATGCTCATTATCGCAGTTCATAAGGGAAATTCCCTCCTGTAGCAGAAAGCAGACCCCCACACCCCCTGCCCTCCATTGTTTTTCATCTATATATATTTTTTTTATTATTAAAGAACGTGCACCCACACAGCTGAACATCCCAAATGTTCATACATTAAATATTCAGTCGTTTTTTTTTATATAAAAAGGTTTAATTATAAAATCAGCATTTACAAAATAAAACCTATATACAAATAATAGAATTTACATTACAGTGCATTGGACCTCTGATGAACCTTTAATAATGGAATCAAATGCTGGAGGAAAAAAAATGACAGTACTGCATAATGCCCAAGTTACTGCCATCACCCAATGTCAGAATTTTATAACTAAAACATACAAAAACACATTGTTATTATGGCCTGGTGCAAGGGAGTGCTCTCCAGCAGTGACAGCAATTAAGAGTACCATACCACTGGAGTATTGAAATATTCACAATGCGAACGACAACTCCTATTCACGACCTGGTTTACTGGAGGCATTTCGAAAAAATAAATAATGCAGCACTGATGAGGTGAATATAATGTCATTTAGGACCCTGATGAAAAACAGTAGCATGAAACCTTAAGCCGCACAAGATAATCAGTGTCCTGAAAATATTTGGCAAGAGATGGGCAATTGAGGCATGGGGACCAGAGTCCGTGTGGGAGACGTGGGCCAAACAAGGAAACATTTATAAAAAAAAAACACTGCAGGAGAGGGGTGACCAATAGGTAACCGCATGTAAAGAGAGCAATGAGCTAAATATATTGCCACTGCATATTGGTGCAGCTCATCACGTCCTTCTGATGCATTGAAATGACAATGTGGACCAAGTACAGGATACTTACACACATCACTCCCTAAAGTTTTTGCATTCAATTTCAACGGAGAGTGGGACTGCTGCATCAGCTGGCAGTCATAAACAAAAACAAAAAAAGATAGTGACGTGGCATTGTCAGGCATTCCACTGAAACTACAAACACAAAAACAAAAATACACGTGTCAATGAGCCAATATCTTAGATTCCAAAAAGGAAAGGTTAACCTTCTGTGAAAGGGTTCTATAACAGGTAACTGGGCAAAAAGTCTTTTAAATACAAGTTAAAAAAAAAGTCAACTATGCATATCTATAGTAGCCTAAAATGTGTATTCACCAACATCTCTGGGACCTAGTAGTTTCCATATGCAATCAAGGGTTCACTTAAAAACTGGGTACAATAACTGCAAAAGTTACTTAAATATCACAAAAAATGAAAAAACGTAATTTACAAATTCACACTATTAGGGAAATGGGAGCACTGTATAAAGAGACCCTGCAGTAGGTATGTACAGAAGGAGTCCGGCCCTCACAGGTTCGAAAGGAAGTTAGCAACTGCTTGTTTTTGTGGAGCTTGACGTGTAGATCTGAGACTTTCTGGAGTATTTCATAGAACTAAAAGATACTCTCATTCTCTCCACTGTCCGTAAGCTCCGGCAACGGAATGTGTTTTTGACATTCTCGCGAAAGTCTTTCGAAACATAATAATATATGAAAGGGTCTATACAGCTGTTCATTGTGGCCAGACAAAGCGCAGTTATGTACGATGCATACACGCTACCGATATACTGATTTCTGATCAGCGCATAGTGCACCACAAGGAGGATATTGCTGGGCGTGAAGCAGACAAGGTACATAACCAAGACGGTCAAGATGAGTTTGATGGCTTTCTTCCGCTTCTTTCCTATATTCTCATCGGTTATGGAGGCATTCAGCGTTTTGATCATTAGCACGTACGCTACCGTGGTAAGAACGGCTGGGAAGAAAAAGACGCCAATTGCCAGCGACAAGAAATATCGAAACATGTCGACAGCCAACACATCCAGAGGAAGGACGTCATGACATGTTGTGATATTAAGATTGACAATGTATGCTGTTTGATTGTAGCGGTAAAAAGGAATGGTGCCGAGCACAATAAGTAACCATATAGCAACAGAGACTCCAATTGCAATGTGAGAATTTCTCCTGGCGTGCGACATGGGGTTTACAATGACCCAATATCTTTGTACACTGAGGCATGTGATGAAAAGAATCGAGCAGTACATGTTCCCATAAAAAAATACAACAAGTACTTTGCAAAGGCCTTCTCCATAAATCCAGTTGTTGCCGTTTATATGGTATGCAATCTTCAGAGGAAACCAGAGGACAAATAAGAGATCCGCCATGGCCAGGTTAGCCATATAAATGATTGCCGGGTGACGCTTTTTGGTTCGGAAGAAGAAGACCCACAAAGCCATGCCGTTGCTTGGTAAGCCGATGATGAATACAAGGATGTAGACCAGAGGAAGGAAAACCGTCGTCAACCCACCGGTGAGGACTTGGGTTGCAAAAGCATCAATCGTATATCCAGCTCTCCCAGAACCATTTGCTCCTTCAACCTCATGTCCAATGAAACTTCTCCCTTTCTTCGTGGTATTGGGACGCCCTTCAAATGCAGAAAAAAGGCAGATTAGCATTAAAAACATGCAATGAAAGATGTATTGCTCTATGCAGTACATTTATCTAATGTTTTGTTCTTACAAGCAAACAAATACTGGAAAAGATTGCAGTCCCAATTAGAAAGATTTTCATAGATGGACACAGAACTCTAATACAGGAAATGTATACCCACCACCTTGGCGAAACATCTATCACTACAGTGAAGCACACCATGTTCCAAGTCGGTTTTAGGTTTAGCTTCGGGGCAGTGTACAGAGTTCCGTTTTGTTACTTGTAACAGCATTTTCCCTCAGGAAAATCATCAGCATAATTCCTGCACCGCGGTAATGTTATCTGCAACCCAACAGGGAACAACCATTGGCAAAAACAAACAGTTTTGGCTTTTGGGCACTGCCCTAATGGTATGATCTGTTCATAAAATCGAAACGGCTGCCAAACAGTGTTAGTACATGGATATATTAGGATACTGTCTGACAAATGGGTATGTAATGCATAAACAAGAGCAGAAACTGGTGGCTTTGCCAATGCTTGTTTTAACAGGACTTCAGTGCAAGGAACAGATGCACCGACAAACATAGTGCTCATGAAACAAGTGGCTGAATGCACACTTGCTATAAGCATTTTTGTTACACCAGGAGCTAGTCTATAACAGCAATTAAGTCATTACCTTTCAGAAGACTGCTCAAAAAGCATACATCTACCTCTACGAAATCCCACAAACACACAAACATGAATTTGTCACACCAACCAGCAGAAACTTAAAACAGAAATAGTACAGCACATCTCATACGTTTTTGTTAAGTATTGACATCTGTTATTCTCCACTTACGACAACCAGTTTCAACTAAGACACACGCAAAAATGGAACACAATATCAAAAACCTATGAAAAGGGAGGCAATAAAGACATCATCAAGGTAAATGCGCATTCATACAGATTCGCCATCTTTCTCCATCAGTAACAGATTTTTGGCCCAACAAGTAGTCTGCAGCTCACACCAACCACCTCTGGTTCATTCCCTGGTGGAGATTGAACAGAGCTGGAGAGTCCGACATTTGACACACCAGTTTGAGTGTCCATTTCCCATCTGAGCGGCCATTTGTCGAACAGGCAGCTCCCTCTTGGCCCCTCTCATCCCATGTCGCATGCAGTAAACCCTTTGCAGAAACTGACCAAAACCTGGTGTCCATAAACAAAGGCTGCGATGACTAGCACAGGTCCCGTTTGGCACTGTTGGAGCCTGCCAAGTGCCAGGGACGCCAATTCAGCCCAACTACTCCCTCCGACCCATTTCCCCATCAAAGCAGAACTACCACGTGCCCCATTTCCAATAACCGAGATCCTGTTATTAAGCTCCAACAATGCATGTACCAATTGCGCTTTGCAGATTGCACCATTCACCTGCTATGTTGGGATTTTTTTTTAAATGTCGTTTTCTTGTCGCCTAGGATTTTGGGCTTTTAACTCGTCACCTAGTGCTGGCGATGGTTTTAAAAGACCATTTTAAAAAAAAAATAAAAAAAAAAAATCTCCTACAATCGTCTAAGACCCGGTGGTTCCACCTACAAGGTACCATCTCTCTAGCCTAGAATGCACCTGCCAATCCTGCTCCTTCATGTTCCCGTCCGTCTCTGCCACGCCTCCCACCCCATCCTTCACTCTCCTATTCAGGATTCCCCTCTGCAGGACATGCACCTGGCCCCAGAACTGCTCAATTGCCTCCTTGCCCCCTACTTTTCCGCTAAAATCACCAGAATATGGGCCACCGAGCACCCTCCTATCTCTTCCTTTCCTCTTCCACCTTTAGCCATGCTCCCCATCTTCTCACGTCTTCCCCACTACCCAATTCACGCCTTTGTAGTACACATTGTTAAGTAGATTGGACTGCTCACCTCGCCAAGCTAGCACATCGCAGGCCACAACATGAGCTATAAACTATGACACCCACGCACCCATTACCTATTGCCCATTCTTTTTCCCCAAAGGCTTCTACTGCTCCTTTTTACCTTCCTGCACACACGGTGAAATCCAACTTGGTATATTTGGCACAAGTTGGCCCAAGGACACAAAAGTAGTCACCCCCTCCCCCCATGGCTATTGGTGTCAAATAAGTTAGGCTTGTGTAGGCTACAAACAATTTATTTCGATCCCTGTAATGTGATCGAGAAGAGACCTGCAAAATGAGAGGACTGTAAGAATCGGAGAAATGGGAATAGTCACAAAAGTTGCAATGAGACGAGATCAAAAAAGGAATTACATTTGAACAGTAACTTGCATTCAATCGATCCATGATCATTTTGTAACACGCGACAGGCAACATCGATGAACTGGGAAACCAGAGTCCATTACAAACATTTCAAAACAATAAATTGCTTAAAAATGAATTTTCAAACAACCACCCCACACAGAGCTCTCGAGTTCTCTGGGAAGGATAAGCGCTTTGGCATAAAGCGCTATATAAATTCAATAAACATAAACATAGCCAGTCAGGCCCCCCCCCCTTTTAGATTCTGGGACTTGTAGTTCTCTCATAGGTTTAGGTAAACTACATGTCCCAGAACATGGACTCGATGGCCTTCTTACGCATGGCACCGGGAAGCTGGAGAGTTCTGCCACAGCCCTAGGGACCAGAGATATAGAAAACTAGGTTTGGTGCTTCTGGGCCACATTTCTAGTGGGAGAATACTGCCCTCATAATTATCTACCCATTTCTTTATGCACAACAAAGCGATGGACGGCTCTAATTTGGACCTATAGTGCTTGGTGTGAATGAATTGGAATTGCTAATACATGGGGTGGACTCATTCATTTCAAAAAGGAAGATACACACCCAGTGCCAACCCCTACTTTATGCAGTAGCTTGCTGGATAAAGGAGGCACAGATACACTGGTTTGACATTGTTATAGTACCCATAGAAAGACACACACACACACACATCTCAAACGAACAGGTCTCTTTCCTCAACACAGCTACACCACGTCTGCCCAAGCAGTGTTGCTCAGAACGCAGCGGCGAGACCTGCTTCCTGCATCTAGGCATTTCCTTTGAATTTCTTTCTGCATCAGAGTAGGGTTCCGGATTCAATTTGTGCCCAAAGTATATTTTTGTCCAGTTTGCATCTGTAGTTCTTTAATTTTAAAGTTGCAGCATAACCGTCCAGTCAGGGTAGGAAAGAACAAGTAGTGCCTTTTCTGGCTCCTTATAGTTAGTAGCAGAGATGATCCCAAAAAGGGAGCACATCTCCCAGCCCAGAAAAGAAGCACACTGGTTACCTATAAAAGAGCGCATACTATTCAAATCCATGGCCATCACGCACAGATGCCTCTCTGCCAATGCCCCACCCTATCTTTCTGAAAGGATCACCCCCCATACTTCCACTAGACCTACCAGGTCACACATGACCAACCATACCTTTTTTTTTTTTTTTTTTTTTTTTTTTTTTGAAAAATCTTTATTGGTTTTTCAAGACATATAACAAACAGCGCTTCGGCTTGGCGGTGTAATATATGTAATAACAAAAGAAGAGGAAAAAACAACAACAACCTTAACAATCCCTCCCCACCCATCCCACCCCCCTCCCCTCGAGACCGCAGGTTAGGCCTCAGTTTTCAATAGGCTCGTGTGCCGAGCAGGGACCGCCAGGACTGTTTGGTGTGCTGTCCGTTGTTGCTGAGCGGAGTAGCGGTTCTGTTAGCTCTACCCAGCGGAGAAGATCTGCACTGGAGTCAAGTTTTTGTACCTGGATGGCCATTTCCCAAGCCGCCGTCTCCGCGGCGGCCCATCTCTTGAGGTCGTACCACCAAAGGGCCTCACTAGGTCCCCTTGTGCTCTTCCAACCCATGGCTATGCGCCTTTTTGCTGTTATGTAAATCAAGTCCAGAAGTCTATTTAGGGGCTTGTTCTTAGTGCTTCGCCTGTATGTCCCCAGTATGCAAGCTGCAGGTTCGTGAATTTCAACTTCAATCCCGGCCAGCGCCACCCTATCTCGCACCTGGGTCCAAAACCTCAGGACCGCGGGGCAGCTCCAGAACATATGAGTCATTCCTGCTTGTGGCGCATGGCATTTGGGGCATGTTTGTGGCGTGGCCCCCTTGAACTTAGATATGGCATCAGGCGTAAGGTAGGCTCGGTTCGTGATGTATAGCTGTATTAATTGGAGGCGAGCGTTCCTGGAGGTCTTTTTATGGTAGTGGGTGATCTTTTCCCATGTGTTGTCCTCGAACACGAGGCCCATTTCGCTCTCCCATCTCTTTTTGCATTTTAGTTCATTCGTTGTCGTTGCCTGTAATAGGGCCTCGTATATTCTGGAGGTTTCGTGGCCTCCTTCGGCAGTGTCCAGCAATGTTTCGATGGTTTCGTTCTCAGTAAATTGATTGTCTGCCTCAGGCCATCTCTTCCTTAAGGCCCGAGTTACTGCCCCGTGGAGCAAGAACTGCCCGGTGGGCAGGCCCGTCAGCTCGCAGAGGTCGGGGAATGAAGAAAGTTCGTGTTCGTGCACGAGGTCGCCCAGTGTCGCCACCCCGTAAGGCTCCCATACTGATCGAGCCTCGGTGTGCCCCCAAGAGGGTGTCGCCATTACTGCAGCGATGGGGATCTGTGGGGAGTAAGGGTCTCGCAGCCCCACAGCCTTACAGGCCCTCTTCCAGAGCTGAGTTCCCAACTTGGCCAGGTATGGGTGACGCTGTGGGGCCCCTTTCTCGACCCACAACAAGTCTCGAAGTAGCAGTAGTGGCAGAGCCGGCTGGAGAAGTCTGGTGTCAGTGGTGGTTTCATCCGCCATCCAGTGCATTACGTGTTTCAATTGGCTGGCCAGGAAATATAGTTCGAAATTAGGGACCTTCAGTCCGCCCCTCTCGTAGGGTCTCTGGAGGATGTCAAGCCCCACCCTGTGCCTTCCTCCCTGCCACAGGAATTCTCTGCAGAGTTTGTTCAAGTCTCTGAAAAAGGCTGAGGGGATGTTGTAGGGGACATTGGTGAAGCAATGTAGCAGGCGTGGGAGCGCTACCATTTTGAGGAGGCCTGCCCTTCCTGCCACGGAGAGAGGAAGTTTTCCCCAGAAAGCCATGGAGTTGGTGAGTGCATCCTTTGTTCTGACTGTGTTGAGGATGTGTTCAGTGTTCGGGCTACGGTGTATGGCAATGCCCAAGTATTTGAAGGACGTTACCTGCCACTGTAGAGCCAGTGGGGGCAGGGATCCGCCCTCATTGCTGTATAGCGCTGCGAGGGGGTAGAGACACGACTTGTCTTTGTTTATCTGGATGCCTGTGTGTTTTTGGAAGCAGTCAAGTGTCTCCAAGATGTAGGGCAGGAGGTGCTCAGGGTCGTTAAGGTAGAGGAGAGTGTCGTCCGCGTACATGGAGATGAGGTGTGTCACTCCATCTAGTATAATGCCTCCTCCACCGTATTCCTGCCGGATGTACGCGGCCACAGGCTCTGCAGCAATGATGTAGAGCATGGGGGATAAGGGACATCCCTGTCGTGTGCCTCTGTGGAGGGGCCATTTGTCGGAGTACGTCTTGTTGGTACGCACTCTGGCCTCGGGGTGTGTGTAAAGCAACTGGGTCCATTTGAGGAAGGCGGGTCCAATGCCCATCTTAGCCATGGTGGCGTATAACCATTCCCACTTAACCGAATCAAAGGCCTTGGTGGCGTCTAGAGATGCCACCGCGTATTTCTGGGTGTCTTGCTCGGTGCGGTATATGATGTGGTGCAACCTGCGTAAATTTTCAGTGATAGAGCGCCCGGGTACATAGCCAGTTTGGTCGTGGTGAATCAGCAGGGGGATCACCTTGCGTAGTCTATTAGCGAGGAGTGCCGACAGTATTTTGCAGTCGACATTTAGCATAGAGAGAGGTCTATATGAACCGCAATCCGTGCCATCTTTGCCGGGCTTCAGCAAGGGGATGATTATTGCTTCCCTCATGGAGTCAGGGAGTATGCCGCAGTCAAAGGCCTCATTGTACACTTGTGCCAGCAGAGGGGCCAGGGTCTCCTCATATGTCTTATAGAATTCCCCCGGGAGACCATCCATACCTGGGGCTTTCCCAGAAGGTAAAGATCTAATGGTTGCCTTGACCTCGTCTGGGGTGATTGGGTCTTCTAGGGCTACGGCCAACTGTGGGTCTAGTTTGGGTAACTCTATGCAATCTAGGGCGTCCTCGATCCCGGTATCTAGCGAGGGCGGGGTTTTGGAGTACAGGTCCTGGTAGTATTCTGCGAAGACCATGTTAATTTCAGCCTGGGTGTGCACCGGAGTGCCATCTGGTCTGAGGATGTGGCAGATGGGGGTCCTAGGGGTTTCCCTTTTGTACAGCCAGGCCAGGAGTTTGCCGGGCTTGTCTCCTAGGGCGTGTGTCCTTTCAGTGTGTTTGGCGTAGCTTAATTTCCCCAGGGACTCCCAGTGCGACAGACAGGCCTGTCTCTGTATTATTATTTCCCGTACCTGCTCGGGAGTCGGATTTGCCTTGTTCTCCAGCTCCCCCAGCCTACTTTCTGCTTTAGCCAGGGCATTCGTAATGACCTTTTGAGTCCCCCCTACTGCTGCCAGCATGTCCCCTCTCATAACCACCTTATATGCCTCCCAAGCGGTGCTAATGCATTCTACGCTGCCTAGATTGTGTAGCCAGTATTCGTCTGTGCTGTCTTGTACGTGGTCCCTGAAGGCCGCGTCAAGCAATGCTTCTGCTCGCAGTCTCCATGTAGGGATCGGGGGTCTGGGCGGGTGTATCTCCCAGGTGACCGACAGGGGTGAGTGGTCTGATAGTACTCTGGGTAAGTATTGTGCCTCGCTGAAAGTGGCCTGCTGCTCCTGGCTGACCAGTATGTAGTCCAACCTGGTGTGGACGTTATGTGGCGGGGAGAAGAAGGAATATTCCCGTCTCTCCGGGTTCAATTCCCTCCACAGGTCGCTAAGTGACAGGTGGGAAATCAGTTTGGATAGTATCTTGGCAGGGGGGGACGGGCGGGAGTGTTTGTTGTCTGACCTATCTTTGAGGGGGTCTAAAGTGCAGTTGTGGTCCCCACCCCAGATCATGGTGCAATTTACGTGGGGGCATAGTCTAGAGCTCAGGGAGTGGAAGAAAGCCGTGGCGTCATGGTTAGGCGCATAGGTGCTAATCAGGCATAGGTCTCTTCCCTCCAAGGTACCCTGCACCAGTGCCATCCTACCTTCGTTATCCGTTTTGGTGTCCGTGACTTTGAAAGGGACTGACGGGTTAATCCACACCAGGACCCCCCTAGCATATGAGGAGTAGGAGGATCCCACCAAGGTCCCCCGCCAGGTTTTGGCTAGCGCTGTCAGTTTAGCCTCTGTTAGGTGTGTCTCCTGAAGCATGGCGATCCCTACCTTGCATCGTCGCAGGTATGTTTGGATTCTTCGTTGTTTCACGTGGCTATTCATGCCTCTGACGTTCCATGTCATAACTTTTACTTTCTCAGCCATAGTCGTGGTGGTGTTCTCTCACTTGTTCTGGTCCTTGGCTCGGTCTCGTTAGAGATGCTGTGGTATTGAAGGAGTCCTGCGGTCTCGGTATTTCAACTTTAGGGTTCCCAACTAGGGTGCGGATTTCTGGCTCCCCTTTCCCTAAGAAAAAACTTTCCCAACCGATAACTGGTCTGACGAGGTATTCCTTGTCGTGACTGTCCCGTTTCCGCTCCCTAGGACCTGGCATGGTCTTCGGGTGCCCTACAGGTGGGTAAACGTACCCTGAAAACACAGAAGAAAAGAGAACAAGCTCCTGGGGGGTTGCGGGAGCTAAAACCTCGGTGTTCCGCGTGATAGGATCCTTCCAGCTGCTTCGGGGTTGTGTTGCAATGATCTTATGGTGCGATGCGATACGGCAGTCTAGGTGGGTGTATCAGTGCGGCTTGCGCCTCTTGCCTTCTATGTCTGGAAGTTGCTGCTCATCCATCCAGTCCCGGGCCAGTTCCGGCGTGTCGAATAGGTGGGCTCTGTTTTTATGTATTACTTTCAGCCTTGCAGGGTATAGGAGCATGTATTTCAAACCAGCGGCCTTCAACCTGGCTTTGGTGTAGGTGAACTGAGCCCTGTTCATCTGCACTTGAAAGGTATAGTCTGGGTAAATAGCGATCTTGGCCGAATTTCTCAATATCTGGCCCCCTGACCGAGAGTACGCCAGGACGACCTCGCGATCTCTGTAATTTAATACTTTTGCTATCATAGGCCTGGGTGGGCCTCCAGGCGGGGGCCTCTTGGCAAGCGACCTATGAGCCCTTTCGATGGAGAACCCCTGCGATAGTTTCTCTGCGCCAATCTCCTGTAGCAGGAGGTTTTCCACGTAGTTGGTGGGGTCCGAGCCTTCGATGCCCTCAGGCAGTCCGAGCAGCCGGATGTTATTCCGGCGGGCCCTCCCTTCGGCCTCCTCCATCTTGTCCTCGAGATTCTTGACCGTTTGCTGGAGGCCTTCCATGTCGTGCAGAAGCTGGGTGTTCGCTTCGGAGTTCTCACGTACTTGGGTCTCGAGCGCATCAGTTCTATCAGCCAGGGAGCGGACGTCATGGCGGAGGAGTCCCAGATCTATGGCCACTGCGTCAATTTTGTTCACCATGGTCGTTTGGATTAGTTTGATGGCCTCCAAGAGTTGCGAGTTGGTGGGTTCAGGCGTCGCTGGAGTAGGGCTCGCGTCCCCAGCGGCAGTCGCCATGGTTGGGCACTCAGGACTGGGGGGTTCGGGGGCTGTGTAAGCGTCCAGGGTGGTCTGCCGCTGTTTAGACCTGGCTCCCCTCCCCGTAGGCTTGTCCAAGTAGGACATCCTCTCACCACGGCGAGTTTTTAGTGCCCACTGTAGAGGTCGCCCACTTACTGTCCTCCGGCACTCGTAAGGTTATGGTCTGCACTTTGGGCCCTCCTGCGGGGTGTCTGGCGCTCCGGCGCCGGTCCGAGGGCCTCCAAGCTCCGCCGGGTGCGATAGGTCCGAGCCGGGCCTTATATGGTGGTTCGTGGGAGACCTCTTGTTCCGACCTAAGCTGCTTCTCTCGGTGCTCGGGGGAGGCTCCTCTCTGTGGCTGCCCGCTCCGAGTATCGCGGTTCAAGCAACCCGCCCCCGGGACGCAGGGGGGCCCGGGCCGAAGCGCAACTCGGGCGGGGATGGATGGTGTGCGTAGGACGGCCTTCTCTCGGAGGGCGAGCTGGCGCCGGGCTCAGCAGATGGAAGCCGCCATCTTGGCTGTCCGCGTCATGGGGTGCGCGGACCACTCCGCTCGGCTCCCGGGCTTCCACCTACGCGTACGAGGGGTCCAGGAGGTTCTCGTCGCTGGTAGCAGCTCTCGGGGTGGTTTGTGGACACCAAGGCGAGGATGGATGGTGAGTGCAGCTCCGGTGGCAGCGCCGACCGGGGGCAGCGCGAGGTGGCCGGCGCTCGCACTCGATGTAGTGCGCGGTCTCTAGCTCCGGCCGGGCCTCGATCCCCGTGGTTCCTGCAGCAGGGCCGGCGGGCGCCCTCGTCCGCCCCAGTCGCTCTCTCGTCCTCGGGCCCAGGGCTCCCGAGCCTACCGTTGGGGTGGCCGCCGGGGGGGTCAGCAGGGGCGCCCCCCCACCATTCCACTTGGCGACGTAGGACGGCCTTCTCTCGGAGGGCGAGCTGGCGCTGGGCTCTCCGGGCTCAGCAGATGGAAGCCGCCATCTTGGCTGTCCGCGCCGTGGGATGCGCGGTCTTCTCTCCTCGGCTCCCGGGCTTTCACCTTCGCATGCGAGGGGTCCAGGAGGTTCTCGTCACAGCTGGCAGCTCTCGGGGTGATTTAAAGACGCTAAGGCCGGCTTGAATGCAGGGAAAAACAGCTTATCAATAGCTCATCGTGCGGAGCGTACCGAAATCACGTCCGCTCTACATGGCGGTTGGCCACGCCCGTGACCAACCATACCTATGTACCCACCTTTAAAAGAAGCAAAGCCGAAGGGTCCTGCTTTCAACACCTAGCACCCAAAAACTGGAACGCACTCCCCACCGCCGTAAGAAATGAAAAATCATACCATGCCTTCCATAGACTACTCAAAACCACGCTGTTCAACTAACCCTACCTCACCTGTATTCTCACCACTGTATGTATGGAAATAACAGCTAATGTATGAAGAATATACATGTATGCCTGTAACAAGTAAGACTTCTTTAGTGCCACGATGCCCCCGGGCAGATGTGCGCTCTATAAATCCAAATAAATAAAATAAATAAATAAATCCGAGGCGGGAAGAGCATGAGATAGGGTAATGGCGTTACCCAAGTGCTTACCCCCATCCCTTAAACAGAAGATTAATAGAATAAGAAAGAATCGTTTTGAAGGGAAAGCAATCTTACCCAAGAACCATTGCGGTGGCAGGGGAACGTCATATCCTTATTAAAAGACAAAGCAGCCATGCTATGCTGAGCAAGCAGCCATCCATAGCCTGAGCCAAGACAGTGCAGCGATGAGGCCAAACAAAACCAGGCACGTTTATAAGATGTGCATTTTATTTGGTCACAGATTATTCCTAATGAGCATTTTTCAATAAGTCAATGACTAGTCCCTTGCTCGCTGCCCAATGTTGGGACACCAATCAATTGTAGTTTACCATGGCCTCTGGGTTATTTCAATGATTAGATCGAGGGCGTGCCTGACCTTTGGTTTAGTAGGGTCCTTTGCCCGAGCTGCTGCCATCACATCCGCACCCATGTACCACTGTAGAGTAGTACCCCGTCCCCACACCAGAAACCAGAATGGGAGAATGCCGCGAGAGCCGGAATCCTGATGGGTTTTCAGTGTATCCCTCATTAATATTCATAAGGAAAATGTGCATACATGTAGAGCCATTGCATGCACATTTCTAAAGTAGAATAATGCAGGGTATCCCGAAAACCCCTGGGGTTGGACAACCCTGAATAAAGCAATTATGGCATCCATCAATGTTCACCCTTTGAAACTACGAACTGCTTTTACTCTCTGAGCACAAAAGCAACAGCTGCCCTTCCGAATCGCTCAAGGGTCATGACAAAACACATGCGAGTAATGGAAGGGCATCAATTGAAGCCTTGGGCAATGAAAAGTCATGGGCCATTGGTTATGTGGACGGGTGAGTTGAAAGTACACGTTGCCAGTCTCTCAATATAATAGTCTGGAGATGAAGTTAAGTTTCAATCTTCATTGAAGAGATGCAACAATAGAAGTTGGATCGGGCATTGTGGTGTTCTTATGGTTTTAGAGAGATACCGGGTTGAAAAAGTTCGCTCTTCTAGTCTTAAGTGCATGTTTGGCTCAGAAAAAATGGAATCTGTTGCGCAAATGTAAATCTGCTGCGGAAAATAAAGCAGAAAGGCACTTCAGTTACTGGCATAGTCAAGATGTAGAGCAAAAGGGATCAAAGAGGTCAAAGCTCAGATGGGCCTTCCAGCTTCAAGGGTAAGTATGCAGGCTGAGGAGATCGCCCGTCTACTACATCGACGTAAATCCAAGAATGTTGAGCATCCCCCTGGGGCTCCAGCCTTACAAACGAGTCCAAACAAGCGTGCTTAATAAGAGGCCTGGGAAAGGATCAGCTCCTGGCTGTCCGGAGGAGCCACCGCCCTTCAGCAAAGTGTTTTATTCAAAGCAGGTGGAGTTTCACTGCACAGCGGAAGATCGAGGTCACAGACCAGGAAACAACATGTGTTCAAGGTAGCAGCCAATGAGTGATTCTTCTCAGTGCAAACAGTCTTTATTTCCAGAGAAATGTCTAGCGTTATAGATCACTGGCTTAAGATGCTTGATCAAGCACAAATTAATATGAATTATTCAAAATTGAAAAAAAAGCAGTCTAGCTCGATCAAAACCATATTTAAGGTTAAGTATCAGTGAAAACTTCCATTATAAAGCAAAGAGAAATAAACTCTGGCATGCGCATAGTAAGGATCGGTGAGTTCACAATATATGGTGCTGGGATGCATGTCCAGCTCCCCTGTACCCACGCGCGGTTTAGACTGAGAGCAATACGTTAAGAGTGCACAGAAGGGATATTCGAGCATGCAGGAAATGTAGAGGTTGTAGATGTTAGTCTTCTAGGTGTCGAAGGCATACTGATCCACTGCCATTTCAGAAGTCAGGCCCTGCATGGCCAGAACCCAGTACCAGGGATTCATAAATGTAGGCCTCAGCAAGAATATCTGCTTCCATTCCTGGCGATAGCATTGAAGGTTATTCTATCAATTAAGAAAAAGACTTTCCAGTCTAACACTGTAGGCCCATATAATCCGAAAGGAATGTGCACACAAAAGCACGGGTAGGGTTGTGCCTGGTTTTGAAGAATGGTTTCACAAGAACCAGGGAAGGTGGTCAGACTCTGCAAAAACATGGATCCCAGATTTAGAGCACTCACGTCCTCAAAACTCCAGCCTCTCTGTTTGAACTACCAGAGGCTCCCTATCCAAACTCCTAAATCCCTCGACTGTCGATTGATTAGTGTGGGAACAGGCAACTTGGGGATGTGGCAAATCCCAAGGGAGAGCCAAAATAGAATGTCCTGTGAGGGTGTGTAAGGATAAATTCAGGCCTACAATGGGGAGGCATGGCAGGGCACCAGAGCGTCTGGGATCGAACAAAACTTCTCGCATTTCTGGGGCTATCTTGACCTCGAGAATATCCACTGAGCTCACGTCTGAATTACCAGGTGCATACCACGTGTTCAAATTGTAGAAAGAAAGCTCTATTCATCTAATGAACCAATTGTGTTGCTAGGATGTGAGCTTATAGAGGCCAAGGTCCACATGGAAGATCGACACATGCGATGGCAGCCAATTATTTGGGGGTCACCTCTATGTACATAGGGGCCCCACCAATGATAATGAAGAGATGATACCGTGCACTGTTTGACACAAGTGATGTTTTGCTTTAAAATGCCTGGTCTGCTTTTGAACTAACCAGTGGGCTCCGTGGCAGTATAGTTTGAATGCTCGTGCTGACATGTATTTTTCTTTTTGGAAGTAAAACTTTCTTTTCCTTGCAAACGGTGTGCTGAGATGTTTTAGAGGGTTGCATTTATTCTGTGTCTGGGTGTCAGGAGGTCTGGCACACAATGGCTCGGGATTATCCCCAAACCAAAAATTCCAGACAAGATGCAGTTTGACCTGCAAAAGATAGACCCCATAAGTTTTCAAAAGTAGATCAGAGGAAGCAAGGCAAGATTTGTGGTGGCATGTGCCAAACTCTGGTTAGAGGTTGGAGCCAGTACCTGGTTAAAACATGGGCCAAACCGTGCTTGCTAGTGAGAGAAGAACGTTTTGTTAAGAACAAAAATAAAGTAAATGTACATTTAAGGCGGCAAAATGCCAAAAAAAACATTATGAAAAGTTCCATTAATATTCAAACAGCCAGACAGAATCGGATTAATTGGACGGAAATGAATATGTCCCCTTTTGTCTCCCTCTTGATAATACGGATAATGCTGAGCCTGATCTGACAGGGTTAGGCCCATCCATCAAACCTATCCTGAAAACTACTAAAAGAATTACAAGAAATGTGGCAGAGAGGGCCCCACGAGATGCAGCGCAAGGACAAAACTTTTCCGGGGTTTGAATGGGCTGCGGGTGAAAGCGGTAGTGGGAACCTGCCTGATTACCCACAAGGAAAGTGAACTTCAACCTCGAAATGCCTGTTCTTACCACCTCGAAATGCCTTGACTAGTTGGGTCTGGGCTTTCGTGTAATTGTTTTACTATGTCAAATATTGGTTTTCTGGTTTCAAATACTTACCAATTACATTTACTTAAATGCAGCCTCAGTGGAAGAGCGGGATGCTCGAAACACGTGCTGAATAAAATTAACAAAAGCAATCTAGCTTGATAACTTGTTTGTGTGCGCAGTGTGAGAGCAAACCCACCTCCATACTAAAAGAATTAGCATTACACAAGAATCAGGAAGGAAACATTCAAACGTGTATGATCAAACCATCCATAATGAGAAAAAGAAACTTACGGTAGATATTAGGAACATTTAACTATCACATGATTTAGATGGAGAACAAAAACGTAAGGGGGAAGAAACCCTCCAAATGAGATTTAAGAACTGCTTAAGGTACACGTCATAGTACGAATAATGCTAATTGGCGGAAAGTCTTCAAACTATGTAAAACCACAGATAGTAAGATGTTCTGCTATCTTTACAGACAGTATCCGACGGAAAAATATGACACTGATATTAACATCATACCAGTGGCCGAATGCGAGTCATCTCTATTTTGAGGAATATGATGTAATGAGTCCTAAAATGGGAGTTTGGATACAAAATACTATGCATTTCCCATTTGGTGAAGCTGATATCATGAACATTATCAGTAATATGAATACATCTAGGAGCACTGATGGCCTTGCCAATCCTGTTATAAGACGGAATCCAACGAAGTGGACAGCTTTCCTACAGGGTATGTTATGTACTTTAATATCTGACAATTTGGGAAGATACCCAACCGCTGGAAGAAAGCTATATTAGTCCAAATACAGGGGAGGGAAAGAGCGAAAGATCTAAACCGGGTAATTATAGGCCGTTGGCCATGGCATTCTGCACACCCCTATTAAAAATCATAAACCAATGGAGTTGTACAAAGAAACTCAATGCTCCCCCCCCCAAAATACTGGTTTTAAGACAAGGGCTTAGCACATTAGCTCATCTAACCACCTTTATCAGACAACAAAAATAAAAAGAAAAAAGAAAAATAACTCATTTAAACATCTGTTTCATTGATGTTCTTAAGCTGTTGAAATGGGGATTGTGCCCAAGGGTGTTACACTTTCTGAAAGAGATGTATACAGACACCACAGTGACCATCTGTCTGGATAAGGGGGCTATCATCACACCACCAGTTAGTACAAACAAGGGGCTGAAACCAGGTTGTGTAACCTTGCCGGTACTGTACAATCGGTAGGTAGCCGATATGAAGGATGATCTAGGGATGGTGCGTGGTTACCCCCCCTAAAATCAGTGACTTTGAGGTAGGCTGGTTATCCTATGTGGACGACAGTCATCATGGACAAAACCCCAGCAGGCCTGCAGCTCATGCTAAATGCCCTGGAAGAGTTTTCTAAAAGAAATAATTGCAGATAAATGTAAAGAAAACCAAAATTATGATCCTGGGATCCAGGTAGAATTGAATACAAAGAAGCAAGGATACACTTGGAAATTGCAAATTAGGTGATTGAAGTGGGCAACATGTACCCTTATTTAGGTATCCTGATCATGAATACTCCCGTAAAAACAAGGTCTATGATGGCTCATTAAAGAATAAAATGTTGGGTAGGTGGAATGTTATAAAACAGTATAGGGCTAAATAAATAAATAGAAAAGGGGGGGGGATAGGGGCAATATTCCCTTGAAGGGTTTATACATCTTTTTAAAACTAGTATAGTTCCAGGGATTTTGTATGCTCTTGAGACAATAGAGTTGAAACACTTGTCATGGTTTGATAAACTAGAAGGGAAAATATGGTGCCTGTACTTTAAAATCCCCAACACGATTCCTATCGAAGCCATAAAATGTGAATTAGGTTTGATCTCCCTAAACACCCTATGAAAATACAGTGTTGCAAACTTTTGGTAAGAGTAAAATTGTCTGCACGGAATGATTAAAGTTTAATGAGCATCATTGCTACAAATATGGACAATAAAAACGAATGAATTCCTAACCGGTTTGCAAAGAAACGCGACAGTGTTCATGCAAGACATCAGGATACCGATGCCTCAGGACGATACACCTTAAAAAGAGAACTATAGAGTGGGATATCTGTAACAACTTGAGTAGACTCAGTAGGAACATTTTTTTTAAAGAAGGTATATTCAATATAATGTGCAATCCAGGTTTGTTACACTTTATCCTATTGCTCCGGTTTAATGTACTTCCTCGTTTTTAACACCTGGGGTGCTGGTGGGTGGTACCGTACCAGGATAGATTGTGCCAAAAGGAAACCAGCAGACACTTGCTGACGAAAATAAGTTGCCAAGAATATGACGATAAAGGGTACAGAGATCTGGTGAGTGACTCAAGAACGGTATCACTGGACCCATTTTGGGAAGCAATATACAAAGCTGAAACAATAGTCGTATGTGGGTGCGGCATATTACATCTGGAAAGAAATTGAAAAAAAAAATCTGTCTCCGATAGCCGGAGGTTTTCCCGATTAGAAACGTTGAATAGCAAACCAGACCGCTTTAATAATAGCACTGATAAGATATATTAGTGAGGAATCTTCCTACTACTTGTAAAAACCTTAAGGATTAGTGCATTGAGCCAGTAGGTGTTGGAGGGTATGTCTTATATGACAGCTTCTATATGTATATTTTATGGAATATAAGAGGAAACTTGTGAAAATGTGTGGAATTATTTTATTGTGTATGACTGGAATGTAATGATTGATATGTTTTTTTTGTATGTTTTTTTGTAAATCTAATGCTCTTAATGAACGTTTTTAAATGTTTATATGTTAAGTGTATAAGGTTTTAATTGACCAATTTGCACAAAAAGTTTAAGATAAAAAAAAAATAAAAAAAATTTAAAGTCCTGCCCAATCTTGCCACTCACCCTCCAGACCACTACGAGACAGTGACCTGGATTGATCTTGGAGACAGGCCCTTTGGCATGGAAGTGTTGTTGACCGGTTTGTGGGTCAGGTACTGATACCACGCATGTCTTTTTCTGCATAAGATTAGCATGATAAACCCATGGTAGTTGGCCACGTATTCTGGTGATGTGATGTTCTGAAGAGGGACAGGGCTGCATTAAACTGCACACACACAAATATATATATATATATATATATATATATTAGTGCATTTAAGCAGGTGATATTAGATACGAAGCATTCCAATGTAGGGCATGCCACAGAGGCTTATTCCAGCAAATACTTCTTTACTCAAATATAGCAGCAAGAAAAAATAAACGTTTATTCTACCTTCTACACAACTCCCTCTGAATGAGTCCTAGCCCCTCCAATAGCCCCACTTTCCAAGTCTCTCCAAGTGGTTCCTTGTACAATTCTTTTCTTGCGCCTCCTGTGCAAATTAAGTATCCTGGTGCTTCGGCCTCCTGCATTTTCTTGTCGTATACCTCAGACCCCCCGCTGCCCCGGTAGAGAAACAAGATGGGAAATCAGCTGCACTGGTGCCCTCAGTGCAGTGGCACTCTGGCGCAGAGATAAGAGGGCGGCACCTTGCAGTGCAGAACAGCATTCTTGCAGGCACAGGGAAGCCTGCAGTGGAATACGAATAGCTCACTTTGTTTCCTGCTACATTTTGGTTTTCTCCACACACGGTTATCGACAGGAGTGCTACCTCGCTAACATGGGTGGGAAATGGAATCCACCTCCAGCAAATCTAAAGAACCCGACGCTACAGGGCAGAAGTGTGTTGTGGGAGGCTCCCACTGAAGATACAAGGATGGCAGCACGAGGGGCACCTATAAGATGACTGGGGAGGGGAATTTAGGAATGTTTCCCACTGACTGAATCTATGTCCTAAACTATTACTACCCTTTCCCAAGATTACACTTCGATTGATAAAGCTTTGGATACAAGATTCCACTAAAATGCATTACAGTCGCCTAGATGGAGGGGATAAATGATTGTGGCATGGGTTTGGGCTCCAATTCCTAAAAGAGCCACCAAACCCCCATCAAAAGGAAGCATGTTATGCACAAGGGAGAGTGCAGTAAAATCCTGAGCCTGAAACATCAAGTCGAGGATAGGTTTGGGAGCTTATTTTAGTGACGTGCTGCTACCACTAACCAGTCCCCCAGGCCAAGAGGAGGGTCGCAGAGCAGCAAAAGAGCAAAAAAGGCAAGATATGGCTTGAACCCATTGCAAAGGGGTGAACAGAACAGTAACCTCCGCCTCTGGCCGCAGTAGATGAGAAAGAAGATCCATTGGATAAGGACGCTGATCCTGAAGAGGACACAGAGGAGGTTCGTTTTGTTAAAAAAAAAAAAAAATACAAATAAAGTTACAAAGAAATACACAGCAGACTACTTCCCAGATAAAAGAGATTCAAAGGGTATTCAGATCAAACATTAACATTAAAAAAAAAAAAAAAATACAAAAACCACAGTACCACAAGTTACCTTTCCTCCACAGGGCCAGCTTCAAAATCCGGGTTCACCGCTGCAGATGCCAGTAAATAACCCCGGAAATCAGACCATATATCCTTTGGTCGACTGCTCCTGGCAGCCACGTTATGTACAGTTTCTCTGCATCATTTGCCCACAGTACATCAAAGAACCACATATCAAAACGTGGGAGGGCTTTTACGCTTCCATCTGAACCGAAGGCATCGCTTGGTTAGCAGTGCACCAAGATTAAGACATATGTGCTGGTAGTGGACATTTTACCAACCACCCCAAAGAGACATGTTCGAGGCAATACCTAAACCCAGATATTTTGGACATCACCCGAAAGACCTCCTACCAGGACATTCACAATGCAGAACATGAGCACAACATGTGTAATACATGTGCATCAGTGATGTGGCACAAGCCTGCAAAGTCTGAGTTGAACAGCTTGAATTTATACGAGGGTGTAAAATAGCCTATGAATCATTTTAAAAATGTTTAAGACAGAATTTGGAATCGAAGGAAACCTCTTTAGTCAACTTACATAATGCCCCCCCCGCACCCTTATTGAGCATCACAGAGGTAGTTGATGGCAACTCTGGGTCTTCCAAACTATAGGGCTGAGCCCACGTTTAAACCAAATGTGGTACACTCATGCCAATTCCAGGGAATGGAGAGCCTTTGAATAGTAGGTGACACTTACCTAAAACACAAAGTGGAGCACTCCATTGTAGTAAAAAGGACAGAAGAGTTCCCTCAGCCTTTCTGCCCAAATAAAGCCACAACTACTATAGATCCAACAACGTATAATTTTCTTTTTCAAATATAGGAGATCGCCATCTGGGATGTGGAGGTCCAACACGGCCGAGGTAGCCTGCCACGGTCGGCTGCTCAATGCTTCGGGGCCAGTGGTAAAGTTGTTGGTTCTGGCGGAGAACTTGAAGCAAGCAACTGGGTGCAATGCGCTCTGCCACATGAGCTCACAAGAACTGCACTTCAGAAAACCAGTCCAAAGCCTGGAGGGTTGGCAAGTGAAAACGAGACTGAGACAATCGCTTGTTTGGAGGCCATTGTGAAAGAACTGTGCACCCATATACATAGGCTTGCTTCTGTGGAAGACACAAAGTGCCCATGCTCCTGTAGTGTTACCCTATAGTGTATCCCAGAGGCAACTATGGCAGAAACTGTACATCCAGCTTTTCCTCATGCACCCGAGACATCAACAACTGATGTGGGCTTCCAGAAAGTGTTCTCCACCGTTCTTCCCCCAAGAGGGGCCAATCTTTCAAATCCAGAGGTTTCAGGTAAAAATCTGGACAGTGCCCTTTCAGACAGGGCTAGTTACCCAAATCTCGAGTGCCCAAACCATCAGTTCAGGATTGCTTTCAAAATTCATTAGGTGTTTCTTAAGAGAGAGTTTTGCAAGCAGTTTCTGGTAGATTTCAATTCCACGCATCCAAGGGTCTTCCAAGAAGCAGCTAACTTTTGCAGGAATTAGCATATTTGAGGAAGAGGGTGGTGGAGACGGCTCCCAGTTATCTCCCGTTTTGTGAGCAACAAGTTCTTGATCCAGAAGAAGGACAAATCTTTCGGACCAGTGATCAAACACAGGTGTCCAGAGTGCCTTCATTGTATCCAAGACGGGAACGATCTCTGCGTTGAGAGATGTATTGAGGTTGGGTGCCATTCAGTATCAAAAGGGCGCCGGGGAAAACAAAAATCAGATGTGCTACCCTTTCAGAGCATAGAGTTTTTGGGGTGTGTCATTGATTGCAGGAAATCCACCTTGTGTATCCCCAAATACAATGTGGCAAAGATAAAATGGGAATTCAAGAGGGCAGATTCACAACCAGTAGTGATTGCAAAGGTATACAGGGAGGACTGTAGGACCATCATCCATAGTATTGCAACTCTACTGAACTGCCGGGCTCTTCAGAGGTTGAAAAGAAGGGCTCATCGCCAGGGGTGTTGCTAGGTCTGGAAAAGACCTGGGGCTACAGTGATGTCAGAACCATCAGGACTGGGGGCTAGCTAGCCTTTTGGCTGTAGCTCCTGAGATTCTATCCGGGGCTACAACCAAAGGATCAGGGGCTATAGCCTCCTTGACCCCCCCCCCCCCAACAATGCCTCTGCTCATCGCAAAGGTTTAGACTACTCAGATTGAAGTTCCTTCTCTGGAAGAAAAAAAAAAGGCAAGGGAAGAACCAGCCAAAATAGAGGACTGGACTACAGAACTATTTTTACTTTCATCCTGATCTTTGGTTAGAATCAAATGCCAGCCTAAGAGGTTTGAAAGAAAGGTGCGGTTCTGTTTTGACTGAAGGTCAATGATCTTGGGGGGGCATCTCTTTGTCACATATACTTTGGGGGATTTTTGCAGAGCCCTTCGTGGTCTGTGATAGTCTCACAGACCACAGTAAGATACATCAATAAACTAGGTGGCACAAGATCAAGTTGGCTCCAATCTGACAGTGAACCTTTGCCAACAGAATTGCATCAATATCAAGGACCGTCTTTACCAGGGTCCCAGAATCCAGTGGCAAACAAGTGATGGAAACGGTATCACCTGAAAAAACAAATACAAAAACAGTGTGGTCGAAAATCAAAGATATTTTTTGGGGGAAAAAAAAAAGTTCACCGTTTGCACCATTTTACAATAAATACATGGGGGTTTGGCTACGTGTATTAAATAAGGTGCTTGGGGGATGTGGAGGCTGGGGCCTCTCTGCCCAGCAATTATTTAAAAAAAAAATTTAAAAAGTGCTGAGGTCCATTTCAGAACATTTGAACACCTAATTTCCCAGATATTTCAGTTTACAGCCAGCCAGACCAGTTCACAATGGCCATGGGTTCCTTAATTCGCGGTTTGGGGGGGTAACTACACCCCGACCCCCACTTTCTTTTGGATGATCGCAGGGAAGCTGGTTAATACCCCCAAGCAGAACTGTTCTTTGGTAATCAAAACCCTTGCTCTCCGTTGATCATGGTAATGCCAGGTGCCCACTCCATTTTGGCATGAGAGAGATCAGGGATAGATGGGCAAGGGAGAGAGCTTGCAGCAGAATCTTCTGGACTATCAAGCAAGCCTGACTCCCCTGTGCTGGGAAGACCTGGTTGCATTGGATCCCAGAGGAGTTTGGGTCCCTTGCCTACATGCATAGTGTCATTTGTTGACCTTTTAGCTTCCTTGCAATCACATTGTACTGTCGGAGTGTAACGGTTTCCACCCCCTACACCTGGGTTTCATCGTTTGGAGGGTGATTGGGTTCCACCATTTGGTAGATTTCCACGAGGGATACTTTTTGTTAAATCCCCAGAGCTAGGCTTTGCATAACATTTAGGGTGTTAACTTGGTTCCAGGAATGCCGGAATAATTCACATTCCGCTATGCAGGAGCTCTCAGCTAAACTAGTCAGCTCGATGGGTTGGATTTCTTGTTGAACCAGGATCTGTAGGACAAATCTTTTACTCCAACGCGAGGCACTTTGAGTTTCTAGATGCAAAAAAACAAAGTCCATCGGTTTTATTTTCTCTGCCTGCTCTCAATGACCTAATGTGTAGTGAAATACCTCAAAGGGTATGAAAACTGAACCGCCTCATTTAGAGGGTCCACAGACAAGATGTGCCCATCTATCTGCAGGCCTCAACCGGTTTCCTCGCTGACATCAGCTAGGTGAGCTTGCTGCAACAGGACGTTGCCATGGATAGGCATTTGTATCTGCTGGCTCCTTCCTATAGTTACATGGCATCCAAAGACTTTTGGTGTAGGTGCCAGACAGGAAGACATTATGTATTTGGCTAGGTTGGTCATCGCTTTTACTGCAAGCCTGTGGTTCACAAGGCCTCTAAAGGCGTAATAAGAAGCCTCTGGCGCCATGCAATGACACAGACTATCCATTAATCCTAACATGGTTATGAAAGAGTTTGGATTCCATTAATGGCCAAGAGGCGAATAGGTTCCCATCCCACCTGACCTTGCTCCCTCTTCCCTTCTTTTTCAGCACCAGAATTTCCCCAGACAGTTTTCTGGATGATCCATTTGGTCTTGATTGTTGCCGGGAGTTAAGGCTTTCACGATTGTTCTGCCCAGGGAGGCCGAAGGAGTAATATAATAGTGTTCGAAAAGAGGACCAATAGCAGAAGGATGAACCATTTAGAGAGACACTGGAACTGGGAGTGGTTTGGAGAAATGTAGTTTTAAAGCGTGTTGTTCTTAAGCTATAATTTAATAAACATCTATGGCATAATACTCACCTCTGTGCGTGTCATAGAATACTGACTCCCTGTAATAACAATAGTATGATTCAATTCAATTATTAATACACAGAAGATGATAGAGGCAAGGGCTAGACATGTGTCCTGCAGGGTGAACACTGTGCCCAAAGCAAATGTTGAACTCTGGGGTGCAACGAAACCTACATTTCGGGAGGCGCCAACTTCAGAGGCGCTAGGGGAGGGACAACTGTGTTTTTGTGGGGCATCCAACTTCTTTACGCATTTTAATGAGACTATTCTAGTGCAGCTTCAATGTTACAAGCAGTTAACTCTCTCATTTAAGTCTGAAAGAACCCACTTAAGGAGCGCTGTGAGAATGAGCGGTCTCCTGTCCCCTATCTACCCTTCCAATCACTCCCCTGGCGTGTAAGTACTATCCCCACATCACAAATTCAATTGTCTAAAAATGTATGCAGGTGCTAACAGCTATATGCTTTACATAAGTACTTGCAGGACCCTTGCTAACAGCGAAGCCCAGGCGCCGTCTATCTTCTGTGTCTTGTTCTTTCTGCCTGGCCACGGCTCTGTATGTCAAGCCAGGTTGACTCAAAATAGCCCAGAATGTTTCTTTTGGGGGGCGGGGGAGGGGCACTCAATGTTGTTGCGCCACTGGCTGAACTTGTAGTGCCATCTTGCAGGCGGAGATTTGTGTTACTTTCTACTGGAGTGACTGCATCGCCAAATGCTTAAAAAAATAATAAAATCCCTTTGTATGCAACTTAAGTAGAACACATATTTGGAAAGCACTGCAATAAAGCAACTTAAATGCAGAATACTACTCTTACTAACAGCAGCATTAATCTGCTCCTCGTGCCCCATCGCCTTCTGTGCACAATATTGTGTAGGTACGAAATAAAGTTTCTTGTTTTTTCCCTAAATCATCTCTTGCGTTTTTTGATGGCAAGCTACCGACAACATGGGGAGACAGGACACCAGATGTTGGGGGTGGGTGAGGAGGAGGTACACATCCTGTGTCTTCCCAATGGTTCCCCACTTCTATTAAAAAAAATGTGCCTTCGCTGTGGCACAAACCGGTAATTTTGCGGCCTTTCGGATTAATTGAAACAGTAACCAATAGCTAGTAGCCTACGAGTTCCATTGCCAAAGCCTTTAATGCCCCCCCCCCCCCCATATTAAAAACGTCCTCTTACAGAAGAAGTGCTTTAATTTGAATGGTGTGTGGGGCAGGGCAACACATGCCCTGTGGAATTCGGGTAGGAGGGCATTTGTTGGCTTCAGACTAATTAAAAAGGAGTGCCAAATAAATACTAACTAAAGCCTTTTTTTAGAGGCATGTGAGAAGTTGTGCTGTAGATTTCTTCACAGGCAGGCTCTGTCTGGCCTACAGGACAATGCCGAACGAAAAGCACAAAATGCTAGTAGTGTGGGCCAGTTTGATAAATTGCTTAACCCTATGGCTAGTAGTTTTTACCAGCGTTTGCAACTGTGGGCCACTTTTCCATTGGTGCCCGATGCCCCAGTCCCACCCTGTTCGCGTGTCACTGTCGCTATACACTGGGGAGGCGGAAAAGAGAACGCCTGGATAAAGGCCTGAGCTGCTTCATGGCGAATAAAAACACAGCAACGTTGGGCCATGATGCCAGGGAAGAAATCTTGCACCCGAGAGCAGTGCCCTGCGGTAGCAGTCGATGGGTGTGGCGTCGGCTGAAAGCTTTAGTCTCGGAGACCACAAGTCCCCCTGATTCAACAAGAATCTCCCGCCGTGCATTCCATGGCACCCTGTCACACAGAAACGGGCCAGTTAGTGTGCGTCTCCCAGACACGGATTAGCGGCCACTTAGTGATCATTCACATCCTCATGACAAATCCGCCGGGAAAACATTCTGACCTTCCCCGCACGGGTGTTAAAAAAAACAAAACCACCTTCTCACGGCAGAAACGGCCCAACAACGGGACCAAGACAATCGCGTTCCTATAGCCATTCCTCGCCCTCGGCGACACACTCAAGGACCATGCCCCACAAACAAAGGCTGAGGCACCACACGCAGCACCCCCGCCGTCCCTTTCACTACTTCATTTAGATGACCAAATCCCACCAGAGGCACACACAGCAGATCAAAGCATTACATTTTGGTACACAAAAAAAATGGACACAAAATGATCAAAGCGCATATGAACCCGTAGAGGAGATCGTGCCAAGCGCACTTACGGAATGCAACCAGGAGTGCGGACTGTACATGCCAACGGACCAGCCTTCGGGTGGTCACAATGATTAGTGAGAAGGCCGTGTCGTGGCGCACTGCTTAATTCACTCCATGATCAGGGCACGGATGCCAACTTCATTGAGCAACACACTGCGTTCCCAAATACTTCAAATGTGTGCCTGCATTCAGTGCTGTCTTGTGATCTGAAGTGCCACACGGCCGCTTGGCAGGTAGGACTATACACCTGGTTATTTCATGCACACGATTGGCTATCTTTCGATAGAATGCGTGGGCCTTCACTTCCAGGTTTCCCATGCTATACAACCACTGCAACAATTGACTATTTTAGTAACACCTTCCTGCCCCCACCGGTTATTATACAAAGAATCTTTGACGCCCTTTGACGGGTGTGTTTACACTTCATAACCGCCTGGGACGCAGTGACCCTATGACCCCGGGCACTCACTCACCTGCAGTGACAACCACAGCAGCCTCGCCCAGTCCCAGGGCCAGCGCCAACAGCAGCGACCACCACACCCCTGCCCCCGAGCCGATCCGCATGACTTTCGGGGGGTATCGCGGGTTCTTGTGCCTGGTGATGGGGCTGCTGCCCGGTGTAGCCTCTCTTCGGTTAAGGCTCGGTGTCCCCGCTCTCTCCTCGGGGCGGGCTTCCTTCTGCTAGTCTCTGACTGGCTTCTTTACTCAAGTGAGAACTGCATTCACAGCGACTGCTCTCGCACTATCCCCGGCCAGCCCCTCCCAATTCGAGGGCCTAGGTGACCCCACCCCCCTCGAGGTTCGTGGCAGGCATGTCAAGTTTCAAGTGAAACTTCCACAGGCTGCTGCGGGTGCCCGCCCCCGGGGGGGTGCCAGGTGAGCTCCAGATGGGATCACGTCATGGGTGGGGCGGGTACGGGGGCGGGCCCGATCTCGCGTCAGGGCCAGGACTAGAGGGAGCGCGCGGCGAAGTTTCACCCGAACACCTAGACGGTCGTACGCACGCACCTCCCGACTCCCAACCCCAGAGCGCGCACTAGGAGTGGGAAGTCTCTGCCGAGGCCATATTAGGGCAGAAAGGAGATTCATTTTCGGAACGTAAACAGAGAACTATTGGTTTCGAAAAGGGAAAAGATAAGAACGCACCGTTGTCACTTTGAGGGTGTGAACCGCAAAGTCACACATGCAGCCACTGTCACCAAGGACAATTGGCCTAATTAATCCTTTGTTTTCTATACAATTGGTCCGCCCGGATTGCTTTTATACATGTGCCTGATTCATCTATCGCTTTTCAATGGGACTGCGCCATTATAAAAGGCTTCAAGTTCTGTGAATCAGGCCCATTGAGTTTCTAAGGCAGGTGAAGTAGAAGGATTTGTAGGGCGATCCTGTTTAAGCCTGTTGGGGCGAGGCATTTTTGTGAATGTGATAAAGCTATACTAGGAGGGTCATCCCATTGAAATGTTTTCATGGCATTGGGCTTGTTGGGCAGGGGAAATGTGGGTGGCACCTATAAGTGATGTTGAGTTGACAGTTATGTACCAGCATCCCCTCATTTAGAAGAGTGGTAGGCGAGAGCACGCCAGCAAAATCTCCATATTTTGTATAGAGGCTCCCATTTTTTCCAGTGCAAAATGTTGATTTTTTAAAAATGTTATCAATAGATTCTCCTGCCTAAAATTGTCATTACTTCAATTCAAGTGAGCGGGGAAATCCACACTTACCTTTACCTGATGCAAAGTATCCAATTTAAGGGTTGTCTAATGTTGGACAGTATGGGTGGGTGTAATTGAAGTTAAGTGAAGAAGTTCCTGCTATGGTGCACCATCCAGGAGACAGCCAGCCTCAATATCCAGTGGCACAGCACACAATAGAAGTAAGCAACACATCTTGAGGTGGACAAACTGATAAATGTATTAAAAGTATACAGAGGACAAACACTCTGTAATGCCTACATTACATATTGGTAAACCGCATTACCTTCACATCTCTCTTTCTTGCCCAAGTTCTTAAACATTGATCTGACCCTACCGGCCAACAGAAAAGGGACATCATTTCACCAAACTGCGAGGGAGTAGTGAAAATGACACCACATGACCCTTGACCCCCTGATGGCATCACAGGAAGTGATGTTGTTTGACCCCGCCCCCCAGTGACATCACAGGAAGTGACCTTCAGATTTTTCATCTGCATCTAGTACCTGTGATTCCATGCGCTCTCATTTCAGCCAGATATAAGAACCGAGGCACAGAGGGAGGCGCGATTTGTCCACGATCGCACATTTGGGTAATGTCATTTTCCAGATTCGATGTGGGGTAAATGTGTAAAACATACATAATACAGTATTTGTAACAGGGTAACCGAAATCTTTAACACAGGCTACAGTTAGGGTATGAAATATCTATAGATCAATGGCCACAGAAGTACGCGTTACCTGTGGCGAAGCTGTGTTAAACACGCCAAAAAAAGCACTGACATAGGGAGGCATGCACTGCTGTTTACTCAGGAGAAAAATACTGCACGCGCAGGGCCTGAAAATTAAACAATTGACCAGGCTTTAGTATCAACAAAATTCCCTAGTTATAAAGGTATCTATGAGTCAGCTACCACTATGATAGAAGAACCCTATTAGACGGTTCTGCTTGCACACAGGGGAGTGCACCTGATAATGTTATCTTTGCTGGAGTATAATACCTGGGAAAGGTTGTTTCAATATACACAAGACCCCCTGTAAGTTTTATTATCTAAGTGTAGTACTGGGAGCCAGACGACTTAAAAAAAAACACCATGTACAAGATTACATTGAAATAAGGTGCTTAGCACAAATCATCCAGTATGTGGATGATTGGTTGGTATGTAGTGAAAAGGAACATCAGTGCAGGAGGGGCTTGTGATGCTGGAAATGCATCGGAGGGACATATCCTTGTCCTTTACTGTTTTTATCCTGTGTTCTGTCGTGTTTTCTGCGCAGGATTTCATGTGGGACTCCTGGAGGTGCAGCTCTCTCTTTTGGTTTGGTGTACAGACCCATGGGATACCCTTATGGCACCCATGAGTGGTGGTGCAACCCTGTGCCCTAGTGTATGTTTTTGAGCAACTGTGCGTGGCCCACAGAGCAGGGTACAGGCTGGTGGCATCTCCGTGCTGAATTGACAGGTGCCTGAGCGTCCTCCATTTTGGGATGCCCAGGCCCTGTCATTGGAATCAGTAGGTTCCTGATGGAAACAAGATGGCCCCCGTGGCCTCTTGCCTTCCATCGCCTGTTACTTTGTTTTCCCAAAGTCCTGGGAAGCCCTGGCTCTGTCCCTTCCCCCTGACTGGCTGTTTGGTGGGAGTACCATATATGGTGTTGTTGTGAAGTCCAGGCCAGACTGGCTGGAGCCTTCCCAGTGACTGTATGTTGTGGGTACACCCTGTGGGTGGGACCTGGATGAATTGAGTGTGTGACCAATATGCACTTCTTGTTGTGGATGTCTGATTTCTGGTGTATGACACAATGACTGAGACAGCCCTGCCTGAAACTGGTATGAATGCAGTGTGTAGTGTTGAATGGCTGGGTACTTGTCCCAATACACATTCCTTGTTGTGAGTGTCTGAGAGGGAGGGGTATGGCCTGAATGCACTGTATGCCTGATTGGCTGACTGACTGCATGAATGCCCTTCTGTATGATTGGCTGCTGAGTGTGACCCAGCAGTGTGGATGAGAGACAGGATAGTATATCTGGGGACCTCTCACCACTGAAAAATGTTCAGAAGCTGAAGAGTAACTGGAGTGAAACTGAAGCTTGACCTTGAAGCCCTGTTGGAAGAGAAGAATTGCTGTTGCCCTTCTTCATCAATCTGAAAGCTGCTGTGTCTCCAAGGACTGGCCCAGAGAGGGTCTGGTAAGGTGCCCTCTTCCCGAGCTACGAGGGACCATCGTGCAACAGCTGATCTAGCTCCCTGGTAGATAGACCTACGACAGGCTGCCGACCGGAGACGGGGACTGCCGCGGAATCTCAAAGAGAAGTGCCCGGACTGTTGTCCGCCACCGTCGATGACCGCCGTCGCCGATCGGAGCCGCCGCGCTCCCATTGCCTAAGAACTTTTGATTCACGGATGCGCTCGTCCGCACCACTGCCCGCCTTATCCCGCTGGAGAAGGCCAGGCCGTCAACGTGCCGAGGAGAATCCACCGGTGGGTTTCCCGCCTCCCAAAGATCACAGAGACGCCGACGAGAGGATCCAACTTCATGTCTAGTTACATGAAAACCATGTGGAAAGAGTGTGGGGTAACCTACAAGTTCTCCACCTCTTACCATCCCCAGACCAATGGTCTGGTTGAGAGAATTAATAAAACTCTCAAGGGCATTCTAGGCGCTTTGGAAGACCCCCTAAAGAGGAAATGGGATCTCCTCCTGCCATGCCTGCTGTTCCCTTACAGAGAGGTACCTCAAGAGGGTGTTGGTTTCAACCCTTTTCAGTTAATCTTTGGACATCCCGTGAGGGGGCCCCTTGCCTTGATCAGAGAAGGTTGTGTGGCCACCCCTCCAGGTCCCGCCAAGCAAGTGGGGGACTATGTGCTAGGCCTCAGAAGGAGGATGACACAGATAATGGGTCAGGCGACAGCAAATCTCAATGCCAGCCAGGAATTGAATAAGTACTGTCATGACCTTAAAGCCTCACAAGTAGATTGGACTCCAGGACAGGAAATCCTTGTGATGGAGCCTACCAAGCCTAGAGCTTTGGCAGACAAGTGGACTAGACCCTTCAGGATCATCTCCAAGATGGGCAAAGTCAATTATCTGGTTGACATGGGAGCCCCTGGGGTAGCCCCTCAGGTATTCCATGTTAAAAGGCTCAAGCCTTTCCACAGGTGAGCAGAAGTCTCATGTCTCTTGCTAGTTTCAGAGCAAGAAGAGGATGAGAGTGAGCCCCTTCCTGATTTGCTGCATAGCAACCCTCAGGATGGCTTAGTGGAGGGAGTACATCTCTCTCCCGATCTGACGACAGAGCAGCAGAAGGCCTGCAGGGCTTTGCTTTGCCTGTATGACGCTCTATTTTCACTGGCGCCAGACATTACACCATGGTGTAGGCATGAAATTGACACTGGCGACAGTTTGCCTGTCAAAAGCAGGTGCTACCGTATGTCAGATACCATTAAGAACCACATCCAGCCTGAGGTCCCCAAGATGTTGGATCTGGGTGTTATTGAACAAAAAGTCCCTGGTCCAGTCCAGGAGACGGAGACTGCCGTGGAATCCCAAAGCGAAGTGCCCGGACTGTTGTCCGCCACCACCGACGACCGCTGTCGTTGACCGGAGCCGCCATGCTCCCATTGCCTAAGAACTTTTGAATCAAGGATGCACTCGTCCGCACCGCTGCCCGCCTTATCCCACCGGAGAAGGCCAGGCCGTCGACGTGCCGAGGAGCATCTGCCGGTGGGTTTCCTGCCTCCCAAAGACCACAGAGATGCCGACGACTCCATGCCCTTGCTGGGCCACAGTTCTTCAAACTCTTTGCGGTCCAGAACTATCGACATCAAGGTGCCCCGCACTCCTCTTCCTTGCAGGATGTTTTCACTTCCCCGTCGATGAGCACTGCTAGGAACAAAGCTGCCACTTCACCGCCGTTGTTCATTGCGTTCATCGCCGGACTATCGACGACCCATGGCTCCTGCTTTAAAGGGAGTGCATTCAAGAGGGCCGTCAATTTCCCGACAATATATATCTTTATTCTACCGGTTGCCCAGGTGGGGGGATCTCCACACAGAGCTGTGTCTAACAGTAGGGTCCAGTATTCTGCCAATTGTTCAGCTAACTGCTTTCCTCATATCTATTGTTGGTTTCCTTTACAAACTGATTTGTGTGACATTTAACCATACCGTTGATGCACTTTAAAGAGATCAAATAGTAATTGTGGTACCACATAGAACTGTATAGATTTGCTATTATAGATAACCGAGTACGAAGTGAGTTATCGTGATATTGTACATAACTTTGAATATTAATTATATAAAGACTGTGCTTTAACTAAATAGTGTGCGGACATTCCTTTGTGGGTGCTTGGGGCCTACACTGTACTTAAGAACCAGCCTGCATCACCTCCTGAGAAGCTAGGCTTTGATTGCTAATCCATTGCTACCACAATAGAGAATCTTGTCTGGGGTCTTCTGTGCCTCTCCTCTACCAAATAGAGAGCATAAGTACAGATACCCCCCTCTGGTCTTTACAGGGCTGTGTTGCATTATTGCAATTACTGGCTCACAAAGGGTACAAGACAGATACAAAGAAGCTATAATACTGCCAACAGGAGGGACTATACTTTGGACAACTCATTTTTATAATGGGAAAAAAAGAATGACCAGATAGGGCGGCAGCAGTACGCACCGCTCCTAAGCCCAGTACTGTGAAAGAAATGTTGCAGTTTTTTGGGCTTATGTAATTATTGTAGGGCATGGATCCTAGACTATGCAGTCCACACATGGCCAATGTTACAAAATCTCAGGGAAGGACAGAGGATTTTAAAGTAATGGAATGACAAAATGACTAGATAGTTTGAGGACTTAAGCTATTTGCACGGCCCCTGTTTAAGCAACTCCGGATTATATTCAGGAGTTTTATTTATTTTCCAACTCTGATGAACGGCTCATGCATTGACGGAAGGAGACAGATTATATGTTGATGGGTCATAAATAATTGACCAGGGGACGGGACGGAAGCACACAGGGGTGGTAGTGGTTTGCGGTAAAGGGGGGGAGAAATAGTGACCACCCCTGTAGAAAGCGAGACCACGGTTCCATACAGATCATTACCCATATAACAGCTGGACCATTCTTATCTGGGGAAAAGATCAGCCCCAGGTTTAAAGGTCCATATGAGGTGGTGTTCTGTACTCCTCTCGGTGCCCGTATGAAGGAGTTAGGTATTGGGTGCATCTCTCAGATGTCCGAAGAGCACCTGAGACAAGGCAAAGTTTAGTAAGGGCATAGCCAAAGAAGAGACATTTTTGAGGATCCATGTCAGAGTGGTGTGCAGTGGCACACGCCTGCTTTTTTCTTTCTTTTGAATTTTTTTTTTGTTTTTTGTTGGTTTCAACCCTTTTGAGTTAATCTTTGGACATCCCGTGAGGGGGCCCCTTGCCTTGATCAGAGAAGGTTGTGTGGCCACCCCTCCAGGTCCCGCCAAGCAAGTGGGGCACTATGTGCTAGGCCTAAGACGGAGGATGACACAGATAATGGGTCAGGCGACAGCAAATCTCAAGGCCAGCCAGGAATTGAATAAGTACTGTCATGACCTTAAAGCCTCACAAGTGGATTGGACTCCAGGACAGGAAATCCTTGTGATGGAGCCTACCAAGCCTAGAGCTTTGGCAGACAAGTGGACTAGACCCTTCAGGATCATCTCCAAGATGGGCAAAGTCAATTATCTGGTTGACATGGGAGCCCCTGGGGTAGCCCCTCAGGTATTCCATGTTAAAAGGCTCAAGCCTTTCCACAGGTGAGCAGAAGTCTCATGTCTCTTGCTAGTTTCAGAGCAAGAAGAGGATGAGAGTGAGCCCCTTCCTGATTTGCTGCATAGCAACCCTCAGGATGGCTTAGTGGAGGGAGTACATCTCTCTCCCGATCTGACGACAGAGCAGCAGAAGGCCTGCAGGGCTTTTCTTCGGCTGTATGACGCTCTATTTTCACTGGCGCCAGACATTACACCATGGTGTAGGCATGAAATTGACACTGGCGACAGTTTGCCTGTCAAAAGCAGGTGCTACCGTATGTCAGATACCATTAAGAACCACATCCAGCCTGAGGTCCCCAAGATGTTGGATCTGGGTGTTATTGAACAACAAGTCCCTGGTCCAGTCCAGTGGTCCTTGTGCCCAAGGCAAGTTCCCAGGCAGGTACCAAGGATTGGAGGTTCTGTGTGGACTACAGGGGAGTCGATTCCGTCACCAGAACTGACGCACACCCATTGCCCAGGGCTGATGAGCTCGTGGACACCATAGGTGTTGCCAAATTTGTAAGCACCTTTGACCTTATCTCAGGCTATTGGCAAATAGATCTGACAGACCATGCCAAGGAAAAGACGGCATTCTCAACACCAGAGGGACTCTACCAGTTTAGGGTCATGCCTTTTGGGTTGAAGAATGCCCCTGCCACCTTCCAGAGATTGGTCAATCATGTGCTCAGTGGGCTGGAGGCCTTTGGTGTGGCCTACTTAGAGGACATTGCCATCTACAGTTCCACCTGGGAAGAGCATTTGACACATCTGGATAAGGTGTTGCAGCCCTTGAAAAGGGCTAACTTCACTATCAAGGCCACCAAGGGCCAGATAGCTCAGGAGAAAGCCACATATCTTGGTCATGAGGTAGGAGGGGGTCAAATCCAACCTCTTCCCAGTAAAGTACTGGATGTACATGATTGGGAGACTCCTACTACTCAAACCCAGGTGCAAGCCTTTTTGGGTCTCACTGGGTATTATCGCAATGTTATGGCAGACTATGGAACCATAGCTGCACCCCTGACAGCTCTGATTTCACCCAAACAGCCTAGGAACGGTAATTGGACTGAAGACTATCAGAGGGTCTTTGATGGCTTGAAAGAAAGTCTCTGTAGGGCACCTGTGTTGTGTGCACCCGATTACAGCAAGCCCTTTATTGGTGGAGCCTTCCCAGTGACTGTATGTTGTGGGTACACCCTGTGGGTGGGACCTGGGTGAATTGAGTGTGTGACCAATATGCACTTCTTGTTCTGGAGTCTGGTTTATGAGGGACCATCGTGCACCAGCTGATCTTTGCCAAAGCTCCCTGGAAGACAGACCTACGACAGGCTGCCGACCGGAGACGGAGACTGCCGTGGAATCCCAAAGCGAAGTGCCCGGACTGTTGTCCGCCACCACCGACGACCGCTGTCGTTGACCGGAGCCGCCATGCTCCCATTGCCTAAGAACTTTTGAATCAAGGATGCACTCGTCCGCACCGCTGCCTGCCTTATCCCACCGGAGAAGGCCAGGCCGTCGACGTGCCGAGGAGCATCTGCCGGTGGGTTTCCTGCCTCCCAAAGACCACAGAGATGCCGACGACTCCATGCCCTTGCTGGGCCACAGTTCTTCAAACTCTTTGCGGTCCAGAACTATCGACATCAAGGTGCCCCCCACGCCTCTTCCTTGCAGGATGTTTTCACTTCCCCGTCGATGAGCACTGCTAGGAACAAAGCTGCCACTTCACCGCCGTTGTTCATCGCCGGACTATCGACGACCCATGGCTCCTGCTTTAAAGGGAGTGCACTCAAGAGGGCCGTCAATTTCCCGACAATATATATCTTTATTCTACCGGTTGCCCAGGTGAGGGGATCTCCACACAGAGCTGTGTCTAACGGTAGGGTCCAGTATTCTGCCAATTGTTCAGCTAACTGCTTTCCTCATATCTATTGTTGGTTTCCTTTACAAACTGATTTGTGTGACATTTAACCATACAGTTGATGCACTTTAAAGAGATCAAATAGTAATTCCAAATAGAGAGCATAAGTACAGACACCCCCCTCTGGTCTTTACAGGGCTGTGTTGCATTATTGCAATTACTGGCTCACAAAGGGTACAAGGCAGATACAAAGAAGCTATAATACTGCCAACAGGAGGGACTATACTTTGGACAACTCATTTTTGTAATGGGAAAAAAAGAATGACCAGATAGGGCGGCAGCAGTACACACCGCTCCTAGGCCCAGTACTGTGAAAGAAATGTTGCAGTTTTTTGAGTTTATGTAATTATTGTAGGGCATGGATCCTAGACTACGCAGTCCACACAAGGCCAATGTTACAAAATCTCAGGGAAGGACAGAGGATTTTAAAGTAATGTAATGACAAAATGACTAGATAATTTGAGGACTTAAGCTATTTGCATGGCCCCTGTTTAAGCAACTCCGGATTATATACAGGAGTTTTATTTATTTTCCAACTCTGATGAACGGCTCATGCATTGACGGAAGGAGACAGATTATATGTTGCTGGGTCATAAATAATTGACCAGGGGACGGGACGGAAGCACACAGGGGCGGCAGTGGTGTGCGGTAAAGGGGGGGAGAAATAGTGACCACCCCTGTAGAAAGCGAGACCACGGTTCCATACAGAGGATTACCCATATAACAGCTGGACCATTCTTATCTGGGGAAAAGATCAGCTCCAGGTTTAAAGGTCCATACGAGGTGGTGTTCTGTACTCCTCTCGGTGTCCGTATGAAGGAGTTAGGTATTGGGTGCATCTCTCAGATGTCCGAAGAGCACCTGAGACAAGGCAAAGTTTAGTAAGGGCATAGCCAAAGAAGAGACATTTTTGAGGATCCATGTCAGAGTGGTGTGCAGTGGCACACGTCTGCTTTTTTCTTTCTTTTGAATTTTTTTTTGTTTTTTGTTTTTCAATTTTTATTTGATTTTTTTTGTTGGAAGGTCCAGGACCCCGTCGGCCCTGGTGGTAAAAGGATTCATCTCCCTCTTCCCCTCTCCCTCTCTTCCCCTCTCTCATTTCCTCCCACTCTGCCTCTCTCCCTCTCTCCTTCTCCCTCTTTCTTCCTCTCTTTCTGTCTCTCCCTCTTTCTCCCTCTCTTTCTTTTTCTCTTTCTCTCTCTCTCTCTTGATAACCTTTTTTGTCCTCTCCAGGAGCAAGCAAAGATGGCTGACCAACCTCTCTGTTATGTAAAGAGAACGATAAATAAAGATGTTATTTAGTCTAGAAATGTAGTAGTATTATGATGTTTTGTATGACACTGGTTGTGGTTTTTGGGGTGGATGAAGGTATGTTTGTTATATGGGGTGGCCATATGAAGGGGGGATGGACAGTTGGAAATGAATGTTAGTATAAATATATATATATATATATAAAACAAAAAACGCAATCACAAAATGTCTCCCTTTTTGCTGGCCACCCCTACAAGTTTTCTTAGACAAATGAAACGGGAAGTATGAATGATGTATGATTTACATAAGGGGTTGGGCTTTGACACTATTTCTGACGTCCAGAATGTAGAAACATTGAATAGCTGGTACTCTTATATGCGCATTACAGGAAGGAATATGAAAGATGTTATCTGTGTGCACTTATCCCGCACACATCAGGGGCTCAATGCTTGGTACATCTTGCACTATATGGGATAAAGGGCACATTCCAGGCACATAGTGTGCAGTTGAGAAGCATTGATCTAGACCCAGCGTTATGAAATGGCAACACAAAATACAGCTAGTGTCTACAAGGACCATATTTCTCTTTGGGAGGTTACTCAAATGACAATGACAAATGGCAGGGCACCACCGTGTTGTGCCTGGCAGATGGGCTGATCGAGTACAGCGGAGAAGCAATATCTTAAATAGAGACTATGTGTGCGCAAATATGGTCCCCACACATCACAAGTCTGACATGGATTGCAACAATGAAGAAGCCAGTGCGAATACATAGAGCCAAACAACTTGGACTTTGTTTTAGTAATGAAGGAACTGTTCCTGGTGGCACAAACACACAGTGCAATCACATTCTTGTGATCCCTGGTATGACAAAAGGTACAGACAGCAGCAGTGATGGATTACTACTGAGTTTGTGACCGACAAGCCTAGCTGCAACTCCTACCATCTTGGATGGGCAAGTGTTCACTGGCCACCCTGCACTCAGTGCTACTAGTAATCCTGGATGAACACCTGAAGGGAGAAGAAATGCCTGTCGAGGTGCGAACAGCCACTCTAGCACCTAAAGAAGCAGAAAGAAGCTTGCAGATCACACAAGAATTTGGTATGCTGCCAGAAAAAGGACGATTTCAATGGCGGAAGAAAGAAGAGATCAAACTGTCTCAAAAAACGGTTCCGCGCTGCTCAGAAAAATACCTGACAAGTATTGACTTTTTAGCTCAGCAGAGACTTTCTTTTTCATCTTTTTTGGCTCCTGGGGTACAAGCAGCTGCAAATGGGATGGGATGCTGAGAATGGGTCACTATCCCACGTCATCAAGGCAATGTGCAATCTAGGTGGTCAAATGAAGAAAGAAGGTGGAGTTTAGAACACAGATTTGCTATCGCTTGCCTTTGATTGGGTCTCGTCATGGCTGCAGGTAGCAGTAAAAATACTGTTCCTGTGATTGTGTTCTTCTTAGTTCTCTTCTCCACGTGCCAATGGGGTCTCCGATGATGTGTTCCTATAGTCCCTAATAGTGCAAAGATGATGATATCTATTGGGGGATCTAAAACACCTTGCCATACAATAAACAGCGAAACTTTAAAGCTAATATATCTTGGGTTGTAGCTATGTCGAGTGGGGATGAGTTTGTTACTGTAGAAGTAACGAAAGGGGTAATGTTGGGAAGCAGCCTAGTGCTTTCCTTCTTTCCCAAGTTTCCCAAAGCGCTTTAGAATTAGGCAAGATTTCTATTAACTGTTCTCTAAGCACTACAAGAGTCCAGGGGGAGGAGGGTCACTAAATAAAGATAGTTAGGATTGAAATATAAGGTGCAAATAACTATTTAGATGGATATATTTGTAAAACTGTTAAATTGTAGTTAGCTTTGCTCAAAGCACACAGTGGCCCTCATTACGACCCTGGCAGAAATCGAAAAACGATGGCGGAAATGCAATACCGCCATCGAATAGCGCTCGGTGCGACTATGACCCGTCACCGCAAAGTACGAAGCCATTAGCGACACCGTAGTGAACGCCAACGCTAACTGCACCAAGTACGCGCGCGCGCGCCATGCCAAACCATAAATACCACCATGGCGCAAGGGTACGCGAATTCCGACCCTAGCGGACATGTACCTAACGCCATCAAGCATGGCGGAAAGTACCATTCCGCCATGGTGAGAAGTACGGCATCGCGAATCAACCGTAAACGGCCCCACTGAGTGCCTGTACACCGCTCCCTGCCCACAAAGTACAACTCCCCGTAGGTGCAATGAAGTCACAATGCAACCAGTGAAATGTACAAGTCACCCATGCATGCCAACGAACAAAAGATTCACAAGAGGGGCCAATGGGAGCTGCAGGGCACAGATGGCACGAATACAGAAGCCATTCCAATGGACATGACCACAGTCCCCCCCCAAGAAACGCACGCAAACACAGGCACCTGTGACCAGCAATATTCCGAAAATCACATCATTCCACCAGTCCACCTGGCTGACCGGCATCTGTCACACAAAACCCAATCCCCCGCCCCTGAGCATGACAACATTCAAACAGTCATATTGGCAGCCCCCATCCCTGACCTCACTGGGCTACGTAGGCAAACGCGCCCAGCACAGTACCACAAAACTAAACTCCGAAGCTGGAACCCAATGCAGGTCTCCTCACAATACATCGCTCCCCAAATAGGAATATGCCACATCACTCGCAAAGAAGAACGCTACACGGCCCATATCAGAATAGAAATTTAATGCACAACAAAATCACCAAGCCCATACAGCCATTAGGCCATTAACTCCAAAACACATTTCACCATTGTGGGCTGCATCCGCAAGAAATGACCAGCTACTACTTGTGTGACGCCCTGTTCCATCATGGTACACAGAGCCACATTCACGTACGAAAAGGCAACATGGAAGCGCACAGAACCGCAGGGCCGTCCCAATGGGGAGGCACTAGTCCAGCTGAAAGGCCGAAATGTTGCTCCGAGCCACTACTACTGCGTAAGGGCATGTGGCCCATTGGCGATCGTCCCATAAGATCGTAATGCTGCTCCACTGATTAACACGAAGCAGCAGGTGTCGGGAGTAAAAGCCATCTGCAGGAGTGGCATACAGATGGCAGTGGCAAAAGGGGAGGAGATACCTGTCAACCAAAAGAAAAGAAAAAGAACAGAATGGCCATCAGAACTACATTCGAACAACTCACTTCAATGATCACACTAAATCCACAGCCATATGCATGCTAGCCCACTCCAAAGGATCATCACCACCCCAAAACCACTTGCGACTCATAACCATCTATATCGAGGTGTAAACACCATCACAAACGAGTGTACCTGTGCATGCGTCTGTCAAAACAGAATCCATCAGATGGGAATGTTAACGTGCATGGACACAAGTGTCTGAAGGCGCGTCGAGACAGGGAGGGCTCAACAAGGCCAGATAGACGATGGTCCCACTATGGCAGCCCTGCATCACATAGCGCAGGGGAGGCGGACAGATTCCAAGAAGCCCTGTACATGGCAAACTCTGTATCAAATCATCTGCCCATGCATCCATTCATCATTCCCTCATCCCGGTATAAAAACTCCTGAATATTTACTCACATAACATTAGAAATATCCATTGAGTCTGTGCGTTATGCAGCCTGCAAAATCCACAGTGCCCCAGCCCGTAATTCCAGTGTTGTGAAGTAACATGTATTTGGGAACGTCCGGCCTCATCGCCCACGTCGCTATTGCGCATCCCAAACTATTCATATCAATCATTGCATCCTCGCCATGGCCCCTGTCTCAAGGACATTGAACAATAGAACGTTATATTTGCAGTCAGACCTGTGGGCATCTCCTCGCCGCTAGCTGAAAACCGAAAGCGCCGCCCTTTGAATTCCTCATTTGCAACATCACGTCGAAAAGGCATCTGTGGCCGTTTGAAATCACAAATTAATCCATCTAGTGCGGCTGTGTGTGAAAATAGCAACTGCCTTCACCCACAAATGGGATGCCCCGCCCGTCGGTGCAACTCGGTACAGTGATGCATGAGGGCCCAACGTTACTCCAGTACTACGTTCCACTGACCCTTCACAAGTCTGTTCGCGACTGCAAAGATTGTATGTGAAACAATGGGACCATAGCCGAATGTACATATCAACAAATGTTACACGGCCATCGGGTACAAATACATGATTGCTATAGCAAGATGCCATTACTCGAATTGCAGCGTTGTGTGCGGGACGTGCTCGGCCAAAGGGGAGAGCAGCTTGCACAGGTGGAATGAATCACCACAGGTGGAGGCCATACAGCCTGAAAACACATAAATTGCACACCCAGTCTCCTCCCACAACCACACCCATTCCGAAATGCTACAGGCAGGACTCGCGATGTTGGCCCTGGGGGACCTGATAGCACTGCAAGTACTCCAACTCCAAGAAGAAGACGAACACCAACTACAACCGGCCGCACGGAGGGGACGCAGGAGGAGGAGGAGGCCAAGGCAGGGCCAGCAAGGGCCGCCAGCACAGCCACTACCACCACGCAGGCAGCCCGCAATCCCACGCCTCCGAGCACATCCGTTCAACCTCACTGATGAGCAGATCCACACCCTCTACCGTTTGGACCGGGACACCATAACCGCCATTGTGGACATGACACAGGCTGACCTTGTCAGCATGATAGATAGCCCAACCGCCATCCCACCCCTACTGAAGGTGGTGTCTGTACTACACTTCCTGGCCACAGGCACCTACCAGCACACAGTCGGACAGTTGCATGGCATTTCTCAGCCACTGTTCTCACGGACACTATTGCAAGTGCTCGATGCCCTCCTGCAGCACGCAGACGACTACATCTCTCTACCACGCTCGGAGCAGGAAATTACCAACACAAAAGTGGGATTCCATGCACTTGCCGGCATAACGGGTTGCATTGGTGCCATCGACTGCACCCATGTGGAATTGGTCGTCCCACATGCCATGGAGGCCCAGTACCGCAACCGAAAACAATTTCATTCCCTGAATGTACAAATGGTGTGTGACTCCAACAGGATCATTACACATTGTTGTGCCCGATTCCCTGGATCAACCCATGATTCTATGGTCTTGAGGAACTCTACAATACCACGCTACATGGAGCGACACGCAGGGAACAGATCCTGGCTACTCGGTGAGTCTCATTACATGCATGATAATGTGGGGTATGTGATTCGGCAATGACCTGGCAGGAAGGGGGGGGGGGTGCGTACGTAGCAATGGCATTCCACATCATACGTTTATCGTCCACATACAGGTGATGCTGGATATCCACTGAAGAGATGGCTCCTCACACCAGTCCGGAACCCACGGGACCAGCATGAGGAGGACTACAACCATGCCCACTCACATACCCGTGTAGTCATTGAACAGGCATTCGGCCTACTGAAGACTCGTTTCCGCTGCCTCAGCAGGTCTGGCGGGGCACTCCTGTACCGCCATGAGAAGGTTGCAAAGATGGTGATGGCATGTGTCATGCTCCACAACATGTGCGTACGTAGAAATGTGCCCATGCCCCCTGACGCAGAACTGCAAGCACCTGAAGATGGTCATGATGAGGGTGGGGATGTGGCAGCACCTCAAGGAGTCTGCGAGGCACCGGAGGGCCGTGACATTCGTCAGCATCTCATTGATGCATGCTTCTAGCACTCACGCCTGGTGGCTGATACATGGACACGGTACTCGTGGCACTGTGTGTGTCTGGTACATGCACAATATGGACTGTACGCCTATGATGGCCTAGTACACAAAGATCATTGTCCACACATCTCATTGGTTGATCGTGCACTGTTTATGGCATATGTGATATCATGTTGAACACCCTATCGACCCGCCACCCAAGTGAGCCCAAAACACCCCCTCCACCCTCCTACCTCCCCCCCGAACACCAGTGTCCAAAGATGCTCATTGTCAGTGGGCAGTCGCTATTGCAAGCCCCCTCTGCGGGTATCAGGGGCACCCCTGCCTGTGGAGCGCAGGTTCCTCCCAGATCTACGTTGGGGGCTGCCCTGGACGGAACTTGCAACGGATGATGTCTCTGCCTGCTCACGTCCATGCATGTCCCTAAGGGTTTGTGAGAGCTCAGTGAGCACACGGCGCACTGCGGCAAGTTCGGCACATACGTCTTTGGACGTCGCATGCAGTTCCCCCCTCAGGCTCTCGGTGCTTCTCTCCATTTGGACTCTCAGGCTCTCGGTGCTACTCTCCATTTGTGCCCTTAGTGTCTCTGTACTCCTCTCCATTTCTGCCCTAAGTGTCTCAGTTGATGTTTCTATGTCTGCCTTAGTGCCCCCACATTCATCGGCATGGTCCTTGAGGAGCGTGGCCAGTTGCTGCTGTTGCACGATTAACTGGTCGAGGGACTGTTGCCTCTGCTGGGCCATGGCCATTTGCGGGGGTGTCACAGAGGGGCTGGTGACCTCATGTTGCCTTGCCACAGGGCTTGTGGGGGATGGCCAGTCGTCGTCTTGTGGGTGCCCCTGCGTGGTATCCTCATGTTGTACGGGATGGGACAGACAGGGGGATTGGGACAGGTCATGGATGGATCTGACTTCGACATCCCCGTCTTCTGTGTCGGAGCATGCTTCCATCAATGGGGTGTCACCTATGGTGCTGCTGCCACCAGAGGCAGTGCCTTCTGTGGCATCCGTTGGGGGGACCTGTGGTGGTGGTGTTGTGGGCATGCTGGCTGCTGGGGTGCCTGTTGATGTTCCCTCCTCTGTGCTGCCACCTAATTTGTGCTGCTGCCGTGTCTTGATGCGTGCAGCTGAGGTGGAGGGTCTTTGGCCGTTGGTCTTGGCCCTCTTTGCAGGTGTGCTGGTAGGGGTGTCCTGATGCTCGTCGTTTGGATCGGACCCTGTGGTGGAGTAAAGGAGGGCGAGGGTTATTAATGGGTCTGTGGGAATTGGAATGGCATTGTATCACATGCATTGGGGTGGTACCTGAGGGTGATTTGGGTCGGGGCCTTGGAGGTGCTTTCATTTGTGTGTGGAGTGAGGGTGCAGTTGTTTGGCAGCCTGCAGTTAGGGTGTGCCTGCTGCACGTGTAGTGGGTGTTTTAGGGGTTTTTAATTATTTATGTATTTATTGTGAGTTTTAAAGTGCGCTATCAGGCCGATGTGTGTGGACGTTCTCCTGGACATGTGTTTCTGTTGCACTATGTGGACACATGGTACTTCACATGATTGGACATTGTGGATTTAGCATTGTTTTATTTGGCCCACCTACCTGAATCTTCGGATGTCTGCACTCCTTTCTCCATCCCTCCGACTCCCTCTATGCTCTCCATTCCAATGGTGGAGGCACAGATTTCTTCCCAGGGGGTCAACTTGATGGGTGATTCAGGACCTCCCCCGGTGGCTGTGGCAATGTTGCGGTTGGCAGAAAGTATGCTACGGACGCGTATCCGCAGGTCGTCCCATCGCTTTCTGCATTGCTGTGGGTTGCGGGGTGCGGTCCCCACCACACTTACCCGCTGTGCCACCAGAGCCCATATGGCCTTCTTGTTCGCAAGTGCCGTCCTGGTCATTTGCGTGGAGAAGACGACGGCAGCATTCTCCTGGAGGGTCTCTGTTAGCACGGTGAGTTCCTCACGGGAGAAGTGGACCTGCCGCTTGCGGTCGCACGCTTTCTTCGCTACTTTTCCCATTTTTCTTGGTTTCGCTAGGGTGGATGACGGGTTGGGGTGTGTTTCAGGGTAGTGTTTTTAGTGGTTGTGTGGATTTTGTGGTTTTATAGGTGTACGGCGGGATGTTTCCCGTTCCGGGCCCATGTTTTTACTTCCGTTTCCGTATATTTACGGTCACCGTACTTTCCGGTTGGCGCTCACTGCGGTGTCCGCTAAGATGGGTGGCGGTATTGCACCTAGGGCGCCGTACGGCGGCGGTGTGGGCCGTTTTGGGGTCATTTCCGCCATCGCGGACTTTGCACTTCCGCCATGGCGTGGTGCTCGTGCCCGATGGGTCGGAATGGGCCGCACTTTGCTCCTTCGTGCAATGGCGGAAACGCTATTTACGCTGTGGCGGTACGGTCAGTCACTTTCCGCCAGGGTCGTAATGAGGGCCAGTGAATTCAGCCTACAGGCAGGCTGGCAGAGAGCACACGGTAACTCAGCAGCTGTTCCTGCCATTCACAAGCCAATGGAGACTAAAACAGATTCAGCACGACATACATAGTACTAGGAAAACAAGGGTTTTTTGTAGGAATTACTGGACCAGATCAAATATAATTATGTTGAGTTAAGTGTTGAGAGTATGGCGTGAAGATGTGTTTATGTATGTGTTGACAAGGAGAGGTAATTACTGACAGGCCCATTGGTCAGCACTCACCCTCGAAAACTTGTAATACAAGATAGCTGCACCGTGTGAGGACAGGGTGCAGGATTTACATACTCCAGCACAAATCAATACTAGGGACTCAGTAAGTTGGCAAAGGGAAGTCCGTTTAATGATACATACATCAGCTTGTGGAAATCAGCAGCATCACAAACACCTGTCTCGCCCCGACTTCCCTGAACTTCAGTACAACAGCCTCTTTTATAGGCAAACTTCGTCATCATTGACATGCACTTCTATAAAAAATCATCATGCAATATAATTGGTTGGGAAAGGTAACTTAAGTATAGGTGTTATATCTGTATATGAAAATAAGGCCTACGGATTGGATAACTCTTATCGGGTGGGCGTCTACGCCTATCCCTCTACAACACACGTGATTGACGTCACTAAAAGTACGACGTTCTATTGGTTACAGTCTCTATAGGACCCTAGATTACATGGTCCATTGTGATTGGGCAAGTTACATCCCTAAACATAAATCTCCACTTTAATTAGCAGCATGCAGAATAGACACCCTGGTGCCTGGTGTCCCAAGATTCACCCTGCCTCCCTTCCATCAATCCGTGGTTTAGGGCTATGTGTCAATTAGTTGGCTGGGTATGGCCTCGGATCTGCAGTCTCTTGTCAGGAAAAGTGATGGCACCCTCTGGTTCTGGATGACATCAGGTAGTGGTACATCTTCGCACCTGTCTGGTCACGTGTTGGTCCACCGTGAATCTGCTTCAGTTCTCAGTCTTTTTGTGCATTTGATTCTGTGTTCGCTTGGCCACCTGCATGGGCCTCTCTTATCCTGACCTTCACGGGCGGGCTGGCATACTCTGAAGTTGGAGCCTCGTGAGCTCATGCTCACCTCCCCTTCTCTGGTTGACCTCGATTTCCCCGGCATGAGCCATCCTTTGTTAAGTTTCGATCCCGCTCTTTTCCTCAGCTTGGACCTAGATGTGAAACTCAGCCAGTTGGGCCTGGGCCGCCTGGGCATCCTTCTGCTCAAACAAAATGGAGTTGCACGTGTACATTGTGCTGTATTGAGGTAGACATATATAGTTGGCGCATGCCGCTCTATTCTTCTACTTAAGTGTTGCAGGCGGTATCGATTACTTAGCATATTGCCACTTCTGGTTGTTCTCGGGGCTGCCTAGGCCCTTAGTCTATTTCCATTGGCCTTCCATTAAGGCCTTCGAGGCCTCCTCGTGGACCGTCTGTAAATACTCGTCGTTTCATACCAATGGCAGGTACGGTTGTCTGATTGGGTACCGTGCTGCCCAGGGTTGCCTGGTTATGGGCATTTCAACAGGTATTGATCTTCTAATGTACACGGGGCAGAGGCCCATTACAGCCCTTTGTTGGTTCAGCTGCTCCTCGTATGTCACATACCTTGGCGGGTAACATACTGACAAATCGCAATGGGGGGCAGGGGTGCAGGTCTTATCTGGGACCTCCTCTACACTCCCCCCTCTGGTCGGTTCATCAACCACTCCTACTTTCTCCTTTATATTCAGTTTCTTTGATTCCTCAGCTACTTGCTCATCGTTTTCTGGATTTACACAAGATGGCGTGAATGTATGCAATTTGGGTGTCCATATCTTTATCACTGCTTTCAAACTTCCTGCTGTTTTCACTTGCTCATCCTTGTTCCAGATCATCAATTGGCATTGTCCATTTGGACTGCAGTAAATCCATTTGCCTTTATACCGTCTTCGTTTCTTGGGATAAGTGAATTTTGTTCCCTCTGGTGCAAATTCACTGGCCTTCACGAAGTCCTTTATCTCCTCATCTGTCAGGTGTCTGGGCTTCCAGCCTGGTTCGACATCGACCATAATTTTCATCCCAATGACCTTCTTTGCAGTTTTCTGGCACTGTGTGATGATTATCTTGATAACACAGAATCCTAGCAGCACCATTGCCAGCAAGGCTCCCAGAATCTTGAATATATCGGCCATCCATTGCGGGACTCATGAGAATAGGTGCCCAAGCCAACTGTCATCATCTGTTTTGTCCGTTTCATCAGTCATCTGTTTTTTTAAAGTTGTCAACATGCTTATGGCCTCTGTGAGGGTTCCATTTTCCTCATCATGCGATGGTATAAATGTGCAACAAGATTTTCCAATTTTTGCACAAACACCTCCATCCATTGCTGCGATCATGTCAAGCACATATCTGTTCTGGAGAGTCATCAGTTCAACCGATCTCAGCTCTTCTTTGATTGCATTGAATCCTTTTATTGTGGTTTTGATGGTCTGCAGTAACTCCCATCTGGTTATCTGCAACCATTTAGCATTCACTCCAATTTGGATGTGTGGCAGGAGCATTGTGGTGAATACTGTTGAAGTGAGGCTGAACAGCCTGTGTTCGTATGGAATCGCATGAAATGCCTCTTCCGATTTTGCAGAAAAGTAGTTTTCTCTCTTCATTCTGGATGTCAGCTCTACAGACCTCCTTTTCCCCAGGTGAGCATCTGCTTTCAGAAAGCTGTCCAAATTCAGTTCACTTTTTGGGATCACTAGTGTAGGAATGTGGACGTTCACCAGTGTGCATATGCATCCCCAGTTCCTAGGTAGTCTTATATATGCCTTGGACCCACATGCCCAATAGTGATCCATTAGGACGGCGGTTCCTTGTGTCATTCCTGGGGCTTCATATATTTGTCCGCAGTTTTGATTCTCCCCCATTTTCCTCGTGCCATTACTTCTAAAGCACAGTTTTGGGTTTTCCAGCGGTAATATCTGCAAGGGTCCTCCTCTGTCTTCGACCCATCTCAATAGCTTTACCAATTTTGGCAACAATGGTCTGCATAGTCTCTGAGAGTTCTCTATTGCTTCTTTACAGGCTCCAAGGACCATCCAAGCTCGGCAGATTACTACTCCTTCTTCCCATCCGTCTGGGGAGACTACTGATCCCCAGATCTGCATTTGTCCTCGGTTCTTCCATATTTGAGCTTCTTCTGCCGTTTTCCCTTGGATGTTCAGTCTTGAGGTTATTTCCCACCTTATTCCTGACCCTTTGACGTCAGGATTTTCATATCTAATCACATGATTATTGGTGTGCGCCCTATTTCTTGCTTTGATGTCCTGGACAAACCCGTCTTCATCAGGGTAGTCCTTTTCGTTGGCCCATATCAATGAGGCATCTCTTCCCATGAATTGTCCTCTGATATTGCACATAGCTACGTGTGACATACAGTGTGCTGTGGGGACATCTACTTCTACAGCCACGAAGATCTTGGACTTTCCCATGCTGTATGGCAGGAGTGCACAGACAAAACATTCTCCTTCTGATTGTCTTCATCCAACTTCCTTCATGTGCTGGTACCAGATATTGTTTCCAAGATGGGCTGTGCTGTCCAAATAGTCATTAAGTTCATTGTCGGCTTCATATGGGCTTCTCTTGATTCTCAGTGTTTTCCTGTAATTAGCTATCACTATGTCTCTGAATGCATCTGTGCTGCTCTTTCGTTCAGGTAGCTTCTCAGGTATTGTCCTCGGTGAGACAGGTTCCATTTCCTGCCCTGCAGTAATAGGGGGAGGTCGTGCGTTTCCTTTCCTTCCCTCATGCATTCTCTTGTAGACCTCCTCCCACCACCATTGGCTCATCCTTTCAACACATGGCGTGTCGTAAGCTCGGTCGTTATTTCTGGCATTGCAGCTGGCATACTTGTTATTACAGTTGTGGTGGTTGTCTTGCTCAGCTCTTCATGTAGCTTCTTTGTTCTAAGTATGAGTGGAAATACATACTCGACAACCGCGTGTGTTTTCTCAGTAGGTTCTTTCGCAGCTTCCTCTGTTCTCTTGAGGGATTTTGTCATGCCATCTCTGTCTTGTTTCTCGCTTGGTTCTCTGTTCTCTGGAGCTGTTCGCTTCACAGGTATCTTTTCTTTTTCGGTTGTTCCGGCCTGTGATTGCGTAGCCATTGACACTTGCCCTTGCTCGTGTGCATTCCGTGTATGGGTGCGTGCCGTGGACAGTGCTTTGTTATCATTCATTCCGTGCTGACCCTGTCTCCAGCTTTTCTCACCATTCATTACTTCAAGTGTGTACGTATTACTGCTAATTACATTCAACTGTAAATCGTTTGCTTTATCATGAGGTTTTCTTGGAACAGGGATCACTACATATAGTCTGGGCGCTTTTGTGGGGTCCAGACGCTCATTACCTGGTGGATGTACAGACATTGGGATGCTTTGTGCACCAATAAAAAATGCAGTTCTGATCGTTAACGACAAAAATACTACAATAATCACTATACATATACATATGATTGCCTTGAATGACAGTATGCAGCACCTCCTTCCAGGAAAGCAGGGGCGCCCATCCACTGGTGGTACAACTAAATTACTGTTTTGGGCCCCCATCTCGAATATGTCCATAGTCAATAGTTTATTTCTTTTCTTATCTTGATTTTGTTACTTAAAAAGTTCAGCAAACACTAAAGTGGCGGGTGTAGTTTAACATCCCCCCTCTTGCGAGTGGTGACGGAAGTCTCTAGTTATGGAGTATAGATCCTTTGCTAGACTATGGAAAAAAGGTTAGACTAACGCTTCCAGCATATCACATTGGTTTTGTATTTCTATGATAAACGTCCCATGGCATTCTTCAAAGTCGATTAGGCCCTGAGGACATACAGGGATCTGTTCACTGTGGCACCATAAAAGGGTGGCTTCGCTGCTCATCACGCATAGATAAACCATTGAAAAAATAAAAACAAAAATGAAAATAAAAGTGAACATATGAGAAGGTAGGAAAAAATAAGAAAAAGGTTGAAAAAAGTAAACATGGCAGCGAAGTTCGTTGCACTGCTCCTTTTGCTTGGTTCTTCGAGGTCGAGTTGCTGCAAAGTCTCCCGTTCCCCATTTACTCCACTGCGGGAGGATGATGAAAAATAGAAAAAAACAGAAATATAAAATCACGATATTGGTATCCTTGTTTCTGCTTTCCTTGATCTGTCCTCCGTTAAAAGCATGGAGAACTGTGTCTTTATTTCCGTGATCTGCCCCTGGGGGTGATGATGAAAACAGTTTTATCTTGGAGCTCTCCCTTCTAAAACCCTTCTCAGCAGCGGATGTCCATGGTTGCTTCTCAGCTGTGATGCAATAGCTCTCAGGAGTCTGTTGAATTGGGCATTCTTTGCTGGATCATTAAGGAAAGTGGGCACATCGACAGTAATGGGTCTACCCACTAGTTCTGGAAAGTTCTCGATGAGGTGAAAGAAGACTGTGAAGGCAATTCTGCTGTCTTCAGGTGACAATGACATTTGCTCAGATTCTCTGTTTCTTAGGTCACCACTCTTTTTGCAGTGTGATCAGTCCTTGCCTTCTCGATCTGTCGCTCGCCGACTAATTTCCTGGAATTCTCTCAGAAACTCCCTCTGAAAGCTGGGCAGTTCAATTTGTAGCTGTATGCTATAGAAGAGTGTTCCTATCTTTCTCGCGTTGGCAGGGTCTCTGAGGAAGGTGAGGGCGTCAACCTCGGCAGGTCTTCCTACCATTTCCGGAAAGTCATTTACTAAGCCGAAGAGGACATTGTGGGCTAGTAGGCTGTCCTCAGCGGACAGGGACATTCATTCGTTTTGCAGAGTCTCAATCACAAGGTTTTTTGCTGTTGTGAACAGGTTCTTTGCTTATCACCCCGATCTGTCCACCGGCGGAAAGGTTCACTGGAACCTCCTGAGGTATTCTTGTTGGAAGTTAGATAGCTCCACCTGGAGCATTATGCCGTGGAGAAGAGTCTTCATGTGTAAGAAATTGGCTGGATTTCTGAGGAAGGTTGCAACGTCGACATCAGCAGCTCTTCCCACCATTTCTGGATCGTCTGCAAAGAGTCTAATTAGAACGTTGTGGGCGAGCTGCGTGTCTGCAGGGGATAGGGACATTTGTCCTGTTTGGCAGGGTCCTTGTCATGAGTTTGTCATGAGTCTCTGCACCTTCCGGTTGCGTGGACTACCACAAGGTGATTTAACTTAGTTGGTTCAACTGAGCTAGGTTTCTTGAGTCTCTGATGAAAGTACGTGTGTCAGTTGTTCTCCCGATGAGTCCTGGGCATTTCTCGATTATTTGAAAGAACAACGTGTAGGTCACTTCGTCAATGACTGCTTGAGGCGGGAGCATTCGGTCTTTGAGTCACTGTGATCGGGCAACTCGGCAAAGACCTCTGCGATGACAGTCAATAGTTTCCTGATTACCTTCTTATTTTCTGGATCTTGGATGAATTCTGTGACACTTGTTTCTCTCCCTATGAGTGATGGATAAGTCCATGTCACTAATTGGTAATAGGTGAGTACGTCCCCCTTAATGCTCCTGCCGGGGTGTGCCATAAGTTCGTGAACAAAGTCTTTATGCTGGGGTCCTTCAGGATAACAGTTTCAGCTTATAAGAATTGCCTTCCTTTACTGCTTATCAGGGTCTTAGAGTTCTTTGTTCACTACTCTGTGGCTCTACGTGATTTCGTTACCAGTGTCACTGCAGGTTCAGAGTATGCAACCTTTTCCTTTGCACTGCGAGTTCAGCTGCACATTGCATTTGTTTGAAAAATCCTGCATCTTGTTCAGTGCTTAGAGAAAAAGTTCAATGTATAGCCAGGGAAAATGAGTGGTGCACAAAGACTGTGTGCTGCGCCTGTCTCAGCACTGTGTGTTGTGGTTTGGGATGTGCTGTTCCCTTTACGCCGTCGCTGCAGCTGGCCTGAAATGACAGGTGTACTAGAGGTAAGGCAGTCAAGGTCATTCTTCATTTCTTCTCCCAGAACCTCTCTAGCAGGCTGGGCATCACATCTAGCCCTATCTCAGGGGGTAAGAGGGGTTCTCATCCTTCTACCAGTGATAATTTCGTGCGGCGTGAGGTGATGCTCGGAGCTTGGCTGGTTCCAAAGCGCATATAATGCCAATGGCGGGCAGTGCAGCCATCCCTTCTTTAATGTGAACTTCAATTTAGCTATCCTTTCTTTCAACAGGCCGTTGAGCCGTTCACATATGCCATTTCCTTCTGAGTGATACGCCGATGAGACTTGTGCTTTATACCAAGCAACAAGCTAATCTGCTCAAATACTGAGTTTACAAAATGGGGCCCGTTTTCTGACCTCATAACCTCACACACCCCCCACCTGGGGAAAATCTCCCTCACCAGGAATTTTGCAGCACAGGCAGTGTCAGGGTGTGTACAGGGCCCTGCTTCTATCCATCTGGAGAATGGACACACCACGACAATTAAATACCTGTACCCATTACAAACCTGAATCATATCGACATAGTCGATATGCAGGTGTTCGAAAGGTCCTTCAGGTCTGGGAATGATTCCTCTCATCACTTTAAATGTGTGCCCAGAGGTGAATTGCTGGCAAATGATGCAATTGACCATAAAGAATGCAACATGCTCCGCTAGATTCGGCATGAACCAGTCTTCTGAGAGCGTTGCCGCAAGATTTTCTTTTGACATATGAAAAGGGCAGTGGAGCTGTTCTAACGCTACCTTTAGAAGGGTGACCGGCATTACTGGTTTACCAGTGCTGTCCTGCCTCCATAACCCATCAGAAGGGTTTAAAGAACACCCTCGTCGCTTCCATAAATTCTTCTCATCCTGAGGTGCCTCCCCCTGGAGTTCCATTAACTGTGTCTGCCCCATATTGCTACAGGCTTCTGGAGTGGCTCGGGCTATCATCATTCGTTCATGGGTACGTGCCACCTCCACGTCCATGATTGTCTCACCCTTGGATGCCATGCGCTTGGCTTCCGTGTCCACTTCATGGTTTCCACGTGACACGAAATCTGTTCCCTTGGTGTGAGCGGCGCACTTGACGACCGCTATGCACACTGGGAGCTGTAGTGCTTCTATCAGCCTGTCCAAAAAGGCTGCATGTTGCACTGGCGTGCCATCCGCTCGGAGGTAGCCCCTCCTTTTCCATCGTGCCAGGCCTGCATGCATGGTGGATGTCACATAGGCGGAGTCACTGTACACTGTTACTTCCTGGTCTGCGTGATTCTCAATGGTGAGTATCAATGCCACTAGTTCTGCAGCCTGTGCCGAATAGTGGGATGGTATTCATGCACTGACAAGTACCTGGAACTCTCCATTTGCCATGTGTTTGATCACGGCCACACCTGTATGCCTTTGCCCGTCTTCTTGGTCAATTCTTGATGACCCGTCAATGAAGACACCTTCTCCGCCTGGCAGAGCATTCTCTCTTACCCTGGGGATCTCATCATAAAACTCTTCATAATTGGCGCAGTCATGCACAGGTTCTCCCTCTGTGACTGGCTCAGCAATAAACATAGCAGGGTTCACAGTTTTGCATTGCACTATTTTGCTCGATGGATTTGAGGTAATCACCTCATATGCAGATGCTCTCTGTGAAGTCAAGGTGCCTTTTGGCTTCCCCAATATGGCAAATAATGAGTGCTCAACATATAATGTCATGGAGCATCCCATCACAATGGATGATGCTTTCTCGATCGCAAACGCGGCAGCTGCTAAATTTTGCTCGCATGGCAAGTGGCCCCTCATGACCGGGTCCAAGCTCCCACTGTAGTACGCTAGGGGCTTGTACCCCAGCGATGTTCGCTGAGTGAGCACTGCCATCATAAAATTGCCATCGGTATGAGAGAAGATATAGAATTCCTCTGCATAATTGGGGATCCCGAGAACTGGGGCCTTACAAATTGCCCCCTTTAGCTCTGCAAATCCCTTCTCCATTTCTTCAGTCCATTCCATTTTTCCTTCTGTTGCCTGGCTTTCTTTAAGGCCTGGAGCAAGAGCTTGGTGTACGAGCTGTAATCGAATACCCATGCTCTGACATATTTGCATAGGCCTAAGAAGCTCTGCATTTGTTTTACCGTGAGCGGCTTAGCCGTGTTCATGATAGCTTCAGCCCTTTCTGGTGTTACCTTTTTCACTTCATGTGAGATTAGTTGCCCTATGTATAACACCTCTTGTTGGCAGTATTGCAACTTGTCCTTGTCTACCTTGTATCCCTTCTCAGCCAATATGGTCAATAGCTGAACAGAGTCGTGTCGGCATTGCTCTTCAGTGGTGCTGCAGATCAGAATGTCATCTACATACTGCAATACAACACTCTCTACCGCAATGTTGCTTAGGTCCATTTGCTGGACTCTGTTAAAAATGGACAGAGATTCACAATACCCCTGTGGCAGCTTTGTACTTTTCAGGTGCATTTGTCTGAAAGTAAATGACGTCAGGTCTTGTGAGTCACGGTGCAATGGAATCTAGAAAAATGCATTCTTCAAATCGATTACCGTGAAATATTTTTTGCCTCTGTGGGTATGTGGCACAAAATGGTGGATGAATTAGGGACTAGAGGGAACTCGGCTTCGACTATGTCGTTCAATGCTCGTAAATCCTGGATTAAACGCCAAGACCCTCCCTTCGATTTTTTGACAGGATAGATCACTGTGTTGCAAGGTGATTCTTACGTTACCAGAATACCTTGCTCCATCATGGCAGAGATTGTCTTCGCAATCCCCTCATCCGCTTCTCTGGACATGGGGTATTGCCGCGCTCTTGGTAGGATTGCTCCAGGCTTGAGTTTAATCTTCACCTCTCCTGCCCCCTTCAGGAGTCCTACGTCATAAGGCCCTTTTGTCCATACTGTGACTGGCACCTGGGCCATGTCCTCCTCAAAGTACTCTGGTCGTACCATAGCTAGCATCATTCGCTGTGGCACTTCTCGTTTGATCATTTTGACCCAGAATATGACACTTACTTCCACCCGTGTCTCCTCTAAGTCGGGGTGCTCTTTGAACAGATCATCATCTGTGACATTAGTCACTCAATACCGTTCTTCAATGGCGATAACAGCGCACCATTGCCTTCCTTCGTCATCGTATCCTTCTACTAAAACCACCTTCCCCTTTACTGCGAGAAACTGTATTACCAAAGGAAATATTTGTACCTCTTCTTCATGCATGGGTATCCTTGGTCTAAAAAGAAACTCATCAGGGGTCCTCATAGTTTTGCTTGCGAGGCCCGGCAATCCCGCCATAAGCACTCGCACGCCATATTCAAAGACCTCTGGCTCCAGCGGTAAAGCTCTCATAGCTGCACGTCCCGAGTATGCTCTGATCATTTTGCATACGTTGGAATAATGCATCCTGGCGTGGAGCACACTCTGCTATCCTCAGTAAATGAGATTGACATATTCAGCTTTGTCATTAGATCTAGACCCATGATGTTTACTGGGGACTGACGGGAGTACAGTAAAGGCACATTCATTTCATGCTCTCCCACTGAGACCGGGAGAGTGTCTGTAAAGGGAACTCTACTATGAGCTCCAGTGAAACTCTGCGTGTCTATTGCCTCGCGGGACAAGGAAAACTTGCCTTCTCTTATGCACGAGCGTGTTGCGCCTGTGTCAGCTAAGAAGGAATACTCTTTTCCCCCTATGGTGACATTTACCCTCGGTTCCCTAATAGGGTCTGGTGTCACCGATAGGATAGAGCACATCCGAGTTTCCTGTGAGCTGTCCTATTTTATGTATAGGTTCGGCCCACTATAAGTTTGCAGAACACCCCCATTGTTTGTTGTGGTACCGGCGGCGGTGTCTGCTGGGGTTGACCCTGTTGCAAGTTCCCCAAGTTCAAGGGTTGAAACCCTTGCTGTGCACCTTGCTGCGCATTCGCCGCCTGCTGCTGTACCAGATGGCCCTGTGCATTGCCTTGTTGCGGGGCGGCTGGCTGATTCGGCATACCTGCTCCTTGACTATTTTGCCACATGCATTGGCTTCTGCACATGCGTGCCACATGTCCTGTCAGTCCACACAGCCAACACACTGGCTGTGGTCGGGTCATCTGTCCCTCTGGCATAGCTGGACTGCCCATTGGTGCGCTCTGGATACCGCCTTGAACATTTTGAAAACCTCCTTGGTTACCTCTAAAGCCTCCCTGATTACTCTGCCATCCTCTTCCTCCAAATCCCCTTCCTCTCTGAAAATATCCTGCGTTACCGTGATTGTTTTGAGGCGGGTTAGTGGCACATTGCGCACTCGAATCGGCTGGGCTTGTTAGCATGGCTCCCTCGAGCACATACTTCGAGAGCTTTCTTTGCACCAGCTTCGTCTCTTCTCCCTTACGCGTTGCCTCTTCCTTTCGATTCTTTTCTTGCAACAGCCTACAATAATGGGCAATTGTCAACTGGATTTCGGCCCACGGTTTAGCTTCTATTCCTACCAATTTATTTAGTTGTTTTTGCACCGGTTCTGGTAACCCTTGGCACAGTATATGATAGAATACAGGGATAGGGTCCAAAACTCATGCGTTTCGAGCACCCATGCATCTTGAAAATTCTGGATATAAAGCAACGGATCCTCTGACTCCTTCATTTTTCGAGTCATTATAGCCATATCGGATGTGTCTGGATATAGCATACGCAGCGCTTTCCACTACTACAATTATTAAATGGCGCTCCGTCGTGAGAGGTGTTAGTTATGGTTACCCTAGGGTAGCCTGCCCTTTTCCACACAACGTCTGCTCTTTCTCTGAGTATAGCAATTAGGAGACCCTTGATGTCTCCTATGGCTAGGGTGACGCTCCCCGTCATTTTTTCTAGCTCTTGTATCCACTTCCCGGCTCCCGATGTCAACATTGGAAGCTTATTTTTTAAATTTTCCCGGTCCATGTGTGGCCATGGAATATATTGCGGTCTTACTCCCCCTTTCTCTAGCAGTGGGAATTGGAATGCGTGATCCTCTCTATCTTTCTGGTCTTTTGCCAGGGTGGCGTTTCCGCCTTGCCGTCTGCCTGGTAATGCGATTAGCCTGTCCGCATAGGCAGGGGCTGATGCCCCCCTCTGACCGTGGGGTGTCTCTTTGTGTCGGCTGGACTGTCCAGCAGACTTCGGTGTCCTACTTGTGGACCCTCTAGCATCTGAACATTGTATCCCTCGGTTCCCTGGGAGCCGCCTTTCATGCCATCTCCCTTCGTCATACATCGCTTCTTCCGCGTCCCCATCGGAGTCAGACTCTGAATACTCCCAGTTTGCACAACTTCTTGCATCATCTTCGTTCTGCCTATCTTCTAGTCCATCTAGGAAACGTCCCCTACTCCCACTACTTTGGGTGACATCCTCAGTGTCATATAACTGAGTGCTCTCTAAGCGCTCATCTTCCCCTCCCTCTTGGGAGATTCGTTCCACTCTCATTTCACATATATTTTATCAATCGCTTCCCCAATGCTTCTGGTGTTGAAGTCATCATCAATAATTGTTCCGCTTGTACCTGGTACTGCATCACTTGCTGGAAAGAACTCTTCTATGTCCTCCCAGTCTACAACAGAATTGGGTTTCTTCAGTTCCCGCTGCAAATATTCTAAATATCGCGCCCTTTGTCTATGCTTACGTTCTATTTCCTCGTCTGCTTCCTTGCGTTTCCTTGCGTCCTCTCTAATCTTATCTACTTCCCGCATCCTTTTGTCTCTACGTTCTTTTACCTTTCTAATCTCTTCCTTCCTTTCATGCACCCTACGTTCTTCCTCTAACTTCAACATATTCAGTCTGTATTTTACGTAGGCTGCATACTGGTTGCGACTGGGCGGTATTCCTTGCTCTTCACGATAACGTTGTTCTCGCCTCAGCCTTTCCTTCTTTCTATTTCTTTCATCCCTTGTCTCCCTATCCTTCTCCCTTCTCTGCTTTTCATCAGGCCTTCCTCGTGGCCTTGCATCATCACTCCCCTTTCCATCTAACTTTAACAATATCTGTCCTCCCATCCAATCGTCCTTTGCAAATGTCATCTCATCCTCTTTAGTTTCGTCACTATTGCATGCAGGTGACTCATACGCGGGGTTGCTATACCCTGTGGCTGCTTTGAGCTCTCGTAACGGATAAAGACCCTCTGACTTGCTTCCCTCAATGACCAGTTCCAGCAGGGCCGGTGGCGCAGTTGGCGTCTCACCCCCCTCTGTATATACGTTTAATATCCAGTCTGCAGGTGGGTCTTCTTCTTTTCTTTGTTCAAACATCTTTCATAACTAGAGAACGGCAAGGCATTTCTCAAGCTTCTTGCCCGTATATATGTGGCATGTAGGAAGGTTGTCATGTGCTGCAAAACAGCCTTAGACAACGACCCATTCTGGGGCCAAGGCATAAACATTTTATTGGCAGTACCCTTAACCCATTCCTGGCTATATTTCTTCAACTTCACTGCGTGTTTAGGCAATTGCTTACATAGATGCATAAGCGGGGTGACCTCCTCCATCTTCTCACTTCAATACCCACAATGTTTACACAATAACTTAAACCTCTCCACCAATATGAGCGAGCACCACAACCGCAAGCTCCAATCCACCTTTCCCCGCCAAAATGTATACCATCAATTTACTCAACAGAAACCATCAATTCACTGTCGATTCCCTCTCAGTAACAGAATCGCAAAAAACAAAATGCATTTCACTCAAGCATCAACACATTTCTCGCATCAATACATTTATTGCGCATTCACATATAGCAAGACACTTATGACAGACGCTTGACAGACTAGACAGACACCAGCTGGGAAACGTATACCTGCCTTCTAATTATTACCCCGTCATGGGATTTGAACTACCCCTTTATGACGTCTTTAAACGTCATCATAGCCTAGCATTCCCCTCTCTGTGGGCTCTAGGTTCAAGTTCCTTCTGACCACTCTTTAAAGCGCAGGAACAAGGCGAATTTTACAGTTTTTCTCTCGGGTGCCCTCCCGGTATCCCTTACCGTTTTTAGTCTCGGGTGCCCTCCCGGTATTTCTTTTACGTTTTTACCTTTCCCAGGTGCCCCCTGGTATTCTATTACGTTTAACTCAGGTGCCCCGCTGGAATTCTATTATGTTTTGGCTCAGGTGCCCCACTGGTATTCTATTACATTTTGGCTCAGGTGCCCCCATGGTATTCTATTATATATGTCTTCATTTTATACTCGAGTCATTAATCCACTATATGTATACCGTCTTCTCTACCTCTAACTAATTTATCTTTCTCCGCCACCATCCGTTACCTTTCCCTCACTTGCTCTAATGCCTATAAGTCATTTGCCAAGGTAACGAGTTTCGTTGTTTCACTCACCGATCATCTGTTTTCCTCTCTGGATCTCTGGGATCACCGCCTCTTTCTCTTCCCGCTTTATGGTTTTCGTCCGATCCACTTCCCGTGGGAATGAAAAGGGTTATGCTTGGAAAAGCGGGTTCCTTCAGACCCACTGCAGATTGTTTGGGAGTAAATATACTATCACTGTCCACGGGAAGCTTCTCGGCCTACTCAGCCGGAATAGTGAAAGGACTCGCGATGTAACCGGAGGCCCAGAGTTACTTCGCGCCGTCGGTCTAAGGGTTTCTTATAACTATATTACTCGATTATCAATAATCGATGGCCGAAACCATCCTCACGCTACCAAGTGTTGACGAGGAGAGGTAATTGCTGACGGGCCCATTGGTCAGCACTCACCCTCGAAAACCTGTAATACAAGATAGCTGCACCGTGTGAGGACAGGGTGCAGGACTTACATACTCCAGCACAAATCAATACTAGGGACTAAGTAAATTGGCAAAGGGAAGTCCGTTTAATGATACATACATCAGCTTGTGGAAATCAGCAGCATCACGAACACCTGTCTCGCCCCGACTTCCCTGAACTTCAGTACAACAGCCTCTTTTATGGGCAATCTTCGTCATCATTGACTTGCACTTCTATAAAAAATCATCATGCAATATAATTGGTTGGGAAAGGTAACTTAAGTATAGGTGTTATATCTGTATTTGAAAATAAGGCATACAGACTGGATAACTCTTATTGGGTGGGCGTCTACGCCTATCCCTCTACAACACACGTGATTGATGTCACTAAAAGTACGATGTCCTATTGGTTACAGTCTCTATAGGACCCTAGATTACATGGTCCATTGTGATTGGGCAAGTTACACCCCTAAACATAAATCTCCAATTTAATTAGCAGCATGCAGAATAGACACCCTGGTGCCTGGTGTCCCAAGATTCACTCTGCCTCCCTTCCATCAATCAGTGGTTTAGGGCTATGTGTCAATTAGTTGGCTGGGTATGGCCTCGGATCTGCAGTCTCTTGTCAGGAAAAGTTATGGCACCCTCTGGTTCTGGATGACATCAGGCGGTGGTACATCTTCGCGCCTGTCTGGTCACATGCTGGTCCACCATGAATCTGCTTCAGTTCTCTGTCTTTTTGTGCATTTGATTCTGTGTTCGCTTGGCCACCTGCATGGGTCTCTCTTATCTTGACCTTCACGGGCAGTCTGGCATACTCTGAAGTTGGAGCCTCTTGAGCTCATGCTCACCTCCCCTTCTCTAGTTGACCTCGATTTCCGCGGCATGAGCCATCCTTTGTTAAGTTTCGATCCCGCTCTTTTCCTCAGCTTGGACCTAGATGTGAAACTCAGCCAGTTGGGCCTGGGCCGCCTGGGCATCCTTCTTCTCAAACAAAATGGAGTCGCACGTGTACATTGTGCTGTATTGAGGTAGACAAATATAGTTGGCGCATGCCGCTCTATTCTTCTACTTAAGCGTTGCAGGCGGTATCGATTACTTAGCATCTTGCGTTTCAAGCTTATTTACACACGTTCAATAAGGTGGTTGCTTCCATCTTGTCTCATGGCACCATTCTCGTACGTTTTCACAGTGTCTCTCCCCTTCGTCCATTACAATTCCCCTCGCAGTTGTCGGTGCTGGTATGCATAGCTTTCAGTAGCCACTTCTGGTTGTTCTCGGGGCTGCCTAGGCCCTTAGTCTATTTCCATTGGCCTTCCATTAAGGCCTTCGAGGTCTCCTCGTGGACATTCTGTAAATACTCATTGTTTCGTACCAATGCCAGGTACGGTTGTCTGATTGGGTACCGTGCTGCCCAGGGTTGCCTGGTTATGGGCATTTCAACAGGTATTGATCTTCTAATGTACACAGGGCAGAGGCCCATTGCAGCCCTTTGTTGGTTCAGCTGCTCCTCGTACGTCACATACCTTGGCGGGTACCTTACTGGCAACCCGCAATGGGGGGCAGAGGGGCAGGTCTTATCTGGGACCTCCTCTACATAGGAATGTTTATAACATAGCAAATTATGCTAAACAAGAGCGACAATGTATTCCTGCTTAGGCAGCATAATCAGACCCTCCAGCTTATAGCGATTTAGCGATCCCGCAAAATGCTGTGAAAACGGCCGTTTTGCGCAAAAACAGCATCTTTAAAAAATATACATATTTATTTTTACATTTTTTTTAAAGTAATCTGCAAAAATTACTGTTTTAAAAAAAAATAATACTCAGGGTGCCAGGTTCTCAACTTTTTTTTACACAAGAAATGAAATGCGCTAACACATCTCATCACGTGCTCCCCAAAGAAGTGCAGCCCAATCCACAAGGGACACATGAATGGGCACATTTTGTATGCGCGCCCATTCAGATGGCCTTTTTCACCTCCTTGATCAAATAAAGTGGCTTTTCTGTCAATTTAAAAGCACATCCCTCATTTCCAAGCAAGATGCACTTTTAAATGTGCAGAAATTGTAGGCAACCCTACGTGCACGGGATGTGGGGCTGCCACTGCATGACAGGGTCTTTCCTAACGCTGTCATGCATTTCTTTTAAGGTATGAACCACTGCTGTGTCGCTTGCATTTCTGTTCCTCGAACAGGATAAAAATGCATTTTTTGGGTCGCATTTTACAGCGGCAGGCACCTGGAGGGCCTGTCCCTGTGTAAGTCCTGGGTGCTTGCAGAACACTGTCGGGAGAGCGATTCTATTCAAAGTACTGCCCATTTTGATGACAAAAATCTATCGAATGTTACAATTTGACCTATTTCGTCCAGTACTATTCGATCGATTTTTATAAATACTAAACATGTGTTGCGGGGGTGTCACCCGCTCCCCATGTTCAGTATTTTTGGTCTAGGGTGGTTGCAGAAGTGTTTTCCCCTTTTTCCTCAAAATTGGAGGCAGGGACAGAAAAAAAAGAAAATAACGAAAAAGAGACCCTGCGGAGTCGGATCTGACCTGCGTTAGAGGGACGGATCTGGCACCGCAGGGTTGCAGGGGAAGCGGCAGCGACCAAGCAGTTAAGTAGGGGAGAAGCCCGCGGTGGAGATAAGGCCGCGGCTGTTAACTGCTGTGCGGCTGGGTGGCCATCTCTGTTTGGATTTGCCTGAACTGTACTTACTGGGAAGCGCCGCTCCAACACGCATCAGTCTACCGGCAGGAGCCGATAGCAGTTGAAGTGAGCGGTTCGCTTCCTCATCACGTGACAAGCGTCACCTGACTTTCTCTGAGTTATGCCCACTGGAAGTGCCGTCATTAGCAGTACTCCGCGACCCTTGCGGCGAGAAGCCGGCGGTGGAGACAAGGGCGCGGCCGTTTACTGCTGTGCGGCTGGGTGGCCATCTCTGTTTGGATTTGCCTGAACTGTACCTACTGAGAAGCACCGCTCCAACTCGCATCAGTCTACCGGCAGGAGCCGATAGCAGTTGAAGCGAGCGGTTCGCTTCCTCATCACGTGACAAGCGTCACCTGACTTTCTCTGAGTTACGCCCACTGGAAGTGCCTTCATTAGCAGTACTCCATGACCCTTGCGGCGAGAAGCCCGCGGTGGAGACAAGGGCACGGCTGTTTACTGCTTTGCGGCTGGGTGGCCATCTCTGTTTAGATTTGCCTGAACTGTACTTACTGGGAAGCGCCGCTTCAACTCGCATCAGTCTACCGGCAGGAGCCGATAGCAGTTGAAGCGAGCGGTTCGCTTCCTCATCACGTGACAAGTGTCACCTGACTTTCTCTGAGTTACACCCACTGGAAGTGCCTTCATTAGCAGTACTCCGTGACCCTTGCCGCGAGAAGCCCGCGGTGGAGACAAGGGCGCAGCTGTTTACTGCTGTAAGTGCTGTCTACTCTATCTCAGCAGTTCATGTTCATATCAAGTTCATGAACCTACACCATCGGCTTCCATAAAACGATCCTGTCTCTCCACATTGCTTCCTCGTCAACCTACTGAAATAGCGTGTAAATCCAATCCAGAGGACGCTTGTTACACACCAACCCTTAGGGAACGAGCAAAAGCAGCCAAACAACAATGGCAATCGACATATCAACCGATAGATTCGACTAATAGTGAAAATTCCAAACCTCTATCAGTTTGCATCGCGCGTCTTTCACTCGATGTAACCGAGATTGATGAGATTATGGATTCTCAGGAGAAAAGGGAGGAAGTATTTGGAGCAATCCTCAATTATACTCCAATTCAAAAAATCAATACATCGACACCTATTGCACCGAAAGGATCTCAGGCGTCCCTAAAAATTCCTCAAAGTCCACCCAAGAACTAGTGGAGGGCGAATCGTTTTCTTCACATAAGATCTCTGAAGTATTAAATGTCTCCCCAGAGCTACCGGCAAGATTACCAACTACGATGCTGGATCTCCAAAACTCGCTAGTAGCTGTACTATCTGTAGCTATGATCCCTTTTCTTAAAATACAAGAAGCGATGGTGGACTCGACTAAGGATCAAGCTACTTTGCTAGCCATGATCATGACTGAAGTATTAAATGTCTCCCCAGAGCTACCGGAAAGATTACCAACTACGATGCTGGATCTCCAAAACTCGCTAGTAGCTGTACTATCTGTAGCTATGATCCCTTTTCTTAAAATACAAGAAGCGATGGTGGACTCGACTAAGGATCAAGCTACTTTGCTAGCCATGATCATGACAAAGCAAACCCATTTAGAAAGCTTCATTGGAACCATTCAGGAATGCTTGAAATATGAAGTGGAGGCATCAAGATCATGGCAAAGTCGACTGGCGGAACTTGCGAGAGTCGACCGTGTCGACAAACAAAACTTGATGGAGACTGAATCTTTAATTACTAAAAAAATGATGGGCGAAAAAATCAAAAAACAGTGTCAGGTGCTGCCACAATCTTCTTGGACAACAAAACAAACCCAAACTGCAACTAGTACAGTGCAAACAGATGTCCTCAAAATAGATCAGTGGACTCAATATGAAATGCAACCATACAACAGTGGAATAATGGAACCTGTTCAAACAATGACTACCTCTAATGATGAACCGGCAATATGCATCTCGTTCGATATTTTTGATCTGACCAAACGAGGCCTAGTGGGAAAAGAACGTCAGCCCAAAACAAATATAAGAAAAAACTCAAAATAAACTCATACAGGCTCACAGGCATTTCAAAGAAAATGCAATCTGTGCAAAAATTGTCACAAATTGTGCAAATCTTTGCTAGAGAACACAACTAAAAATGCATCAAACACGACGGTAAAGACCCCAAGTCCGGTAGCTGTTGTCGCAATTACTCCAACTGTTTATATAGTGAGCACGACAATTAAACATGATGAGCACACTCAGCATGAACCACTAGATGCTTTGCTGGCGGTAATCAATCAAGATAGCCCTCCTAAAGCGACCAAAGCATCGTCAGTGATTGAGAGTGGTACCGAGGACGTCTCAATCGATGATGACTCCATCCTTACTGATCCTCAAGACGATGCACTGATTGTCCTTGATGAATGCAAAGAATCATCTTTCGAATCTTCACATATAAGTTCTTCCACTCAGGATTCAATAAACAACATTTCTTTGGGATATTCAGAGGTGTCAAATGACGAATTATGGTCACCTTTAGAAACGAAAAAGAAACCAAATATCAATGTGACCCAACCCCCCCAACTAGATCCACCTCTGGTCAGACCAACTTTTCTCAATCCAACGAAAACATCCTATGCTTTTAGAAACTCTCTAACTCCAATTGAGACAAATATCGATGAGCCTGTAATATTGAATAGAGCCAATGTACTACGCCTACTAACCGCAATCCCACAATTGGCTCAAATTGGTTCCCGAGACATTGATGTGATCCTTTTCCCCAACAAAGAACAAATGGAAACAGTACAGATTGACTTCTATTGTGAAGAAATAATGCACTGCGTACTTTCTACTAAGCAGCATTTGGAGATGCTGGGTTTTGAAGCTGAATAAATCTTTGTTTCGAGTTTAATTACTCAGGCACAATTCACCAATAAACTTGCGATGTTTGATTCTTATCATAATAATAAAACGAGCAAACAGAAATTGCCACAAAATATACAGAAGAATTCTAACGGCTCGGCTTCCAAGTTGCAACACATTGATGGGGAAAACTATTCGCCATACACAAACGATGCTGTGAAGAGACGAGGGATATGGCGCGACCAAGAATGGAATCCTGAAACCAAATTAAGATCCGATACGAGAGACGAACAATGGAGTCAGAACAGGAAAATCTATCTATAACAACCAACAGGAACAACTACCCAATTGAGCCTAGTGTCTCTATGCTCTTGGAACACTAGAGGTCACAAACACCTCTTCAATGAAGGCTCACTAGCTCTTGCAGGAACTGACATCATTTGCTTACAGGAAACTTGGTTAAAGGAAGAGGTAGTCTGTGAAGGTTTCATAACCTTGATGAACCCTGCAATTACTTCACAACAAGGCAGACCGGCATCAGGAATGTTGATCCTCGTAAAAATCACTCCTTTCTGGACAATTATATCAAGGAAGAAACTCTTGGGCGCAATATATGACCATACTCATACCGACCCCTAACAAAGATCCAGATCAATACACAAAATACATCTTTGTAACCATCTTCAATATCTATTGGAACCCGACTGCGATGAATGACAATAAGTTCCTAGATTCCATATATGATGAAATTGATAATATTGCCTCCTCTAACAACGGAGCTGAATTTATCATTGCAGGAGACTTTAACATCCATTTATTTAGCAGAGAAGGACAAAAATCTGATTCCAATGCATTGTCAGCCAGAGCCAAAAAATGGGTTAAAGAATTATCCATCCGTAACATATCATTAATAGATCCTGCAGTGAATAATAAAGGTGTGCCTCTTCCGACATGGTCGCGAGAAAAAACAACATCAATCATCGATTATATCTTTACATCGGAAGGTATAAGAAACCTAATTACTTTCACTGCTAATGTTCCACAGTCTACCAGTGATCACCACCAAATATCAATTACATGGGACACAGTAAAAACAAAGTATCCACGACTAACCTTGCCAGCCTTGGAGATCAATAATGGCCTTAATAAACTCTGTATCAAAAGTAATCAAATACCTGGTTTATTATCAACATTTAAGGAGTCCTTGCTTCAGGATCAATTAAAACTGAACTACGGATGGTTACTGGAGAAATACCATCAACCATGGCACAAGAGCAACAAATCAAAAAACGCACATAGACATCAGTTCAACCCAGAAATTGCGTTGAAGAAAAAACTTCTCCAAAGCGAATAAGGCAGTTAAAAAAAAAGAAAGAACCTGATTTTGAAACTAAAATAAAAAAACAAAAACAAAAACACTCAAATGCAATCAAAGCAATTAAGGCCCTAATGCAACAGAATGATGCAGAAGCAATTCTAGCTGCACTCAAACAGAAAAACACGAGGCAACTATGGTAATTGCTAAATGATTCACCAAAAGCAACTTTCATGATCCAAGAAGTAGAAGCTCAGGAATGGATTAATCATTTCACAACTCTCTATAACCCAAATCCAGATGTCCCTGTAACTGATTTAGTTCAAGAAGAGGGTGCCTGGAATCTCAACTGGGACTTAGAAGATGTAAGAAATACCATCATGGCCCTGAACCCCTCTCGAGCCCCTGGACCTGATGGATTATCAAATGCTGACCTCAAAGCAAGTCCAAATGAATGGGCAGCCTTCTTCACACTTGTTCTTCAGCTTATTGAAAATACAAAAGAAATCCCTCATAGTTGGACGCTGGCTGTTTTGATCCCAATCCCAATCTTTAAAGCTGGTGATCGTAAAAGCCTGGTAAACTACAGACCTATAGCGTTGCTGGATCCCTTAGGGAAACTATTTGCGGGTTATCTGGTAAAAAAACTTAACAACTGGGCAGAGGAGAATGCAAGACAAGAAAAAAGACAAACTGGTTTTGTCAAGAAAATAGGAACAAATGTCAACCTCCTGTTATTGAACTTGATAAAATATGAGGCAATAAGCAAGAAACACCAAGTATATGCCATCTTAATAGACTTAAAGATGCCATTTGACTCGGTTAACAGGCAAAAGCTTTGGTCCAAACTCGCAGCCTGGGGATGTCCATCTTCTATTATGAACCCGATCAAACAACTTTACTCAAACACCTCTGTCAGAGTCTTGTTAACCAATGACGGGTTGGTGACAAACCCCATTCCTACTTGTAACGGCTTAAAGCAAGGATGCCCCTTCACAGCCTGCCTTTACAATCTGAATACTTACGACTTTGGCGAAAAAATCCAAAATTTAGCGGCTAACCCACCAAAGATCAACAACGAGCCTATACAGAAGCTAATATACGCCAATGACATCATTATTTTGGACAAAACTGTATTGGGTCTACAAAAATCTCTTGACAAATCTCAAAAGTACATGCTCGAAAATGACCTGTTGATAAACAGCAACAAAACTAAGGTAATGAAACTCGCATCGCGAAAAAATAATAAAAATCAACATACCTTAAAGATATACTTAGAAAGAGAAGAGATCGTAATAACCAAGGCAATGAAATATCTGGGTGTAATGATTAATCCTTCTTTAAATGAACAAGAGTGGAAGAACCATATTGAGGGAAAAGCCAGATCCCTGGCTAGACAAGGCTGCTTCTTCCATAGAAAAAACGGAACGTATTCAATAAAAGCCACAATAGCCTTGTATAAACAAAAAGTAATCCCGATCTTGACGTATGCAACCGAATCTCTGATCAATCAACAAACAATGAACTGGCCCAGGTATGAAGCATTATTTTGGAGGAAAACTCTATCTCTTCCAAGGTCTTTTCCGATGCCGAGAATCCGCTATGAATTAGCCATCCAATCCATTAAATCAATAGTTCTTTGGAAGCAAACGGATCTCCTCAGAAAAATAATCTCCAAAGACAAGATCCCATCGTTGGAAATCCTGAGAGAAAAGAATTCAGCAGTTCATATCACAGCACTGACCAAATGGTCTTCTGAAATCAAACTGAAAATGCAAGCTGAAGATATCTCTGAGGAAATGTTGATTAATAGACCACAGTACGCAAACCGTAAAATACAGACTAAAGACTGGATCAAAACCATTGCTGATCAAAACAAATACAAACGATATCTAAAATGTGAAACTGAAATAAGAGGTCTCCATGAATTGCCTGCCTACCTAAACCACTTCCCGGATCGCAACATATGTGATCTGTTTCTACGCTTTCGGCTTAACATCCTACCGACTCGGGAATATCAATCTATGATGGACAAATCAAATAAAATAACTCCTGATTGTCGCTTTTGTAAAGATACAAACATCAAGGAAACTCTATTTCATTTGAATATGATCTGCCCGGCACTGCAGGAGCAAAGATCCTTGTATAGAGACTATTTCGGGATATCGCACAAACAATTGACAACTCAAGAAAGATGGGACAATTTATTAAGAGGACAAGACAAACGCCTAATTTTGACAATAATTAAATTTTGATTGCAAATCACCAAAGAAAAACAAAATGAATGAGTGAAATGCAAGCAAATAATGATTTGTGATTGATGTTCTTTTTTCTTTTTTCTTAACACAAAAATGAAAAGTTTGTAAAATCAAACAAAACATTTTAAATAAAAATAAATATAAATAAAAAAAGTAGGGGAGAGGTTGGGGTGGTGGTGAAAGGTACATTTTGGGTTGTTTGGCTGAAGTGCAAATCAATTTGCAGCGAAATTGACTATGGTCAATTCCGCCGCAAATAATTACACTTCGGTCAAACAACCCAGAACACCATTCAAAGCAGCTGGCCAGTGCACAATTTGCACTACAGCTCAAGCCTGTGGAAATGCGCCGGTCACCTTTGAGAATAAGGTGACCTGCTCATTTCCAAAAATGGGTTGTCTTAAAAATAGCATATCCTCAGTTCTTTTTTTAAATGCCCCATTATTTGAGGAACTGGGTCAAAATCTACATTTAAGAAAAATAGAAAAATGGTTACACTATGAGAGAGAGGGAGAGTGATGGGTGAGATCTGAAGTGATAGGCAAGAAAGCAGAGGGAGAGCAGTGGGTCAGAGGAGGAAGCGCTGCACAAGAGAGCAGAGGAAGCAGTGATGCGGTGGGCCAGAAATCTGAGAGCGAGCCGAGGTACAGAAAGTAGAGGGAGTGTGTGGTCAGTGATCCAGAAAGCAGAGAGGAAGCGGTTGGCCAGAAAGAGGCAGTGAGCTGCAGATTGGGAAAAAGGATGAAAGAAGAGTGCGATAGAATGGGTGAAAGGATACAAGATGCAGAAGCAGCACAAAAGAATGAAGGACTGTATATTGCGCAAGGAATTGTAGAGTGTAAGGTGTGAGTTGGGAGTATGATTTGGAGTGTGGCAGGGGCTGGGCAGTGAAAATTGTGACTTGACAATGTGACATAGCACGTGAGTATTTGTATGACAGAGTGAGAGGTTAAGGAATGTAAGTTGTGATGGAGAGTTGGTGAGATGTGTGTTGATGAGAGAGGTGTGTGGGTGTTTGGGGGATTGGAGAAAATAGAAGGGAAATATTTTCAGCATTACAATTGATAATGATCAATTTAGTTAATACTATTAAATAGGCATGAACATTAAACCAGAAATGTAGCCAAATCAAACACTGTTCTGCCAAGCCAGAGACATCTGGGACTATTCCTATTAAATTAATACAAAAGATACATAATAATGATACCCTGGCTCTCTTGTGGCCTTGCACTCTGCCTATTTCCTGCAATGTGGCAATCTTACACCCTCCAGTTAATACAAAATGTCCCGCAAAAATGCCGCAATAAATAAAGGTTTGTGCCACAGAATTTGCCATTTCATGCCGCAAAATTTGCCATTTCATGCCGCAAAATCATGGACGGTCTGCATAATGTTATGTAGCTTGTCCCAAACGGAACCCAGCCATGCCAGAAGGAAGACTTTGCATAATCCCTTGAAAGGCAAGAAGGACAATTTTGGATGAGCTCTGCCGGTATCCAGTAACAAGTCAAGAGTATTTAAGCTCCAGGCCAAGCACCAGTCTTCAGGACCTGGGAGCCAGCCACGGAAGACAGAATGCTGGTCGGAAATGCCAGAGTCCTCTGCCATTTTCCCCCAATCCTTATGATCTGTAAAGATTAAAATTTGTTATCTTTTGCAAAATAGACTCATGGCCTTAATTCCCTAGAGGGGTGTATTTACTCTGGCATGAGCATGATCAGGGGGTACCCCGAATATATTTAAAGGGCGCCCTCCGCAAGTTGGGGTTTAGTTTCACAACATGTCGCCTACATTAGCAGGCGGTTGACAAAAAGTGAAAGGAACTGGGCTGTCGTAGAATAAGAGGCTTATGCGGTCATGTGGGCTGTAAAGAATCTGAAACCCTACATGTTTGGGTCTTAATTTACGATCCAGATGAACCACAGATGTGAGGAAAAGGGGCTTGTTGGGAGCTCAGCAGGACTGTCTGCGGGCTAAGGGATCCAGAAGACTACATTTCCCATGAGGACAGGGGGATTGGAGTGTGTACGCATGCGCATGCCTTCACATGCTATTTAAACTCCTCCCAGCCCGTGCTGCTTGTTGGTGATTGTTGGCGTTGCAGGCATAGGCCGGAGGAGAGCAGGTTGTGGAGCTGGCAGAGGCGGGCCCCCGGGGTGAGGAGAAGTGTGGAACACTGTGGACGGAGCCGAAGGCACAGACAGCACTATGGTGATTGTGGCGTGACCGCTCAACGCTGGAGCTGCATTGCCTGGTGAGGTGCTGTTGGCCCCCCCCAGGCCTCAGTTAAGTGCACACGGGTGGTCGAGGGGGGTGAAGGGAGGCTCCAAGAAAGACTGTGAATGACACGAGCGCTTCAACGCTATTATTTTCACGAACTCTAATTAGTGCGAGCCGCGGGGAGCAGAGGCACTGTGTGTTTGTTTGCTGCCACGTGTGTTATGCTGTAACACTTATCCCAGGAACTCTAATTTGTGCAAGCTGCGGAAAGCAGAGATTTAGTTTCTGAAAGCTTTTGGTATGTGAACAGAATTGTGAGGGACGCAATGTGTGGTTCGTGGCTGCTTGCACTTGTCAACTCCTAGGGGGCATGTTCAAGTCACATTAAAGTTCATAAGTGCATCCTATGGAAATCATCTCTGCCGGGTAGCAAGAAAAGTGTCCTGGATGCCAGTTGGGGTGCTATTCGATAGATGTAATGTACACTGTCATTTCTTGCTGTATGTTCCGTTTCATGTTGTGTGCTACACCTGTTTTCAGGAGTCTATCCTGATAAACCCCATGTGCTTATGTTAGTCGCTTGATTAGGAATGAACGGTGTGAGATACAGGTTCTAGGGAGCAATATCCTAATTAAGAAGAATGTTGCACTGCTGGTAAGAGACGTTTCAGGAGGTACCTCATGTTACGTTACTGTGTTCCATGACGTGTATGATTGTCTTGAAATGGGGAAAATCTTCCTCGGGACCAGCCCTTGAGAGCAAAAATTACCCAATTCAGCCCAAAATACAGGCTCTATTGTGCCGAGCAGTGAACTCATGCTAGTGACAAATGACACCTTCAAAAAGTTTTGGCATTTATTAAACAGTGAATTTCAGCAACATCTTGGGATTCAAGTTAAAGAAGATTACAAAGCACAAAACTTAGAGAAATACAAACTATAGAGAAACATAGAACTTAGAGAAACATAGAGAAACACAGTCTTGCGCACCTTCAATCAGCACTGGGAGACACTGGCCCTCATAAGCTAGCTGTAGCCAGCCCCGCTCAGAGGACAGCGCTGCAGGGTGCCGACAGAGCAGCAGGTTCCGGACACTCGATTTTGCTCGAACCAAGTCCACAGATCAATCTCCCACCTGAGTCATGTGGGCATGCATTTTTATAATCTCATGCTGTCAGTCCATGACGCACAGTCCCAGAACTTTCCCTGTGCAAAATATAGGCTTGCTCATGGAAAAACCCAACTCTGTGAATTTCCACTGTGCTCCTTTCTGTGCCCCTCCCTGCTTGGAGCCCATCTGCGCGAAAGCACAGGAATGTCTTATCAGTGCCTTCCCAGAGAAAGAGGATTAGTTTACATAGCCATGCGGGGACACAGTTAGAAAGGCAGAATATTCTAAGAGAAGCCGAGATGAATTAACCCCATGTGAGCAAGCTCTAAAAGGCATGCACTCATAGCTCAGTGTTCATAGCGCTTAAGATTGGCTATCTAAGCGCTATATAGGTGCCATAATGTTCCAAACACTCCAATAATGTCTATTAGCTACAGAACTGGGGCCTTCGCCCTGCCTGTCTATCTACAATACATAATGTGACCTACCTCTCCTACTAGGCCTGCATATTCCTTGTAGCTCACTACTGCGTAACGGAGGTGCTACAACAGACTACTGTCAGCATTTTTGGCACATACTTTGAATAAACTATTGGCTTTCCGCGGTTAATGCTGTCATCTAAAGCCCTGATTGGCAAATTTGCAATTTTGTGTATCACTACAATGATTTTTCCCTTTACTCCCATACCTATCCAACTCAAGAATCCTAACGCTCTTCCCGGTTTACCTAACACCCCCTACCTATCCACAACTTCTCCCTAACCCTCTTCCCCCATTGGCTGTCTCAAGGTTACCTGTGAATACAAGAATCAGGAGCCCGTGTCAACCAAGGTGGAGGGGTCAACTGCATTTGGCTTCCGTGGTCAGGAAGGAGTTACGAGATACACCAGGGGTGTGACATAATCACCATCCCACAAAAGTGGGAATATAACGCCACCTAAGCCATATGGAGTCCCCTCCACACTTAACTGAGGTGCTCAAGGCACTACAGGATATTCAGGCAGAGCTGATTCAGTCTCGGCAGGAGACTACTACATTGAAAATGCAAGTTAGTGGTTTAATTGCTCAGGGTACGCCTCTTCAGGGAGACGCAGCAGCAGATTCTACTTTGGGGTCATCTGGGCAAGCAAGTACAGTGGTGGTGCAACAACACTTAGGGGTTCCGCTGGCAGCGCCAGAGAGGTTTGTCGGGGACCCTAGAAAGCTTTCCACCTTTTTGACACAATGGGGGTCATTACAACCCTGGTGGTAGGGGGTTAAAGGGGCGGGTAGAGCTGTCAGCCCCGTTAACCCCCTACGGCCTCATGATAAGGTCCGCTTGCGGTAAAACCAAGCGTCCTTAGCGAGTCCCGTGAGCGCTCCAGCATGCCAACAACGGGCCCATCATTAACAGGCACGTTGTTAGCATTCTCCCCATTCCCATTGAGCCCTATGGGGGCTCGAATGAGAATGTGGATGCACGGGGTCTGGGTTCCCTGAATGGGGAACTACCGGGCCCTCCAAGGTCGGAATGGGTCGGTATTTCCCATTCAGGGAACCCGGACCTGGTACCCGGTATGGGGGTAGCCATGCAGCTAAAAGCTAAAAGCGGCATGGCTACCTCCATACTCGGAATGACCTCCAATGTAAACTACGTTTCCTGTGTAAGCCTACTGCATTTGAGTCTGCCCAAGCTCGGATGGCATTTGTTATCTCTTACTTGTCAGAGGATGCCGCAGCTTGGACAATTCCCTTAGTAAAGAAGGATGATCCCATATTGTATGATTGGGCAGGATTTTCACTGGAATTTGCATGCCTGTTTGATCGGCACAATGTGTCTTTGGCACAAGATAAGGAGCTACTCGCCCTTAGAGAGGGCCCTAAGGATTTGATGACCTATGTGACACAATCTAATTACTTGGTGGTAGAAACAGCTTGGCCAGAACCTAAACAGACGGTTTTGTTTTATCAGGGGTTGAGAGAGGAGTTAAAGGATGCAGTAGCTCATGTGGATCCCGAACCAGAAACATGTAGTGCATTGATTGATTTAGCCCTGCAGTTAGATCATAGATTGAGTGAGCGTAAAGGAGAAAAGAGGAGAACCGAGGGAGTACCATTTGTACGCCTAGACAGAAGTAAGGGGGTAGTAGGACGCTCAGGAGGAGAGCAGGGGGAGCACATGCATATTGGGAGTGTACGGGGACCATTGTCATCTGAGGAAAAGGAGAAGAGGAGAACTGGCAATTTTTGTCTTTATTGTGGGAAGGCAGAGCATTACATTTGGAACTGTCCTAATACTCCAGTACAAACCTTGGCTAGAAAAAGGGTGGAGGCTGGAAAAGAGGGGGCTCGGTAAGTGGGGAAAAGACTACACTTAGCCTGAGGGAGGTGGAGTTCCAGTCAGCTGTGGCTAACACAATGCAGGTCAAGGCACCGCACATCTATTTACTTGTGACCCTGATTTTTGCCAATGGTAAGGAGATGGTTTTGGCAATGGTGGATTCTGGGGCTACTGGAAATCTCATTGATATCTCACTAGCAACCATGCTATGACTTCCTACTCGAGTAAAGAAGGAGAGTGAGTTGGTACAGGCAGTCGATGGGTCATGTTCGACCTCTGGTCCTATTACTACCCAGACCCAGGAGATGATGATGTGGTGTGGTGAGGGCCATGAGGAGGCTATTACCTTTGATCTGATTGCGGCTCCCCAATTCAGGGATATTTTGGGGGTGCCATGGCTAGTGACACATAACCCAAACATTGATTGGAAAGAGAGGACATTGACATTTGGAATTGAGCAGTGTGGATCCCATTTATCTGGCATTGGGGGTCCCACTTTTTCTTTTGGTGGACAGAGTGGATCAGCAGGCCAATATTGGAGCAGTGGCCACCACCTTACTCTTGGAATATCAAGTGGTTGCTGGAGTATTTGACAAGGGAGGTGAGTCACAGTTGACACCCATAGACCATTTGACTGTGTGATCGAGTTGGAGCCTAATGCTAGGTTCCCTTGTAGTCGGGTCTATGCATTATCGGAAAAGGAAACTCAACATTTGCAGGAACATTTTTGGATGAGATGTTGGCATGTGGGTTCATTCATCATTCCAAATCTCATATTTCATCCCCATTGTTTTTTGTGCCTGAGAAAGAGGGAACCTTGCAGACTTGCATTAACTATAGGGCATTAAATAAGGTTACCATCAAGAATTGTTTCCCACTACCATTAATTTCGGTATTGCTAGAGCAGGTGAAGATAGCTAGGATTTACACAATGTTGGATCTGAGGGGGGCGTATCATCTCATCAGGTTGAATGAAGGTGATGAGTGGAAGACTGCCTTTCATACAAAATTTGGATTGTTTGAGTATTTGGTTATGCCTTATGTTTATGTAATGCTCCTGTAGCTTTTCAGCATTTCATGCAGGAGGTGTTGCGGGAGTACCTGTATTTATTTGTTATTGTCTATATTGATGACATTTTGATTTTTTTCAGAGTCTGTTGGGCAACATGTGCAACATGGTAAGGCAGAGTTGACGAGTTTACAAGAATACCATTTGTTTGCTAAATTGGAGAAATGCGAGTTTCATACCACAAGAATTGAATTCTTGGGAATTATTTTAACACCGTCTGGCGTGGTTATGGACAACAGGAAGGTGTAGGCTGTAACCAAATTGCTATCTCCCCAGTGTGTGAAGGACATCCAGTCATTCCTGGGGTTTGCTTATTTCTACCGCAGATTTATAAGCAATTCTTCGGCCACCATTACCCGACTGTTAAGGAAGGCTGCTGAGTTCAACTTTTCAGAGGTTGAAGGTCGCCTTCACTGAGGCCACGATTTTATGTAATCCCGATCCAGAGAAACAGTTTCAAGTAGAAACGGATGCCTCCAATATGGCCATAGGGACAATTTTGTCAGAGGCTGATGGGCAGGGTATCCTACATCCGATGGCTTATTTCTAACGTAAACGGACAAATCGTGAACAGAATTATGCTATTAATGATAAAGAGCTCTTGGCCATTTGAGAGGATTTTCTAGAGTGACGCCAATGTTTGATGGGAGCTTGGCATCCTGTGATAGTTATTACAGATCACAAGAATTTGCAGTATTTAAGATTAGCAAGAACCTTGAGTTCCCGGCAGCTACAGTGGTCACATATTTTTGAAGAATTTGATTTTGTGGTCACATATTGTTCAGGTAGGAGTAATGGAAAGGCAGATGCACTGTCCAGACAGGAGAATATGGGAGGGCAGTGCCAGGATGAATGATATATTACTCCAGTGGAGAAGATTGTGGGTGCAGTGACTCACAATGTGTTCGGAGAGTTATGCAGTAGTTTTCCAAGAAAGTAGTGGAAGGGATTGGTGAAGAAGAACAGTGCCAGATTCATTCAGGAGGGATTAGTCTATCAGGAAGGGAAGTTGTTTCTCATCACTGAGATGTTGAGAAAGAAGGCCTTGTTTTGGTTTCACAATTCTCCAATGGCAGGTCATACTGGGGTTAGGAAGACTCAGGACATGGTGCAGCAGTACTTCTGGAGGGAGGGCAAGGTGTGAGACATGTGTGCGGTCCAAGGCAGACCATTTGAAGAAGGGAGGGTTGTTACAACCACTTCCCTCGCCCGAGGAACCATGGGGGTGTCTATCTATGGACTTTGTTACCATACTGCCCAGGGATGGGGATTTTGATACCATTCTGGTGGTGGTTGACTACCTGACTAAGCAAGCTCATTTTGTTCTTTGTGATGGGATTCAAAGTGTAAGGACAATGGCAGATTTGTTTATTTGTTTTTGCAACATGTAGTGTGATTGCACATCTTACCAAAGACCATTGTATCCGACCAGGGCTCTCAGTTTACCTCCTGGTTTTGGCGTGCTTTCTGGAAATTGCTTGGATTCTCCTGTGCTCTATCCACCACTTACCATCCGCAGATGGATGGTCAAATCGAGAGAGTTAATCAGACTATGGAGCAATATCTCAGGTGTTTTCTGGCTGATGGCAAGTCCTCTTGGGTCTGGGCCTTGTGGCTGGCAGAATTTTATTATAACTATACCAAATATGATTTGCTGGGTATGTCCCCCCATTTCTGCTTGTATGGACAAAATTTTAAGATGTTGCCAGAGAAGGTTCCTGAGATTAACAAGATTCTGGCTGTGACGGAACATACTCAGGAACTTATCAGTATACGAGAGAGAGCATGTCAAAATCTGGACAGAGCCAAGGTGGTTTGTAAGAAGCAGGCAGACCGAAAAAGACGTATCAGTCCCAAGTAGGTGGTGGGGGGTTGACTGTGGTTGTCCACCCAGCATATCAAGTTTTTTGGGTCTTGTAAATTTTTTCCCTGCTTCATTGGGCCCTATACGATTGTGAAATGTGTTTCAGATACTGCAGTGCGTTTGCATCTACCCTCGCATATGAGGATCCATCCTGTGTTTCATGTTTTTTGCTTAAACCCACAGCTCCTGGTGTTGTGACATGGATGGCTCCGAGCGTGATGCGGGATGGTCACGAAAAATTTGAGGTGCACCGTATTTTGGACTCCAAGTGGCACGGCAAGAAACTTTTGTATTTAATTTCATAGATGGGTTGTGGTCCTGAGGATGATTCTTGGGAACCTTCAGAGGCAGTGCATGCAGGCTGTTTGGTAAGACTATTTCACCACGCACATCCGGATAAGCCAGGTCCTGGGAAGGGCCCTAGAGTAGGGGGTAATGTTAGGAAAAGGGGCTTGTTGGGAGCTCGACAGGCCTGTCTGCGGGCTAAGGAATCCAGAAAACTACATTTCTCATGAGGACCTGGGGATTGGAGTGTGTGCGCATGCGCATGCCTTTGCGTGCTATTTAAACTCCTCCCAGGCCTGTGCTGCTTGTTAGTGATTGTTGGCGTGTTGTCATGGAGGCACAGACATCACTATGGTGATTGCGGCGTGACCACTCAACGCTCGCGCTGGATTTGGAACATTTACCCTGGGTGATAAATCCACCTGCAGTAAATCCTACATTTCGTAGTTGTTATCGGGAGGACAATACTTCAGGAAAATGCTGGTAGTTTTTCCTTGACACTGATTGAAACCTCAGAATTGTAGAGAAGGAGCTAAGTACCCCCACCTCAACCACCTCAGCCATATTGCCTATATGCTGGAAACCAGAGTGTGAGACACGTGTGGTACCAGTGAAAATACTGATACCGAGCAGAATCGGCAAGGTTCCCATTGAGAAAACCATATCTGCATACAAGACAGTACGATGGCCATTTGAATGAAATCCCGGAAGAAGCAGGACCAATGAATGACAATGAAGAATGGTGATGTCATGCAGAATCGAGCTGACGTACATGGAAGAGATGCAGAGACTAGAGGATGCAGATATTCTATAAGGCAACAAGAAAGTATCGAAGATAAGTGACATCTTGGGATCAAGATGAAGAAAATGATGAAGATATCAAGTTTTTTTACACATGTACAGATGCAAATATACGCAAGCAGACAAAGTATTCTTGAGGCTAGCTTTATAGTGAATAGATTGCGGCATGCCCCAACACATATATATATATATAAATATATATATATATTCAGTGAAAAAACTTTGTTAAAGGGACGTTATGGTTAAGTTGCGCTACTAAAAACCTATGAAATTCAGTAATGACATTTGTGATGTCATCTTTGATGTCCTGGCTGTTAGTGTTAGCAGTGCACGGTGGCACGAGTTATGGTTGCTTATGTTACCATAACTGCCGAATTTCAGGGGTTTTTCGGTTTTACTTTGAACCATAACGTCCCTTTAACAAAGTTTTTTCACTGAATTTCATAGGTTTTTAGTAGCGCAACTTAACCATAACGTCCCTTTAACAAAGTTTTTTTTACTGAATTTCATAAGTTTTTAGTAGCGCAACTTAACCATAATGTCCCTTTAACAAAGTTTTTTCACTGAATTTCATAGGTTTTTTAGTAGCACAACTTAACCATAATATCCCTGACTTCATATACATGTAACATAGAACATACTAACCCCCTCGTAGTGATTTTCATGTCCGCGGACTACCGCCATGTCCGCCGGACATATCGAAAATCTGAGCATGGTGAATGTAAATTTAAATATTGTGCCCCATTTCCCCTTTGAAGTTGGCTCTGAAAAGAACCGTTTATTTTTGGTTTTTTTACAGATGCTTGACAGACACCTGTTATTTTGTATTTTTTTTCTTGTTTTTCTTTTCTTACTTTACTCCTAAAATCTTTACATAACCTTCTCCAAAGCAACCCTTACATTCCAAAATAGAAAGGCATTTCCCGCAAAAGATAAAGAAATGCCATCTTCTTTAAAATTAACAGCATTACTGGCATCAATATTCTCATTGTTACAGAAGAACATACCAGCTCTAAGCATGAAGGCACACATGCCTCGGTTGATGACACACCTAGCAATGTTTTGCTGAGGACAAAAAACTGAACTATTGTCCCATATTGCCCTAGGTAGTAATCCAGAAAAAAATACTTTCGCATTTGGAAGGATCTTCATTACGGCTTGAACCAAGCGTTCCAAATCAGCCAACAAAGTAGGGGCACTGACGTTGCCCAAATGGAAAGCACCATAGTTCAAAACTACCACATGCGGACTGTTCATCGTGGCCATATCCTCACAAACTTGTACAATTCCCTGTACATTGCAATCAGGCACAGTACTCCACACCACCTCCACTCCTTTCACATCAAAGTTCTTTGCAACATGCCTGCATTCAGCGTACTGCTGTAAACCATGCACAAACATATCTCCGAGCACCAACACCCTGACTTTCTCCACTTCTGCCATCTTCACCACACACAGTCTCTTTCAACACAAATCCAAATTCTGGATTCTCCCGGATGTAGCACGCCCTTTCCACGAACAGCCGCGGTGTCCGCGGACGGCGTCCACTTTACTCTCTGTGCCATTCCCTCATTGCATACAGCTAAGCAATCACACAATACGAATAACGTCCTCAGAACAACCCCATTTTGTTAATTTTCGAACATTTCAGGACAATTATCATTTCATTATTCAAAATATTAACATTACAAATATTATACTTTCATCTTGTACTCTGCACACAATGCTATGTTTCTCCATTAGTAGCTCAGTATACTAGATAGAATCCCATAATACAATGCTATTTATATCAATGCATCATTCAAAGCACTAATAACGGTATATTTATTGCAATATCCTTGACACTTTTTTCGCAACATTATAATAAAAATCCCTAGTACACAAATTCCATGAAAAGTACATGCACATGTGATGTCATCAGTGATTTCATCAATGACATTTGCGATGTCATCTTTGATGTCCTGGGTGTTAGTCTTAGCAGTGCACAGTGGTGCGCGAGTTATTTTTCATAGCTTACCATAACTTGCGATTTTCAGGGGTCTTTCGGCTGTACTTAAAACCATAACGTCCTTTAAACAAACATTTTTTAATATCACGCAAAAAATATACAAACATGGCGTGCAAAAACCAACTTCTACACATGGCTTTACACAGAATGTTGCAAAGTAAGAATGTATGCTCGTTCACAGTGAAGGTCAGCTGCTTCCATTTTTTTCTCGGGCCCCGGAGAGGCTCACGAAGCGGACTATAAGGTTGTATTGTGTTTTGTCCTTGACAGACAGAGATTGTGATGAAAGACTTCTCTTGAAGGAGTGTTGCTAAAACGTAAGAGAAGATAAGGATGAAATTTATGAAACGAAACCACTTTTATATATTATATCACTATGCGAAAGATCGTTGGCACACGCGGAGTCGTGAGTCATATTTTGGGACTGCACCACTCGTAGACAATGGAAATTGCAATTGTACTGTAAGTAACCCTTTAGATTATTTTATACCAAATATAATTACAATAGGGTAGCATTAAAGACCGCTCAAGTTGAACTTGTTCGTTGAAAGTGGCATAATGTTTTCTACCGCGCACTATCACCGCCGAATTGATCCCCTGTTGTTTAGAGGGCTCTGAAAAAGGCAGATGACACAGGGTGGGTTAATACAAATAATTTAACCGGTCTATAGTCGGTCAAGCGCTCTACTCGCTGTGCCACTTCACTGTAGCCTGTCAAATGGCACAGCGAGTACAACACTCGCTTTGACATCCGTGCACAGCTTGCTAACGCAAGTTCGAATCCCGGCAAGGTCAAACTCAGCCTTTAATCCTTCCATGGTCGATAAATGAGCACCACACACCGTGGTTAATAATAAGCATCGCTTAGATACCTCACGGTTCTTAGCGCTATATGAATGGGAAAATATTATTATTTTATTATTAACATACTCCGTTGTACTATCTTCGATAGCAAATAGTTTCACGCCCTAATAAATAAAATGATGATTTTTAATAAAGATCGGCTGGTGAGACTAATTTATGTTTTTTAAAACAGGTATGTGGCCCCATTTTGCCTATGTCATGATTTACAGACTCCAGTGGATGGGGTCTTCAACTGCCAGACCTGCCAGGTGCAGGTCCAAATATGCAACTTCATGACTCTCACCATTTTATGGGACAATCGTCAAGGACCAATATGCCCTTACGCAGTACTAGCGGCTACAAACAACATACCAACCAATAGGGTGGTCTAATGGCTCGTTTTTGGAGCAACCTTCCGATTATCAGAGCGACCATTTACTGCTTTTATCATAAACCAACAGCCTATCTACCGCAAAGGAACAACGCGTGGCTCCAAATAAACTTTTGCTGATCGACAGCAGAGACAATAGCAAATCGCTGAATATTCACTAAACATTTCATGTGAAATAAATGTAGTTTACCAAATGTACAATCCTGCTGTTTACTTTTAAACCACAGTTTCATATTCGGAATTGTGGCGCACTGAGTTGTAAGCTGATCTAACACCCTCTGTACCGCAAAGGAACATCGCGTGCCTCAACATGAACTTTTGCGGATCGACAACAAAGACAAATGCAAATTGCTGAATATTCTCTAAACATTTGATGTCAAATAAATGTACTTTACAAAGTTTACAATCTTGCTGTTTGCTTTTAAATCACTGTTTCATATTCCGAATTGTGGCGCGCTGTGTTGTGACATAATATGTGTTGTCTTCCGGGTTCTGTGTAAAGTCACTTAGGACTGGAGAGGAATGGACGCGTTTGATGACGCACCCTGTAACGTCACGGAGAGAGACGGGGAATATGAATGCTTTGATAATATCAGGCTTAGGGGCGGGAGATATGATTTAGTGTCGCAAAAGCAAGTCAGCCAGGTCAATAGCGCCAGTCATAAGATTATCACATAATGTCGGCGCACACTAGCCGGATTTATCGTTTCTTTAAAAGTCCGTTGACGCCCATAGGAAATTGTACTATTAGCGGACAAAAGGAGTGGTCTTAAAACACTTTCACCCTGACAACGAACAATACAAACAACGTTCTCAGAACACCCCCATTTTGTGTAATTGCAACCATTTCGGGACACCGCGAGTGTTCTTAGAACACATTCAACTAGACAGATTACAATACGGACAGCGTCCTGAGGACACCCCCAGTTTGTGTATTTACGAACAATTAAGTACACTGCGAGTTTTCATAGCTCATTTTTACCTTCCTTGCGAACAAAAATGACACATACTCCGTCGTCTAAACACCCCACCATTTAGTTTATTTACAAAATGTCAGAACAGCCGTGTTCTCCGCGGACAAATCGAACGCAACAAAAACGTCTAGCACATAAAAAAACAAAACATTGAACCTATCTCATACTCCCCCACCCTCCCCAAACACTCTTACACACCAACAAAGGGCACTAAATACAATTTTTTATCCACGTTTCAACGCGCTGTACGCGGTCGACGGCGAATACAAGATGGCGGGCGCCACAGAAAATCTGACGCGCTTCACACCCCTCGCCGTCCAATCAGCGAACACGTCGCATGTCCGCGGACATGACGCAAGCCGCTGGGCCAATCGGGGTGCTGTCCGCGGAGCGAACAGGGAAGTCCGTCCGCGAAGCGAACACAGATATCACTAATTCTTTTGCCTTAGATTTTGGTCATTTTTAAAAAAACTACTGGACGGATTTACACCAAATTTGCAAAAGCACGCTTTCGGGACCAGGCCGCCGCTCCTGCCGCAAATTTGGTGTAAATCCGTCCAGCGGTTCGGGCCTTAGCCGTGCGCAAAGTTTTTTCCCATTCAGTCTATGGGAAAAAAAAAGTTTTGGGACCCCCCTATAACTTTTCCCCCCCTGGACGAATCCTCACCAAACTTTGCAAAAGAGTGGGCCATATACTTTTTTGCAAAGTTTGGTGAGGATTCGTCCAGGGGGAGCGAAGTTATAAGCCGCCCAAAAAGTGCTCTTCCTATGGAAACACCAACTTAACCATAACTACATGGCTGCTACGGCGGCCATGTAATGAGTAAAGAATAGATGTTTCCACTACGTATCATAGCAGAGCTGGGCTAAAGAAGGAAGGCCTTGTTTCCAGGGTGTCACAGAAAGGGGAGACTGGATGAGCCAAGAAGCCAAGGTCTTGTCAGGATGGGGTGAGCATACATTGGATACAAATTGTGTGAAAGAACAAAACTCTTGTTCAGAAGGCATGGGCAAAAACAAGGAAGACATCAGAGGTCTATTAGAAAATAGTATTTTAAATACACTAGGGCTCGGTTTTGTGGTCTTCAGTCACATGGAAGGATGAAGTTGGACAAACACGATGGTCACACCTAAGCATGAGAGCAGAGCGTGCCTTCACTCTCCTGAATTCTCCATAGCAAAAGAACACTCCCAAGGACAAGTTCAAAGCCCTAATTGACAGCAGACCACTGAGGTGATGATAGATGAATATGCTAATTGGTGGGAAGCTATGGTTAAGACTAGCTCACCAGCTCCTGGGAGCCCAGTCTGCATGCTGCTAACATAGGTGTAAAAGTACTGATAGAGGTTAAAGTGCCAACCAATGGTAGGGGTCCGCATGATTATGGGTCCTATAGTTTGTGTAACCAATGGGACGTGGTGTATTTAGTGACATTCATAGTGACCTGTTTAAGGGAAGGGCTCAGTTGCCCCAACTGATGTTTAGAAGCCTATCCCTTTTTTCACTCTTTTAGACAAGTATGGATTGTATACTTAGAGGTTCCTTAAGAGCCTATCACAATTGCCACTAGGTTTTTGTAGTTTGCCACGTAGGATGACATTAGTAATACGTAGGTTGATGTCATCAATGATGTTTTTTTAACATAAAAGAATGCTTTTTTTTAAGATGCATTGAGAGATCCTACGCTGAGACGTCCGTTTATGTCTGTTGTACTCCCTGTTTTAGATAATTGATATTAAAACAGTTATCCTTTTGCCAACTACCTGAGTCGTTTCGATTATTGATGTTTGAGGAACTTCTGCATCCCCATTCATCTCAAAGATACTGCTATCTCATCTTAAAGGGCTGGAAGCCTCCAGTTCAGAATGATGGCGCAGGAAAGTGGTGGAAAAGCTGGCCCTTTACCCCCACTTATTCCTCACAACAATACTCTAAATGAGACCCTTTCCCTACTTCATGTTGGGGAGTGTGGGGGTGAAATATCTGTCCTGATGTTTTTTCCTAGCTTACCTGTAGGTCTTCATGGGTGTCATGCTACTGACAACTAGTGTCAGTTAGTTGGTCAATTGTTTGGCGCAAGGACATGTTCTACGAAGTGAGTGATGGGGATGTTATTGAATTATGTTTCCAGTTTGTTCATGTTGATACATTTCCAGATGGATTAAAGAGCGAATGATGCTTTGTCAGCTCTGGGTGTCTGGTGGTAATGCCTCTGATAAAGAAGGGGAAGGTGGCTTCTCTAGGGTAGTGTGGGAGGGCAGTCCCAACAGCAGGCTCTGCCACAGAAGAAGATTACACTGAGCCTGTTGACACAGTTGATATGCTGTCTCATCATTTGCTTAAGGTTTAGGGTTTCAACACTGGCAGTTAGCGAATGGGTGGTGTGCCAGTTGGAGATGTCAAACCAAGATTTGAAGTCTACTGGGATGTCAAAGTGTAGGTGCTTGAGGATAAGTGATTTGGAGAAGCTTTTGTTGTGGGTGGTCTGTATGTAAGGAGTAAAGAGAGGTTTTGGTTGTGGGATGTAGTGCAGTGAATGAGCAGAGATTAGACTCAATGCAGACAGAAGGCTAGGCCTCCCTTGATGAGTGAATGATCTTTGTGAGATAAATCTGCCCCAATATCCTTTTTCTTGGATTTGTTTGAAGACTATTGTAACTCCCCTACCCAGGCATAGGCTGGGAAAGGGACGATTCCTAATAACAATGTTTGGTAAAATAGAAGAAAAAAGAAGAAAAGGAGAAGGGGGCGGGTGGAAGCAAGAATAGAGAGAAAAGGAAAAAAGAAACAACTCTCTGGGTGGGGGGCATAGCCTCAAGAGGACCCTCAAGGCAGAAAGACATTTGCTGATAGGCCTGTGTGCGCTGGGTGGGCCAGGATTGCATGCCAGGAGCAGCCCCGGCACCCGTGGGGTAGTGGTGGCTGTCTGCCCGCCCGGGGGCTTGACCGAGGGGCCCATCTACAGGCCCCCAGCAGTGAGAGCGGTGCTTCCTGGGCCAAAGATCTGACAAGCTGGCCAGTCCGGGCCGCGTAAGGGGGCAGCCCGAAGTGGGCCACCTGGCTGTGTCCCCGGTTGTCCCACTGTGTGGCTGGTGAGGGGGTACTAACAGCCAAGTCCTTTTGGGCCACACTTGCCATGCACACTGGGAGGTGAAGAGCAGTAAAGTCTGCTCCGCCTTAGTTGACTGTACGGTGAAGAGAAGTCCCGGGCTGCCCTGTTAGGCAGTAGGGTAGAAGTGTAATAGGCCAGAGAAGTCCTGGGCTGCCCTGTCATTGCAGCATGGGTGAAGAATAGTCCTGGGCTGCTGAGGTGGAGCAGCCCAGGCGAAGACCAGTGGCTGCCCCTTACCTCTCCTAAATGTAGCACAGAGAGGTGGAAGGACCAGAAGAGCACTGCAAACTCAGTAGTGAGCATGACGCCATCCCCAGGACAGCGGGCCGTCTGAAGTTAAGATGGCACTGTGGGGCATGTAGTGATGTGGGCGGTCCTCTAGGTTAAGGGGCCAACCAGAATTTGGAAGAACGGCCTTGGGTGGAGTCTGTGATGATGGGTGGACCCTCGGGGTGTAGGGCCACTCAGAAGAGGAAGTATGGCAGCAGGGATGTAGAGGTGACAACAGGTGGGGCCCTACCCAGGAGAGGCCACCCTGATGAAAGAAATGTGCTGCAGGTGCAGTGTTGGTGATAGCAGGCCCCCACCCAGGCATGGGAGCAACCTAAAGACTGCCTACGGCATGGGCCATGCACAGAGAAAGGGCCTCCCTGAAGACAGAAGCTGGGTGGTCCAGGCCCCAAAGGACATCAGGGAAAGACCCCTCACCCATTCACCATATCTTAAGGGGGAAGCCACCATAAAGACTGCCCTATTAGGTACTGTGAAAGGGGTGTCTGACTGCAGCAGTCACTCCTATGTGATATTATTTATTATATGATTGTATATTTATGTATATATTTAAGTGAGATGCATATTTTGGGGGAATGTGGGGAGGGGAAAATGTTACGTAGGAATAGTTATGTATTTTAATTCTTTTCTGTTTTTATTGGTTAAAAATAAAAATATTTAACCTTTAACAGTAAAGTACATCAATAACAAAAGAAGAAAGGAAAAAAAAGATTAAAATCATCAAGTTCTGAAGTCATTTTACATTATACTGAAAAACGACTTAAAATGATTGCAAAAAAGAACACAAAAAAAGAAAAGAAAATAGACAAAAAATAAGGAAAAAGAAAAAAAAACAGAAGTCATCTAAACTCAACATCCATATTCAACATTTTCCCAAAAAGTTACAATATAATTCACAACAGAAGTTTTAGACCCCGACGAACAGTAATTCCACAAAGTGTCTGACTCGAAGTTATTTAAACTAAAAACATACTTTCTAAAAATCTGCAGTGCAGCAACAACTGTTTTAACAAAATCTACAAGAGAGAGGATCTTCTTTTACAATGCCATATTTTGCAAGAATCTCCTTTGTATGGACAATATACAAACGAAAACGCATGAATAAAGTATGTGTCGCTTTACCAAGGTAAATCGAAAGGAAGGGGGCTAATATACCCTGCTTTTTGTGGTCGCCCCTGTCGGGGTGATTTTCCGGGGGTCGGCAGGGCCTTCCGCAGACCTCCGGGGTTGAGGGGGCCCCAACTCCTCCCGCATCCCAAAGGAGTATGAGGCACACACAAGAGCAAAGAGTTACTGATGTTTATTGCACAAAACAGACAGGGACAGGTTCACGGAGCATAGGTACCCAAGGAACATCTCAGCGGTGATGGGCTTGCAGGCTATGACATGCGTCACCTGGGAAAGCTTGCCCCTAAAACTAACGCTACCCCGGGTTGGCTCCCCGGGTGGTAGGGTCAGTATGGATCAGTATAGGAGAAAATATTAGTGGTGGAGAAGAGGTCAGGTGGTACGCTTGGGTTGTCCCGAAAAATGGCTACATAGAAAGTGTTACATGAAGAAAGTTAGTGATTGGTTGAATTACTGTGTCGTCAGTGATTAGCCCCTCGTATTCTGATTGGTTCATCAGCGAGCCACCAAGCCTGGGACCATCATCGTTCCCAGCTCGCGATGTACCTGGTGTTGGCAACAATGTATGACTATGTTTCAGTGGCGGACAATGGACAGGTCTTACTACTGGCTGTTGGGTGCACCTTTCCCATTGCCGCTGGTGTCCCATTTGTAACTTTGTTGCTGCAGTCCGGGTCCCAGACGTGAGACCCCAGAGCTTCTCTGATCCTTGGAGATTGGCATCGTATCAGGTTGGCCTGGTCACGTGTTGAGAGACTGTGGCTGAAGCAGAATTACGGGGATTTGATTTGTATTTCTGCTCCGAGGAGTCTTTAGCAGTGGCAGGTGTAACCTTGGAGCTGGGAGTGTGACGTGTAGATTGCAACTTCGTGTCCTTGACTGTGGAGCTCTCGTCAGGGTTTGTTCTGCATGATCAGCACCTTGCAGCTCCGTTTAAGCTGCTCCGGGCCTGTGGACTCTGGTTTGCGGCCTACCTTGGCCTAGTCTATGGGTGGCGGCATGCAGTCCATAACACAAGGGTCGTGAGGTGTGACTTGGGTCCTTATACATTAGTCCAACTACAAGGTGACATCTTCAGGCTTGTTAGTAGCAAAAAGCACCTGCAAGCATATACACAAGCTCTTCTGGCGTCTTGCATTTCTGTGGTGCATTAGTTAGCCTATGTGATAAAATAACAACGATGCATGTGTGGGAGTGTGAGCGATCCTCTATGTCATAGCACTGAGTTATGTTCTTCGTGTGGGTTGGTTTGTGTCTGATACAGGTGCTTGGTGGTACGTGTGTTCTTGTCCGTTGGCCATGTCGTCATGTCATCTCTAACGATGAGGATATTGGTGGATGACGTCTAATCGAGATGGTCCATATGGTTGGTCTCAGCTGCACCCGAGGTCCCACCACGTGCTTTGGATGACACGCAGCTGGCCTGGGTGTGCGGGGCATGGCCACTGTGGATCTTGACGTCCGGGGCAGCAGTCAGAGGGCTGAACACATCCCGCGGTGGGTGCTTAGGTTGTGACGTCATAGGCCATGGCCTGGACGAGAATCAGGGGAAGGGATCATCCCATTTTCCCTCTTCACCCCTCAAATGAAATTGTTCCACTGCATTCACCCAATCGGCATCATGCACAGCTTTCTTTACCTTACATGGGTTCTCAATTAAATCTGGGGAGCTACAATTGCTCCCTGACATGAGATCCACTGAGAGCGACCTAAGGTCGCTGAATACTGTAGAGCCCCCTCCCTGGGAAATCACATTAAAATCAAGGTAAAGTGAGTTATCAGCTGCGACCAAAATGTTCCTATATAATGCCAAATATCACCAGTGGGCCCTATCTTTTAAAGATTCATAACGCACAACAGCATGAAGAATGGAAGTAGGAAGGCAAAGGACTCTCCTCCAAATCATGGCTTCTAAAAAGGATATGTAGTCTAATATTTACACGTCGAAAACCTCTATCCCCTCAAGAATCTCTCGAACTATATTTAAGTTCATAAAACCAAATTGCAGGCAAGAGGGAGAAGTTTCCATACCTCGGATCCACTCTGCATAACTGGTTCATTAACTTGTTGGCCATGTCACGTAACCAGGTGCAAATAGTGGTTTTAACATTTTTAGAAGTAATCGAGATATAGAACGGAGTCAATCCTCTACACACAGCCGACACCATATGCCACTTAAAGGTCGCCCTTTTACTGGAATGAGATAACGACATAACCTTTTATCTTAGTGGAGTTGATTGGCAAAGAATGGTCCTTCACAAAGTGAGAGAAACCGCCAAGTATGCACCCCTACCTTACACCTCTTGCAGTTTCAATCGAACGAGATAGCAGGCCATGTTGATTTAAGCACACTCAGACGGACGAGTGTTCATGTAAATTCACTATCAACCTCAATAAACCCAAGGGTATCCCCCATTTTTTAGTTGATGTCAGAGTAGACGTCAATCAACGGCATCCAAGACCGCCTTCAAGTTCACAGAGGCAAGATATACTGAATTACTACCTTTAGCCTACACAGAATCTTGGACACACTTAAGTAACGTGCCATTCAAGAGTGTGCCCTGAATATAAAACCAAGAGTGGGCAACCCCTACAACGTGGACCCGGGGAGAGAAACAACCAAAATGAACAACCCAGGAGGGTAAGGGTCACACGGATCTTGAAACCAAACTTAAAAAGGAATATACATGACTTAAATCATCAGCACCAGGGAGGAAATAGGCCAAGTCAAGGAAATAATAAAATAAACATATTTTATTCGTCACATATCAAAAAACCATTAGAAAAAATTGACACATAGTATATCATAAAAGTACATATCACTACACAATTCATAATACTGCACAATTTAAATTGAATGCAAAAAGTGGAAATGCATGTCTCACAATAACCCACGCTGCAGTTAGGGATAAAGAGCAGCAATAGAATTGTAATGTGCTGCTATTAAAGAAGAGCAAGGAAGGGAGAAGGAAAAGTGAGAAAAAGAAGCACCTGGAAGATGGATCTCTAACTAAATGTCCAACACCCTTCTAGCTCTTGAATGCACGCATCCTGCAAATCTGATTAACATCCATAAAATAAAATGTAAATATATAATCAATGAATATAATCAATCAATATTAAAAAGGACAAACATTACAAAATATTGAATAGTAGAATCCTAACCGGCATAATAGCCTGGACTGATCAATGTGTTAACAGTAGATTCTATAAATTGAATTTACACCATAGCAAGTATACATTTGCTATGTGCAATACTTCAAACCATTTCGAGCTTCAAAGCCAAGATATACTGAATTACTATCTTTAGCCTACGCAGAATCTTGGACACACTTAAGTAAGGTGCAGTGGTCAAAGTGAGCGGAAGCGGTCGGGAGCGGTGCTCCTCTACTTTTTTAAATTACCTTTTACAGCTCCTATACATTTATTTTAAAAAGAAACCGTTCCGGAATGGTTTCGTTTTAACATAAAAGTGTAGGAATCAGTTGAAACTTGCCTTTCAGAGCACTGCACTGAACAATCCCTTAAACAGCAGGTGCAAGTGTTGGGTGTGTGTATTGTGCGTAGGAGGGGGCATGGTGCTGGGGTTTATGGGGAGCCGGGCATGCCAGCAGGGAACCTAGTTCCACTACTTCTTTTCGTATACTTTGACCACTGGTAAGGTGCCATTCAAGAGTGTGCCCATGTTTTTCCTGAAGCCAGTTTGCCACTTGGGGATAAGCCCCAAGTCCATAGCCCAAGAATGAAGGTGTTCAAGGAGGACGCTTGTGAAGACTTTCGAATCGTCATCCATGATTGCTTTGGGTGCATGATGGAGGGAATTGCTGTTAAACAGAATAGACAAGGGGCCTCATTAGGACTCCGGCGCTAAACCATGGTGCTATTAGCACCATGGTCTATGCCGGAGTCCGCCATGGCGAAATGGGGAATTACCACCCCATTCCGAGGTTGGTGGGGCGGTAATTCCCCATGCCGCCATGGCCCTTCCCCATTCCCATTTATGCCCCATAGGGCTCAATGGGAATGGGGAAGGCGCTAATTACGGTACCGCCAATTGCGGTACCGTAATTAGCACCAAGGTCCCTTTGCGGGTCCCTACTTTAACGGCTGGTAAAACCAGCCATTAAGGTCGGGTCCCGCAAAGGGACCTCCTAATTAGGCGCTAGGTGTTTAACGGCGCCGCAGCCTTATACAGTGCCGTTAAACACTTAGCGCCTGGGTCATAATGAGTCCCAAGACCTCCGCCCACATAATTGCATCTGACTTAAATTATTAATTTGACAACTGGTTGGGGCCCGGGGGCCCTCGACATTCTAATACCCTTAATTAGTTTCAGAATGCTTTCTGAACTTACATCTATGTTGTAAAGCTCAAAATAAGGTGGACCAGTTAGTAGAGTTGCACCAACGGAGCTAGATGGTAGGGCATAACAAGCTTCTAAGTGAGAAATCCAGTCTTCTTTTGATACAGCATTGACTAACCTAGCCACGTTTGGCAGATCAATGTTGTTAATTAATGCCCAAAAATCCATAGTGTTTTTATTACTAAGGACTATTAGCATAGACTCCGCATCCAATTGATACCTGCAAGCTTGCGATGCACGTAACAAATTTCTTTATAGGATTGGCGTGCATGTTGCATAAAGAACTATTTATTCGAAGTGGTCAATGCCTGGTTGTTCTTAATTTGTCTTACTTGGCATCTCAGCTCTCATCTACCAGGTCCCTACTATAGGTGTGATAATGTTTGCTAGGTCCAGATTTCCTCTTATCCACCTCTTAGTGCCTCCTGTTATAAAAATGCTCCGCAAAACATTCATAATTAGCCACAGACAGAGCATCTATTTGCTGTGCCCCAGTTTTTCAAAGAAGGCTGCATACAGTAATCTCATTTACTCTTGCTGCCAGAAAAGGTGACCACGAAATGTGGTGGCCTTGAGTGTTCAGGGTAATTTCTGGATGACTCTGATTGTATTGATTCCCCCCCCAACCCCATCCAGGATGTCAAAATAAGCTGTTAACATGGAGTGGTCACTTATGTGAGAAACCCGAAGGTGTCTCACATACTAGTCCCCCGAGATATGTCGTCCAGGTGGCCAGGAAATGGCCATCGCTATTGGATGCATTTCTTGGGGGTGGACCAGTGGGGGAGGATTACCTGGGTGAGGGGTCTTTGGGCAGTGGAAGTGGGACACAGATGGTTGACATGCAGTATCCCCTACCTTGTAACACCTTTTCCCCATCCTACTCTGTAGGATATTTAGAAGCTCAACCCCCTCTTTTCCCACATGAACACTTTCTTACACGGTAACAGACAACGGACTAACACCACAGCCGTTCACCTGACATATCCAAATACACAGGTCAGGCAGAGTCAGGCAATCGACAATAATTATGCACACCTGATGGCTCTTTACCTTCTCCACATGGACAAAAGGCAGAGCACGAAATCACACTTCGAGCAAGGCCAAACGCACGAGGAGACAGCTACACTAAACCGGCAGTTCAAATGGGGAAGAAAGGCAGTGAGACCTGGAAGGACGACGAATGGGGGAATTGCCCATTCTCATTTCAACTGAGAACTGCAAAGCCTGTGAAAAGGAAAACCTAAGACTGGGAGCTGCAGCCGGCGTGCGAAACAGCAGACGTCAATGGTACACAGGGACCTCCCACTTTGATCATGCAGGCAGAGAGGCAAGCTGGCTACCGTGGTACTATCCTTGACTCCAGAGATCAAAGAAGCCAACGGGTTCAGCACAGCCGGTGAGTTGGAGGAAGTTGATAGTAAAGCAAACTGTGTTGAGCCTAAGGTTGCAAGTGGCAACATTTTGAATGCAAGGAATACGAAAGACAAAGAACTTGTGTTTGTGCTTGAACTTTAGAAAAAGCAGTTACGGTCAAGGTGCAGCGGGGTCCGGCACCATGTGGGTGCTCATTTGAAAGGCTCTGACCGGGACCTATTCTTTGAAACTACAAGAACCAGAATCCCTAGAAAGGGGTGGTGTGAGGCGACAGAGTGGTCCTGTAAGGGTTAGGTCAAATCTCTTATACAATAGAAAGTCTCTGACCAATTGCCAGAGGAAAGCTAGGGGAAGGGAACCCCACTTTCTGATAAGATTGTGAACCGTGGAATAAGGCAAGTATGAACCCGACAGAGGGATGCCAAAAGAAAGCTAGGAGAAGGAAAACCTTGACTTCTGATGAAATGAGCAGTACATGAACTGTGTTAGAAATATATGAGCTGTGTTAAAGAAAGGCCGTAGTGAACCCGACGGAGGGAGGCCCAAACTTCAAGGAGGATCTGAGCCTGCCAGAGGGAGATCCTAGGGCAATCACCCATAATGCAAAGTCACTGAGAGAACCTTTGTTTATTTGATTATTTTGCATCAAGAGTAATACACCCGTGAACATTGTGTCGACAGGAGTAAACACGGTCAAGGGTTGTCCGCAGTGCGGAATTGTTTAAATGGACATTTGACTCATGCAAGAAATATTTGAAATGCTGTAGTAAACTCAACAGAGGGAAGCCCAAGTTGCAAGAAGGATCCAAGTCCAGCGGAGGAAGATACAAGGGGCGAAGAGCAATCGTGCAAGGTACGAGAGTACCGAAGTAACCTTTTTGTTTATCGGTTTGTTTCTTTGAATCAGCCAGCATTCTAAGGCAAGAGACATTTAGAAGTAGGAGACTTAGCATCTGAATGTTTTTGATAAAGCTGAACTGAACTATGAACCTCGTGCTGATGAGGCCAAGGAGTGTGCTGTGCTCAAGAGTCCCGCCTTGTCCCGTGCTTCAAACGAGGAGAAGAGAGACCCAGCCATACCATCCTGACTTTTCATTTTGTGAACACTTCTTTCTTTTCTGGTGAACATTATCCCACACTCTTTTTGGTAATTTAGCAGTAAGGAATTGGCAGTAGTTCTTTTTTAGTATAGGCCTTTTCTATTTGACAAGATGCCACTAGGACTGCCTTATTATGATTTGATGGTTGTAGCTTGCTCCCATCTTAGATTTAGGTTTAGTTTAGACCTTTATCTCACCCATTATAAAGTTCAATAAACACCCTTGAACTGTAATCACTTGTGTCTGTCTTTACTGTTACCACCATGAGTTCCTTACATATGGTGTCGGAGTGGGATGTGATTCAACTGATAAAAATTGAAACCCATGCTAATCATTGTGGTACGACCAGAAGGGAAAAAAAAATAGTTGATCTTCTTGACTCCGGCTGCATATCCACGCTAAAAGAGGTATTGTTCTCTCAATTGCATGCCCCATCTGGTCAACAGGATCTGTTCTTTAAAACTCAAGTACTGTTAGACACCCTTCCTCTCTCTCATTACAACATACAACTGTGGGATCGGATAATCCTAAAAATCCGACCTGTCTTTTCCTTCATCAGACCTAGTGCTCTGAAGCCCCCTCCTTCTGAACCTTTTTTTCTTTGTATTCTGCCATTAGTGGTTGCAGGGCCACCCCGGCTTGGGGATTGAAGCACTGCAGCCCACTACTTCGACTGACTCAGAGTCAGAAGCGTTGGATGATTTCGAGACTTTGTTGACGGAGTCGAAATTTGCTTCCTTTCTGATTCAGAACCAGGGACCCTTACACCCCCAGAAGAAATGGCCGACCTAGCAATGTTAGGCATTGGGAGCATTAAGCAAAGTCAGAGATAGTAATTAAAGGAGCTGCTAAGGAATCATTAGCCCTTATAGCCTCAGTCAGTCTTACTTATTCGTGAGAGAACTCTTAGTTGACAAGGGTGTTTGTCTGTTCATTTTGTTAGTACCATTTTTAGATTTTCTTAATTGTGCCACACCTTTTCTTTTGTGAACAGGAGGCTTTGAGGAAACACTTGCCCCAACCATTGTGACCATGCTTAGACTCTCCTGCACAGAGTCACCGCCCCTTATATTGGCAGACCAAACTGTAGCTAAACTCCCTCACAGATTTTCCTCGTGGTTATGTATTGGCCCTGTGGGTACTGTTGACTGTCTTTGAGATGTTTGAGAACAAGAGCCACATAGCCTGAAAGATCATGACTGCCCTTCTGATGCAACCCCCCTAGTTAGCAAGGGCTCCATCTTTGAGTGTTGCTAACAGAACCAGGCCACCATCTTTGCAGATTCACGTCGCGTCACTCGCGTCATGGCAACGATCAAAAACAAATCATCTGAGCGACCGTGCCCCCAGTCACAGCGCAGTTCGGCAGAAATTGTAGACACCATGGCACCAACCGTAAGGTAAGACACTCTCCTAATCAGACGTGTCTTTTTGTTACACGCGCATACTCTCAGGCGCCCCCTTAACAGGGGTTGGAGCTGGAGATATGCGCACAAAAGCACAAAGGAAACACTCTCTGTCTGTCATCCGTGTGACTCACGCAGAGTAATTTAGAAATTTATATACCTCTGAACAACTAAGGAAAATGCAGTACTTTGCATGTATCTCGAAATGAGCCTAAGCGTGGCTCACAAAAATTATTGTAACTGGACTTTTAATTCTGCACAAAAGAAATTAATGTGTATTGTCTTGCGATACAACCAGATTGGCTGATAATTTGTATTTGGCCACCTTAGGTTCCAAGGAATGCAAAGAATCATGGAATCCTGCAAACATGCTCTACAGAAATCAAGGAGACTAGTAATTAAAGAAACAGGGTAAGTCATGAACCGCTGTTTCCTTTCCTCTATACAACAGAATTACTTGCAGTTCATAATGATACTATAATTGGATTATGTATCTTTTCGCACCCCTACCTCATTCCTCTCGTCCTTACAGGTGGGGTAATACCAACAAACTGCATACAGAGCTGAGACCGAATAAGACACAGCACACAGACTGGTGCTGTTTTTCCTAGCCCTGAAGAAAGTGGCACATTGACACCAGTCCACTGAAACCGTTCAGCTTAAACACGAGCTTGTATAGTGACTCCAAAACAATGTCATATGAAAGGTCGTAACAATTCCTCCTTTGCAAACCAGGAAGGCGATAAAGTTAAACTCTCGCAGACATAATACAGAGAGACCCAATGAATAGGAGTCCTCTCTGTAAGATATGTGGGGTTGTTTTTGTTGAAGAAAATCAAAATCTGTGAGCAATTATTGCAACAGTTAGTCCTCTTGGGTGTTGTGCTTAGAGAACTAACAAGGTAGACTACGAGAGCACTTTTTTAGAAAAGTTTTTCTTTCTTTTTCTTTAGCCATTTGGAGCAGGTAGCCTTGATGTGGACCCAGGGGCGTAGGAGACACATACAATCGGGGGGGGGGGGGGGCAGGGGGCATCTTGGGGACTTTGCTTGATTTATTTATTGTGTTTTAGTCAAAGAACTCGACTTTTCCCAAAATTAGAATTAAAATAGCAGTACATATTAAATTACAAATATCACTGTATAAAACAAGAGAAAAGAAGAAAAGAAAACAGAAGAAAATTAAAGGATGCATCAGCAAGGAACATGTCTTTGTATGTTGCATTTCTGGATTTTTCATCTGACTATGAGCTCATGGTAAGAGAGAGGAAATAACAATTACTTCCAGTGGGCCACAACTAGGACGCCAGCTCGTTAAGATGCAGATCACCTTTAAGTGGACTCCTGCCAAATAAAGGAGAAGCCTTTTCTACCAACTGCAAATTCCTACTTTTTTTGTGTGGGGCAAGGAGACGTGTGGGTCTCTTGGAATGGAAAGATGGGTTTTCAAAGAGTAAGCCTTGTTATGGGAGTAGAGGGACCAGGTGTGTGATGTTGCTGCTTTGACTGTCCTCTGGGGAGGATGGGGGGGGGGTGGTACAGCAAACAAGGAGGATGAGCAATGGCAAGCCCACCCCCTTATAAGCACTCCCCAGGTGCGCGGCCGGATGTGTCGGACCCGGGGGATGCCTAGTAGGTGGGGTGTATGTGGACCCAGGGGGGTGGCCAGAGCGGCAGCCCGCTATGTGGGCTGCCCCTCTAGCGCCCCTGCAAGGGCCGGTCCAGCCTCTCACGATGAGTTTGGTCCCTCTTATTCCATCTCATGCTGGCTTCAGAGCCTAGCCTTTCTTTGCCTTTGTTATTCTGAATGCAGAGCTGGACTCTGTTCCTTTCTCGTTTAACATTTGCTGCAAAGCCTGATCTATTTGATTCTCTCATATGTTACTAGGACGGCAGAGCATCTCATATGTTACTAGGACGGCAGAGCATGGGTCCTCTGCCCTGTTACATTATTCAAAGTGCCCCTCTGGCTTTCTTTGCCTCTCCCTTGTCTCACTGCTTGCTTGCTTAATACATACCTCCTTGCTTGAACACTCAACATATTCTCCCTAACACAGCAATGGCAGCTGCAGTCTGTCTTAACTTCTATTTGTTCCGTGTCTTGAATTGGCCTCTTATTTCCTCTTTTCTGTCTGCAGGGGAAATGCATTTGCCAGTCACTGCCATGATGGTTCTATCTGGCCATAAGAGGGCAACAGCTAACCAACAGCTAACCTGTCCTGCCATCAGAGCAAGACCTTCGGAGCGGGCAGGAGCCCCTCCCTGATGTCCCCTACCGCGCATTGGAAATCCAGCATCCAGAGCAACAACAGTAGGAGCTGAAGAGGTGAGACGCTTGTGCTACTGCCCCTTTTTTCCTGCATCCGTGCTCTATTAGGCACCTTGGCCCCTCGCTCAGACCGCAGGCTCCCTTGTGTTCCCTACGATCTTCAGTCCGATGAAATCGGACGCACGCCGCCTAAAATGGCCGCTCTTCGTTGTTGTTTACATGCTGCCTAACAACAGCATCATACTTTAACCAGGCACATCCGCCGGCAGGCGGAAGCCGGCGCCTACAAGAGAAGCGCTGCAGAGAAAGGCGCCTGTTTTGCCCCTGTCCTGCCATCAGAGCAAGACCTTCAGAGCGGGCAGGAGCCCCTCCCTGATGTCCCCCACCGCGCATTGGAAATCCAGCATCCAGAGCAACAACAGTAGGAGCTGAAGAGGTGAGCAAGTGAGCACGACGCTCGTGCTACAGCCCCTTTTTTCCTGCATCCGTGCTCTATTAAGCACCTTGGCCCCTCGCTCAGACCGCAGGCTCCCTTGTGTTCCCTACGATCTTCAGTCCGACGAAATCAGACGCACGCCGCCTAAAATGGCCACTCTTCGTTGTTGTTTACATGCTGCCTAGCAACAGCAGCATATTTTAACCAGGCACATCCGCCGGTAGGCGGAAGCCGGCGCCTACAAGAGAATCGCTGCAGAGAAAAGCGCCTGTTTTGCCCTGTTTGCGCACTGTGGCGCTCGTGGGGCCAGTTCCTTTTCCCTGCCGTATCGGAAGGCAGATGCCCGCAATGCAACGTCCGCGATTCAGGGTAGCATCGTTGCTATTGAACGAGCCCTATATTTCGCTTTCTAGCCGCTCGCCACCATCAGCTGTTCCACATCCCGAAACAGGCACCTCCAGGCTGCTGCTGTGCGTGATTGGCTCTGTCCTTGCATTTCAGGCCATCGGACAGAAAGCCTGCCTCCCGCCTGCAGTTGTGGAGCCCTCAGCAGACGCCCCAACAGGTACAATACTGATTACTGCATGGAAACTTCTTTCCAGTTTTGTGCCACCATTGCTTCATCCCGCGTGATGCTATCAACATGGATCAAACCCACTAGCGTTGTCATTTCGCATGACTTCTCCTAAATTACACTCGACCTCGCCCACTATTGCAATGCATGCTTCATTGGCACAAATACATTGATCTGCACCCACCTGAAAATGTACTTCAACAATCTGGCTCTGCCTGACATTTTGCATGCCTCTTCCTGTTTACATCCGACTGTATTGCACTGCAGCATACATAGCAAACTGCGAAACTAGGTAATCCACTGCCCATGTATCGACTTCAGGCGCTTTATTTCTATCTGCACACTGTATTTCTGGATTTTAAGGCTCTTTAGTCAAAATTCGAATCTAGGTAAACTATTGATTTGTATTGCCCCCAGTTGCACTAACTGGTCACCTGCCATTGTACCGTGTGACCTATTTAGACCCCTTTGGTCGCTTGACATTACACTGTGTAACCTATTTAGACCCTTTAGGTCGCTTGACATTGCACTGTGTAACCTATTTAGACCCTTTTGGTCGCTTGACATTGCACTGTGTGACCTATTTAGACCCTTTTGGTCGCTTGATACTGTACTGTGTGACCTATTTAGACCCTTTTGGTCGCTTGATACTGCACTGTGTGACCTATTTAGAACCTTTTGGTCGCTTGATACTGCACTGTGTGAACTATTTAGACCCTTTTGGTCGCTTGATACTGCACTGTGTGACCTATTTAGACCTTTTTGGTCACTTGATACTGCACTGTGTGACCTATTTAGACCCTTTTGGTCGCTTGATACTGTACTGTGTGACCTATTTAGACCAACCTATTTAGACCCTTTTGGTCGCCAGTTACTGCACTCTGTGACCTATCTGAGACCCTTTCTGGTTGCTTGCCATTCTACCCTGTGACCTATTCAAGACCCTCTGGCCGCCTGCCAGGCACGTGGTTAACAACTCTTAAGTCATGCATTTTTAGTCCATATAGTGAATCTTGAATCTAGACAAACCTATCTGCATTCTACACACTTAGAGTACAAGACTACTAAACATCTGACTACCACAAGATAACCTGCCAACAAACACCGGTATGCCATCCTTCATGCCCAACACATCTATTGGCTACCTAGCCATACTCTCTACACTTTCTGCCTTAGCTTTTACGGCAGCCCCTCGCCACATTCTGACTACAGAAAGGGAACCAACCAGAAAGATGTATACACAGTCACCACTTAAACAGACTGCTCCCCCGACCTGGACCCAATTGAATCAGGCTTGTCCCACCGGACTAAGGAACTCTAGACTAGGTACTAGACTACCCAAACAGCTTGCTCCCCTATCCCAGACCCAACTAAGTCAGGCTTGACCCACCGGACTAAGGAACTCTAGACTAGGTACCAGACTACCCAAACAGCTTGCTCCCCCATCCCAGACCCAACTGAGTCAGGCATGTCGTGCTGAATTTAGGAACTCTAGACTAGGCACTAGACTACCCAAACAGCCTGTGCTCTTCGCCCAGACCCTACAGAGTCAAGCCTATCCCACCGGACTAAGGAACCTCAGACTTGGCACCAGACTTCCTAAACCACCAAGCACACACCTACCTCTTAGCCACACTAAGAAGGAGCTCAACCACACCAGCCGAAACATGCACACAAGCAAACCTAGCTGCAATCAAACCCCTTGCACCAAATCCTCTGAAACTTTGCCCAACAAGGTCCACACTAGCAATAACACCGAAATAACTCAAAACCTCAAAGGAGGTCTCATCAACGCTAGATCTCTAATAGCCCACACCTCGGAAATTGCTGACATCATCACCTGTAACCAACTTGACTTCCTAGCAGTCACCGAAACATGGCTACACAAAGCCGCTGGCCGTGCCCTCATGATAGCCATACCCCCAAACTTCACCATTTTCAGAAAAGACAGGGAAACTTCCAAAGGAGGAGGCATAGCTCTTATCTGCAGAGCCAACCTCACCATCAAAGAAATAGACAGCCTCACCATGCCGTCAGCTGAACTACTTTCCCTAAAACTAGAAATCTCTGCTACAAGTACCATCACAATACACCTTATCTACAGACCCCCTGGTCCACTAGGCACCTTTGAGAAGACTTAACCACCTTATTAAACACAAATGCCAAACCGGGAACACAAATCATCCTATTTGGCGATTTTAACTTAGGTTACAAGGACCCAAAAGACTCCAATGCCTCCACCATAGCTAACACTATTGAGGAAGCAGGCCTCACTATTCGGAATAACGGCCCTACACATTCTAAAGGCCGCACATTGGACTGGGTCGCAGACATCAATTGCGTTGCCCTAATAACGGCAATTGAACCTTGTATATGGACAGATCACTATCTGATCTCACTGACCATTTCGGACCTTCCACAACCCAAATCTACCAAACCTCATGCTCCACCTGCCCTCACCCGCTGCTAAAAAAATATAACACTCGCGAATCTTCTCCCCCTACTCCAACCTATCACTAACCACTCTAGCCAGTTCTCTAACCCCAACGATCTAGTCAACCTGTACAACAACGCCATCAACTCAGCGATCGACGCCATTGCGCCGCTGAAACCCACTAAATCAAAACCTATTGCCCATCTGAACACCTGGTTCACCCCCGTGCTAAAAGTCCTACGCAAAGAGAAACGACATGCAGAAGCCTGTTGGAGAAAAAACCCCTCTCCCCACAACAAAAACCTTCTCACTGCTCTCACTAACAGCTACAAAAAACAAATCATTCAGGTTAAAAAAGAGACCTTTAATGACAGAATCAAAAAAGCGAATTTGAATACCAGGGAAATCTTCTCCATTCTGAGAGAATTAGAATCCCCAATTGCACCCAAAGATTCTTGCACCAAAGACAAAGCCTGGTGCACTAACATTCAAAAAGCCCTATGCAACAAAATCACAATTCTACAAGATAAAATACTAGCCAAAAAATCCGCCCCCCATAACATCGCCCTCTCTATGCAAGAAACCATACTCCAGGAACTTGCCACCAACCAAACTAAACCCCCTAACCAATTTAGCTTTAGAGCCATCTCTACTGCAGAAACTAATAAAATCATCTCGTCCTTGAAACCGTCCCGATGCTTTGGGGACACCTGTCCATCCCCAATTATTAAAGAGGCTGCACATGAACTAGCCCCCTTCGTCACATAATTTATTAACTCCTCATTTAAATCATGCTCTGTGCCAACAAACCTTAAAGACGCATGGATACTACCTCTCCTAAAGGAAGTTAACCTGGACCCCAACGTCCCAACGAACTATAGGCCCATAACAACTGTCCCGTTCCTCCTTAAAATTTTAGATAAAGCTGCATATCTTCAGATCCAAGATTATTTGGAGAGCAACAGCTTACTAGGGACAAGACAATCAGGATTTAGGCCAAGACATGGGACCTCCTTGATCTTAAAAACCAACTAGGCGAGTGCAAAGACAGAGGAGATGTCTCTATTCTCCTACTCCTAGACCTATCAGCTGCCTTCGACCTGGTAGATCACAAGGTACTGTGCAATCACCTCAAATCGGCAGCCAACTTCTCTACAAAAGCCACGGCATGGATAAACTCATTCCTGGACCAGAGAACCATAAGAGTCTTCTCACCCTCATCAGCAGCGGATCCAGTCCCCATCACCTGCGGAGTCCCTCAAGGGTCATGTGTTTCCCCCACGTTATACAATATTTTTACAAAGCCTCTCTTTGATATATTGGACAAACTAGGGGTCTCATATACCAACTACGCCGATGATACCCAGATCCTTATCCCAATCCAAGGCGATTATGAAAAAGACACAAGACTCATAAACAAAATTTACCAAATCATCCAAACCTGGATGGCCACACATGGCCTATGTCTTAACGACGATAAGACTGAGCTCTTAATCATTGGGTCTACCAATAAACTGAACAAACTACCCCATCTTTACAATTCCATCACGATCGATGGCATCAAAATCAAGGTAGCTAAGGAAGTTAAAACCTCAGCTCTCACCCTCGACAAGCAAGTAAATGCTACAGCCTCAGCAACCACTTACACCTGCAAACTCATCCACGCCTGCAAACCATACCTTTCCACAGATAGCTGCACCACCATAGCGCGAGCCCTCATCCTCTCTAAATTAGACTACTGCAATGCACTGTACCTAGGCACCAGTAAACACAACATTAACAAACTCCAAACCCTGCAGAATAATGCCCTCAGAACAGCCCTAGGTATCCCCAAAGGACAACACATATCTGCCCATAGAAGAGCCGTCAACTGGTTGGCCATCAATGACCATATCCAATTCAAAACTCTGAACATTACCACAATTGTCTGAACAACAAAGCTCCTGCATACCTGACAGAAAAATTCACAAAGCACACCTCTGAACGTCCCATCAGAAAGGCCCTCTCAAATAGCATCAAAGTCCCCAACTTTAAACTGAAAAGAACTGGTGGGTCCAGCTTCCCGGTCCTAGCAGCGCAGCTCTGGAACTCCATCCCAGATGCACTTAGAGCTACCGCTGCCTTCCATGTGTTCAAAACCAACGCTAAACTCTGGCTTAAAACTAACGACTGCTAAAGGCCCCAACTGTACCAAATACTCTGTATATTTATTGTAAACACTTGTAACTGTTACTTATCTCTTGTAAGTCATCCGATATTGCAAAACAAAAAGATGTTGATATATGTAACATATCTCTCCTGTAAGTAAGAAATGCTTGATATATGAGCTTGTAATTTATGATCCTGTAACTTAAGAAATGTAACGTACTCATGTACCTGTAACCCAAGATTTATTTTCTGCAAGCGCCCAGTTGCTCAACGGCCAGGCGCGCTCTATAAATAAATAAACAATACAATACAATACAACATGGGCATATTATGCAAGAGGCTTGCAACTGCCTTCCTAATGCCTACACAAGAGACATAACTCTTGCCTTTGTTTCTAACAGTAATTCAGTGGATGAAGAAACGCAAGAACACCCATATTGCTTATAACTGAAGGGGATGATGCCACACTTGGTTAAGACATTTTGATCACACCAGGAGCTAATTTCTAGCTGCAATTAAGCGATTACCTTTTAGACCACTGGCTTTAAGTAATGTAAGTATCACCTGGGAAGCATCTAGGTTGCTCAACAGGGTTCCTGGAGCATGAGGGGTACCCTACTCGTGGGCATGGATGATGATTGGAGGGCATTCTTGCCCTGGTTTGGAGCCTGGCCCCCACAGCCATGATGGGGGGAGGGGCCTATTACTTTTGGTTGTATGTACCCTTTGAGGGTGGGCAGACATTGCCTCCTGCTTTATCCCACTAACAGCTCTGCTTTGCAACGTTATCACACATACCTTTCAGGTGACATGTAACTCAATGCTACTAATGTTATCAGCCTCAGAAGTCTGGAATCCTTTGCCACATCAACTAGGATACAGGCTTGCCACCTGAGACTTACCCATGTCTAAGTCGGCATCTGTCGCCCTGTGGGTAAGACACACACAGAAAGAGCAGGGCTCAGTGCCCTTGTGGGTTTTTCACACTTCTTCCTCGGGGTGGGCACCATTCACTCCGCAGAGAAAGTGGTACATGCTGGGCAACATTCTCCCCCTTTGACAATGTCACCCAAAGAGCGAAATTGGCCATTTGAAATACCTCTGTTGACGTATTATTGCGAAATGCACACTGATGGGTTTAAGCACCTGCTTAACGCGAGATGGCAATTAAGGGCATTTGCCAACGCACTCAAGAAGCACATAAGCACAGGACACCCTTTTACCAGCGACATGCCATGCTCACTCATTCTGATCACAAATTGGCATTTTTCTGGGGTCATGTTAAATGTATTTATTTATTTATTACATGTGTAGCATCACGCAAAACCCCCAAGCATCAAGGCACAAAGTAAACTGCATGGAGTGGACCACTTCCATTGGCGCACGTTTTTACTTTTCCGCCACAAAATGGAAGATTTTAGCGTAAAAGGCAGGTGAAATCACATTGCTTTTCCACTTTGGAAGAGTGTAAATACCTTGCGCAATTAGCGATTGCTGGCGGAATTGACAATGGCTTCCTCTGGACTCCGCCCGCTTTTTCCAGGTTTAATTTCCAAGCAGATCCCAGAGGAATCACTTTTCTTATTTCCAGCATGAGAATCCATGCTGGCAGTAAGGCCGCATTTGTCTGGTGTAGCGGGAAATATAGGGGGACCTGGTGTGTCCACTCGGCTCCCGAAATTCACCCAGAAAATGCACGAAAATCTGGCCAATTAGGAAAAGCAACAGTAATAGTATTTTCCACCACTTTTTCTGAACCAATTGACCTTGAAAATGCTGTGTTGCATCGGAAGCTGAATGCAATCACTCTGCCTATTATCCCAGCGGAAGATTAAGCCAGGCGCTGAAACACAGGTGTTACATATTCCTGTGCACAATCTGCATTTGGATAATTAACTAACTGAGCTACCTTACAAATGATATCTCCTCTGGGCTTTACCGTATTAACACCTTAAATGCCATGGGTATTTCCCCCCAGTGCCAAGTTTTTTTTTGGTGATTTCGGTATGTCGTCATTCAATCCCTTCTAACTTCTTTGTTCCATGAGATATCTCGGCCAAAGTTGACCCCTTTTTTCCCACATGTAGGCAGTCATAACGCCACCCAGGAATTCTAGTTTGCTGTAGAGGGGTGAGAGAAAATAACCAAAAAGGAGAACATTTGGGGGGTTTTCAGAAAATGCCAATAAAATGTTGTACAAAGAAGCCTGTGGTGTTTTCCTTGTAAGAGCTAGGAACAAATGGTTTGCTGTGCTGGATTCACCATTTACCAGGCTTTCAAGGATAGATTGAGAGGAAACCAAAAGAACATATTTTGATATGCTAATCAGCCGTTTTGTGACAGGTAGGCGATTTTGGCATTTTTTGCGCAATAGGACATGCGTGGCGGAATGGAAGAAAAGGGTAGGAAAGCTGAATGGGAAGCCAGAAAGGAATACATTTCTGAAAAGTACACAATATTCCAAGTTTAGGAAGGGGTGATTTGTGCAGGTGAGGCACCAACTATGTAGGGAAAGATTCCATAGTTTGGGGGAAATCGGAAAAATGACAGAAAAACCCCCCACAATTTCCGCACATTTAACTCTGGTCACCCACCGAAACACACAGATAACAACACAGGGTCTACCTTCCCGAGTTCACACAGGTTTCCCGACAAAACAGTACCTCACATGTGTGGGTGCATCTACCTGGGTGCAAAGGGAAAAGCCTAAAACAATGGTATCCCCAAGTCTTTTCGCACAGCAGATTTTCCGGAATTTTGCTCATGTGGACAACGTACAGATTTGGGCCTAGGGTGTCATAGCCACAAAGGAAAACAGGGAACCCCATGCATTTCCAAAAAGAAGAAACCTGTGGAAATCCACAGAGGTCTGACTTGCGCGAATTGCCCCATAATTTATGACCCACAATCCCTGACAAAGTCTGAAATTTAATGGAAAAAACACATTTTTTGGACTTTGTCTGGGATTGTGGGTAATAAATTCTGAGGCGATTCGCGCAAGTCAGACCTCTGTGGATTCCCACGGTGTCTTCTTTTCGGAAATGCATGGGGTACCCTGTTTTCCTTCGTACCTTTGACACCCCAGTCCCAAATCTGTAGGTTGTCTCCCCAAACCCTTTGGGGGTTACCAGTGGTTTATCCTTTTCCCTTTGCGCCCAGGTAGGTGCAACCACACATGTGAGGTACCGTTTACGTTGGGATACCGGTGGAAACGTGGGAAGGTAGGACATGTGGTGTTGGCGGCTTGTTTCGGTGGGTGGCAATAGGTAAATGTCTGAAAATTCTAGTATTTTCACCAAATTTCAGACTTTGTCAGGGATTGTGGGTAATACATTGTGAGGGCGATTTGCGCAAGTGAGACCCATGTGTTGTTGGCAGCGTATTTCAGTGGGTAGCCAGAGTGAAATGTCTGAAAATTGTGTTTTTTTCCACCAAATTTCAGAGACATTTCCCTCTGCCCACCCACCGAAACACGCCACCAACAACAGATGTCCTACCTTCCCGCGTTCCCACAGGTGTCCCGACAAAAACGGTACCACACATGTGTGGTTGCACCTACCTCGGCGCAAAGGGAAAAGGTTGACCCACTGATAACCCCAAGCCTTTCGGCAAAGCAGATTTTGCTCATGTGGACAACCTACAGATTTGGGCCTAGGGTGTCGAAGCCACCAAGGAAAACAGAGAACCCCATGCATTTCCGAAAAGAAGACACAAGCGGGCACCCCCATTTCCACTAAAAACATCCATGGTTGTTTAGTGACCCCCACTCCCATCCAAAACAAGTTATAATTTCTTTTATTTTTGTTTTTGTTTTGCCTCTTTCCTAGGGGCAGAATGTGCTAGCAATCTGCCCCCAGGGAGGGCTACATGAGATGCCCCACATCCATTTGGGGTGGGGGGGAGAGGGCCACCCCCCTTTCCACTAAAAAAATCCATGGTGGTTCAGTGGCCCCCCACACCCACCCAAAACAAGTTATATTTTTTTTTAATTTTTGTTTTGCTCCTTTCCTAGGCGCAGATGGGCACATGTGTGTGGCCATCTGCCCCCCGGCGGGCAAAACATACTGCCCCAATATTTGCAGTGGCCTCCCCTCGACCCCAAATGGATGGGGGCATCTCATGTACCTCTTCGTAGGGGCAGAAATCATCCGCCAGGGAGGTCTACATAAGGTGCCCCTCATCCATCTACAACCAAAATGCACCTCTGTTGCACTGCTGCTTTACACCCTGACACACTAGAGCAACCTCACCCAGGCACCCCACATGAATGCAAAGTGAGATGAATGCAATACCCATCCACGGAACCACTGTCGAAGATCTGGATAAAACCCGAACATGAACATCCCTGAGAGAGTGACTCATGAATGTACATTTAAATGCATCTTTAAAAAAAGAAGAAAACTGGTGCCATGTAGTTAAAGCCCCACTATCCACTGAGACAGCCACAACCAAATACAAATGAACACTGACCCTGAACAGGCAGTCATGACGGGATATTGATCCTGACATCATGGATGCACCACTGTGCCAATCAAACCCATGGGGCGGTGCATGTAGAAAGTGGGCTACAAGGGACATGTCGCAAATTGCAGAGCAAACCCGTGGCACATGAATACACCATAATCAAAGGACAAGTGGTAACATTAAGGTACGTGTTGAGCATGAGTGTCCCACACAAATCCATATACATAGGTCACCATCCACTGCTACATCAACCATCCACTGTTGCATTTGCTTTATCGTGTGTGGTTTTGATGTTTTCAAAATCGCCTCAGCTCTTTCAGGCGTAACCTTCTTTCCCTCATGCGAGATTAACTGACCTATGTACAACACCTCTTCTTGGCAGTACTGCAATTTCTCTTTGTCCACCATATATCCTTTCCCAGCTAGAATAATCATTATCTGAATTGAGTCTCGTCTACATCTTTCTTCTGATGTTCTACAGACCAAAATATCATATACGTATTGCAGTACAACACTTGGCAAATCAATATTGCTTAGGTCCATCTGCAAGACCCTATTGAAAATCGATGGTAACTCTCAGTACCCCTGGGGCAAATGTGTGCTCTTTAGCTTAGTCTGACGGAATGTAAATGACGTAAGATCTTGGCAATCTTTATGCAACAGGATTGAGAAAAACAAATTTTTCAAGTGAATCACCGTGAAATATCACGCCTCAACAAGGATGCTACATAATATCGTCACCGGATAAGGAACTAGAGGAAACTCTGCCTCTACAATCTGGTTAATCAGTTTCATATCATGAATTAAACGCCATGACCCCACTTTCGATTTTATGATAGGATACACTGCGGTATTGCATGGTGACCCTGACGTCACTAAGATGCCTTGATTCATAATGGCTGATACAGTCTTGAAAATACTTTCATCTGGGGGGCGCTGTTGCGCACGTCGAAAATGGCTGCCTAAACCCGTGGCTCCCGCGCTGCCTCTACATCCTGAGCCTATAAATCCGCATTCCGGCTGACTGATTTGCTGCAACTTGGTTGATCTCCTGCGGCCGGGGTCCTGCACGGTCTGTGGAAGTTTGAGCCGGGAAAAGTGCTTCCTCTCCGAGATTTGCCCCCGCGAAGTTACTCCGACACGAGCGGCGCTCCCTGGCCGGCTCCCGGCTCCGGAGGAATCTACCCGAGTGCCGCGGCTGCTGGTTGGTGTGGCCTGATCTGGGCGGGGCTTCCCCTCCTTGGCGCCTGATCCTGGCATAGGTGCCGCTGGCGCCGCTCCCTCTTGAGACCTGGTCCCGCTATCGGACGTGCGGCCCCCCTGCTTTTCCGCCTGCCCCCCGCTTGGCCCCCGGCCGGGTTGAGCGCGGGCCCACACTCCTGCTTCTGAAGGCGACGTTCCTCGGGACCGGCTGTGCTGCTGAATGCTGAGGCCCCTGCGTGCGGCCACTTCCAGCCGGGCTGGACGCCGGGGACATCTGGAATATCCTGCTAGGTGAGGGGGCTTCCGACCCGAGGGGGATCGGGGGTTTATCTCCTGATTCTGAGCGACGGGCCTCCCGCTTTTACTTGCCTCTCTAGACCCTCTGTTTATCTGTCTATCGGGCCGCAATCCACCCTACGCTCTCCTGTGACCGATCCCTGCTCGTTGTGACTATTACTAGTACTTCGCTGCACTAGATACGCGGCCGATCTGCTGCCTTCTGGTGTCTACCTCTGGAGGCCGGTATACTGGATATCCTGCGGGTGTGCTTGACATCATTGGCACAGGAAGATATAGTCCATCCTTATCTCGCATTTAGTTGAGGCCCACTAGTGTCCGCTCCCTGGGATGGTGGTCTCGTCCCTGCAGATAACCGGTTCCAGATACAGTATATAAATAGAGTTACTGCGATCATGGGGGAACCTGGCAGATCCAACAGAGCCCCTAAGACCCCTAGGAAGAAGGGCCCTATGGACACATTTACCACTGCGGTCAGTCAATCTGAGCCAACTGACACCCAGCAGAGTGAGGACGAGCAGGGCGGGCATGTGATGCTGGACAGAGAGGATAAATTGGCCATGCTAGTTCAAAACGGATTTCTGGCTGTAAATACCAAACTGGATGAGATAGTTGCTACCATAGGTTCCTTGAAGGCCAGAATCGATAAGGAAAGTGCGCGTGTCACTGATGCAGAAGGCAGGATAGGTGCCACCGAGGATACTGTTGGTCAACACAGTCGTGATATAGCTCATATCCAAGACACTATGAACAAGCTCCAGAGTAAGTGCGAGGATCTTGAATCTAGGTCCAGAAGGAACAATGTCCGAGTGGTAGGTGTGGCCGAATCCTTCGGCAAGGGCCAAATGGAGAAGCAAATGGAAGAACTTTTTAAATCCTTATTTGGGCCCGACACATTGTCTGAACACTTCCTTGTTGAGAGAGCACACCGCACCTTAGCGCCGGTTCCCAAACCTGGGGCGCCACCACGAACTATAATTGCTCGTCTACTAAATTACAGGGACAGAGACACAATCCTCCGTTTGGCCAGAGAGATGGGCACGCTGCACTACGAGGGCAATCGCATACACATCTACCCTGATTTCTCTGCCTCTGTCCAGGCTAGCAGACGCTCGTATGAGCAGGTCAAGAAGCTCCTCAGAGAACGACAGATCAAATATGCCTTAATGTTCCCGGCCAAAATGAGAATCCAACACGCAGGGAGGTCGCACTTCTTTGAGAACCCATCCGAGGCCCTTTCATATATTGAATCTTCTATACCCCTCCCTCCAAGGGGAGAGCGACCGGCTCCGAGCAATAGACCTCGACCAGCAGACTAGGAAGTGCATGCTTTCATATTCGACATTAAGAGTTTTTAGGCCCCATGACACGGGCCCTTTTGTTCTGAGATTACAGTCAGCCATCTTCTGTGAGTGGCGGCGTTGGAGGCCTGGGATGGCGGTCATGTGAGGCAACATGGCTACCCCGGGAGTATTCCACAAGTTTGGGGTCGCACACTGTCGAGTTGGGGGAGACGGTGCGGGTGGCGGGTGGGTTGGAGGGGGGAAAGGCTGGGAATGTTTGTTTCGAATCCCATGCTGCAAAATGAGTATGCTCCCCCTCTACATGGGTCTCTGCTCTGAGAAGGTTTTTTTGGGAAGTTCTTGTTGGTTACTGTTTGTACTTGTGGTCTTGAGTGCACTTACACGGTCTAAAAGACATGATATTTTCTCTGGGAATCGTCCGTTACTACCCACACAATCCTTTTGTAAGGCCCTCCTCACATTCTGGTTATTACCCGTATATTATATTTCAGGTAAAGCTCTGTCCATGCTCTGAGGGTTAAACTTATCTCATGGAATGTGAGAGGGCTGAACAATCGCTCGAAAGCCAAAAAAGTGGGTAATTACATTGTCAGACATGGTGCCCAAATCGTTATGCTACAGGAAACCCATACTATGGGAAATGATAATGAGGTCATCATGTCCGGCTGGGGCAAGTCCAGGTTCTATACCAACTATTCATCCCAATCCAGGGGGGTTGCCATTCTTATACACCCGAACCTTGGGCTCCGGCTCGATGGCCATAAACTGGACCCTTTGGGCAGATACGCACTTGTCTGGGGCTCGATATTGGGACAGCAGATATTGTTGGTCAACACATATGGGCCTAATATTGATGACCCCACTTTTTATGCTGATGTATATCAATTGATCGCTACTGTCAACATCCCCACCATAATTTGGGGAGGAGATTTCAATATTGTTATGGACCCGGTGCTTGATAGATCCGCACAATTGTAAGAGCACCTAGCAGGGCCTCTCTTGCTATGCAAAATGTTCTGTCTCAGCTTTTCCTTGAGGATGCCTGGCGAGCTCTCCACCCGACTACGAGGAGTTACACCTACTACTCTTCGGTACATGATTCCGAGTCCAGGATCGACTATTGGTTTGTCTCCCCCTCTTTAATTGCTGGTATAGAGACATGTGAAATACTAGCCCGCACTCTATCTGACCATTCCCCAATAACACTTGAAGTCACTTTTCACAATTACCCTAGACCCCCTAGAAGATGGAGGATGCCTGAGGGGTTGCTCCGGGACCCCGGGACGGTGGAGGGGCTCCACACTGAGATTGCTGAATTCCTTGAAATCAACATAGACTCAGTCGATAAATACTCCACGGTATGGGAATCCTTTAAGGTCTGGGTCAGGGGTGCGCTACTGTCTAAATCTGTTGGTCTTCTTAAGGGAGTCAGGGCGGAACTGTCCCTGACTGAAGACAAGCTGAAATTACTGGAGGACACTTATTCTCGCACCCATGACAAGAACATATTGGCGGACATACAGTCACATCTTCAGGAATTCAGTAAACTGGCCTCTAGAGAGGTGCAGTACATGGCATCCCCGATCCGTGCACGCAGATATGGCGAGGGCAATAAAGCGAGCAGGTCCCTTGCCAACTTGCTCAAACAAGACAGACACCCAAATCGTATCACCAGCATACAGACACCTGGGGGTACGGTTATAGTGAATGAGGACGAAATAAATTTGGAGTTTGCGGGGTTCTATGAACGATTGTATAGTAATAGAGACACTAAATCGCCCACCGAGATAGGGACATACCTTTCGGCACTGAAAATGCCAAAACTCCATGATGAGACCCGCCTCGCACTGGACCAGCCTCTTACTACAGATTGCTGCGGCGATTAAAGATTTAACGTCCAATAAAGCTCCAGGATTAGATGGCCTTGGTGCTGAATTTTACAAAGAATTTAGTTCGGAGCTTGCTCCATTGTTGTTGCGGGTCTGGGAGGAATCCCTTCAGTGTAATATACTACCTCCATCCATGAGAGAGGCGTAAATAACTGTTCTCCCTAAACCACGCCGCCCTCCCCAGGATATGTCGTCCTACAGGCCACTGTCTCTTATTAATACAGATGCCAAAATATTCGCCAAAGTACTGGCCAACAGGCTATTGCCGGCGGTCCCAACACTGGTCCACCCTGACCAGAATGGGTTTGTCCCTGCTAGATCTACGGCACTTAACCTACGCAGGCTCTTTGGAATACTGGCCCAGGTTGACCCTGTCAGGAACGCTGTGGCCGTATCATTAGATGCCGAGAAGGCCTTCGACTCTGTCTCTTGGGCCTACTTGCTGGCAGTGTTGGAGTCATTTGGGATTGGCCCGAACTTTATCAGGTATGTGCAATTGCTTTACACGAAACCTGGAGCCCGGGTGCTAACAAATCAAACAATCTCGGATATGTTTCTGTTGGGACGAGGCACTAGGCAGGGCTGCCCATTTTCGCCTATACTATTTGCCCTGACAATAGAACCAATGGCAATCGCGATAAGACTTCGACACTTCAATAGGGGCATTAACTTGAAGGGAGCCACACAACTAATATCCCTATACGCGGATGATACACTCTTATATATTCGTGAACCGGAGGATAACCTACCCCCCATAATGGCAGAGATTCAAGAATTCACTACATACTCTGGGTACACCATAAACAAGAATAAGTCAGAGGTTTTTCCACTTACACCGGCAACAGACTGCCCGGTTTCTCTGGGCGGGATGAGATGGTCCAGCGAGTCCATCAGATATTTGGGTATACTCGTCTCACGTGGGAAAAACAGATTATACGCTGACAATCACGATGCCACGTTACAGGCCTTGAAGACCAAACTGTTATTGTGGGACCGCCTTCCGTTGTCATTGCATGGCAGAGTAGCAGTCCTTAAAATGGTAGTCCTTCCCAAGCTACTTTACCTATTTGTAAACATTCCAATTTGGCCGGGAAGGCTCTTTTTCACTAAACTTAGGTCCATGGCCACGGCCTTCCTTTGGCACGGACAGACTCCAAGAATAGGCTGGGAAGGGATAACTAAACCATACTCTTCGGGTGGGCTGGCGGCCCCTGACTTTGAACTTTATTATCATGTATCCCAGGCCCAGTTCTCTAAATATTGGTATTCCAGGGATGGGGGCCCCCCACATGTTGATGTAGAGGAACTTACCACTACACCCACGAACATACAGTCTGTCATTTTTGACGATCACTACAGGGACACATGTGATTTCAACCCTGTCAGTAGAACGGTCGCTTCCTGGCGGGCAATATTTAAGAAGCTGAGGCTTTCGTGCTTGTATAATCCGGAGGTCTCCCTCTGGAGATACCCTGGTATCCCCCCAACACATGATGCCTGCTTGCGATCGGCCTGGGACCCTGATGACGAGATGTGCCTGGGTGATATGTTTATCGATGCAAGGTTCGCGACCCTCCAGCAGACAACCGGGGCTCTGGGCAGGGGCCCACTTAGGGTTCTGCAATACTACCGTATGAGATCGGCCTTCCAGAAACACTGGGCGTCTTTCCCTGATGAACCCCCTACACACCCTTGCGTTCAGATGATCACTGCCGGAGGCCGCTTGAGTGTTTCCAGTCTATATGCCATGGTACAAGCACACTCTCCCACGCCTGGTCTTAGCAGAGATAAATGGGAAAAAGATCTCCAGATCCCTATTGATGATAAGACTTGGGATAGATACTGTTCATTAACTAAAAAGGTTTCCCTTAATGCTGGGCTAAGAGTGATCCAATTTAAAATTCTCAATAGATTGCACTACACTCCGGCCAAGACAGCCAAGTTTGTCTCAAACGCTCCGAGTCAATGCCCAAAGTGCAAAGCAGACTACGCTGGCTCGTTTCACATGTACTGGAGCTGCCCGGTGGTGGCTGGGTTCTGGAGGGAGGTGGCAAATATACTAGATGAGATCACACAAATCCCCCCGACGCTGTCCCCACAGAAATACCTATTCGGTGACATCGGAAAATGTTCTGAAAAGACCAGAAGACTGTTTAATGTCACATGTGCAGTGGCCAAAAAATGCATTCTGCTACATTGGAAAAATCCGTCGCCACCCACTGTGCAGCAGTTCCTCCGAGAGCTGGTCTATGTGAATGAGGCTGAGGAGCAGTTTGTTCTCACACGCCCTTCGGCCTGCAGACCTAAGGATATTTGGGGTCCCCTTAGAATGTTTCTTTGTGATATGATCTCCGACGGTGACAGCGATACTTAGACCCAATGCTCCGTGAAAATGTATATTATATGTACTATGTTCCTCTGCTTTACCGTACCATGATGATTGTGATCTGTATGATGAAGCTCTAACTGTGTTTTGTGTTTCTCTCGACCACTAATAAAAAGAGTTTTAAAAAAAAGAAAATACTTTCATCTGCCTCTCGAGACATAGGATACTGCCTTGCTCAAGGTAAAATTGCTCCTGGTTTCAATTTAATTTTAACTTCTGCCACTCCCTTTAACAAGCCTCCGTCATAGGGGCCCATAGTCCATAAAGAAATTGTCACCTTCGCCATGTCTTCATCAAATATGCGGTACGCTGCTGCACTATCATCATTTTCTGTGAGATCTCTCGCCTTTCTGTCCTGATCTAGTATGTAATGCTCATCTCGAACACTACTTCATCATTTGATGGGTCGTCTCTAAACATATCCTTGTCAGAGATGTCAGTCAATCTATACCCTTCCTCAATAGCAATCACTGTTCTCCATGGCCTGCCTTGATCCCAACCTTCGAGCATGGCTAATTCTCCTCGCATTATGGCTGCCTGCAATTCCAAGGGAAAAACCTGTCCCCCCTCTTCATCCATAGGTATCTGTGGCCTGAACAAAAATTCATCAGGTATTCTCATAATTTTGGCCACTATACCGGGTAGCCACGTTAAGAAAATGCATACCCCATAGTGAAAAACATCTGGCTCTAACGGCGTTCCTCGGAGGGCTCTTTGCCCTGTAAATGCCATGATAAATTTGGCCACGTTTAAATAATTTATTCCTGGTGTTGAACACACTATGCCTTCATCAGTGAAAGAAATCGTCATATTTAACTTTGTCATTAAATCTTTGCCCAGTATATTAACATGTGTCTGTCTTGAATACAACAATGGGACAGACATATCATACTCCTATAGAGACTGGCAATTTCTCAGTGAAAGGAACTCTACATGTAGCTCCAGAGAACCCTTGAGCATTCATGGCATTATCTGATAACGAAAACTTTCCCTCTCGTATACATGAGCGAGTTGCCCCTGTGTCTACAAAAAATTAAAAAAAGGATTTGCCTCCTATGGCAACGTCAACCCTCGGTTCCTCTTGAGGATTGGGCATCACTGATAGTACTGAACACATCAAGTCTCCTCGTGAGCTGTCCTATTGTGGGTACATACTTATTCCGGTGCCTGTAAAAGGATTCCCCCCGTAACAGTGACACCTACTCTAGGAGTCAATAACTGTCCTGTGTTTGCGCTCTGCTGTATCTGCATTGGTGCGTGCTGTGACTGCCCTTGTTCCGAATTCAATGGTGCTTGCTGTAGTTGCAAAGCCTGTTGTATTTGCGGTACCTGTGCTTGATACACTGTCTGATCTTGGGCGAACCCATCTCTGTTTTGTGGGCTATATGCTGGAGGATATGCTGCCCCCCTCTTGAAAATTGCCCATTTTGCACATATCCGTGGCTCCCACATATTCGTGTGATGTGCCCTGTCATTTCACATGTCCAACATACAGGAGGGAATCTCCTAACTTGCCCTCCCTGCATGCTTTGACTATCATTTTGCATATTCTGAAACCCGCCTTGGTTATTCTTAAAGTTTCCCTGATTATTCTGAAAGACTCCTCTCCCGCGGAAGCCTCCTCTGCCTCTTGGCATAAATCCGTTCCCTCCTTGATCCGACTGCCGTTGGTTATTCACCTGTGGCATACTTGATACTTGCTGTGATCCTGGCCCTTCTCCACTAGTCAGCATTGCCCCTTTTACAGCATATTTTGACAGTTTCTTCTGCACTAACTTAGCTTCTTCGAGCTTCCTAGCATCCTCTCTCTTTCGATTTTTCTCTAGCAACAAACGGTAGTGGTGCGCAATCGTCATCTGTATTTCTGCCCATGGCTTTGCCTCCATACCAACCAGCTTCTTCACCTGTCTCTGTACCTGTTCTGGCAACTCCTGACATAATATATGATACAATACAGGTATAGATGTCTGCCACGGCTCTCGTGTTTCGAAAAACTACTGCTCTTGAAAATTCTGAATGTAAGCAAGCAGATCTTAGCCTTCCTGCATCTTTCCTGCCGTTATAATGCCCATGTCCATATCAGAATATTGTACCCTAAGCACTTTCCAGACTGCCGCTCTACAATTATTAAACGGTGCTCTGTTGTGCACTGTTCTGTGCTGTGACACTTGCGTATCCTGCTCTCGTCCAAATGTCATCAGCCCTTTCCCCAAGGATAGCTGCTAGAAGATCCTTAATGTCCCCTATAGCTAATGTGTTTCCTCCTTTCATTTTTTCTAATTAAGAGATCCATTTCCCGGCGCCAGAAGTCAAACTCGGAAGCTTGCACCTTAGATTAACCTTATCCATCTGGGGCCACGGAATATACTGCAGTGTGGCCCCTCCTTTTTCTAACAATGGAAACTGTGAAATCCCAAATCACAATCGTCTCCCATCGTCTGCCTGTTCATAGCAGGGACAATGGTTCCCGATCGCCTTCTTCCAAGTAATGTCCTCAGCCTGCTCACATAAGGTGGCAAGTGCCCCCTTTTAGGTCACTCTGGCTGTGCCATAGGCTCTAGCGTCCTTTGTTTAGGTAGGTCCAAATCTGACCACCTCACTACCTTATCTCTCTATAAACACCCCTTTGGACCACACGCACCACCCTCCTCCCCATGGAAGGTTTCTCTTTCTTCGTCTGATATATCTTGTCCCCAACTCGTATGACTATCCTCCTTCTCGTCTCTATTTAGTGTTAGCCTGTCCAGAGACAGGGCTCTATGCTTGAGGCTAAACTGGCCTCCCTCCTTGCCTCGTAATTGGGAAATTTCAGATCGATCATCCTTTCCTCTATTTCTCAATTCACCTTTTGCCCTCATCTCTTGATAGGCTTTTTCGATTGTGTCTCCAATATCTCCTATTTCAAAATTCTCCTCTAGATTTATTCTAGAGGGTCCTCCCATGCCACTAATGGATTTGGTTCCATTAGCTGTCTTTCAATGCGATCAATGTTGCGTTTCCTCTGCCTTCTCTTTCGTTCCATTTCTTCGTCAAATTCCCTTTGTTTCTTTGCTTCCTCTCTAATCCTTTCCTCTTCCTGCCTTTTCGCTTCTCTTCTTTCATTTGCCCTACACAGCTCATCATCTCTGCATCTTTGCATTCTTTTGTCTCTTAATTTCTGATCTTCCTCTTCTTGTTTCCTCTTTTCGAGCCTGTCTCGTTCTTCAATTGCTCTCTGCCTGTTGTCATATTTTCTTTGCTCCTCCGCATTTTCCTCTTTTCTTAACTGTTCTTCTTGATACAGTTGCTCTCGTCTTTGTCTACTCTTTCTTTTAGCCTTGTCTTCCTTCAAGTTGTTTCACTCTTTCTATGTCCTTTTTTTCTTGTTCATCTTGATCTTCCCCTTGCTGAACTTCCTTGATGCTCTTCCCATCAAGTTTGAGCACTATCTGACCGCCCATCCATTTATTCTGCATGAGCGCTATCTCGTCAGCTTTCTCCTTTTCTCCTATCCATCTAATAATTTATTGTTCTATATCTAGAGACATACTCCATTGTTCACTTCTCTCTTTGTCCTTTAGAGATCACACCCCTTTCTGGAGTTTTTTCTGGACCTTCGTCACTACTATACGCAGGCGGTTCATGCGTCGGATTACTGTATCCTGCCGCTGCTTTAAGCTCCCTTAATGGATACACTCCCTCGTCTTTTGTACTATCGCCATTTACTTCAGGCACGGTAGGGGGAGCAGAAGGCTCGACACCCCCCTCTTTACACAGGTTAAGCATCCAGTCTTCAGGAGGTGGGTCTTCCCATTCCTCCTGATACATTTTCCAAAGCTCTAAACTAGCTATGTGGGCATGTGTTGCAAAACTGCTTTTGACAGTGATGCCCCTTGTGGCCATGGCATGAACATTTTATCTGCCTTGCCCATAAACCCATTCTACACTATATTGCTTAAGATTGGGTGCATGCTTTGGCAGCTGTTTGCACAGGTGCATGAGCGAAGTAACATCCTCCATCATGACTAGTCACACTTGACTGTCAGTACTTACTGTAGTTTGACACAGTAAATACTTTTCTGAAAAATGACACAATATGAGTGTGCACCAATCGTCGCAGCTCCAAATCTTTGTGTCTCACTTTACTTCAGTCTAGCTGTTCAATCAATACTTTTGGCAACTAAATAAATAAATAATCTACTCTCAGCTTTTTACCACAATCTATTGGTTGTCACTCTTCACCATTTTTGACATATGCTGGTCCGATAGCACGGCGAGTTGAGCGCTCGCTTTGGCATCTGTGCAGAGCCTGCTGATGCAGGTTTGAATCTAGGCAGGGCCAAACTCAGCCTTTCATCCTTCCAAGGTCGATAAATGAGCACCACACACCGTGGGTAATAATAAGTAGAGCTCAGATACCTGAGGGTTCGTAGCGCTATATAAATGCTAAATTTTTATTATTATTATTTTCATCATATCCTTAACACATATAATACATACAATAAACAGACAGACAAATTGGCCGGCCCACCTATACTTCTGCCAACGCTCCTTGTGGCTACTCTCGCCCCTAATAATGACTCTGATCAGAGTGTGAGTTGTTCTCATTAACAGATTTATCTGTTTGTAGCCTAAATATCCACTTGGATTCTAAAACAATTCCTTCTAGACATCGCTGGACGTATGATTCTGGGCTTATTTTATGGATCTCTCCTCGTCCATATATCTTCACCTGACATTCTTCGTCATTACCTGAAATACCCCACCACCCCTCTGTTACTCTCTCCCCATGATCACTTTCCCCATTTAATGCACAATTAGTTTTGCTAGCTCTCTCAATCTACTCACCGTTCGCTTTTCAGCTCCTGACCCTTGGGATCGTCTCCTCCTCAACCGCCCACATTAGCCTTTGGTCCGCTCAGCTGCCTGTAGAAACCAGGAGGGTAATTCCGTGAAAGAGGGACCCATCCCACCTGCTTCATTTGTCTTGCAAGATCTTGGTTCTCGGCCGCTTTCCACAGGTAGCCTCGTGGTCCTCCAGCTAACTTGCGGAGGACATCCGATATTTTGGATACCCTTAAAAGCCTACTGGGTTGACAAATTCTGAACCATCCTACCTCTGCTACCACGTGAACCCATAGACCTAGACCTAGAGGTAGCAATACTTAGAGATAGATAGGGATGCAGAAGTTACTCAAACCTCAATAATCAAAACCGATTTAGGAAGTTGGTAAAACTTGATCTGTTTTATGTAGGGTATTTTGTGTATATTTGGGGCCTGGCGGTATTTTCTTACCGCCAAAAATAATGGTAATTTGGCAATGACTCCTCCTTGCATTTAGATTGGGTTTGGCTTTATAGTGGTATACATTTTGTTGGTGGTATTTTGGTGAGCATAATTTCTTTGTTTTATTTGTGGCCCCAACATGCAAAACCCCCTTCTTTTGTTTAGACTGTTCGTGTGATCTCTAGAGGCTTCGGACCTACATTATTCAGAAACACCACATTTTCATATAGAGTGCCACCTATGGCTGTTATCACTGATTTATCTACACCAGTGAACTATGTTTCCATAAAGTGTTCACAATAACATGTGGTATTATCACTAATTTATTTACATTAGTGAGATTATGTTTCCATAGGCCTCTTTTTGCTGATTCATGTACGCACAGCAAGAACTATTGTATTTTATTCCACTCAGAAATCACACACACATACACTGAGTGGAATCACGCACACAGCTATTTATAATTGCTAAGTCTTACTTTTAGACAACTTATTCTTTTTGTTGTTTTATCTATATGGGAAAAATGACAAATGCACTACCTCAAAATCTTCCCCATATCACAAGTGCTATTCCAGATGCACTAAGAAAAGAGAAAGACAAAAACACACTACACATCTGCCTTCATGTACTTTTGTGTTTTTATAAACAATTGCATTTCAGAACACCATCTTACCCTTGTTTTTTTTACAGAAATAAACAGAAAAATGTACAGCAGCGGAACGAGATTCACTTTGCATCATCTGTAACAAAGAGAAAAAGGAAAACATGCAGCAAAAGAACAATATTCGTTTTGCAACATTATAAAGTGTCAATTAAACACAGGGGATTCCTTGTTTTTTTTTTCTACTCTGCCTGCCTGATATATATTAGGTCATTCGTACAGCAGTCACAATAATCTCCATTCACTTTGACTGTTACCAGTTCTCCCACACGCGATCTCCCTTGGCTCGTGGCATCTGATGAATGGGCCCGGGTTTTCTTTTTTAAAGCACACAGCGAGAACATGCAGTTCAATCTGCAATCTGCAGTTCTCAAGCCGGTGCCAAGTGACTAGGAACCCCCAGTCTCTGAAGGTCAACAGTGCAGCTGGAACGACTCCTCCCAGCAGCAGAACAAAGGCGACCTCACAGCAGCTCCGCAAAAGTGAACTAACTATAATTCTGTCAGAGCTCATCCAGCCAAGCTCTGTTGCTTACGCAGCCTGTCTTCAGATATACTTCCCTCCAATCATATTAACAGAAAGTGTATTAGGTTGCCATCCCTGTTTCACAAGCAATGGGATCTTCATACTGCAATAACGGTTTCTTGCTTGCTGCTGCCTTTCCGTCCTTCACATTTCAGTGCAGCCCGAGAAAATCAGAGAAAAATGCACGTTTAAAAATGACTCTCAGAGCACATCTCTTCTGCCTCTCTTTCCACATGGAGAGAACATTATAATGTTATTTAGTTAGAATTAGTGTTAGTATTTGTTAATTAAGTTCGTCAATTAGATAACTAATGTGGTTTCCTCTGAATGAGGCATTTAAATCTGTAAACTGTCTTCATTTGCATATCCATATGTTACACTGGCAACATCTGGCTGGCTATATGTGCCACATTATAGCAAAAATGTGATCCCATGCAGTGGCGCTGCACTCCAAAATACAATAAATTATACTACATTTATTTGCAATTGTCTAAAACAGGGAGTTTCAACGAACATCAACGGACGGTCGCTCAATTTCTCTCAGCGCATGTTATAAAAAACACAACGATTATAGTAAAAAGTCGTCATCAATGACGTCACACTATGTGGCAAACTACAAAAAGCTACCTGGGGATGTGATAAGCTTACAGGGAACATCTAAGTATACGTTCATACTGACGGGGGTTGTGACTGGGTTTCTACTGTCAGGTGGGCAACTAAGCCCATCCCAAGTGCAAGTCATCTTCTGTGTCACTCTAATATTTGACACTTCATTGGTTATACAAGCTATAGGGCTCTTTGATGTGTGGCCCTCTACAATTGGTTTGGTACTCTTGTACCCTTCTGGAATATTCCACACGCTAGTAGCTTACAGGCTACCATACCAGGTGCAGGGAGGGTCGGCCTGATCATGCCCTCCCACCGAATTAGCCCAACATCTATCATCACTCTTGTAGTTTGCCAGTCAATTAAGGCTTTGAACCTGGCCTTGCAGAAGTTTGATGTGCCTGGGAATAAAAGGGTGTATCTTCTTGGTGTGGCGTAGCTCGACCCAATGTCTATTTTGATTTCACCATGTAATTTGGAGACCACGTTTTCAAGCTATTTGCAGCATTTAATATTATTAAATGATGAACTCTTGACGCCTTCAGTGTTTTTCAATTTGAGCTCAAACAGAAGTTTGTATTTCTCCATCGCCTTTAGTTATTTTCCAACTGCGCCACACTGAAAAACCATTTTCATATCCAGAGTTTATATTTTCCTATGTGTTATACAGTGTCGGATCACTGCAACTATTCACTACGTAGCCAGCCTTAAGATCACGTTGTCTACTTGCGTTACTGCATCTGTACAAGCATAAACTGATTTGTATTTTCTTCAGCGCTTCTATAGCATGAGCATCCTCCTCTCAAGCCCAAAATGTTGCTCATCTTTACTACCTTCTCTTCAGATTTTATAGAGTGTCTATGTTCTTTTATCTGGTGCATCTTTCTGGGTGCATCAGCTCTGCTCCGCATGACATCATCAGTCCTCATTTTCACTTGTTTTCATACTTCCTCCGGGACTTTGTCCAGAAGACCACCATATCTTTGTGAATGCATATAAGGTTTTCTCAATGGATACCTTGTTTCCAGGATTCTCTGTGGTACTGCACGTGTCGCAATTTCCGGTTCCCAACATATAGGCAACATGGGGGTAGAGCTTTTGATGGGGTTACTTGACTCCTCCTCCACACTACCAGAAGTGGGTCACTCTGTTCCAGACGTAGCCAAGGGATACACAAGGCAAAATGTTGCCTGTAGTGTTCCCAAGCAGGAATTGGCTTTGCAACACTGAGCTGCGCTGTTGCAGGTCAATACAACAGAATACGAGTAGGTCACACTGTTGCAGAACATGAAACAAACACATGCACTAAGCCCCAAGAGAGGTGGTAGTTGACACGTGGGTGCAAAATTCTTGCACATGTGTAATACAACGGGAATGTCTAAATACACTCACTCTTAGCTCCTCCTAGTATATGGTGAAAAACGTTCATGAACAGATTATATACTCGAATGCCACTGAAAGTACATTGGAAAATTCCAGCTGAATGCTGACCTACTGGCCAGGCTCATTGTGTTTTCAGGGCGTGTACACATGTGGTTGGAGGAAAAAAATGGAGGGAGGCAGACTCAGCCCAAGGACAAAATACATGGCTATGTATTCTGCTCTGTTGCTTAAAATAGACCCTGTGTAAATGCCTTTGTCATTCTAACAGACGGGTGCAGAAAGACAAGCAATAAGAGAAGGAGCATCTGCTCATCCTCTTAATCGTGATTTCCTTCCGTATTGTGAGAAACCTGAAGGTGTCTCACCCACTAGTCCCCGGGGATCTGTCCTCCAGGTGGCCAGGACACAGCCATCGCTTTTGGATCCAGTTCGTGCGGGTGGACCAGTGCGGGAGGATCACCTGGGTGAGGGGTCTTCGGAGAGTGGGAGTGGGACAACGGATGGCAGATGCAGTATCCCATTCCCTGTAACAACTTTACCCCATCCTACCAGGTAGGATACTCAGGAACTCAAACCTTCCCTTTAAAAACATGAACACTTTCTCACTGACAGCTTGCTATGAGAGAAAATGGACTAACACCAGAGCCGTAGTGCTGACATGTCCCAATATAATGGTCAGTCAGGGTCAGGCAATTACTGACCATCATGCACACCTAACTTCCATTACACTTCCCCAAATGGATAAAAGGCAGAGCATGAGAGCACACTCTGAGTGAGGCAAAACACGCAAGGAAAAAGCAGTACCAAGATGGCAGTTTAACATGAGGAGAAAGACGGCAAAACAGAAGGGGATTGCAAGGAGGGAAGAGCCCTTGACCCTTTGGTGAGGAACCGTTACTTTCACGAAACCTCGAGAATAGAAAGCATAAAACCAGGAAACAAGGCTGAAGAATCCTGCATTGTGTGTCGGAGGTACCCGGGGTGCTCCAGCGTCCATAATCAAGGCAGGGAGGATCACCTGGTGCTGTGGTACTGTCATTGGCTCCCACAACAAAGCAGCGCCAGTGAAATCAACACAGCCGGTGAGTTGGGAAAGCCGTTACCAGACCAGTCTGTGTTGAAGCCAAGATTGCAAGCGGCAACATTGTATGGTGTGCGCTGAAACAAACAGTGTATGAAACGCATGTGATAGTCAACGCGAGTAAAATTGAACAACAGATGAGTGATTGAACTTTGAATCCAAGATACGATACCTTTGACAGAATAGTCCCACACCGCGTGCATGCTCATTCAAATGTCTCTGTAAGGTATCAAACTGATAGTTGACAAAGGTGAAAGAGTGGCAAAGAACTGTGCATCGAAGCAGTCCTGCAACGGGTTAAGCAAAATCCTCTGCATAATAGAGAGTCTTCGATGTTGATACTACCAAAAAAGTTGATGACAAAGTAGATAATGTTGGTACAAGCCCAAACGAGGGAAGTCAATTGAAAGCTCTGGGTTAAAGCAAGTTGGTGTTAGAGTCAATTAAATTAGTCCGAGCCTGGTAGAGGTAGACTGATTGAACATTGTGTTAAAACGGTACTGCACCCGGTGTAGGGGGATGCGCGGTGAACTGTAAATCACCTGAGAAATTGGATACATGAACATCCTATGAGCATTGTGCTAAAGGGGATCTGAGTCCGGCTGAGGGGATCTGAGGTGAATAGTGAATCACCTGAGAAGTTGAGTATGTGTGAAATCCTGAGAGGAAAATAACTTATTGTTTGTTTGTAGCATCAGGCCCTCTGAAAGAAGAGACTTTGAAAGGCAAAGAGGCTTGGGCACAGAAGACCCTGATGCTAATGTTTGAACTTCACCCTCATGCTAGCGAAGCCAGAGACTGTGCTAAGCTCGAGTGCGCTGCAGAAAACATGAGGAAGGGAGGCCAATGGCCTGAATATCCTGACATATAATTTCTTGAACACTTCTTTCTTTTTCATAATGTTGTTTCCCACACTATCTGTATTTAGAGGTAGGGATTGGCAATAGATCTTTTAGTATAGGCCCTTCTGTTTTGACAAGACACCACAAGGACTGTTTTATTATTATTTGATGGTCGTAGCTTGCTCCCATCTTTAGATTTATGATTAGATAGGTGTTTCTCAAACCCTGTTTAATGTTCAATAATCACCCTTGAACTGTGGTCACTTGTGTCTGTATTACTGTTGATACCATGCCTTCCTTACAGTAGGGGCTCTTCTAGACATAAGCATCACCTCCATCAACACAGAAGACACTCCTAATCCCCAAAATATGTCAGAGGCACAGATTATTCAAATGGTCAAAATTACGTTTTCAGAGACATTGAAGTAACAGGTGCCACCCCGTTCCTCCTCCAAAACCTTTGGATCCCGAGGGGATGACAAATGAAACACATGTCAGTGAGTACAAATTGGAGGAGGAACTCACAACCCTGTGGAGACAGGAGTCGGGCGGTTTGCTGGCAAATATGTAATGATGCAAAATCTAAAGGTGAGGTTGAGACAAATACTCCTCAATCTCGAGTTTGCAGCCACATATTTAGTGCCACAGAAGTGTCTTTCAGCAGTTCAAGGAGTTGCCATCATCATCCCTCCCATTCATGAAGACATGGGGAATGTGCTGTTAAAAAAATGGAAAGACACAGAAAACCCCTTGTTTCTGAGGACTCTTCTAACATTACCCACTGGTTCATTTATTGTTCTACACACTTCTCCTGCAATGTGACTCTCAATGACCATCTGGGCGACCATATTATACACAATATGTTCACCCCAGATGAATCAACGCTGGTGGAAGGTGTTCATAAAAAGATCAAAAAATACCCTGAAGAGGATCTTCTTGACAATCACTGTTATTCTCTAGATGAGACCATGATCAGGATATGCTGCCTAGTTGCTCTTACTGGATTTTTTAATGCCCCCCACGTTGTTTGACTCCTGCCACTCTCTTTATAGATGTTGTTGAGGATCGTCCTGTCTACAGCGGTGTTGTTCTACCAGTGGCAAACATCTCTACACTAAGGCAAAGGCCGATGTACATTTTTTAGGCCTGGAGTAAAAAATAAAAAAAAGTAGAATGCTTCTATCAAATTAGTTTAGTGCATGCTCAGCCATGATTCGAACCCAGGTCATCAATGTCCCAGGCTAGAAACTTACTGACCAGACCATGTGAAAGGAGAATGAAACTCTGTGGAATGTCTCACACTGGGATTTTAGTTTAATGTCGCACATTTAGATAGTATAGTTCAATGGGGATTTGTTTGCTTAAAATGTGTCTACCTTTTATATCTTTTTAGCATTATTTCAGCTCACATTGTTTTTATGGTGATTCATTTTATGAAAGCCATATACCTATTTGTCCTGTGCACCAGAGGGGTTGCTGGAGCCGTGGTAGGGGTCTGAGGAGGCTATAGTCCTGGGTCTTTTGGTTGGTTCCCCGGATTGAAGCTCAGGGGCTACAACCAGAATTCTAGCTAGCCCCGAGTCTTGACATTAGCATAGCCCCAGATCTTTTCCAGACCTAGCAAACCCCCTGCTGTGCACTTTCTTCGATTAGGAGGCTTATGGTTACTTCTGGTGACTTCAATTCCCATTTCATATGTTGATGTGTTCTTCCACTTTATTGTTTAGTGCTTGTGATCTGCCCCCTTGTAAACGAGGCTGGCACCATGGAAAATGTATTGGCGCATCACAGAATTGGTAATGGTTTGTAAGAGCATGGGCACCACACAGCCCATAAATATTTTTCTTTTGGAGGGAGTCCCAAAGCCCCAGACCTCCATCAGCACATTTGGCATTCTAATTGGGGGTGTTCATTGCACCTGCTAGAAAGAGTTAGGTGGAGACACACACCAACATGCACAACACACTCCATTCCGCAGGCAGTGCTCAATAGCTGTACAAATGGGACATTAATGAGCTGTCCATGTGAACTACATTCAAGACCTATGAAACTATGGGGCGCTAACTAGCTGCCCCTCTATTATATCCTTGGTACAAATGATATTGGATATTAACAAGACACTTTGGCGAAATAGCACATGCTCGAGTTTCATAAAAGCAAAGCAGCAGTTACCTGCAGCCGGCCCTTTTAAGGTGACCTTGGCTCAAGTGTCAGAAAAGTGATATAGGATTTGCAAGCCATATTTCAATGACGCCCGTCACTGATGAAATGGGGGCATGAAACACTTGTGTACAGGCACGTTATAAATGCCACATCATATCATATCATTTACGAGAGGTGGCTTCTAGCTTCGATGTGACGTGTTGAAGTCGTAACAAATGTGATTAGCCATTCACAATCCACCATTCCAATGTAATGATGGTAATTCGTCTTCTTATCTGGTGCTTTATGTCATATTCTTCACCCTTCTAAACATTGGAATAAAAAACTTTATTTAAGCAATAAGTTCTGAGCAAGGGGAGCACTACCACTTCAGGTAATACCCCGGGGCCTGTAGTTACTTAACGCAGGCCCCGAGGCATTACCTGAAGTGGTAATGCCCCTTCTGCTCAGGTTTAGGGCTATTAGTACCCTGGCCCGTAGGGCTGGGGTACTAAAAGCATTATTTTCCAGTTGTTAAACGTGACAACAAACAAAAAGAATGTCCACCAAGGAAAGTGAAGCAAAGTCTGTTCTCACTTTCAATGGAGGCCATTGTAAATAGTAAAAAAAAGACAACAAAGAAATGGCTGCCATGGAAAGGAAGAAGGGGCCACATGTAGTCCCTTCTTCCTTTCCATGGTGGCGTGTCGCAGATCAGGAGTGGACGCGCTGGGGACAGAAGGGTTGCCAGCGTGTCTGCTCCCGAAAAGGAACCAAAAAGAAGGTATGTGGAGGGCGGGGGCAAGGGAGGGAAGGAAAATCTGTGGCTATGGGGGAGGCACTTACCTAGTTCCCTGGCAGGGGAAGATGGCAGCCTTCAGCCCTGAGGAGGCTCAGAGCGGCAGGATTATGTCTGGTAATCCCCCTGTTCCGAGCCTCCTCTTTGGCTGGGAGGTTGTCACCCGTCCCCCTTGCCGTGTACTAATTATACCATTGTATCCTACTTAAATTATCAACTTGAAAAGGATACAGGTTAAAATCTGCCATCCTTTAGTATTCAGACCTGTAAAGTGGAAGCTGTCCTCATGTCTCAGAGCAGCACTTTACGTGTGAGTAAACATCCAGACAAACAATTGTGGCCTGGGTTTAGCGTTGTAGATATTTATATGTTGATATGGGGCATTTACAAGCTTGGGATCCATTGTGGCCCAACAAATTTACCTCACAGTGATGTGGCATGAGGCCGTATTCTTTGGGGGTGTTGCACCCTATGGGCATCAAGCCCAATGATTTTCATATCTGTGGTGCATAGGCTTGAATTTTTGTATGTGTACTGTGTAACAAAAAGAACATAAGCAATGCTTACTAGTGTGAGCCCCTGCATTCCTTGCTGTCCATAAACCCATGAAGAATACATCTGAGCCTGTCTTGCCTCAAGCCTATGGGAGGGAAGCATTCCCCAATGGGAGAAGAAGTTGACTTGATGTTTATTGTGATCTTGAGCAAATACTATGCAGTACAAGCTCTGATATTCAATATAAATACCGTGCTTCATCCATTAAACACATAATTAATCTTTAGTAATGGAGCAAAAAGAATTGCGCCATCTAATCACGTGTTGCCTATTTCTTGCCCTGCCCATCCATGACATTTTGTGGGTTTGAATTGTTTTCTAAACTGCCTGTTATTGAGGATTTGGGGATGGAGTAAGACGGCATTCAACACTGTCTCAAAGACGACTTCCACCTCCTTTCGTTGTGCTGCATTGTGTCATTGCCTACTCAGCATCCATTGGAGACCTGTAGGAGAGCACAGAGTAAGGTGCTTTGCCAACAGAAAGGGAGGCAGAGATGCTCGAAAGTGGATTGCAAATGAGACCGGTGGGCATGTGGGTACGGAGGGGGGAAAGTAAAGGTGGATGGGGGATGGGTGTGGCAGAGGGTCATCAATACCAATGGGTGAAGAGGAGGAAGCGGGTCTCATGGTCCTGTAAAGAAAAACATCACACGATATGAACAATTGTGTTCCAACGTACATACAGAAATGCATGTGTTATCCTCTCTCTCTCTCATATGTGAATAATATTCAAACTCACATACACTCTAAACTACACCGATGGTGAATACATTTCTATTTTTGATTGTGCTTTTGCCTTTCCATTACAAATGCAAAGCTACAAATATCAAGTCCAGTTTTGTAATATGCAAATTATATAAACAGCACCGGATGGACTTCACAGGGAAATTCTGTAAACATTGCAAGTTATAAGGTTCCCATGAGCTGTAGCTGCACGGTGGGTGGCAAGGTGGGACTAAAGAATATGAAGCATAAAGTGAGTTCTTGCCTTGCCCTAATAATCCTAGTACTCTGTGATTGAAGACCCTGGCCAGGCCACAACGTCCTGTGCCAGAAATCAGAACCTTCAGAGTGGTGAGAATGCCATGACAACATGAAGCTCTATTCAATCACAGCCCAGTAGGCCTTGTGTGTGAATATGAGCAGCATTGCTGTAGTGCAGTTCCTAATATTTCACACCTACTTCAGCTGGTGAGGCTGATGGGCAAATGAGAGGAGAAGCATCTGGTTTGCAGGCGCATTTGAATTAATGAGCAAAGATGAACATGCACACTGGCCTGTTTGCTTGTGTAGTGTTGGGATAGTGCTGCCAGCCTATGCAACAGTACGACTCGCTCTGGCCATGATGGTGCTTTTTTGTCTATTATGTCACTAGTGTTTATCCTGTGCAACAGTCTCCAGGGGCTCTGATGCATCTATGAGGAACTAAATGTATTTGAACCATGGCTTTTCCCTATGTTGAGTCACAACATGAGATGCAACAACCACAAGTGTGTGTAGTGCTGCCTGTCCACCACACTCCCAAAAAGAGTACTGGAAAAAGTTGCAAATCGTTCAAGTTTGCAGAAGTCAACCATTGTTCATTTTATTTGTGGCCACTTTTATTTTGCTGCCCAATTTCTTTTCCCAGTCCGACCCTGAATAGCAGGTTTTCAACCAAGGCCAGTTTTGTGGGTTTAGACTCGCCCCACCCCAGCATCCCACTAAGGCAGAACAGCCCTAAACGCGTTAACCCTGTCCAAGCCCTTTGTGAGACCTTGCAGTGAAATACTGGTGCACTGCCTCCCCAATGGAGAAAACCTGAAGCTGTAGCATAGAAAAAGATACCTTCACTTGACAGTGGTAGTCAAGTTTAGATACAGTTACCAATTCACACCAATTCACAAAGTGCATCAAAGAAGTATCTTCCTAGAGTTTGTGGGTCCTGCAGTGAATTTCGTGGCTTAGCGGATACCATGTTTCCAATCCACAACTTCCTGAATGTGAGGAGCTTGTCAGGGGAAACAAAGTTACAAAACCATTGTTCCCTGGCAAAAAAAGTCTCATGACACTGATAAAATGTTTCAAATTCCCTGTACAAGCAATCTGAAAATAGAAATAAAGTGTTCTGAAATCTAACATAGTGTGTTTCCAACCCAACCTCTAGTTCACACGCTGGAAACAGAAGACCTCAATTTAGGACAGTCGACGCCAAGGTGGGTCAGGGGAGGAAGATTACCATCTGAGATGGAGGATATGCCATTCATAGGCTTGATCCAGTCTCTTGAGCACAAAGCAGCCCCGAGTGCATTCAGGGACAACAGCCAATGACATCCCTCACCCAGTTACAAGCCACAGGTGCAGACCCTCACTGAAAGTCCCACCCAGCAGAGGAGGGTACTTAGTATACAAGCTCCCAATCGCAGTTGCTCATTGTGGGATGTTAGAGAAAGTTGTGTTGGGTGGTGGGACACTGTTGGAGTGTGATAGGATCATTGAGTAGGTGATGGCTAGGAGAGGGGGACTATGTGGTAACAACTGAGGGGGAGGTTGTAGTGTCAGAAGAGAAGGTTGTAACAGGGGAGGAGTAGGTAGCATCAAAGCATGAGGTAGCAACAATGGGGGAAGGGCTAGTAGCGTCAGAGGAGGCACTTGTAACAGGGGAGGAGTTGGCAGTGTAAGAGAATGGTCTGGTAACAATAGCGGAGAAGGAGTAATAAGAGAGGAAGAGGCAGATATTCCGAGAGGAACAACACTTGAGAGGAAGGAGGAGGGCATCCCCTGGGACTGAAAGAGAAGGAAGGAACCACAAGGCTGGGTTGACCCATGAAATGCTGAGGAGGTGGAGGGTGAAAGCTGGCAAGGAGAACAGAGGAGAAGAAGGAAGGGTGGCAGTGATGGGAGTCCAAGGAATTAAGGGAAAAACGGTGCCAGAGTTAAGGAAAGGCAAAATGCTAATAAATAGCATTGATAACCCTTGGACCCTCTTCACCATGAAAGGGGTACAAGGGCTATATGTAAAACATGTGCAAGAGACAATACAATTGAATGAGAGACTTTTCATACATGAGGTATGATGTCAGAGGAAAGGGTTCCAAAACCCCTGCAAAAACGTAACTCCACAGTGTGAAAGACTTGATTTTAGTTTATCTTTCACCCTGGTTTTATTGACCTATCTATCAATAACAGTTTAGGACAATCCCTCCCATGATCAGTCTTCTGTGCATGCTAAATTGGCTTCCTAACAGGTGGTGTGAATAGTGGGATTCATCAAGACTGTTGAGAAAGTCGGGTCTACTCCTAAAATAAGACTGCTGCGACTAAGTGTTGGCTCACTTCCGTGCCAAGGCCATGTTGGACTCTTCCGAATGGAACTTGTATAGTATAGATACAGTGGAGGTAGCCTGAGAGGTTATGTGCCTATCCCCTAATGTTTAATCATGCACTGTTAGACAGGACCAAAGGACGTCTGGCCCCCAAGTCTGCGTTGGATGTTAAATGTGGTATATGGACTAGAGGCCCCAAATCATCGAATCAATATAGTCTATACAGGGGTAATTGAGGTCATTCTTTTTAATTACAGGACTGTGTATTTCTGGGGGCAAAATGGGACCCAATTACCCAATTCATTTGTGAATGATACACCCCCACTCACACAGAAGAGACCCCTGAGTTAGACAGGAATGGTCAGTCTCTCCCCATTTCCAGAGAGCCGCCTTCGACTTATTCTATTTCTATCTCTCAGCATTATGGGTGGGCAAAATGGACAGAATTCAATGTGCAGAAAAATTGGCAAAGTCTGGGCAAAATCCATCCACTTGCCCAATTTCTCAAAAAGTGGCTATTTCGGCTGTTTTCCTGCCAGAAAGTTTGTTCTTTGGAAGATTGTACAAAAATGTCAGCCAAAGAGTAAGTAGCCAAACATTTTGGCCTCCTAATTAGCTAAAGTCTCAGACAAATTGAACAGCAATTTCGGGCAAAAATGCATAGTTTTTGGGTTGGAAATAAGTTCCCCCAAAACTGGCGCATCTGGAAAAAAATCACCCTCACCAGCAAAGTAAAATTGGGGGTGAATACTTCCGATTTCACTTTAACACCAGTACTCTTCCCTCACCTATGCGTGGCAGGACCCCAAGGGGTCACACATACTGAAGTATCTGTACTTAGCCAGTTTGTCTGGCCCATAGTCTCTCCGCAAATCCAAAATACTGCTTGAACTGTCCTGTGTGCCCAAGAAATGTTCCAGAATGGTGTGGAGAGAGCCTCCATTCAAGACATGCCCATCATGGTGGACATTTAGTTTCCAGAGTTGGCATGGATGTCCTGCTTCCATTGAGTCTCTACAGGCAGGGAACCATTACATCAGATTTATTTTCGATTACACCACTTGATACCTGCATGATTTTACCATGAAGAGTACCACTACACAATGATTAAATACCTGGTAGCCTATTTCTCCCAGGTGGAGCTCCCAAATGAGATAGAGGTCAGGAAACCCCCGCCCCTTAATGTCCCACTTCATGACTGGCCTAAAGTAATTCCTAAAAGTTGAGATCCTCCGCTCCTTCATTTATGACCTCCGGTCCGATGGACTAGATGAGCACTTAAATCAGGCTTTACCACATACCACAGTATGCCAGCCATACAAGCTTCAACCCTGCCTAAGCACCTTGTAAGACCTTGCAAGCAATATTGGTGTGTATCCCTACCTCTCTGATACAGTATGCCAGCCATAAAAGCTTCAACCCTGCCTAAGCACCTTGTAAGACCTTGCAAGAAATATTGGGGTGTAGCCCTACCTCTCTGATACCGCCTGAAGCTCTTTCTGAGCAGACCTACAGTCGTAACAGTGACTAGGACACCTTTCCATTTAAGGGAAAATATTTCCTCTCACTTGATAATCGATGCAGTTACACATTCACACAATACACCAAAGAAATCATTTCCAGGAGTTAGTGGGGCCCACTGTAACCTGTGTGGCGCTACAGATACAAGGTTTCCAATACATGAAGAGCTCATTGGGGGAACAAAGTTAGAGAAGCATTGTTCCTCCGGAAAGAGATTGTCCTGCCGGGGATAAAGTGTTTCTAATTCCCCATACATTCACTCTGCAAAAAGAACATTTGTGAAAATTAGAAATAGAAAATTAGTGTCCTCAAAGGTAACCCAGTGTGTTTCAACTTCTGAGAAGAACTTAGCCCAGCACAAGCCGCAGGCTAGGTAGATTGACATCCAAGAAGGTGGACATGCCGGTTATAGGCTTGAGTGTGGGGGGCATGAGGCCTCGAGGAGAAAAGGTCCTAGAGTAAAAGGAGGGTGAAGTGCCATCAAGTAGCTGCAGCGACCATTGGATTTTCTTCACCCAGAGATAATGCAGCTCTAACAATTCTATTATTATTAATATTATTATTATTAATATTATTATCATTGTATTTATTGAGTGCAGACCTGGCGGCAATGGAGAGCTTTACAGAGGTATACATCATATAGACACATAACAGACCGGTTTACAGAGGTATACAACAGTACAGATGCTTAACGGAGTGCTTTTCAGAGGCAACAGCAGAACAGATATACTGCGGGCTACAGGATACAGACAGGCACAGAGGAGGGGTACAGCTGTACTGGGTGGTGGGGAGGAGAGGCACTTGTGGCATCTAGCGAGTCTGGTGACATGAGGGGCGATGTGGTGGTCTAGGTGTTGAAGCAGAAAGATTCCTTGAAGAGGTGGGTCTTGAGTTCTTTTCTGAATTATAGGAGCGGAGAGGCGAGTCTGATGCTGACGGAAAGGAGGTTCCATAGTCTTGGAGCGTAGGCAGAGAAGGCCGGTTTTCTGTTTTTTTCCTTTTTGCAAAGGTAGATTTCAAGTCTGTACGTGTCCTGGCTTCTGGTGTTGCGCTGTGTTCCAGAGATGCTGAGTTTCTCCGCAAGGTAGCTGGGTAACTTGAGGGTGACATCCTTATAGATGATGTAGCACAACTTGAAGGTGACTGCAGTGGAAGCCAGTAAAGGTTGATGAGGGCCGGGGTGATGTGTTCGTATTTGTGTAGATCCTTGATGAGGCATGTGGCCACGTGTAAGACACTTCTCAGGGGCACAAGGGAGGATGATGGGTGGCCTTCAAGGAGTGCATTGCCACCATCCAGGTGGGATAGGACCAATGATTGAACAGCGGATCGAAAGCTGTCCGGCAGGAGGAAGGGATTGACATTTCACAGGAGGGAAAGCTGATACCAAGCGGTCTGAGTTTTCTTAGCTGTGTGTGTCTTGAAGGAGAGGTGTTTGTTGATGTGGAACCCGAGGGACTTGGGGCAGGAGGTAAGCTCAGGTGTGAATCCCTCAGAGTTCATGGTTGATAGATAGGTCTGTATGTCTGGGTGTTCGGTGTTGTTTGTGATGTCAAAGAGTGGCAGGGACCATATAGCAGTCACCCCAATTATCAGCAAAGAGACACTCAGGCCCATCAAAAACTCCCCACCACAAGAACAGAAGACTAGCCATGGAGCAAAGATTACTGTCTTCATTATAAATATAATTAGAATTATAACAAAACAACAGGGTTCTTGTCTTCTGAGCATGTGTCAACCAGTTTTATCCAGATGTGACATCACAAAACCACATTCCGTCCCAGAAACCTATCAGGTGTTCACATTGGTCAGTGTAGGCAAACTATGCATGTATCCTATAAGGGTTAATTGTACTTTTGGGTAGTCGTATCTGGTACCTCCTCCTGGGACCACCTCTACATGTATCAACCTAAAATGTTACAAGACGGTGAGGAGACCATTGGCTCCTGCAACTTATTATACCTTCAGGTGAAAGGTGACTCTGGATTGTACAGAGTGGATCCTCCTAGCCCTGGGAGCCTGGACGGTTACCAGGCTGAGTGGACATTTTCAAGGCAATAAGAATAAACATGGAGGGGCTGTGTGTTCCCTAATGTTGCCATCTCCAATCACCAATGCCTAGGAGAGTGCATTCAGTTGTTAATTCGTAAGCAACAATTGTATTTTTCCACCTCTGATTCGATGGGAACAGCTTCTCTCTGTTTACCTTGATTGAATGGGCATTGTCTTGCTCTGCTGAGTCATGTTTGTTGAGACCACAAAATGGAGCTTTCTTGCCTGTAATTATGAGGATGTTAGCCTGAATTTCTTGCAGGTAGCTTGTTGCCTTGGCAAGCAGGAACTTTACTGTCTCCACTCGTCCTAGGCTGGGTGCATCGTTCTGCTTGCCTCTGGCTACAGCGATCATGCCCCAGCCCTTCCATGTACTGGAAGCCTGTCTCCCCTTCCTCATTCACTTCAGCGGGCCTATACCTTCCATATTTGTCCTTATGGCTTTTCCATGTGAGTGGCAGTCGAGCCTAGGGATGCATAGTATACGTATACTTTGGCATCTTGTGGTTCAGCTTTGGTGAAGAATGTGGATATATACAGAGATATGTATGTGTGTCTGTCATCTACCTGTATCAGTTATAAGTATGTTTTTTGTGTTTCTATGCAACTAACTAATGCATGTTTATGTAACTATGTGAATGGATGGCTATGTACTTCATGTCGAAGTGTGGCTACGTTGTGATGTCAGTGATGATGTAATTGATTTCTTGATTTGTAGTCAGTCAACTTGTTCGATTGTTGGCATCTCCATCTCCTCCAGCTCATCGATTGGGTATGACCTGAATGGCTGTCTGAGAGAGTAACATTTCTCACATCTGTGATACATCAATGATGGTGGTGAAGGGCCTAAGAGAGCGGTGCAGCTATTGTGTCTCTGTCTTCAAGTTGAGAGTCGTGTGGGGGTCATGAGGGCCATACCTGGTCCTCTGTCTTCAGTGAGGAGTAGGAATTCTGTCTTCGAGGGATGGAGCTGCAAGTATGCACTGGACATCCAAGTCTGGATCAGCAATAGGCAGGTTTTGAGCCTATGGATGTCCTTGATGAAGTCGATCTTGAGGTCTAGCTGTGTGTTGCCAGTGTATTGGTGGATGTGGATGTTGTGTGGGGCTAGGAGGGCTAAGGAACAAGAAGAAATAAGTGGGCACCACTTTTTTTTAGATACACTTGAATTCAGGTATATTTGTGAATTTTAACTCTGAGAAAAAATATGCAAAATAATTGGCAAAAAATAGGTAAATGCTCACAGGAGCTGGCTGTGATGAGTCTGGAGACACCCTGACTCGAAAACCAGTGAAGCAAGAGACTAGATAAAAAACCTAGTCATACAGCCGCTCTCCGTTTAAAGTCAACATGGGTCGTATAGTTCAAAACAGGCAGTTCAAAAACAGTAATAATTCACTTCTTCAGCTGCATCAATTATGTAAAAATACCAATAAATTCAAAGTCTTGGTTGGAATAATGTGTATTTATCAAAAAATATCAAAGAAATATTGAAAAAGAAATCACTAATCTAATCTTAGTGAGGACGCGACTGACACATCTCATATTTTGAGTAGACTTAATATACCAAAGCATTTCGGAGCATTAAACTCCTTCGTCAGGGCAAGTCTAAGCTAATATCAAAGAATACAAACATCAAACATACGATATGACGCAATGGCGAAATAACATTCAGTAAATAACAGAAAACTGTAAACAATCAGTAAAGGCATGAAAAGTAATAGCATGAAAAATGAATAATAACATACCAATAAGAGGAAGGGTTCAGATCGAGTTGAAATATGAAAATAGAAAAAACAAGGACTAATGAGTAAAGTAGTGTGGAGAATCAACAGTGATAGCCACAAAATAAAATAAAATGAAAAGGATTACCTCACGAGAAGTGTGTGGCCAAGTGGGGTAAAAAATATAGAATCTGTGGCAGATGTCTAGTCTACTTCGAGTATATGCAGTGTATGACACGCGATCATGCACCGGACAAAATCTTGTTGCTGATCTGTGGGAAAGAGGCTGTGTTGAGTAAAGGGCATGTAAGCCAGAGGAGGGAAAGTGAGAAGCAGCGTGTGGAAATACCTGAGAATCAGAACCAGGGACTGCGGCGGCAGTAGGAACGCCGTAGTGCATCGCGAAGTGTAAGCGTTGCTATGGGAACACTGAAAGATATAGACACGTGACCATATCGCGTCAGAGGAAGGCGCGATGCGGCAAGTACACAAAAAGGACTGCATGTGAGAAAGTTGGGCATCAGAGGGGCATGAAAAACAATTATTAGCACTGTAGAAGGTAAGTAAGGAATTATAGGAAGGTGGGGAGTACACACAAAAAAAATGAAGAACATGGACATAAAAGAAATACTGGTGAATCGGTGCAATCAAAATGTGTCTGTCAGAAAAAAAGGCAGACATCAACTGAGGCAAATAGTATGAAAAAATAGCAAATATAAGGTCATGGTCATAGTTCTACATGAAAGTAGTATGTCTGAAATAAGAAAAAATCGAAAAAACATGCATCTAAGCCGCAGTAGGTGGCACCAATGGGTGCCACCTTGGGTCCCAGACGGAATGGCGGCCCTGATGCAAAGGCGCAAAAAGCGCTGTAGTTACCAAGTAACAAATGGAGGATAATAACAATTAGTTCATACTTATGATATAAAAACAACTCTGGTGGCATTAAGCAGAAATGGACTGCTGTGTATGTCAAAGAACAACACATGACCAGACAGTTCCGACATTACTCTAGGGTCAAAGGTGCTTGCACACAGTAAAACATGCTGATACGTGTATATCATGCAAACACAGCCTCTGGAGAGTCAACAACAGTATGAATAACATTGCATGGAATCAAGAAAGTAGTACACCCAATTCAAATATAACAATGATAGTTAATCTCCTCATTGAGGCCATTGGGATACAAGCTCCCAAGTCTGTCAATCCAAAATGTCTCTCTTTGGTTGAGCCGAAGGCCCAAATCTTCATGGGGATTGACTTTATTGAGTACTTCCAAGATCAAGAACCTTATTTGTGTCAAATTGTGGCATTTCTCGCTCCAGTGACGGGCCACTGCCGAGTTAGGATTCGAGTTACATATGCAGGAGCGATGCTCATTCCAACGTACTTTTGCTGCTCTCATTGATTGACCAACATAATATTTCCCACGGGGGCACTTTATTCCATATTTGACATATATGACATATATGACATTTATTCCATATATGACATTACTGAGGAGAGGATGGAACCCAGCGGGACTCGACAGGTGACAGGTAGCATTGGCAATCTAGAGGAGTCCATCTGAACAAAATGCCTGTCTTGGCAAGGTAGGACTTGAACCAGCATAGGACAAGGTTGCTGGTTGCCATGCGCCAATGTGGGGTGTCCGTAAGTGCCCGGTAGTCTACTTTGTCGAAAGCGCCTGAGTGGTCAGGTATAACCAGGAGGCAGGGTGGTCGTCATCAAGGATGTTGACGGTGCTGTCGATCACCTGTATGGCTGCTGTCTCCATGCTGCATCTGGGTCTGAACCCGGATTGGTAGGTTTGGAGGAGTTTGTTGGTGTTGATATGTGTTGCTGCAGTTGTGCGGCTACCACTTTCTTGATGATCATACCTAGGACTGAAGATGGGTGATGGGGCGATAGTTACCTAGGTTGTCGGGCTACATAGTAGGTTTCTTTAGTAGAGAGAGGATTTTTCCTGTGTTTAGGGTCGATGGGAAGGTGCCTTGAGTTAGGGAGCTGTTGATGATATTCAGGTAGGGAAGAAGAGCTTCTAGGGGAGGGTCTTGAGGATGGATGCAGGAACGATGTTGTCTGTATATGATGTGGCTTTGAGGGCAGCCAGGGTTTCTACCAAGTACTCTGTCAAGAGTATCGTGAATGTTGTCCAGGGTGTGGAGATGTTGCGAGGAGTGGCGTGAGGTGGGTCTGGAGATGCCAAGCTGGTGTCTATGTGCTGGCGAATCTTGCTGATTTTGCCGATGAAGAAGGTGTTGATGGTGGTGGAATTTCAATGGAGTGTGGTATGGCAGGGGCAGACAGCAGGTTGATGCAGTGCTTGACCACTTTGAAGAGGGCTCTGCTTTTGTTGTCGGCTTCTGCTATGGTGGTCTGACAGTAAGAGGCCTTGGCTGTGTTGATGAGTTGTCGGCGGGTTACTCAGAGTTCCTTGAGGAGAGCCAGGTTGGATGCGGTCCAGGAGCGGTTCCAGGTTTTCTCTTTTTTCCTGATGACTCTTTTGCTGCGGTTGAGTTTTTTCGTGTACCAGGGTGCTGATAGTTTTGGTTTGCATGTGCGTTGTTTCAGAGATGTGTGTGTGTCGGTTGATGGAGGCTGAAAGGGTGGTGTTGAGTGCTTCCAGTACTGTATTGTATCATATTGTAGTCGTCATTTATATAGCGCCATTTCCCAATTTCTATGGTCTCAAAGCGCTTTGTTGTTGGAATGCCCTCGGGTACCAAAGTCCAGGTATCGGAAAGTTCTAAGAGGAGGCTTAAGATACCTGTGTGCATTTGGCCAAGATTAGGACTTTAAAGGGCTGGCTAGGCTCCAGTAAGCAACCCAAGAGGTTAGGCAAGTGGGCAGGTGCTGCAGGAAGTCACGACAGAGAGCTAGTGCAGGAGACTCGGTGTCTATAGAGCTATACCAAATTTTGTCATAGTCTGTTGCTGTATTCTAATGGCAGAGGTGTTGAGGCAGGTCTAGTGTTTCAGTGAGATATGGTAATGTGCCCAGCTAGACCGAATTTGACATAGTCGTAGCTGTATTCTAGAGTGCGTGGATGGATAGCCGTGCCTGCAGTGGATGTCCACCGAAGTGGTGCATTTACACATACCTTAAGCTCAGATGGAGCTTATCTCAGATGTCGCTGTGTCATCTGATCTTCTGTGGGGGAGAAAAGGTAACTACCCTTGTAGACTTCTTGGGTACAATGGACAGCCTACCCTACTAGTCTACCAAATGCAATAGACTAGGTGATGTAGAACATCTTGTCTGTGTGACATACAGGCTGCCATAGAAACTAGGCCAGTGTGATTTTCCGATTGCAATAGACAGGTTACCTTTATAGTCTGATTACATTTCTCCATGTTCTAAATAGGCTAACCAAAGTAGTCCAATAAAAAAACGGGTTGCAAGAATATTTTTGTGCAAGCACGGTGCGATACAATGGCCAAGGTAAGCAATTATAGGTGCAATGGAGGGTTACAAACATATATCTTGAGTCATCCTGGGCAGGCTAAACAAGCTAGATGTAAATGCTCTAAGTGTACCAAATGTGCTAACCTGCATGTGCCCTCCTCCAGTTGCAACGCTAGGCTACTTGCATATCTAGGTATAATACCCATGACTGTCCCCACAGGTAGTGTAAGCGGGTAATAAGAAATCATCATGTCCAGTTCCAAGGCCCTGCACCAGTGGAAAGCCATACTGACAGATATTTAAGCACAGAAGGGGCTATATACATCTACTAACACATTTCCTATCCCCAAAATCCATCTTAGTGTAACACGTTTCCTACTCCCAAAATCCATCCAAGTGTAACACATTTCCTATCCCCAAATCCATCCAAGTGAAAACGCATTTCCTACCCCCCAAATCTGTATAAGTGCAACATATTTCTGCGACTCTCTTTATATTTCAGTAAAGAGTCACAGTTTGATTGGGGGTGTTCGGTCCATGTAAGGTGGAGCTTGGCAAGGTCTTACGTGAGGGCTTGCACCGGGAAGATAAGTTTAATAAACGTTTTTTGTCAACGACAATTCTTGTAACTAATGGCATTCTGCTTGGACAAATGCTATCTAGACACTGCACACTATTGAACGACTTTCGTGCGTTACAATGATATGTATATGTAATTTTGGATATAGTAGAAGACCATGAAATAGGAGTGGCATGACAAGCAGAGTATACTTACTCGTTACTCGGATTACGAGGACAAACAGTTGCGCAAAGTTCGTGCATAAGCACCATCATTATCCTCAACACGGACCGTGTGAGGCAGGCTGCCCTGAAGTCTGGCAGCTCGGTGATGCATTGCGGTCGTGGCTCGCCTTCCGAAATGTAGGCCACGCATCCCGAGTTTTCACAGCAGCAGCAGTTCTCCTCCTCGGTTGGCATTAGCTTGCACCGATTGCATGTGCACCAGGTGGAAACACCGTCCATGCGACTAGGTCCAGGCTCTTCAGCTGTTGAATCGTCCTCCCAACTGCCGTCCGAAGACCCATCGTTTTCGCGTGTTTCCCTTTCCAGTAGTTCCTCCTCCGTATACTCGGGCTCGTACATGTAGGGCATTATTGTAGCCATTGTGTGTTCAGAGCACAGAAACGAGTCACAGAATACTCAAAGTAACACAGAGAGAGGAATGGAATCGAAAATCTGCTGCTGTGTGTTATGAAACGGTCTGTTTATACTTATTGAGGAAAGAGGCATCCTGCCATTTCCATGGCGACACGTCATTAGCTGAAGCGCAGCGAATGTTGACACGAGATGTGCTTTGGCGTTGTGAAATGGGCGGTACGCGTCTGCTGATGACAGGCTCAGGGGCGGGGGATATGATTTAGTGCCGCAAAAGCAGGTCAGCCAGAGCGATGGGGGAAATGATAGGATTATCACAAAATGGCAGCTCCCTGATGCCTGTTTTCGCGTGTGTTTAATGGACGAAAACTTAGGTAAGGTCCATAGGAAATTTTTCTAAAATCGAGCGATTTAGGCTTAAAAACACATGGCTGACCCGTAGGGGCAATAAAGATTTTTGACTGAACCATTCCTTTAAGTATGCTCTGCTATACTCCCTGTTAGGGAAACATTTAACAGTTATCCAAAGTCCCACATTTAAGAATGTACTTGCAGGACTCCTTAGTTTCTACAACACTTATATTATAATTCCAGTCCCATAGCTATCTCAGTTGCTTTAGGTTGACATGCAAGGGGACAACTTGATCATAATTGAATTCTCTTTCACTGAGGAATATTTCATTTTGTTTAACAAACATATTTAGCTCTATATTTTGGTCTGTATCTATGGCCTCCCACAGGTGACACTTGAAACGTACACTCAATGCTATAATCATCTTTAAATAGTGCAGGGATCTTATTATCTATATTGTTGTGCTAATTGAAATCATCCCAAATTCTGTTCTTATCACGGCTATTGGTCAGCTCTTAGGAAGGCCTATGCACGTTCGTCAGAACGTGCCTTATAGCATTACGAGATGTTTGTCTAACTACTCAGAAATGTTTTTTAGGTTTTATATAATGGATGGTATAAACTTCTGAATGTACACAATTCATATTGGTACTAAGGAAAATCCACCTATTTTACGGTCCACTGATTTCAGGACGGACTCCAAAACAGAAGCTTGTTTCCCTTTTTTTCCATGATGTTCTTCACGTCCATTCTATCATTTAATTCCAAGCCCAGATATTTGATTTCCTTTATTATGTCTAAATCATTGTTCGCAATATGCCACTGATACACTTTTTTTTCCGTCTTACCATGATTTTAGAAAATCATGATTTCCGATTTATTGTGGTTGATTATTAAATGATTATCATTAGCAAAGTTATGTATTTGTTAAGTGTTATCTGCAGATGAACCTGAGTCTGGTCAAAGAGAACCAGATCATCTGTGTATGAGATCCATTGTATGTGTGTTTTCGCTTATTACGGAGGGATTGTGTAAAACCTGTGCAGATGTGTGTGTAAGTCCAACATATACAAATTAAATAAATAAGGAGCAAACGCACATCCTTGTTTTAGTCCTTGATGAATGGCTACCTTTTCTGTAAAGTTGTCTCTTTTATCTAGTCCCACCTTTACCGATGTACTTCAGTGCAGCAGATTGATGCAGTTATACCATGCCTGAACTAACCACACTTTTTGTAGTTTGTGTAATAAACATTTTCTACATACAGTATCACAAGCCCTTGCAAAATCACTATAAGCCAAGTACAGGGACATGCTATTTTCATGTCTATCAGTTTTGGTGAGTAAAATAAGAGTTAAGAGATTTTGGATGGTGGAGTATCCTTCTCTAAATCTATTTGCTGTCTATATAGAATACTTTGGTCAGACACCCATTGTTTTATTTTCCCAAGAATGAGAGAAGCAAAAACTTTGCTAAGCGAATCAAGGAGAGCAATCTTCCTATAAGCCTCTGGTTCTGCTCTGTTGCCTTTTACATAGATAAGTATCATCAAACCTTCCAGCCAAGAGTCAGCAACTAAGCCCTCTATCAAGATAGCGTTAAATAATGGAAAGGAAAATTCTGCCCACAATTCTGGGCGCAATTCTGGGTTTTGAAGTAATAGTAACTTGATTGGCCAGGCCATCTGTTCCTAGTGCTCAGGAGTTGTTTATTTTATTTATGGCTTCTAGAATCTCTTCATAATCCAATCAATGTATTGTCCTTTGGTGTCTGTTGGTACTAGAAACTTCACCTTCCATTTTGCGCCATCGGACATGACAGACTACATGATGTATGGGTATCGAGCTTTCCTCTCTTATTTTACACCCCTCAGACTGGAAAGCCTCAGATATGTGAGTTTCCCACATTATCTATTGGGATTAGAGTTCTCTTTGCCTTGCCATAAAAATGTTATTAATGCTTTACTAGCAAACATCAAAATCTTTTTTGTTAAGAATCGCTGGGTATTTGACCATTGCTCTGATATTATTTGCTGCTAATAGTATCTTACTCTGTTTTTGCAGGATGTACCTTTTCCTAATTTCATACTCCCTATGTGTTTCATTCATCCCCTTAAGTAATTTTATTTCTCTACGACATTTCTTTTTCTTTTCTTGAATATTGGAATTGTAGAACCTTCTCCACCACCTCTAACAGTGTTATACTTTCCTTCTTTCGTCGACTTCCTAACAGTTTGGTGGAAGCTGATACCTGTGCAGCATTGTCTTTGAGATCCAAACATCTTGTTACATCTACTCCGTTTAAATGCTAATTTGATGTGCTTTTATGCATATACTTTGAGAATGCTGCTATGTTTTTATGTTTCCACCTAATACTAGTGCCCTGTACATTCAAAGCAATCTTGCCTAGATTCCCTTTCTCATTTATTTTTAGTATCAGGCTCTTTATCCTCATTGATAAATAGGCAGGGTCACTGCACGCATTGCACTTCATTTCCAGTGTAAGGCACTTTTCAAACTCTGGAATAAAGTGTCAAAAAACAAGCTCTGTCCCCCAAGGAATGTCTTTTTTCTTTTCTTCCACCTCCAGCTTTGACCAATATTTAGTCTTTAGGGCTGCAGGTGCTGAGAAACCAATCTAGCATAGGTATGAGGTGCTCAAAGTTAACTAGTACATTGACTGCACATTTCGATAAAGCTGGAAACTCTGCAGACACATGTTGCCAAAATCCACCCAAAGACAATTTTCTGAATTAACTCTCTAGTAGGCCGTCACTTTGGAGCTCCATTAGTTCCTCCTTGAGTTGTATTGGGAGATGGGCTCATACGTCTGCTAGGAAAGGTTGAACCATCCAGTCATTCAGGTTACAATTGTCCTCTGGAAAGTATTTTCGAGACTGGTTCTGAGAGCATTTAAATGGTTTCCTTTTAGTTCAGAAACACATGAAAGATCATTCTCTGTCTCCTCAAGAGCATCTGCTAATAATGGAAATGCATCGGTAATGCCGACATCAACCCTCCTCCTTCAAAGCTCCAGCTTCTTCTGGAATGCTGATATTTTTGCATTCATAGCAAATGATGTGGTTTATGTGCCTTGCAGGGAGAGGTTTAGAAAATGTAGCTTTTCGAAGATGTCACCAAGGTAAGCTAACAGTACAAGCCAGTGTGAATCACACAGAGGCTCTGCTTTCATCTGGTCTAAATCCAGAAGAAAGTGTCTCACTTCGTTCCTGAGTTCATAAATGCGATTTAAAACCTTTCCCCTGGATAGCCACCTGACCTCTGTGTGAAACAACAAAGCATCATGGTCAGCTCCCATTTCTGCACATAAGGTGGCAAACAGACGGGCTCTTGTGGGGTGCATCTTAATAAAATTTACAATCTTTACAATCTGTACAACAGAAGTCAAAACCTGTGTGAGTTCATGCCCCATATTGCGCACAGCCAAAGCTTCCCGGTGTATCATACAGTGTGTCCACACAATATGTGGAACTACTGCCAACACTTTTGCTTTTAACCCAGGTCTAGCACCACACATTGAAGGAGCAAAATCTGTGCAAATACCAAACACGCCTCCCACTTCAGGCAGTGGAAACTTAGGCAGTTGTTAACAATTTCAAATAGTTCAGGTGCAGTTGCTCTGCCGCCCTCAATTGGCTTACAAAATAAAAAATCCTCCAACATCTCTTTTGCATGGCAGTACCTCACATTGGCAATCAAGTGAGCTTCTTTTGATATGGTAGTGGCCTCATCCAACTGTAGGGCAAACTGGCTGTGTTTGAAGCGCAATATCAATTCTGTTCTGATATCAGAGGACAGGTCAGCAATGCAGCGGCAAATTGTTGTGTCTAACATAGGGATACTTCTGCTGCACTGTCACCGAGCATAACCTGGTTGACAGCGAGAATTGTTGGGAGAATCAAATTCTCAGCATCTGTAAAATGCTTTTTGTTTTTGCCCAGAAAGTATGCAATGTGGTAAGAGGCTTTCAGAGCATTTGTAGGTACAGAGGCCAGATTTTTAACCGTCTCTTTTTGCTTTTTTTATGCCTTGCAACTGCCATAAAATGAAATCCCTGGTCTTTTTTGCTAAATCGCATGTTTGGTTTCCAAATGCCTTAATTTTTTCGGCTTAAGGCTGTCATTTGCTAATGTAGCGCCACAAATCACGCACTGCGGCTTCACTTCCCCAGCAACTGCGATCCATGTGAACCCAAAGTCCAAATAAGAGTCATCATATTTCCGAGTTTTTGCATTTCTTTTGACTGATCCCACCTCTCCTTGACCAAGCCAAGCCTCTGTAGATCCACTTCCCTTTCAAACTGTTCATACAATTTTACCATTGACTTCAGCACTAAGTGGAAAGCCCTCAAGTTGTTGGAGTTTGAGGACTTCAAGATGTCAGCTGATCATCACATAAATAGAGAACGACTGTGACTTTTCCTCACACACACCCACGCAGGTCCCACTTGCTACTTTGGCACCATTGACTTCCACCCCCTTTTCCAGTTACATTCTCTGAGTATGATGTGGCTCAGTTTCTACCATATGGCTCTGGAGAAGAGTTTTGTTCCCACTTTGTCAGATTATGCACTGAAAACCATTTTGGCAGGTGATTCTTTATAACTATACGCACTGCCCAGGAGATAAAGGGTCTCACCAGGAGTTGCAGCAGTAACGTTATTACCGCTGCATTACTGCACCGCCTAATCCCGAGTTTGGGGAAAACTCAGAGGGTTCATCTCCAGCTGTATGCTGGAGGTGAATGTGCCAACTTTCCACCCATTTGTGGTGCAATTACAGTGGCGCAATTACCGCTGAAGTATGTGCTGAAAATGCCCCATTGAGTCCTACGGTCTCAGAAAAAATGGGGACTTACACTGCCATAGCAACTTGGAATCTGGCGTTAATACCGCCAGAACAAATTGTGGTAACAGTAATTATGTCGAGCAGTAGTCCCATGGATTTCCCGCTGGGATACCGCCCATCTCCTGATAAGGTCCTTACTCACCAGACATTTGGTCATTTTTTAACAGTATGAACACTGTTGCAAGAGAATTAACTTTGATCAATCTGACAAGAAGGTGGGCTTTCCTGTTCTCCTGAGGAGAACTATCCTTACCTTTGTGAATGCAAGGTTTGAGAGTGACCACACCCAGAATTATAAGAGTAAAATTTACAAATTCTATCAGATACAAATGCAGTACCCATGACTTCATGAACCCCAACTCCTGACCTATCACTCCAGCTCTTAGTGCCCCATCAATCCCCCCATATCCTGCACACAGTTCCTGCTGTTGATGCCCAACACTTATGGCAGCTGCCAACCTTCCCTCATGCCACACCCAACCTTTCAGCACATGGTTCCCATTAACCCACCTCCCCTACCAACTCTGAGTGTTCCTTCACCTTCGGCTCCTTCAGTTACACTGACAAATCTTTGCTTTACTGAACACTTAACTGTGCTGCGCTTGTGATTTTGCAGGCAATACAAGTTTTGACAATGCATGTAGTATTGTATGTATATGATATGATATAATATGATAGGTTATTTATATCACACTTAATTCCCAGAGGCTTCTAAGTGTGTACTCAGGGATCGAACCTGTGGTGCTCTTTTAATGGACTGCATTTACTGCATCACTGGCACAGTGTAAAAGCTGAGTAGCTGAGTAACATAGTGGTACACGCTTTCTGAATGAGGTGTTACAGTGCATTTACCTATTGGTTGCCTCCCCCATTGTGCTCCATAATGCTCCACAATGACAGGGAACACTTTATGAATGTGCTTTATCATCCCTTCATAGGTATCTGGGGTGAGGGCCTGCCACAAAACCTTTAGTATGCACTCCAAGGATTTACTTGTTGGTAGGCTTGTAGACGTACTTGTGGTACCTCATAAATTATATACAGATCATGTCAATTAGATTTAGGTGAGGAGACTTTATTAGAATTTGAACCCAAGTGAGCACCTTCTCAGCCATAAAGCCAGGTGCAGGGACGTGCTTGGAGTCATTGTCCTGCACAATGCATAATTTGCAGGTGTCCCCCCTGGTACCTTTGCCTCGTGTATGTCAACATCACATTCATAATTATGATCTCTTTAAGGGAGGCTGTGTGCATTATGCCTTGAAAATAAGTCTGAGGTCATGGAGATGCCGCCTCAGACATGTCACCTGGGATGACACTCAGTTTTTGTCCTCTGAAAGGAAGTGCCTTTCTGGTTTGCCAAGACCGGTGATGGCATATTGCCATTATGGTGTCCTTGACCCACATATAAGATCTGTGACCCAGGGTACAAGCTCTGTTAAATCTGAACAAGCCTTGTCAATAGAAAGACCTTCTAGGAATAAATACCCTCCTTGCTCCCAAAGGTATAATATCAAAGGATGTAGAGAAAATTCCTTAGATCCAATGTACTCCTCTGCAGCAACCGATTCTGATAGTCCACCTTTTATTGAGTTTAAGGGGATGAAATACACCTTAAAAATAGCTCAAACATTGAAAGAACTAACTTTACTGAAGGGGACTACAAGTCCCATAGTCCCAGAAATGCTGTGATGAGGAAGAAGGCTGAAGAGGCAAGCTGTAGCAGTAGTCAAGCCTAGCAGCCCACACCCGCAGGAACCTGGGAGGCATAAAAGGCCCCCTCAGGTGCAGGCAATAGGAAGGAATGGAAGGGGCTGGAACTGTGACTTGACCTTCAAGCTATAGCAGTAATAGCATAAGGAAGAAGGCATGAGTCTGGCAAACCAAGCAGAAGTGGGATAACAAGAAGAAGGTCCTGTTCCCCCTAATTCTGAAGTGCAGGGACTGCGAGCGGAAGGTGTGCAGAAGAGTTGTCTTTCTTCCTGTTAGCCTAATAGATGTGGATGCCAAGCTGCGGACGTGCAGGAGTTTGAAGCAAGAAGCAATTTTCAAGCCGAGGGTCTTGGGAGCGAGAGGAGCTCCCAAAACATGTGGCCTGACCAGAGACACCTTTATCAGAGAAGGGTGTGGTTCCCCAATGAGTCGGGAGCAGTAGAAGTTGTGGCAGAAGTCAGGGAAAGCAGTGCAACCCACAGAACAAGTGTTTAAGAAGCCAGTGACTAAAGCACAGCATTCTAAAACATTGCACCTGCATCCAGCTCCCTGTTAACTCGCGTAAGACTTTAAGCAAGTAGAAGTTGTGCGTAGCATCTAAAAAAGCATTAATAATGGAAATGTAGCACTTGCGTATAGCGTGAAAGTTATTCTGCTTGCGTGAGAAGCTAACATTACTAAAATTGATTGTTCCATTATTCAAAGACTGTTATTGCTTACATGAGTGGATTTGTGTCCCTAATTTAGGAAAGGGAATGCTGCGAAGACCATTACCGAATACCTAACTTTGACAATACAAGAGTTACAATCTTTAGCTTGTGAACATTACAATAAAGAATGGTCGTGTGTGCCTAATTGTGATTCCCAAAGGAGGCCTGAACGCTCTCCTTTTTTTTCACATGGCAATACAATTATATACCAATCTTTAACCCTTGAAAACTGTATCAAGAAGTGGTCACCTGTACCTAATTCTGATGTTCAAACAGAGAGTAAATTCTATGCTTTATGCTAACATGGTATATCTCTCATTTAAAGAAGTTAAAGTGGATACAAGTGGATACAAGTTGCAGAAGAAAACAAGCAAAACCAAAGCCAAGAGCCTCCCTTATTCACACTGAAACCAACCTTTACCAGAGTTAAGAAGCAATCTAACTGTACTGTGAAGTTGATAACAGTTTATTGAACTAAGACAGGTGTGCAAGTATTACCTGAAGCAAAGAGAGTGGCACCAAGGCCTCTGGGTAATTACGTGGGCTGATAATTGGCAGATATGTGCAGGTAAAGTTGGGAAAGGGAAACTGGCTGGTGGTAGAGACTATTTTGAGGTTGGCACAACTTGTAGTGCCAGAGACTGTGGAAGACAGAGAGAAGTGAGTCTCAAAGGCAAACCCAGGTTGTTATTGTGGCATACAGAGAAGAGAGTCAAAGAGGCTGCCCATTTTAAAGAGAGGTATTCAGAGGAAGAGTGTCTTGTCTACTTAAAATTGTTAAAGTTCTTGAAGCATATCTTGTTGGAGTCCGTCTAAAAGTAAAAATCACTGATGCTGTGGTAGGATTCCAAAATACTGAAGCTGTTTTGCAATATCTGGTTGTCAGTGGATGCAATATTTTAGTAGCCCAAACCAAGAGGAGTCAAAGGTGACTGTTCTCATAGTGAATGAAGTAGAAGAGAGGTTGTTCAAGTGGAATCAGCCACACTAAGAAGTAATCCTGACAAATACACCATTGTGAAGCCCAAAACTTTAACCAAAATAATACCAACTGTTAAATAAGAACTGTGTACCACTGGTAGATGTGGATATTGTATTTCTTTTGAACTGTGACAGTCTTCTTGAGGAAGGTGAAAAAGCATTGTGGCTGGGATTACAATTGGTGCTATTTGGAGAAAGAGGAGAGTGGATATTTCACCAAGAAGAAGAGATTTGCTAGTGGAGCTTTGGTTAACAACCTTTTATATTGACTTGGAAATATCAAGCACTGATTTGAGACATGTATTTCTTGGGTTGAACAGCAACAGACCTGACTTTGAATCATGGGAAGGGGAAACACCAGGACACTAGAAGTTTATTTAGAGACTGTGAATGTTGTTCATGTGATTTGCATTGCCATATATTTTCTTTGTTTATTCGTTGTTAAGTGAGAGGGCCAGTTATCCTGTGTTTGAGTGTTTCCCCTTAGCTTTTGTTACGCAGGGAAATTCACAGCAGATTAGGGAAAGTGAGGCATTTTTTAATACATTTTCTTTAAGAATAAAATGGCATGATAAATTATGAAACGGTTGTCTGCCTCGTATTACTGACCCCTCACAGAGTGCATGGAGGTAGAGTGGGTGAGTGAGGTGAGTTAGAGTGGGGTTAGGAAGAGTGGTTGAGAGAGGGTGTCTGAGGTAAATTGGGATGAGGTAGAGTGTAGTGAATTGGGTGAGGTAGAGTGTGGTGAAGTAAAGAGGGATGCATGGAATCAGGAAGGTTCCATGTGTTAATATCCCCGCAAAAATATCGCGATACAAAAATATTGCCATATTTCTGCGGCAATATTGACCCATGGACCCTGCGGGGGATACCCCCTGAACCCCTGCTCCCACAAAATGTCCTCCCCAAAAATATCGCCTATGGCGAGACAAGCGGCCACATGTACGGTGATATTTTTGGTGGGGATATTTCATAGGGATACCGTCAGAAAAAGTTTGATGAGGTAGAGTGGGAGAGGTGGGCTCAGGCAGAGTAGGGTAAGAACGAGTGTGGTGAGCGGGATGAGGTAAAGTGGTGCTGAAGTAGAGTAGGGTCAGTTGGGTGAGTTATAGTGAGTGTGTTTTAGTGGTTCAGAACAAGTGGGTGAATTATAGTTGGGGAGTGGGCTGATGTAGAGTGGGGCAAAGGGGACAGGGGAGTGGAGTGATGTAGAGTAGTGTGAGTGAAGTAAGGAACAGTGGAGTGAGGTAGGGTGGGGTTTAGTGGAGGGGGAGTGGAGTGAGCCTGAGTGGGGTGATAGCGAATGGAGTGAGGTGGGTGAGGTAGAATAGCATCTGGAAGAGTAGATTGAGGGAGGTAAGTGATGCATGGAAGAGTGAGGTGATTATTGGGGCGAGGTAGAGTGGGGTGAATGGGGCGAGGTAGAGTGGGGTCAGGAAGAGTAGGCCAAGGGAGAAGTAGGTTGAGGTGGAGTTGGCTATGGTAAATTGAGGTAAGGCAGAGTGGGGTGGGTGGGGCGAGGTAGAGTATGGTCAGGAAGAGTAGGTGAGGTAGAATGGGCGAATGTGATCAGTTAGAGTGGGGTATGGTAGAGTGGGGTGAGTGAGATGAGGTGGAGTGCGGTCAGGAAGAGTGGGCTTAGTTAGAGTAGGGTGAGTTAGAGTGAGGTCAGTGGGGTGAGATAGAGGGGGGTGAGTGGCATGATGTAGAGTAGGGTGAGGAAGGGCATGGTCAGTGGTGTCATGTACATTGAGCAAGAGTGGGTGAGGTAGAGTGAGGGTGAGGAAGAGTCTATGATTTGGATGAGGAAGAAAGGTAGAGTGGGTTATTGAGTGGTGCAAGGGAGATTGGGGTCAGGTAGAGTGAGGAAGTATGGGATGAAGTAAAGTGTGTAGATGGGGTGAGGTTGAGGGGGGTCAGGATGAGTGGGGTGTGAACAAATTTACAGTTACAATTCAGAGCTCACCGAGCACAATAGATGACAGTAATGCCAACATTGCACTTTTGATCACACAACAGGATTGCCTTTAGTTGCAAAACCATCCTCTGGTTGTCTTGCTACAGCAACTCATCTATCATCTTGCACAGATGTCTAAAATTACGGAGAGTAGAGGGGAATGTTAATGTGCAGTAGTGTAGGCTAAGATTACTACTCTCATCAAGCTCATCTAGGACCCTGTAACAATGTGGGCCATGCATGTATAGTACTGTAGAGTTTTAAGAGGGGTAGTCAATGGGCCTCATTACAAGTATGCCGGTGCAGAATTAACATGCTGGTAATTCCATTTACTGGCACATTTCCACACCGGCATACTCCAAGTTTGCTAGTGGGGCACCTGATTTACCTCCAGCTAAAGGCTCAAATCTGAAGGTAAATCAGGTGCCCCACTGTCAAAACATGCTGATATTACTGGCACTAGTATTACCTGTGCCGATAATACTGCCAGTCTCACCATGGAGTCCTATGGGACTTCATGGAATCGGGATTAACCACTGGTACTGGCACTCAGAATATGGCCGTAATTCTGCCGTACTGAGTGCTGGTAACAGTATTACAATTTGGTGGTACCCCGTCAGATTTACCACCGGGATACCACCAAACCTGTAATGGGACCCATGTGTCTTCAATTATCGGTTGGATGCACCACGCAGGTCACCCTGATTTTCAATTAACAGGTAAACACGGCCAAAATTCAGTCCATGGCAGTCTAATTCCTTAATTTCAAACCGCACTTTTCAATCCTCATTTTTACAGATACTAAAAACTCGCTACAATCAATGGAAAACTAATAGTTCCTGAAAACTACTTCCAATTATATTCTGCAAAGCGCTTTCTTTAGTGAGTTACTTACTTCTCAACTATGAACACCCACTGCAGGCTCTATTAAATGCAGTGTCTCACAAGACACCATTATTTAAACACATCATGCTGCCAACTAATTCAGGACAGCTCAAACACACTTGACGCTTTAACAAGATAACAATTAGGTGAGCCTATCAAACCATTATGCACTATCCTAGCCACACCAAATGCAGGGATGCATGCAAAATAAGGATTAGATATATTGTTTTAGTGACCGCCTGTCTACCACTACCGAATTAGAACACCATTTTTAATCGGGAGCACACTATGCACTCTATTTACAGGCACAACAATAATTAGCTAACCTTTAGACATAACAGGTCAGACTACAATCTAGGACCATCTTTCAACAAATGGACAAATCTTAATAGGAGACCGAATTACCATATGTCTCACACACACCATGGCCGACCCAGAATGTCACCAATAATCAGATAGGCACTTATTTTATTATTTAGTCAGAAGGGCACTGGTTTTTCAGAGGCTGTATGTTTTGTCTTCACCAATTACACCATTGGGACATGTCCTAAAAACTCTGTATACCCATGCAATCTTTCTTACTCTACTATGCTTTGTTTTTCTCAATTTCCGGCCTTAACATCATGCTTTATGATATTTTGATCTTTACTCAAATTACTTTCCTTTTAATTTGATTGTGATATACTGTACCTTGATACTAGCACTATTGCTATTAATTTACAATGAACTACGCATTTACTAATGTTAAGCCTTGATAAATACCTTATGGGCGAAACACGTGTTGGCTTATGTCATGACACCCCATGATTCCGGGAGCACTGGAAAACTGTAATGACACTTGAATAATACATTCTCAAAAAGAACATTGGGCTCACTGCAGTATGATTGGTGTTCACACTGACCTTACACTGTCTTGAATTATCCATTTGCCTCTAGATCTATACAGATTTGTTGCAGGTATAAAGTATTGAAGAGGGCAGAAAACAATGGTTGGTTGGCCTGTTAGGCCTATTTAAAGGCAGGAAAGCTACAAAAATTAGAGAACAGGAAAGGCAGGTCCACGATACTTGATGATCCTCTTCTTCGGGTGCACTTCTTTTGTGTGGTAATAAATCCCAGAAACTATGATGGAAATCCAGAGATTTATGAACCATTCATGGATTTCCGTGATGGGATAGCCATCGCCATAACGTTACCTGAGTTTGGAACTCAAGCCTGGACTGATGCGCTTATGCACCGCTGGGAGCCCGTGTTCAAGACTCGCAGAAGAACCAGATGTACAGGAAACAGGTACCGCTGGTGCAGTAATTCACAATTTGCAATATCCAATGAATCACTGAATGGTTTTCTTCATAATTGTAACCCTTTAAATGAGGTAGGAAGCGGGGTACTGTGTTAATACATATATCAATCTTTTCACCATAATCACATTTGAACATTTCCAGGCAGAGCAGACCAAAATTGCCCATGTCAAAAGTAGCAAACATCTTGTGAGTGACCAAAGTCAGCAGCTGACACTTTGCAGGTGGTTAACAGTTAGATATCAGAGTGGCATCCAAACCCTACTGTCGGCAAACACTTCTGTTTGTGTAGCGCAGTTTCTGCCTAGTGCCACACTGTGGAGACAATAGAGAGGTGCAGTTACTTTCTCATTAGATATATTGGTGGCAAGAAGAAAGAAATCAAGCAGAGATCACTCTATGTGACAAGGGTGCATTGTGTCTCGGACGATCTTTCAGTTCACGGAGACAGTTACTGTCAAGATATTTGGTGGATGTTATTCACCCCCCAATGTACAATCCCACCCCACAATTCCGGGACAAGAAACAGGCTGTATTAGAAATCTAAATGCCGTTTATTTAAAGAAAATCACTTGAAAAGTGGTCCCCCTAACTTTATGATGGTTAATTTAGCACAATAAAATATTGGTACGTGTGTAATTGGTTCACAGAAACAAGGATTGGCCTGCCTGTTCAAACATAACTATGAAACCACTGTGCACACTGTGGTAGGTCAGAAGAACGACACAGAGCCTGACTTTCCAGCTCACTGATGATGATTATTAACTGAAAGGAATAAATGCCTATCTATCCCTATGCTAAGGGTTTTCCCTACCTAACATCACTATCTAAGGTTCTCGTTAGTGAGAGCCCAAGTCAGAATCAGTCCACTGTCCAAACTAACCTACTCTTACCATACCACTACTATAACAACACAAACCAGGAGAATGACTCCCTTCTCATTTAAGCAGGTTCTTCCCCAAGTACAGTTCAGTAACGTATTCTCAAGTAGTTCTTGGTAACTACTTTTAATAAGTCACACAGTTATGATACTGGGTTCTTCTGGTTTTCAACCTTCTCCTTCACTTGATTACACTTTTGCTCCTTCTTATTCTCTTCTTGCCTTATTTAATATGTATTTATTATTTTTCTTTTATAGGGTTATTTTAACAATCACTTAGAATATTTCCCTTGGCATCTTGGGTTCTCAATCCTTATTTCACAGTCTTTGGTTTCACTTTGGGGTTGATCCTTATTCCGTGTTTCAATCTGCTTCTTGTGTTTTCCCCTTTCACAGTGTTTCCTATTCTTTAATATCTCAGGGCTTTCTCCTTGACCACTTGGAGTGTAAGCTTCCCAGTAAGGATTATAATTCCATGTTAATGCTTTCTCTTGATTGGGACAAGTAATGAGTGTTCCAGTAATGATTCTCTTTCTCTTCATTCAATGCCAATAACGTATCTCGACTGGGATGAGCGTTCCAGTAATGATCTTCAGTCCCTTTCCCGGGTCTGCTGCTTTCACCATTACCTGCCGTGCTCAGGGATAACATCAATGGGTTCTCGACTGGTTGGGACCTTCTCTTCCACTTGTCAGGTTGGCCTCTCATAACTCCTGTGGTTTCATATATGTTCTCCCCGGTCTCTCGGTTGCCCGTTCATTCTGTGGTGTATCAAAGGATGTCGTATCAGCATTGTTCATGGACACACTGGTCCACCTCTCCTTGATTGCGATCATGCCACTGATTAGCTTTCGCTCGGGATGAGGACGCCTTGTGTCCACCTCTGCTTCTATCCTCTCTTCACGTTCCCGACACTGCGCGCCTAAAATTTAACTCAGGTTTCTCTTTGGCATAGGTCTGCGCGCAAGTTCATAACTTACAGGTTCTCCCTCTCTCCTCCCAGTCTCTGCCTCTTTGTTTTATCATGTTGCCATGGGACCTCCCCAGTACAATGTTACAGTCCTTTGATTCTGTTTGTTCTACACTCTCTATTCCTCCACAGACCTTTTTCCTCATCTCAGTACAATATAGTTTTTCCTTCCTAGGAATAAACAGAGTTTCTTGATGACAATAACACATTTTGGTATATTCTTAATACCTTTCTTCACTGGATCTTTTTGGAGGTATATTATTGGTATGTTTCTTAGGCAGTTCCTGTTAAGGATGGGAGTCCTTGTCCCAACAAGGAGTCTTTACCGGTGCTGTCCCACTTGCCTCTACCCCTGGGAGGATGTTGAGAAGTGGGCTGACCTCCCTAGCCTCAAAGGGAAAGGCTTTCCCTTGGGTAGAAGTGGTAGATTCCTGTGATTCACCACAACACATATATCCATACAATAGATCAATCAATCATGTTTCGAAATCTAATTGTAATAGGACAATGTCATTCCTAAACAACACAATTTAAGTCCATAATGAAATCACCACTATTGGCCAATGTATTCAGTTACTTCACATAGGAAATCAAAACATTTCATACTCTCCACTATCAATCGCAAGCATGGGTATTAAAGAATAACTGAATAGAAAAAGTACAAACAATACAGGGATATTCTTGTTTACTTACGATATCACCTCAAATGTTTTTTTTTATATTCCTCCCTGTTATCTACATACATTTGTAACACACAAAACAAGGACAGGTAAGGCTTTCTTGTGCTGGTAATTCTATCTCCAACTATGAATATGTTTCCTGACACTTACCCTAGCTAGAAGAACTCCCTTTCCCTTCATGGTGTTATTCGCCCTAGACAACGTTGTGGCAACGCCTATCTAATAGGGATAGGAAGAGGGAAGCTGGCCCTAGTACTACAATGCAACTCTGGTATCATTTAGCAGTTGGTTATCCAGCACATTCTAAAAATGCTTGTTCCTTAAAACCATAGTTTGGAACAATTCTTCCAATCCTATGTTCAACGGATGGTCAGGCAGTTGGCATGGGAATGCATTCCTCAGACAATGATTTATTCGCCCTCCGCAAAGTCTACATGATCCATTCATGGGTATCTTAATATAAGACCATATTAGAGAGGAGACGACTAATTCGTCACCCCCCTCTTCTTTTCAATAAAAATGTGTATCTTTGTAATAACTGATATTTAATTATGATAGACCCTGGTTGTCGCACTTGTTTATTCTCAGGATCTATGGATGTTACACTAAAAGCTGTTAAGGCTTAATCTCATAGTGGTTGGGAGATTAATCTATTTTCTCAATAGTTGAAACATCAAGACACTTTGGTGTCAGAGAATATTTGCATAAAATGACTTTAATGTGAAACATGTTTGAAATGAATTCCCAAAGTGTGTAGATGTGGTTCTGTGGATTTTTATCATGTGGATGTAGCAGAAATATATGCTTTTAGGGGTTGCATCAAAATCTACAAGCATGGAGTCTGTGCCATCAATTTAGAATTCCCAGACTATTGATTTATCTACATTATCTATCCACCCAAATTTTACTTTTATGACAGGATAAGAACTACCCTTACACAATTATCTTGTAATTTAGATGTGGCTGTATCTAATTCAGGTCCTCTCACTTTAGAACATGATCATTGGTGAAATTTGACTGGTTATTGGAAAATGCATCCTTTGTATGGATATGGTAAACTCACTTTCATACCAATGTGTCTTTTTAAATATCTATGTCTTTCACATGTGTTAATTGATACATTGGGCCTCATTACGACCCTGGCGTTGGACCATGGTGCTATTAGCACCATGGTCCATGCCGGATTCCGCCATGGTGGATGGCGGAATTACCGCCCCATTACAAGGTTGGTGGGGCGGTAATTCCCCATTCACCATGGCCCCTTCCCCATTCCCATTTTTGGCCCATAGGGCACAATGGGAATGGGGAAGGCGCTAATTACGGCACCGTAAATTACGGTGCCGTAATTAGCACCAAGGTCCCTTAGCGGGTTGGACTTTAACGTCTGCAAAAAGCAGGCGTTAAAGTGTGAATGGGGCGTTAAGGGTTTAACGGCGCCGCAGCCTTTTACGGCGCCGTTAACCCCTTAACGCCAGGGTTGTAATGAGGCCCATTATCTGTCAGGTATTTATTTACCGCCTCAGTTGTTGACTATACCTGTGAAAAATGACAGGATTCAGTACATTAGTTATCATTTACAAAATACCACACACTCCCCACTGAAATTAATTCCCCCGTGTTGATGTGGTGCTGTGGTTCTCCAGCATATGCATGAAAGCTGATTGTAAGCTGTGGTGAGCTGTATCAGACTCTCTAAGCATGTGTCTGCTGACACTGTGCCGCCAGTCTAGAACGCACAGTGTAGGGGTTCATCCACTCAATAATGGAATATAGTTTTATGATTTTCTAATAAAAGGAATAAACACCCCTCTCTTTTTACTTCAGAGTCCTACCCCCTCTGTGAAATGTTATGAGCAAGAAGTTAATGTTATTTACTTTGGTATATGTTTCTACAAAAATGGAAGTAAGCTCACATTCATCCCCAATCTGTCTTTTTTAATATCATGGTTTTAAAAGGTCCCAAATTATCAATCAATCCTGGACATATAGAAATGTGCTTCCTTGCGCAAATCCGGTGTCAGACTACAACTGTGAAAATCTCTATGGTTTCCTTTGGTTGGCTTTGAAAATGGTTTTGGAGGGCCTATGTCTAATTACGTTTGAGAATGTTCATGTTCACCTTTGAACACCTCTTTAGGGCAGAGAGTCAGTAAGGACAATCAGGTGTTCCCAATGAATTCTCAGTCTGTTGGCCCCGTCTGGTCTCTTTCTCCTTCCTCTAGGAAAGCAGATGTGATTCAGGTAGAGCTTTCCTCATGGATGAGGCCAAATCACCTACCGATAATATTCAATCTCAGCTTTAATCATTTTGGAACAGGTGTTCTTTTCTGTAGCCTTCCATTTCAGAGCACCCTCCTTTTCCTTATTCTCTTTGTGTTTCTACTCATGTAACAGGAATTATTCCCACAGGTCATCCCGCGTTTGCCAGTATCCAGTGCCGTTACTGGTGCCTGATATCCCGGTATTACCAGAATATTCTAGTCCTTCCCCGTTCCATGGATTCCAATTGGACTCTATGGAGGTGATTGCCGTTATTACCGGCACAAGTAATACCAGCTGATATTTGCCAGTGGGGGCCTGATTTACCTCCAGCTCTTGGCTGGAGGTAGATCAGTAAACCCCAACTGACAAACTTTTACTCTGCCTGTCTGGAAAAGTAGTGCTATATGGAAATACCAGCATTTATTTCCAGACCAGCAGATTCGGAATGAGGCCCTATGTCATTGCAACCTTGCACGTGTTGGTCTACAGTCTACATACGTTTTTGTTGTCTTTGGTCTATACAAGTCTATGTTATTTGTAAGAGTTTTTGTTTTGTTTGTCAATTTGAGAATTTGGACAGTCACACCATTTAAGAGTTTACAGTGATGTAACTTTGATCAATACACATGCCAACATGTTACATATGAATTTACAAGGCTAGGAAAAGTTGTTAATCAATGAAGGTTTGTAACCTTGATGAAACTTTATTTCATTGATCCTCTTTGTAATTTTGAGTTCTAATTTCATATTGAATTCAGCCTTTATGTCATCATATTTCTTATTTTGATTGTTTAATACCAAATACGTAAATTGATTGCGACAAGAACATATACAAAGTTCAATATCTATTTAATTGTAGCATCAGTGCATTGGTCTGAGCTTATATTTCCAAGTTGATACTAATATTATAGCACAGATATAGGTGAGATCTATTAAGAACACCAGTTGCAGCATAGATGTGTGATTGCATTGATATTTGAGTTCGAGGTAAGAGCAGGAGGTTTTGATACACATGTTCAAGCACTATTTAATTTTTCAGGTCTTTCCTTTGGCATGCTTAACAGCGAGACACTCCCAGAGAATACACCCCTTAATTCCGAAAGTTGTGTGCACCCTCCAGTCACAGGTTTCATTCCCAGTATGGGTGACTCAACCCATCATCCTTTCCAATTAGAACAACTGAGTACCACTGAGGGGAGTAATAGGAACTCATATTGCAACAATGCTTTGAGTGGGAGGATACCAGCAAGAATCACTATATAACATTATTTTTCAATATTGGCTTGCATTTGGCCACGGGTTTGGCAAAATCATAGTTTATTTTTTGGCCTCCCGGAAGTGTGTTGGGTGAAGTACATGAGGCAAATTCTTTATCTTGTGTGTTACTACACGGGCACATACGACATCACATCAAATGGACTGTCTTTAATAGAAGGTTGCTGCAAACATTCCTATTACAAATGCAGAGGCTTTATTTCTCTGTATTCAGGGAACTCACAGTAACCTGCTAATGTCACATCCCACTTTACAGAATTTAAGATTAACCCACAGAAGCACAGCCCTTGTACCCGATGGAGTAAAGACCCTACCTTCCACATGCCCAACTGATATTTTTTCAACAGTAAGCAACATTAAGTGGATTATTCTATTAAGAATATGTGTCAGCAAAATACTGTGATACTTTTGTGAATGCAAATAGAAGACTGTTGTGAATACAATAAGTGCTATAGCATATGTGAGATTTTAACATTGTGAATACATTACTGTATGAATTTGCATGGCCAAATATGATATTCTGGTGTAGCTTTGTCAATGCTGATTTTCCAGTGAAACTAACAACAAGCGAATTTGTTTCTGTTTAGCCCTGTTTAGCCCTGTTTAGCCCTGCATACATGGTTGAATTGGGTTAGGGTTGAAATTCCAAGATATTAGCGTGGCCATTTTAAGAAAAATAAGACCTGCATATCATACATAAGAGAACCCCATTAAATACCCTTTAACCAAGACCTTCTGTTCAAGGTCTCTGGTTAATGAGATGCCTCCCACTCACATGATCCCAACTCAAGGAAATTATTCCTAAGGAAAAAACATTTACCATTCCAAATACGCCTCAGACACAGTCCTTCCACAAAGGAAAATTCTGAACTGATCACATGATAGGAGCCCTGTTTCTGAAACTCCCTGGCTTCAAAGGACCAGGATCCAGTTAAGATCTGTACTCTGAACTAGGCCTCCCAATAGAATTCTCTAGCTGGAGCTAGGAAAGTCTTTACAAACAAAAGAAGCCCCTGTCAGCTGATCCAGGTCAATCATCAGCTACAGGTGCATCCAGAAATGGTTCACATCTCCAATTTGAAAACATAGATGCACACTGTGTATTTTAAAATGACATTCCAGATACAAAACACTGTTTTTGATATAACCTCATAGTATGACATAGAATAGAAAGAAAAGGTGTGTGGTAACTGTGAATTTCTCCTCTACAAATCAAATAATTGATACAATTATGAATATTCATAATTCCTCCAACAATAATACCTCAGATGTACGCCACATATCCCTCCATTTGTGAGGGCCATGGGTACTGTGAGAAACCTGAGAGTATTCTCCCACCCACTCCCTCAGGATCTTCCATTCAGGTAGCCAGGGAAGGGCCATCGCTTTTGCATCCCGACGCTGGGGGTGGACAAGCAAGGGAGGAACACCTGAGTGAAGGCTCATGGGGGATTGAGAGGAGGATACCCAAGGGTGAGATGTGGTATTCCCCCATCCTTAAAACACCCTAAGGTACTCTCCCTCAGCTTTTGTGCTGTGTTTACAATCTCACCTCAGCTCCCACTCCCCATTTCCAACAAATACCAAGACGAGGAGGAGACCACTAAGATCAGTAAATATTACTGATAGGAATAACATGGGGAAAGTAACAGAAACCTACCCTAGAAAGAACTCAGGTTGACCCACTAATAAAGTCAGGCAGGGTCAGGCACTTGACTTAACTATTCACTCCTCGCTCCACTTGACAGATTGGTTCACTATAAAAGGTGTGGTCATGCACACATATTAAAGCGAGTTAGGGATGCAGTCCGGACTGGTGGAGCCCAGGAGCAGAGAAAAGCAGGAGTTGCAGGCTAGAGGAGGATGGCGTACAAAGATGCTGGCTCAGTGTGTGTGGGCTGCAGCATGGTGAGAAAGACGTGCCTCCAGGGAGCCGGAGAAGCGCTTCCTGCATTCTGCAGGCGAGGTCCAGGAAAGTGCTTGTTCCCTTGGGGCCAGCGCCGACCCCCAGGGTGCCTGAGGGGCAGGTGGTGAGACCCTGACCTAAACCCGTAAATTCCTGGAAGGTCAGCCTCTCAAAAACGACCCTGCCCGATGTGTTTCGTGGAGAATGTGAGAGAAACTAGGGAGCATGCGTTTGGATGAAAGTGGAGTGAGAGAAAGGCACAGACAGTGAAAGCGGCATGAAATTGAAAAGTGAAAAGAAAGGAAAGTATGAATGTCGGAAGTGCAGCTGAAAGCAAAGGAAAAGCAGAGAGTGTGAAAGATCAAAGTGCAGCAGAAAGCCAGAGAAAAGCAGAGAGTGTGAAAGATCAAAGTGCAGCAGAAAGCCAGAGAAAAGCAGATAGCATAGAAGGCTGAAAGCACAAGCTGAGAGGAAAAGTAAAGTGGAAAGTTAATAAGAAGATTGGAGCGGAAAGCGAGCATAAGACCGATCAAAGCAGAAAGTGAGAGAAAGAGGAAAGAAACCTAAGGGTGCGAATGGCCCATAACGAGAGAGGGGCACAAGGTAAAGGCAACCCAAGGGGGCGAGTTGGCCGTAATGAGAGTGGGCCACAAAAAGGAAGGTGGCACGCAGCACATATTAAAGAACAGGTGCCAGTGGCACAATAAGAAGAGCAAGAGTAAACAGTGCAAGCATGCACGGAAAGGAAAGAAGCAGGAAAAGCAAAAGCAAGAGAACTAAGAGAGGGGCAGAAAAGGTCAGAGTGGTCGCGCCCAGGAAAAGCAAAGAGCCTGGCGTGTTCGAAAGCCTCTGACTCTACCCCTAGAAATGATGGTATGTGGAAAAGATTGTCGCTGTGAAATCAAGAAAGAACTTTGACATATTAGATTTTGCATTTGAACGCTGAAAGAGTCATAAAGCTTGGGCAAGGGAAACTTGAGAGACCCAACCAAGTTAAAGACTTGATAGTTTTGTTGTACTGTTGAAAGGATTGAAGCGTGGGGAAGGGAAACCTGAGACGCTTACAAAACGATCTGTGTTACAATAATTCCATGGTGTTTTTGAAACTTTGAATAAGCTGAAGTTTGGGAAAGGGAAACTCAAGAAACTCAGACACTGAAGGTAGTTGGAATAACTACCAGGGGCCTGTGGAGAAGGTCTTGAGCACAGCCCTGTTGATTGTACTCATTTGTGTGACATTGACCAAACATTGGTGAGAAGACCACCTGAATCCAACCTTGGTTTCCAGTTTTATGTTGAACCACTATTTTGTTCTTGTTTTGAAAAGGCTTCCTATCACATTTTTGTATAGAGTGAGGGCAAGCATAGGTTTAGACACAGACAGACATTTATATTTCGACTATTAGACAAGGACGGCCATTACAAACGTCAGTTAAGGGAATTACCCCTTTATAGTTGGGTCCAGTCAGGCATTCCAATAACCCAGAACCTTAGTAAATAAATGTTTCCAAACAAACCGATTTGAGTCTTTGTCTCTCCTGATACCATGCCTGTCTCACACATACCCAGAACTCTATATTTCATTGATGTGTCATGTTGCTATGATAAGAAAATGGGATAAAATATGATTTTGAATTCAAAGGTGTCCAGAACATAACGCCCCTCTCTATTACAAGTTTGGAAACATATTATCAACTTATGGAAATTAAGGGGCTTATTTTCTGGGAGTGTCTGGCTGTTAAGCAAGCCAACGGAAAGACCTGACTGAACAGTTAAATGGTGCTTCTGAGCTATTTTATTGACTTTGTGTATCAGGTCCATGGTTGATAGTATTGTCTGTAGTACTTGTGTCAGATGAATCGGATCTGCTCTGGTTGTTTGAGTGAGTGTTAAACGTAAACATAACTGCAAAAATATGAAGTTTGAAGCACCCTTTAGATGACCAAGCGTGGAGAACTGTGGTGGGTTCATTTATCCAAAGTCCTTTGTCCAACAATGCCCCACTTGGTAATTTAACTATCTTTTCTGTATTAGTCATGTTATTTGTATTCACAACCTCAGAAACGTTCTTTAAGGCCCTTAGTACCATTTTGATGGGTGTGTCCCCTAAAAGTCTTCATTTAGTAAAAGCAAGCACCACATATGGATTTGTGGGTGAATGTGCCTGATTATTTAAAATCAGATGTAAAGGTAATTGATGTAAAAAAAAAATCTGCATGCGATGAAAGGGAAAGAATGTTACTGATGATTTAAAAACATGCTTTTATCACATGTATGAGGAACATCGAGTGGTGGCCATTTTGAAAAAGTAAAAACTCTGGAAATTACCAACTTCTAGTTTCCACCCAGGTAGATGACTGGCCATTACTGTTCTGGAGGCGATTGTGAAGCGCTGGTGGGTGGCTATTGATTGGTGCCACCCTAAGGCTACACTTTCTGAGAAAGAGATGGAGATGCTGGCAAAAGAGGTGGCAAAGGATGTGCCCTGGCAATTTGACTAGTTCATAAAGATGACTGGATCATGGAGGAGGACTTGCCTGTGGCAAACCATAAGAGACCGCATAATTGCCATCTCCACCCACCTCCGTACCACCGAGGTGGTCAAGAAGCAATGGAATGATCTTAAGCACTGGGTCTGCTGCCATGTAGCGGAGCACTGGTGGAGAGCATTGCCACAGGGGGTTGTGGGGGGCAACACGTACACTGCTGGACCTGCAGCTTTATAAAGAGAGGCCCTAACAGTTATTGCCATTGGCAGGATCACAAGCATTGGCTGCTAGGAGCTGGGAGCATGATCATCTGCATCCAGCAGTGATTATGTTTGGAATATATTTGATCCCAACTATTCTGTGTGCATCTAAACATATGTTATTTGATATTTACATAACAGTATATGCGCGCACCAGAGCGTGTGTGACAGTGAGTGCTGTCTCGCTGGTCTTTCAGTTGGAATTGCGTTTTCCTCATAGATCTTTGGCTGGCAATTTGGGCTCCCTCCCCCTTTTCAGCTGCAGTGTATTTAAATAGCAGGCACATTCACCAGTGACTGCTATCTCAATGTCTAGCTGAAAGTGGGAGGGTGAATGCAAGATCTTTCCACGTTAACGGACTACGGGTAAACCCTTTGTAATATTTCTTATTGTGGCTGTAGCTGGTGTGGAGCTGGTATTGAAAATGCCGGTACGCACAAGGAAACACACAAAGAGAAGCCAGTCAGGAAAAGAAGCAGAAAAGCGATGTGGAAAATAATGTCAAGCACAGAGAAAGGGGGAAATAGTAAAAAGAATATTCTGGGAAAAATGAATTCATATTTCCATGGACAAGATCTGGGGGATTGGAGACTCTCCCAATGCTGGATATTAATGAAATAACTACGTCCTCACCAAAAACCATAAGTGAGGTAGGGGTGTCACAATCACACTCCATGGACAAAAATCACTCGCATTTGAATGTATGTTACTCTCTGCAAAGGGAATCCCTTGGAGGATGGGAAACGACTTATATGAACTTAATGAGTCAATCATAACCACCTGGGAAAGATTTGGTTAACACAATGGAACCCAGATTGTCCGGATCTCTGGATCTGACTAGACTGGTGTCCAAAGACCTCACTAGAGGAGATCTGGACGAACTGGAGGAGTTATTGGACTCAATAACTTCTTCACATACATGTTTTGCTGCCTATGAAGCCACAGTAAAGGCCTTATTTGTTCTATGCTCCAACATAGTGAGAGACTTAAAAAACAAACATATGCGGTTAGTCACATTATATTGTTAAACAGTGGTGTTGGACATAAATGGGGAGCTCATAAGTATACTCCACACCCCGATCCCCGTGACTCAGCCATGTAGGACTCCCTATGTTGAGGATCTAATCATTCTGGAGATGAAGGAAAATGAAGGTGAAGGTAGATCCAAGGCAGCGGTGGTGACTGTGGGTATGGAGGAAGTGGCAGAATCCCCATTGCATATAAGAAAGCGAAATAAGAAGCGTCTTCAAAGAATAAGGAAACGGCAAAGCAGAAAAGGAGTAATACAGAAGGCTCTTCTAGCTCGGGGAAAACTACGCACTTGAGAAAGGGTCATATCAATCCCTGTTGAAGTGATTTGGAGGAGGAAGCCTTACATTAATCCCCAGCAGGGAAAATACATTGGGAAACTAGAGAAAAGAAAGTAAGACCAGAGAAGCAACATGAGATAAACCAGGGCTGTATAGACAATTGGCTCAAAAAAATAAACAAACCCAGGCATGAGGGTCTGGAGAAGAAGGACGATGCTGCTTATGCAGAAAAGGTGGTTGCATGACACCTGCCACAACCGGGACAATAGTTTACAGATGGCTCAAAACTGAAATGAAAGGAAAGATCATCGGCCCGGTCTGGATATGTAAGCGGCATGAGGCCAAGTGTGATTAAATAAACGTAATGTCCAGAAAGTTAATAAATGCAACGAGAGCCCATACATTAATAGACATCGAGTACGGCACATTTTTCATCAGATTTTGCATCTGACCATGATAGTGTCAGGTGATATCCTGCATGTGGAATTACCAGAATCTGACAAAGAACCACATTGGTCAATAGTGCATTTATTTATTTGTATTGATTCATAAAAGAACCTTTACAAATAAATGTCACTGTATCACAGGTTTTAAACACAATTCTCTTAAAAACAATAATACGTTATTACAATATTACATTATAGTATTTACAAACAAATACATATATATCATAAAAATATCATTTAAGAGAAAATTTAAGATGCAATTGATACAATTAATAAAATACCACTACATTGCTGCTTATACTCTTTATACCTTTAAGTGCGCATACACGGTACTCCAGGTCCGAAATGGTGTATGAGCATTGCTTGAGAGTCTGAGTTTAAACAGTAACTCTAGAATTCATCAGTTTTAATAGCATCGTAGTTTCCCAAAAAATTACCCTGGAATGTCAGATGGGTAGTTCCAAACTTTGGGCACAACGTCAGTACTTGCCTTGCGGTGTTGATTCTGCCCTGATTTTTACAAATTCGATATGTTCTCAATTCGAGAAGTATCTTAATATATGCGCCTTGTAACGCCAATACAGGTAGTTGATTGGTCTGGAGTCACAACACAAAGTTACGTACTACTGGGCTAGGCCACTTCAGAAAATACTGCCGTGTTGCAAGGTATCAATGAATAATATTGGAGACATATTTATAGTTGTGCAATGTTTGTAAATGGGTATGGTTATGTATCTAGTCCCATTGCTCCATCTTGTCCTTATATATTACCTTCAATATTTCAGAATTTGTGCCACGTTTGAAATCAGGGAACCAATCAATGGCAGAGAAACACTCCATGATTAGTTTAACAAAATTGCACATTCCGGGATAACAAGGTGCTACAGAATCCTGGATCTGACCCATGGATTCCAGCAACGGCACTTGGGCACCGATCTAGATTTAATGATAGCATGCCTATTCCTATCAGGGATTGGCTCTTTAAGAAAACTAGTGAAAGTTCCAAGTGGAGGTAGGCCATAGGGGTAGATGGTGGTAAAGCCAGGAGTTTCCTCCAGAAGAAGCCCTCTATGATATTTAACTAAATCAGATCCCTCAAATCTAGGGCTTCAAGCCCATAGAAACTAGCTTGGGTAAAACTCTGTTTATAGAGTTTAATGATCCCTTCAACTGAATAGTCGGCAGTCTACTTCGAAAATCTGTTATTTGCGAATGTCAGCTGTCAGGCTTTTCTATTCTTCCCATACGTTATAGCATTGTAATCCATGCTGGCCATCAATTCTAGTCCTGTATGGGCAGCTATTAACAAATACGATGCTATGGCAATCTACTACCAAGTTAACCCAATTTATTTTATTCCCAGACACAACCATCATCTTTGTCTTGCTCATATTGATTACTAAATTGTTCAGACGTGCTTATTCAATGAGGTCGATGAATTTTTTCCTGACCCCACTGACAGTACGATCAAGCAAGATAAGGTTGTCTGCGTACAGCAGGCTTGACATGTGGATAGGACCTATTTTAATAGGGCAGCCGTCTATAGCCATCAATCGTCGGGGAAGATTGGCTAAGTAGATATTGAATAACTGGGGGGCCAGTATGATTCAGAATTGTCCAGTCGCACCTGTACACTAGTGCTAGTATGAAGGTGGGTTATGATGGATAATAACCACCATGGACAACCCAACATTCGCAGCTTCTGCAATAAAAGGGTACGATTAACGGTGTTAAATGCCACATTTAAGTCCACATAAATCAGGTATAATACAGGATTCCCCTTTATGGCAGCCTCATGTATCAACATATCCATTAACTTGATGTTATGGGTAGTTGCCAAACCAGGGCGAAAGCCAGTCTGCGTAAAATGAAATATATATTGTTTTTGTCCACCCACTTTTGTATGTCGTGCAGGACAAAGGTGGAGAACAATATCCCTGTGACATACATCCAGAAGGGGAAGTAACCTGTAATTCTCTGGACATTCTCTGTCGCCTTTTTTATATAAAGGCAGCAGGATTGCCTGTTGCCATGTTATTGATCTTCCTCTGCAGACTTTATCAAATACATTTTTTAGCATCCATGCCCCTGGGTCGGCTTATGATACAGCGTTCGACAATACCGTTGGGTCTGGTTGCACGTTATCCCTTTAACGGTACGGAAGCTGAATAAATATTGTCAGTACTTGGGTGTAGAGGCCATGGGGAGTCTTGATTTACATCTGTATACACCGATGTTATGGTTAAATGCATGTATTCTACCCCTTTGAGTTCGGATATAGGATTTAACGTACAGTGTCTATTGTCCCCTTTTGCCTCAGTCAGCAATTGCCAGATAGACCGCGCCTGACCACCACATATTAAGTACAGAGAACCTCCTTCTCCTCGGCCAGTTCTTGTATTCTTGTTTAATTCTTCTGATTTTTGCCTCCTTTTCCCAGAACGGGCACACCATACTTCTGGCTCTTCTAATTTGTCTGCGCATAAAGCGATTGGCATCGCTGATTTCAATATCAAAGCCATTTGAGTTTTATACGTCACTGGTGGTTAGCTATGATTGCTTCACCATACCTGTTTCGAATGCAAGCGATTTTAAACACTCACCTTTAACACTCACACTATAGACGTCAACCACAGGCTGATCAAACATGAGCAGTTGGTTAACAGATCGGGAAATCTTAATTCTATTTTTAGGGGTCCAACAGATTCTATTCCAGCATGGTTTACATCCAGAGCCCCCCCACTGCTCTGCTTGTCGCAACCTGTGTGCTTATTGTAAGTGACAACATGTAATGGTCACTGAAGTCAGTGTATCAGCATTCGAGGGACAAGACTTTCTCCATACAGGTATTCCTCCCGAAGAGGTAGTCTAGGGTAGAGGATTTTTTCCCCATTGACCAAGCACATTGTCTGAACAGTCCCCTCGGGTTCTGCCATTATGCATCAGCAAGTCCCACTCCTTAAGAAAGTCGACCCATTGTTTCCCCTTGCTGTTCCTGCGTTGCTTTGCCATAGTAATAACCGGCTTAACAAACTTGTAGGTGGGAAACACGTCGTGATCTCTACAACCTACGTTTAAATACCCACCTAGAAGAAGAAGATCGTGGACAGCAGTTGAGAGCCAAGTAGTGCAATTACAATCAATGGTGTGGTGGATCTTTTCCAAATTCATTATATCAAGCAGCACTTAAGCATTAATCAAAAGCAAGTCCATAGGCTCCACTAACCCATTTACCACCGCCTCTACAGTCAATACATTACAGGTACAGGTAATCCATTTCACACTATTTAGTGGGACATTCTGCTTTATCCCAAAAATTAGGCCACCAAAGGGACATCCATAGGGACCCTTGGAAGCCAATTGCTGGAACAAAGTGAAACCCTCAATATGGATTTTGGTGGTATACCAGGTTTCTTGCAAAAAGACCACATCGTCCTCAGGAAGAGGGGAAGAAAACCATTCGAATCCAGGGAATGGCTATGGCCTCTAGTGTTCCAGCTGGCTATTCTTAATGTTCATTTTGCCTCTACCAACTGTCTCATTAGAAATTTCTTGAACCATTCCCAGCCCATGGTGTTTTCAGGCACTGGGCCTCATTATGAGTTTGGTGGTAGCCCTTATATGCGGAGGTAGCTGTATTACCGCTGAATTTAAGGGCTGGCCCTATCACAAGTCTCTCTTATTTACCCCTGCTCTGAGATGGGGGCAATTTTGTGGGGAGGAAATGCCCATTATTGGTGCAATTACCACCAGCGGTATTACCTCGTGGTAGTTGCACCCAAAATATCCCACTGGAATGGGGATTAACAGATAGCGCCCAACCTGTGATCGGGCGGTAATACCGCCAGACTGGTGGGCGCTAATACTAATATAGTTGGGCGGTATCGCAGCCAGGATACCACCCAACTCGTGATCAGGCCCACTGTCTCTTTCGTTAACACAGTCACCATTGGGATCGAAACAGAATCCTGGACGGGCAGCGGTATACGACACAGATGTGACGGGCAATCAACAACAATACCTGGGTTTTGGAGCAATCTTTGATGTAAACGTATAAGAGATGGAAACTTTACAGTAGGACAGTGCGCTCTCACAAAGTTTCCACTTTTAAGGTCAACTGGCTCCACAAAACTAAAGTCCGAAGATGATAAGGCAGGCAGGAATTGAATTTTCTTACAAACGTTCAAAAGATCGGGTCTATTAGTACATTTTACAGTAAATGTCGATCGCCGGCCCGTGTCTGATCACAGCGGGAATATGATTAGCAGGTGATGGTGTATCAGCTTGTACAGGAGAGGGTGAAAGTAGTGTCAATGGTGTCACCACCGAAGTGGACCACCCGCTCGGCCCTTGTTCAGCTAGCGAGACGGCCTGTTCCCATGTGCCGAAATTACAGCAGGCACTATATTTCCCATCTCCTGCTGTACGACATGGATGCCATCACCCAATAACCCGCTGGTCAAAGTGCTGGTAGACCTCTGAGCAGTCTTACATCTACCTGCATGTATTTTCTTTTTCTTCATCTGATTTAATTGCTCCAGTGCGATCTTGGTAGAATTAAGGATGCATTTTTGCTGACAATGGTAATTTCCGATGAGCAGCTTGCTTTCACAGTATTGCACGTTCAGCCAAATGTTGTTTCCTTCTTGTTATATGGATAGTAAGATCAGAATGTTCATCTTCCTGAGACTTTTTGTCCGTGGAAACGAGATTTGCATCTTGTGTAAAACTTGCATTTGGTGAGACAACTGTCGCCGCTGGGATACATCGACAGAGAGTTCCCACACCTTGAAGTCGTTGGTCAAGTGAGGTCATTGTTTTACCCTGCTTCTGGACCTTGCCAATATGACTCCACAACATTTGAGCAAAATCTTAACAGCAAAATGGACTATACCCTCAGTGGATTTATTGCTGTTGTTAGAATCTATTGTGCTACTTTTGCAAGTTCTGTTCAAACCTTCGTCTGAGTTTCTGGCTGACACCTGCATAGAACCTGAAAAGAGATTCGGTGAGGTGGACAACCGCTGAGAAATTTCATGGGAAACCTGCAGGATAGTATACAATGAGGCAGTTGTAGCATCAGTGCTTGGGGCCTTGGACTCAAAACGCTGGGAAATGACCTGAGAAACCAAGGCACTCGGGTGCATCATTACAGTTATAATTTCGTTACTTGTGGCCTGAGGCTCGGGGCCTTACTCAGGCGATGCTGTCGTGATACACGCTGCTGCAGCTTCTTGCAAAGATTAGTATAGCGTTAGTAGTGAATTATTGTCAATATCGCCTAAATCGGAATTTGAATCATGCAGAGAAACCGCCAGATTACCAGCAACGTCCTTCTTTTTAGCAGTTTTGGCAATACCCCATGAAGGATGATAGGAGTCAGTGATTTTTATTGAAGCAGACTTGTTTACTTGTTTGTTCATGTTCCCGGCAGCCGCAGAACAGTCAGTACTCTGGCAGTCTCTAAGCAAATCGTTTCCGTGTCTGTATCATCATGCCGTATTGGCGCCTTTCCGTAGGGCTTGCCTTTTCTGATGATGTGTGTCCGGGGTTTATTAGTTATTTTTCCTGGAATTTTTCATATTACACTCAGCGGAATTCAACATAGTAGATGGTAACGGAGAAAGCGCGAGGAAGGCAGTTCATATGGTTTGGATTGAAGTATGGAGGAAAGGAAGGGGAGGGGGTGGAGAAGAGTGGGAAACTGTTAGTGTGGGATAGGCGACTGCTCAACCAGGGCAAAAACAACGCACAAGTGTTTCGTGTTGGTATCAAGGACGATGGAAATATTACCTTGATATAGTTTGTTTAGGATAGTTGGTACTCCTTACTTCCGTACTCCCGAACACCAGAACACACTCCGCCCTACACTGCCAGCACACTAGTGCATTTACTTCCATGATTTCTATTGATTATTTAATGAGATATGCTGAGGAGATTTTGAAGAAGGGCTTTGAGATGATCCCTTTACAAACCATTGAGGCTGACCTAGAAGCGGATCCTTCTTGGTCCCTTAAGGGATTGAATAATTAGAAAATAGTAAAAACGAAATCTACCCATCAGATTGGTCAGCTTGAGAACACTCTAAAGAATGTAAAATGTATGTATAAGGGGGAGTATTGTAGATGGCTTCTGGCGATTTTGACAAAGACGAACTGAAGTCAGACCTATAGTCCTTATGTTGTAGTGAACAATAAGGTAAATCTATTGTTGTGAAATTCACAGGTTTTCAGTCTTTTTTGCATGAGAAGGAGGGTGGAGATTCGCTGTTGAAATCCGACATTTTCTGCCTACAAGAGACCTGGCTATCAGAGGCTGGCTAGTAAAAAGGCCTTGGGGAGACCATCTGGTGGGGATAGATCAGGCCTATCAGTCATTGAATTCCTGCCACTGGTATGTAATAAGAATGCCTTAGCACAGTAATAGTGGATCAGAGTCCTGAAAGTCATTTTGAAGTACTCTTAATCAATATATATGATCGGCCGGGTGAAAACAATACCAGAATGCCACTGTTTTACATTGAGGAGGTATTAAATACCTAAGGCCTCATTATAAGGGTGGCGCTCCCGGAATGAAGGGGGCCGGTACGGGACCGGCCCCCTTCATTCCCGGAGCGCCGATTACGAGCTTCAGGTGTGCTTTCCGGGTAGGGGAAGAGGGAGGCAATAACGGGCCAGATGTAACCTGCCCTTGTTACCTCCCGCCCCTTTCCCATTGAGCCCTATGGGGGCTCAAATGGTAATGGGGATGGGTTCCTGCAAGGAGGAATTACCGGGTCCTCCTATGTCAGAGTAACCCGGCAAGTCCCCATTGCAGGAACCCGGTAATGGAGCCCGGAACGGAGGCAGACATGGAGCTAATAGCTCCATGGCTACCTCCATTCTTGTAATGAGGCCCCTAGTTGCATGATGTTGTGAAGCATTATGTTATAATGGCTGGGGATTGTAATATGAAATGTATTGATATTGATGTGTGTTATTCTGATCTTCCTTTAGATGCGTTCAGAAATGGTACCAACTGGTCAGTTTTTCTGGATGGTTGGAACTTGAAATGTATAAATCCAGTGGGGATAAAATCCTGAGGAAAAACAGGATGAAATCTTAACATGCTATAGGGGTTCACAGAAATCGAAAATTGACTATATATTTATCTCTCAGGACCTTGGGAACTTTGTTGATGGGCATAGCCAGGTAGTCATGGATCTGAGTGATCATATAGTTCTATGTTGTGTGATGAATCGTGCAGAATCCTCACAGAATGCCTTCCTAAAGTCTCCTCCCCGGTGGCATGGGGAAGGCAGCCACTACCTGATCCTAACCCTGGGGGTGGTATGAGCCTGGTGCATCACCTGGGAGGAGAAGGCCCCCACAGGAACAGGAGAATTCCATTAGGAGAGATGCAGTATTTGTCTTCTTCAGAGAGGGAGATGTCTATGGTGCCAGAATATTTAATGGCTTGTTGTCAGAGTAAGACTTCCCTTCACAAAGCTACCCACATTGAGGGTAGTGAAACCTCTGGTGATCAACACGGAAATTAAATATTTGGGAATCAGAATCTTGACACTGTGGCTTATGATAAATATAATTCTTCCTTAAATCTGAATCAACCATTAAAACCTCTAAAAGCCTTCCTTAAGGATGTATTCAATAAACAATGTAAATACAATAAAGATGAAGTTTATAGGTATGAAGGAAAAGGTAATCAGAACATTGGGGACTTCAAGTCCCACAATGCCCTGAGTACTCGGATGAGGAAGAGGCACTAAACTACAGTATGCACTCTAGTGGTTCTAGTGACCCTCGCCTGAGCGGGATTTTTTAATATATAAGGCCCCCTCAGATGAAGGCCATTAGAACCAGAAGGTGCGGTTGCAGAAACCACCTGTCACTGTTGTAACAGCAGAGGAAGAGAGAAAACTAAGCCGCTGGAGGCACCCTGCTAGCATGTGTCCCAATAATATGCAAAAATAAGGTAAACCCCGGTCAGGGGAATGAGACCAGGAGATGAGTTGCAAAGATAATAAAGTTTATATAATCATAAAAATTGCCATCAAAGAACTCTGCTGCCCGAGAGCACTCTGCTGAAACATCACACGGGCACCACATTAAAAGAGCACACAGCATCACTGATGACAACATTCTAGCATCGGATTGGAGAGGGGCCTATAAAACAGTTGATACTATAAGGGAAACAAGATGACGATTGGCCGCCGTCTCTCAGTTGCTCCTGGCACACGTGGGTCAGCTGGGCTCATCTCCGTGGTGTGAAGATCAGGGCAAGGGAACAATACATCTATCTAACTAAACTAAACAACAGGAACTGATAATGCAGAAATAATGGCACACATAAAATCTTGCATGAACATGAGCTAATATATTGCCATTTTAACCTCTACCCTTTGGATTCTCTTTGATACCGCAATCTCTGCACCCAGGGGCCCACCCCAAAGATTTCATTTGGCCTGCTTGGGTCCTCATGATATAGGTAGACGTGTGTTGCTTTTTGGGGGAATATATTACTACATAGGATTAAGGCAGTGATGAGAGTCCTGGAGTGATCGGGCGTGGGAGGGTCAGATGGGTATCAGCTTGAAAGGAACTGGGGGGGCGGAGCTGGTGAGCTCTGGCTGGCAGGGTGGGGGTTGAGAGAGCACGGGCAGTTTAGTGGAGATGAATGGGCACTTGGGCTTATGACTTGTCACTGTCTCACGCTCTCCGCAGAGCACATTCTTTCGGAAATTATACTATGGGATTGTAACAAGGTATGCTGGCTTCCGTGAGAACTGGCAAGGGGGAGGCGATGGTGTGAGCTGGCTGTGCATGGCGCTGGGGACTGGAGAGCTGCATTTTTTACAGAGAGATGGACTTTTAGGCCTAGTAAAAAAGATAGCGTTGGGCCTAGTTCAAAATGGCTTCCTATGGCGGAGCGGGGGGCTACAGTGTATGTGTTATTTTCTATGGGATGTGGTGCAACAGAATGCCGCGGGGGGTGGCTATACCTAACCCCTTGGTTATTACATATGTTCTGTTTCTGGAGTGATGCAAGGGGGGGCAAGGATCGTCTCCTTCCCAACACCGCCACTACCTTTAAAGTGGATGTTTGTCCTGAGAGGGTCTACAAGGTTGAAGAACTTGATTGCAGAGGTTGTGCAGCGGGAAGCGGCGTTGCAGCAGGCTTTCCCCCTGGACAGAGAGTCTCTCCTGTTTGCATGCAGTGTCCCAGTGGCTGGCGATCATCTGTGTACATCAGAAGTGAGGAAAGTTCCTTTCCTGTTCAGCATGGGCAGCAGAAACACAGAAACAGTCTGCCGTGCAGGAGGCGGCAGAGAAAACAGAATGAACAGTGGCAGCGGATCGAACCGACGCGTGCGCAAAAACCGGTGATTTTACCATTGTTGGGTAATCCTGGTACGCTCCGTAATCGACCGCTTGCCACTGACAATTCTTTTTAATACCAAACTAAAATAAGGAAGGTACATTGGCGTAATAAGAACCTCGTCAAAAGACCAAAAGAGAAAGGTTACAATCATTACTATCCAAACCAACATTATTGCCAAAGTAAAGAAGGGGCAATACTGAAGCAAGCTAAACATAACCAACATTGCCAAAGTAAAGAGAGGGCAATACCTCACAAAGCATATAAATCCCAATAGCAAAATAACAAGAGAAAATGATTGTAGAAAGATTGTACCCATTATTGCCATAGAAAGGAAGAGCCAATATTTAAGCAAGACATCAACAAGCATTGCTCAAGTCAAAGACGGGCAACTGTAATAAAGAAACATTGTTAACAGTAATTTGATGTGAAAGTGGGAAAACAACAGTGGCAGGAGAAAATCCCTCCTGAAAGAGAGTGGAGGAGAGGGACCTAACCTGCATTGCGAGTGGTAAATACAATAGTGGAAAAAATAGCACCAATGTGTATCATGTTTTCCTAGAAGGAGTTGTGAATTTTGATGCTGATGAAAGTCAAAGACTTTTCCAAAAGGTCTGAAGTGGACCATACCACAAAATACTTGTAGTAGTGTTGGGAGCTTTTGTCCTGGCAGGTGAGTATACCAAGATATGGACCTTTTAGTGGTAGTTCTGGCAGGTTAGTGGACTAGGAAGAAATCATTGAAGTACTGCATTGTGGTTGAAGATTGAGAAGAAGTGGTAAAGTAACTAAAGTGTTTCATGAATTGTTGTGGAATCATCCTAACAAAACATTGTTGTTGATACAGAAAAATTGTGAAAGTGTTTTGTTTCTTAAGAAGAAGAAGTTGTGTTGAACTCTTTGCTATAAGTGGAGAGATAAAGGGCCTCATTACGACCCAGGCGCTAAGTGTTTAACGGCGCCGTAAAAGGCTGCAGCGCCTTTAAACACTTAGCGCCTAATTACGAGGTCCCTTCGCGGGACCCGACCTTAACGGCTGGTTTTTCCAGCCGTTGAAGTAGGGACCCGCAAAGGGACTTTGGTGCTAATAATGGTACCGCAATTTGCGGTACCGTTATTAGCGCCTTGCCATTCCCATTGAGCCCTATGGGGCAAAAATGGGAATGGGGAAGTGCCATGGTGGCCAGGGGCGAAGGAGACACATAAAATCTGGGGGGGACAGGGGACATCTTGGGGACTTTGCTTTATTTATTTATTTATTGTGTTTTAGTCAAAAAACTGGACTTTTCCCAAAATTAGAATTAAAATAGCAGTACGTATTAAATTACAAAGATCACTGTATAAAACAAGAGAAAAGAAGAAAAGAGAACAGAAGAAAATTAAAGGATGCAGCAGCAAAGAACATGTCTTTGTATGTTGCATTTCTGGATTTATCATCTGGCTATGACTATGAGCTCATGGTAAGAGAGAGGAAATAACAATTACTTCCAGTGGGCCACCGCTAGGACGCCAGCTGGTTAAGAGGCAGATCACCTGTAAGTGGACTCCTGCCAAATAAAGGAGTTGCAGCCTTTTCTACCAACTGCAAGTTGCTACTTTTTGTATGTGGGGCAAGGAGACATGTGTGTCTCTTGGAATGGAAGGATGGGGGTTTCAAAGAAAGAGGAAATCTTGTTTGTACCTCTGAGAAAGCCCTGTTATGGGAGTAGAGGGACCAGGTGTGTGATGTTGCTGCTTTGATTGTCCTCGGGGGGGGGGGGGGGGGATACAGCAAACAAGGAGGATGAGCGATTGCAAGCCCACTGCCTTATAAGCACTCCCCAGGTGCGCGGCCGGATGTGTCGACCCGGGGGATTCCTAGTAGGTGGGGTGTATTTGGACCCAGGGGGGTGGACAGAGGGTCAGCCCACTATGTGCCTCTCACGATGAGTCTGGTCCTTTTTATTACATCTCATGCTGGCTTCAGAGCCTAGCCTTTCTTTGCCTTTGTTATTCTGAATGCAGAGCTGGACTCTGTTCCTTTCTCGTTTAACGTTTGCTGCAAAGCCTGATCTATTTGGTTCTCTCATATGTTACTAGGACGGCAGAGCATGGGTCCTCTGCCTTGTTACACTATTCAAAGAGCCCTTCTGGCCTTTCTTTGCCTCTCCATTGTCTCACTGCTTGCTTGGTTAATACATAACTCCTTGCTTGAACACTCAACATATTCTCCATAACACAGCAATGGCAGATGCAGTCTGTCTTAACTTCTATTTGTTCTGTGTCTTGAATTGGCCTCTTATTTCCGCTTTTTTGTCTGCAGGGGAAAGGCATTTGCCAGTCACTGCCATGATCGTTCTACCTGGCCATAAGAGGACAACAGCTAGCCAATATTGGAAGAACATGGGCATATTATGCCAGAGGCTGGCAACTGCCTTCCTAATGCCTACACAAGAGACACAACTCTTGCCTTTGTTTCTAACAGTAATTCAGTGGATGAGGAAATGCGAGAAAACACATATTTCTTATAAATGAAGGGGGTGATGTCACACTTGGTTAAGACATTTTGATCACGCCAGGAGCTAATTTCCAGCTGCAATTAAGCAATTACATTTTAGACTCCTGGTTTTAAATAACGTTAGTATCACCTGGAAAGCACAGAGGTTGCTCAACAGGGTTCCCGGAGCACAAGGGGTACCCTACTCGTGGGCATGGATGATTGGAGGACATTCTTGCCCTGATTTGGAGCCTGGCCCCTACAGCCATGATGGGGGAGAGGCCTATTAGTTTTGGTTGTACGTACCCTTTGAGGGTGGACAGACATTGCCTCCTGCTTTAGCCCACTAACAGCTCTGCTTTGCAACTTTATCACACATACCTGTCAGGTGGCATGTAACTCAATGCTACTAATGTTATCAGCCTCAGAAGTCTGGAATCCTTTGCCACACCAACTAGGGTACAGGCTTGCCACCTGAGACTTACCCATGTCTGAGTCTGCATCTGTCGCCCTGTGGGGAAGACGCACACAGAAAGAGCAGGGTACAGGGCCCTTGTGGGTTTTTCACACTTCTTCCTCGGGATGGTACAATTCACTCCGCAGAGAAAGTGGCACATGCTGGGCAACATTCTCCCACTTTGACAATGTCACCCAAAGAGCGAAATTGGCCATTTGAAATACCTCTGTCGACTTATTATTGCGCAATCCACACTGATGGGTTTAAGCCCCTGCTTAACGCGAGATGGCAATTAAGGGCATTTGCCAACGCACTCAAGAAGCACAGGACACCCACTTACCAGCGACATGCCATGCTCACTCATTCTGATCACGAATTGCCATTTATCTGGGGTCATGTTAAATGTATTTATTTATTTATTACATGTGTAATATCACGCAAAACCCCCAAGCATCAAGGCGCAAAGTAAACTGCATGGAGTGGACCATTTCCATTGGTGCACGTTTTTACTTTTCCGCCACAAAATGGAAGATTTTATCGTAAAAGGCAGGTGAAATCACATTGTTTTTCCACTTTGTAAGAGTGTAAATACCTCGCACAATTAGCGATTGCTGGCTGAATTGACAATGGCTTGCTCTGGACTCCGCCCAGTTTTACCAGGTTTAATTTCCAAGCAGATCCCAGAGGAATCCCTTTCCTTATTTCCAGCAAGAGAATCCATGCTGGCAGTAAGGCCGCATTTGTCTGGTGGAGCGGGAAATACAGGGGGTCCTGGTGTGTCCACTCGGCTCCCGAACTCCACCCAGAAAATGCACGAAAATCTGGCCAATTAGAAAAAGCGACAGTAGTAGTGTTTTCCACCACTTTTTCTGAACCAATTGACCTGGAAAAGGCTGTGTTTCATCGGAAGCTGAATGCATTCACTCTGCCTATTATCCCACCGGAAGATTAAGACAGGTGCTGAACACAGCTGTTACATATTCCTGTGCACAATCTGCATTTGGAGCATTAACTAACTGAGCTACCTTACAAATGATATATCTCCTCTGGGGCTTTACCGTCTTAACCACTTAACTGCCATGGGTATTTCCCCCCAGTGCCAAGGCCTTTTTTGATGATTTCGGTATGTCGCCATTCAATCCCTTGTAACTTCTTTGTTACATGAGATATCTCGGCCAAAGTTGGCCCCTTTTTCCCACATGTAGGCGATCATAATGCCACCCAGGAATCCTAGTTTGCTGTAGGGGGGGAGGGGGGGAGAGAAAATGACCAAAAAGGAGAACATTTGGGGTTTTTCAGAAAATGCCAATAAAATGTTGTACAAAGAATCCTGTGGTGTTTTCCTTGTAAGAGCTAGGAACAAATGGTTTACTGTGCTGGATTTGCCATTTTCCAGGCTTTCAAGAACAGATTGAGTGGAAACCAAAATAACATGAATATGCTAATCAGCCGTTTTGTGAGAGGTAGGTGATGTTGGCGTTTTTTGTCGAATAGGACATGCGTGGATGGAATGGAAGAAAAGGGTAGGAAAGATGAATGGGAAGCCAGAAAGGCATACATTTCTGAAAAGTAGACGATGTTCCAAGTTTAGGAAGGGGTGATTTGCGCAGGTCAGGCAACAACTATGTAGGGAAAGATTCCATAGTTTGGGGGGAAATCGGGAAAATGACAGAAAAAAAAACACAATTTCCACACATTTCACTCTGGTCGCACGGCCTACCTTCCCGCGTTCCCACAGGTTTCCCAACAAAAACAATCCCTCACATGTGTGGGTGCACCTACCTGGGTGCAAAGGGAAAAACCTAAAACACTGGTAACCCCAAGTCTTTTTGTACAGTAGATTTTCAGGAATTTTGGACAACCTACAGATTTGGGCCTAGGGTGTCGAAGCCACAAAGGAAAACAGGGAACCCCATGCATTTCCGAAAAGAAGACACGCGTGGGAATCCACAGAGGTCTGACTTGCGCAAATTTCCCCATAATTTATGACCCACAATCCATGACAAAGTCTGAAATTTGGTGGAAAAAACACAATTTTCACTTTGTCTGGGATTGTGGGTAATACATTCTGGGGAGATTTGCGCAAGTCAGACCTCTGTGGATTCCCACTGGTGTCTTCTTTTTGGAAACACATGGGGTACCCTGTTTTCCTTCTTGGCTTCGACACCCTAGGCCCAAATCTGTAGGTTGTCTCCCCAAACCCTTTGGGGTTACCAGTGGTTTAGCCTTTTCCCTTTGCGCCCAGGTAGATGCACCCACACATGTGAGGTACCGTTTACGTCAGGACACCTGTGGGAACGTGGGAAGGTAGGACATGTGGTGTTGGTGGCGTGTTTCAGTGGATGGTAAGAGGGAAATGTCTGAAAATGTTAGTTTTTTAACCAAATTTCAGACTTTGCCAGGGATTGTGGCTAATACATTCTAGGGCGATTTGCGCAAGTCAGACCTCTGTGGATTCCCACGGGTGTCCTCTTTTTGGAAATGCATGGGGTTCCCTGTTTTTCTTGGTGGCTTCGACACCCTAGGCCCAAATCTGTATGCTGTCCACATGAGCAAAATCTGCTCTGCCGAAAGGCTTGAGGTTACCAATGGGTTAGCCTTTTCCCTTTGCGCCCAGGTAGGTGCACCCACACATGTGAGTTACCGTTTTTGTCGGGACACCTGTGGGAATGCAGGATGATAGGACATGTGTTGTTGGCGGCATGTTTCAGTGGGTGGCCAGAGTGAAATGTCTGAAAAAAATGTTTGCACCAAATTTCAGAGACATTTCCCTCTGCCCACCCACCGAAACACGCCGCCAACAACAGATGTCCTACCTTCCCGCGTTCCCACAGGTGTCCCAACGAAAACGGTACCTCACATGTGTGGTTCCACCTACCTCGGCAAAAAGGGAAAAGGCTAACCCACTGATAACCCCAAGCCTTTCGGCAAAGCAGATTTTGCTTATGGGGACAACCTACAGATTTGGGCTTAGGGTGTCGAAGCCACCAAGGAAAACAGAGAACTCCATGCATTTCCGAAAAGAAGACACCTGTGGGCACCCCCCTTTCCACTAAAAACATTCATGGTGGTTTAGTGACCCCCACACCCACTCAAAACAAGTTATCATTTCTTTTGTTTTGTTTTTGTTTTGCCTCTTTCCTAGGGTTAGATTGTGCTAGCAATCTGCCCCCAGGGAGGGCTACATGAGATGCCCCCCATCCATTTGGGGTAGGGGGGAGAGGGCCTCCCACCTTTCAACTAAAAACATCCATGGTGGTTCAGTGGCCCCCCACACCCACCCAAAACAAGTTATAATTTGTTTTATTATTGTTTTGCCCCTTTACTAGGGGCAGATGGGCACATGTGTGTGGCCATCTGTCCCCGGGGGAGGGGCAAAACATACTGCCCCAGGCTTGGGGGTGGCTCTGCCAATATTTGCAGTGGCCTCCTCCCACCCCAAATGGATGGGGGCATCTCATGTACCCCTTCCTAGCAGCAGAAACAGCCCCCAGGGAAGGCTACATAAGGTGCCCCCATCCACTTAGGTGGGGGGAGGGCCACCCCTCCTTTCAAACACAAAAAATCTTGCTGGTCTAGTGGGCCCTCCCTGCTCCCACCCAAAACAAGTTATAATATATATATTTTTGTTTTGTCCTCCCTAGGGGCAGATGGGCACATGTGTGTGGCCATCTGCCCCCTGGGGGGGTCAAAACATACTGCCCCAGGCTTGGGAGGGGTGGCTCTGCCAATATTTGCAGTGGCATCCCCCCACCCCAAATGGATGGGGGGCATCTCATGTACCCCTTCCTGGGGCAGAAATCTGCCCCCAGGGAGGGCTACATAAGGTGCCCCCATCCACTTAGGGAGGGGGCGAGAGGGCCATCCCCCTTGCAAAAATCCCTGGTGGCTAGTGGTCCCACCCACACCCACCCCACCCAAAATTACATTTAAAAACATCTATATATTTTTTTTGTTTGCCCCCTTTCACTGGGGGCAGATGATCACCCATCTGCCCCCAGGGTATTGCCCTCATGCTTTGGGGGGCAGGAGGGGAGACGGCAGCTTACATAGTAAGCAGCCCCTCCCCCACTTCAAAAACAAATCCCTGCACAACACACCAAACACATATTCTGGGGGGGATAAATGACATTACATCCCCCCCACTTAAAATTGTTGGGGGGATTAGTCCCCACTGTCCCCCCCATGTCCTACGCTCATGATGGTGGCATGGGGAATTACCGCCCCACCAATCTCGGAATGGGGTGGTAATTCCCCATTCCGCCATGGCGGACACTGGCATGGACCATGGTGCTAAGGCCCAAAGACTTGTCATCTAGTTGAAGTGAAAGACTTGTCGTATAGTTGAACTGTTGGTTAAAGTTTAAGGGAAAGACATTTCGAGCAAGAATAACTTTATGATCAGAAATTGGCTACAAAACGAACTTGCTTATTTGAGCTTCTGATTGAAAATCCTGTGGATGGGAGCCGACTCAGGTTACAAGGATACACGGTTATTAGGTTTATATTGAACTTGTTATAATTGAATTGCCATACATTCCCTTTATGAGTTTGATGTATGTATAAGTGTGAGATACATATTCCTTTTATTAGAGTGTTTTCCTTTGGTTTATTTTGATAGGCAGGAAAAACCTTGTTAGGTTAGGGATAGTGAGGCATTTATCAAACCATTATGTGGTAAATGTTTTTCACAAGAAGCCATTTTTATTACCAAGTTGTCCACCTGTCATTTCTGACTCCTCACAGTTGTCAACTAAAAATTGTCTGACAACACAGAAACAAACTAATATTAGGTCTAATGGAAGGCATGGTGCAGAAAAATCATATAAGATGGGGAGGTTGCAAAGTGAACACATTTAATGATGCTTTTTGAGTCTGTTGGAAAAGGAGATTCATTTAGGGGCTCCAGTAGATTTTGGTTGGGAAGGAAAAATGTAGAATATTATGTCTAAAATCAATTGGGCTATGGATTTAGAACGAGTGAGGGGAGCCAAATTTGTGCTGAATAATAATGGGAACACTATAGTATTTGATCTGCATATTGTCAGAATAAAAGGAACATTCTTAGAGCAGAGATTCGTTATGTGAAAAATGTATATAAATGTGATGAGATAAAAAGCAGAATAATTAGAAATCTGCAGACCAAATATAACAATTTAATTTGATTGCACAGACAATCTGAGTGCTGCGCGTAATGGATTTTGACTTTTGAAACAATGTCTGGGGGGAGGGGTCAAAGATTCTGCCATTACGTTAACACATTCATGACTAAGAGAAATTGAATGATGGTTAATCCAATTCCAGAAGCTGAGTGGGTTAGACATTTCAGGAATCTGTATTATACAGAGGAGACTAAAATCGATCATCCACCAGAGTGGAGAGAGGAATATAGAAAAGTTGACAAAAAGGGTCATTGGTTTGCATTTAATGAAGAGGACATATATAGACGTATTTGAAAACTTAAGTCCTCAAGAGCAACACGGATAGTATTCCAAATATAGTGATGAAGGGTCATCCTCAGCGTTGGGCCAGGATCTTATATAGCCTGGTCCTGGACATATTTAAAACAAAATTGATTCACTCAGCTAGGAAGAAGGCACGTCTAATTTAAAACAGGAGTAAGAATGGACCCTAGCAATTACAGGTTGATTGTGCTGATGGATGTGATGTCTAATCTGAGACAGGCATTGTATCAAGAGAGACACAGACTCAAAAGGTAAAAGTTTCAAAAACCTTTATTTAATAAAGTTCTGGGGTTGTTGTAATACCTAACTGGCCATAACTCTAAAGGGGTTGTTCCCTCAACTGATGTTTCAAAGGGCCATCGATGTCAGAAAGTCCAAAACCAAAAACTGTCTGTGTCTAAACCTATGCTTGCCCCCACTCTTTGACAAAATGTGATAGGAAATCTTCTTAAAGAAAAAATAGTGTTTCAAGAAAAAGGAAATGGAAACCACAGCTGGTTTCAGGTAGTCATACCAATAGGCGTAGTTCTGTCAGTGCAAGATAGTTCAATTCAAAAGGAGAGCCCTTGTAACAATCCATGCAAGGCTCTTGCAGCAAACCAACAACACTGTCTCTGGGTCTCTTGAGGTTCCCTTCCCCAAGCTCGGACTCCTCTGGTTCCAAACAAAAATACACAATTCTTGTCAGGCCTCTCAGGGTTCCCTAACCCAAGTCTAGGCTCCTCTATACAAAGTTCAACAATGTCTCTTGTAAAATTCTTGTTAGGCCACTCAGGGTTCCCTTCCCCAAGCCTAGGCCCCCTTCGTCTTCAAACAAACAAAGTTCTCCTGGTTAGGATGTACCTTTCACTGTACAGTTCTTATATGTGAGTGGTATCTGAGACTTTCAAAAATGTTGAGCTCTTTGCTCCTCCCAGGCGTGACCACTCTGACTTCAAACCCTTCTTCTTACTCTCTGTACCTTTCTTCTGGCACCTTTTCCCTTCTATTCCTCTTTCACCCTGTTCTTTTCTACTTCACTGTGCCTCCTGCATGCCTTCTTTTCTATTTTGCACACTTGCACTCTCTTTTCATCTTGCTGTGCTTCTTGCACACTTCACTTGTCTTTATCGTGCCCCCGGCACCCTCTGTTCTTTTGGTTGTGCACCTTTGCACCTTCTTTTCAGTTTGTCATGCCATTTGCACTTTCCTATTTCCACCTTTGGGTCCCACCTACCCTCTTTTCGCTTTCTCTCACTTTTACTTTCACTTGTCCAGTCTGTCGGGTCACTCGCACCCTCTTTCCTGTTTGGGGTCACTCGCACCCTCTCTTTTCTCTTACATTCCTTAAGGTTCACCTTCCTCTTATCTCTCTTTACCTCTGTGCCACTAGCGTATCTTTCTTACTTACCTTCTGCTCTCTTTACTTTCTCTCTTGCTTTCAGCTTTCTTTACCTTTGTGCCGCTTGCAAATCTTGTCTGTTTTCACTCCCGCTCCAGCCACCTTCATGCTCCTGAGTTTCTCTCTTCACTGTCACGAAACTCACTGGGTAGCGTGACGCTGTCAAAGAGTCTCCTCAGAATACACTGGGTCGAGGTCAGGATCTCACCACCTGCCCTTCAGACAATGTTGGGACAAAGCACCTTTCTGGACTCAGCCAGAAGGTCACAGTCTGCCTCACTTTGGCTCTCAGGAGACACGGCTCCTCAGCCATGCTGCAGCCCCTCAAACACACTGGGCTAGCATTGCGGAATGCCACTCCCCTCCAGACTCTCCAGGCTTTTCTTCCTGCCTCTTCATGCACCTTTGCTCCTCTGGTCCAGTCGGCATCCCCATCTCGCTCATTGCTTCTGGCAAAACCACTCCTTTTGTAAAGAGCCAATTGGAGTCAGGTGTGCACATTTGGGCTAGAGTTCCTGATCTTGCCTGGCTGTATTAAAGGGACAACCTAATGGTAGGTTGTAGTAGTCCATGTCCTGCCTCTTACTGCTTTTCCTATGGGTAATCCTCATTGTGCTTAGCTGTATCTTCTTCTTCTCTGTATTTGTTGGAAATGGGGAGCAGGAGATGGGGTGTGACTGGAAATACCCCATCGAGGCTGAAGGAGAGTGGTTTAGGGTATAATTGGGAAAGGGGGGAATCGCCTGCTTCGCCCTTGGGTATTCTCCTCCCAATCCTCTGTGACCCTCCACTCACTTGCCCACTCTCAGGGGCGGGTTCCAAAATCGATGGCCCATCCCTGGCCATCTGAATGGAGGATCCCGTGGAGTAGGTGGGAGAATACCATCAGGTTTCTCACACTAAGATATTTGCACTATGCCTTCTGGAAAAATGCAATGAATGGCCTAAAGAACTTAGTTTGATTCCCTAACAAGAAACAGGGTTTTGAAAAGATATGGGCTGTCCTCACAATATCTGGGCACAGACATATCTTTTAAGACACACGCTGGTTAAGGATGATGTCAATTTATACATCTGTTCTATAGACTACCCCATGGCATCTGACTCAATGTCCAGACTTTTGCTAGGGGAAGAAATGTGGAGACTTGGCTATAATCCCGAACTTTTAAGTTTGATAAAGCAGCTACGGCTCAATGAGGGAGGTAAGGTCTCAGCAGATATTGGTACTAACAGGGGTCTGAGGGGGTCAAACAGGGGTGTGTTTTGGCCCCCCTGTTATTCAAGTTATTAGATTGTGATATGCAATTAAGTCTGAAAAATGCAACAACTTCCCCCCTAAACTGGGTAGGGATCCTGATATGATATGATGTGATATGGCATTTATAACGTGCCTATACACAAGTGTTTCAAGGCACGACTTGTGTCGTGGGTCTCCTACGCAGATGATACCCTTGTACTTGATAGGACTGCCATAGGCCTATAGAGAAGTATACATGATCTGGAAAAATATTCGAAAGATAATGGTCTAACTATCAATGGGGGAAAACCAAAGTGATGGTAATTGAAAAGAGAGGAGGGTGAAAAAAGAAATGCGTCTGGGAATGTAATGGAGACCCAATAGAGGTGGTACAGGACTACATCTACATTGGACTACCTATTATCCATAAACTGAAGAGTTATTATCCATAAACTGAAGAGGGAGGTTTTTGGTTATTTTAAAGAAATTATTATATGAAAAAAGTAAGACGGATAAGGGTGTATGTTTATCTGTTATAAAGGAAGATACTCCATGGAAGGGCCAATTAAGCTTTATAAAACCTGCATTGTGCCAGGTATAGCTCACGGATTGGAAGTGTGCCTGGAAAAGGAAGTGAGGTGGCTTCATAGGATTGAGGGTAAAATTTGGAGATTTCTTGTGATCTTCCTTCATGTGTTCCTACAAAAGCTATCCCTTGTGAACTCAGCTGAATATCATTAACAACGGCTTGGAGAATTGCTAGAGGATCTTTGTTTTTAAAAATAATGACTATAGACCCAAATAGAGAATCATTGCTAAGGCATTCTGTCAATATGGCAAGGAATTTCACAAGTAAGACCAGAGTGTTCAGGTACATAGAAGAGGAAAAAGGGGCCTTCTTTAAGAGCATAGATTTGAAAATAGAAGATGATTTAAATTTGATTCTGGCTACTAGACAATTGAAATTAAAAGCCCGTTTGTGGGATAGATGACAGCTGATAGATAAATTGTCTAACAAAGCGAAGTTTAGAGATTATGTGATGCAAAGCTTCCCTTTTCCATCTCGGTTCTCCTATCTTATTAAATTTCAATATGTGGCAAATAGAAATGTCATAATGAGGATGCGATTCAATCAACTAGAAACGCATTACATAGCTGGTGCCTGGCAGGGCATTCCACATGAAACAATAGAACATGCGCATTACATAGCTGGTGCCTGGCAGGGCATTCCACATGCAACAATAGAACATGCGCATTACATAGCTGGTGCCTGGCAGGGCATTCCACATGAAACAATAGAACATGCGCATTACATAGCTGGTGCCTGGCAGGGCATTCCACATGCAACAATAGAACATGCGCATTACGTAGCTGGTGCCTGGCAGGGCATTCCACATGAAACAATAGAACATGCGCATTACGTAGCTGGTGCCTGGCAGGGCATTCCACATGAAACAATAGAACATGCGCATTACGTAGCTGGTGCCTGGCAGGGCATTCCACATGAAACAATAGAACATGCGCATTAGATAGCTGGTGCCTGGCAGGGCATTCCACATGAAACAATAGAACATGCGCATTACATAGCTGGTGCCTGGCAGGGCATTCCACATGAAACAATAGAACATGCGCATTAGATAGCTGGTGCCTGGCAGGGCATTCCACATGAAACAATAGAACATGCGCATTAGATAGCTGGTGCCTGGCAGGGCATTCCACATGCAACAATAGAACATGCGCATTACATAGCTGGTGCCTGGCAGGGCATTCCACATGAAACAATAGAACATGCGCATTACATAGCTGGTGCCTGGCAGGGCATTCCACATGAAACAATAGAACATGCGCATTACATAGCTGGTGCCTGGCAGGGCATTCCACATGAAACAATAGAACATGCGCATTACATAGCTGGTGCCTGGCAGGGCATTCCACATGAAACAATAGAACATGCGCATTACATAGCTGGTGCCTGGCAGGGCATTCCACATGAAACAATAGAACATGCGCATTACATAGCTGGTGCCTGGCAGGGCATTCCACATGAAACAATAGAACATGCGCATTACATAGCTGGTGCCTGGCAGGGCATTCCACATGAAACAATAGAACATGCGCATTACATAGCTGGTGCCTGGCAGGGCATTCCACATGAAACAATAGAACATGCGCATTAGATAGCTGGTGCCTGGCAGGGCATTCCACATGCAACAATAGAACATGCGCATTACATAGCTGGTGCCTGGCAGGGCATTCCACATGAAACAATAGAACATGCGCATTACATAGCTGGTGCCTGGCAGGGCATTCCACATGAAACAATAGAACATGCGCATTACATAGCTGGTGCCTGGCAGGGCATTCCACATGAAACAATAGAACATGCGCATTACATAGCTGGTGCCTGGCAGGGCATTCCACATGAAACAATAGAACATGCGCATTACATAGCTGGTGCCTGGCAGGGCATTCCACATGAAACAATAGAACATGCGCATTACATAGCTGGTGCCTGGCAGGGCATTCCACATGAAACAATAGAACATGCGCATTACATAGCTGGTGCCTGGCAGGGCATTCCACATGAAACAATAGAACATGCGCATTACATAGCTGGTGCCTGGCAGGGCATTCCACATGAAACAATAGAACATGCGCATTACATAGCTGGTGCCTGGCAGGGCATTCCACATGAAACAATAGAACATGCGCATTACATAGCTGGTGCCTGGCAGGGCATTCCACATGAAACAATAGAACATGCGCATTACATAGCTGGTGCCTGGCAGGGCATTCCACATGAAACAATAGAACATGCGCATTACATAGCTGGTGCCTGGCAGGGCATTCCACATGAAACAATAGAACATGCGCATTACATAGCTGGTGCCTGGCAGGGCATTCCACATGAAACAATAGAACATGCGCATTACATAGCTGGTGCCTGGCAGGGCATTCCACATGAAACAATAGAACATGCGCATTACATAGCTGGTGCCTGGCAGGGCATTCCACATGAAACAATAGAACATGCGCATTAGATAGCTGGTGCCTGGCAGGGCATTCCACATGCAACAATAGAACATGCGCATTACATAGCTGGTGCCTGGCAGGGCATTCCACATGAAACAATAGAACATGCGCATTACATAGCTGGTGCCTGGCAGGGCATTCCACATGAAACAATAGAACATGCGCATTACATAGCTGGTGCCTGGCAGGGCATTCCACATGAAACAATAGAACATGCGCATTACATAGCTGGTGCCTGGCAGGGCATTCCACATGAAACAATAGAACATGCGCATTACATAGCTGGTGCCTGGCAGGGCATTCCACATGCAACAATAGAACATGCGCATTACATAGCTGGTGCCTGGCAGGGCATTCCACATGAAACAATAGAACATGCGCATTACATAGCTGGTGCCTGGCAGGGCATTCCACATGAAACAATAGAACATGCGCATTACATAGCTGGTGCCTGGCAGGGCATTCCACATGAAACAATAGAACATGCGCATTACATAGCTGGTGCCTGGCAGGGCATTCCACATGAAACAATAGAACATGCGCATTACATAGCTGGTGCCTGGCAGGGCATTCCACATGAAACAATAGAACATGCGCATTACATAGCTGGTGCCTGGCAGGGCATTCCACATGAAACAATAGAACATGCGCATTACGTAGCTGGTGCCTGGCAGGGCATTCCACATGAAACAATAGAACATGCGCATTACGTAGCTGGTGCCTGGCAGGGCATTCCACATGAAACAATAGAACATGCGCATTACGTAGCTGGTGCCTGGCAGGGCATTCCACATGAAACAATAGAACATGCGCATTACATAGCTGGTGCCTGGCAGGGCATTCCACATGCAACAATAGAACATGCGCATTACATAGCTGGTGCCTGGCAGGGCATTCCACATGAAACAATAGAACATGTTTTAATGAATTGCCCTGAATTAAGATCAAAATATGAACTGGGATATAGTGCATTTGTGAGTAAAGGGAAGAATTTTGGATAAGATCAAATCTGGAGCACAGTTTTCTCTGGTAATTCATTGGTTATTACCACACCAGGGTTTTTTATTTGGAAATCGTTTTAAAAAAGATAATACAATACTTTTTGATAATGGAGTTTTAATGTATCATAATTGGAAATTATATGTTTATTGATGTGTTTTGTACTGTATTTTATATGCATTAAATATGTGTTTAAGGTTTGTAATAAACCAAAATACACAATAAAAAAAGATTTTAAAACGTTATTTAAATACCCCATAACTGCCATTGCATTACCTCATAGCATTTTGATTGTCTGGGATTTCGGCAGTCCTTAGTCTGAACACACATGATGAACAGGGCATTGCATTGCAGGACATATACATTACATGTTGCAACTGTTGGTAGAGATGACTAGTACTGTAAAGTTACATTTAACAGCGCTATGTGTTGGGTGTGGGATGCTGTGTGATTTGCTATGTTAGAGCATATGTAGTTGCTGGCATTTTGATCAAAATTTGTGTTGGGTCAATCAGCTAATATGAGAATTCTGAAAGAAAATGTGAAGCGAAGCATGTATTTACGCAACTATTCATAGAGCAACTGATTGCAGTTGCAGTCTCTGCAATATTTTACAAGCACATCACATGCAACACTGATGCACATTACATGCATATTGGTTAAACATGACATGTTAAAAGTACATTAAAGTGCATGAATAATTGTCAGATTGAAGTTTGGTCATGCAGTTGCAAGTAAATTGCATGTTAAGCCTACAGGACATTTTCAACTGTGCCGGGGCATTTTATGCATATTCAGTAGGGAAAACTTGAATAATTGGACAGATTCCCAAACATGTGTGGTCTACTCGTGGCAAGAGGAACCCCAGTTCCCTTTGCTAGCCAGCCAGTCACTCATGACCTCATCTCAGCACTCCCATAGCTCTCTTAATGGCAATGGCGTCATCATGGACACACTTGTAGAACTACAACCTGGGAATGAGGTCAGGAGAATAATGCGGCCTGGTAAAGGGCCTGGAAAAAGAAATAGCTGAAAAATGATAATTATTCAAAGTCACATCACCCCAAAAGGAATCAGAGTGTGTCTCTCCACCAGCACCATGCAATGCATCCAGCACACGGGTGATGATATGCGATCTGCACTCCTTGACTAAAAGGTCAAAAACTCTACAGGACAACCCACCCTCAACCAAACCAGCAGCACAATGTGCCCCACACCTGCTGCCTTTTCTCCAATCACCCACAACCAGGCCCAAATCCAATGATCATTGTGTTTCAGATGTTAAACTGAACTGAGAGAATACAATCTGTACTGGCCAATACAGTGATGTATTTATGTACCACATACATGGCATTCAAATGCTGCATCTTGAGGTGACCATGAAATGGCATGAGCCCCTTTACAAATTCCCCTAAATATAGAGATAGGTGCATCGTTAAAGTCCTCCCCAGCTTGAATGTGCTACTCTGAGGAGCACTATTGTCTCCACTATCTCGTTAGGGGCTTAGTCTCCACCTCTATCTCTTCCCCTGAGTTCTCACTCTGCCTTTTCCTAAGGCTCATTGCCGGGGAGGTCTAGAGTGTCAATTCATGGGCTGAAGAAGATCTGCCGTGCCAGTTGGTCAGACGTGTCTTTGGACGAATCCAGAAGTTGAGATTTGCAGAGCAGAGAACATGGTTTGAAGAGTGTGTTTTACATGTATTCATTAACGAAAAGATTGTGCACAATAGCGGAAGCCATTATGAACCAGGCATAATACTTTAATTTGTATGTGTTCCACAAGTGGTAGCACGTGAAGTTGCTTGAGAGCTGACGAAGTATGGGCTCTTCTGGGTAACATTCGCAGGACGCAGGATGGGCATTCTGCATTCACTGCAATCCAAGAATGGGATATTTTGGCAGCCTTCTGTGACTGCAGTGTCATAAATCGATACGAGGTGAAATGTAGGCATTTGCCATTTGGACTGGATAACTGGAAATAAGGAGGTATACATGTGTATTCAGTTTGCGAATTTGACTAAAGTATGCTCCAACAACTTTGTTGATTTGTGGGATAGAAGAAATTTAGGAGTTAAGCTTGGTGACACCAAGTATTTAGGCCGCGATCAATGGAAAATCCCAATCCTTCTTCCTGGCAAGAAAACAAATTTCAGGCTAATCTTCCTACACAATCTCTCGAGCTCCATCTATCGTCATGTGGATCTGCCTTGCCTCAACTTCCTGCAGCCAAACACAACCCACAAAGAAAAGAGTAAGTTACTGTTTCATTAAATGGAAGCCCAAATGCACTTTGTTTCTGAAGAACTTACCGGAATCCCTTCAAGAATACTAGAATCCACTATGAACATTAGAATCTCCGAGGAATCCGTGCACATTCTATGAATCCATGTATGGGATTTCATAACTCACCACAAAAGATTCTCCTGTGGGCCCTGAGGTTTCACCCGAATGCATCGAATGAGTCCATTTGGGTTTGCAGATGGGTTTTCAGGGAATGTGCCCGAAAATGATACTGGCCCTCATTACGACCCTGGCGGAAATCGAAAAACGATGGCGGAAATGCAATACCGCCATCGAATAGCGCTCGGTGCGACTATGACCCGTCACCGCAAAGTACGAAGCCATTAGCGACACCGTAGTGAACGCCAACGCTAACTGCACCAAGCACGCGCGCGCGCGCCATGCCAAACCGCAAACACCACCATGGTGCAACGGTACGCCAATTCCGACCCTAGCGGACATGTACCTAACGCCATCAGGCATGGCGGAATGTACCATTCCGCCATGGCGAGAAGTACGGCATCGCGAATCAACCGTAAACGGCCCCACTGAGTGCCTGTACACCGCTCCCTGCCCACAAAGTACAACTCCCTGTAGGTGCAATGAAGCCACAATGCAACCATTGAAATGTACAAGTCACCCATGCATGCCAACGAACAAAAGAAACACAACAGGGGCCAATGGGAGCTGCAGGGCACAGATGGCACGAATACAGAAGCCATCCCAATGGACATGACCACAGTCCCCCACCAAGAAACGCACGCAAACACAGGCACCTGTGACCAGCAATATTCCAAAAACCACATCATTCAACCAGTCCACCTGGCTGACCGGCATCTGTTACACAAAACCCAATCCCCCGCCCCTGAGCATGACAACATTCAAACTGGCATATTGGCAGCCCCCATCCCTGACCTCACTGGGCTTCGTAGGCAAACGCGCACAGCACAGTACCACGCAACTAAACCCCGAAGCTGGAACCCAATGCAGATCTCCTCACAATACATCGCCCCCCAAATAGGCATATGCCACATCACTTGCAAAGAAAAACGCTACACGGGCCAAATCAGAATAGAAATTTATGCACATCAAAATCACCAAGCACATACAGCCATCAGGCCATGAAATCCAAAACACCAATCACCATTGTGGGCTGCTTCCGCAAGAAATGACCAGCCACTACCTGTGTGTCGCCCTGTTCCCCCATGGTACACAGAGCCACATTCACGTACGAAAAGGCAACATGGAAGCGCACAGAACCGCAGGGCCATCCCAATGGGGAGGCACTAGTCCAGCTGAAAGGCCGAAATGTTGCTCCGAGCCACCAGTACTGCGTAAGGGCATGTGGCCCATTGGCGATCGTCCCATAAGATCGTAATGCTGCTCCACTGATTAACACGAAGCAGCAGGTGTCGGGAGTAAAATCCATCTGCAGGAGTGGCATACAGATGGCAGTGGCAAAAGGGGAGGAGATACCTGTCAACCAAAAGAAAAGAAAAAGAACAGAATGGCCATCAGAACCACATTCCAACAACTCACTTCAATGATCACACGAAATCCACAGCCATATGCATGCTAGCCCACTCCAAAGGAACATCACCACCCCAAAACCACTTGCGACTCATAACCATCTATATCGAGGTGCAAACACCATCACAAACGAGTGTCTGAGGGCGCCTCGAGACAGGGAGGGCTCAACAAGGCCAGATGGACGATGGTCCCACTATGGCAGCCCTGCATCACATAGCGTAGGGGAGGCGGATAGATCCCAAGAAGCCCTGTACATGGCAAACTCTGTATCAAATCACCTGCCCATGCATCCATCCATCATTCCCTCATCCCGGGATCAAAATGCCTGAATAATTACTCACATGACATTAGAAACATCCATTGAGTCTGTGCGTTATGCAGCCTGCTAAATCCACAGTGCCCCAGCCCGTAATTCCAGTGTTGTGAAGTAACATGTATTTGGGAACGGACGGCCTCATCGCCCACGTAGCTATTGCGCATCCCAAACTATTCATATCAATCATTGCTCCCTCGCCATGGGCCCTGTCTCAAGGACATAGAACAATAGAACGTTACATTTGCAGTCAGACCTGTGGGCATCTCCTCGCCGCTAGCTGGAAACCGAAAGCGCCGCCCTTCGAATTCCTCATTTGCAACATCACGTCGAAAAGGCATCTGTGGCCGTTTGAAATCACTAATTATCCCATCGAGTGCGGCTGTGTGTGAAAATGGCAACTGCCTTCACCCACGAATGGGACGCCCCGCCCGTCGTTGCAACTCGGTACAGTGATGCATGAGGGCCCACCGTTACTCGAGTACTACGTCCCACTGACCCCTCACAAGTCTGTTCGCGACTGCACAGATAGTATGTGAAACAATGGGACCACAGCAGAATGAACATATCAACCAATCTTACACGGCCATCGGGTACAAATACATGATTGCAATAGCAAGATACAATTCCCCGAATTGCAGCGTTGTGCGCGGGACGTGCTCGGCCAAAGGGGAGAGCAGTTTGCACAGGTGGAATCAATCACCACAGGTGGAGGCCATACAGCCTGAAAACACATAAATTGCACAGCCAGTCTCCTCCCACAACCACACCGAAATGCTACCGGCAGGACTCGCGATGTTGGCCCTGGGGGACCTGATAGCACTGCAAGTGCTCCGACTCCAAGAAGTAGACGAACACCAACTACAACCAGCCGCACGGAGGGGACGCAGGAGGAGGAGGAGGCCAAGGCAGGGCCAGCAAGGCCCACCAGCACAGCCACTACCACCACGCAGGCAGCCCGCAATTCAACGCCTCCGAGCACATCCGTTCAACCTCACTGATGAGCAGATCCACACCCTCTACCGTCTGGACCGGGACACCATAGCCGCCATTGTGGACATGACACAGGCTGACCTTGTCAGCATGATAGATAGCCCAACCGCCATCCCACCCCTACTGAAGGTGGTGTCTGTACTCCACTTCCTGGCCACAGGCACCTACCAGCACACAGTCAGACAGTTGCATGGCATTTCTCAGCCACTGTTCTCACGGACACTATTGCAAGTGCTCGATGCCCTCCTGAAGCACGCAGACGACTACATCTCTCTACCACGCTCGGAGCAGGAAATTACCAACACAAAAGTGGGATTCCATGCACTTGCCGGCATACCGGGTTGCATTGGTGCCATCGACTGCACCCATGTGGAATTGGTCGTCCCACATGCCATGGAGGCCCAGTACCGCAACCGAAAACAATTTCATTCCCTGAATGTACAGATGGTGTGTGACTCCAACAGGATCATTACACATTGTTGTGCCCGATTCCCTGGATCAACCCATGATTCTATGGTCTTGAGGAACTCTACAATACCACGCTACATGGAACGACACGCAGGGAACAGATCCTGGCTACTCGGTGAGTCTCATTACATGCATGATGATGTGGGGTATGTGAATTGTCAATGACCTGCCAGGAAGGGGGGGGGGGTGTGCGTACGTATCAATGGCATTCCACATCATACGTTTCTCGTCCACATACAGGTGATGCTGGATATCCACTGAAGAGATGGCTCCTCACACCAGTCCGGAACCCACGGGACCAGCATGAGGAGGACTACAACCATGCCCACTCACGTACCCGTGTAGTCATAGAACAGGCATTCGGCCTACTGAAGACCCGTTTCCGCTGCCTCAGCAGGTCTGGCGGGGCACTCCTGTACCGCCATGAGAAGGTTGCAAAGATGGTCATGGCATGTGTCATGCTCCACAACATGTGCGTACGTAGAAATGTGCCCATGCCCCCTGACGCAGAACTGCAAGCACCTGATGATGGTCATGATGAGGGTGGGGATGTGGCAGCACCTCATGGAGTCTGCGAGGCACCGGAGGGCCGTGACATTCGTCAGCATCTCATTGATGTATGCTTCTAGCACTCACGCCTGGTGGCTGATACATGGACACGGGACTCGTGGCACTGCGTGTGTCTGGGACATGCACAATATGGACTGTACGCCTATGATGGCCTAGTACACAAAGATCAATGTCCACACTTCTCATTGGTTGATCGTGCACTTTTTATGGCATATGTGATATCATGTTGAACACCCTATCGACCCGCCACCCAAGTGAGCCCAACACACCCCCTCCACCCTCCTACCTCCCACCCGAACACCAGTGTCCAAAGATGCTCATTGTCAGTGGGCTGTCGCTATTGCATGCCCCCTCTGCGGGTATCAGGGGCACCCCTGCCTGTGGAGCGCAGGTTCCTTCCAGATCTACGTTGGGGGCTGCCCTGGACGGAACTTGCAACGGATGATGTGTCTGCCTGCTCACGTCCATGCATGTCCCTAAGGGTTTGCGAGAGCTCAGTGAGCACACGGCGCACTGCGGCAAGTTCGGCACATACGTCTTTGGACGTTGCATGCAGTTCCCCCCTCAGGCTCTCGGTGCTACTCTCAATTTGTGCCCTTAGCGTCTCTGTACCTCTCTCCATTTCTGCCCTAAGTGTCTCTGTTGATGTTTCTATGTCTGCCTTGGTGCCCCCACATTCATCGGCATGGCCCTTGAGGAGTGTGGCCATTTGCTGCTGTTGGACGATTAACTTGTCGAGGGACTGTTGCCTCTGCTGGGCCATGGCCATTTGCGGTGGTGTCACAGAGGGGCTGTTGTCCTCATGTTGCCTTGCCACAGGGCTTGTGGGGGATGGCCAGTCGTCGTCTTGTGGCTGCACCTGCGTGGTATCCTCATGTTGTACGGGATGGGACAGACAGGGGGATTGGGACAGGTCATGGATGGATCTGACCTCGACATCCCCGTCTTCTGTGTCCGAGCATGCTGCCATCAATGGGGTGTCACCTATGGTGCTGCTGCCACCAGAGGCAGTGCCTTCTGTGGCATCCATTGGGGGGACCTGTGGTGGTGGTGTTGTGGCCATGCTGGCTGCTGGGGTGCCTGTTGATGTTCCCTCCTCTGTGCTGCCACCTGATTTGTGCTGCTGCCGTGTCTTGATGCGTGCAGCTGAGGTGGAGGGTCTCTGGCCGTTGGTCTTGGCCCTCTTTGCAGGTGTGCTGGTAGGGGTGTCCTGTAGCTCGTCGTTTGGATCGGACCCTGTGGTGGAGTGAAAGGAGGGCGAGGGTTATTGATGGGTCAGTGGGAATTGGAATGGCATTGTATCACATGCATTGGGGTGGTACCTGAGGGTGATTTGGGTCGGGGTCTTGGAGGTGCTTTGATTTGTGTGTGGAGTGAGGGTGCAGTTGTTTGGCAGCCTGCAGTTAGGGTGTGCCTGCTGCACGTGTAGTGCGTGTATTAGGGGTTTTTAATTATTTATGTATTTATTGTGGGTTTTGACGTGCGCTTTCAGGCCGATGTGTGTGGACGTTCTCCTGGACATGTGTTTCTGTTGCACTATGTGGACGCATGGTACTTCACATGGTTGGACTTTGTGGATTTGGCATTGTTTTATCTGGCCCACCTACCTGAATCTTCGGATGTCTGCACTCCTTTCTCCATCCTTCCGACTCCCTCTATGCTCTCCATTCCGATGGTGGAGGCACAGATTTCTTCCCAGGGGGTCAACTTGATGGGTGATTCAGGACCTCCCCCGGTGGCTGTGGCAATGTTGCGGTTGGCAGAGAGTATGCTGCGGACGCGTATCCGCAGGTCGTCCCATCGCTTGCGGCATTGCTGTGGGGTGCGGGGTGCGGTCCCCACCGCACTTACCCGCTGTGCCACCAGAGCCCATATGGCCTTCTTGTTTGCAAGTGCCGTCCTGGTCATTTGCGTGGAGAAGACGACGGCTGCATTCTCCTGGAGGGTCTCTGTTAGCACGGTGAGTTCCTCACGGGAGAAGTGGACCTGCCGCTTGCGGTCGCACGCTTTCTTCGCTACTTTTCCCATTTTTCGTGGTTTCGCTAGGGTGGTTGACGGGTTGGGGTGTGTTTCAGGGTAGTGATTTTAGTGGTTGTGTGGTTTTGGTGTTTTTATAGGTGTACGCCGGGATGTTTCCCGTTCCGGGCCCATGTTTTAACTTCCGTTTCCGTATATTTCCGGGCACCGTACTTTCAGGTAGGCGCACACTGCGGTGACCGCTAAGAGGGGTGGCGGTATTGCACCTAGGGCGCCGTACGGCGGCGGTGTGGGCCGTTTTGGGGTCATTTCCGCCATCGCGGACTTTGCACTTCCGCCGTGGCGTGGTGCTCGTGCCCGATGGGTCGGAATGGGCCGCACTTTGCTCCTTCGTACAATGGCGGAAACGCTATTTACGCTGTGGCGCTCCGGTCAGTCGCTTTCCGCAAGGGTCGTAATGAGGGCCACTGTCACAAGTCTCTCCTCTTCTCACCTGTTTTTCCTTACTTGTGACCTTCTTGGAAGTGACTTCCTTCTTTCGCACGGGCCGGGATTTATACAGGCCTGTGTGCGAGTCTTTGGATTCCAGCGTGAGGTTTGCAATGTCCTACGCTGGGTAACGTTCAAACATCCAGGATCGGGAAACAGGAAGGAAACAATGTCCTGACTCGGCGGTACGGAAGTATTGCAGGACCGAGTACAGAGAGGATCCAGGAAGGAAGCACAGAAGTAGGTAGGGCAAGGAGAGGGAACAAACGGGAATTAGAATGAAGAAATTGGGAACAAGGACTAGAAAGGAAATGCCGAGCGGACTCCGGTAACACACGTCTGACTACTCCAAGCAGTAGCGTTGAGACACGCAGAGCCGCGGTGGCGTGGCTGTTTAGTAGGAAGTTGCACATAACACGCAAAGGCTGGTAAGCAGTGTTTCGAAAGTGACGGCCATGTTGGAAGGAACATGGAGTTCAGACCTCGGTGCATCATGGACCACGAAGTCCAGAATGGATGTAATCAGCGGTTCATGACATATATAGAGCAATCTGTGCACACTATTTTAGCTTAGTTGATGTTGCCGGCAGTGTCCTATTTCTCTGCTCGATGTCCTGGTCAAAATTTCTTAATATAATAGGCCAACCACAAGTCATGATTTTGTTTCACTTTCATTTGTTCTGTCCAATAAGCAGTTTTAGTTTTATAAATGTTTCCCTTTATGTGAGGGATCCTTGGCATGTTACAATCCACTGATCACAAAATGCATTATAGAGGACAGGACTGAGTTCTAGGACACATGGTGTGCCCACCATTTTAAAAGCAAAGTGGTCATCATCAGTGCTAGCGGGCTAATGTATTTGTTATGTGTGGAAATCTGTGCACTGAATGTAAGTCGCACTAGTGGGGCCAGCAGCACTGCTGAGTCACTAGATCAGGTAGTGAGAACTATATAAACATAATGTACTAATGGAGATAATAGATAATAGATAAATCAACTCTATCGCATATTCTGCTTTTAGATCAAATGGTGCATTGATCAATTAAACATTATTACATAACCTTTTTCAGAGGATTCCTTTTCACACTCAGCAACCTGGATCAGGTCAGTCTCCCGCACCTCATTTGTGTTCTATGCCATATGTAGATTGTGATGAAGTCCCCTGCCTGTCTCTTGGGTTCATGATTGGATGGGTGAAGGATCCAGGTAGCACAACCTGTGTCTTGATGCTTGGCCCAGGGACGGTGTAAGGAGGATCCCCTGGCCAGCCCCATAATGCCCAGAGCTGGGATCTTGCCAAAACTTGCCATCATGTGCTAGTGCCCATTTATGGGACAGAACAATGGCAAAACCATTAGTATACCTGGTAGCCCACCTGGAGAAGCATAGCTTACCACCCAAGCATAAAGTGCCTTCACCACACAACACATTTGTGGGACTAGCGGCACAGAGATACAATCCTTACACAGAGTTTCTGATCTCAGGTAAGAAAGAATGTTCTGCTTCTTCAAAAAATATTTAGACTGCTGACATTCAAAGAAATAATAAATAACTCTGTAATCTGTCTTTGCAGCAATATGTGGGAATTGCAGAGATACCAATTATGTGGTGTAGTGTGAGGTGACTCAGAGCTAGAAGACATGTGGAGTCTAAACATATGAGTACAATATTCTTCTACTATAGATGTACACTGGATCATGTGCCGTAAGAACCAACAGAGCAGTCTGGAACATATTGGCCCAACAGTGGCCCATTCAGACTGTGTAAAAGTCCAAAGGTTGGAAAATATAACTATGAAGTAGCTTACATTAATGAGTGTAAATTACCCATAAGGTATAGATACCATCATTACAATGGTGGTATAGGTGGTAGTCCATGCCCATGTTCTCTAGCCATCAACACCCCAAATCGTGGATCATGTCCACATATAATACTGTACGTCCTCAGTCTAATTTAGACCTTGTAGTTATGTAGCGTTCTTCTTCAAGAAACATAACTAGAGAAAATAACATTTAGCATTGAGTCTCCATCTGAAACTGATGATATGTTTGAGGAAGAAGCGCTAATGAAATAACTTCACCATGCATCACATCAATGGTCATTCTCTCATTCAGATGACTGCCACTCAAGTAGATTAGCGTCTGAGGTTCCAAAGTCTTTATCAGTGATCTGGATTGATCCCTTAATGTGTTATCTTGTGGAATAATTATATGCTTCTTGCAAGGTCCCTAATTTCCGATACTGTGTGCTTTCGTTTTGTGACATGTGAACCTGTTCGACCGATCTTCTTAGGTGGAGTGGTCTGATGCAGAAGCAGGTTGATTTTTTAAAATATGGTGGGCCTGCAATATCTATTTTCTTTACCCTGAAAGATGGCGGATGACATAATCTGGCTGTGTAAACCCCCTAGTTACAACTTCCTCGTTGGTTACGATGATATTTGCTGGGTCTAGTAGACCACAATGGAGTCCTTCTTTGTGCAGTTAAAGTGTCACCTCAAAATAGATATTTCTTGTACTCATTGTTGCCTTTGTTTAGATGCTGAGATGTATATCTTATGGCCTTCATAGGTAAAAGGTTATCTCTTTTTCGCTGCCTCTAGTACAAATTGAGCATATTGGTGGCAAAGCATACAAAGTGATAATGATTGGGATCCTCGTTGATGAGTCACCCCTTGGCCCGATCCTCTATGCCCATTGGATCTCTAAGTGACAGGCCAACGAAGTTTTGCGAAATTTCTGATGCCAAGATTCGATAGAGTTTACTACATTATTGGGTTTCATTTTCTATTCTTTGGCATTCCATACAGGGTAACTGTAGTTACTGTGCTCTTATGGGCAGCTTTGCTAGGTCTGCAGTACAATCGCACTGGAAAGGATTTCAGTTCACTCTGCATTTCTTTCACCTCTTGAATGTTTAAGTTGTGTCTATCCAGCAAAGATAAAGAGTGCTTGGTGGAAGAGAGATCTGACACACTCCTGGCTATGCCAAGTTGTACACAGCTGTTTGTAGATTGACCTTCAGGCTGATCTGGGAAGTGGGATTGATCTGCGATTTGGCTTGGTTGTTCCCTTGCATCGAAAGGAAACCGTGTTTTTTGAGTGTGCCCTCTATCAGTGGCTGTGATGTTTGTGTTAAGGATCTCCCTTCAACTGGGAATATACAAGCCATGGTAGGGTGACAATGCTTTCCAAAAATCAATCGATTGAGATCAGGATGGCTGTATATCCCAATTAAGACATACAAGAAAGCCTTGAGTTTTTGGATGAAGAGGTATGAGGAAAAAAGTAGTGCAAACAATGATAGGAGTATTTTCAGCATAAGCTGTGTACTACTTCCTTTCCAGAAGGTCATGTTATAAGCAGATGGCTGGAGCCGGTATCAGCCATAAACCTTTATCCATTGACCAGTGTAACTGATGCTAAGTCTCCACAGTATATGGCACTCTTTGGTTGAATTTAGACTAAAGGGAGACGTCAATTGCATGTGCTATATACAGACTTGATAGGTCTTTTATTTGTTAATTATGTATTCTTTTTTTATTAGTGTATATAGTTTATTACAAACGTTTTGCCATTTACATCCATTAAAATCTAATCAATTAAAATTAAGTAAACAAATTGATAATACGCCTTTATCAAAGTGTCTCTGGAAGTTTTTCCTTATCATTCCTCGTCTTTTCCTTTTTCAATAGTCTCACATCCTTTTTTTTTAACTTGTCGAATGTTGCTTCCAGAAACTTTGCGGTGGCATAGTTCATTTTTACATTTCGGCAGCCATATATCACTTCCCACCAATGTTCAGGCCTTGGATCTCTCGAGTCTTTCGTTTGATCATATAGATATATGTTCCTTAAATCTTTCAAGTTGGGACAGAATAGAATCAGGTGTTTCAAGGTCTTGCTTTCTTGTTTGCAATGTCGGCAATCAATACAATTCTGATGTTTTCTGTATCTTTGCAGGGTGGTCTCATTACCTAACACATTCTGTCTGAATCTTAGTAATATATCCTGTTGTTTGTCATTTGGAAATCTCATCAGGTATTTAGGGAGTTCATTCATCATTCCCCGATCGAACTCCAGGAGCGTGCGTGTCTTAGATTTAGATCTTATCTCTTCAGACTTCTGCCAGTCATTAGCCCACAAATTTCTCTTTATTAGCGTCAGGTTTTTAATTAGAATGTCCGTTGAATTTCCGATCTCCTCCAACATTCGGTCGCAATCTATTTTCCATTCATCTAGAATGCATTCTTTATTGCCTTGCTCAAACATTCTTAGTACTCTAAATTGAGTTGGGCAATCATTCATAATTGCCTTTCTATAGAGCCTCAGCTTATTCCATGTAACGTGGGCATGCAATGATACTAGTCCCAATTCATGCCGAATTATGACTATTGGAATTGATTTTGGTGATCGTAATATATGCTTCCAAAAATAGCCTTCCAGTAGACTCCACATTTCTGTTTTCATTCCAAAGCATGTTTCTCCTCCATAGATCAATGCTGGAGAAACTTTTTGTTTATAGAAAACAATTATCGGCTCTAGGGAGAATTTTCTGTATCGTCTATTTATAATCGCCACTTGTGCTGCAGATGTTTTTGCCTTCAGTTTCAGGGTATCTGTCCATGTCTTTTCTCTTTGTAGCGTACTTAATTGTACTCCCAGATATTTGAGCACTTCTACAGGTTTTAGATTTTTTCCTTCCACCATCCAACTGTCTTGTTTGTTATTCTGTTTTTGATCTCCTAAAACCATAATTTACGATTTCTCAGCATTTATTTTCAGTCGTTTCTCTAATATGTATTTCTCAAACAGCTTTAGAGATCTCTGTAAGCTGATTTTCGTCTGATCTAAGAGAATTACATCATCGGCGTACACGAGTCTACCTACTTCAGTTCCATTTATTTTGGGAGGTAAAGAGATCGTGTTATCAGGGATCATTTTCATGTCCTCGATGTAATAACTGAACAAGATGGCAGCCAGGGGACACCCTTGCTTCAGTCCTTTTTGTGTTTTAATTTCTCTCGACAGGAAGCCGCTTTTGTCCAGTCTTACCATCATGGAGGTGCCGGAGTACAGGTCTTTTATTGCTTCGAGCAAATCATTTGGGCATCCATTTGCTTCCAGTTTATTACACAAATGGCCTCGATCTACACTATCGAAGGCCTGCTATAGGTCTATCCTTGCCATGAGGATTTTGTGCTTATTATATCGAGCCCGTTGTTTCAATGCACTTAATATAAGCAGGTTAAGGCTGCATCCAACATTTTCCACAAATCCAGATTGTCTGTTATCAAAGAACTTGGTCTTTTTGATCCATCTTTTCAGATGAGTTAGGAGTAGAGTGGAAAAGATTTTCCCTATGCAATCAATCAGGGCGATTGGTCGATAATTCGTCGGTTGTTGATTGTAACCCTTTTTGAAGATCGGGACGACAGTAGAGCCCTTCCATGAGTTTGGGACTTTTCCAACTCTTATTATTCTTTCAAATAGTATCTCACAGAATGCAGCCCATAGTGTCAGGTTGGCTTATAATGTTGCGTTGGAAATGCCATCGGGCCCTGGTGCTCTTGAATTACTTGCTCTCTTGATTAGACTTTCCATCTCTTCCACACACCCTTCTCCCACAAATGTACTGCCCCTCACAAACACATTGCCCAAACACACACAGCACACACCCACATAGACACTGACCTGCCACACACAGTGCCTCCACACACAGTACTTCCAAACACACACACTGCTACCCAAACACACATTACCCACACACAGGTTCATGTGTTCTAGTTTGGACTGCAGAAGTGTTGTAAATACTGACTGCTCTCTGGAAGATTAAGGTGGACTGAGGTGTATTTTGCACAGGAAACTATTTACGTGGAATTGTTGCTTCACTGGTCCTGCAGTTAGTGGCAGTCTCTCCGATTGGGCCATTATGTGGCCCGCATAAACCCTGCAAAGTTCTGTATCTAACGAGTCCTGGAAAGCCTCTCCTGATCCAGCTCTGCTCTCCTCTGCACGCTCTCTCCTTCTTCCACAAGCTTCTCTCGCTGAGTCTCGCAACGCCACATTGATGGGGGCTATCGCAAGACTCTCTCGCCACAGGAAGCATTATCATTGGGGGCGTGCGGCTCGTGACACTTTCAGCACAGCAGCCTACTCGATGTGTGCAGGGTAAGGATTCTCCAGTTTCTGGTTTGAGCCCCCGTTTGTCAGCCCTCTGGAGGCATCCATCCCTCAGTCCTGCAATGGGTATAAAACTCAATTTGCCTCACTCAGCAGGCAGAAATCTCAAAACTGATGGCCTTATTCAGGTCTGTGTATTTTCCCCACTCTTTGAAACAGTCACAAAATTCATACCACTAATGGTCTCAGACTCAAGCTTTCCAGGCAAGCAACTATCTTGCAGGTGGATAGCCACACCCTTGTGAATTCAGTTTTAAAGATGCAATGACAGTGTTGTCCCCGTGTTGTGTGGTATCCTGCATCCGCACACTGCACCCCCGTGGCAGCATGAGGAGGCAGTGTTCGGCAATCTTCGGAGTCACGCTCACTTGGAAACCCTGCCCACCCACCGATAGCTACAGCATTGCCGAACACTGCCTCCCTCATGCTGCCATGGGGATGCAGGATACTATACAACAGCGGTTTATCCATGCTGGCTCAACATATGTTTTACCGTGATAGCATTGGCATTACTTTTTACTTTTGGCTAATAGGTAGCACTAAAAGCACCACATATACAGGTAAATCCCTCTTGACATTGGGATAGAGGATATAGGAGAGATGAGATGACATGGGAGGAGGGACGCACATCGTGCAAATGTTGTTAGGTTATGTGTTTTCCACGTCAACGGCAATAGCTATGCTGTGACTAAGCCCCAACCCTGCGCCTCCCCGCTCAAATCACACCCATATGCTTTTACCATATTGGTAATCAGCTGCATCTCTGGTAGGTTCATCAGCAACCGGTGCTATGCAGCTGATTCACACCAGAAGAAACAGAAACCTGAGGCATGATATCACAGGGTTCCATCAATGACTCACTCGCACGTGCGCAGTCCCTGCAACCCCCCCCACCCATCCCTGGAAGTCGACACTGGCAGGCAAAGTCCTGTTCGTTCTTTTCTTTGGTTTACCTGTTTGCTTTGATCTGTGAAGCTGGGTTTGTATGGGTCTGTTTCTGAACTGAAAGAGTTGTAATTGTTATAGAATATCTGGGGACTGTGTCGATCAGGGATAGATATAGGCAGCAGTGAACTGCTTTCATCTGTACCACGCAGTCTCCCAACAAGTCACTTGAGAAGGGACGCAACATGGAAATCTGTAAACAAGGCTGGCTTCTTGAGTCACGTATTTTGTATTCCTATCTGCTTTATGACTACAACACAAAAGCAAAGTGCTGACTTGCGCAAATACTTTGACAATGAAATTAATTCATCCCCCAGACACAACACTCCGCTCCACCCACACACTGCCCTGAAACATTGCCCACCTTCACACATACAAATACACGACTCCCCCCACACACATTGTCCCCTCCACACATCCACTGCCCCACACACACGGCCACACATACTGCCCAACACACAAAGTGCCACCCTGCATATTGCCTCTGCAAAACTGCCCATACTCCTGCTCCCAACACACACTGCCCCCAATGACATCACAAACAAGGCCCCCACATGCACACACTGCTCCTCACAGACTTGCCCCACTAACACAGGCTCCCCCCCACACACACACTGCCCCCACACATGCACCACCCCACCACACACATATGTAGACTCACTTTGCACCACAATAAACACACGTACTGCCCACTCACCACACTGCCCCTATACCCTGACCCCCACAAACGTCCATATGCAATGCAAACACACACACACACACACACACTTCCCACACTCTCTTTCTACACACAACAACTTCCCACACACACTAACACTGCCCCCAAACACACTGGCCACTCACACAGACACACATTGTGCCCCACATGCACCCTGTCCCCATACACACAGCCCTCCAAACACGGACTCTCTCTACACACACACACACACACACCAACACACATTACCCCTCACACACTAGTCCCACACATATACACACTCTGCCCCCTCCACTTGCATCTCACACATGCATTGCACCCACACTGCCACCCACACACACTGACACCAACCCACACACTCAATAAAGGACGGACACACACTGCCACCTACAAACACACTGACTGCACCTGCCCGACATACAGACTGCCCCCCACACACTGCCCTCTCCTCACTGCCCCACACACACACTGTCCCCGCAAACAATGCCCCCACACACTTTTCCACAAACATACTGTTCTACACAAACTCTTCCAACCCGCACACACTGCATACAGACACAATGCTGTGGCACAGAATGACTACCAGAAACCACACTTCCACTCCCCCACACAACCTTCTCCCACACATGCACTGCCCCTCACAAACACATTGCCCAAACACACACAGCACACACCCACATACACACTGACCCGCCACACACAGTGCCTCCACACACATTGCTTCCAAACACACACACTGCTACCAACACACACATTACCCACACACACTTTCCACACACCCACTACCTGCACATATGCATCCACTGCACACTAACACACACTGCCCATACAACACACAATTCCCCTCCACACACACACACACACACACTGCTCTCCCCCACACACCCTTCTGCCACATAATGCCCTCCACAGTACAGCAACACACATTCCAACACTGCCCCTGCACAATGACCCCCAGTTAATACCCCCGCACAATGACCCCCAGTTACTGCCCCCACACACTGGCCCAACAACCACACTGCACATACAAATTAATGCTGCCCCCACACAGACCACCAGTACACACCCACACACAGTGCCCCATATGCACACTGCCCTCACAAGCACACTTTCCTAACATGCCTACTTCCTTCACACATGCACTTCACTGCATATATGCACATACACTGGCCACACACACACATACATACACGGTCACCACAGACACACTATCCCATCATATCCACTGATCCCCCAACACACTACCCACACATACCCTCCACACACACTGACCCCAGACAACACCCACACACACTCACTGTCCACACACACTATTACTGCTTTCACAAGCTACACACACATATATTGCACCGAAACACACTGTCCAATCATATACTGCTCCTTCCCTCACAATCTGCTCATCTCCAACACATTGACCCCCTCACACACTGCCCCCCACAATGCCCCACCACACACTCACACAGCCGCCAGGCACATTGCCTCCCATGAACACTGACCCACACATGCACACATTTTACCCACACAACCATGCAGGCCCCCATACACTGCCCACACGTCACTTTCTAGAAACACACACACACACACACACCCCAAACACTCCCTGTGCACACACATTCTGCACACTCACAATAGCCCTTCCATTACATAGTACTCCTCACACACATACTGTGCTCACACAGAGCCCCATACATACAACCCTGCACTATCCCACCGTACACACTGACACTGCCCTCACACACATTGCCCCCACACACACTTCCCCTCACACACATTATTATTATTATTATTATTATTATTATTATTATTATTATTATTATTATTGTTGTTTTTGTTGAACGCAGACCTAACTACGGGAAGCAATAGGGTACTTTGCAAGTCATAGGGCCTCATTACACGGTAGGTGGTAAGGGTTTACCGGTACCGGTATTTTACCGGTACCGGTAAATCCTTACCGCCTTACTACGAGGTCCCTTTGCGGGTTGGGGTATTTAATGCCTGCTTTTTGCAGGCGTTAAAAACCAACCCGCAAAGGGACCCAAGGAGCTAATTACGGTACCGCAATTTGTGGTACCGTAATTAGCGCCTTCCCCATTCCCATTATGCCCTATGGGGCAAAAATGGGAATGGGGAAGGGCAATGGTGGAAGGGGGAATTACCGCCCCGCCAACCTTGGAATGGGGCGGTAATTCCCCTTTCCACCAAGGCGGTGCCGGTATTTTACCGGCATGAACCATGGCGCTAATGGCGCCATGGTTCTCCGCCTACCGTGTAATGAGGCCCTATGTCTGTGGCCAAAATCATGCACTTAAACACTGCCCAAACACACTAACACTGCCCCCACATACATTGCCGCAAAACACACCACGCGCTCACAGAGACACACACATACACACTGCCACCGCACTCACAATCTGCACACACGTCAGACACTGTTAGGGAGAATTCTCTGTTTAGGCTGAATTTCCTAACCTAGTGAGTCCCCCAGCAGCTTTGCTGGATTTCGGGAGTTTGTTTTTTCCATCCTGCCAAGAGTGAGACTCTTTTTTTCCCACTCTTGGACATGTATGTGTGTAATTCCTTCAAATGTCAATGTGTTCTATGGGCTATGGGGTCTTTTACTCCATAGGGTCTCATATGTTTTTCAATGTGTGTTACACCGCACCCTACGTGCCGTAACACGGGGGCGTCCTGGAGGATCCCCCACCATAGACTCCATACCCGGGGACTGACTACTGTCTCCCCGGGCATGTAAAGTCACCATTGGCTTTACTAGACCTAAATTTACTAACAGGACTAGTACCAACCATCTTATTGTGGACGTACTAGTAGGAGTAATTTGATTACTCCTGGACCTGTTACTCGAGGGGGCACTGTCCCGTCCCCCCTCGTAGATTTTTGGCTGGTGGCAGTAGAAACTACTTGTTATGTTCGACCCCGGACATAACCCTATGGGATTCGTCCCATTGTTGGAGATTGATACTTTTTCTCGTTAATCTCTAACGTACCACCGGTCTACTTATCTTAAATAAGTTTACCGGATGGTATTTTCTGCCAGAACTCGGTTTTTAAAATGGCGTCTGTGTTCGTCTCTGTGACTCCTAAACCAAAGGTTGAGCCCTTTGTTCCACTTTTGGCGGGCTCTGTACAGAGACCCTGCAAAAGTGGTGCCATTCTGTCTGGGTTACCACAGGGGTGTGGGAGGGGGTTTAGGCACCCTGGACCGAGTTGCCTTGCCAACTCCGGTCGCACTCTGGAGTGATTGGCCCAAGTGGTGAGCCTTCCCGCTCACCACTTAGCATGTGTTGATTGACAGCTAGGCTGAATGAATGGGGGTGTTCTGCATAAAAGCAGGGCTTTTGGGACTGGATCTTCAGAAGTCGCCACAGGACCTAAGAATCCGACGAGGGTAACGCTGAGCCGACCTGCACGACGACACCTCCGGTGGAGCCCTGCGGAACCGACTCACCACTTCCCGACGACAGAGGAGATCTCCCTGCTGGAGAGTCTCTTCCCCTGACTGGTGGGAACAACCAGTCCCCTTTTCCTTTTATTCACCGCAGGACGCGGTGGTCGAATTGCCCGTGCAGCGTACCTCGGCAACCGGATAGCCACTACCCCTGTACCGCGACCAAAAGGTGGTGCCTTGTGACGGAGCACTCCGCGGCTGGTCTCTTCCCTGGTGGTGCACCGGACTTCATTTTCTTCGACGACGAGATCATCTCTTCTCTTGGCAAAGACCCGACGTGCATCCACCACCAGGAACAACTGCCCCCGCCGGAACTGCCCTCCACAACAAGGTACCGTGTCCGCCTGGCGTCCCTTTCGATCGGTTCGAGTGAGGTGTCTTAATCCTCTCCGTTCCGTTGGGTCGCCTCCAAGCTTTTCTCATTCATTGTTCTGAACTGGTTCAATCTGCCGATAACAATTTGCTATAAAGACTTGAATGCATCTCCACTAGAGACTTTTTGGGACATCGCGCCTTGCCTCTCTCCGAGTGGGCCTAGCCTCTGAACTTTACGATCTATTGTGATTCTTGCCTTCCTGCGTTGCATTTATCCGCGTAGGATTGAACCGTGTTGATTTCATAACCTGCCTGTCTTTTTCTCTCCCGTCCTAACTAATATTCGAGTGTCATCTAGGTTGAGGTATACACCTCTGTCTGAAAATAAGTGCTACCGGTAGAACCTAGAGTTGTCGATATATTGCTCGGGGGATTGATCGTTCTCTACTTCGTAGAGTAATTGTGTTTGATTTGTTTGCCGTGATTTGCCTTAGTGTTTTCCATAGATGTTTCATTATAAATAAATACCGTAATATCTTTACACTAAGCCTTGTTGCGTGTTTGCTTGTCTTGCTGTGAAGAACTGCCCTATTTTGTATACTCCACATACTGCTCAACTCTTCTTGAGGGAAGTCTGACTGCTCAGCCACAGCTACCAAGTGAATCTGTGTGGTACAGACTGCTACCAAGTGGGTTCACCGCCAACACCTGTAGTCCTAAATCTTTTGCAGTGGTCCCAGAGGGAACTGCACAGGTTTCCGCCTAACAGACACACATCGACTCCCACACACACTGTCCACACAAGCAATCCCCCCAAACACAGAGCTCCCACAACCAGGCACACTGGCCCCCAAAGATGCCTCCCCCAACAGGATACTGACCGCACACACACAAGTAGCACTCTGCACACACACACGCACGCCCCCAACTACACTGTACCCCACACACATTGCCCCTCAACATGAATTGACTGCACACACACACACACACACACACACTGACTAGCAACACAATTTTCCGAGGGCAATGGAGAGTGTCTGTTTAATAGAATTGTGGTATGTTTAAAATTGTCATGCTGATGTTTCCCCATACAATACCTTAGTTTGATTAGCATGGTGAATGTAGTGTGTGTGTGGTGGTAATACATGGTAATACATGTGTGGGGGCAGTGTGCATGTATGTGGCTTCAGTGTGGGGCCATCAGTGTATGTGTGTGTGGCAGTGTGGAGAGGGGTCATTGTGTGGTGGAAAAATTGTGTGTAAGAGGCAGTGTGCGTGTGTGGTATGAGAGTGGAAAGGCAGAGTGTATATGTGGGACCAGTGTGTGGGGGCAATGTGTGTGGGTGTGTCTGTGTGTGTAGAGGGTCACTGTTTGGAGGGCAGTGTGTGTGTGCATTTGTGATGCATTGCTTGTCGGTGTGAGCGGGCAGTGTCTTTGAGGCAGCGTTAGTGTGTTAGTGTTAGTGTGTTTGAGGCAGGGTTAGTTTGTTTGGTCAGTATGTGTTTGTGTCTGCATTGCACGGGGCAGTGTATGGAGGTCAATTTGTAGGGGGTCAGTATGTAGGTGGAGCAAGTGGGCAGTTTGTGTGTGTGATGGGACTGATAGTGTGTGCATGTGTGGTGGGACGGTGCATGCGTAGGGGCAGTGTGGTAGTTTTAGCCTTTGAACTCCACTAGCATGATCCGAAAACTGGAAGACTAACCCTGTGTTTGGGCTGTGGGTATGGGTAAAACGGGTGGGATTAAATTAACAGCACAAGCCAATGGGTGGTCGGCTAGCTGAGAAGGTGGCAGGTGGAAATGGAACACCACACGGAAGATAACTCTACAAATAGCTGCATATGTGTCATCGGGGTTGAACCTATTGACTGTGTTTCTTAAGTATGCTTTCCTTAATAACAGACACGGGGGTGTCATTTACCGGTTACATCATTCAGTCCTGTAATCTTAAAGTTGCATTTTTCATGCAATGGGAGAGAGAAGTGACTTGGCCAGGTTAATATACAGCAATAGCTGTTTAAAGTGGTGAAATCTCACCTTCCTTTATCAATGCCATCCATTTCTTGTTCTTGCAAATACTCCCATGGTACATGGAAGGGAAAGAGTGGTGATGCGGTCAAAAATATCCATGTGCATTGGTAAACAAGGACTTTGTTTTAGCACATTAACATACTTTACTTACCCAGTTTCTAAAAAAAAAAACACACATTGCCTAATAGGCTATGATACTCAACGTGCAGCTGCCATCACCGTTTTTTTGGTTGAGCTTCGTATAATTATAGATGTTATTTCTGACTAGTGACAAATCCCGTTGTTTTGTGCATTATGAAAACTTATTGAAAAAATTACTATATTATCCATGGTGAAGACGTACATAATCTTTTCCTTATTGACAGGTGGCAGTCTTGGTGAAAATTAATTCAGTTGATAAGTTGCTCTCAAAACCACTTTTGTGACTTGCACACTGCCTAAAACTGGAGATAAAAAGACTACAGCCTGGGATTCCAAGATGGCCACGTAGGGAGGTGGACGCTGCGCCCCGGGCTCCTGACCTGGTAACGGCAACTCCTCGGCCCGCCCCATTTACGGCCCTCCCCGGCGTTTTGGGTTGGCGGCTGGGGCCCATAGCAGCGGCAATTCTGCGCTCAGCCTGGGATTGCCCCCCGGAGACAGGGCAGCGACGCACTGCGGGCGGCGATCTGGCGACGCCGCTCGGGTCCTTGGTCGGCAACTGGAGGAGGTGGAGGGACCCGCCGGGCCCTGAGGCGCGGTGGATGGACTCCTGTGGCGAGCCCTGCAGCTAGCTGACGGGCTCTCGGGGCCCCGACAGTGACAGGGGGTGCACGGCCCCCGCCCGGATCCCGGCGCCCAGCAGAGGAGGATCCGCTACTGGAGGTATGGGGCGGCCTGGGGCCCGAGGAGAGGTGCGCCATTTTGGGTGCTGCCCGAAGCCGGCGGGGAGGAGAGTGTTCCCCCGAAGCCTGGAGCACTTGTGTTCGCCGCTCGGGGATGCCCGCGGGAGGTAAAAGGGCCCCCCTCCTGGAAGGGCGCTGATAAAGGAAACGGTGGTAAGCCCGGGGCTGTGGACTCAGCTACGCTAGCTCTGGCAGAGGCCCGAGGGGCCCCAGTTTGAGGCGCCGACCGCCGGAGGCTGGGGGGGCCAGGTGAAGAAATTAGGATAGGCGTCCCCCGAGGAGGGCCCCGGAGGACTGCATTGAGCCCAGGCGCTGAGACTTGATTCTGGGACTGCACACGGGACCGAGCCCCGGCTGGCGCTGAGGTCCAAGCTGCTTGGCGTGTCCGGACCGGCTCGGTGGCGGCGGCACCCCGCCTCTTTTGAAGAAGCACTGGGGGAGGAGTGGAATTCTACAGCATCCAACAAACTTGCGGCTGGGGGGCCCCGCTGGCCCTTGAGTTTTGACCCTGGGGTCACCCTGGGGTCCTAGCCACTTGTTATGCATATCAGATCAGCATTGAGATGACCAGGAATAGGGGGAAAGAGAATCCACCCCAGGGAAAAGGTCCTAGGAGACCAACAATGGCCCCCTCACAAAACTTTGGGTAAAGGACCCGGAGATGGCATCTGCCCAGGAAACAGCCGCATCCACGGAGGAAAATGCACCCCAAGATACCCAGGGAGACCGTGACGGACCGGTTACTCAGGCCATGCTAACGCATTTCATGACAGACCTGGTGGAGAAGATTACAACAGCGGGCTAGCTAAAGATGGACAAGCTCCGTGAAGACCTGGCAGAAGGCTTCAGAGAAATTAAAAGAGATATTAACAAAGTAGAAGAGAGGGTGGATATCAATGAGCGAGCCATCCAGGAGTTGACCGAGGATGCGAGGAAGGTGGACATTTTCCTAGAAACTCTGGCAACAGCCACCCAGAACCTGGAGCTACAAGCGGAGGATCTGGAGAACAGGTCTAGGAGGTCGAACATTAGGGTTAAATCCCTTCCAGAGAGCATCACTGACCAGGAGCTATCCCCAACTTTGAAGGAGATCTTCGGCGGCCTGCTAGACTCTGACCAGGTCACAGATATGCAGTTTGACAGAGTCCACCGGGTGGGCCCACGCAGTCCTGAGCCGAGTTCTCGTCCACGTGATGTGCTAGTGGCGTTCCACAATTATGCGCTGAAGGAGAAGATTTTGGAAAAGGCGAGAAGGGCCACGCGCATCACCCACAATGGTCACGAAATAGCTCTGTATCAGGACCGGCGCGGATTACGTTAATTAAAAGGAGAAGGATGGGCCCAGTCCTGTCCTTTCTATGGTCCCAGCAAATTCGGTACAGATGGGCCCACCCGTTTGGTCTGTCATTCACTTGGCAAGGATCCCAACATAAAATCACGACCTGTGACCAGGGTCTGGCTTTGCTTGGTCTGGAGGAGCGGCCGTTGTCCCTCTCAGCACCACGGGAGGCACAGTCTACTGAGCATAGACCTTGGGAATGGTCTACTGCTAAACCCAAGCGGGGAAAGAAGAAAACCACGGGCCTGGTTCCCAGGAGGGACATTAGCACTGACTCAGCGAAGGGTCCTTCAGGGGAGGTGAGTCCCCCCTCGGACACATAGGCCCTTGAGAAGCTATGCGGCCACCAAAGTTGAGTCCGGGGAGGGCGTCAGTCTAAGATTTTCTGTATCATTTGTCGGGCAGCATAATTGTGGTGTTTGAGCATCAGGGAGGGAGGAGTGGTGGGTACTTGGAATGGGAATGGGTTATCCCACGTGGGGAGTTTCCGGGTGTGTTATTGAGTTCGGTTCTCGGGGTATGGTCACGAGGGGGGCTTGGTGCCAGCCAAACTCGCCTGGCTTGCGGGGGGAGGAAGGGTAGGGATCCAGGGGTCGGGTATTGGGAGCCCGTCTTGTGTCCTGAGGTGGAAGAGTTCCTTTGGGTGGAAAACGATGGAGTACTTTGGGGCCCAGAGCGGGGCAGCAAGATTTCGCCAACCTTGAGTTATGGCTAGTGCCGACTTCTTAAAGTGCCTTTCACTAAATGTGAATGGCCTTAATTCCCAGGTTAAAAGGTTGAGGGTGGAGAGGTTTCTTAAGTGCGAACAACCACATGTAGTGGCCTCTCAGGAGACCCATGTGTATACTAGGGACACCCATAGGATTACATTTCGGGGCTATTCCCGGCTATTCCAGGCCACACAACCACATAAGAAGGGGGGGGTAATAATAGCCCTGAGAGATGGGCTTGATCTCACTATCAGCGCTTTGCAAAAAGACAATTGCGGTAGATATCTAGCCCTGATTCTGGAAGGGAAGGTGGAAACTTTCACGATAGCGACACTTTATGCCCCCAACCAAGCTCAGGATGCCTTCATACAAAATATTCTTGCCCGCCTTGGGAAATTTGCCAGGGCTAATATTCTCCTGTTGGGAGACTTTAATTTAGCATGCAACCCTTCTAAGGATAGGAGCTCTGTCTCTTGGGAACCATATGCGGGGCCATCGGGAGACTTGGTGCGGAAAATGTGGTATTTGGCCCTGGTCGGTGTCTGGCGGGAACTCTATGGGGATGCTGCAGGCTTCACCATTTACTCGCATTCGCATAGGTCACATTCGAGGATAGATTATGTCTGGTTTCAAAACCATTGATGGGAAGATCTCTTGCGCTAGAGATAGGAGCGATCGCCCTCGGGGATCATGCCCCACTCACCTTTAAGCTCTCCACTCCGAAAAACCCTGTGGGCATTTGGAAATGGAGGTATCCAGTCTCGCTGTTCAGGGATGCCATCCTGGTTCAGGAGGTTGAGGAGCAGATAGTAGAGTGCACCGGCCACAATAAATGGGAGGATACAAACCCCCAAATTTGGTGGGATGCCCTTAAAGCTACGATCAGGGGTAGGATTATAGCCATAAAAGCAAGAATGGAACGGGAGCTGCGCCTGGAGGAGCAGCAACTTGAACTCAGACTTAAAGAAGTGATGGTTCATATGGGGGGGAAGGCCATCGGCTGCCGTTAGAAGGGAATTTAGAGTAGTGATAGGTCAGTTAAACCTAATTCAGACCAGAGCTGCAGAACGCACACTCCTCGGGCTGCACCAAAAGTTCTATATTAAGGGCAACAAGGCCGACCGTTTATTAGCCAGAAAACTTCAGAAGGAGTCAGGGGATACAACAATCCTAAAAATTAAAGGCGAGGGAGGAACCCTTCTCACTAGGAACTCTGACATAGAGAGGGAGTTTTGTACATTTTACACGGCCCTCTACAGGTCGGATGCCCCATCACGCGCAGAGCAGGAGACATACCTCCGATTGGCGGGGTGTCATCAGATTTCGCAGGCCGATAGGGATGTGCTGGAGGTTGAGATTACCATGGATGAAGTTCGCAGAGTGATCAACAACATGCCCTCCAACAAAGCCCCGGGTCCTGATGGGTTCATGTCTGAATTCTACAAAACACATAAAGAGGTCCTGATCCCCATCCTCACTAAACTGTTCAATTGTATTGGCTCCACAGGGCTTATCCCGGATTCCATGAATGAGGCTAAAGTCATACTCCTCCACAAAAAGGGTAAAGACCGACTAACTGCGCATCTTACCGCCCCATTGCATTGATTAACGTTTTTTTTTTTTTTTTTTTTTTTTTTTAAAACTTTCTTTATTGATTTTCAACAGGTTGATAGACCACGAACATATCAGGTACTGCATATACATTACACGTCCATAACTTCCCCCATACCACCCTCCACCCCCACCCCACCCCCCAAGACTCCGATCAACTCCACTGTTCAATATCGAGCCAGTTCAGAGGTCAGGGCTGGCTGATCAACTGAGGGGTCATCCACCGCTCCAAGGTGGAGTAATGGCACGGTCAGCGACACCCAGCGATGTAATTCCTCACTGGAGTCCAGCCTCTGTTCGTGGATAGCGGTTTCCCACGCTCCGGTCTCGGCTGCCAACCACTTAGTGAGGTCGTTCCACCATTGTGCTTCAATCGGGCCTCTGGGGCTCTTCCAACACATGGCTATGCGTCTTTTAGCCGTGATATAAATTAAGTCTTTGAGTCTATTTAGGGGTTTGTTTTTGCGATCACGGCTGCACCTGCCCAGGATGCAGGCCACAGGGCTATGTACGTCCAGTTCAATGTCTGCTTTTGCCACCCTTCCCCGCACCTGCATCCAAAAGGAGCGTATCGCTGGGCAACCCCAGAACATGTGAGTCATTCCCGCCTTCGGCTCATTGCATTTAGGGCATAGCTGGATGGCTGCGCCCTTGAAAGACGATATAGTTTCCGGAGTTAGGTAAGCCCTGTTGGTAATGTATAGTTGGATAAGTTGCAGACGGGCGTTTCTGGAGATTTTCTTGTGATAAAGGGTTACTCCTTCCCATTCCTTGTCGTCAAATTCCCGGCCCAGTTCGTGCTCCCACTTCCCTCTGCTCCTGAGCTCATTCCTGGTCGTGCCTAACATTAAGGCTTCGTAGAGCCGTGAGGTCTCGTGGCCCCCCTCGGCGGTGTTCAACATAGTCTCAATAATCTCGTCCTCCGCTGCAAGAATGGTCGCCACCGGCCATCTGTCTTTCATGGCCTGGATCACTGCTCTGTGGAGCAGAAATTGTCCTGTAGGTAGCTCCGAGGACTCGCTCAGGTCGGAGAATGTTAGGATTACCCGATCCTGAACCAGGTCTCCGAGGGTGGCCACCCCGCAGGGCTCCCACTGTGCTCGCGTTTCCAGTTGCCCCCACGGGCGATGGGTCATGAGTGCTGCTATGGGGATCTGTGGGGAGTACGGATCAGGGGACCCCAACGTTCTGCAAGCCCTTCTCCAGAGCCGAGTTCCGAGCTGTACCAGATAAGGGTACTGCCTTAGGGCGTCCTCCTTGACCCAGAGTAGGTCCCTGAGTAGGAAGCCTGTCAGAGCTGGTTGGAGAAGTCTGGTATCTGTGGTGATCTCATCGGCCATCCATCGCATCACATGTCTTAGCTGGCTTGCAAGGTAGTATAGTTCGAAATTGGGGACTTTCAGACCCCCTCTTTCGTAGGGTCTTTGAAGTGTTTCCAGTGCTACCCTGTGCCTGCCCCCCTGCCAGAGGAACTGCCTGCATAGTTTATTGATGTCTCTAAAGAAGGAAGGGGGGATGTTGAAGGGCACGTTGGTGAAGTTGTGTAATAGGCGTGGAAGTGCTACCATTTTGAGGAGACCTGCTCTCCCGGCCACGGAAAGCGGAAGCTTCCCCCAAAAGTCCATGGAATTTGCTAGGGCATCTTTAGCTCTGACTGTGTTGAGGATGTGTTCTGTGTGGGGGTTACGGTGTATAGTGATTCCAAGGTATTTGAAGGAGGTCGACTGCCATTGCAGATCTAAGGAGGGCAGGGATCTGAAGTTTTCTCTGTATAGTGCAGCAAGCGGGTAGAGGCAGGACTTGCTTTTGTTAATACGGATTCCTGTGTGAATTTGGAAGCATTCTAGGGTTTCAAGAATGTAGGGCAAGAGGTGTTCGGGGTTGTGTAAGTATAGCAGGGTATCGTCAGCGTACATGGAGACCAGATGAGTTATCCCGTCGATCTCAATGCCCCCATCGCCATACTCCTGTCTGAGGTATGCGGCCACGGGTTCACTGGCGATGATATAAAGCATCGGGGAGAGAGGACATCCCTGGCGAGTGCCCCTGTGGAGAGACCACGAGTCAGAGTATGTCTTGTTGGTCCGCACCCTGGCAGATGGGTTGGTGTAAATCAATTTAGTCCAATTTAAGAAAACAGGTCCTATTCCCATTTTTATCATGGTGGCATATAGCCACTCCCAGCGCACAGAATCGAAAGCTTTGGTGGCGTCTAATGGCGCGACCGCGTATTTCTGGGGCCTCAGTTCCGTGCTGTATATAACGTGGTGCAATCTCCGCAGGTTCTCGGTTATGGAGCGCCCGGGCACATAGCCCGTTTGGTCCTGGTGGATTAAGTGTGGTATTACCCTACGCAATCTGTTCGCTAGGAGAGAGGTGAGGATTTTACCGTCAACGTTTAACATGGAGAGGGGCCTATAGGAGCCGCAGTCCGTACCTTCCTTGCCAGGCTTGAGAAGGGGGATGATAACGGCTTCCCTCCTGGTGTCGGGGAGGGTGCCGCGCTCATAAGCTTCGTTATACACTTGGGTCAGCAGAGGAGCCAGAGTTTCCTCGTAAGTTTTGTAAAACTCACCGGGGAGGCCATCAGTACCAGGGGCTTTTCCAGAGGGGAGGGATCTAATGATTGCTTTTATTTCGTCGGGAGTGATGGGCTCGTCTAGTGTTTCGGCCATCTGTGAGTCTAATTTAGGCAGCTCAATGATGTCTAAGATGTCTTCAATGCTGGTATCAGCCTCGGGCGGGGTCTCGGAGTAAAGATTATGATAGAAATCTGAAAAAACTGAGTTGATTTCAATTTGGGTATGTGCCGTGGTGCCATCCGGCTTAAGAATTTGGCAAATGGGAGCTCGGGGGGTCTCACTTTTATACAACCAAGCCAGGAGTTTCCCGGGTTTGTCTCCTAGGGCGTGGGTTCTTTCAATGTGTTTAGTATAACTCAATTTACCCAGGGATTCCCAGTGTGTTAAACAGGTTTGCTTCAGGTCGGTTATTTTTTGTAGGAGTTCAGGGGTTAAATCAGCCCTGTTTTCCAATTCACCCAGCTCCGCTTCCGAGCGTTCCAGGGAGGATGTGATGGATCTACGGGCCCCTCCTATGGACGCAATCATCTCCCCTCTTATGACTACCTTGTATGCCTCCCATGCAGTGCCCATGTATCTGACGCTATTCAAATTTCGTTCCCAGTACTCCTCGGTGTAGTCGCTTACGTGTTCCCGAAGGGTCGCGTCATGGAGGGCTTCGGCTCTAAGCCTCCAAGTGGGGATCGGGGGTCTAGGCGGGAACACTTCCCAGGTGGCCAGCAGCGGGGAATGGTCAGACAGGACCCTGGGCAGGTAGAGGGCGTCGCTAAACATAGCTTGCTGTTCTTGGCTTACAAACAAGTAGTCCAGCCTCGTGTGGACAGCATGGGGAGGGGAGTAAAAGGAAAAAACTCGCTGATCAGGGTGCAGTTCTCTCCACAAGTCTCGGAGTAACAGCTGGTTAGTCAGTTTGGACAGAATCTTGGCCGGGGGGGATGGGCGGGTATGTTTATCATCAGATCTATCTTTTAGAGGGTCTAGGGTGCAATTGTGGTCACCTCCCCAAATCATGACGCCGTCCCTGTAGGGGCTGAGCCTTGGGTATAGGGAGTGGAAGAAAGCGGTAGCGTCGTGGTTGGGTGCATAGGTGCTAATTAGGCATACCTCTCTGCCTTCGATGGTGCCATACGCTAGTGCCATCCTACCTTCATCATCAGTCTTTGTGCTTATTAGTCTGAAGGGGGTGGTTGGGTCAACCCATATCAAGACTCCCCTTGCATAGGAGGAGTAGGAGGATCCTATCAAGGTTCCTCGCCAAGTTTTGGCCAATGCTTTAAGTTTATCAGCAGAGAGATGAGTTTCCTGAAGCATGGCAATCCCGGCTTTGCACCTTTTCAAGTATGCGTGGACGCGACGTTGTTTCACATAGCTATTCATGCCCCTGACGTTCCACGTGATGATTTTTATCGTGGCAGCCATGGGTAATAGGGGGTATAGCGTCTGTTTGGGGGTGCAGGTAGGGGCCGTGTCAGCGGCAAGAAGCATGTAGGGGATGTCAGTGGTCTAAGCGCTCTTAGATAAGGGTACATAACTGTGAAGCAACTGCCTCTTGTTCCCCCACTCAGTGGCTTGGGTGTCGCCTGGCTTAGGGGCTGAGTGGTCCTCGGGTTATGTATTCTGGACGTCAGTGGTCTAGTGGTTTCCCTTCCCCGGCACCTAACCTTCGTGCCAACTCCCATATTCCCTCCCCCCCGTAACTTTAAACAACTCAAACTAATAACAAGTCGAGCGAGGTATCCCCCGTCATGACTATCCCGTTTCTGCTCCATTAGACCGTGCATTGGTCGCCTGGTGCCCTACGGGCGGGTATGGATATACCCAAAAAAAAAAAAAAAACAGGAAAAGATTCCGGGGGTGGAAGAGTGTTCGACTCTGGTGCCTCGCTGCTAAGGATCTGTTCAGCTGTGACAAGCTGGCACTTGCGTGGAGGGGACCATGGGGGTCCTCGGGCCCAGCGCCGCCAACGTGGTGTGGCTCAGCGCGGTCGTCGCCCCTTCGCCTCTATGTCGGGGATCTGTTCCCTATCCATCCAGTCGCGGGCCTCAGACGGAGTGTCGAATAGGTGGGCTTTGTTGTTGCGTATTACTTTCAATCTAGAGGGATAGAGGAGCATGTAGCGCAGTCCGGCGGCCTTCAATCTAGCTTTGGTATGTATGAATTGAGCCCTCTTCAGTTGGACCTGGAAGGTGTAGTCGGGGTAGATGGATATTTTGGCCGAGTCTCTGAGGATCTGGCCGCCCGACCGCGAGTAGGCCAGGATGGTCTCCCGGTCTCTGTAATTAAGAACCTTCGCTATTACTGGTCTGGGTGGGGTGCCAGGAGGGGGTCTTTTGGTGAGGGATCTATGGGCCCTCTCGATCGTAAAGCCTTGGGACAGTTTCTCGGCGCCAATCTCCTGTAGCATAAGGTTCTCCACGAAGTTCGTGGGGTCGGATCCCTCAATGCCCTCCGGCAGGCCCAGGAGGCGGATGTTATTTCGGCGTGCCCTCCCTTCTGCCTCTTCGGCCCTTTCCTCCAAGTTCTTCACTCTTTGCCGCAGTTCGTCAACATCTCTGAGGAGCTCCACTTTGGTTTCTGTATTTTCGCGCACTTGAGCCTCAAGTGTATCAGTCCTGTCGGCTAAGGAGCGGACGTCCTGGCGTAGGAGGCCCAGATCTATGGCCACCGCGTCAATTTTTTGCTCCATGGTGGTCTGGAACAATTTAATGGCCTCAAGGATTTGGGCATTGCTAGGTTCAGTGGCCGTTCCCGGGAGGTCGGGTTGTGCGTCCAAGGTTGTGCCGCTAGAGGTTTCGGAAGCGATGGGGCCCCCAGCAGTGAAGGTATCTATGGTGGTTTGGCGCTGTTTGGACCTGGCTCCTTTGGTGGACATGGCGGAGGGCCTGGCGGATCTTGTCTACGCTAGCGTGGGCCCGGGGCGGATGGAGCCGTTCGGGGTGTTACGCCTCGGGGTTCCAGAGGATATGGTGGGCAAAGGGGGTGGGGGAATGCAGGTCTTCCCCCGGCTCACCTCGTGGGCTCAGCGACGCCCGGGCCTTCCGTTCTTCTCTCCGGCCACCACTCCAGGGGCTCCGCTCTCGGCAGGCTGCGTGCAGCACCCAGGCCGCGCCGCCCTACGATCTCCGCTCGCGTGTCGAGTCGCGTGTGCCCTCCGCTGGTCAGGTGCAGTATCGGGGCTCCGGGCCCCGCACGGGTTGATGAGGAGGAGCAGGGCGGGTAGGCCGCTCGGGACTCCGTCAGCGGCACTGGAGGCAATGCACGCGGCTGAAGGGCTTCCTCTCTCGGCCGGGCATCCAGGTCAGGCAGGATCGTAGGCACCGTATCCGATCAGCTCAGCTAGCGCGGCGCCGCGGTCCGGGCGCGGCTCTGGTGTAAGGGCTGCCGCGTATCTCAGCGCGAGGGAGCCGCCATTTTGGCTTTGGTGGGCGGCGATTTTCCGTGCGGCAGCTCTTTCTTCATAGGGTGCCTCCGGGCTTGGAAAAACAGCCAGCGGGTGCAGGATGGTAGCAGCGTTCGATGAGAAGGAATGCAGGCTTCAGGGGTTCACATTTAAGTAGGAAAAACAGCTTATGTTGGTCGCATCGGACGGAGCGCACCCAGAGCACGTCCTCTTCACATGGCGGTTAGCCACGCCCCCGCATTGATTAACGTTGACGCTAAAATCCACACCAAGACCCTAGCCAATCGTCTCGAGGGGATCCTCCCCAAACTGATACACTGGGACCAGGCAGGTTTTATAAAGGGCAGGCAAACTTCCGATAACGTTAGGCGATTGGCTCATTTAGTGGAAAAGGCTCAGAAAAAGAATCTCCCGGCCCTGCTTTTGGCGATTGATGCCGAGAAGGCCTTTGATTGCGTGGAGTGGGGGTTTTTGTAAATGGGTTTCGGCCCAGGCTTCCTGAAGCAAGTAAAGGCAAATTACAGTGTCCCCGTGATACGCTAAGCAGTAAATGGACAAATTTCACCGCCGGTGTGTATAGAAAGGGGGACTAAGCAGGGCTGTCCGTTGTCTCCGCTCTTATACGCTCTCCACCTGGAGCCGTTTTTGCAAACAGTGAGATTGACTACGGACATTGAGGGAATCCCGTTTGGGGGACAGATCCATAAGATCGCAGCCTTTGCAGATGACTGCTAAAGTACCTTGGCATTCATCTGACCAGGACCCTCGGCGACCTATACACCGCAAATTACCCCCCCGCTCCTTCAGAAGGTCAGAAGGGAACTGGTAGATTGGGACCCCCTGGAGAACTCTTGGTTGGGCAAAATGAACGCCCTGAAGATGGCGATCCTCCCACTCCTGTTGTATCACTTCTCGGTCCTCCCAGTGCGCATCCCGCCGTCCTTCTTTAGAGCCCTACAAAAGACATGATTTTCACACTGACCCACCCGATCACCTCCTTGCTTGCAGTGATGAGAGAACTAGACAGGTTCGGCAAGGTAGCAGGTTTAAAAATCAATACCCATAAATCTGAGGCTCTCCCTCTCACCTTGACGTCCAGTGCGGTCCAGGATCTTAAGAAAGCGTATATCTTTCGATGGGTAGATAACTCGCTAAAGTACCTTGGCATTCATCTGACCAGGACCCTCGGCGACCTATACACCGCAAATTACCCCCCGCTCCTTCAGAAGGTCAGAAGGGAACTGGTAGATTGGGGCCCCCTGGAGATCTCTTGGTTGGGCAGAATTAACGCCCTGAAGATGGCAATCCTCCCTCTCCTGTTGTATCACTTCTCGGTCCTCCCAGTGCGCATCCCGCCGTCCTTCTTTAGAGCCCTACAAAAGATAACAAGCCGCTTCATTTGGAAGCGACGGCGACCGAGAGTGGCGGAGTCCCTATTGAAGGCCTTGACGTCCCTGGGGGGAGTTGGGGAGCCGGACTATAGGGTATATTACCTGGCAGCTCAGCTCACGGTCATAAGAGATTGGCAGAGGGATGATAGAGGGAAGGTGTGGAGGTTCATGGATACGGCGGTGGTAGGAGTGGACCTAGAAGGGGTTCTGTGGATGCCGAGGCAAGACAGACCGATCAGAATGTATTGCAGCGATATCACGTCCACAATAGGGGACGCCTGGGACAAAGCTATTAGAAGGGCACATATTACTACTTTTCCCTCCCCGTATACGCCCATACATGGCAATCCACAATTTACTCCAGCGGCCGCAGGAGACCCTTCATTTGACACCTGGTTTCAGGGGTGGTGCCGCATGATCCGGATATGTTGGCCGATGGGGAGGTGAAACAATTTGAGCGGTGCAAGAAAGACTTTGTCTTAGGAGAGTTGCAGAGGTATTCGTATCTCCAAATTCGACACTGGCTCTCTCATCCAGCGATCATTCAAGCGGGTACTAGACCCCTCACTCAGTTCGAAAAGTACCTGGACACTGACCCGGGTGATAAAGGGGTGCTGCCGTCTATATACAAACTCATAAAGCAGAATGAACCCCTGAGGTCTAGGATGTACATGCTAAAATTGGCACGGGATGTAGGGGGGGACCTAGAGGAGCAGGGGTGGACCCAGCTCTGGTCGCAGATTCCTAAGCTTACGAGATCTCTTCAGTTTCGGGAGATCTGGCTGAAACTGATGTTGAGTTTTGCTGGAGGGATTGTGGGGCAATAGGTTCCTGGGCCCATATATGGTGGGAGTGCCCAAAAATGGATCCCTTTTGGTCACTAGTTCAGCAGGCCGTCACCCAAGTGCTAGACCTAGAGCTGGGCGCAAATAGAGGGAGGGATTTATTGGGTCTTAATGGCATGCTCTCCTCTCTATCTAAGAGAGCGGACCACAAACTCTATGTGTTAATGATGTTGGCAGCGGCTTTGGTGCTAGCCCGGAAATGGAAATCGAAAGACCCGCCTCAGGAACACGAATGGGTGGTGAAGCTGTGGTCGCTGCTGGCTCTGGAATGGCTTACCTATACGATTCATGGTCTCCACATGAAGTTCGTGTCAGACTGGTCCAACTTGCTAACATACTTAAAGGCAGGAGCCCGCCGGCCCTGGTGTCCCAAGGCTATGGAACTATTGGGAATAATTCGCCCTCAGGACGAATCGGACCTATAATGCTTTGAGAGGGGCTGCGCATTAAATAATTGGTAAACCACCTGTCATACAGCCTTGATGTCTCGTCAGACCAAACGAGGCGCACAAATGTTAATTTCCGTTTCAGTTCAATGCTGCGGAAGGGCTTCCACTTGTACTCTCGGATCCGGTGGAGGCAGGGGGGAAAAGGGGTGGGGGGGTTTAAAGGTTGGGGGAACTGGGTTTTTGTGTTTCTTTCTGTGTTTGCTACATGCGAAATTCTCAATAAAAATGTCTTGGAAAAAAAAAGACTACAGCCTTATCGGCCAGATTTAATAATTGCACTGTTCTGCCAAGATAGTACTAAGGACTTGGCTTTGGACTTTGGCGCCTGATGCCTGCGGGCTCCGCTGCGGTAGAAATAAATAAATAAGGGCTTCATACGCACATTTTCCATGGTTTGGCTAACTGGTAGCTCTGCTAGACAATTTTTGTTTTGCTTTCCATATTTGCTGTTTGGTGGTGAAGTTGTCTGTTCAAAAACAGGAGTCACTGACTTAAAGTATTTGTCTGAAAAAGCAAGGGAAATGACTCATTCAAATCTCACATCGAGCATTTTTTGGCAGTATTAACATAGCAACTATCGCCAGAGATTGATAAAGTATAATGAGGATGTTGACAATACGAGGACAAGTGCACTTACAGTTCTGCAGACTTCGCAGTGCTTTCTTTTTGGCATAGGATTACCTGCTAGTACTGCCTGAGCCCATAAAATCGGAGCTGCCACGCGGAGCATGCGCACAGTGCAAGTGCGAGGACAAGTGCACTTACAGTTCGGCAGTTTGACGGGGAGACAGACGCTGCTACTGGTGAGTGCATTTTACTTTGGTATACCAAACCTAATTATTACTTCTGGACCTGAGGTTGTGCTAATTAGAACACATAGCATGCCAAGAAGGCCGAAGAAGTTAAAGAAGGGGAGCTACTCTGTTGTGTGAATGAGCAGCTCCAAGAGGAATGTAAAAATACCACCTGAATGACGATGATTGACAACAATTCCGTTTTTGGGATGATGTTATTCCTTGCAGAGCGGTCTTGCTAGACGTCCAGGTGAAAACACTAACGAGCTAATGGAAAGTTTAGCACCAGAGCCAAACACCAAAACAAAAGAAATAATATCTGTCCCATCTGATACAGCGCCCATGGTAAATGGGACGCCAACGGCTGGAATCAGACTTTCAATCACGTCCGACATGTATAGAGATAGTACTCAAGAGAACACTGATTGTGGAAGCGCAGAAGTATCGTTCATAGACTTTGATACTTTCACCACCATGCAATTCTCATGAAAACTCTTACTGAAGCTATTAAATTAACGACGATCTGAGTGTGCAGGGGGCCACCCGAGCTAATATATATGACATGCCGCTGAGACCGGTCGAGTGATCTGACAAAGACAAATAACCATCACCACTGAAATAGTAACTTCCTCTCAGGCTAAGACTGAAAAGTAGTTGGATGCCGCCATTGTAAGGTACAGCATCCTTTCATCGACACCCATTTTTATGACTGGTGTTTTTCTGCAGCATTTTTGCTGCAAAAACTTTTCAGATTTTTTTGGGGGGGTGGGCAAGGGCATATAAAGGGTTGAGTGGGTTGGGAAATAAAAAAGATAGGTAAATGACATGGGTTGGGGGAACCCCCCCCAAAAATAATTGTAAACACATTTTTTCAACAAAAATTCTGCAGCAAAATACCCATCGTAAAAACGGGTGTCGATGAAATGACATAGAACCCATTGTATTAATGAGGTCTTTAGAACAAGGTGAAGAGCCTCAACGAAACAGCTATAATTGAGAAGAGTGACAGTGAGGATTTATATATTACAAAAAAAGAATGTCGGTGCTTGAAAAGGCTATACATCTTAAAAGCCAAACAGGGGAAGAGAAAGCTAATAATTGTTTTACACAAGAAGACTCAGACTCGAAAAACACTTACATTGGTATGAAAGGCAAAAAAGTTAGGTGCAGACAGAAGAGGAATGAAAGGCGTTCCGGTGTACTAACCAACGAGGTGATTAAAACTCCCCAGCCTTTTGGAGTTGCAGGAAACATCTACAGAAACAGAAGGTACTGCTGTGGAGGTGGAGCAATTCAAGGAGTTGAAAAGAACATGTTTGTACTGAAAAGAAAATGATACTATTGAGTCGAGCCAGCAAGTTATTTATAATAATGAACATGGCAGCTATTTTGAGTAACAATACAACCAACGTTTCTTCTCAATTAAAAAGGGGCTCGCTACTCATTTATAATAACAGATTTGTTTCCTAGTAGGGACCATAACCGGCTGAATTGTTCTCACATTCAAAATTCATTTAGCTTGATTCCTTCCTTGCGTGTGCTACGTTTTAGTGATCTGGACTACATTGACTTAAAACAGCCAGGAGAACATTAACTTTGAGGGTTCTAATGTGGAACACGCGAGGCCATAGACATTAAATATACTGTACAGGCACACGCAAACTGCTTGAGGATAACGATATTATACTGATACAAGAATGCTGGCTAACTTTTCTATTCCATCTAGATGGTTTCAAAATTCATCAGAAGTTGGCAAAGAAAGGCTCTACGGGTAGAGCTGCGGGTGGCCTGTTGCTTGTAGTTGGAAATTGATACATAATTTATGAAATACATATGCCTGTTGACATGATACACGTCATGGCTTTGGAAATTAAGTTTAAGTTACCCTTCCAATTGCAGCCTTATAAGCTAATAGTGGTCAATGTCTATGACCCGCCCGGATTAGACTGTACAGAAAAGATACATGAGGAAATCTATGTAATTCTATCAAAATGGTGTATGGATAATCCTGAAGGCTCAATATTATTAGGAGGTGACTTAAATGCGTATGTAAATCAAAATCGGATATTTCTGAGACTAAGATCTTAAATTCAAGTTGTAGCTATGAGTGTGTGAAGCTGACTAGCAAGGTTAGGAGTTGGGTATCATTCTGTGATGACTGGGATTTGATAATGCTTAACGGTCGCACCAGGGGGGACATTCCCGCCAAGGCCACATGGTTTAATGGTACAAAAACGTCTACCCTTATGATTTTGTTAATTCAGTGCTTTTAGATACAGTGTATAAGTTATCCGTAGTTAGGAATAATTATAGTGACCGTGCAACGCTGAATCTAAAGTTGGGGATTGAGGGATACCTGGACATATGGGACAAAATAGGGGATGTTGAGGTGAATAACAGGGTGATAGGATTATGTGGACAAAAAGGAATATAGTTAAATGTAGCCGCACTATCATGTGGGAGCATGAATGCCTGTTTAAAAAATTGGAGCATGTTTCAAGTAAATACATCATGTCATGGATTGAGAATTGCATAGAAACTGCAGTAGTATGTGGTGGGAATCACAAGATATTAGAAGCAGGAAAACCTAATGTAGCCTATGACCCTGAAATAAAAGTGAAAAAGAGGCAATTATGACAAGAAATTAGATGCCTCAAAACAGAACGTCAGTGACTGCGGTGAAGCATTTGCCATGATTAAATTGTGTAAAAACTGGTACAACAACTGGATAAAGAGAAGACGCTTAAATGATAAAATTCGAAATGGCAATGCTTCTTTGTGTCTGTGTAAAAGGAAGACCAAATAAATGTGGGAGGTATTGAAACAGATAAAGGACTCTAAGGAACGTTCAATGACTAACCCAATTAGTAGGGGCATTTGGGAAAAAAATGTTCACGGAAAAATACAGATCCAGTGAGGCTAATCATATCCTACTTTCATATCTAGTGGGATATAAAACATGAATTGTTAGAAAAGAGGACACAAAACTGGAATTTGTATATGAAGATGTTCTGGGAAAGTTCAAGAAGCTTAAGGAATATAGGGCACCACTACTAGAAAGGATTATCTAACGTGGTTTATTATAGGATCCTGCATTTTGGGCAAAGTTGTGGACATACCTATTTCATTGCATTATTAGAGAGGGTATTATTTTGGTATCTTGGAGTAAAGCAGTTCTGATTCCTATTTACAAGAAGAACGATACAGGGAACCTCAGACATTAGAGCTTATAGTCAATGTTTGACATCACCAGTAAGGTTTTCGCCAGTATTTTGCTAAGCAAATTAGAAGAATGGGCAGAAGAGAATTACATATTAAGCCCTTTTCAAACAGGTCTTCAGCGACAACACACAACATCCTGTTATTAAATTCATTGATAAGAGTCACACAAATAAAGGATAGCCCCCTTGTCTTTTTGTTATTTGTGGAATTTAAGTCTGCTTTTGACACATTAATAATCGTATTCTTCAGGAAAAACTAGTGTTGGAACTCGGATCATGATTTGCAATGGTTGATAGGCCAATTTCACAAGAACACAACGGTTAGGGCTAGTCTGAGTGGTACAGGGGCCAGTGCAGAAGAAATACAAACACTGTAAGTGTCAACTGGTATAGAATCAAAGACTAAAATTTCACTAACCTGGGCAGACTGAGATTTGCAACACAGGCAACAGGCAGAGATTGAGGAATCCCCCGTGGCAGAGAGTCCTGCTCTCTCTCACTCCCCAGATTGAATATCAGAGAGGAGGGAGGCAGAATCCCCAGGGAAACCCTCCTGTGGAATAAAACCCTGAATCGCTGTGGCTCTTCGGAATGGAGGGTAGCAGCTTGGACGGTCCCTCTAGGCAAACTGGAGCACGAAGAGGACTGGAAACCTTTCCGCGGAAACAAGATAGAACAGGTAAATGCCAGGTTGGAAGGAGGGAGAGAAAAGGAGAGTACTAGGTTTGGAAGTGACAGGTACGTGATATTCAAAATGTGATCCTCAATGGGATGAGGACGTTCTTGGGAGTCTCCGGATGACTGGAAGTCTTAGAACTGTGGTGCTGAGCGAATGGATAAGTAAGGGAATAAATGTTAGAAATGCAGGATTGAGTGTGCTAAAGAGGACACTAAATTTAAGGGAACTTACTGACAAGGGCGGAACTCCTAACTTGAAACCTATGGTGGAGATGGGATACGGCCTGAGAATAAGCCTGTGGGTATGGGAGGCAGAAAGAAAAGAGGGAAGTTAGATATCAGAGGAGAATGCAAGTTAGCAATATCAGAAGGAGGAATCCAAGCGGCGAACTTACGGAGCGTCAGTAAGAACAGTAGCGACACGTATGCTAGCAACACTTCCTTCCTTATCAGGAGTCACGTGAGCAGACGCAGGAACGTAAGATGTGCGTGGAGCAACTAGACCGCGGTCTTCCTTACAAAGGACCATTGCTTTGGGAGCCTGCATTATAACGTCATGTGCCGTTCTTCCTAATCTCCTGTTTTGCCACCATGACCAACGCTGATAATGTGTAACAGTAAGGCCTTAAGCAGGGCTACGTGCTAGCCCCTCTCCTGTTTAACTTGTACCTGTCTGACTTACCTAGACAGCTGGAGGAAGTTTACTGTTTTCCACCAAGAATAGGTGATCAAAAGGTAAGGTGACTCTGCTATGCCGATGACGTTGTTTTGATCGATCGTACATACACCCGACTGAGGAGAGCAGCTAATGAATTGAGTAAATTTGCAGATGATAATGGTTTGGTATTGATCTAGATAAGACAAATCATATAGGTTTTGGAATGAACAAGATAAAGTACGGTAAACTGCACTTGAATGGTGGAGCAATTGAAAGGGTGCCCAATTACAATTATTTGGGAAATCAGATTGAGGAAGCAAGTGTAAGGAATACAATTCTTATCAGTGGTAAACAGAATAGGGCTAGGGCATTAATGACAATGGCCAAAAAGTATGGGTATCATATGAGTGGATATACACTAAAAGGTATCATTATGATCTATAAACAGGTGGTTATACTTGGAATTCTGTATGGTCTGGAGGTGAGCTATATTAAAAATCTTAATACTTGAAGCAAAATTGTGGCAGTATATATTGGGTATAGCACAGAGTGTGCCTGTCAAGCCGATTTAAACCAAGCTGGGCTTGATGCCCCGGTCATGTTCATTAATGCTGAAGGCAGGTATTTTATACATAAAACTACGGAAGGACCCAATATGTCCTATATTGAATGTTTTAAACAAAAATATGGAAAATACTAAAGTTTCCAGAATGGGAGAGTTGGAACTAATGAATATGTACTTTTTTGAGACAAATGGATGGAAGCCCGACTGGACTTTAGCGCTGTATGTGCTGCAAGCCAGCTTTAAGTACAAACTGGCTCTATGGGACTGGTGCAAAAACTTTGTAAACTAGAGACGTTGAAATTTAAGGTAGGGCGTGCTAGAAATATGTGTACAATCAACAAGCCACAACCATACCTCATTAATAATCCCTCAACACAATTTAGATGTTTCATTCTGTTGCTCAGATTAACCTTCTTACCTGCACTTTCAGTAATTGGCCCTCGCCAAAAAATACCGAGGAATAAGAGGACTAATAGATTATGCAACTCAGATTATCACTTTGAAACCATTAGGCATATCTTAACTTCTTGCCCGGTTCTAATGGAAACTTAGGACACATCTTGAGAGGTTTGTAATGACATAGACTCAATTGTCACTAGCACCTGTTGGGCCTGGTGTTTAGGAGCTAATATTGTCTCTTTGCATGTAATATTATACAATATTTGTCATTCAGTGGCTATGGTGATAACTGAGCGAGATTGACCCTTTTTAATGATAGAATATAGATGTATTGAGAGTATAATGTTGATTCATGTGGGCATGTTTAGAAAATAACATCTCCATAAACTATACTGTTTTAAAATATATTGGTTTAGATGAATTAATAATGATGATAGTTATGAAATTAATGTTTTACAGCATATATGTATAAACAAAAATGTGTTTTATGATATGTATATAATAATGTTCTTAAATATGTTGTTTTGATTAAGATGTATTTTATAAATAATGTGAAAAGTTCTTTATAGAGCTAAACACTATATATATATATATATATATATATATATATATATATATATATATATATATATATATATATATACATAATTAAATAAATTGACAAAAGCTGATACAGTTTACTGAAATTAATTGACTGAGTGCACTTTTGTAGAACCTTTAAATTAGCCTTAGATGGCCATGTTGAGATTGAAGATACTTTAAATGCTGGTGTGTTTACTGACATGGCTAATTAAGTGTCCTTCGTAGAGAGTTTGATTGAAATGCATTTAGAAAAAAAGGCAAAGGTGTTTAAGGGCATTTTTAAAACAATCCAACATGAGCTGCTGGACTTCATTCTCATAGTCACTAGAGAGTTAATTGTAGAGCAGTTACGAAGTGTGCATCACGTGGCTGTACAGGCAGATGACAGTACTGATGTTTCCACTAAGTCAGTGTTAGTCCATCACTACGTTTATGGACAATTCAAAGATGTTAACGTTTTTCTGAATGTACTCTTCTGAAAGACGCTCATTCATATACCATCAAGCAGCAACCCAAGGCCCACACCAGAGGCTTCACCAAACCGACCGACTTACTAACCCACTTCTCCTTCCTGATCCTCCAACATAACCATGGCCACTACACTTCACTAGGAGCTAGCCACACAACACATAAACACACCAATAATCAATCTAATGTTCACACCCTACCATCTCTCTGAGACTCTGTAAGCAAACCTAGATAGAACTCCCCGGCACATAGTCCATACATCCATCAACACAATTATTACATACCAACACAATAGATAGTCATATACCAACAGCCATCCACGACTCTGGACCCCTATGGATACAACTAACCAGTGCGCACAACCACAATCCACCCTAACTTCACATGACACACACACCAACACAAACACTAGCACACTTCCGAGACACTGAGTCCCACCCATACAGTTACAACACACAGGGCCTCCCAACCAACTCTCACATGTTATGATATGATAGGTTATTTATAACACGCTTAATACCCAGAGGTTTCTAAGTGCTGACCCGCGTATCGAACCTGTGTTGCTGCGTGTCTTCTTGCTTCCAAGGCAAGTACATTGCCCCTGAGCTATCCTCCCGAGGCAAAACAATGCTCACAGATGCCAGTTCCTCCTGGCTCTGAACCTATGCTATCCCACTAACACACCCAGCCCTTTTCTCTTGCAGAGCCACGTGAGCCCCTGGAGACTGCCCCTGGTGGTAGCGCTGCACAGCATTAATCACGTAACATAACATAAACCATTGTTAATGCTTTAGTTGAAACATTGGACACTGTTTTCTTTGGAAATTTCCACCACAAACAGAAAACGTTTGCTCCGCCTTGTGATGGTGCAAGTGTGATGAGGGGGATATTTAGCGGGGTCCAAATGACTGTGGTCTACACAAATGGCCATTATGAACATTGCTATTCTCATCATAGTAACCTCATCATGGATGCAACAAGCCGTTCCAAAACATCGCAAGTTAGAATTTTCTTTTTTTACTTATCTGGCTTCTTTGCATTTTTTTCACATTGGCCAAAAATGAACTGAAGTTCGAGATCATGTGTTGCATAAAAGAATTCGGAGAACATTTCACACACCTAGAACTACTACACACTCCTTAGATGCTTTGAGATCCTTGAAAGGCAGGTGATATTAAGCAAATTGCCATGGCAGAGACTAAGGGGTTCATTAGGAATCTGAAAGACAGGGAGTCCCCTTTCTTTCTGTATTTATTCAATGACATTATGCCCTTTGTTGATGTTATATATAATCAGCTTCAGAAGTGGGATATTAATTTTGCATAGGTACAGAAAGTTACTGCAATTTTTATGAACTGGATTGGAAAGGTATGAGAAATCATTGAGGATTTAGAAGTTAAACTTCCAACAGAATCACTACACCCATGACAACAGCTGAGTCACAGCATTTTGTCTCGACCTTGAAGCAAGTCAAAACATTTCTAAAAAACACAATGACTCATGATTGTCTAAATGCATTGGGCATGCTGTCAATGCAAAAACAAAACATTGCAAAAATCCCTGAAATCAATAAGCGGAATACTGACAAATTTGCCTCAACGTGCACAATTTGTATGCCAACTCTCAAACAGTTGAATGTTGTATTTGACAAGCGAGTTATGGTTTGGATTATTCCATTAAGGAATTATCTACAAGCACCCTTTAAGGAATATTCTGGTTAGCTCAACCAATCAGTAACAAGGATTCCACGCAAATTCTGGCCACTATTACCAGATATTTGCATGGAATCTTCACTCTTGCTTGGCTGGGCAAAGCAGAAGATTCCCTGGAGTGTCGGTCATCTCTTACAGGGAGCGTCTGTCCGTCCGTCCCTCTCCCTTACCTGTTCCACTCAGCTCCCTGCATGGCCCGGATGTCAATGTGCACCCTTCTTTTGATCCTGCAGTGTTCCTGTGCCGGGTCATCACATGTTCAGCGATGCATTCTATCTGGCATCCCCAGCGCAGCCATGTAAATTAGTGCACGACAAAAAGAACACCGCGTTGAGAGCATACCTGTCTTTTTGGGTGGATGTAGAAACATTTAAGCCGCCCCCATGTGCTAAGAGTCTTATCACCCAGGGGGGGCTGAAAGTCTTCGGTATTAGGTGCCTGAGCCCTCCTTAATGCCTTTGCTTCACTCATAATGTTAAGTCGGCTTACGGCACCCAGTGCCTGAGAATTCGAGCCCTGCAGGGTGCTAAGGCTTCAATAAATACGTTCAATATCTTTAACATAGTAGCATTTTGTATGAAGTTTCAGTGATCTATTTGACCCAACAGTTTGACTTGCCACAGCACTTTTGTTTGGCAGTAGGGTTATGGAAAGTTCAAGAGGACCACAACAGTAGATTTTGATCCTCATCCTCCTCATGGGGCTTAGGGCTATAAGTTGAGTGCAATCCAATAACTATGATTACAGCCCTCATGCACATTCCATAATAATACAATATGCATATATGGTGTGAAAAGCACCTCTCATTGCGTTTGTCCCTATGGAATATATTTAGAAATGTGAAGCTCTGTTCTGAACATGTTTATCTGAGGAATATACTGTTTGCAAATGGTTGCGATAATATCACATTGAAAATAAAATTAAACTTACTAAGCTATTCCTGTTGCATTTTTGTCCGTGCAATATGTATTTGGCATTTCTGTGACATGGGCACCCCACATGTCTCAACTTTGTGCAACCAAAGCAATGGTGAGGTAGACTGGCATTAAAGGTAGGACAGGTATCATGTTAATTAAGGGATAAACACGTAACATTTTGCCTTACGTTTCTTAGATAGTGCTTAAATGCCCACCTTAGTCAGAGAATGAATGTTTATAAATGGTAATATAGCATGACAAAATATTTGTCATTTTCCTGTGTTATTGGATAGCTATATAGTGAATTTCTCTGTGCAAACATTTAGTACTATATGCAATACAAGTTGCTTTAAAATAATGTACCCTCATTGATACTAAAACCTAAAGCATTTTATGCAATGTTTGTGTGAAATTGTGCAGTAGCTTGTACAGACAGTTTGAATCTCGTACACCGTGAGGCCTTTGGTCATATAAGCATGAAATAATAAACAATAATCATAAAATATTCTCATTGGTAAAGCGCACCCCCACCCCAGTATCTCTCATGAGGGGTTGTTTGCAAATTCGTCCTTCAGTATTTACACACCTTTTCAAAGTTAGCAGCTGCCACTGGCTCTCCAAGCTTCTTGTCTACAAACCTATCAATAGCTTCAGCCCAACAATACTGTGCTGGATGTAGCTCTTACTACTACTGGAATTCTCTCCCATAACATCCGAACCAGCCAATTGGAGGAATTATTCAACTCCACTTGATAGCCAGAGAACAGGCATCTCCTGACTCCATGCCCCACCTATATCAAGCTGAAACCTAGCCTACCCCTTCTGACCCGGTCACATGTGATTGTACATATTGGACTATATAGACTAAGAACCCAGTCCCTATATGTGTATCATTTGTATGTCTGTTCCCTAATCAGTATCTTCAGTCGCAGTCAGCCCAGCAGTCCCAGGTGTAGCTCCAAGAGCTGTACACAAGCAAAGGAGGTTGCCGCTTTCGATTTTTCGGTAACATCTTGCAGGGCCTGCATAGCTATATTGGCCTCAACAAAGGACACCTCTTCCTCAGGTCTCGTGAAGAACAAGACTTTGCCCCTTTGCTGTATTTGCAGTCATGCCAGGAAGAGCATTGCATACAGGACTGCCCTTTCTCTAAGCAATTTTTTGACACCCAGAAAGACCTGCCTTCCAGTTTCACAGCAGTGGAGAAGTCTGGTTATATATGTATCATATTATCCACAAATCGCAAAGGGCCTTTCTCTCTTGCCAACCACAGTATAGTGTCTTGATCATTGTAAGTTAGGAGCCTCAAAATTATGGGGCTGGGGGGACGCCCGGGTTGGGTCTCCGTGACAGCATTCTATTTGCCCTTTTGATCATGACTCCCCGGCAAATCTTTAAGTATAGTCTTCATCGCTTCCTCCATGGGGTCCCGTCCAAACGCCTCAGAGAGTCCCACAATGCAAACATTATTTTGCCTGGATCTGGACTTAAGATCTTCGCACTTACTCAAGGCTTTCTTCAAATTGCTGGCCATGCCCGTCACCTGGTTCTTGAGGGTCACAATGTCGCCCTCCGCCGCCCAGATGCAAGCCTCTGCCTCCATTACCCTTGAGCACACACCCGCTCCATGTTGCCATTGAGGGGACTGATTTTAGTGGTTATTCCGTCCAGCTTCTCGGTCATTGTGGCGACACCAGCCTGCATGCTCTCCATTAGCTGTTTAAGATTCAGGGCTTCTTTCTCTGCATGCCCCACGGCTTCACTCAGGTCATGGGGTGGTTCCACTCAGGACCTGCTGGAATGGTGTGCATACGCCTCCAGGCTGCTCTGTCTCTTTTGGCCGCGCCAGCCTTTTGTCATGGTGGCAATGGGACCCAAATCCACAAGGGTGACCTTATGTGAGGGTCTTGGGGGGGTTGGCTAACAGCAAGTCCCACAGCCACACAGTGCTTGCATGGCAAGTGGGGCCCATAATTGCAAAAACCCTGCCCAACATGCTTAAACTTTGCCTCCCCTGCGCCCATGGTAGGCAGTGTTCACAATGGACCCCATTGAAATCCTGCATTTTCCGAAACCTTCTTCCTCTTCACCTTTCAAGTGCTCCAGCACCTGCGCCAGAATGGATTCTAGTGCCGGTGCAAATGCATGAAATCTCTATGGGATCCGCCTGCTTTATGCAAGAGCATAAAGCAGGCGGATCCCATAGGGATCCATTGTACGTGCTTCCTGTCATGCAAGCATGACAGGAAGCACGTACAATCAAAGAAAGAACATGGGGTTGAAAATTCTCCCGGTGCCTACATTAGGAGACTTAACCATCACCCAACAACAACCAACCAGTGGAGATCACAAATGTATATCAGTGATGTAGCCAACAAATCAGGAAGCTGGAAAAGACTGTGTACAGAAACTTCAATAGAAATAGATGAACTCAGAAGGGAAAACAGATAGAAACACTAAAGATAAAAAAAGCCCCAACTGCAGGCCAATTATTTGTAAAAAAGAAAAAACTGGGTCTTACCCTAAGGCATAAGGTGACTACAGGCAATTAATTAAGCCTGAGACTACAAATGGATGCACCAGAAAAGAGAGCATGGAGGGGAAAACGCGGCACATTACCCAGTTATAAACCACGCAGGAAAAGACTGTTTCAGGACAGAATGCTATTTGTTTAGTCTGCAGTCGTTTACCCAGTTCACATCACAATCAAGGGTAAAAAATGAAGCCAACACAACTTGGTCATAATATTCCTTTATGAGAACCATTGCAGTTGCTCCATAAAAGCCTTACAAAGCACATAATGGGGCTCTTGTTGCTGAAATTCGTAATGTTTGCACTGCAATATAAACAGCTCTCCACCACCACATTTTCATCCTTTGCACTGTGTGGTGCTAAAAGTGCACGTCAAAAGGCAGCGTACATGTGTATATGCTACTTTTTGCCCTGCACTTTTGCGCTCTGCCGTGCAAAGTGAGTAGGTGCTGCCTGCCAAGCTGGCATGCCAGGCCGCATTTACATTTTATTGTGAGCACCTTTTGCCATGCCCGCCTGGCAAGCAGCCCTCACAATTACAATTAAACCCTCCCTGACATGCTCACATATCAAACAGGGTTTCATTTTAATTGGGAACACTGCTCACCATGCGTGCACAGTGAGCAGTGTTCCCAATTAAAAACGAATTTATTTGTAATTATGTAGCATAATAACTTGTTAATGTATTAATTTTTATTTATCACAGGGTCATGTATATGTTCTTTCCTGATGAAGGTGTTGATAATACTATGACCACCGAAATGCTTGGAATGCGCCCTGTTCCATAGGATATCTAAGATGGACGCACAGTAATGATTGGCAGCAGATTACCTAGCGTAGACCTGTGGTGTTTTTGATCCCTTCCAATTAGTACCTCAGTGATTCTGATCCACTTAGATTAGGAATAGGATACCTGTGTTATTTATAACAGGGCCAGATGTAATTTAGCTCCTCATGTGCAGTTTTTATTTTCTTTTTTTTAATTGTGTATATTCATGTGTTATGTATGTTTATGGCTTAGTCATTCCTTGTATATACTAGCTTTATGAAATATTGTTTGATTTGTCATATTGTCAGATAAAAATGATTTGATCTTCATCAAAGGTACGTTTTTCGTTGAGATAGATTTATCGCTAGTATATCATTAATGAAATATACAACAAATGTCAAAGTGAAATCATTTAACTAATTTCAACTTTACAATCATTCCTGGTGGCAACAGGTTTTTGTGTTTAGCATAATTACGTGGTCTGCAGCAAGAATCCCTTCAAGTGTACTGACACATAAATCTACATTAAAGGAAAGTACGGAAAATAATGAAAATACTCAGGAACTCATTTTAAAAAAATGTGTAATTTTGATGCAGGGACCCGTTATGTTTACACTTTAACATAAGCGGGTCCCTGCCACCAGAGTTTGGTCATTTGCAGTGTGGGGTACAAAGATAAAGAGCACAAGGTGGTGTACAAGCGTGTTCACTACCATTTGCCCTTCACATTTACAGTTCGCAGTGCAAAGTGAGTAAACGATGCCTGGCATGCTAGATGTAGTTGTATTTCGGCGAATTGAACAATTGTGGGGCCCTTTCCACACAGACATTTTTGCATCCAGGGAGAAGTACAGATACTTCAGCTGGAGGTTAGATCTGACAGCAGGGGGAGCAGATGTTTTCCTCCTAGACTGGTAGGGGAACCTTCACTATGCTTTTCTCCCATTCATAATGATGAACAGAGTGCGACGGCTCGCAGGGAAGTAGCAAGACTGATCGTAGTGGTTCTGATATGGAAATCACAAGTGTAGTTCCCGACACTGATGGAGCTACTGTCGGACCACCCGAGAATCCTACCGGCAGGAGAACACCTCACAGACCCAGTTGGGTCATTTCATTCTGTGAGAGTGAAAGGGACTCTCCCACTAATGGCGTGCAAGATAGTCGGTGATGCTGGGCTGTTCCGGGCATTCCGGCGCAAGCTGCATGACTCATCGCAGAATCGTGGTCTCTGTCCTCTCGACGGAGCTATGATGCAGCGTGAGGTAGATGGTCACAGTGGTGCAAGAGGAGACATTTTCATCCTGTCTCTGCCCCTATAGTGGCGGTCCTGAACTTCCTAGCAGAAATGCTGCAGGACGGAAAAGCATTTAGGACAATAGGGGTGTACAGGTCCACCATCTCAGTGGGACACTTGCCCATCGACGGGATTCCAGTGGGAGAGAACACAGCAGTGATAAGACTCATCAAAGGAGTCTGGTTCACGAAAACCTCCAGTACGTACACTTATGGGATGTGACAGTGGTACTGAGACTTCTCGACAGTTGGCCTGCGAACAACTTTCTGTCCCTGAAGCAGTTGTCAAGGAAGCTAGCCATGCTATTATGCTTGGTATCATGCAGAAGACTATCAGACATTAAAGCACTAGCCGTGAATAGGAAGACGTATGGACCCGAAGGAGTTACCATCACACTAGTCTGGAGGACAAAGACGTGCTCCTCATCAATATCTTATCCCTACTTGCACTACCACACCAAGTGGTGCATGGCAGCATGCATCAGAGAGTATGAAAGTAGAACAGCAGAAATGCGAGCAGTAGGAACCATGCAATTGCTAACAGCGCATAGTAAACCGCATAAAGCAGTCACGACAGCTACTATAGCCAGATGGGTGCGTGAATTGTTGCAACTAGCAGGAGTAGATCTGTCTGAGTTTGGTGCGCACTCCTTGAGAGGAGCAATGGCCTCAAAAGCACTAGCGCAAGGAGCGAAGCTGCAAGACATCCTGCAAACGGCCTACTGAGCCAGCGATAATATATTAAGAACGTTTACTTTAAACCTGTACAGTCAGTAGCTGCGACAGTAATGAAAAGCTTTGAACAAGCATAATGCTTGCCTCCGGTCTTGACCTAGAATGAAGATTACACCTGCTAATAGCGCAGGGAGTCTTGATTCTATTAAAGACAAGGAGGCGAGCATTACTTTCTCTCCCGAGATACACGGGAGAGATGAGATGTTCCTAATGTGTACTAACTATTGATTCCAATGCGGAATAGGGAATTGTATCCGCCTCCCTAATGCATTCTTTGCATCTTGATAGGAGATGAACAGAAGAGCAATTGAGGTATGCTAACGAGGGTGCAAGTTAAAGAGATCGACAAGATTGGCCAAATGCAAATGGAGAGAAAGCAGAGCAGACCAGCATGAAGGCTCAAGACTCTGTAGTTCTACAAGTTGAGAGTTCAGTTACAAAGTTAGAGTGCAGTTCAAAGCCTTCAAAGAAGAGGAGGAAGGAAGGAACAGGAAGGACTATGGTCACGTGGGTTGGCTCGAAATGGAATACAGAAAGGACTTGGTTTTAAGGGAAATGAAGTTAAAATAATTAAATAATAATAATTTAGAAAGTTCGGAAATGTTTGATTTTGTTGAAACAGCTGGAGACAGGAATAAATAAGAAGTTGAAGCATAATGCTCACCTCCTTGTCTTTAATAGAATCAAGACTCCCTGCCCTTTTAGCAGGGGTAATCTTCATTAGTATCACAGACCTGTTTGATACATTGGTGGGCATTCTTATGTTCCCAAAATGCATTTTGATTTTATGAAAAGCAGTCAGAATCTTATATTCAAGGAACCGACAGTGTTTGACACCTAGGTCTGCTCCCAACACGGACAATATTCCCACGCCACTCCCTGCCCTGCTACCCCCTCCCCCGTGCGCTACTCCATCCCCCACACACAAAAAGGTGAAAGGGAGGGAGTTCCCTAGAAAATTGTTTCCGTTTCCAGCACTTGTATGCAGCCATCAAAAAGTTCCTCCCCTTGGACAATAACTTTGTCAACCAAGATTTACCTTTCTATAGCTGAGAAGTTGGCTGTGCAGTTTCTACTCCGCTTTGCAGCCATGATGGTTTGATGTGGAGGAGGATGTGTAAACAACAACTGGCCACATATAAGCATGATCTGCCCTAGCCAACAGCAAACCATAAAAGACACCAGATTAATAGTCTAGAATAGAATGCATAAAAAGGGCACACTTATCCAGAGGGACACACTGTGTGTCTCCCGGGACTCCTTACATTCAGCAGCAGACATAATGCAAATTAAAACTTTACTCCTGGGATTTACTCAGATTTACATCTATTATCTTTGTAGTTCCTAAGAAACTTTCATAGCATCTAGCTTCCTAACCCTCTTCTCATGCTGCTCGGTGTCTCCTAGTACTCCCCTGTTTTTGGGCCCATGGTATCATGGATGAACAGAGCTGTCCATGTATAAATGTGGCTAGCCCAGTTCTGTCCCTAAATGATGCCCATGGTCTGTCCACTAATCAGAGTCATTACATCCTTGGTCTCTGTCCATGAAACAGAGGAATACAAGGACAATGCTTGCCTCCGGTCTTGACCTAGAATGAAGATTACACCTGCTAATAGCGCAGGGAGTCTTGATTCTATTAAAGACAAGGAGGCGAGCATTACTTTCCCTCCCGAGATACACGGGAGAGATGAGATGTTCCTAATTTGTACTAACTATTGATTCCAATGCGGAATAGGGCATTGTATCCGCCGCCCTAATGCATTCTTTGCATCTTGATAGGAGATGAACAGAAGAGCAATTGAGCCATGCTAACGAGGGTGCAAGTTAAAGAGATCGACAAGATCGGCCAAATGCAAATGGAGAGAAAGCAGAGCAGACCAGCGCGAAGGCTCAAGACTCTGTAGTTCTACAAGTTGAGAGTTCAGTTACAAAGTTAGAGTGCAGTTCAAAGCATTCAAAGAAGAGGAGGAAGGAAGGAACAGGAAGGACTATGGTCACGTGGCAGGGCTCGAAATGGAATACAGAAAGGACTTGGTTTTAAGGGAAATTAAGTTAAAATAATTAAATAATAATAATTTAGAAAGTTGCAAATGTTTGATTTTGCTGAAACGGCTGGAGACAGGAATAAATAAGAAGTTGAAGCATAATGCTCGCCTCCTTGTCTTTAATAGAATCAAGACTCCCTGCCCTTTTAGCAGGGGTAATCCTCATTAGTATCACAGACCTGTTTGATACATTGGTGGGCATTCTTGTGTTCCCAAAATGCATTTTGATTTTATGAAAAGCAGTCAGAATCTTATATTCAGGGAATCAACAGTGTTTGACACCTAGGTCTGCTCCCATCACGGACAATATTCCCACGCCACTCCCTGCCCTGCTACCCCCTCCCCCGTGCGCTACTCCATCCCCCACACACAAAAAGGTGAAAGGGAGGGAGTTCCCTAGAAAATTGTTTCCGTTTCCAGCACTTGTGTGCAGCCATCAAAAAGTTCCTCCCCTTGGACAATAACTTTGTCAACCAAGATTTACCTTTCTATCGCTGAGAAGTTGGCTGTGCAGTTTCTACTCCGCTTTGCAGCCATGATGGTTTGATGTGGAGGAGGATGTGTAAACAACAACTGGCCACATATAAGCATGATCTGCCCTAGCCAACAGCAAACCATAAAAGACACCAGATCAATAGTCTAGAATAGAATGCATAAAAAGGGCACACTTATCAAGAGGAACACACTGTGTGTCTCCCGGAACTCCTTACATTCAGCAGCAGACATAATGCAAATTAAAACTTTACTCCTGGGATTTACTCAGATTTACATCTATTATCTTTGTAGTTCCTAAGAAACTTTCATAGCATCTAGCTTCCTAACCCTCTTCTCATGCTGCTTGGTGTCTCCCAGTACTCCCCTGTTTTTGTGCCCATGGTATCATGGATGAACAGAGCTGTCATGTATAAATGTGGCTAGCCCAGTTCTGTCCCTAAATGATGTCCATGGTCTGTCCACTAATCAGAGTCATTACATCCTTGGTCTCTGTCCATGAAACAGAGGAATACAAGGGCAGATCACAGCTGTCCATTGTCGTACATAGTCAGTCTTCATTATGTTAAATGTAATTTGACAATGGTTTGGATCTTTGATTTTGCTCATCTTTTTTTCATTGATATGTTATGTTATGTTATGTTACTCTGCATTTATATAAGGCTTATGTACCATTGGTATAGTTTCAAGGCGCTGGCAGGTTGAACGCCCTCAGAAACCGAAGTTCAAGTCAGTAGAGAGAGTAGGGAGAGTCAAAGGTGTGTGTGGGCACCGTATATGTGTGCAGCTGGTGTGGCATTCGTGTAATAGCTGCTTCTTAGCGTTAGGTGTGGTGGTTGTGAGTTCAAGAGTAGATTTATCCAGACCGATTCTGGCTGTGTTAGGCCTGAGGAGAATGCCTGGCTGGAGGGTGTGTAACCAGCAGTGTTTACTTAGAATGATGTGGAGTGAGCAGCGGATGTTAGTATGAAAACAGTAATTCTGAATGGTGTCAAAGTATCTCTGTGTTCTAGTTGAATGGTGGTGTAAAGAAGAGAGTAAGCGTAGAGATATGATATGACATGTATTAAGTGAAAGGGTGTTAATGTTTGGGGGGACTTGTTTCACTCCAAACAATACAATTCTACTTACTATTTATCAGCACCCCATCTCAGGAACCCCAACTCTTGTCAATCAAAATCATTTTTTAGCACAATCAATCTGAAAAATGACAAGTTGAATAAATATTATGCAATGCAGGGAAGAGTGGGGACCTCTGTTCCCAGAGCAGAGAACGGCACATTCTGCTGTCCCCTTGGCTGAGTCAATTTGCATACCCACAATCCTTTTCAGAATTACAAGGAGTTATGTTTTAATTCCCACATGAATTAATGCATTCTTCTTATAGTTCGCAGTTCATATATTAATGGTTCTTTCCATCTAACAGTGTTGATATATTTTTACTATACTATTCATTGTAGTCATCCTAACATTTTTAGGGACATTCAAAGTTATGGACGTGCATTAAGAAGACTCAAGGTGAAAACAGGATGTATCATAAAAATGCTTAGTTTCTGTGTTTTTGTTTTGTAACTTTTTTCCTAGGGATAGTTTGCATGAAAGGGATACTTAGTTATTGCTAACAGTCCAATTTGGCAATTGGAATTATTGTTTCGAACACAATAGTTCAATTGACAGTGCTGCACTGAGACAAATATGGCATGGTATGATGTAAGGATTTGTAAAGCGCAAGCTATTGCTTTGCAAAGGCTTGGTGCTCAGTGTGCATATTGGTCAAAGATGCAATCCATCAATGAGCACATAACAGGGCCTCTTTACAAGTTTGGTGTTTTCCGGTGGTAAATCCGCCAGAATACTGCCAAACGAAATTACCATTAACGCCCTTGGTCAGGGGGAATTACTGCCTGATTACAAGTGGTGGTATGGTGGTGTTAGTCCCCATTTTTGGACTCTTTGGGCATCTTGCTGTATGTATTTTCTCCACCTCACCACCTAAGTTGTAGTACGACAGTACGGTTGTGCGGCGGTAATGTTACCACTGCATTACTGCAGTTTTTCCTGCACTGCTGTACTCGTAATGAGGCCCCACGTCGGAACAAGGCATTTTTTAAGCTCTGTCTCTATGCCAGATGAGTATCAGGGAGCAAGAGGTGTATTCGATACCGTTCTCGAGCTGGGCTTGCAACACTGAAGAAGACCGTCAACCCCATCGGGAAAGCCTACATTTGAAAACAAAAAGAAGCCCGGCTGAGGTGGAATGAAATAAGTGGGGAGGTTTGTAGTGAACAATCCTGGTGCTAACAAAAGAAGGGGCCTGGTTTTAATACGATTTATCTACCAGGTACAAAACCTTGAAGTGAATACGTTTTTCAACTGGAAGCCAGTGAAGAGTTTGCAAGGCTGCAGAAATATGGGCTCTATGTCGCAGGTGAAATATCAATGTAGCTGCAGCATTCTGGATAGGTTGCAATCTATGAATAGCCAATTTGGGCAAGCCCAGGTAGGCTGCACCGCAAAAATCCAACAGACTGGCCACAAAAGACTGCAGTTGATAAATGTTGTATTAGATTGAACCCTACCAGTAAGAAAGGAAGACAGCCAGGCTAATGCTTTTTCTCTAATGCCAAAGGAGTGGAGGTTTTCTGATATGTCCCAGTGTTTTAAAAATAGGGCAAACTTTGCCCTAGTGCTAATACCGTGCACCTTTGCACTTGCACCGGTACAAAGTTCCTGTAATCTGGCCCCAGAAGATCCAAACGTTAATGTCCGTCTTTGGCCATTCACAGTTGTCCTAATTCTTCAGGATCTGGGACAAACATGTTTGTCCTTGGCACCATGGACACCATTAGACCATGGCGATTCAGGGTCCATCCCCAAATCATTTACCATCTGTAGTTTCCAATGGTTAACCGTGGTCATCCATGGGTTGTCCATGGACTTGAAAACGTGGTGCTGAAGAAAATATGCAGGTGTTTAGCTTGGCATGCCCAGCCACACTGCAAATGAGAATTTGTGAGGATTTGCTCTGCTGTGCTCCTCTCACATGACATGTTACAGCGGCGCACCTCGGAATGGCCATTGTAAGCCCCAGTATGAACACAGTGAGGGGAAAATAATGATTACTCCCACTCCCCACTACCTACACTCCGGCACCCTCCATCAAAGGCCATGGGCATTATTTGCTGCAATTAGTGCCCTCTGCTCGCTTTGTTGATGTACTGACAGGACTTTATGGCATGTGTATTTGGCTGTACTGCAGCATCGGGAGAATCGGCCTCAGAATTGTCCAAGCTTCCATCACAAATATTTAATGTTTTGCTGTTCCATTGATTTTCTTCTGAAGTTCAATGTTCTTCATGCCCCTCTTGGCTCTGATTCTCTCCATTATGTTGTGGAGGAGCATCAGTCTTACATCTAGAACAGCCTGGTTAATCCCTGTCTACAAAATGGTAGGTGTTTCTTGATTTGCCTGATCCAGAATTGGGATGGGATGCACACGGTAAGGCTGAGCCCCTGGTGCTTGTTACTTTAATGTTATTTTTGAGATATTGCTTTTATCTTACACGATTTTGCTTCCTTTTAGGTGTGGGTCCACATTGTTTTTATAATTTCATTTCCTTGTATTTAGCGGCACACTGCTACAGAGGGTGCCTGGCCTCTCAGGACTCCGAGGCTCGTACTCTCCTTTGTTAATTCTGACATCCAGGCATTGTCGGCAGGAAGGCCCTCCTCCAGCCCCGGTGATTGCACGCGGAATTGGTATGTGTAATATCATGTGTGTATTTGGAGCACAATCCTCCTGACAGCGCCGCGGTGGAGCGCAGCAGGAGCGTATACGTAGTGCCGAAATTGCACCTATGTTAAGCCTGGCTGGGTCCATCCAGGTCATGGGCGGGGCTGACGGGCAACCTCCATGTTATTGTCGCTCTCAGATGCTGCTTTTAGCACCTGTAGCTACAGCATTCCCCCATCGCTTTGTCGCAAGTGAACCGGTTAGCTGTTTGCCTATACCGCATAAATGTATGGGTCTCTAGGCCATTCTAGTAAATGCACGTTCAACGGTAGCACATGCTAACCATATCCATGAGGTACTAAGCGATGAAAAAAAAGACCTCATTTGTGTGACAGAAGCCTGGATGAGTACCACCTCAGCCCAACTTTTCTCACTATTTCTCCCGGAGGGATATTCGATCATTCATCTGGACAGAAACTCTCTCCATCCTTGTGGCGGGGATTGCCATTGTGCTTAAACCTTCCCTGAGAATTGAACGAATTCCCCTTGCTCAAGAGTTAGCCATTTAGGCAATGTTAGTACCTCTCACTGTCTCGGCTGCATATTCAGTGCACTTTCGTATTGTGTATCGGCCGCCTGGTACTTTTACTAACTTTGGCCAGCCTTTTTTGGAATTAGCTGCACTCATTCGGGTTAGCTTCTGTAACTTCGTCATTCTTGGTGATTTTATTATTAGATCCAACTGCCCGCAGCTGCCCAGACTTCAGCAATTTATTGATACTTTATCAGACCTGGTCCTGACCGAGATTGTTACTGAGCCTACTCACCAACATGGTGGCATATTGGACCTGGTATTTTCCTCTACGCCAGGGCTTACGGTCACCGGTGTCACTAAGGTACTGTGGTCTGATCTTTCGTAGTCTCTCTCTATTTTCCTGATGCACTGACTACCACTTCCGGTTAGTCCCGGTTTGCACTTAGAAGGAACTAGCGATCTGTAAGTCTAATAGACATGACGGCCATGATCAAATCTAAGTGCGGGCTGAATCAACCTGTGGATTTTGAAACGTTTTTCAATGCCCTGTTGCCTTCGGCAAATGAACTCGCGCCCATTACATTTACGCCTCTTCGGAAGTGCCCCTCTCAAACCTGGTTTTCTCAGGACTTGCGAACAAGGAAACTTGAATTACGCCAGGCAGAGCGCCACTGGCACAAAACCTATGAATCTGCTTTAAAAGTGCGATTTGCTGCCTTATCTAAAATATACTATGTAGCCATTAAACTGGCTAAGCAGATTTTCTTTACACTTAAAGTCACCTCTGCTCTTAACTGTTCCAAAGAGCTTTTCTCGGTGGTTAAATCTTTCACTTTCTCATAACGGTTTCTTCCTATGGTTCCATCCTCCCACTATGCTGGGATGCAATGGCTAACTTTTTTCTTATGAAAATCGAAAATGTTTGTTAAAATGTTGGGTCAGAGTGCTACTTCCACGACAGCACGGCAAGCAGACCCTCAGACTAGTACCAACTGGTCTACATTTCCAGTCTTTCCGGAAGACGCTGTTTTGTCAGCCGCGGTGGACCTGGAATTCCTCTTAGTATTCTGAAAAATATCTTACCCGATTTGATCTCATTTATCACGCAAGCAGTTAACGTGTCTTGTCAATCAGTGGCCACCCCCGTTATACTGAAACAGGCCACGGTGATTCCGCTTTCAAAAAAACGTCCTCAGATGAATCTGACCTGTCTAATATCCGCCTAATCTCTCTGCTTACTTTTTCTATGAAGCTTCTTGAGTCTTCAGTCTGTCCTCTTGTTTCTTCTTTTATTGAGTCTTCAGATAGGCTTGATCCCTTTCAATTGGGGGTTTAGGACAGGCATGGGCACCAATAGTGTACTTGTATCCGTGATGGACAACCTTACCAGGCTAGCTGATGGGGGTGGCATCAGGGCATTAATCCTGCTTGACTGGCGAGCAGTGTTTGACACTATGTACCATGCCATCCTTCTTGCTCGCCTGTCCCTGGCAGGCCTCTCCGGGCCCATGCTGGATTGGTTTACATCTTTCCTGGCAAATAGAAGCTACTCTCTCTACCTCCTTTATGTTCTGTCTCCTTTCCTCTGTCATGCGGCATTCCTCAAGGCTCGGCCTTGTCCCCTCTGTTATTTAATATATACATCCATCCATTGGTTGGCCTTATCGGCTCCCACGGGTTCACATGCTATTCCTATGCAGATGACACACAGATTCTGATAGGTTTATGTCTTGAACAGACTGGAGTGTCGTCCGGCTTGAGAGACTGCCTGGGTGCCGCTAGGGAGTGGATGGGCCTCACTTGGCTTAAGCTAATTGGGGACAAGACCGAAGTCCACATAGTGGGCGCCTCATCTTCCTCTAATGAAACTGCTTTATGGTATTCCTCCTTCGGGCCTTCTTCATTTGGCCCTGTTCATGTCCCTGTGACAGTTGTGAAGAATCTAGGTGTCTACCTTTCTTCTTCATTGTCTATGGCGTCCTAAGGTCGGTGCCGTCTGCAAAGATGGTCACTTCACCTTGAAGGTGTTTTACAAAAAACTCTCCCCTTTCTCCCAGCTCACCTTCATCCTATAGTCCTGTCTTCCCTGGTCACGAGTCGGCTCGACTACTGTAATGCGCTCTATCTTGCACAGCCTAAGGGCCATATTCATCAGCTTTTGCTGCTGCAGAATCTGGCAGCTAGAGTTGCTGCAGCTACCCCTCATAGGTCTCACATTAGCCCAGTTCCTAGAGCTCTTCATTGGCTCCCTGTGGAGAAAAGGATTGTTTATAAGTTACTTTCCTAGGTTCACCGTGCCTACAATGGGGGCAGTGCTAGCTTTCTCCAGGAGAAGCGTGTTCCGTATGTTCGTGAAAGGTGTCTGCGCTTGGAGAATAACTGTTTGATAGTGGCGCCCAAAACCCAGTGGTTGTGCTTTTTCGGTAGCTGTAAGTAAACTGTGGAACTCTATTCCAGTTAATCTTAGGCGTACATCTAATCATCTTCTTCTCAAAACCTGGTTATTTGAACTCCTTGTTCAGATGCTTATGTGCTGCCGGTCCTCTCGCCGAGATATCTCTGGTGACCGTTCGCATTACAAGTACAAATAACAGAGTTGCACAAGAAAGGTGTTAGAGCAGAAAAGGCTTGCTTGGTAATCTGTTCAGCTTTTCATTAAACAAGAGACTAAGAATCGTTTAATGAGCATATAGCATGGGGTTCTTGATTGAGCATGCGTTTAGGCTATAAATGAGAAATAGCGGTCCAGTTGCATAGTAGACACAATGAACCACACAGAGCACCCTACAGTGGATACACTTTGGCAACCAGTGGAAAGTCCTCCTTATGGGAGAAACTAGCTCATGTCTTGGCGTTCTAGAGAGAAGGTAGGCAGCAGCATTTTGGTCCCTGAGAAGTCTGTCGATGAGGTATTTCGGGGGAACCCAGCTACACACCCTTGACATTATCTATGCCGGACTGGACTATAGCCAAATTAGTTTGAATCAGATAGAGTTGCACTAAACATGGAATGAGCTTTCTTGACATTTACAGGTGGAAGCCATGCATTTCCCTACATCAGCATTCGGCTGGTTCAGGGAGAGTTTGATATCAGCAGAGACTCTAGGTGTTTTACCAATGGGGAAGGATTTGGACAAAATCTAGATTTCTATGGTCAACGGCCCAGCCACCAGTATCTCTGTTTCCCTCAGATTTATTAAGAAGTTACACCACATCTAGAAGAACTTAAAACAGATACTTCAGGACACAGTCTCTACACCGGCATCACCTTTTATTTTGCACGCACCCTCATCTGTCAGCATCCACCCACTACAGAACAGATGGTGAGTTATATAAGTAAATATTTTCCATTACCAGCAGTGTTTAAATAAGGAACTCACGCCTCCAAAACTGGCGTGGTAGGTCTATTTTTGGCTAGGAGTGAAATTGCAACCATGCCGAGGAAGCGAAACTTGTTCTGCGTAATCCTACACCCGACAGCTCATCCATTCAGGAATGATGAAGCATTGCCAAAGTGATATCTTCAGGGCCTTCGTATATTTGTAGCACTGCAGTTAAGGATGTCTGGTCCGGCGTGGTTGCAGATGTGCTACTATCAATTCATATTTTACAGGTGTACATGCCTGTACATCCTTTTCATTAGGTCTGGCATAGTGATTGGCGATATCATGGGTGGAAATCTACTGGTGCGCTTTAGGGCAGAGGTTGGTGATGGTTCTCACACAGGCAGAGAGGCTCCGTTAGCACCCTGTTCCTGGCCTAGTAGTAGACCTGATCTATCAATCTAGGCTAAGCTCTCATGTGTGGCACGCAATGGCTTGAGATACAGTGCAAGACAATATCTAATTCAATAATTGGCTGTGTCGACAAGTATATTTTTGATTGTTGGTTCGTAGTCTTTTCTTTCTAAACTATAAAAGAAAGGAATTGTTCACATGTAATGATGCATGTTAGAGTCAATCCAATCATAATTAGCTATGGAGTAAGAAATCATGTCTAAATTACTGCATAATCTAAATCAATGCTCTTTGGGATTGTTAGTCTAATGTATCAAACTGACGAAGCGTCTGTGGTGCTAGTTTATCCTGAATCTGATCCTAGGCCCTGGACCTCAAGTTTTGTTCCTCGTTTTGGGACTGGTCCTTCTACGACCTCATTGATGTTTCGCCGATTTCAGGCAACAGTCTCATGTGTGAACGTGCTGAAGTCCTGGGAAAGGGGAAGGCCATCTAAATGTCATGTAGCCATAGCCAGTAATGTCCGGAGGGTCCTAACAGGTAACTATGCAAAATTTGGTGCAGATTGGTGAAACAGTGTGGAATTGTATAAGGAACAAACTTCGCCACAAATCCTGCCCCAAACACATTTAAACTTGTATATATATATATATGTATTCAATGAAAAAACTTTGTTAAAAGGGACGTTATGGTTAAGTTGCACTACTAAAAACCTATCAAATTTATTAAAAAAACTTTGTTAAAGGGACGTTATGGTTCAAAGTAAAACCGAAAACCCCTGAAATTCGGCAGTTATGGTAAGATAAGCAACCATAACTCGCGCCACCGTGCACTGATAACACTAACACCCAGGACATCAAAGATGACATCACAAATGTCATTGATGACATCACTGATGACATCACATGTGCATTTACTTTTCATGAAAACTCTGTAGGAGGGATTCTTATAATGTTGACCAAAAAGTGTCAAGGATCATTTGAATAAATATCATGAGCTAATTAGTGCATTAAGCAATGCATTGATATAAATAGCATTCTATTATGAACTTCTATCCAGTATACTAAGCAACTCACGCAGAAACTTAGGCAGTGTGTGCAGTATGCATGATGAAGGTGCAATATTCATAATCTTGCCATGTAGAATAATGAAATGATAACTGCTTTCTTATTAGAGTTTTGCGTACTGTGAAACATGTAATAAGTAGCTAATAAAACCCACTTAATACATAATTACGTTATTACAGACAAAACACAAAGAGACAACAACACATACAAATATGAGTATATACAGGGACAGAGAAGTAAGCTAAAAAGCAGAAGTAGTAGCAGAAAGAGTTCATAACGTAACTGATTATCTTTATGCAGAGAAATGATTGCTCTGTTTCAAAGCTGATACTTACTGTATGTATGTGTATCAAATGATGTCAGTGAACCCTAAGGAAAGGAGTGTGAGTACAATGTATACAAATATGAGCATATACAGGGAAGGTATAATAATACAAATAAAACTATGAGAAAGTGCTGATAACTCTAATGATTATCTTCATGCACAGAACACAGAAAGGATTGCTCTCTTTCAATGCTCTCTTTCAAGCCTGTGTCTTCCGCTATATATATGTTTCATATGATATGACTTGACCCTAAGTCTACAAATATAGTACCTTTTCAATTTTTACTTCCTGACTGTTACTGAAGAAAACTATGTGGCTTAGATATGTCAGTAAAGGAAAAAAAGGGAGAGCCAGCCATGTGATGTCATCAGTGATGTCATCAATGGCATTTGTGATGTCATCTTTGATGTCCTGGGTGTTAGTGTTAGCAGTGCACGGTGGCGCGAGTTATGGTTGCTTATCTTACCATAACTACCGAATTTCAAGGTTTTTCGGTTTTACTTTGAACCATAACGTCCCTTTAACAAAGTTTTTTTACTAAATTTGATAGGTTTTTAGTAGCGCAACTTAACCATAACGTCCCTTTTAACAAAGTTTTTTCATTGAATTTCATAGGTTTTTATTAGCGCAACTTAACCATAACGTCCCTTTAACAATGTTTTTTTACTGAATTTCATAGGTTTTTAGTAGTGCAACTTAACCATAACGTCCCTTTAACAAAGTTTTTTTACTGAATTTCATAGGCTTTTCGTAGTGTAACTGAACCATAACGTCCCTTTAACAAAGTTTTTTTACCGAATTTCATAGTTTTTTAGTAGCAAAACTTAACAATAATAACTTTGACTTTATGTACATGTAATATGGAACATACTGAACCCTTTCTACTGAATTTGACTGTCCACGGACATGTTCGAACAACAGTACCACCACCTAAAAACTCTGGGGGGGAATGTGTAATTGTTATATCATAACATAGGAACATTTAACAAATTCACAAAGCAGCACACATACAAAGTATATGTAGTAATACTTAAGAAATGTAACCCATATATGTAACACACTAACCATTCATTTAAATACAATATGTTCTAAAATGGAATATACCAAAAGAAGATAAAGTGTCTTCCAACATAATTACCTCACAGACACTCCACAACTAAGAGCAAGACCAGACGTACAGACTACTCATCACATACTTTCCTGAAATAGTAAGTGCACTTCATTTTACTCATATATATATAAACTTTCTGTATTAGATGAAAAAAAATATATTACTTTTTTGTTTTCTCACAGAATTGTGTAGTACTCTGGACTGGCTAGAGGAGCATTTCCCACAAGACGAAATGTCAGAAGATAGTGCACCTAATGGTATATACACTTTACTATATAAACCAATTAATAAATATTATTTTGTATACATTTAACATATACATTTCTTTTTTTTACAGACCATACAAAAATTGCCACTACCACAGAAAAAGAAGTGGTGGATAACACTCTGGAACACATTAACCAAAAAATGGTCCAACCTATGGCAAATTTTAACGATTTAAAGAACTTTGTGGAAGATCACCAAAAACTACCAAAAACATACCATTGTCCCACCTGTACTTGTCCCCCCGCACCATATCCCACTCATTTAACCCCAAACCCTCTCCATGGACCAAAACGTTTTGATGACATTTCCATCCCTTCTTCACCTGATCCCAATTATGTTGAAATCCCTAATTCTCCTGTTATTGTTTCCGTTTCTGCCCCACCTTCTCGGTCATAAATTGTTTATATATGTCAAATAAAGTTACTTTTTTATATTGTGTTGTAATTACTTTCAGTTCTTTGTGTTAAAACCAATTTAGGTGTCCACGGACAGCGCGGTTGTTCGGAAATGTTCATAAATAAACTAAAATGTAAGTGTCCTGAGGACACTATATCTGACCGTTATGTTCTCATGCAAGTTGAAACTGTTCTAAGAACACTCGTACTGTCCTGAAATGTTCGTTAATAAACGAAAAAGGAGGTGTCCTTAAGAACACTATGCCTGTTCGTAGTGTTCGCTAGCAAGTTGAAACTGTTCTAAGAACACTCCTGGTGTCCTGAATTGTTCGTAAATAAACGAAAATGGAGGTGTGCTGGGGACGCTATGTCTGTCCGTATTGTTCGCAAGTAAGTTAAACTGTGCTAAGAACAAACGGCTGTCCGTAACTGTTTGTGTTACGTGTGACATACTTTTAATTAGTTCAGGACCTGAACACTGTCCGTAGAACATCAACACGCATGCGCAAAACAATGTCCGTACATTGGGTGTCCTGCGGACGGCCGCTTCCTTAGCGAACATGCTCACAAAGCAATCATGTGACCGCGCCCACGCTGATCGCGTGTTCTGAATGCGGACACTGTTCGTATTCCCGAACAGTTTAAAAGTACATTTCCAAGTAATCCACAATATTTCTCATTAAAAACTCACCATACCACAAATCCCACATACTAATCCTAGGTTTCCACATAGTTTTTGTGACTTTTTGAACCTTTTTGGTGTTCGATCTGTCTTGCGGACAGCGCGCATGTCCGTGAACCGCGTACACGCACCCCTATAAAAGACCACGCCCTAGAGCTCATTCTCATTGTGTTTCTGGCTATTCCACAGAGCACACTGCATTTTGCTGCATACTTTGCAGATTTTGAGATTTCCATCTCCAAGATGATGACATCCATGGCTCCACTATTGCCACCTGGTGCTACACCTGCCTCAGCACCACCCCCTCCACCACCACCATCTCCCCAAGGGCCTGAAGAGCGGAACAGGAGTGAGGATACAGAGGAGGAAGAAGAGGATGACGAGAATGAGGTAGAGGAAATCCCTACTACCCGCCCTCGGCGTGATTCTTGGGTGTGGCGGTTGTTTACTGTTCATGGGAATGTTCCTAAGGCTCGTGCGAACCGTGTCACCTGCAATGAGTGCAAAATGGTACTCAGTCGCGGGAGGCATGGTGCGTACAGCTTTGGGACCACGACCATGAAGTGACACCTGAACTCATTCCACACTGGGGCCATTCGCCAGGTTGTACGTTGCGAAGAGCGTAGTAGGTTGATTGCCTCTACTTCATCCTCCATTTCTGATCCTGTCACCACAAGGAACACCTCTGTGGGACAGCGTCTTCCTCAAGCTGCCTCACAGGCCATACAGAATTCCGATGACCCTTACCTTTCGAGGGTCACAGTTGTATGTATGTACTGTGACACGGTACTCTGCAGGGGAGAGCGACTTCGGAGTGCTTTTGAGACTATCGTCTCAGAGCACGAGAAGACCTGCTCACTACCCAAATAAAACCCACTCTACATCTTCCTCTCTCAGCTCGCCCTTTCTTATCCCTGTGGTTGGTGTCCCCCCCTTTACCCTCCTTTCCCCTCCTCTCCTAGTGTGTCGTGTAAATACAAAATAACAAAAATCAACAAAAAAAAAATAAGGCTCTTTTCAGAGTCGCCTTTCACAGTTAAAAAATAGAAGTGAAGATAAATAAAGCAGGGCCCTTTGTATATCTTAAAAGTCCGCAGACAGTTTGCGAACATAAAAAAATTGGGGTGCTACCCTATTTTAACCATTGCATTTTTCTCTGGGAGCAAGTGGTGGCTCTGAAAAGAGTCTTTGGGAGGTGTTTGTATGTCAAAAATTATAAATACTTAACACCTACTTCAAAATGGATGCTGTATTTCTAAAAAAGGTCGCAATGCATTTTGTATATTTCTCAGAAAAATCTGATTGCCAGCATAAGTAAGATGGACTCCATCTCTGCGAAAAATGTATGTACTACGAAACATAATATTTTCATTGTGAAAAGAGGACATGCCAAAATCTCTTAGGAAGGCACAAACAGCCTTATTGACATTACGCCTTGCTTTCTCCATTTGTGGACCATATGAGAAAGAACGAAGCCACATTTGTCTCTGCGCAATCCGTGAAAAAATTACTTTGGAGTTTGGAAACATGTCCATGATCTTCTGAAGTCCTTCTTTCATTGCAAATTGCAAAGAAATTCCAGACACATGTCCTGAACTGTTCCCTCCACAATGAATTACAATTATGTCTGGATGTTCCTCTATCTTCAAAGTTGCACAGAGAGGTAGCAAGTCCAACCACTTCATTCCACGACTCCATGCCAGTGCACTTCCACATGTGGGAATCCAAGATCTATAGATACTCCACAGCTTTCTGCATGCACCTTCAACCAATGTATCCACGAGTCTCCCAAAATCCACACAATCTGTTTTTTGAAACACTCAGCCATAGCTATCTGTTCTTCTCTCAGCAAAAAGAATATCTGAGAAAACCTCTCCTAGCACAACACACTCACTAAACTTTACTGACCAATCCCTTGCTAAATTCAATCTCATTTGCATGCCTCCCCACCCCAAATTCCCCGGATGTAATATGCGGTGTCCTAGAACTACTGCCATATCCGTGAACATATCGTACCATGGACAGTCCTTCTACCATTTCCACTTCACTCTCTGTACCATTCCCTCATTGGATGTAGCTAAGAAATCACATGACCATCCACCAATCAAATCCAAGACCTCTACATGTAAATGCATCATCATAGATCAGCACTGCAAATGTACGGTGAATCTCTCGGAGTACAAGTCTCATACCATTGGCAAGCACGATCTACGAGAAATACTATACAAGTCTCCAAGATTTCTACTTGCAGCTTCGTCCATATCCATATGCATGAACACAAACTACAGGTATGCATATTTTCTATACAGTACATGAACACATTTTCTAACCGACTTTTACCTTGTATAATCTGTAAAATGAATCTACGATCATTTTTTCATTGTCCTAAAATGAACTGTGACTTACAAACCTTTATACCGTTTAATTTCTTCATACACACACACACACACGCAATTAATGTTAAACCAACATTTTTGAAATAAAATATATAGACTACATAAAATCAAACAAAATTACATGCACACTCTATGATGAAATCTCAAACAATAATATTTGTACAAACACATAATTGGTTTTAATTTTTTCAATTTATATAATTACTTACATTTATATAGGACAAGCAGGCTATGACATTGACTCACTATTACGTGGAAAAGCAGGCTATGACATTGACTCACTATTACGTGGAAAAGCTTAGTTACAGGAATAGTGGTATACAGTGGTACATTATGAATTTCACAAGCCATAGTAAAGATATTTTCTTTCCTACAGTTAAAATCTATGTCTAAATTAAAAACAGTAATATATACAAACCAAATTACAAATTTCTTTCTTTTACAATTGCAGTGAAGACCATTCTCCGGAAAAGAAGCAGCTGAATTTGAAGTACAAAGAACAACTAAGAAGCAAACTGCTCATTTTAGAAAAAAAGTAAGTAAAATGTTACCATAATATTTGAATTATTACTCAAACACACTGTAGGGTTAATTCATGCTATTTCTGTGCCTAAAAATAGAGATTCTGCACCCTTCTGACCAAAAATCCCCCCATCTTAAACAGTGAATTACTGGCAGAATGGCCCACAACTTCCTATTTTTCGACACACAAATTGCCCAACTCAGCCGCTAGAATTTAGATGTTGTAGAACAAACAACTGTTTTAATTGTATAGCTTTAGATATACTATTTATACTTCTCCAAACCACTGGCTTACTTTTTTCTGTCATCTGAACCCCAGTTTAGTAACACATTCATTCAAGAATACCCATCCCTAGTAGTTGTACTTCCCAAAGCACAATCACACACCATTACATACATCTTTATCATCTTACTCAAACACTCATGCACACAACACACATGCATTCCAGAACACCCCAACCCATACCTTCTGTATTTTTTTCAACAGACCCTAAAGAATGCCTTCCAAAAAGCAACTCTGTAGAAAGGAACGCAGAAGTAGAGCAAATGAAAAGAAAACTCTCCAACATAAACATCCATCTATAGCAGAATTTGTAAAAAAAAAGTTGAAACACAACAGCTAATACAGTCATGTAGTGAAACAGAAGAAGTTTCTAGTACAAAAACGTTGCCTCCTCTATCAAAAAGTAAAACAAACCAAAAATAAATTAACAGAAAATCAACTATCACTACAAATAAAACTTCTTCTATAAATCTTGATGTAGTACAAAGTAAGCATACCAAGAAAAGTATTTTAGCCAAAATGTTCCGTCAGAAAGTCCTTCAAAATATTATGAAAACAGGAGAGAAACCAGGTTCAACACTTCAAATCTATCGTAGAAAAGTAATCTTAGAAGCGTTGATAGACAGTGCAATTCTTCTCAAAAGAAAGTTATTTATTTTAGTGTTAAACAGAATAAAACCACTAACAAAACTAATAACTAAATTACAAAAAAGGTTTCTCAATAAACGAAATGTCAACAGACATAACTTCTTAAATATCTGTGGAGGTGAATGGAGTCACACTACAAGCACAGAACCATACTTTAATGAAGAAGCGTACAAACAAAAGCAAACAAATACAATTGCCATACAGAGCAGTGGTTGAGGTTATGAAAAAGTTAATAATACCATAATGGAACAAGAAGTACTCCTTACAAAAATATGCCCTGAAAACGTAGATTTATCCCTCCATTCAACTGAATCAAACATCTAGTGTACAAATGGCCATGCACATCAATGTGTAACATTCCCAAAAAAATGTTCAAGTCTTTACGCCAATTCCTCAATCAATATGTGAAAAGCAAAGACAAAATCAAAATTAAACTACTGCAAAATATGGATGCTTGTCCAGTACGCAAGTACACAGGACTACAAGGACATTCATTGGCCTGCATTACAGGACCTACTTGCAAAACAACCTTCCATGATATCAAAAGGATATCAACACATCATGCAAGTATAAGAAATCTAGTTTATAAACTGTACTATGCTAAAAGTCCTGCTTTAGCACTAGCCAATTTAAATAACATTCTTCTACATGGTACAGCAAAAGACCTACTAAAAGAAATCGACTATATCCAGACAAAATATTTTGGAAGTGAAACCCACTTACAAGACGAATTAGCTGTAAACCAACTTCGTAACAATTCTGCACATGGCAACCTTTCACTATACACATAGAAAAAACAAATACTAAAATTTGAAAGTACTTCAGCTGAAGTACCAAACCACGTGTGTGTATGTTGCCGCAGAACCTTTTATAAAAGTAACACAAAAACTGTAGACCTATCATACAAAATAGAAGACAATGAAGAATCTAAATGGTTTGAATTAGCTCTCTACCTTATAGCAGAAAACAAAAAACGAAATAACTGACCCCATAATACTTTGCAGTTACTGCACTACAAAACTTGACAACAACCAAACTCCTTCACGTGCTATCACAAATAACTTGGAATTATATCCACTACCAAAACCCCTTCAACAACTTAATTTATATGAGAGCATCATAATTCAAACAGTGCACCCATTTCAAGCAAAAATACGCCTTCAACCAAAAACTGCAAATTACCTCCCTCTGAATTAGTGAAAGGTATTCGTGGAAAAGTAGTGTATTTACCATTAGATCTAAAAGAAAATGTGCACACTCTAGGAGTGCAATGTCCAATGCAACAATCTTTAATTTTCTGGTAAATGGAGTACCTACAAAAGACAAAAAAATGTGGCAACAACTGATAGATTTAAATAAAGTTAGAGAAGTCCTGCAATATCTTAAAGAGAATAATGAATATTACAAAGAAATTAATATTAAAGAAAACTTGTAAGATACAACTGAAATAATTCAAGAGACACAAGAAGCTGGTCAATTTGAGCTCCTAGATCCTTCTACAATATCAAACACTTTAGACCATTATACAATTCATCCATTGCACTCTAATGACACCATAGAAGATGCACTGGAAACGTACCAAATGCGTCAAACAAAAGGATCACCAATCAGCATATGGGAAAAAAGTATAGAAGCACGTGCTTTTCCTCTACTCTTTCCAACTGGCAAAGGAGGAAGATACGATGATAGACCTATTCAAATATCAGCATCAGATTATCGCTCATTACAAATGTATTCTGAAGATTTTGACAAAATGTGGAATACATATTCCACCTACTCTTTGAAAGTGAACTAGCAACTTTATGTTACGGAGTTGCACACATATTAAAATCAGGATCACACTTTCAAAATATGACAGCTATACAATTATTACAAAAAGTTCAACAAAAAGATGAGGTTTTACAAGCAAATCTTACAAATCTATTAGCAAATATGCGTGGTACTAAAGAGTACTGGTTTCGACGTCATGGAGATGTACGTTGTATGATCAGAAACCTTGGCCCACCCACTTGGTTTGTTACATTAATTTGTGCAGAATATGCATGGGAAGATTTACATGCTTTCATACGCATATCAAACGGAAACAAAACAAACGTAGATATACTAACACCTGGAGAACTTTGTTCTCAGGATCCTGTTAATGTTTCAAGATATTTTCACCATCGCTTCATTGCTATGCTACATTTTATTTGTAATAAAACTGTTCTTCCCCTTGGAGAAGTGCAACACTTCTTTTGGAGAAAAGAAAACCAAGCCAGAGGAGCACCACATGTCCACATGCTTTTATGGATTAAAGATGCTCCTAAATTTGGTCAAGACAGTGATGCCACTGTTTTACAGTTTATTGAAAAATATGTCACTTGTGAAATTCCATCAGAATCCAGAAATAGTGATCCTCATGCAAAAATTGTACAATTCCAAAGACACAAATGTGGCAAATATTGTTGTCGCAAATACAAAAACAAAGGGAAATACTACACCAAATGCTGATTTGGTTTCCCTAGACCAGTTACAAATACAGTCAAGTGAACAACCTCATGTCTTCAGTTACACATAGTATTAAAGGTAAGTCACCTAAAAATACATATTGCATAAAAAGAAAAGAAGAAGAAAAATATATCAATGATTACAATGCAATCACTGCCCACTTATGTAATGCAAACATAGATGTGCTGTACATTGCAGACAATTCTACTGCAGATGCACGATATGTCACAGCATACTTAACCAAATCAGAAAAGACAGAGCCCAAGACCTCTGGAATGACCTGTCATTAGATAAAACAGTGTCTCAGAAATTATACAGCTTGGGCATAAAAATGCTGTCCCATAGAGAATGTGGATCCTATGAAGCAGCTGATCGATTAACTGGTACTGCATTCTATGGTTAATCTGCAAATATAGTAAGTCTTGGTCCAGCTAAATCTAGAAAAAGAGTTCTAAAATCATACGAAGATATAGAAACAATAGCCAAACATGATCCCAACAGCCAAGACATTTTAAAAAACAATTTATTGGACACATACTACCAAAACAGGAGTACCACTTTGGAAACCATGTTTCTATACCACATAGCCCAAAAATTACACATACAAAAATAATATAAAACCTGATGAACAAAACCGTAAATACAAAGTGACAAACTGTGAAGGCAGCTTAGTAAAACTCACCAAGCCAAATTTAATTAATCATATAAAATTGTCATTAAAGACTCCTCAACATAAAGAAGTATATTACATGTCCCTGCTACAACTCTTTAAACCATGGAGAAAAGAAGAAAAACACTAGATAACTATGACTCATATGAAGACGCTTTCAAAGCAAATGAAAGCAGTAGAACTGATGTAAACTTTGCACAGTACAAAACAATGTTGCACAATGAACAGCAACACGAAGAAGAACTCCAGGCCCAACTAGATAAGGACACTCCTGACAGTAGCCAACCTTCTGTCACAGGAAGCCAAGGACCACTGGGAGACCCACTAATAACAAATGAGGCAGAATTAGCTATGATAGAAGGAGAAAACACCATGTGTCAGTATGAAGATAAAGAAGACTTAACTATACTACAATCAAAGCTAAACAATGAGCAACGTAGCATTTTTCAAGAAGTAACAAAAGAAATTGCACATGGTGTACAACATGAAAACAAAGAATGCACCTGTCAAAATTACAAACCTATAATATTGTATGTCAGTGGGGAAGCTGGTTCTGGCAAAACATTCCTAATCAAAATCTTCAGTAAGTTCCTTCAACAATTGACAAACAACAAACTGTCAGCTGTTGTCACTGCCCCCACAGGTTTAGCTGCCTACAACATAGGTGGTGTCACTTTACACCGATTACTAGTCCTGCCAGTAGAACACCAAAACAAATTAGATTATTACAAACTATCTGCAGAAGCTGCAATGGAACTACGCAGAGTATTGAAACAAATGAAAATGCTACTTATAGATGAAGTGAGCATGGTGTCCAACCAAATGTTGGCTTTGATTCACTTCAGATTACAAGAAGTACTCAAAACAAACTATGAAGAGCTCTTTGCAGGAAAACACTTACAGGGTAATTCATAGAAATTTGCACAAAAGTGGCGCACGCGGCTGGCGCACAGCGTGCCCGTGCGAATGTCTGCGCCAGCCGCGTGCGCTAAAATCGATTTCTGCGCACAGCGTATTCATGGATTTTCGCATCCAAAACCAGCCGTGGCGCAGCGTGGCGCAGCGACCCTGCAGCAGTGCCAGTTACGCCCCCAAGAACGCCCTCGCGCAAGGAAAAGTCTTCAAAATCCCCAAATAATCGCAAAGGGCTGCGCTAACCCTGGACCAGTTCACAGGGCTGGCAAACAGCAAACGCCAAGCGGGGAACGTGTATTTCAGTGGTTCGCGGGAACTTCCACACGCAATTGTCCTCTGTACGTGTGCATCAGGGGTGCGTGGGAAGTAACACACGCAAAAGCAGCAGGGTACGTGTATTTCAGGGGTGCGCGGGAAATATCACACGCAAAAGCAGCAGGGTACGTGTATTTCAGGGGTGCGCGGGAAGTATGACACGCGATTCCATCAGGGTACGTGTATTCCTGGGGTGCGCAGGAAGTATCACACGCAAAAGCAGCAGGGTACGTGTATCTCAGGGGTGCGCAGGAAGTATCACACGCGATTCCATCAGGGTACGTGTATTCCAGGGGTGCGCGGGAAGTATCACACGCAAAAACAGAAGGGTACGTGTATTCCAGGGGTGCACGGGAAGTATCACACGCAAAAGCAGCAAGGTACGTGTACTTCAGGGGTGCGCGGGAAGTATCACACGCGATTCCATCAGGGTAGGTGTGTTACAGGGGTGCGCGGGGAGCACCACACGTGAATTGCACGTGTGGGTCCTCCCAGATGTTCCCTCTACACCCTCCACGGCCCCTGCAGGTGGCCCACACCACAGGGGCCTACCCTGACATGTCCTGCAGGCACCCCATCCACCATGGCCATGCCCCCTAGCCAACCCACATGTCACCTTGCACTACTGCCCACCAACGCATGTCCCCCTGCACCCCCAGCCACCAGGGGCAGCCGCCACCAGGCCCCCACCCATGTCTCCCATCACCCCCACCCCCTAGCCACCAGGGGAAGCCTCCACCATGCCCCCACTCATGTCTCCCATCACCCCCACCCCCAGCCACCAGGGGCAGCCTCCACCAGGCCCCCACCCATGTCAACCACCACCCCCACCCCCCAGCAGTGCAGGGGCAGCCTCCACCAGGCCCCCACTCATGTCTCCCACCACCCCCACCCCCCAGCCACCAGGGGCAGCCTCCACCAGGCCCCCACCCATGTCTACCACCACCCCCACGCCCCAGCAGTGCATGGGCAGCCTCCACCAGGCCCCCAATCATGTCTCCCACCACCCCCACGCCCCAGCAGTGCAGGGGCAGCCTCCACCAGGTCCCCACTCATGTCTCCCTGCACCCCCACCCCCCAGCCACCAGGGGCAGCCTCCACCAGGCCCCCACACATGTCTACCACCACCCCCACCCCCAGCAGTGCAGGGGCAGCCTCCACGAGGCCCCCACTCATGTCTCCCGCCACCCCCACCCCCCAGCCACCAGGGGCAGCCTCCACCAGGCCCCCACCCATATCTACCACCACCCCACCCCCCAGCAGTGCAGGGGCAGCCTCCACCAGGCCCCCACTCATGTCTCCCACCACCCCCACCCCCCAGCAGTGCAGGGGCAGCCTCCACCAGGCCCCCACTCATGTCTCCCTGCACCCCCAGCCACCAGGGGCAGCCTCCAAAAGGCCCCCACCCATGTCTACCACCACCCCCACCCCCCAGCAGTGCAGGGGCAGCCTCCACCAGGCCCCCACTCATGTCTCCCACCACCCCCACCCCCCAGCCACCAGGGGCAGCCTCCAAAAGGCCCCACCCATGTCTACCACCACCCCCACCCCCCAGCAGTGCAGGGGCAGCCTCCACCAGGGCCCCACTCATGTCTACCACCACCCCCACCCCCCAGCAGTGCAAGGGCAGCCTCCACCAGGCCCCCACTCATGTCCCCTATCACCCCCACCCCGCAGCCACCAGGGGCAGCCTCCACCAGGCCCCCACTCATGTCTACCACCACCCTCACCCCCCAGCAGTGCAGGGGCAGCCTCCACCAGGCCCCCACTCATGTCCCCTATCACCCCCACCCCCCAGCAGTGCATGGGCAGCCTCCACCAGGCCCCCACTTATGTCCCCTATCACCCCCATCCCCCAGCCACCAGGGGCAGCCTCCACCAGGGCCCCACTCATGTCTACCACCACCCCCACCCCCAGCAGTGCAGGGGCAGCCTCCACCAGGCCCCCGCCTCATGTCCCCTATCACCCCACCCCCTAGCCACCAGGGGCAGCCTCCACCAGGCCCCCACTCATGTCCCCTATCACCCCCACCCCCCAGCCACCAGGGGCAGCCTCCACCAGGCCCCCACTCATGTCTACCACCACCCCCACCCCCCAGCAGTGCAGGGACAGCCTCCACCAGGCCCGCACTCATGTCCCCTATCACCCCCACCCCCCAGCAGTGCACGGGCAGCCTCCACCAGGCCCCCCACTCATGTCCCCTATCACCCCCACCCCCCAGCCACCAGGGGCAGCCTCCACCAGGCCCCCACCCATGTCTACCACCACCCCCACCCCCCAGCAGTGCAGGGGCAGTCTCCACCAGTCCCCCACCCATGTCTCCCACCACCCCCACCCCCCCAGCAGTGCAGGGGCAGCCTCCACCAGGCCCTCACTCATGTCTACCACCACCCCCCAGCAGTGCAGGGACAGCCTCCACCAGGCTCCCACTCATGTCCCCTATCACCCCCACCCCCCAGCTACCAGGGGCAGCCTCCATCAGGCCCCCACTCGTGTCTACCACCACCCCCACCCCTCAGCAGTGCAGGGGCAGCCTCCACCAGGCTCCCACTCATGTCCCCTATCACCCCCACCCCCCGGCAGTGCAGGGGCAGCCTCCACCAGGCCCCCACTCATGTCTCCCACCACCCCCACCCCCCAGCAGTGCAGGGGCAGCCTCCAAAAGGCCCCCACTCATGTCTCCCACCACCCCCAACCCCCAGCCACCAGGGGCAGCCTCCACCAGGCCCCCACCCATGTCTACCACCACCCCCACCCCCCAGCAGTTCAGGGGCAGCCTCCACCAGGCCCCCACCCATGTCTCCCATCACCCCCACCCCCAGCAGTGCAGGGGCAGCCTCCACCAGGCCCCCACTCATGTCTACCACCACCCCCACACCCCAGCAGTGCAGGGGCAGCCTCCACCAGGCCCCCACTCATGTCCCCTATCACCCCCACCCCACAGCCACCAGGGGCAGCCTTCACCAGGCCCCCACTCATGTCTACCACCACCCCCACCCCCCAGCAGTGCAGGGGCAGCCTCCACCAGGCCCCCACTCATGTCCCCTATCACCCCCAGCCCCCAGCAGTGCAGGGGCAGCTTCCACCACGCCCCCCACTCATGTCCCCTATCATCCCCACCCCCCAGCCACCAGGGGCAGCCTCCACCAGGCCCCCACTCATGTCCCCTATCACCCCCACCCCCCAGCCACCAGGGGCAACCTCCACCAGGCCCCCACTCATGTCAACCACCACCCCCACCCCCCAGCAGTGCAGGGGCAGCCTCCACCAGGCCCCCACTCATGTCCCCTATCACCCCCACTCCCCAGTAGTACAGGGGCAGCCTCCACCAGGCCCCCCACACATGTCCCCTATCACCCCCACCCCCCAGCCACCAGGGGCAGCCTCCACCAGGCCCCCACTCATGTCCCCTATCATCCCCACCCCCAGCCACCAGGGGCAGTCTCCACCAGGCCCCCACCCATGTCTACCACCACCCCCCAGCAGTGCAGGGGCAGCCTCCACCAGGCCCCCACCCATGTCTCCCACCACCCCCACCCCCCAGCAGTGCAGGGGCAGCCTCCACCAGGCCCCCACTCATGTCTACCACCACCCCCACCCCCCAGCAGTGCAGGGGCAGCCTCCACCAGGCCCCCACTCATGTCCCCTATCACCCCCACCCCCCAGCCACCAGGGGCAGCCTCCACCAGGCCCCCACTCATGTCTACCACCACCCCCACCCCCCAGCAGTGCAGGGGCAGCCTCCACCAGGCCCCCACTCATGTCCCCTATCACCCCCACCCCCCAGTAGTGCAGGGGCAGCCTCCACCAGGCCCCCACCCATGTCTCCCACTACCCCCACCCCCCAGCAGTGCAGGGGCAGCCTCCACCAGGCCCCCACTCATGTCTCCCTGCATCCCCACCCCCCAGCCACCAGGGGCAGCCTCCACCAGGCCCCCACCCATGTCTACCACCACCCCCACCCCCCAGCAGTGCAGGGGCAGCCTCCACCAGGCCCCCACTCATGTCTCTCACCACCCCCACACCCCAGCCACTAGGGGCAGCCTCCACCAGGCCCCCACCCATGTCTAACACCACCCCCACCCCCCAGCAGTGCAGGGGCAGCTTCCACCAGGCCCCCAATCATGTCTACCACCACCCCCACCCCCCAGCAGTGCAGGGGCAGCCTCCACCAGGCCCCCACTGATGTCTCCCTGCAGCCCCACCCCCCCAGCCACCAGGGGCAGCCTGCACCAGGCCCCCACCCATGTCTAACACCACCCCCACCCCCCAGCAGTGCAGGGGCAGCTTCCACCAGGCCCCCACTCATGTCTACCACCACCCCCACTCCCCAGCAGTGCAGGGGCAGCCTCCACCAGGCCCCCACTGATGTCTCGCTGCAGCCCCACCCCCCAGCCACCAGGGGCAGCCTCCACCAGTCCCCCACTCATGTCTCCCTGCACCCCCACCCCCAAGCCACCAGGGGAAGCCTCCACCAGGCCCCCACTCATGTCTCCCACCACCCCCACCCCCCAGCCACCAGGGGCAGCCTCCACCAGGCCCCCACCCATGTTTCCCAGCCAACATGTCATCACAATGTACATCCCTGGCCCTTATGGTCAGCCTCCAAATGGCAAACACCCACCCGAGTATTGCATCCACCCGTTTAGAAATGGCAAAAACATGATAGAAGCCCAATTGCAAGTCTGGAAATGAACACATGTCCCTCACATACACCCAATGGGTGTCAGTGAATGTAAAAAACCCATATTATGATATGCATGAAACCAATGAGATGATACTACACATTGAAGTTTGTAGAAAAAATATGTATTAAACGCAACATAAATTGAATCAAAAATAAAGAAACAATAATGGAAATTAAAAAAAAAAACAGCAGGTACGTGAAAAAATGCAAAACCACAAATAATAATGCAAACGAAAGGTGTCCAAAGTCACAGTCCACAAAAGTTAATCCAATGGAAAATTAAAATCGAAAACCATTGCTCCATGGGGAAATCATGAAAAAAGTCAACTATGTACAGACGAACAATCCAGGGTACGTGATCCCAACCGAATACATGAAACCTAACTAATAACACTACCTAAAAAAATAAACTATATACAAAAATGTCGGCCATTGTACAAAAGGTCCAAAAAAAATGCTAAACCAAAGGAAACCTAACACTAACTACAGAACTATTTACAAGGGCAGCGGGCTAGTCCGACGGCTCACTTCGGGATGTTCCGGGCCAGGGCATCATCGAACTCCTGCTCAATGTCCCGAAGGCGCTCCTCCTCCATGGCCCCGAGGGTCCGCAGGGCCGTCCACATGTTCCCCCCAAACTCCCTGCAGATTGCCTCGAGGCACTCGGCACGCCTCAGGGCCCTCCGCATGGAGTTCTCCGCCCTGACCATCGTGAGCCGTGCCTCTTCCGCCCGCTGCCGCTCCGCATCTATGGCGTGGCCCAACCGCTGCCACACGGAAGACACTTCCCATCCTGGGTCCTCCTGCCCTCCGGCCGATGCCTGCCCCTCCGATGTGGAAGGCCCCGAGCCATCATGGCTCTCACCACGTTGCTGCTGCTGCTGCTGTGCCTCTGCCCGTGCACTGCCTCCTGCTGCCTGCACATCCTCCGCTGGCTGGGGTGCAGTCGTTGATGTGGCCACCCCTGATGGACGTCCGACTCCCGACTGTGGCAGGGATGCCTCCTCCACCAGCCTGGCCGCACCGTCGGAGGCAGCTCCACAGGGCACCCAGGTGACTGATGGGTGGGAAGATGGCACGGAGGACGACTGGCGCATAGGGGGTTCAGTTGAGGAGGGGGTCGTAGCAAGCCCCATCAAACTGAGGAATCCGGCCTGGGTGACCTGTCCCAGTAGGCCGACGCGGTCAACGAGCCATTCGAGATGACGTGCAGACTCCTCATGAAAAGACTGCAGGTCACCTAGCATGGCCCGTTGACGCAACGCCACACCAGTGAGGACAGCCTCAACCCGGACCCGGATAGCCACGTCCGCAGGCAGAGGAAGGCCAGTTGTCGTGAGCTCATCCCTGCCTGAAAACGGGTCTGGACGTAGGCATCCCTGCTGGTGCAAGATGATGCAGTGACAGGATCAGGGACAGGATTGCACACAGGCACCTCCGCAGCGACCTGTGCTGCCTCCTGTCCCTGGTCCTGAACTGCACTACTAGCACCAGTGGAATCCCCACCTCCAGACCCCGTCTCTGTTGCTTGCACGGCCTCCTCCTCCACCAAACCCCCCACCAACCTGGATGACTCCGTGCCATCTTCCCCCGTTGGGCCCTGTGGGGTCCCAGCTGCCCCTTCTGCTGCCGAGGAGTCCGACTCCAACCTCCGCCTCTTGGACCTCCCCCAGGCAGCTGCGGCCTGGGACGCGGCACCGGACTCCTCACTCCCCGACGAGATCACAACCTGGGAGGGGAGCCGGGCCTTGCGTTTCCGGCTGGCGGTGCCATCCCCGCCGCTGTGCTCCACAGCACCTTCTCCGCCCTCTTCATCAGTTGACGCTGCAGACAGGGAGAAATAAAACACAGGCATCAGGGCACTGTACAATGGACACATACACACATGACAGTTGCACATGAGTGGCATTGGCAAACCTCAGACATGGCATCACAATCGGCAACACACATGTCATTTCAACTTGCACACATGAGCACAGTCACATTGCAACTGCCAGCACCATCCATCCACATACAACAGCATGAGCAGGCAAAGGTGAGCCAGACATCACATGCAACACAGGGAGTGCACTACACATGCACGCACACCACCACACTTGCATGCATGTGTATGCCTCAGCCAACTGTCGCAGTGTTCCGATGGGCATCCATGTCACATCTGCCAATCAGGCTTCCACATCCCGCTGTCACATGCATCCATGTTGCATCACTGTTGCACCCTTGTCAAATACACACACATGCACATGTACACAGTGCTGATACATGCAGCTGAAAACAACATACATGCGTGACATCACTAACATGCCCACTTACATAGACATTCATCCAAACATGTGTGCCCACGCAACTGCATTTGGCATGCAAGCCGACACACACAAGCACCATCCATGTCTCACACATGACAGCCCTCGCATGTGTTAGCCTCACGGTCCTGTACACCCCCACCCATACTCGGACCCATACAAACAGATGTGCAACCGGCACACTACTGGCACCTCACCACACGCACAGCTTACAATCATGATGCATGTACACTTACCGCTCGACTCCAGACGGGTCTGCCTCTCAAGGACCGGGACGTGGAGCGCTGGGGATATGCGTTCCAGGACCCTCATCTGATCTTCCGACAAGTGGCCCCGGCGCCCCTTAGCATCCGCTGCCTTCAAGAGGCGCCAGGCCTTGCTCAGGGTCCTGGACCTGAAGTCCTCCCAGCGCTTCTTGACATGTTGGAAGTCGCGGACTGCCACCCCCTCACGATGTCGGTCCAGATCTGAGTCCGTCCTTCCTTGTCGGCACGCACCCTTCCGTAGAGGGCATCATACTGCCCCAGGACTTGCTCCACCAGGACACCAACTTCCCTGGCACTGAAGCTGGTGCCCCTCTGCCTCTCTGGCCAGAGGTTGTCAGTGGTGCCAGATGTTGCAGTGCCCGACATGACAACCCCAGAGGCAGGAGTGGGTGGGCTACTGGGTCCTGGGGCTGGGCTGTGGAGCGATGGAATCGCAGTCGGGAGTCTTCGGTTCCAGCAGGGGTGGTCACAGCAATAGCACCCCTGGCTGATGTGCAGGCAGCAAATGGCAGGGCAAGTGGGTAGCAGGCAGTCAGGCAGCAGCAGATGGTGGGTGGGAGCGTGCTCGGGGCTCTGGGGGGCAGTAATTCGGCCTTGTGGGCAGGAGCGTGGTCTTCCCTGTGCTTACGCGTGGCCAGCTTGATACGGAGTGATTTGGCACGTGAAAATCCTGCACGTCTGTGTGTAAATCGAGGAAAGGCCCTTAGCGCGTATGCACGTCAGCACGCATATGCGATTTCATTGGACCAAAGGCCCTTGAGTGGGGGCCTGGTGGAGGCTGCCCCTGCACTGCTGGGGGGTGGGGGTGGTGGTAGACATGAGTGGGGGCCTGGTGGAGGCTGCCCCTGCACTGCTGGGGGGTGGGGGTGGTGGGAGACATGAGTGGGGGCCTGGTGGAGGCTGCCCCTGCACTGCTGGGGGGTGGGGGTGGTGGTAGACATGAGTGGGGGCCTGGTGGAGGCTGCCCCTGCACTGCTGGGGGGTGGGGGTGGTGGTAGACATGAGTGGGGGCCTGGTGGAGGCTGCCCCTGCACTGCTGGGGGGTGGGAGTGGTGGTAGACATGGGTGGGGGCCTGGTGGAGGCTGCCCCTGCACTGCTGGGGGGTGGGGGTGGTGGGAGACATGAGTGGGGGCCTGGTGGAGGCTGCCCCTGCACTGCTGGGGGGTGGTGGGAGACATGAGTGGGGGTCTGGTGGAGGCTGCCCCTGGTGGCTGGGGGGTGGGGGTGCAGGGAAACATGAGTGGGGGCCTGGTGGAGGCTGCCCCTGGTGGCTGGGGGGTGGGGGGGTGTTAGACATGAGTGGGGGCCTGGTGGAGGCTGCCCCTGGTGGCTGGGGGGTGGGGGTGCAGGGAGACATGACTGGGGGCCTGGTGGAGGCTGCCCCTGGTGGCTGGGGGGTGGGGGGGTGGTAGACATGAGTAGGGGCCTGGTGGAGGCTGCCCCTGCACTGCTGGGGGGTGGGGGTGGTGGTAGACATGAGTGGGGGCCTGGTGGAGGCTGCCCCTGCACTGCTGGGGGGTGGGGGTGGTGGGAGACCTGAGTGGGGGCCTGGTGGAGGCTGCCCCTGCACTGCTGGGGGGTGGGGGTGGTGGGAGACATGAGTGGGGGCCTGGTGGAGGCTGCCCCGGTTGGTTGGGGGGTGGGGGTGATGGTAGACATGAGTGGGGGCCTGGTGGAGGCTGCCCCTGCACTGCTGGGGGGTGGGGGTGGTGGTAGACATGATTGGGGGCCTGGTGGAGGCTGCCCCTGCACTGCTGGGGGGTGGGGGTGGTGGGAGACATGAGTGGGGGCCTGGTGGAGGCTGCCCCTGCACTGCTGGGGGGTGGGGGTGGTGGTAGACATGAGTGGGGGCCTGGTGGAGGCTGCCCCTGCACTGCTGGGGGGTGGGGGTGGTGGGAGACATGAGTGGGGGCCTGGTGGAGGCTGCCCCTGGTGGCTGGGGGGTGGGGGTGCAGGGAGACATGAGTGGCGGCCTGGTGGAGGCTGCCCCGGGTGGCTGGGGGGTGGGGGTGGTGGTAGACATGAGTGGGGGCCTGGTGGAGGCTGCCCCTGCACTGCTGGGGGGTGGGGGTGGTGGTAGACATGAGTGGGGGCCTGGTGGAGGCTGCCCCTGCACTGCTGGGGGGTGTGGGTGGTGGGAGACATGAGTGGGGGCCTGGTGGAGGCTGCCCCTGGTGGCTGGGGGGTGGGGGTGGTGGTAGACATGAGTGGGGGCCTGGTGGAGGCTGCCCCTGCACTGCTGGGGGGTGGGGTTGGTGGTAGACATGAGTGGGGGCCTGGTGGAGGCTGCCCCTACACCGCAGGGGGTGAGGGTGGTGGGAGACATGAGGGGGGCCTGGTGGAGGCTGCCCCTGGTGGCTGGGGGGTGGGGGTGCAGGGAGACATGAGTGGGGGCCTGGTGGAGGCTGCTCCTGGTGGCTGGGGGGTGGGGGCGGTGGTAGACATGAGTGGGGGCCTGGTGGAGGCTGCCCCTGCACTGCTGGGGGGTGGGGGTGGTGGTAGACATGAGTGGGGGCCTGGTGGAGGCTGCCCCTGCACTGCTGGGGGGTGGGGGTGGTGGGAGACATGAGTGGGGGCCTGGTGGAGGCTGCCCCTGCACTGCTGGGGGTGGGGGTGGTGGTAGACATGAGTGGGGGCCTGGTGGAGGCTGCCCCTGCACTGCTGGGGGGTGGGGGTGGTGGTAGACATGAGTGGGGGCCTGGTGGAGGCTGCCCCTGCACTGCTGGGGGGTGGGAGTGGTGGTAGACATGGGTGGGGGCCTGGTGGAGGCTGCCCCTGCACTGCTGGGGGGTGGGTGTGGTGGGAGACATGAGTGGGGGCCTGGTGGAGGCTGCCCCTGCACTGCTGGGGGGTGGTGGGAGACATGAGTGGGGGTCTGGTGGAGGCTGCCCCTGGTGGCTGGGGGTGGGGGTGCAGGGAGACATGAGTGGGGGCCTGGTGGAGGCTGCCCCTGGTGGCTGGGGGGTGGGGGGGTGTTAGACATGAGTGGGGGCCTGGTGGAGGCTGCCCCTGGTGGCTGGGGGGTGGGGGTGCAGGGAGACATGACTGGGGGCCTTGTGGAGGCTGCCCCTGGTGGCTGGGGGGTGGGGGGGTGGTAGACATGAGTAGGGGCCTGGTGGAGGCTGCCCCTGCACTGCTGGGGGGTGGGGGTGGTGGTAGACATGAGTGGGGGCCTGGTGGAGGCTGCCCCTGCACTGCTGGGGGGTGGGGGTGGTGGGAGACCTGAGTGGGGGCCTGGTGGAGGCTGCCCCTGCACTGCTGGGGGGTGGGGGTGGTGGGAGACATGAGTGGGGGCCTGGTGGAGGCTGCCCCGGGTGGTTGGGGGGTGGGGGTGGTGGTAGACATGAGTGGGGGCCTGGTGGAGGCTGCCCCTGCACTGCTGGGGGGTGGGGGTGGTGGTAGACATGATTGGGGGCCTGGTGGAGGCTGCCCCTGCACTGCTGGGGGGTGGGGGTGGTGGGAGACATGAGTGGGGGCCTGGTGGAGGCTGCCCCTGCACTGCTGGGGGGTGGGGGTGGTGGTAGACATGAGTGGGGGCCTGGTGGAGGCTGCCCCTGCACTGCTGGGGGGTGGGGGTGGTGGGAGACATGAGTGGGGGCCTGGTGGAGGCTGCCCCTGGTGGCTGGGGGGTGGGGGTGCAGGGAGACATGAGTGGCGGCCTGGTGGAGGCTGCCCCGGGTGGCTGGGGGGTGGGGGTGGTGGTAGACATGAGTGGGGGCCTGGTGGAGGCTGCCCCTGCACTGCTGGGGGGTGGGGGTGGTGGTAGACATGAGTGGGGGCCTGGTGGAGGCTGCCCCTGCACTGCTGGGGGGTGTGGGTGGTGGGAGACATGAGTGGGGGCCTGGTGGAGGCTGCCCCTGGTGGCTGGGGGGTGGGGGTGGTGGTAGACATGAGTGGGGGCCTGGTGGAGGCTGCCCCTGCACTGCTGGGGGGTGGGGTTGGTGGTAGACATGAGTGGGGGCCTGGTGGAGGCTGCCCCTACACCGCAGGGGGTGAGGGTGGTGGGAGACATGAGGGGGGCCTGGTGGAGGCTGCCCCTGGTGGCTGGGGGGTGGGGGTGCAGGGAGACATGAGTGGGGGCCTGGTGGAGGCTGCTCCTGGTGGCTGGGGGGTGGGGGCGGTGGTAGACATGAGTGGGGGCCTGGTGGAGGCTGCCCCTGCACTGCTGGGGGGTGGGGGTGGTGGGAGACATGAGTGGGGGCCTGGTGGAGGCTGCCCCTGGTGGCTGGGGGGTGGGGGTGGTGGTAGACATGAGTGGGGGCCTGGTGGAGGCTGCCCCTGCACTGCTGGGGGGTGGGGGTGGTGGTAGACATGAGTGGGGGCCTGGTGGAGGCTGCCCCTGCACTGCTGGGGTGTGGGGGTGGTGGGAGACATGAGTGGGGGCCTGGTGGAGGCTGCCCCTGGTGGCTGGGGGGTGGGGGTGCAGGGAGACATAAGTGGGGGCCTGGTGGAGGCTGCCCCTGCACTGCTGGGGGGTGGGGTGGTGGTAGACATGAGTGGGGGCCTGGTGGAGGCTGCCCCTGCACTGCTGCGGGGTGGGGGTGGTGGTAGACATGAGTGGGGGCCTGGTGGATGCTGCCCCTGCACTGCTGGGGGGTGGGGGTGGTGGGAGACATGAGTGGGGGCCTGGTGGAGGCTGCCCCTGGTGGCTGGGGGGTGGGGGTGCAGTGAGACATGAGTGGGGGCCTGGTGGAGGCTGCCCCTGGTGGCTGGGGGTGGTGGTAGACATGAGTGGGGGCCTGGTAGAGGCTGCTCCTGCACTGCTGGGGGGTGGGGGTGGTGGTAGACATGAGTGGGGGCCTGGTGGAGGCTGCCCCTGCACTGCTGGGGGGTGGGGGTGGTGGTAGACATGAGTGGGGGCCTGGTGGAGGCTGCCCCTGCACTGCTGGGGGGTGGGGGTGGTGGGAGACATGAGTGGGGGCCTGGTGGAGGCTGCCCCTGCACTGCTGGGGGGTGGGGGTGGTGGGAGACATGAGTGGGGGCCTGGTGGAGGCTGCCCCTGGTGGCTGGGGGGTGGGGGTGCAGGGAGACATGAATGGGGGCCTGGTGGAGGCTGCCCCTGGTGGCTGGGGGGTGGGGGTGGTGGTAGACATGAGTGGGGGCCTGGTGGAGGCTGCCCCTGCACTGCTGGGGGGTGGTGGTAGACATGAGTGGGGGCCTGGTGGAGGCTGCCCCTGCACTGCTGGGGGGTGGGGGTGGTGGGAGACATGAGCGGGTGACTGCTGGAGGCTGCCCCTGGTGGCTGGGTGGGTGGGGATGGTGGTAGACATGAGTGGGGGCCTGGTGGAGGCTGCCCCTGCACTGCTGGGGGGTGGGGGTGGTGGTAGACATGAGTGGGTGCCTGGTGGAGGCTGCCCCTGCACTGCTTGGGGCTGGGGGTGGTGGGAGACATGAGTGGGGGCCTGGTGGAGGCTGCCCCTGCACTGCTGGGGGGTGAGGGTGGTGGGAGACATGAGTGGGGGCCTGGTGGAGGCTGCCCCTGGTGGCTGGGGGGTGGGGGTTGTGGGAGACATGAGTGGGGGCCTGATGGAGGCTGCCCCTGGTGGCTGGGGGGTGGGGGTGCAGGGAGACATGAGTGGGGGCCTGGTGGAGGCTGCCCCTGGTGGCTGGGGGTGGTGGTAGACATGAGTGGGGGCCTGGTAGAGGCTGCTCCTGCACTGCTGAGGGGTGGGGGTGGTAGTAGACATGAGTGGGGCCTGGTGGAGGCTGCCCCTGCACTGCTGGGGGGTGAGGGTGGTGGGAGACATGAGTGGGGGCCTGGTGGAGGCTGCCCCTGGTGGCTGGGGGGTGGGGGTGGTGGGAGACATGAGTGGGGGCCTAATGGAGGCTGCCCCTGGTGGCTGGGGGGTGGGTGTGCAGGGAGACACGAGTGGGGGCCTGGTGGAGGCTGCCCCTGGTGGCTGGGGGTGGTGGTAGACATGAGTGGGGGCCTGGTAGAGGCTGCTCCTGCACTGCTGGGGGGTGGGGGTGGTGGTAGACATGAGTGGGGGCCTGGTGGAGGCTGCCCCTGCACTGCTGGGGGGTGGGGGTGGTGGTAGACATGAGTGGGGGCCTGGTGGAGGCTGCCCCTGCACTGCTGGGGGTTGGGGGTGGTGGGAGACATGAATGGGGGCCTGGTGGAGGCTGCCCCTGGTGGCTGGGGGGTGGGGGTGGTGGTAGACATGAGTGGGGGCCTGGTGGAGGCTGCCCCTGCACTGCTGGGGGGTGGTGGTAGACATGAGTGGGGGCCTGGTGGAGGCTGCCCCTGCACTGTTGGGGGGTGGGGGTGGTGGGAGACATGAGCGGGTGACTGCTGGAGGCTGCCCCTGCACTGCTTGGGGCTGGGGGTGGTGGGAGACATGAGTGGGGGCCTGGTGGAGGCTGCCCCTGCACTGCTTGGGGCTGGGGGTGGTGGGAGACATGAGTGGGGGCCTGGTGGAGGCTGCCCCTGCACTGCTGGGGGGTGGGGTGGTGGGAGACATGAGCGGGTGACTGCTGGAGGCTGCCCCTGGTGGCTGGGTGGGTGGGGATGGTGGTAGACATGAGTGGGGGCCTGGTGGAGGCTGCCCCTGCACTGCTGGGGGGTGGGGGTGGTGGTAGACATGAGTGGGGGCCTGGTGGAGGCTGCGCCTGCACTGCTTGGGGCTGGGGGTGGTGGGAGACATGAGTGGGGGCCTGGTGGAGGCTGCCCCTGCACTGCTGGGGGGTGGGGGTGGTGGTAGACATGAGTGGGGGCCTGGTGGAGGCTGCCCCTGCACTGCTGGGGGGTGGGGGTGGTGGGAGACATGAGTCGGGGCCTGGTGGAGGCTGCCCCTGCACTGCTGGGGGGTGGGGGTGGTGGGAGACATGAGTGGGGGCCTGGTGGAGGCTGCCCCTGGTGGCTGGGGGGTGGGGGTGCAGGGAGACATGAATGGGGGCCTGGTGGAGGCTGCCCCTGGTGGCTGGGGGGTGGGGGTGGTGGTAGACATGAGTGGGGGCCTGGTGGAGGCTGCCCCTGCACTGCTGGGGGGTGGTGGTAGACATGAGTGGGGGCCTGGTGGAGGCTGCCCCTGCACTGCTGGGGGGTGGGGGTGGTGGGAGACATGAGCGGGTGACTGCTGGAGGCTGCCCCTGGTGGCTGGGTGGGTGGGGATGGTGGTAGACATGAGTGGCGGCCTGGTGGAGGCTGCCCCTGCACTGCTGGGGGGTGGGGGTGGTGGTAGACATGAGTGGGGGCCTGGTGGAGGCTGCCCCTGCACTGCTTGGGGCTGGGGGTGGTGGGAGACATGAGTGGGGGCCTGGTGGAGGCTGCCCCTGCACTGCTGGGGGGTGAGGGTGGTGGGAGACATGAGTGGGGGCCTGGTGGAGGCTGCCCCTGGTGGCTGGGGGGTGGGGGTGGTGGTAGACATGAGTGGGGGCCTGGTGGAGGCTGCCCCTGCACTGCTGGGGCGTGGGGGGGGGTAGACATGAGTGGGGGCCTGGTGGAGGCTGCCCCTGCACTGCTGGGGGGTGGGGGTGGTGGGAGACATGAGTGGGGGGCTGGTGGAGGCTGCCCCTGGTGGCTGGGGGGTGGGGGAGGTGCTAGACATGAGTGGGGGCCTGGTGGAGGCTGCCCCTGCACTGCTGGGGGGTGGGGGTGTTGGTAGACATGAGTGGGGGCCTGGTGGAGGCTGCCCCTGCACTGCTGAGGTGTGGGGGTGGTGGGAGACATGAGTGGGGGCCTGGTGGAGACTGCCCCTGGTGGCTGGGGGGTGGGGGTGCAGGGAGACATGAGTGGGGGCCTGGTGGAGGCTGCCCCTGCACTGCTGCGGGGTGGGGGTGGTGGTAGACATGAGTGGGGGCCTGGTGGAGGCTGCCCCTGCACTGCTGGGGGGTGGGGGTGGTGGGAGACATGAGTGGGGGCCTGGTGGAGGCTGCCCCTGGTGGCTGGGGGGTTGGTGTGCAGGGACACATGAGTGGGGGCCTGGTGGAGGCTGCTCCTGGTGGCTGGGGGTGGGGGTGATGGTAGACATGAGTGGGGGCCTGGTGGAGGCTGCCCCTGCACTGCTGGGGGGTGGGGGTGGTGGTAGACATGAGTGGGGGCCTGGTGGAGGCTGCCCCTGCACTGCTGGGGGGTGGGGGTGGTGGTAGACATGAGTGGGTGCCTGGTGGAGGCTGCCCCTGCACTGCTGGGGGGTGGGGGTGGTGGGAGACATGAGTGGGGGCCTGGTGGAGGCTGCCCCTGGTGGCTGGGGGGTGGGGGTGCAGGGAGACATGAGTGGGGGCCTGGTGGAGGCTGCCCCTGGTGGCTGGGGGGTGGGGGTGCAGGGAGACATGTGTTGGTGATCAGTAGTGCAAGGTGACATGTGGGTTGGCTGGGGGGCATGGCAATGTAGATGGGTTGCCTGTGGGACATGGCCAGGGGTGCAGGGTAGTCCCCTGTGGTGTGGGCTGCCTGCAGGGGCCGTGGAGGGTGTAGAGGGAACACCTGGAAGGACCCACACGGCCAAATCACGTGTAGCATTCCCCGGCACCACCTAAATACACGTAACCTGCTGAAATCGTGTGTGAATCTTCCCACGCACCTCGGAATACACGTACCCAGGCCAATCGCGTGTGGAACTTCCCGCGCACCCCGCAACACACGTACCCGGGCCAATCGCGTGTGGAACTTCCCACGCACCCCGTAGTACACATACCCAGGGTAATCGCGTGTGGGACTTCCCGCGCAACCCGAAGTACACGTAACCAGGCCAATCGCGTGTGGAACTTCCAGCGCATCCCGAAGTACACGTAACCAGGCCAATCGCGTGTGGAACTTCCCGCGCACCCCGAAGTACACGTACCCAGGCCAATCGCGTGTGGAACTTCCCGCGACCCCGAAACACACGTACCCAGGCTAATCGCGTGTGGAACTTCCCGTGCACCCCGAAACGCACGTACCCAGGCTAATCGCGTGTGGGACTTCCCTGCGCACCCCGAAGTACACGTACCCAGGCCAATCGCGTGTGTAACTTCCCGCGCATCCCGAAACACACGTACCCAGGCTAATCGCATGTGGAACTTCCCGCGCACCCCGAAACACACGTACCCAGGCTAATCGCGTGTGGGACTTCCCGCGCACCCCGAAGTACACGTACCCAGGCCAATCACGTGTGGGACTTCCCGCGCACCCCGGTACACACGCACACGCTATTTTTCACACAGCGGGTGTCCGTGTTTGTCGGTACCCCTTTGCACCTCATTTGTCCTAGAGGGCCACTGTATGGACCATTCATCATGGCAGTATATGGGTGCTTTTTGTTATCGCACATTTTGGCGCACATTTTTTTCAGGCACAGGGATGCTACCGCCTGCTTTCTTGTGGCGTACCTGTTTGGCCCTGTGCGCGTCTTTGACCGTGGGCTGGTTTGCCCTATTCGATTCCATGAATACGGGTTGTAGGCGAGAGTGTGGGCGTTCCGCGCACTTGCCTACTGTACTTCCCCCGTGACGCCCATATTTTCACGCGTTGTTCCCCATTCCGAGTGTTACGCCCCGTGTTCCGCCTACTTTTGTGATGTGCGCCACGCTATGTGCGATTTCGCAGTGGCCGTGGCGCACGCTGTTGGATGACCTGCGCGCCGGCATGCGCGGCGCACATTTTTAGCGCACATCCAATGTTTTCTCGCGCACGGACTTCCATGAATCGCTGTGCGCTGGTTTCCCTGCGATTTTCGCACTTGCACTGCGATTTTCGCACTTGCACTGCGATTCGCACTTTTTGGGACCTCTACGCGGGAATTTTCGGCGCACGTTATTTCCATGAATCGACCCCATAATTGTTTTCGGAGATCTTCTTCAATTGACACCAGTAAAAGATGAGCCTATTTTTAAAACATTAGGAGACAAACTCTGCCGTAAAAATGTTGGCAGCATAGGAAATGTCAACCTTTGCCAACATTTCCAATACAGAGAATTAACAGAAAACATGCGCCAATCTGCAGATCTCACTTATGCCAACATCTTAAAAAGTATCAGAGTTGGTATACTTTCTAAAGAAGCAGAAGCAATATTGAAAACCCAGCACATTCATGCACTTTATGGTGATAATGCATGTGCTACAAATGTTATGGAACAATTAGCCCACAAAAATGTCAATTGTATGGCCTTAATGCCAACTCTTGCAAGCTGTTTCAAATTCAATGAAATAATGTTAAGTAGAGAAATGCAACCAATAATGGAAATTAGCGCCACAGACAAACTAGATGTACATGGAATGACACTACCCATGTGTAACCAAGCCTCAACAAGACTAAATAGTTCAGAAAAATCAATCTCAAACACAGCAGGCTTGGAAAAGATATTAAAATTATCCTTAAATTGCAGTGTAATGCTGAAACGTAACCTTGATGTGGACCAAGGACTAGTTAATGGAGCACTGGGTACAGTTGTTGGCTTTCAAACATACCCACATGACAACAAAATTCACTTTGTCAATATTCTCTTTGACAAACTTTCAGAAGTAAAAAAAATAGGACGCTCAACAGCTCGATTCCTTCTCTTCAAAGACATGTATGTACGCAGAGAACAATTTTCTCTAACTCTTGCATACGCAGTCACCATTCATAAATCACAAGGTCTTACCCTAGACAAAGCAATGATAGACATTGGTAACACATTCTTTAAAGAAGGCATGAGCTACGTAGCACTATCACGCTTACGTACACTTGACGGTCTATTTCTAATCAACTTTGATGCAAGTAAAATAAACGCTGATATTCCTTGCATTTTAGAATACAATAGACTTTGTTCACTATACACTCCCCATCTAAACACATATTCTGTTCCACAAAAAGTAAAACATTATAAAAGAAAAATAAATCAAACAGAAAAGCAACAGGATGTCACTGCAAATCCTCCAAACAGAGTAAAAGAAAGTAATACTTCATCAAGTGCCACAAGCAAAAAAGAATCAATTAGGGAAAGTAAACCAGGTGCTTCTTCAAAGAAGGAAGACAAACTCCAAAAAAAGCAGTCAGATACAGAACTACCTGGTCCATTTAAACTCTCAAATATAGTTGTTGTAAGTTGCTGCGCAAATGTAGCAATGAATATTCTATTTCAATTACCACCAATTGTTGAGAACATTTGCTTACACAGTACAGACCCATTGTGTTTGCAAATGTTAGTACTTCACAGAAACTCAGCAAATAATCCTGACAACACGTATAGTGTTTGTGGAATAAAACAGCAATTGGACTGCTGTGCTGGAATGGTGAAATTCACTATAAACTCACAGGAAGATCCACAAGAATTTCTAATGTACTTACTATTAGTACTGGAAAACAAAAACATACCTATAAATGAAATCTTCCAGATTTCATACATGTGGAAACATACATGCACTCTCTGCAACAATGTGACACAAGAACACATCCCCAATGAACGCTTTGTGTATATATCAATACCTAATTGTGAATCAGTTCCATTTCAGCAACTTGTACAAAATGCGAACCATGATAGATTATGTTCGACCTGCAATTCAGATAATCGCTCCACTTTAGTAATACAAACACATAGTAAATACGTAATACTAATATTTCTACGTTACAATGCACATGGTACCAAAAACAACTGCAAGATGACTGGATTCACACATGGTCAAATATCACTTGTTATGAAAACCTTCACAACAATAGGTATAATCTACCACGCAGGAACCACAACCAATTCAGGGCACTACACTGCATATATAAAAAAGAAATGTGGATGGTTTGAATGTAATGATAGTACCATTACTCTAATGCAGAGATTACCAGCAAATCCTACAAACGCTTATTTAATGTTCTTAAAACCAAAATTTGATAACTAAACTGTACTTAAACCTTAAGTACACTTGTAGTAAAAAAAATATAAACTGTCACAATATTCCAAAAGCTATCTAACTGTCCAAAGATGCTACAACAACTAATCAGATAAATGAATACCACTCAAATAGAGAAAAAAACAGACAGTTAGAATATGGGTAAACCCATGTGCAATTTCTTTTGTTACTTCTTGAAAAATGCTACGTTGCTCATTGTTTAGCTTTAATTGTAGTATAGTTAAGTCTTCTTTATCTTCATACTTCTATCATAGCTAATTCTGTCTCATTTGCTATTAGTGGGTCTCCCAGTGATTCTTGGCTTCCTGTGACAGAAGGTTGACTGGCCAAATGGCCATGCACCCAACATTCTAGACCCTGGCCACAAGCACCGCAGCATATCACACCCATAGATTCAAGCATTGCAACCAATTTAATGTCCGCGGACACAAGGAAGTTCCTAGAACCCATTCAACTTGCCAGAGGACGATACGGACAGAGTCCTCAGGACACCCCCATTTTCTTTATGTACGAACATTTCAGGACACCGCAAGGGTTCTTAGAACACTTTCAGCTTGACAACAAACAATACAGACAACGTCTTCAAGACACCCCCTGCGAACATTCCAGGACCCCACGAGTCTTCTTAGAACACTTTCAACTTGACACCGAATCCATTCTGCTTATTTACAAACATTTCAGAACAGCCGCGTTGTCCGCAGACAAATCGAACACAACAAAAGCGTCTAGCACATTAAAAAAATACAACATTGCACCTATCTCATACTCCCCCACCCTCCCCAAACACTCTTACACACCAACACAGTCCACTAAATACAATTTTTAAACCAAGTTTCACCTCGCTGTCCGCAGTCGTCCGCAAATGCAAGATGTCGGGCGCCACCAAAAATCTGACCCGCTCCACACCCCACGCCGTCCAATCAGTGAACACGTTGGATGTCAGCGGACATCGCGCAAGCCGCTCGGCCAATCAGGGCACTGTCCGCAGAGTGAACCGGGAAGTCCGTCCGCGAAGCGAACGGAGATATCAATAATTATTTTGCCTTACATTTTGGTCATTTTAAAAAAAACTACTGGACGGATTTACACCAAATGCGCAAAAGCATGCTTTCGGGACCAAGACCCCACTCCTGCCGCAAATTTGGTGTAAATCCGTCCAGTGGTTTGGGCTGTAGGCGTGCGCAAAGGTTTGGGAAAAAACAAAAGTTTTGGGACCACCCCTATAACTTTGCCCCCCCTGGACCAAACCTCTCCAAACTTTGCAAAAAAATTCAGAGTGGGTCATATACTTTTTTTGCAAAGTTTGGTGAGGATTCATCCAGAGGAAGTTATAAGCCACCCAAAAAATGCTCTTCCCATGGAAACACCAACTTAACCATTACTACATGGATGCTTCCGCGTCCATGTAATATATATATATATATATATATATATATATATATATATATATATTACACAGCCACAATAGTGGCTGTGTAGTTATGTTTAAGTTGCTGTTTCCATAGGAAGAGCACTTTTTGGGCGGCTTATAACTTCGCTCCCCCTGGACGAATCCTCACCAAACTTTGCAAAAAAGTATATGGGGCACTCTGAATTTTTTTGCAAAGTTTGGTGATGTTTGGTCCAGGAAGGGAAACGTTATAGGGGGTTCCCAAAACCTCTTTTTTCCCATAGACTGAATGGGGGGAAAACTTTGCGCACGCCTACAGCCCAAACCGCTGGACGGATTTTCACCAAATTTGCGGCAGGAGCTTGGTCCCGAAAGCGTGCTTTTGTAAATTTGGTGACAATCCGTCCAGTAGTTTCCTTTAAAACGACCAATGAGTATGTCTCAAAAAATTTGTGATATCTATGTCCGCTCCACGGTCACACTTCCCTGTTCGCTCCGCGGACAAGATAACGATTGGCTAATGGGCTCGCGTCATGACTGGGGACACGCGATGTGTCCGCCGATTGGCTCGAGTGAGGCGTGATGTGCGTCAGATTGTTCGGATGTGCCCGCCATCTTCGATCCGCCGACAGCGTGGCGGCGAACAGAGGCGAAATGCAGTTTTGGGGAGTGTTTTGGTGTGTCAGAGTGCTTGGGGAGGATTAGGGAGTAAGAGATGGGTGAAATACTGCATTTGTTTAGGCGGCAGGTGATACTGATGTATTCGCTATGCCCGCGCTGTCCGGGATGTTTGTAATTACTGAAAATGAGGGGTGTCCTAAGGATAGTATTTCCGTACGTGCTGTGCGCAGGCAGGTTGAAACTGTTCTAAGGACACGCGTGGTGTCAGCGGACATTAAAATTGAGTATATGCCGCAGTTAACATTTTTGATTCTATGGGTGTGATACTGAGTTATAAGACACCATGGGTGTGATATGCTGCAGTGCTTGTGGCCAGGGCCTAGAGTCTTGGGTACATGACCGCAGGCCGTAGGCTGTAGGCCACACACCCAAGACTCTAGGGCCTGGCCACAACCACCGCAGCATATAACACCCATAGAATCAAATATGTATCAGGTGGTTGTGGGGAGGGCCTAGAGTGTTGGGTGGAAATTGAGCATATTGCGCAGTTAAAGAATTTTGATTCTATGGGTGTGGTTCTGAGTTATAAGCCGCCATGGGTGTGATATTCTGCGGTGGTTGTGTCCAGGGACTAGAGGCTTGGGTACATGGCCGCAGGCCTTAGGCCATACACCCAAGACTCTATGCCCTGGCCACAACCACCATAGCATATCACACCCATAGATCACACCCACAGAATTGAATATCTACGGCCATACATCCAAGACTCTAGGCCCTGGCCACAACCACCACAGCATATCACAGCAATACATACACCCATAGTATTGAATATCTATCAGGTGGTTGTGGGGAGGGCCCAGAGTCTTGGGTGCATGGCCATAGGCCATGCACCCAAGACCAAATTTATAAGTAGTGAAGCTATAAGCCACAATGGGTGTGATATGCTGCGGTGGTTGTGGCCAGGACCTACAGTCTTGGGTGCATAGCTGAAGGCCATACACCCAAGAACAAAGTTATAAGCACTGAAGTTATAAGCCACCATGGGTTTCACATACTGCGGTGGTTGTGGCCAGGACCTGGAGTCTTGGGTGCATGGCCGAAGGCCGTAGGCCGTAGGCCATACACCCAATACTCTAGGCCCTGGCCACAACCACCGCAGCATACCACACCCTTACATTACACCCATACAATCAAATATTTATCAGGTAGGTGTGGGCAGGGCCTAGAGTCCTGGGTTCAAATTGAGTATATTCTGCAGTTAAAATGTTTCATTCTATGGGTGTGGTAATGACTTATAAGCCATCACGGGTGTGATATGCTGTGGTGGTTGTGGCCATGGCCTAGAGTCTTGGGTGCATGGCCGCAGACCATAGGCCATACACCCAAGACTCTAGATCCTGGCCACAACCACCGCAGCATATCACACCCATACATCACACCCATAGAATCAAATATCTATGAGGTGGTTGTGGGCAGGGCCTAGAGTCTTGGGTGCAAATTGAGTATATGCTGCAGTTAAAATGTTTCATTCTATGAGTGTGACAATGGGATATAAGCCACCATGGTTGTGATATGCTGCGGTGCTTGTGGCCAGGGCCTAGAGTCTTGGGTGCATGGCCGCAGGCCATAGGCCATAGGCCATATACCCAAGACTCTAGGCCCTGGCCACAACCACCGCAGCATATCACACCCATAGATACACCCATAGAATCGAATATCTATCAGGTGGTTGTGGGCAGGGGCTAGAGTCTTGGGTGCATGGCCGAACCCAACACCAAAGTTGTAAGTACTGAAGTTATAAGCCACAATGGGTGTGATATGCTGCGGTAGTTGTGGCTAGGACCTAGAGCCTTGGATGCATGGCCACAGGCCGTAGGCCATAGGCTATACACCCAAGACTCTAGGCCCTGGCCACAACCACCTCACCATATTACAGCCATAGATCACACGTATAGATTTGAATATGTATGAAATGTTTGACATTATACTTACTGTTTCATTTGCTGAGATTCAATATATTTTTTACCTGACGTTAGTACCAGGAGGAAATATTCTTTTTCAATTTCTGTGATAAAAGAAAAGAGCATGGTAGTGTATGTATTTTATAAAGACTTATTACATTGCATAATAGACATTTTAGCTTTTTTTCGACCCTCCTATTTAGTTTACAAATCAATGTACTGTGCATTTTGCTCAGTTTCTGTGTTTGTTTTTCAAATCAATGGGTCTGTGGGAAAGAAAATCCTTGTCGGATTAAAAAAAACCTTTTTTTGTTATGGTACAAACTATTAGTTTGTTTCCTTTGAGTGTTCACTTGTTGGTTCTGGTTAATGTTATATATGTTGGCTTGTTGCAGATTTTTGAAGCAGTTAGATACCTGTTTGCGTATTATAACTGTATATTTTTTGTTACATTTTAGTGCTATTCATGTATTTGTGTGGTTGCTTTACAATATTGAGCCAGTTCGATACCTGTTGGCGTATTCTAACTGTTTATAGTCTTTTAATTGCATTTTTGTTAATGTTGAAGTACAGATTACTTATTAAATTTTGGCTTTAAGAAGATTAAATAAGTAAGATTTGCTGATAATCTCTGCTTTAGAGTAATGGTACTATCATTAAATTCAAACCATCCACATTTCTTTTTTATGTATGCAGTGTAGTGACCTGCATTGGTTGTGGCTCCTGCGTGGTAGATCATATCTATTGTTGTGAAGGTTTTCTTACCAAGTGATACTTGACCATGTGTGAATCCAGTCAGCTTGCAGTTGTTTTTGGTACCATCTGCATTGTAACGTAGAAGCATTAGTATTACGTAGTTACTATGTGTTTGTATTAGTAAGGTATTAGTAAGGTGGAGCGATTATCTGAATTGCAGATAGTACATAATCTGCCATGGTTTGCATTTTGTACAAGTTGCTGAAATGGAATGGATTCACAGTTAGGTATGCATACATACACAAAGCGCTCATTAGGGATTTGTTCCTGTGTCACATTGTTGCAGAGAGTGCATGTATGTTTCCACATGTATGAAATCTAGAAGATTTCATTTATAGGTATGTTTTTGTTTTCCAGTACCAGTAAGTACATTAGAAATTATTGTGGATATTCCTATGAGTTTATAGTGAACCTCACCATTCCAGCACAGTAGTCCAATTCTTGTCTTATTCCGTGAACACTATACGGGTTGTCTGGATTGTTTGTTGCGTTTCTATGAAGGACTAACATTTGCAAACACAATTGGTCTGTACTGTGTAAGTAAATGCTGTTAACAATTGGTGGCAATTGAAATAGAATATTCATTGCTACATTTGCGTAGCAACTTACACCAGTTACATTTGAAAATTTGAATGGACCAGATAGTTCTGTGTCCGAGTCATTTTTTCGGAGTTTGTGTTGTTTCTTTGAAGAAGTACCTGAGTTACTTTCCCTAATAGGTTCTTCTTTGCTTGTGGTAATTGATGAAGTATTAGCTTCTTTTACTCTCTTTGAAGGATTTGCAGTCAGATCCTGTTGCATTTCTGTTTGAATTAGTTTTCTTTTACAACGTTTTCCTTTTTGTGGAACAGGATATGATTTCAGATGGGGGATGTACAGTGAACGTAGTCTATTGTATTCTACAATGCAAGGAATATCAGCGTTTACTTTACTTGCATCAAAGTTGATTAGAAATAGACCGTCAGGTGTATGTAGGTGTGATAGTGCTACGTAGCTCATGCCTTCTTTAAAGACTGTGTTCCCAATATCTATCATTGCTTTGTCTAGGGCAAGACCATGGGATTTATGAATGCTGACTGCATATGCAAGAGTTAGAGAAAATTGTTCTCTACGTACATACATGTCTTTGAAGAGAAGGAATCGAGCTGTTCAGCGCCCTATCCTTTTTACTTCTGAAAGTTTGTCAAAGAGAATATTGACAAACTGAATGTTGTTGTCACGTGGGTATGTTTGAAAGCCAACAACTGTACCCAGTGCTCCATTAACTAGTCCTTGCTCCACATCAAGGTTACGTTTAAGCATTACTCTACAATTAAAGGATAATTTTAATATTGTTTCTAACCCAGCTTTGTTGGAGATTGAATTTTCTAAGGTATTTAGTCTTGTTGTGGCTTGGTTACACATGGGTAGTGTCATACCATGTACGTCCAGTTTGTCTGTGGAGCAAATTTCAATTATTGGTTGCATTTCTTTTTTTAACATTGTTTCATTGAATTCGGAACAGCTTGCAAGTGTTGGCATTAAGGCCATACAATTGACATTTTTGTGCGCTAATTGTTCGTTAACATCAGTAGCACATGCGTTATCGCCATAAAGTGCATGGATGTGCTGGGTGTTCAATATTACTTGTGCTTCTTGAGATAGTACACCAACTCTAATACTTTTTAAAATGTTGGCGTAAGTGAGGTCTGCAGATTGATGCACTCTGTATTGTAAATGTTGCCAAAGGTTGACATTTCCTATGCTGCCAACAGTTTTACGGCAGAGTTTTTGTCCTAAGGTTTTAAAAATAGGGTCACCTTTCACTGGTGTCAATTGCAAAACAATAATGTGTTTTCCTCCAAAGAGTTCTTCGTAGTTTGTTTTAAGTACTTCTTGCAATCTGAGGTGAATCAAAGCCAACATTAGGTTGGATACCATGCTCACTTCATCTATTAGTAGCATTTTCATTTGTTTTAATACTCTGCGCAGTTCCATTGCAGCTTCTGTAGAAAGTTTGTAATATTCTAATTTGTTTTGGTGTTCTACTGGAAGGAGTAGTAATCGGTGTAAAGTGACACTGCCTATGTTGTAGGCAGCTAAACCTGTGGGGGCAGTTACAACAGCTGACAGTTTGTTGTTTGTCATTTGTTGAAGGAACTTGCTGATGATTTTGATTAAGAATGCTTTGCCTTCACCACTGACGTACAGCAGTATAGGTTTGTAATTTTGGTAGGTACAATCTTTATTTTTGTGTTGTACACCATGTGCAATTTCTTTTGTTACTTCTTTAAAAATGGTGCGCTGGTCTTTGTTAAGTTTTGATTGTAGTACAGTTAAGTTTTCTGTATCTTCTTCAAAGTGTTATATGGTGTTTTCTACTTCTGTAATAGCTAATTCTGCGTCATTTGCTATTAGTGGCTGTCCCGGTGGTTCTTGGCTTCCTGTTACAGAAGGTTGACTACTGTCAGAGGTGTCCTTATCTAGTTGGGCCTGGAGTTCTTCTTCGTGTTGCTGTTCATTGTGCAACATTGTTTTGTACTGCGTAAAGTTGACATCGGTGATAGTGCTTTAATTTGCTTTGAAAACGTCTTCATAGCAGTCATAGTTATCTAGTATCTCTTCTTCTTTTCTCCCTGGTTTAAAAAGTTGTAGCAGCGACAAGTGATATAGTTTTTTCTGTTGAGGAGTTTCTAATGACAATTTGACATGATTAAATAAGCTCTGTTTGGTAAGTTTCACTAAACTGCCTTCACAATCTGTCACTCTATATTTACCTTTGTTTTCATCAGGTTTTATATTATTTTTGTAGACAAAGTTTTGGGCTATGTGGTATAGACACATGGGGCCTCATTACGAGTCAGGCGGAATGGGTTCACGGGGTCCGCTAATGGATGCGGGCCCGTTATTCCCATTCCTCCTGATTATGAGATCCCCTCGCCAGATCCTGTAAGGACGCCTGGTAAAGCCAGGCATCGTTACCGGGTCCCGCGAGGGGACCAGGGAGCTAACAATGGGCCGGTCGTAATAGGCCCATTGTTAGCCCCCTCTCCCATTCCCATTGAGCCCTATGGGGGCTTGAATGGGAATGGGGAAGGTCCGGGCCCGGGTTCCCTGAGGGAGGAATTACCGGGCCCTCCAAACTCGGAATGGCCCAGTAATTCCCCATTCAGGGAACCCGGACCCGGTTTTGGAGGCAGCCATGGTGCCAATAGCGGCATGGCTACCGCCAAACCCGTAATGATGCCCATGGTTTCCAAAGTGGTACTACTGTTCGGGTAGTATGTGTCTAGTAAATTGTTTTTCAAAATGTCTTGGCTGTTGGCATCATTTTTGGCTATTGTTTCTATGTCCTCATATAATTTGAGAACTCTTTTTCTAGATTTAGCAGGACCAAGACTTAGCCATACTATCTTTTCAGATGTTCCATACAAAGCAGTACCGATTAAACGACCTGCAGCTTCATAGGCCCCACATTCTCTATGAGAGAACATTTTTATGCCTAGGCTGTACAATTTCTGAGATAGTGTTTTATCTGATGATAGGTCATTCCAGAGGTTTTGAAGCTCTGTTTTTTCCGCTTTTGTTAAGTAGGCTGTAACATATCGTGCAACTGCAGTGGAATTCTCTGCAATGTACTGCACATCTATGTTTTCATTCCATAAGAGGGCAATGATTGCATTGTAATCATTGATATATTTTGATTCTTCTGTTCTTTTTATGTAATACGTGTTCTTAGGTGATTTACCTTTAACACTATGGGCCTCATTACGACCCAGGCGGTAAGTTACCGCCTGGGCCGTGACTTTACCACCATGGCGTAAACTACGTTTACGCCATGGTGGTAGGCGGACTTACCGCCCCATTCGTGAGGTCGGCGGGACGGTAAGTCCCCAATCCCCATTTACCCTTCCCCATTCCCATTTTTGCCCCATAGGGCATAATGGGAGTGGGGAAGGCGTTAATTACGCCACCGTAAATTACGGTGGCGTAATTAACAACATGGTCCCTTAGCGCCATGGATTTTAACACCTGCTAAAAGCAGGTGTTAAATCCGCCATGGCGCTAAGGGACCTCGTACTCAGGCGGTAAGGGTCGGCGCTGTTTACGGCGCCGTAAACCCCTTACCGCCTGAGTTGTAATGAGGGCCAATGTCTCGTTTGTGAAGGGATTTCACAAGTGACATATTTTTGGATGAACTGCAAAACAGTGGCATCACTGTCCTGACCAAATTTAGGTGCACCTTTAATCCAGAATAGCATGTGGATATGTGGTGCTCCTCTGGCTTGGTATTCTTTTTTCCAAAAGAAGTGTTGCACTTCTCCGAGGGGAGGAACAGTTTTATTACAAATAAAGTGTAGCATAGCAATGAAACAATGGTGGAAATATCTTGAAACATTAACAGGATCTAGAGAGCAAAGTTCTCCAGGTGTTAGTATATCTATGTTGGTTTTGTTTTTGTTTGATTTGTGTAGGAAATCATGTAAATCTTCCCATGCATATTCTGCACAACTTAATGTAACAAACCAAGTGGGTGGTCCAAGGTTTCTGATTATACGACGTACATCTCTGTGACGTCAGAATCAGTATTCGTTCGTACCACTCATGTTTGCAAACAGATTTGTTATGCTTTGTTGTAAAACCTCATCTTTTTCTTGCACGTTTTTTATTAATTGCGTAGCTGACATATTGTGAAAGTGGGTTCCCGAATTCAAGATGTGTGCAACTCTGTAACATAAGGTTCCTAGTTAACTTTCAAAGAGTAGGTGGAATATGTATTCCACATTTTGTCTAAATCTGGGATCTTCAGAATACATTCGTAATGAGCGGTATTCTGATGCTGTTATCTGAGTGGATCTATCATCATATCTTCCTCCTTTACCAGTAGGAAATGGGAGAGGAAAAGCATGTGCTTCTATACTTTTTTCCCATATGCTCATTGGTGAACCTTTGGTTTGTCGCAATTGGTAAGTTTCTAGTGCATCATCTATGCTGTCATTAGAGTACAATGGATGAATTGTATAATGGTCCAAAAGATTGGATACTGCAGGAGGATCCAGAAGTTCAAATTGACCAGTTTCTAATGACTTTTGAATTATTTCAGTTGTGTCCCTTAGGCTTTCTTCAATATTTATTTCTTTGTAGTATTCATTATTGTCTTTCAGATATTGCAAGGCTTGTCTAACTTTATGTAAGTCCACGAGTTGTTGCCAAATTCTTTTGTCTTTTGTTGGTACACCATTTACTAAGACAATTAAAGATTGCTCTATTGGATGTTGCACTCCGACAGTGTGCACATTTTCTGTCAGATCTAATGGTAAATAAACTACTGTGCCACAAATGCCTTTCACCAATTCAGAGGCAGGTAGTTTTGCTGTTTTTGGTTGAAGGCGTATTATTGCTTGAAATGGGTGTACTGTTTGAATTATGCTGCTCTCATACAAATTGAGTTGTTGCAGAGTTTAGTTTAGTTTAGTTAGTTTAGTTTAGTTTATTATTTATAATGCGCCGAAAAGCCCAAGGGTAACAAGGCGCAGCAGATACAAGAATTTGCAAGACTTGGTTACAGACAGTAATATATGTACAGGTATGAATACAGTAATAATATCAATCAGCGGTAAATATAACATATGTACAGTTAGCAGTTGTGTATCCAGGATGTGGGCCAGGAGGTTCTAGATGATGGCTGTCTTCAGCCAGGATTTGAGCTTTGAGCGAAAGTTTTGGTAGGGTAGGTCCATTCTAAGAGTGGGTGGTAGGGAGTTCCAAAGCTTGGCTGCTTTCACTGGGAAGCTATTCCCACCTATAGTTGCACGTTTGTAAGAAGGGACGGATAGGCAGTCTCTGTAAGCTAACCTCGTCGGTCTTATGGATGTTAGTCTGTGAAATCTGTTAATCAGATAGGTAGGGGCTGCATTATTAATGGACTTATGGGTGAGTGAGGCAGTTTTTAAGGAGATTTTATCTATAATGGGGGTCCAGTTTTGTTGTTTGCTATATGTAGTGATGTGGTCTCTTCTTGAGATGCCCAGGGCCGCTCTAAGTGCGTTATTCTGGAGAGTTTGTAATTTGCCAGTGACGGCTTTGGATGACCCAAGGTAGAGGGCGTTGCAATAGTCCAAGCGGGAGAGTATAAGGGCTCTGGCCAGGGTCAGACAACTGGCCTTGGATAAAAAAGGTTTAGCTGTCCGGATCAATTTACAAGTATAGGACGTGGAGGAGGCTAGTGAGTTCACTTGTCTGTTAAAATTGAAGTTAGAGTCCAAGTAAAAGCCCAGTGTTTTGACTTCATGTCCAACCCTGATAGTATTACCATCAATTATAAATGATGAGTATGCTGGGCTCAGGTTCTTTAGGCTAGTTTTAGTACCCAGTGTGATGAGTTCCGTTTTATCATCATTCAGGCATAGACCGTGAGTGGCCATCCATGCCTGGATGATGATGTAGACCCTATTCACCAAGGCCAAATCCTTTGCATAATCTCCAGAAAGCGGAAGGAGGATCTGGGTATCATCTGCATAGTTAGTGTAGGTGATACCGAGATGATCCAGATCATCGAAAAGGGGCTTGGTAAATATGTTGTACAGTGTCGGGGAGACACAGGAACCCTGAGGCACACCGCAGGTGATGGGTATAGGGTCTGCCGCGTCTGTCGGCGAGAAGACCCTCATAGTTCTGCCATCAAGGAAGGATCTGATCCAAGTAATAGCCTCGGGGGAAAAGTGGGCAGCCGAGTGGAGATGGGAACAGAGGACAGCGTGGTCGACCAGGTCGAATGCTGCGGAAAGGTCAAGGAGGAGGAGTAAAGCTGCTTGACCATTGTCTTTGAGCAGATCAATCTGTGTTTTAAGGTCGATGAGAGCTGTTTCGGTCCCATGTTGGGGTCGGAAGCCTGATTGTCTGGCTCCTAGCAAGTGGTGATCCTCCAGGTGCTTCTGTATTTGTACATAGGCGACCTTATCCAGAATTTTCAGAGGTTTTGGTAGTGGGAATAATTCCAAGTTATTTGTGATAGCACGTGAATGGTTGTTGTCAAGTTTTGTAGTGCAGTAACTGCAAAATATTAAGGGTTCACTTATTTCGTATTTGTTTTCTGCTAAAAGGTAGAGAGCTAATTCAAACCATTTGGAATCTTCATTGTCGTCTATTTTGTATGTTACGTCTATAGTTTTTGTGTTACTTTTGTAAAAAGTTCTGCGGCAACACACACTCACATGGTTTGGTACTTCAGCGGATATAGGTTTAAATTTTAGTATTTCCTTTTTGTATGTGTGTAATGGAAGGTTGCCATGGGCAGAATTGTTGCTAGTTTGTTCTAAAGCTATTGCATTTTGTAAGTGGCTTTCACTTCCCAAATATTTTCTCTGGATACGGTTGATTTCTTCTTGTAGATATTTGGGTGTACCATGCAGAAGAGTGTTATTTGAATTGGCAAGTTCTAAAGCAGGACTTTTAGCATAGTACAGTTTCTACACTAGGAGGCCGATTCATGGAGCAAACGTGCGCCGAAAATCCCAGCGCAAGCATGCGCAAGGTGGCGCAAGCGTGAGAAACCCAGCGCACGTGCACGCCTGCAATTCAAGGAAGACGCTGCGCGTGTTTCCCGCTGTCCGTGCGCCAAATCCTGCCATGGCGCAGGTGGGCACACACGGCGTGCGCTATACGCACATAGCGCGGCGCACACAACCAAAGTGTGCGGAACAGTGGGCGTAACACGTGGAATGGGGAATAACGCGTGAAAAAGAAGGCATAACTGGGGAAGTACTGCAGGGAACTACACGGAACGCCCACACGCACGCGAACAACCCGTATTCATGGATTTGATTATGGGAAACCCACGCACGGCAAAAGACGCACACAGGCGTCAATGCGTCCGCCAAACGAAGGCAGGCGGACGCATCCCCGCGCACAGTATAAAAGTGCGCGCAAACAACAAACACGTATTTACAGATATGATGAATGCCCCATTTGTCGCAGCACTGATCGTGGGACACCGCAGGAGGAGGAGAATAGCCAGGGCACGCATTTTCGCAGCACGGACAAGCCTTTTTGGGATGCCTGACGACCAGGTCTATGGCAGGTATAGGTTTCCACCCCATATCATCCTAGACCTGGTCAGGGAGTGGGAAGATGACCTTACATCCCCCACCCTTTGCTCCCAAGCATTGAGCCCCTTGGAGAAGGTGCTCAATGTCCTGCATTTTTTGGCCACTGGGTCATTTCAGCGGACTACTGCCATAGTGGGGGGGTCTCACAGGCCACGCAGTCACGCTGCCTACACCAGGTACTGCCTATCATGACAGCACGCCCCTCAGTCCGCAGGCACATATACATGCCCAGAACATCCGCAGAAAGGCAGGCCGTTGTCCTGGATTTTTTCAGGGTGGCACACTTCCCCAAAGTGCTCGGTGCCATAGATTGCACCCATGTGGCCCTACGTCCACCTAGGGCCACTGAGCACATCTACCGAAACCGCAAGCACTGGCATTCCATCAATGTACAGGTGGTATGCGATACAAAGGGAATCATCACCTCTGTCTATGCAAACTACCTTGGCTCCACCCATGACAGTTTCATATACAGAATGTCCGCCCTGAGCCGGGCCCTGGAAGCTGGGCAGCAGAATGGCGACACATGGCTCCTAGGTGAGTACAAATGCCCTTGCACATGCATGCATGTCACACACACACACACAAATACACAAACCCCAATAATCACAACCATTTACACCTCCCCAGGGGCAGTGCCTACCCTCTGAGCAACCACATGATGACGCCAATCCGGAACCCCACCACACCACCCCAGGTAAGATACAACGCCGCCCATATTGCAACCAGGGCCATAGTGGAGCGCACATTCGGAGTGCTCAAGTCACGTTTCCGCTCCCTTGACCGCTCTGGCGGGCAGCTACTCTATGCACCCCCAGTAGTGTGCAGGATCATTGTGGCAGCATGTGTCCTGCACAATGTTGCAACACGGCAGGGCGTACCGGTGGACATGGTGGTGCCCCCACATCCCCAAACTCAGGCACAGGCACTGCCCATGGGAGGGGACAGGGTACGTGGCGAGGAAGCCCAGACCCAGCTTGTGGCCACATTTTTCACCTAAACTCCCACCCCTGCGGAGTGCACACAGGCCTGGCACATACCAGGTGACAATCAATGATGACAAAGAGACAGTCAACTGTCACAACCCTACCACCGTGAGATAGTTGCCATGGAAGTGCCACATTATCTGCATCCCTAGCTACTTAAACACAAGCTATCCTGTGTGACCAAAAGGCACATATGACATGACATGATATGGCATTTGTAACGTGCCTATACACAAGTATTTCAAGGTGCGATGAGGCAGGGAGGGGGGAACAAGGGAAGACAGACAACAATACTACTAGGCCAGGTGTCATTTAGATTGTGCAAGTGCAAAGGTAGGGGGAAGGGAAAAGTGCAAGGGGAAGGGGAGGGGAGGAGTGCAGTACAGGGTAAGTAGACTAAAAAACAAATAAATAGGCCAGCTGGTGGCAACTGCAAAGGTAAGTGCAGACAAGTGCTGGGAAGGTTGGGCTGTAGGGATAGAGAGACAGTCCCGCAGTGCAGGGTTTGCTAGGGAGGCAGTGCAAGTGGAGAGTGGCTGGGTCAGGGACTGAGGTCGGTGAGAGTGGCCCAGTTGCAGATCCAGTGCAGTTCCAGTGAAGAATTTTGCAAGGGAGAGGCAGAGAGAAAGCAGAAGCAAAGAGGAAGGTCTTGAGGTGCTTCTGGAACCGGAGATGGTTCTCCTCAAGTTCCAGTGAGGCAGGAAGGCTGTTCCAGAGGGAGGCCCCTGCCGCGGAGAGAGATCTACCCCCAGCTAGTTGCTTTGAGAAGCGGATGACCCTGACATGCAAGGTGTGAATCACACACACCTGCAAAACAGGCCATGGCCATCACTGTTATGTCACTCAAACCCTCCCAAACCACAACATGACATGGCAAGCAATACCCATACACCAACACAGTACCAATAAGGTACACATTGCCATGTCAAAAATGTACAGTGGCATCAGACAATGATGCCTGACATGGAATCAGATGAAATGACTGACCAACAACCTCCCACCCAAAATAAGTAATTTCCAAATGCATTACAAGAGTTGTAGACGTAACATAACAATGAATGCCTGTCTACATGCACATCGTGCATTGCAAAATCCACACTGCAGCTTCTGTGTGCTGTGTCCAACTCCTGCAACACACTGCTCAGCGCACAGCACAGTGAACAGCCATTGTGTGTGATGCACACCCTGAGCATCACATCTAAGCGACAGACCACATCAAAAAGCAAATTAGGCATGTACAGGATCCATAATTGGTCACAGAACATGAGCTGCAGGGACACAGTGGGCACCAGAAGGCAAACAGAGTGTACACGTGGATATGCAAGGGTGGTTGTACATGTAGTGCATCATAGTGCAAGTGTGTGGGTCAGTAAGGACATGCACTCAACATATGCATATGCAATCAAGTGACCATCAGTGTCCTCTACACATCACATGTGAACATTTACCATGTGTACACCCCAGCATATCAAACCACAACTATCCCCTCACACCTGAAAGGTAAACACAACACATGAACAGGCATTGATCAGCAGAACACAACATGTACATAGGATACCACCATTACAATGTCAGGGTTCCCATCACACTGCAGGGCAAGGCAACTATCAACAAAAAACCCCCCCACTCCCTCACACATGACCATGACCCACTGAACAACTGCACCTGGGTCATGGAGCCTTCAACCCTCAATTTCACCTGGCCACAGGATCACCCTTCCCCTTCGTCACCATCTCCCACCTTGTGTGTAAAAAGGTGCCTGCACCCTCAGAGTCCACCCTCATTTGCAAAATCACAAAATCCAAGCCAGAAAAACGAACCAGAACACCCTCCAGTAGATGATATGACGTAGCAGTACCTCACAAAGGCCAAGTACTACCACAATGATGTAACAACCAAGGTAGCACAGTAAAACAATGTCACAACAGGATGTGAACCATGTGTGGTACATAACATAGAATGATGCACCATGAACCGATGTGTACTGTCACAGGTCCCGTGTACAGGCGCGGGAGTGTCACGAAACAACCACCCCCACCGTGTCCCGGGTGCCTGCAAGGTCAAACTCACACAGGCCTCTGAGTCCCTGGTGGGGAAGGAGGGTCAGGGATATGGGGTCGGGACAGGTGTTGTCACACTGGATAACTGGAATGAGTGGCAGGAGAGGGGAGGAGGAATGACACATGAAAGAAGGGAATGCACGAAAATGTACTACCTGCATGAACACATACACAATCCGAACAAACTTGGACATCATTGTCATGGCCTTCTGTAGTCCAGGCTTAGGAGCGGCACGAACCAACCACCCCCTCTAGGGTTTTGGCGCCTGCAAGTTTGGGGCTTACACAGGCATCCGCAACCCCAGCGGGGAAAGAGGGTTAGGGAACGTTGCTTAGATAGGTACCGGAAGCAGGAACACTGGGTAGAGGGTACAGGGTTTAAAATTGGATAGGACTCCGGGTGATTAGGGGAAAACAAACATACCAAATTGAATTACACATTCATCCATGCATTAGTGCACCCCCCAGCAAGTCTATGCAGAGCAGTTTGAAAGAAAAACAACAAGACACTTAGCTCTGGTTTTGAGTGCTGGCCTCCTGCCTGCGCACTCTCAGGTCTGGTTACAGGAGCACTGCAATGCTGCAAAGAGAGCCACAGTTAACAATCTGTACGTGCCCATTACACAAAAACACACCACCAAACATGCCCCATAGCAACAAACTACTCTACAAACAGACAATCTGGTGTAGATGCTTCGTACCCATATATAACATTACCCCTGTGATGGGTCATACACAGTCAATGCAGTAAGTCAGCCGCTGGTGGGTGCGTGGCAAATGGAACACCAATGTGTCACAATTCACACAACATGCTATGTTCCCTGGGTAAGCAGACAGACCCATATAGCAAGGCATGACTTCAGAACAAGTCGTGTTCCACCATGACCGAAACAAAGTTGGCAGTGCATGTATCAAAATGTAAATGGAAATGAAATGCACTGCACCCGAGTATGTCCCTTGCTGTATGTCCCTGTGAGCTGCCCCTTTCCATGTCTCGGAAGGCTACATGGTTGATACAAGTGCCTCAATGGACCTTGGTGTACTGGAGGGTATGTGCCACTGCCCCTGCAGGTGTCCCAGACAACCTTACAATCAACAGCCATCAGTCCACCAACACATATGAGCTGCATTGTGTGCTTCAACACCAATATTTGTCCAAGCTCACCCTCAGTGCTGTGACTAAGCCTGCATGTGCAACTCGCCTGGTGCAAGCTTTGCTGTGTTGTGGTCCCCCTGTGCTGCTCACCTTGCCTAGAGTTCCTTGGAACACGTCAGCAGTTCTAGGATGTGGGTCTGCAATCCCTGTGCCTCTGCTTGTGCATGTGGGCACCAACAAACGTGTCCAGAATTTAGACGTCCAATGGGCCATGTCTGCTGGCAAAGGTGCTCTGGGGGCTCATCCGCCTGCAGAAAGGGCATGAAACACATGATTAATGCTTTAAAGTCATCTGTGTGTGTCTCTTCAGGCATCTCATTACTGGACCATGTCAGAGGCTTACATCAGAAATCACACCATCAGTCCGTCTTTCACATCCAAAGTGTGGAACACACTATCTACAGCATGAATTGCAATAAGCACGTGTACAGTAAAGATAAGAAACATACAACACAATGCATAGCAATGAATGTACACATTAATCATGAAACACCCCATCTAGCAAAAGCTGAACAGTGGACAATAACACCGCAATCATCCCCACTAGGTGTGTCAACACAAGTCACACAGCACCAGACATGACACAGATATGACAGTCCAAAGCCCTTGTCTAATAGGTTGTCATACCGAACCATCCTTGCGAGCCCATGGATAAGGGAGGCAGGAGTGGCATATGTGAGCCAAGGACCCCAAGCAGCAAACCTGACAAGACAAGCCTGAAGGGCCCAGCTGGAACAGACAGTGGATGCCTTCAAAAGCCACAAAGCACCGCACCGTCACATGAAAGCACAATAGACAAGCAATTTTAAACTAAATTAACTAATTACACTAACTATGAAAAACCTACATTACCTAATTAAACTAACTATCAAACAGAAACTTAACTAACTAAACTAAAAGAAAAATCAAAAATGGCCACATACGACCCGGGGGGGAGGGGAGGCACCCAGGAGGGGGGAGGTACAGGGTGCTGCTCAACACCCACATGCGATGATGATGAGCCAAAAAAAAAACCTCCATGGGCTCAACGCCTGCACAGCCCGACCTATGTGGGAGATAGATGGTCGTCCGAGTCTGGCTCATCCTGGAAAGGAGGACGTGGCAGAGTAGCCTGGCCACGCCTAGCCGCAGCTTGCCCCTCATCGGCAGCAAGTCTGCCGGATGGGTGAGCCTGGCTCTGTGTGGCGATGTGACATAGGTCTGCATGCAGAACCTCACGTGATACACGTGCTTCTTCTTGCAAGGTAGCACGTGTAACACAGAGTTCCTCCTGCAAGGCCTGGCTGGACAACCGCTGCACCTCCCAGCAAGCCTGTAGCTCAGCCGAGATGGTACGCTCAAGCTGTGCAAACCTCTCCTCTGCCCGCTGCCTCTGGGACATCATAAGGACACCCAGAGTGGATTTGAGGGAAGCATACTCCTCCCTCAGGGCATCCATGTGCGCCTCTGCATGAGCAGCAATTGCTTGACGCAGAGACGACATTTCAGCCTGGCGTGCCCTGTCTGAGGCCGTGATGCCCAGCCTGAGCGAGCGGGCCGTTGACCGTGCCGCCTGCTGCTGGAGAAGCACCTGCCTAGCAGGGGGTAGCATAGATCGGGCCACACGCTCCATGCTCTCAGCGATGTTCTCCATTGCTGCCCCCTGCCGTTCTGAATTGGCAGTCATGTCTTGCTCCCACTCAATATACTGCGGTTGCGCGCGGCGACCGCGTTGCCGGTCTTAACCCCTGCGGGACACAAGGACCGGGGGTCCTCGCTGTGTTGGCACCGCCCGCGGCTGCACGACTACATGCCCCTGTTGACGTGATGTCCCACGCACATCAGTGACTGGTGTGGAGGGTGACCCTGCGTCCCTATCCACCACGGGCGGAGGAACCAAAACTGTCTGATCCCTCAGTGCAGGTGTCGCAGACAGAGGAGTGTCCACATCAGAATCACTCACCCCTGACACATGGACTTGATGCTCATCCAACTCAACATGGACGTCAGAGTCGTCATCAATGCTGGACTCATAGGCAGCCAGAGACAAGATGGACTGTAGCACTTGGGGGTTTTCGTGGCCTACCACCCCACGACCCCCACTTGTGCCGGGTTGATGTAGTGGTAACAACCCTGTGTCTGGCATGACAACACCATCCTCCGCCTCCATTGCGTCATCACCTGAAAAATAGAGAGAAAAAAGGTCACTAGACATGTCAGAAGCACACAACACACACACACACACACCGACAACAAATGCATCAGGCAGACATGTGACACACAACATATAACCTGGCATGCATGCTGGGTCAACTTGAATTGCTTCTGTGATCAGACCGGTTGAAAGGTGGCAGTTTCCATGGAAGTGGGTCTATGCAGTGCAGAAAATGTGTACGCCACTCACTACCTACATGTACAAGGACTCCATGGTGTGTGCCAGGAAATGTGAAGGCAGTGCAATGTCAAATTCAGGCATCACGTGCATTGTGCATTCAATGTGTACCATATCTAGAAGCCATGCACCCCTCCACCCAAGTACAAAAGCAGGGATGCCTAGCATGGTATCGAAAGGCTGACCATACACCTGTGTATTGACAGGCAGTGTTGACTGGCATCAACAGATTAATGTTATTCAAGTGACAACACTGCAAATGATGAAGGGACAGTAATCAGGACACATGATGAAAACTCTGGAGACCGCCCACGTGTGAAGAAGACACAACAACAGTTGGACAGAGTCATTGGCCATTGAACAGGCTGAGGCCTGTGAGCCACACAGATTGTCAGACCCTAAACATGTGTGCAACGCAGTACTGAGCCACAGTTGACATGGGAAGGCTGATGAGATGCCATGCAATGTATGTCACCCAGGACTTGTATTACAGTGATCATCCAGTCAAGGAAACATAGGGGCATGCGTGCAATGCACATGGAGCATGAATGGTCACTCATGTCACTGCGGGATATCTGACCTATGCACAGTACAAGTGAGATACCCTGCATCAAGTACTAAGGCTCTACCACACGGCATATGTCTGGCAGATTGTACGCTGGAAGTTAGCATCTACACAGGACGCATGAACAGGAAAGTACACATTGGCAAGATTGAAGCAGACCAGTGCAAAGGTGGAACTGGGGTGCAGAGTGGCAGAGGAGGGGCAAGGGAGCATGCCTACATGGAGTCCCCGCATGCAGGCAGAGGAGACATGCACGTCAGTTATGCAATGACATTGGGCCTCATTCCTAGTATGGCGGTAAGGGATAGCGGCCACCGGTAACGAGACCGGTGGCGGTAATCCCTTACCGCCATACTCCGAGGTTCCCTTTGCGCCCTCGCCCTTAACGCCTGCTTTGAGCAGGTGTTAAAGTTGAGGGCGCAAAGGGGCCTCCAAGCCAATAACGGTGACCGTAATGAACGGTCACCGTTATTTGCATCTTCCCCATTCCCATTGAGCCCTATGGGGGCTCATTTGGGAATGGGGAAGAGCCTTGGTGAATGGGGAATTACCGCCCCGCCAACCTTGGAATGGGGCGGTAATTCCGCCATCCACCAAGGCGCTGCCGGTCCGGGTACGGCGTCAACCAAGGCGTTAATAGTGCCATTGGTTAGCGCCGTACTCGGAATGAGGCCCATTGTGCCTGGGCTGAGAGGAAGGTCACCCCACGCCACATGCAGAAGGGCCAGTGAGCTGGAACATGGACTGGAGGGGCATACTTGTAACCAGCATGTCAGTAGGGTGCAATAGTGGTGATGCGGACAGTCCCCATCTGCTCCACATGTCCACCATCCAGCAGAGCAGACATGCATCACGGAAGCATTGCATTACTTACACATCAGAACCATGTACACGTCACATGTAGTGGCAATCATGCACAACACATCCCACAAGTGAAACACACACGTCCTCAACAAACACGCATCAACACTCACTGGACTGGGCATCAAAGTCCAGCATCTCTCCCACTCCTTCGACCAATTCATGTGGTATGAACTCCGCAACGAGTGCCTCATGCAGAGTGAGCTCTTCCTCCTCTGGTGCAGGCCCACCGCCAGTCACCAGAGTCAAGTTGTAATTAGAGGCACGCTTAGACTTAGTGCTGCGTTTGATGTCATTCCAACGCTTTTTGCACTCGTGCGCCGTGCGCACCTCATGGCCGAATGAACTGACATGTTCTGCAACATGCTTCCAGTGGGTGTCACGTTGGGCAGCCGTAGTCTGACTATTGGCACCCAGTAGCATGTCACGGCTGTGGCCCTGCATGTAGCCCACGAGGAAGTCCAGTTCCTGCTTGCAGAAAGGCTTCTTCCTCGACGTGCAGGAGGTTGTGGCTGTGTGTGGGGTCCCAACCTGTGCTGCAGGTGCAACCTTCCTCCTCTTGGACTGTGGCACAGACCCTGGCTGGCTAATGCCGCCCTGACCAGTATGGCCAGTGGGTTCGGTGGATTGAGCCAAGGGAGTGGCAGGTGGAGGGACGACCAAAGGCCTGACTTGTGTCAGTGGCATCTGGGTGCCCTCTAATGGACCCTGCGCAGCAACATCAGCTGTGGCAGGGTCATTGACCACAATGGTCCTGGTTGGCAGACTCACAACCGGGGTGTTGTTGGGTGCATCTGCCCCTGCACTTGCCAACACCCGGCTGTTCGGGGCAGCAGATGACATAACTGCCCCAGGGACACGTGTCTTGGTCTGAGCAGCCCGGCCTGCCCCTATGGTTTCCCTCCTGGCCTGTTGGAAATCTATCAAGGGCTCCTCAAGTGCCAACGCAGCCTGCGCTGGCAGACCCTGAGCCTGGGTGGCGGTGTCCACAGCTGCACCTGCAGCTAACACTACCCTTGGGCCCGTGGCAGTCGATGGAACGGACTGCCGGGTCACACGGGCGCAAGTGCCAGATGCAGAAGCTGCATCCCCCGGAACCACAGGGGGTGGTGGCATGACTGCACCGACACATGGCACAACATTGTGCTCAAGTGGCGCACCCCTGCCTCTTCCCCCTCTGTGGCCGCCCTGGACACCCTGGAGTCCCCCTACTCCCTGGTCACCACGGCCACGTCCCCGACCACGCCCGCCACGAGGAGTACGCCCAGCTGAGGTGCCCCTCACCTTTGGTGTCCTCCCAACCATGGCACAGATGTAGTAGTGCCGGCACAGATGGAGTAGTGCCAATGGGAGGTGTACACCACAGTTGACCTGGGCAATTGGGGTGAAGGGGTTGGGAAGCAAGATGTTAACAGCCCCCTTGCACCTGCAAGGCTGTATGTGACCCCGGTGATGTAGTGACTGGTCACGCAATGCTCAGGCACCCCAAAACTGCAGTAAAACCGTGCACGCAACCCTGCAGCCTACGTGCGTGGATTCAACCTCCCGCAGTACGCGGTGGCACCCAGTAACACGAATAACGCATACGCGTGGGACACGCAGGCTACTATGACATCGAAAATGGGTTCGATACACAGGGGCACCCACAGTGGGAAAAATAGCGTGTGTGACTCACCGTCTGACTAGCGCGATGCAGAAAAACACGCTTAGCCAATACCCCCGCCAAAAGAAGAGATAGGTCCTTGATAGCTGTGAAGTTGTGATGGCGCGCGAAAAAACAGGAAGCAGCAACACACGTCGGTCTCCCCGAAAGGCACGTACAGCAAACTGCTGGCCCCGCTCACCTTTAACCCGTGCTGAGGGAAACGCCCGCGCGCGTCACGTCACTTACGCGCATGGGCCCTTTCCTCGGATTACACGCGGACGTGCAGTTTTTCACGCGCGCTGAAAAGCCCATGCACGCCTGCGCGCGTCACGTCACAGAGGCGCTTGCGCTTGAAGGGCCTTCTGTCCAATGAAATTGCGTATGCGTGCAGACGCGCTTACGCGCTAAGGGCCTTTTCTCGAATTACACGCTGACGTGCAGAATTTTCACCTGCCAAATCACTCCGTATCAAGCTGGCCACGCTTAAGCACACGGAAGACCACGCTCCTGCCCAGAAGGCTGAATTACTGCCCCCCACAGCCCCGAGCACGCTCCCACCTGCCATCTGCTGCTGCCTGACTGCCTGCTGCCCACGTGCCCTGCCATTTGCTGCCTGCACATTGTTAGGCGGAAACCTGTGCAGTTCCCTCTGGGACCACTGCAAAAGATTTAGGACTACAGGTGTTTGGCGGTGAACCCACTTGGTAGCAGTCTGTACCACACAGATTCACTTGGTAGCTGTGGCTGAGCAGTCAGACTTCCCTCAAGAAGAGTTGAGCAGTATGTGGAGTATACAAAATAGGGCAATTCTTCACAGCAAGACAAGCAAACACGCAACGGGGCTCAGTGTAAAGATATTAAGGTATTTATTTATAACGAAACATCTATTAAAAACACTATGGCGCTTTCACGGCAAACAAATCAAACACAATTACTCTACGAAGAAGAAACAATCAATCCCCCTAGCAATATTTCGACAAGTCTAGGTTCTACCGGCACCACTTATTTACAGACAGAGGTGTATACCTCAACCTAGATGGCACTCTAATATTAGTTAGGACGGGAGAGAAAAAGATAGGCAGGTTACGAAATCAACACAGTTCAATACTTCACAGGTAAAATGCAAGGCAAGAAGGCAAGAACCACAATAGATCATAAAGTTCAGAGGCCAGGCCCACTCGGAGAGAGGCAAGGCGATGTGTCCCAAAAAGTCTCTAGTGGAAATGCATTCGAGCCTTTGTAGCAAATTGTTATCGGCAGATTGAACCAGTTCAGAACAATAAGTGAGAAAGCTTGGAGGCGACCCAACGGAAATGAGAGGATTAAGACACCTCACTCGAACCGATCGAAAGGGAAGCCAGGCGGACACGGTACCTTGTTGTGGAGGGTAGCTCCGGCGGGGGCAGTTGTTCCTGGTGGTGGATGCACGTCGGGTCTTTGCCAAGAGTAGAGATGTTCTCGTCGTCGAAGAAAAGTGAAGTCCGGTGCACCACCAGGGAAGAGACCAGCCGCGGAGTGCTCCGTCACAAGGCCCCACTTTTTGGTCGCGGTACAGGGGTGGTGGCTATCCGGTTGCCGAGGTGCGCTGCACGGGCAATTCGACCACTGCGTCCTGAGGTGAATAAAAAGCAAAGGGGACTGATTGTTCCCACCAGTCAGGGCAAGAGACTCTCCAGCAGGGAGATCTCCTCTGTCGTCGGGAAGTGGTGAGTCGGCTCAGCAGGGCTCCACCGGAGGTGTCGTCGTTGCAGGTCGGCTCAGCGTTAACCTCGTCGGATTCTTAGGTCCTGTGGCGACTTCTGAAGATCCAGTCCCAAAAGCCCTGCTTTTATGCAGAAAACCCCCATTCATTCAGCCTAGCTGTCAATCAACACATGCTAAGTGGTGAGCGGGGAGGCTCACCACTTGGGCCAATCACTCCAGAGTGCGACCGGAGTTGGCAAGGCAACTCGGTCCAGGGTGCCTAAACCCCCTCCCACACCCCTGTGGTAACCCAGACAGAATGGCACCACTTTGGAGGGTCTCTGTACAGAGCCCGCCAAAAGTGGAACAAAGGGCTCAACCTTTGGTTTAGGAGTCACAGAGACGAACACAGACGCCATTTTAAAAACCGAGTTCTGGCAGAAAAATACCATCCGATAAACTTATTTAAGATAAGTAGACCGGTGGTACGTTAGAGATTAACGAGAAAAAGTATCAATCTCCAACAATGGGACGAATCCCATAGGGGTATGTTCGGGGTCGAACATAACAAGTAGTTTCCACTGCCACCAGCCAAAACTCGACGAGGGGGGACGGGACAGTGCCCCCTCGAAAAACAGATCCAGGAGTAATCGAATTACCCCTACTAGTACGTCCACAATAAGATGGTTTGTACTAGTTCTGTTAGTAAATTTAGGTCTAGTAAAGCCAATGGTGACTTTACATGCCCGGGGAGACAGTAGTCAGTCCCCGGGTATGGAGTCTATGGTGGGGGTCTGCTAGGACGCCCCAGTGCTACGGCACGTAGGGTGCGGTGTAACACACATAGAAAAACATATGAGACCCTATGGAGTAAAAGACCCCATAGCCCATAGAACACATTGGCCCTCATTACGACCCTGGCGGAAAGTGACTGACCGGACAGCCACAGGGTAAATAGCGTTTCCGCCATTGCACGATGGAGCAAAGTGCGGCCCATTCCGACCCATCGGGCACGAGCACCACGGCATGGCGGCAGTGCAAAGTCCGCGATGGCGGAAATGACCCCAAAACGGCCCACACCGCCGCCGTACGGCGCCCTAGGTGCAATACCGCCACCCATTTTAGCGGACACCGCAGTGAGCGCCAACCGGAAAGTACGGTGACCGTAAATATACGGAAACGGAAGTAAAAACATGGGCCCGGAACGGGAAACAACACGCCGTACACCTATAAAACCACAAAATCCACACAACCACTACAAACACTACCCTGAGACACATCCCAACCCGTCATCCACCCTAGCGAAACCAAGAAAAATGGGAAAAGTAGCGAAGAAAGCGTGCGACCGCAAGCGGCAGGTCCACTTCTCCCGTGAGGAACTCACCGTGCTTACAGAGACCCTCCAGGAGAATGCCGCCGCCGTCTTCTCCACGCAAATGACCAGGACGGCACTTGCGAACAAGAAGGCCATATGGGCCCTGGTGGCACAGCGGGTAAGTGCGGTGGGGACCGCACCCCGCAACCCACAGCAATGCAGAAAGCGATGGGACGACCTGCGGATACGCGTCCGTAGCATACTTTCTGCCAACCGCAACATTGCCACAGCCACCGGGGGAGGATCGGAATCACCCATCAAGTTGACCCCCTGGGAAGAAATCTGTGCCTCCACCATTGGAATGGAGAGCATAGAGGGAGTCGGAGGGATGGAGAAAGGAGTGCAGACATCCGGAGAATCCGGTAGGTGGCCCAAATAAAACCATGCCAAATCCACAATGTCCAATCATGTGAATCACATGTGTCCACATAGCGCAACAGCAACACATGGCCAGGAGAACGTCCACACACATTGGCCTGATAGCGCACTTTAAAACTCACAATAAATACATAAATAATTAAAAACCCCAAAAACACCCACTACACGTGCAGCAGGCACACCCTAACTGCAGGCTGCCAAACAACTGCACCCTCACTCCACACACAAATGAAAGCACCTCCAAGGCCCCGACCCAAATCACCCTCAGGTACCACCCCAATGCATGTGATACATTGCCATTCCAATTCCCACAGACCCATTAATAACGCGCGCCCTCCTTTACTCCACCACAGGGTCCGATCCAAACGACGAGCTTCAGGACACCCCTACCAGCACACCTGCAAAGAGGGCCAAGACCAACGGCCAAAGACCCTCCACCTCAGCTGCACGCATCAAGACACGGCAGCAGCACAAATCAGGTGGCAGCACAGAGGAGGGAACATCAACAGGCACCCCAGCAGCCAGCATGCCCACAACAGCAGCACCACAGGTCCCCCCAATGGATGCCACAGAAGGCACTGCCTCTGGTGGCAGCAGCACCATAGGTGACACCCCATTAATGGCAGCATGCTCCGACACAGAAGACGGGGATGTCGAAGTCAGATCCATCCATGACCTGTCCCAATCCCCCTGTCTGTTCCATCCCGTACACCATGAGGATACCACGCAGGGGCACCCACAAGACGACGACTGGCCATCCCCCACAAGCCCTGTGGCAGGGCAACATGAGGCGAACAGCCACTCTGCGACACCACCGCAAATGGCCATGGCCCAGCAGAGGCAACAGTCCCTCGACCAGTTAATCGTGCAACAGCAGCAACTGGCCACGCTCCTCAAGGACCATGCCGATGAATGTGGGGGCACTAAGGCAGACATAGAAACATCAACTGAGACACTTAGGGCAGAAATGGAGAGAAGTACAGAGACACTAAGGGCACAAATGGAGAGTAGCACCGAGAGCCTGAGAGTCCAAATGGAGAGTAGCACCGAGAGCCTGAGAGTCCAAATGGAGAGAAGCACCGAGAGCCTGAGGGGGGAACTGCATGCGACGTCCAAAGACGTATGTGCCGAACTTGCCGCAGTGCCCCGTGTGCTCACTGAGCTCTCACAAACCCTTAGGGACATGCATGGACGTGAGCAGGCAGAGACATCATCCGTTGCAAGTTCCGTCCAGGGCAGCCCCCAACGTAGATCTGGGAGGAACCTGCGCTCCACAGGCAGGGGTGCCCCTGATACCCGCAGAGGGGGCTTGCAATAGCGACTGCCCACTGACAATGAGCATCTTTGGACACTGGTGTTCGGGGGGGAGGTAGGAGGGTGGAGGGGGTGTGTTGGGCTCACTTGGGTGGCGGGTCGATAGGGTGTTCAACATGATATCACATATGCCATAAACAATGCACGATCAACCAATGAGATGTGTGGACAATGATCTTTGTGTACTAGGCCATCATAGGCGTACAGTCCATATTGTGCATGTACCAGACACACACAGTGCCACGAGTCCCGTGTCCATGTATCAGCCACCAGGCGTGAGTGCTAGAAGCATGCATCAATGAGATGCTGACGAATGTCACGGCCCTCCTGTGCCTCGCGGACTCCTTGAGGTGCTGCCACATCCCCACCCTCATCATGACCATCATCAGGTGCTTGCAGTTCTGCGTCAGGGGGCATGGGCACATTTCTACGTACGCACATGTTGTGTAGCATGACACATGCCATGACCATCTTTGCAACCTTCTCATGGCGGTACAGGAGTGCCCCGCCAGACCTGCTGAGGCACCGGAAACGAGTCTTCAGTAGGCCGAATGCCTGTTCAATGACTACACGGGTACGTGAGTGGGCATGGTTGTAGTCCTCCTCATGCTGGTCCCGTGGGTTCCGGACTGGTGTGAGGAGCCATCTCTTCAGTGGATATCCGGCATCACCTGTATGTGGACGATAAACGAATTATGTGGAATGCCATTGCTACGTACGCACCCCCCCCCCTTCCTGCCAGGTCATTGCCGCATCACATACCCCACATCATCATGCATGAAATGAGACTCACCGAGTAGCCAGGATCTGTACCCTGCGTGTCGCTCCATGTAGCGTGGTATTGTTGAGTCCCTCAAGACCATAGAATCATGGGTTGATCCAGGGAATCGGGCACAACAATGTGCAATGATCCTGTTGGAGTCACACACCATTTGTACATTCAGAGAATGAAATTGTTTCCGGTTGCGGTACTGGGCCTCCATGGCATGTGGGACGACCAATTCCACATGGGTGCAGTCGATGGCACCAAGGCAACCCGGTATGCCGGCAAGTGCATGGAATCCCACTTTTGTGTTGGTAATTTCCTGCTCCGAGCGTGGTAGAGAGATGTAGTCGTCTGCGTGCTGCAGGAGGGCATCGAGCACTTGCAATAGTGTCCGTGAGAACAGTGGCTGAGAAATGCCATGCAACTGTCCGACTGTGTGCTGGTAGGTGCCTGTGGCCAGGAAGTGGAGTACAGACACCACCTTCAGTAGGGGTGGGATGGCGGTTGGGCTATCTATCATGCTGACAAGGTCAGCCTGTGTCATGTCCACAATGGCGGCTATGGTGTCCCGGTCCAAACGGTAGAGGGTGTGGATCTGCTCATCAGTGAGGTTGAACGGATGTGCTCGGAGGCGTGGGATTGCGGGCTGCCTGCGTGGTGGTAGTGGCTGTGCTGGCGGCCCTTGCTGGCCCTGCCTTGCCCTCCTCCTCCTCCTGCGTCTCCTCCGTGCGGCCGGTTGTAGTTGGTGTTCGTCTTCTTCTTGGAGTTGGAGTACTTGCAGTGCTATCAGGTCCCCCAGGGCCAACATCGCGAGTCCTGCCGGTAGCATTTCGGAGTGGGTGTGGTTGTGGGAGGAGACTGGGTGTGCAATTTATGTGTTTTCAGGCTGTATGGCCTCCACCTGTGGTGATTCATTCCACCTGTGCAAGCTGCTCTCCCCTTTGGCCGAGCACGTCCCGCACACAACGCTGCAATTCGAGGAATGGCATCTTGCTATTGCAATCATGTATTTGTACCCGATGGCCGTGTAACATTGGTTGATATGTTCATTCGGCTATGGTCCCATTGTTTCACATACAATCTTTGCAGTCGCGAACAGACTTGTGAAGGGTCAGTGGAACGTAGTACTCGAGTAACGGTGGACCCTCATGCATCACTGTACCGAGTTGCAACGACGGGCGGGGCGTCCCATTTGTGAGTGAAGGCAGTTGCCATTTTCACACACAGCCGCACTAGATGGATTAATTTGTGATTTCAAGCGGCCACAGATGCCTTTTCGACGTGATGTTGCAAATGAGGTATTCGAAGGGCGGCGCTTTCGGTTATCAGCTAGCGGCGAGGAGATGCCCACAGGTCTGACTGCAAATATAACGTTCTATTGTTCAATGTCCTTGGGACAGGGGCCATGGCGAGGATGCAATGATTGATATGAATAGTTTGGGATGCGCAAGAGCGAAGTGGACGGTGAGGCCGGACGTTCCCAAATACATGTTACTTCACAACACTGGAATTACGGGCTGGGGCACAGTGGATTTTGCAGGCTGCATAACGCACAGACTCAATGGAATTCTCACATGTTATGTGAGTATGGAAACAGGCGTTATCATTACGGGATGAGGGAATGATGAATGGATGCATGGACAGATGATTTGATACAGTGTTTGCCATGTACAGGGCTCCTTGGAATCTGTCCGCCTCCCCTGCGCTATGTGATGCAGGGCTGCCATAGTGGGACCATCGTCTATCTGGCCTTGTTGAGCCCTCCCTGTCTCGACGCGCCCTCAGACACTTGTGTCCATGCACGTTACCAATCCCATCTGATGGATTCTGTTTTCACAGACGCATGCACAGGTACACTCGTTTGTGATGGTGTTTACACCTCGATATAGATAGTTATGAGTCGCAAGTGGTTTTGGGGTGGTGATGATCCTTTGGAGTGGGCTAGCATGCATATGGCTGTGGATTTAGTGTGATCATTGAAGTGAGTTGTTCGAATGTAGTTCTGATGGCCATTCTGTTCTTTTTCTTTTCTTTTGGTTGACAGGTATCTCCTCCCCTTTTGCCACTGCCATCTGTATGCCACTCCTGCAGATGGCTTTTACTCCCGACACCTGCTGCTTCGTGTTAATCAGTGGAGCAGCATTACGATCTTATGGGACGATCGCCAATGGGCCACATGCCCTTACTCAGTACTAGTGGCTCGGAGCAACATTTCGGCCTTTCAGCTGGACTAGTGCCTCCCCATTGGGACGGCCCTGCGGTTCTGTGCGCTTCCATGTTGCCTTTTCGTACGAGAATGTGGCCCTGTGTACCATGAAGGAACAGGGCGTCACACAAGAAGTAGCTGGTCATTTCTTGCGGATGCAGCCCGCAATGGTGAAATGTGTTTTGGAGTTCATGGCCTAATGGCTGTATGGGCTTGGTGTATTTGTTGTGCATTAAATTTCTATTCTGATATGGGCCGTGTAGCGTTCTTCTTTGCAAGTGATGTGGCATATTCCTATTTGGGGAGCGATGTATTGTGAGGAGATCTGCATTGGGTTCCAGCTTCGGAGTATAGTTGCGTGGTACTGTGCTGGGCGCGTTTGCCTACGAAGCCCAGTGAGGTCAGGGATGAGGGCTGCCAATATGACTGTTTGAATGATGTCATGCTCAGGGGCGGGGGATTAGGTTTTGTGTAACAGATGCCGGTCAGCCAGGTGGACTGGTGGAATGATGTGATTTTCGGAATATTGCTGGTCACAGGTGCCTGTGTTTGCGTGCGTTTCTTGGTGGGGGACTGTGGTCATGTCCATTGGAATGGCTTCTGTATTCGTGCCATCTGTGCCCTGCAGCTCCCATTGGACCCTCTTGAGATTCATTTGTTCGTTGGCAAGCATGGGTGACTTGTACATTTCACTGGTTGCATTGTGACTTCATTGCACCTACGGGGAGTTGTACTATGTGGCCAGGGAGCGGTGTACAGGCACTCAGTGGGGCCGTTTACGGTTGATTCGCAATGCCGTACTTCTCACCATGGCGGAATGGTACTTTCCGCCGTGCTTGATGGCGTTAGGTACATGTCCGCTAGGGTCGGAATTTGCGTACCCTTGCGCCATGGTGGTATTTACGGTTTGGCATGGCGCGCGCGCGCGTACTTGGTGCAGTTAGCATTGGCGTTCACTACGGTGTCGCTAATGGCATCGTACTTTGCGGTGACGGGTCATAGTCGCACCGAGCGCTATTCGATGGCGGTATTGCATTTCCGCCATCGTTTTTCGATTTCCGCCAGGGTCGTAATGAGGCCCATTGACATTCAAAGGAATTACACACATACATGTCCAAGAGTGGAAGAAAAAGAGTCTCACTCTTGGCAGGATGGAAAAAACAAACTCCAGAAATCCAGCAAAGCTGCTGGGGGACTCACTAGTTTAGGAAATTCAGCCTAAACAGAGAATTCTCCCTAACACTCACCCCCCCCAGACTAAGGGACAGGAGGATTTAATCCACTCCTGGATGAATCTCATACCTCTAGTCGATGACATACATCCTAGAGAGACCATCAGCATTTTGGTGGTGACATCCTGACCTGTGCTCAATGGTGAAATCAAACCCTTGCAGGCAGATCGACCATCTCAATAGTTTTGGGTTTTCCCCTTTCATTTGCATTAACCATCTCAAGGGTTGGTGGTCAGTCTGAATGACAAAAGTAGAACCATACAAGTACGGCCTAAACTTCTTCAGAGCCCACACGATAGCAAAGCACTCTCTTTCGATTTTTGCCCACCTTGTTTCAGGATCCTTCAGCTTGCGGCTGATGAAGCAAACGGGGTGCTCCCTACCTTTCCCATCCAGTTGACTGAGTACGGCACCTATTCCTACATTTGAAGCATCTGTCTGCACAATGAAGTGTTGGCGGTAATCAGGAGCTCTGAGTACTGGGGCTTGGCAAAGAGCCTTTTTCAGGTTTTCAAAAGCCTCATTGCACTCCTCGTTCCATCTAACCTTCTTAGGAAATTTGGGCGAGGAGATGACATTCAGTGGAGTTTGAGTAGTCGGTGTTGTCAAATTTTGCACAGCTTCAATTTTACTGAGCAAAGGCCTTATTTCTCCACCTCCTACCTCATGTCCAAGATAGACTACCTTACTCTGTCCAATTTGGCATTTGCTCGCCTTTATGGTCAGATTGGCTCGTCCAAGAGCCTGCAAAACATCTCTCAGGTGGGTTACATGTTCTTCCCAGGAATTGCTGAAAACTGCGTTGTCATCCAAGTATGCCATGCAGAAGTCCTCCATCCCATTCAGAACCTGGTTTACCATCCGTTGAAATGTAGCAGGTGCATTCTTCAATCCGAAAGGCATTACCTTAAACTGGTATAAGCCAACGGGGGTGGAAAATGCAGTTTTCTCCTTGGCATGGTCTGTCAGGGCTATTTGCCAATAGCCTGACGTCAAGTCAAATGTGCTGAGGAACTTGGCGGCGCCAAGTTTATCCAACAACTCATCTGTTCTTGGCAACGGGCGGGCTTCAGTCTTGGTGACTGCATTAAGAGCTCTATAATCCATGCAGAATAGAATCTAAGTTCTTTAGATCCGGCCTTTGGTACTAACACAACTGGGCTAGACCATGGACTAGTAGAGGGCTCGATTACCCTTGAGATCAAGCATCTTGCTGACCTCACCTTTGATGTGGGTTCGTATGTTTTCTGACATGCGGTATCCTCTGCTTTTGACTGGCAGACAGTCACCAGTGAGTATGTCGTGCTGGCCCCAAGGGGTCAAGCCTGGTGAAAGCGAGAACAGAGAGGCAAACTGATTCAACATAGATTTGCACTCTTCTTGTTGCTCGGGTGTCAGATTGGAGGAGAGATTTACTCGTTCAATTTTTTCATCTAAAGGTAAGCCTCTGAGGAGATCCGGAAGAGCTTCACTCTCTTCTTCTTCCTCGGATGATGCTAGAAGCAACGCTCCTACATCAGGTCGTGAGACATACGCTTTAAGTCGGTTGGTGTGAAAGACTGTCGGAGCCTCCTTGGGATTGCCGAAGTCCACCAGACTCTGAAGGGTCCCATCCACTTATCTTGCAAGGCCCTCTGCCTTGTTGGGATCATAACGAGAACGAGCTGGTCTTGAGCGAACTCAACCATGTTAGCCTTTTGATCGTGCCAGTGCTTGACCAATGCTTGTCCAGCTTTCAAGTTATCGCTTGCTTCCGTCATCATGTGTGACATTCTCCTCCGGAGACCTATCACGTAGTCAGTCACTCTGACTGGCTTGGGGGAAGGAGCACTCTCCAACCCCTCCTTAATCAGGGCCAATGGACCTCTGACGGGATGACCATAGAGTAGTTCGAAGGGCGAGTAACCTACTTCCTCCTGAGGGACTTCTCTATAAGCAAAGAGAAGGCATGGCAGTAGAAGGTCCCACTTACGCTTAAGAGGTTCCTCTAAAGCACCTATCATGCTCTTCATGGTTCGGTTGAACCGTTCTACCAACCCATTGGTTTGTGGGTGGTACGCTGTTGAGAACTTGTAAGTAACTCCACAGGTTTTCCACATGGCTTTCATGTAGTGGGACATAAAGTTTGACCCCCTGTCAGAGATTACTTCCTTAGGAAACCCGACCCTAGTAAAAATACCAAGGAGGGCTTTAGCCACAGCCAGACTTGTAACAGTCCTCATAGGAATTGCCTCAGGATACCTAGTAGCATGGTCTACTACAACAAGTATAAACCTGTTGCCTGAGGAGGTTGGAGGATCAAGGTGACCAACATTGTCAATCCCTACTCTCTCAAATGGGACTCCCACAACTGGGAGAGGCACTAAAGGTGCCACATTCTTGGAGCCAACCTTACCAGAGGTCTGGCAGGTGTGGCAGCTCCTGCAGTGTTTTTCTACTTCGGCCCCCATCTTTGGCCAATAGAAGTAGAGAGAGAGCCTTTCCTTAGTCTTCTTGAAACTCAAGTGACCAGCCAAAGGAATCTCGTGGGCTAACTGCAAGAACTGTGGTCTGTTCTCTTGGGGTACTACAAGTCGTTTGTAGTCTCCAGGTGCAGACTAGGTCGGTTCACTGTAGAAGAGGCCATCTTCCCAGTGCAACCTGTATTTCCCAGGCTCTTGCCCTTCAGCCTGAGCTTCTGCCTGGTGGCGAAGACCTTCCAGAGTTGGACATTCCCTCTGTCCCTTACTGAAGTCTGCCCTGCTGGGTCCACCTTCTGCCAGTAAAGACTGCAGCTCAGGATGGTCAACAGGATCCAGATCTCCAATGAGTTCCTGGCCTTCGATTAGCTCTTCCTCAGAGTCTAATTCTACCACACAGGGTTGTACCTCCCTCTCAGCCTCGGCTGGAGGTGGAGTTACGGGTGTAACTTTGGACAACCGCGGGGAAGTCCGTGTTGGCTGCACTGGAATGCTGGCTGCTGGTTTCGGGATAGAAGTCTTAGGTTTCCCTTTTGCTTCTGCTTTCTTGGAGACAGCGGCCGACAATTCCAGTGGAGCAGGAGTGATTTCTTTCTTCATCATCTCCTGGAGAGTACCGCGCATGGTCCTCTCTCTTGCAGGTCTGGTTAGCTCCTGTAACCGTTTACTAGGAGGTCTGGGAGTATGCGATACAACTCCGAGAGTTTTCAAATCGTTACCCAACAGTACGCGTCCTGGTACCTCACTCTGTATGCTGACAGGTATCTTCACAGTCATGCCGTTACACTGGATGAGAACTGGTAATTGGGGAAGCATCTGCACAGGCCCTCCAGCTAACTTGGTGAGGCGTTTGGGTGCCTTAGCAACATCCTCAGCCTGAAAAAATGATTTATCCACCACAATTATGCTGGCCCCAGTGTCCCTAATGGCAGGAGTCTCCTGACCATTCACCTGGACACTGTCCTTATAATACTCTTTAGTATTATCGGGGATAGAATTATAGACATCTAAATTCTGTTGTTCCCACAACCCCAGAGATACTAAAGAAACGCTGGCTGAGACTCCAATGGGTTCGTCAGCTAGCAGTAGAAAGTTTCCACTTGCCATTTGGATTTCCTCCTCTGGAGCGAAGGCTAAGGAGACAAGCTGGACCCCTGAAGGTTTACCCTTACATCTGGGATCTCCTTTCACGTGGTCAGTCGAGCCACAAACAAAGCATTTACCGAATGCTTTCTGGAATGGTGGCTTGTTCTGACCTCCTTCCGGTTTGGCACCAGAAGACACACTATTTTGCTGTGGTTTTCCTTGTGGCTTACCCTTCTGGTTTTGTTTGGGACCCTCTTTGGAATGTGAGTTATTAGAATTCTCTTTTGAGTCTTTTTTAGGCTGTTTTCCCTCATCCTTTTTCTGAGTTGCCCCAGAATCCTTATGAGTAGCCCGGTTGGCAACCCATAAGTCAGCAGCCTTAGCTAGCTCCCGGGAATCCAACTCCTTCAAATCAGCCAAGTGCTGTCTGAGCTCAGGAGAACAGGCATCATAAATAGACTCCAACATAAAAAGATTCCTCATACCCTCATAAGTGTTCACTTTGTAACCCTTAATCCATCCCTCTATGTTTTTCAACCCTTCACTCACCCAGGTAGCCCAAGGGGTACCATCATGCTTTTTGAGGGTTGTAAACCTCTTAAAATACTGGGAAGGGGTCTTCCCGAATCTAGCTATTAAAGCTAGTTTCAGACTTTCGTAATCCGTCTTATCCGCCTCCCCCAACTCCATTACCACATCAGTCACAACAGGGGGGAGCCTAGAGAACAACCAGGGAAGTAAAGCATTCCTGGTGATGTCCTGGAGCCCATGATTGTATTCAAACAGTTTCAACCAATCTAACACATCCAATCTCGGTTCATACATACCCACTAATTCCTTCGGCATCCCGGGTCTTTTGGGACTGGAGCTCCTAGAGGAACCAAAGGAGAGAGAAGCATTTTCCATAGACAACTTTTTCATCTCTAACTTGTGATTAAGTTCTATTTCCCTGAGTCTTAACTCAGCTTGCATCTGCTCAGCCTGGGCATTCATCCGTCTGAACTCGAGCTCTTGGTTTCATTCAGATTGAGCCAAGAACCGTTTGTATTCTAATTCGAGCTTCATTTTTTCAAGTTCAAAATAAGCAGGGTTACTTGTGGGACCTGGTATGGGCCCCGTAGGCACAGCTGGTAAGGCAGGTAGAGGAGCAGGGGAGACAGTTTCGTTAGCCTCTCCGTCCTCGTCAGCCTCTTCATCGCTATCATCAGAATTACGATTTAGATCAACACCATCACTGTTATCTACACTTGCTGGAGAGATTGGTTCCTCTGAACCAGTACCCAGACTTTGGTTCGCCAGCAATCTCTCTATTAGTTCTAACTTCTTGCCTCTTACAGAAAGATTCTCTTGCCTACAGAGAGCTCGTAAACTCTCAGTATTTTCACCTGACAAGGACTCTTGACTGTAAGTTTCCATCGTAGACATGTTTTTTGAAAGTTGCTTTTTGTGCTAAGTTTTGTGGTTAGTTATCCTACAGTGTCGAAAAGCACTCTAAACTGTATACTCGATACAAATACCACCGCTGTACACCAGTGTTAGGCGGAAACCTGTGCAGTTCCCTCTGGGACCACTGCAAAAGATTTAGGACTACAGGTGTTTGGCGGTGAACCCACCTGGTAGCAGTCTGTACCACACAGATTCACTTGGTAGCTGTGGCTGAGCAGTCAGACTTCCCTCAAGAAGAGTTGAGCAGTATGTGGAGTATACAAAATAGGGCAATTCTTCACAGCAAGACAAGCAAACACGCAACGGGGCTCAGTGTAAAGATATTAAGGTATTTATTTATAACGAAACATCTATTAAAAACACTATGGCACTTTCACGGCAAACAAATCAAACACAATTACTCTACGAAGAAGAAACGATCAATCCCCCTAGCAATATTTCGACAAGTCTAGGTTCTACCGGCACCACTTATTTACAAACAGAGGTGTATACCTCAACCTGGATGGCACTCTAATATTAGTTAGGACGGGAGAGAAAAAGATAGGCAGGTTACGAAATCAACACAGTTCAATACTTCACGGGTAAAATGCAAAGCAAGAAGGCAAGAACCACAATAGATCATAAAGTTCAGAGGCCAGGCCCACTCGGAGAGAGGCAAGGCGATGTGTCCCAAAAAGTCTCTAGTGGAAATGCATTCGAGCCTTTGTAGCAAATTGTTATCGGCAGATTGAACCAGTTCAGAACAATAAGTGAGAAAGCTTGGATGCGACCCAACGGAAATTAGAGGATTAAGACACCTCACTCGAACCGATCGAAAGGGAAGCCAGGCGGACACGGTACCTTGTTGTGGAGGGCAGCTCCGGCGGGGGCAGTTGTTCCTGGTGGTGGATGCACGTCGGGTCTTTGCCAAGAGTAGAGATGTTCTCGTCGTCGAAGAAAAGTGAAGTCCGGTGCACCACCAGGGAAGAGACCAGCCACGGAGTGCTCAGTCACAAGGCCCCACCTTTTGGTCGCGGTACAGGGGTGGTGGCTATCCGGTTGCCGAGGTGCGCTGCACGGGCAATTCGACCACTGCGTCCTGAGGCGAATAAAAAGCAAAGGGGACTGGTTGTTCCCACCAGTCAGGGGAAGAGACTCTCCGGCAGGGAGATCTCCTCTGTCGTCGGGAAGTGGTGAGTCGGCTCAGCAGGGCTCCACCGGAGGTGTCGTCGTTGCAGGTCAGCTCAGCGTTACCCTCGTCGGATTCTTAGGTCCTTTGGCGACTTCTGAAGATCCAGTCCCAAAAGCCCTGCTTTTATGCAGAAAACCCCCATTCATTCAGCCTAGCTGTCAATCAACACATGCTAAGTGGTGAGCGGGGAGGCTCACCACTTGGGCCAATCACTCCAGAGTGCGACCAGAGTTGGCAAGGCAACTCGGTCCAGGGTGCCTAAACCCCCTTCCACACCCCTGTGGTAACCCAGACAGAATGGCACCACTTTGGAGGGTCTCTGTACAGAGCCTGCCAAAAGTGGAACAAAGGGCTCAACCTTTGGTTTAGGAGTCACAGAGACGAACACAGACGCCATTTTAAAAAACGAGTTCTGGCAGAAACATACCATCCGATAAATTTATTTAAGATAAGTAGACCGGTGGTACTTTAGGGATTAACGAGAAAAAGTATCAATCTCCAACAATGGGACGAATCCCATAGGGGTATGTTCGGGGTCGAACATAACAAGTAGTTTCCACTGCCACCAGCCAAAACTCGACGAGGGGGGACGGGACAGTGCCACCTCGAATAACAGATCCAGGAGTAATCGAATTACCCCTACTAGTACGTCCACAATAAGATGGTTTGTACTAGTTCTGTTAGTAAATTTAGGTCTAGTAAAGCCAATGGTGACTTTACATGCCCGGGGAGACAGTAGTCAGTCCCCGGGTATGGAGTCTATGGTGGGGTCCGCTAGGACGCCCCAGTGCTACGGCACGTATGGTGCGGTGTAACACACATAGAAAAACATATGAGACCCTATGGAGTAAAAGACCCCATAGCCCATAGAACACATTGACATTCAAAGGAATTACACACATACATGTCCAAGAGTGGGAGAAAAGGAGTCTCACTCTTGGCAGGATGGAAAAAACAAACTCCAGAAATCCAGCAAAGCTGCTGGGGGACTCACTAGGTTAGGAAATTCAGCCTAAACAGAGAATTCTCCCTAACACACATCAGCCAGGGGTGCTGTTGCTGTGACCACCCCTGCTGGAACCGAAGACTCCCGACTGGGATTCCATCGCTCCACAGCCCAGCCCCAGGACCCAGTTGCCCACCCACTCCTGCCTCTGGGGTTGTCATGTCGGGCACTGCAACATCTGGCACCACTGACAACCCCCGGCCAGAGTGGCAGAGGGGCACCAGCTTCACTGCCACCGAAGTTGGTGTCCTGGTGGAGAAAGTCCTGGGGCAGTATGATGCCCTCTTCGGAAGTTCCCGCGCGGACAAGGAAGGACAGACTCGGATCTGGACGGACATCGTGACTGCCATCAACGCAGAGGGGGTGGCAGTCCGCGACTTCCAACATGTCAAGAAGCGCTGGGAGGACTTCAGGTACAGGACCCTCAACAAGGCCCTGCGCCTCTTGAAGGCAGCGGATGCTAAGGGGCGCCTGGGGCCACTTGTCGGAAGATCAGATGAAGGTCCAGGAACGCATATCCCCAGCGCTCCACATCCAGGTCCTTGAGAGGCAGATCCGTCTGGAGTCGAGCGGTAAGTGTACATGCATCATGATTGTAAGCTGTGCGTGTGGTGATGTGCCAGTAGTGTGCAGGTTGCACATCTGTTTGTATGGGGCCGAGTATGGGTGGGGGTGTACAGGGCTGTGAGGCTAACACATGCGAGGGCTGTCATGTGTGAGACATGGATGGTGCTTGTGTGTGTAGGCTTGCATGGCAAATGCAGTTGTGTGGGCACACATGTTTGGATGAATGTGTATGTAAGTAGGCATGTTCGTGATGTCACGCATGTATGTTATTTTCAGCTGCATGTATCAGCACTGTGTACATGTGCATGTGTGTGTATTTGACAAGGGTGCAACAGTGATGCAACATGGGTGCATGTCACAGCGGGATGTGGAAGCCTGATTGGCAGATGTGACATGGATGCCCATCTGAACACTGCAACAGTTGGCAGAGGTGTACACATGCATGCAAGTGTGGTGGTGTGCGTGCATGTGTAGTGCACTCCCTGTGTTGCATGTGATGTCTGGCTCACCTTTGCCTGCTCATGCTGTTGTATGTGTATGGATGGTACTGGCAGTTACGATATGGCTGTGGTATGGCTCATGTGTGGAAGTTGAAATGACATGTGTGTTGGGGATTGTGATGGCATGTCTGAGGTTCGCCAATGTCACTCATGTACAACTGTCATGTGTGTATGTGTCCATTGTACAGTGCCCTGATGCTTGTGTTTTATTTCTCCCTGTCTGCAGCGTCAACTGATGAAGAGGGCGGAGAAGGTGCTGTGGAGCACAGCGGCGGGGATCGCACCGCCAGCCAGAGACGCAAGGCCCGGCTCCCCTTCCAGGTTGCGATCTCGTCGGGGAGTGAGGAGTCCGGTGCCGCGTCCCAGGCCGCAGCTGCCGGGGGGAGGTCCAAGAGGCGGAGGTTGGAGTTGGACTCCTTGGCAGCAGAAGGGGCAGCTGGGACCCCACAGGGCCCAACGGGGGAAGATGGCACGGAGTCATCCAGGTTGGTGGGGGGTTTGGTGGAGGAGGAGGCCGTGCAAGCAACAGAGACGGGGTCTGGATGTGGGGATTCTGCTGGTGCTAGTGGTGCAGTGCAGGACCAGGGACAGGAGGCAGCACAAGCCGCCGCGGAGGTGCCTGTGTGCAATCCTGTCCCGGATCCTGTCACTGCATCATCTTGCACCAGCAGGGATGCCTACGTCCAGACCCGTTTTCAGGCAGGGGATGAGCTCACGACAACTGGCCTTCCTCTGCCTGCGTACGTGGCTATCTGAATCCGGGTTGAGCATGTCCTGACTGGTGTGGCATTGCGTCAACTGGCCTTGCGAGGTGACCTGCAGTCTTTTCATGAGGAGACTGCACGTCATCTCGAATGGCTCGTTGACCGCGTCGGCCTACTGGGACAGGTCACCCAGGCCGGATTCCTCCGTTTGATGGGGCTTGCTACGACCCCCTCCTCAACTGAACCCCCTATGCGCCAGTCGTCCTCCGTGCCATCTTCCCACCCATCAGTCACCTGGGTGCCCTGTGGAGCTGCCTCTGACGGTGCGGCCAGGCTGGTGGAGGAGGCATCCCTGTCACAGTCGGGAGTCGGACATCCAGCAGGGGTGGCCACATCAACGACTGCACCCCAGCCAGCGGAGGATGTGCAGGCAGCAGGAGGCAGTGCACGGGCAGAGGCACAGCAGCAGCAGCAACGTGGTGGGAGCCATGATGGCTCGGGACATTAGGCATCGGCCGGAGGGCAGGAGGACCCAGGACGGGAAGCGTCTTCCTTGTGGCAGCGGTTGGGCCACGCCATAGATGCGGAGCGGCAGCGGGCGGAAGAGGCACGGCTCACGATGGTCAGGGCGGAGAACTCCGTGCAGAGGGCCCTGAGGCGGGCCGAGTGCCTCGAGGCAATCCGCAGGGGGTTGGAGGTGGACACATCGACGGCCCTGCGGACTCTCGGGCCATGGAGGAGGACCACCTCCGGGACATTGAGCAGGAGTTCGATGATGCCCTGGCCCGGGACATCCAAAAGTGAGCCGTCGGACTAGCCTGCTGCCATTTTTTTTGGACCTTTTGGACAATGGGCCACATTTTTGTATATAGTTTTTTTTTATTAGGTAGTGTTATTAGATAGGTTTCATTTCTTCTGCTGGGATCAATGACCCTGGATTGTTTATCTGCATATAGTTGACTGTTGGATTTTCATTTTTTTTTTATGATTTACCCATGGAGCAATGGTTTTCGATTTTAATTTTCCATTGGATTTACTTTTGTGGACTGTGACTTTGGACACCTTTCCTTTGGATTATGATTTGTGGTTTTGCATTATTTCACGGACATGCTGGTTTTTATTTTTTTAAATTCCCATTTTTGTTTGTTTATTTTTGATTCAATTTATGTTGCTTTTAATACATATTTTTTGTTCAAACTTCAATGTGTAGTATCATGTCATTGGTTTCATGCATATCATGATATGGGTTTTGAGATTCACTGACACCCATTGGGTGTATGTGAGGGACATGTGTTCATTTCCAAACTTGCAATTGGGGTTCTATCATGTTATTGCCATTTCTAAGTGGGTGGATGCAATACTCGGGTGGGTGTTTGGCATTTGGAGGCTGACCATAAGGGCCAGGGATCTAGATTGTGATGACATGTTGGCTGGGGGACATGTGTGGGGGCCTGGTGGAGGGTGCCCCACAGAGCTGGGGGGGTGGGGGCGCAGGGGGACATGAGTTGGACATGAGTGGGGGCCTGCTGGCAGGTGCCCCACAGTGCCTGGGGGTGGGGGTGCAGGGGGACATGAGTTGGGGGCCTGGTGGAGGGTGCCCCACAGTGGTGGGGGGTGGGGGTGCAGGGGGACATGTGTGGGGGCCTGGTGGAGGGTGCCCCACAGTGCTGGGAGGTGGGGGTGCAGGGGGACATGAGTTGGGGGCCTGGTGAAGGATGCCCTGCACTGCTGGGGGGTGGGGGTGCAGGGGGACATGAGTGGGGGCCTGGTGGAGGGTGCCCCACAGTGCTGGGGGGTGGGGGTGTAGGGGGACATGAGTTGGACATGAGTGGGGGCCTGCTGGCAGGTGCCCCACAGTGCTGGGGGTGGGGGTGCAGGGGGACATGAGTTGGACATGAGTGGGGGCCTGCTGGCAGCTGCCCCACAGTGCTGGGGGGTGGGGGTGCAGGGGGACATGAGTTGGGGGCCTGGTGGAGGGTGCCCCTGGATGCTGGGGGGTGGGGGTGCTGGGAGACATGAGTGGGGGCCTGGTGGAGGGTGCCCCACAGTGCTGGGGGGTGGGGGTGCAGGGGGACATGAGTGGGGGCCTGGTGGAGGGTGCCCCTGAATGCTGGGGGGTGGGGGTGCAGGGGGACATGAGTTGGGGGCCTGGTGGAGGGTGCCCTGCACTGCTGGGGGGTGGGGGTGCAGGGGGACATGAGTGGGGGCCTGGTGGAGTGTTCCCCTGGATGCTGGGGGTGGGGGTGCAGGGGAACATGAGTTGGGGCCTGGTGGAGGGTGCCCTGCACTGCTGGGGGGTGGGGGTGCAGGGGGACATGAGTGGGGGCCTGGTGGAGGGTGCCCCACAGTGCTGGGGGGTGGGGTTGCAGGGGGACATAAGCTGGGGGCCTGGTGGAGGGTGCCCTGCACTGCTGGGGGGTGGGGGTGCAGGGGGACATGTGTGGGGGCCTGGTGGAGGGTGCCCCACAGTGCTGGGGGGTGGGGGTGCAGGGGGACATGAGTTGGACATGAGTGGGGGCCTGCTGGCAGGTGCCCCACAGTGCTGGGGGGTGGGGGTGCAGGGGGACATGAGTTGGGGGCCTGGTGGACGGTGCCCCTGGATGCTGGGGGGTGGGGGTGCAGGGGGACATGAGTTGGGGCCTGGTAGAGGGTGCCCTGCACTGCTGGGGGGTGGGGGTGAAGGGGGACATGAGTGGGGGCCTGGTGGAGGGTGCCCCACAGTGCTGGGGGGTGGGAGTGCAGGGGGACATGAGTTGGACATGAGTGGGGGCCTGCTGGCAGGTGCCCCACAGTGCTGGGGGGTGGGGGTGCAGGGGGACATGAGTTGGACATGAGTGGGGGCCTGCTGGCAGGTGCCCCACAGTGCTGGGGGGTGGGGGTGCAGGGGGACATGAGTTGGGGGCCTGGTGGAGGGTGCCCTGCACTGCTGGGGGGTGGGGGTGCTGGGGGACATGAGTGGGGCTGCAGGGTAGTCCCCCGTGGTGTGGGCTGCCTGCAGGGGCCGTGGAGGTTGTAGAGCGAACATCTGGGAGGACCCACACGGCCAACCCCTGAAATACACGTACCCTGCTGATATCGCGTGTGAAACTTCCCGCGCACCCCAAAATACACGTACCCAGGACATTCGCGTGTGGAACTTCCAGCGCACCCCTGGAATACACGTACCCAGCTGAAATCGCGTGTGAAACTTCCCGCGCACCCCTGAAATACACGTACCCTGCTGAATTCGCGTGTGAAACTTCCCGCGCACCCCAGTAATACATGTACCACGCTCGCAAAGAGCCAATCGCGTGTGAAACTTCTCGCGCACCCCTGAAATACACGTACCCTGCTGAATTCGCATGTGAAAATTCCCGCGCACCCCAGTAATACACGTACCATGCTCGCACAGGGCCAATCGCGTGTGAAACTTCCTGCGCACCCCTGAAATGCACATACCCTGCTGAATTAACATGTGTAACTTCCCACGCACCCAGAAATACACGTACCCAGGAAATTCGCGTGTGGAACTTCCAGCGCACCCCTGATATACACGTACCCAGCTGAAATTGCGTGTGAAACTTCCCGCGCACCCCTGAAATACACGTACCCTGCTGAATTCACGTGTGTAACTTCCCGCGCACCCCAAAATACACGTACCCAGGAAATTTGCGTGTGGAACTTCCGGCGCACCCCTGATATACATGTACCCTGATGGAATCGCGTGTTGAACTTTCCGCGCACCCCTGAAATACACGTACCCTGCTGAATTCACGTGTGCAACTTCCCGCGCACCCCGAAATACATGTACCCAGGACATTTGCGTGTGGAACTTCCAGCGCACCCCTGGAATACACGTACCCAGCTGAAATCGCGTGTGAAACTTCCCGCGCACCCCTGATATACACGTACCCTGATGGAATCGCGTGTGGAACTTCCCGCGCACCCCTGAAATACACATACCCTGATGGAATCGTGTGTGAAACTTCCCGCGCACCCCTGAAATACACGTACCCTGCTGAATTTGCTGTGGAACGTCCAGCGCACCCCAGTAATACATGTACCCCGCTCGCACAGGGCCAATCGCGTGTGAAACTTCCCGCGCTCCCCAGTAATACACGTACCCATCTGAAATCACATGAGGAACTTCCCGCGCACCCCAGTGATACACGTACCTCGCTTGCCGTGCTGGTACAGGGTTAGTGCAGCCCTTTGCCCTGGATTGGGGATTTTGATGGCTTTTCCCTGCGCAAGGGGTGTTCTTGGGGGCGTAACTGGCGCTGCTGCAGGGTCGCTGCGCCACTGTGCGCCACGGCTGGTTTTGGTGGCTGGAATCCATGAATACACTTGCGCGGAAATGTATTTTAGCGCACGCGGCTGGCGCAGGGATTCGCGCGCGCCACTTGTGCGCTGAATTCTATGAATTACCCCCTAGATTTCTTACATTTGAATGATGTGTTGATATCATTTTGATATCATGGAAAGTGCTTTTGCAAATAGGTCCTGAAATACAGGCTAATGAATGTCCTTGTAGTCCTGTGTATTTGCGCACTGGACAGGCATCCATATTTTGCAGCACTTTCATTTTGATTTTGTCTTTACCTTTCACATACTGATTGAGGAACTGGCGTAAAGATTTGAAAGATTTGTTGGGAATGTTACACATTGACGTGCACGGCCATTTGTATACTGGACGTTCTGGTTCGGTCGAATGGAGAGGTAATTCTGAGTTTTCTGGGGATATTTTTGTAAGCAGTGTTTCTTGTACCATGATGGTATTATTAATTTTTTCATATCCTCGTCCACTGCTATGGATGGCAATTGTGTTTGTTTGGTTTTGTTTGTATGCTTCTTCATTAAAATATGGTTCTGTGGTCGTGGTGTGACTCCATTCACCTCCACAGATATGTAAGAAGTTATTTCTGTTGACATTCCGTTTATTGAGAAGTTTTTTTGTAGTTTAGTACCTCGTTTTGTTAGTGGTTTCATCCTGTTTAAAACTAAAATAAATAACTTCCTTTTGAGAAGGATTGCACTGTCTATGAGAGCTTCTAGGATTAATTTTCTACAGTAGGTTTTAAGGGTTGTGGATGATTTCGCTCCTGTTCTTATTAGATTCTGAAGGACACTGTGGCGGAACATTTTTGCTAAAATACGTTTTTTAGTATGGTTACTTGCTATTCTATGATGATTTATAGGAGCAGTGTTAGCAGTAGTGGTAGGCGAATTCTTGTTAAGAATTTTCTGTTTCGTTTTACATTTTGATAGAGGGGGCAAGGTTTCTGTAGTTGAAGCTTCTTTTGTTTTGCTAAATGACTGCATTAGCTGTTTTGTTTGAACGTTTTGTACAAACTGGTAGAGATGGATGCTTATTTTGGACTCTTTTATTTTCATTTGCTCTATTTCTGCATTGCTTTCTATGGACTTGCTTTTTGCTAGGCATTCTTTGGGGTCTGTTAAAAAAAAGAAGGTATGGGTTGGTCTGTTTTTCAATGTATGTGTGCTGTGTGCATGCGTGTATGAGTTTGATGGGGAAGATATTTTTGGTGGTGTGTGAATGTGCATTGGGCAGTTACAATGAGTTGGGAAGGCTATTTTAATGTTTGTATGTTACTACACTGTGGTTGGTTCAGATGAGAGTAGAAAGTGAGCTAGTGGTGAGGAGAAGCATTAATACTAAATGTAAGGTATAAAATTAAAACAGTTCTTTATTTTGTAGTACTAACATTCTAAGGCTTGAGTATATTATTTGTGTTCCAAAATAACAGGGATTTGTGTGTCATTCTGCCTGTTAATCTCTGTTTAATAAATGGGGAGTTGTGGGCAGAATGGTTCAGAAATCGATGTTTTTTTTTGGTGTGCAAATTAAATGAATGAACCACACTGTCTCTTTCAGGAACAGTAAGAATATAATGGTAGTATTGTACTTACTTTCTTTTGTGGAATGTGCAGGTTTCGTCCGGATATGTTGTTTGTAGTTTAGATGCTGTTGATTTTCAGGAGAGTGGTCTTCACTGCAATTGTAAAAGGAAGAAGTTAGTAATTTTGTTTGTTAATAGCACTGATGTTAATGTACATGTTGATTTTTATGTTTTCGTGGTAGTATTCTCATTTGATATCTGAACATAGTGTATGGATGCATTTCATTTGACCATGTGCAGCCTTTATATGTTATTTGCAGTATGTTATTTGAACCTGCTTCGTAAATGTGTAGAATTTTGAGTTCATGAAATTCCCTTGTTTTTTTGCAGCTGTGTTGTAGATAGCAGAGAGGTTTGGAAGTGATAGTTCATTATAGTAGATAGGAAAAATTTGAATAAGTTCATGTTATAACCAAACATGCGAACAATCGGGAGCACCTGAGAGGGAGATTTCACCACAGCAATCAGGAACGTTTATTTTTCTCATATGATCACATTGGGATTAGCATTAATTTAGGCGGGAGACAGGTAAAATATTGTGACATTTTTTAATGAAAAAGCAAGTTTTGCGCGTATATCGGGAGGGTGGGCATGTATATATAGGTTATGCGGGAGATAGTAAAAGTAGTTTTTCAATGAAAAATCGTGAGTCTCGCGCTTAAAGCGCGAGCGTTGGCATGTATGTATTGGCTATGCAGATTTAGTGGCAGTACTTTGTTTATATGGAATCATAAGAGTTGTACATGTACTCTGAATAATATGCATACCTGTACTTTGTAATCATGCATGTGGATATGCATGGAGCTGTAAGTAGAAATCTTCGAGATTTGCACTGTAGTTTTTGTAGTAGGTGCTTTCCAATGATATGAGACCTGTATTCAGAGTCATCAACAGTACATTTGAAGTGCAGAACTCTGATGATGGAGTTAGATGTAGAGGTCTTGGATGTGATTAGTGGATGGCTGTGTGACTGCTTAGCTTTGTCCAATGAGGAAATGGATTTGCGAGTGATGTGGAAAGGGTAGAAGGGCTGGCTAAGAGATACGTGCCGTGCAGACACTGCACCTGTCCGCGGGTCGGGCGTGCCACATATGGGGTTTTACAGCAAATCCAGCATGGAAAGGGGACTGTAGGGATCAGCCAATCAGATGTTGACGTTGTTGATTTGTGTAGAAAGAGAGTGTGTGTAGTGAAGATGGCAGAGGTGGAAACAGTCAGGGTGTTGGTGCTCGGAGATATGTTTGTCCATGGTTTACAGCTCTATTCTCAATGCAGGCATGTGGCAAACCATTTCGATGTTAGAGGAGTGGAGGTGGTGTGGAGTGCTGTGACTGACTGCAATGTAGAGGCAATTCTCCAAGTTTGCAGAGATATGCGTAGGATGAACAGTCCCCATGTGGTAGTTTTGCACTATGGTGCTTTCCATTTGGGCTACGTGAGTTCCCCTGCTTTGTTGGGAGATTTGGAACAGTTGGTTCAAGCAGTAATCAACATCCTTCCAAATGCGAAAGTCATTTTTTCTGGATTAATTCCTAGAGCAAAATGGGACAACACTTCTGTTTTTTGTCCTGATCAAAGCATTTCTAGGTGTGCAATCAATCGAGGCATGCATGCTTTCATGCAAAGAGCTGGTATGTTTATCTGTAGCCACGAGAACATTGTTTTGAGTAATGCGGCTTATTTTGAAGCCGATGGTGTTTCTTTATCTTTTTTGGGAAATGCCATGTTCTTCTGGAATGTAAGGGTTGCTTTGGAACAGATTATGTGAAGATTTTAGGAGTAAACTAAGAAGAAACAATCCCCCCAAAAATGCAAAATAACAGGTGTCTGTCAGGCATCTGCAAAAAAAACAAAAAAACAGCTCTTTTTAGAACCCACCTTAAAGGGGAAATGGGGAACACTATTTAAATGTACATTCGCCACATTCAGATCTTCTACATGTCCGCGGCCATGGCGGTAGTCTGCGGACAGCGTGTATTACATACGGGGATTCTGGGGTGGAGAGGCATGCAAATGAGATTGGTCAGTAAAGTTTAGTGGGTGTGTTGTGTACGGAGAGATTTAGTGAGGACGTCTTTTTCCTGAGAGGAGAAGAGAAAGTTATGGCTGTGTGTGCTCGAAAACACATTATCTGGATTTGGGGAGACTCATGGATCCATTGGTTGAAGGTGCATGCAGAATGTTGTGGTATATCTGCAGATCTTGGATTCCCTCATGTGGAAGTGTACTGGCATGCAGTGCGTGGAATGAAGTGGCTGGACCTGGTACCTCTCTGTGCTACTTTACAGACAGAGCGTCATCCTGACATAATTATAATTCATTGTGGAGGGAACAGTTTAGGACATGTGTCTGGAATTACTTTGCAATTTGCAATGAAGGAAGGACTTGAGAAGTTCATGGACATGTTTCCAAATTGCCAATTAATTTTTTCTCGTATTGCGCAAAGACAAATGTGGCTGCGTTCTTCTTCATTTGGTCTGCAAATGGAGAAAGCGAGGCGCAATGTCAAGAAGGCTGTTTGTGCCTTTCTAAGAGATGTTGGCATGTCCTCTTTCCACAATGAAAATATTATGTTTCGCAGCACATTCATTTTTCGCAGAGATGGAGTCCATTTTATATAAAAGGTAGAGAGCTAATTCAAACCATTTGGAATCTTCATTGTCTTCTATCTTGTAAGTTACGTCTATAGTTTTTGTGTTACTTTTGTAAAAGTTTCTGCGGCAACACACACACATACATGGTTTGGTACTTCAGCGGATGTAGCTTTAAATTTTAGTATTTCCTTTTCGTATTTGTGTAATAGAAGGTTGCCATATGCAGAATTGTTGCTAGTTTGTTCTAAAGCTATTGCATTTTGTAAGTGGCTTTCACTTCCCAAATATTTTCTCTGGATACAGTCGATTTCTTCTTGTAGGCATTTGGGTGTACCATGCAGAAGAGTGTTATTTAAATTGGCATGTTCTAAAGCAGGACTTTTAGCATAGTACAGTTTCTACACTAGATTTCTTACATTTGAATGATGTGTTGATATCATTTTGATATCATGGAAGGTGCTTTTGCAAATAGGTCCTGAAATACAGGCTAATGAATGTCCTTGTAGTCCTGTGTATTTGCGCACTGGACAGGTATCCATATTTTGCAGCACTTTCATTTTGATTTTGTCTTTACCTTTCACATACTGATTGAGGAACTGGCGTAAAGATTTGAAGGATTTGTTGGGAATGTTACACATTGACGTGCACGGCCATTTGTATACTGGACGTTCTGGTTCAATCGAATGGAGAGGTAATTCTGAGTTTTCTGGGGATATTTTTGTAAGCAGTGTTTCTTGTACCATGATGGTATTATTAATTTTTTCATATCCTCGTCCACTGCTATGGATGGCAATTGTGTTTGTTTGGTTTTGTTTGTATGCTTCTTCATTAAAATATGGTTCTGTGGTCGTGGTGTGACTCCATTCACCTCCACAGATATGTAAGAAGTTATTTCTGTTGACATTCCGTTTATTGAGAAGTTTTTTTGTAGTTTAGTACTTCATTTTGTTAGTGGTTTCATCCTGTTTAAAACTAAAATAAATAACTTCCTTTTGAGAAGGATTGCACTGTCTAAGAGAGCTTCTAGGATTAATTTTCTACAGTAGGTTTTAAGGGTTGTGGATGATTTCGCTCCTGTTCTTATTAGATTCTGAAGGACACTGTGGCGGAAATTTTTTGCTAAAATACATTTTTTAGTATGGTTACTTGCTAGTCTATGATGATTTATAGGAGCAGTGTTAGCAGTAGTGGTAGGCGAATTCTTGTTAAGAATTTTCTGTTTCGTTTTACATTTTGATATAGGAGGCAAGGTTTCTGTAGTTGAAGCTTCTTTTGTTTTGCTAAATGACTGCATTAGCTGTCTTGTTTGAATGTTTTGTACAAACTGGTAGAGATGGATGCTTATTTTGGACACTTTTATTTTCATTTGCTCTATTTCTGCGTTGCTTTCTATGGACTTGCTTTTTGGTAGGCATTCTTTGGGGTCTGTTAAAAAAAAGAAGGTATGGGTTGGTCTGTTTAACAATGTATGTGTGCTGTGTGCATGCGTGTATGAGTTTGATGGGGAAGATATTTTTGGTGGTGTGTGAATGTGCATTGGGCAGTTACAACGAGTTGGGAAGGCTATTTTTATGTTTGTATGTTACTACACTGTGGTTCAGATGAGAGTAGAAAGTGAGCTAGTGGTGAGGAGAAGCATTAATACTAAATGTAAGGTATAAAATTAAAACAATTCTTTGTTTTGTAGTACTAACATTCTAAGGCTTGAGTATATTATTTGTGTTCCAAAATAACGGGGATTTGTGTGCCATTCTGCCTGTTAATCTCTGTTTAATAAATGGGGAGTTGTGGGCAGAATGGTTCAGAAATCGATGTTTTTTTTGGTGTGCAAATTAAATGAATGAACCACACAGTCTCTTTCAGGAACAGTAAGAATATAATGGTAGTATTGTACTTACTTTCTTTTGTGGAATGTGCAGGTTTCGTCCGGATATGTTGTTTGTAGTTTAGATGCTGTTGATTTTCAGGAGAGTGGTCTTCACTGCAATTGTAAAAGGAAGAAGTTAGTAATTTTGTTTGTTAATAGCACTGATGTTAATGTACATGTTGATTTTTATGTTTTCGTGGTAGTATTCTCATTTGATATCTGAACATAGTGTATGGATGCATTTCATTTGACCATGTGCAGCCTTTATATGTTATTTGCAGTATGTTAGTTGAACCTGCTTCGTAAATGTGTAGAATTTTGAGTTCATGAAATTCCCTTGTTTTTTTGCAGCTGTGTTGTAGATAGCAGAGAGGTTTGGAAGTGATAGTTCATTATAGTAGATAGGAAAAATTGAATAAGTTCATGTTATAACCAAACATGCGAACAATCGGGAGCACCTGAGAGGGAGATTTCACCACAGCAATCGGGAACGTTTATTTTTCTCATACGATCGCATTGGGATTAGCATTAATTTAGGCGGGAGACAGGTAAAATATTGTGACATTTTTTAATGAAAAAGCAAGTTTTGCGCGTATATCGGGAGGGTGGGCATGTATATATAGGTTATGCGGGAGATAGTAAAAGTAGTTTTTCAATGAAAAATCGTGAGTCTCGCGCTCAAAGCGTGAGCGTTGGCATGTATGTATTGGCTATGCAGATTTAGTGGGAGTACTTTGTTTATATGGAATCATAAGAGTTGTACATGTACTCTGAATAATATGCATACCTGTACTTTGTAATCATGCATGTGGATATGCATGGAGCTGTAAGTAGAAATCTTCGAGATTTGCACTGTAGTTTTTGTAGTAGGTGCTTTCCAATGATATGAGACTTGTATTCAGAGTCATCACAGTACATTTGAAGTGCAGAACTCTGATGATGGAGTTAGATGTAGAGGTCTTGGATGTGATTGGTGGATGGCTGTGTGACTGCTTAGCTGTGTCCAATGAGGAAATGGATTTGCGAGTGATGTGGAAAGGGTAGAAGGGCTGGCTAAGAGATACGTGCCGTGCAGACACTGCACCTGTCCGCGGGTCGGGCATGCCACATATGGGGTTTTACAGCAAATCCAGCATGGAAAGGGGACTGTAGGGATCAGCCAATCAGATGTTGACGTTGTTGATTTGTGTAGAAAGAGAGTGTGTGTAGTGAAGATGGCAGAGGTGGAGACAGTCAGGGTCTTGGTGCTCGGAGATATGTTTGTCCATGATTTACAGCACTATTCTCAATGCAGGCATGTGGCAAACCATTTCGATGTTAGAGGAGTGGAGGTGGTGTGGAGCGCTGCGACTGACTGCAATGTAGAGGCAATTCTCCAAGTTTGCAGAGATATGCGTAGGATGAACAGTCCCCATGTGGTAGTTTTGCACTATGGTGCTTTCCATTTGGGCTACGTGAGTTCCCCTGCTTTGTTGGGAGATTTGGAACAGTTGGTTCAAGCAGTAATCAACATCCTTCAAATTGCGAAAGTAATTTTTTCTGGATTAATTCCTAGAGCAAAATGGGACAACACTTCTGTTTTTTGTCCTGATCAAAGCATTGCTAGGTGTGCAATCAATCGAGGCATGCGTGCTTTCATGCAAATAGCTGGTATGTTTTTCTGTAGCCACGAGAACATTGTTTTGAGTAATGCAGCTTATTTTGAAGCCGATGGTGCTTCTTTATCTTTTTTGGGAAATGCCATGTTCTTCTGGAATGTAAGGGTTGCTTTAGAACAGATTATGTGAAGATTTTAGGAGTAAACTAAGAAGAAACAATCCCCCCAAAAATACAAAATAACAGGTGTCTGTCAGGCATCTGCAAAAAAAAAAAACAGCTCTTTTCAGAGCCCACCTTAAAGGGGAAATGGGGAACACAATTTAAACGTACATTCGCCACACTCAGATCTTCTACATGTCCACGGCCATGGCGGTAGTCTGCGGACAGCGTGTATTACATACGGGATTCTGGGGTGGAGAGGCATGCAAATGAGAATGAGCGGAGCTAGGGATTGGTCAGTGAAGTTTAGTGGGTGTGTTGTGTACGGAGAGATTCACAGGCCGATTCATGGAATTAATGTGCGCAAAAAAAACGGCGCACACGTGCGAAAACGTGCGATTCGCAGTGAAATAGCAAAAATCGCAATGCAAGTGCGATTATCGCACAGAAAACATCGCACATCTATTCATGGAAGTCCGTGCACGCGCAAAATGTGGGATGTGCGCTGAAAAAGTGCGCGGCGCACGTTGGCACACAGGTCATCGAACGCCGTGCGATAAGGCCACAGCGAATTCGCACATAGCGCGGCGCACATAACAAAAGTAGGCGTAACACGGGGCGTCACACGCAGAATGGGGAACAACTCGTGAAAATGTGGGCGTCACGGGGTAGTACAGGAGGCAAGTGCCCAGAATGCCCACACGCTCACCTACAACACGTATTCATGAAATCGAATAGGGAAAAACAGCGCACGGCCAAAGACGCGCACAGGCCCATACATGTCCGCCACACGAAAGCAGGCGGTAGCGTCCCTGCGCAGGAAAAATATGTGCGCCAAAGTTCTACACGCGCGAGAAGGCCCACACGCGATCGGGCCTGGGGGAGCGTGTGCGTGTATCTCAGAGGTGCGCGAGAAGTTTCACACGCGATCGGGCCTGGGGGAGCGTGTGCGTGTATTTCAGAGGTGCGTGAGAAATTTCACACGCGATCGGGCCTGGGGGAGCATGTGCGTGTATTTCAGAGGTGCGCGAGAAGTTTCACACGCGATCGGGCCTGGGGGAGCGTGTGCGTGTATTCCAGAGGTGCGCGAGAAGTTTCTCACACGCGATTGGCCTGGGCGCGTGTATTTCAGGGGTGCGCGAGAAGTTCCACACGCGATTGGCCTGGGCGCGTGTATTTCAGAGGTGCGCGAGAAGTTCCACACGCGATTGGCCTGGGCGCGTGTATCTCAGGGGTGCGCGAGAAGTTCCACACGTGATTGGCCTGGGCGCGTGTATTTCAGGGGTGCGCGAGACGTTCCACACACGATTGGCCTGGGCGCGTGTATTTCAGAGGTGCGCGAGAAGTTCCACATGCGATTGGGCCTGGGGGAGCGTGTGCGTGTATTTCAGAGGTGCGCGTGAAGTTCCACAAGCGATTGGCCTGGGCGCGTGTATTTCAGAGGTGCGTGAGAAGTTCCACACGCGATTGGCCTGGGCGCGTGTATTTCAGGGGCTTGCGGATGGTTTTACAAGCAATCACGCCTGGGGGAGCGCGGTACGTGTATTTCTGGGGCTTGCGGGTGGTTTCACACACGATCGGGCCTGGAGGAGCAGGGTACCACTCACCCGTCTGCCTTGCATGTAGAAGAACGCGTAGCCAACACCCACCCGCTGTGAAGTGATAGCGTGTGAACCCCAACGCTTGCAAAACACATGCACCGCACCCCACGAAAAGCAAATACCGTCCACGATACATCACAGACGCGCATACGCGCTAAGGGCCTTTGATACAATGGAATTGCGTATGCGTGCTGACGCGCTTACGCGCTAAGGGCCTTTCCTCGAATTACACGCTGACGTGCAGAATTTTCACGTGCCAAATCACTCCGTATCAAGCTGGCCACGTGTAAGCACACGGAAGACCACGCTCCTGCCCAGAAGGCCGAACTACTGCCCCCCAGAGCCCCGAGCACGCTCCCACCTGCCATCTGCTGCTGCCTGACTGCCTGCTGCCCACGTGCCCTGCCATTTGCTGCCTGCACATCAGCCAGGGGTGCTGTTGCTGTGACCACCCCTGCTGGAACCGAAGACTCCTGACTGGGATTCCATCGCTCCACAGCCCAGCCCCAGGACCCAGTTGCCCACCCACTCCTGCCTCTGGGGTTGTCATGTCGGGCACTGCAACATCTGGCACCACTGACAACCCCCGGCCAGAGAGGCAGAGGGGCACCAGCTTCAGTGCCACCGAAGTTGGTGTCCTGGTGGAGCAAGTCCTGGGGCAGTATGATGCCCTCTTTGGAAGTTTCCCGCGCCGACAAGGAAGGACGGACTCAGATCTGGACTGACATCATGACTGCCATCAACGCGGAGGGGGTGGCAGTCCGCGACTTCCAACATGTCAAGAAGCGCTGGGAGGACTTCAGGTCCAGGACCCTGAACAAGGCCCGGCGCCTCTTGAAGGCAGCGGATGCCAAGGGGCGCCGGGCCCACTTGTCAGAAGATCAGATGAGGGTCCTGGAACGCATATCCCCAGCGCTCCACGTCCAGGTCCTTGAGAGGCAGACCCGTCTGGAGTCGAGCGGTAAGTGTGCATGCATCCTGATTGTGAGCTGTGCGTGTGGTGATGTTTCAGTAGTGTGCAGGTTGCATATCTGTTTGTATGGGGTCGAGTATGGGTGGGGGTGTACAGGGCCATGGGTCTAACACATGCGAGGGCTGTAATGTGTGAGACATGGATGGTGCTTGTGTGTGTAGGCTTGCATGCCAAATGCAGTTGTGTGGGCACACATGTTTGGATGAATGTGTATGTAAGTAGACATGTCCGTGATGTCACGCATGTATGTTGTTTTCAGCTGCATGTATCAGCACTGTGTACATGTGCATTTGTGTGTATTTGACAAGGGTGCAACAGTGATGCAACATGGATGCATGTGACAGCGGGATGTGGAAGCCTGATTGGCGTATGTGACATGGATGCCCATCTGAACACTGCGACACTTGGCAGAGGTGTACACATGCATGCAAGTGTGGTGGTGTGTGTGTACATGTGTGGTGCACTTCCTGTGTTGCATGTGATGTCTGGCTCAGCTTTGCCTGCTTATGCTGTTGTATGGGTATGGATGGTGCTGGCAGTTGCGATATGGCTGTGGTATGGCTCATGTGTGCGAGTTGAAATGACATGTGTGTTGGGGATTGTGATGGCATGTCTGAGCTTTGCCAATGCCACTCAGTTACAACTGTCATGTGTGTATGTGTCCATTGTACAGTGCCCTGATGCCTGTGTTTTATTTCTCCCTGTTTGCAGCGTCAACTGATGAAGAGGGCGGAGAAGGTGCTGTGGAGCACAGCGTCGGGGATCCCACCGCCAGCCGGAGACGCAAGGCCCGGCTCCCCTCCCATGTTGCCATCTCGTCGGGGAGTGAGGAGTCCGGTGCCGCGTCCCAGGCCGCAGCTGCCGGGGGAGGTCCAAGAGGCGGAGGTTGGAGTTGGATTCCTCGGCAGCAGAAGGGGCAGCTGGGACCCCACAGGGCCCAACGGGGGAAGATGGCACGGAGTCATCCAGGTTGGTGGGGGGTTTGGTGGAGGAGGAGGCCGTGCAAGCAACAGAGACGGGGTCTGGAGGTGGGATCCCACTGGTGCTAGTGGTGCAGTGCAGGACCAGGGACAGGAGGCAGCACAGGCCGCCGCGGAGGTGCCTGTGTGCAATCCTGTCCCTGATCCTGTCCCTGCATCATCTTGCACCAGCAGGGATGCCTACGTCCAGACCCGTTTTCAGGCAGGGGATGCGCAAACGACAACTGGCCTTCCTCTGCCTGCGGACGTGGCTATCCGGGTCCGGGTTGAGCCTGACCTGACTGGTGTGGCGTTGCGTCAACGGGCCATGCGAGGTGACCTGCAGTCTTTTCATGAGGAGACTGCACGTCATCTCGAATGGCTCGTTGACCACGTCAGCCTGCTGGGACAGGTCACCCAGGCCGGATTCCTCCGTTTGATGGGGCTTGCTACCACCCCCTCCTCAACTGAACCCCCTACAAGCCAGTCGTCCTCCGTGCCATCTTCCCACCAATCAGTCACCTGGGTGCCCTGTGGAGCTGCCTCTGACGGTGCGGCCAGGCTGGTGGAGGAGGCATCCCTGCCACAGTTGGGAGTTGGACGTCCAGCAGGGGTGGCCACATCAACGACTGCACCCCAGCCGGCGGAGCATGTGCAGGCAGCAGGAGGCAGTCCACGGGCAGAGGCACAGCAGCAGCAGCAACGTGGTGGGAGCCATGAAGGCTTGGGGCCTTCAACATCGGAGGGGCAGGCATCGGCCGGAGGGCAGGAGGACCCAGGACAGAGAGTGTCTTCGGTGTGGCAGCGGTTGGGCCACGCCATAGATGCGGAGCGGCAGCGGGCGGAAGAGGCACGGCTCACAATGGTCAGGGCGGAGAACTCCATGCGGAGGGCCCTGAGGCGGGCCGAGTGCCTCGAGGCAATCCGCAGGGGGTTGGAGGTGGACACGTCGGCGGCCCTGCGGACCCTCAGGGCCATATAGGAGGACCGCCTCCGGGACATTGAGCAGGAGTTTGATGATGCCCTGGGCCGGGACATCCAAAAGTGAGCCGTCAGACTAGCCCGCTGCCCTTGTACATAGTTATATAGGTAGTGTTAGGTTTCCTTTGTTTTTTGATTTATTTTGGACCTTTTGGACATTGGCCACATTTTTGTATATAATTTATTTTATTAGTTAGTGTTGTTAGATAGGTTTCATTTCTTTTGTTGGGATAATGGACCCTGGCTTGTTCGTCCGTACATAGTTCACTGTTGGATTTAATTTTTCTTTCAAAATTTACCCATGAAGCAATGGCTTTCAATTATTATTTCCCATTGGATTTGCTTTTGTGGACAGTGACTTTGGACACCATTACTTTGGATTATGATTTTTGGTTTTGCTTTTTTTCACGGACATGCTTCTTTTCATTTTTGTACATTCCCATTTCTGTTTCTTTATTTTTGAATCTATTTATGTTTCCTTTAATACATATTTTTTTATCGAACTTCAATGTGTAGTATCATCTCATTGGTTTCATGCATATCATGATATGGGTTTTGAGATTCACTGACACCCATTGGGTGTATGTGAGGGACATGTGTTTGTTTCGAAACTTGCAATTGGTGTTCTGTCATGTAATTGCCATTTCTGAGTGGGTGGATGCAATACTCGGGTGGGTGTTTTGCACTTGGAGGCTGACCAGAGGGACCAGGGATCTAGATTGTGATGACATGTTGGCTGGGGAACATGAGTTGGGGCCTGCTGGCAGGTGCCCCACAGTGCTGGGGGGTGGGGGTGGTGGGAGACATGGGTGGGGGCCTGGTGGAGGGTGCCCCTGCACTGCTGGGGGGTGGGGGTGGTGGGAGACATGGGTGGGGGCCTGCTCGCAGGAGCCCCACAGTGCTGGGGGGTGGGGGTGGTGGGGAACATGAGTTGGACATGGGTGGGGGCCTGCTGGCAGGTGCCCCACTGTGCTGGGGGGTGGGGGTGGTGGGGAACATGGGTTGGACATGGGTGGGGGCCTGCTCGCAGGTGCCCCACAGTGCTGAGGGGAGGGGGTGGTGGGGAACATGAGTTGGACATGGGTGGGGGCTTGCTGGCAGGTGCCCCACAGTGCTGGGGGGTGGGGGTGCAGGGGGACATGAGTGGGGGCCTGCTGGCAGGTGCCCCGCAATGCTGGGGGTGGAGGTGCAAGGGGACATGAGTGGGACACGAGTGGGGGCCTGCTGGCAGGTGCCCCGCAATTCTGGGGGTGGGGGTGCAAGGGGACATGAGTTGGTGATCATTAGTGCAAGGAGACATGTGCCTTTGCTGGGGAGCATGCCCATGTTGGGTGGGCTGCCTGCGGGACATGACCAGGGATGCAGGGTAGTCCCCTGTGGTGTGGGCTGCCTGCAGGGGCCGTGGAGGGTGTACAGGGAACACCTGGGAGGACCCACACTGCCAAATCACATGTAGGACTCCCCGGCACCCCTGGAATACACGTACCCTGCTGAAATCGCGTGTAAAACTTTCCGCGCACCCCTGGAATACACGCACATGTTCCCCCAGGCCAGATCGCGTGTGGAACTTCCCGCGCATCCCTGAAATACCCGCACGCAGCCCAATCACATGTGAAACTTCCCGCGCACCCCTGAAATACACGCGCCCAGGGCAATCGCGTTTGAAACTTCCCGCGCACCCCTGAAATACACGCGCCCAGGGCAATCGCATGTGGAACTTCCCGCGTACCCCTGAAATACACGCGCCCAGGGCAATCGCGTGTGGAACTTCTCGCGCACCTCTGAAATACACGCGCCCAGGCCAATCGCGTGTGGAACTTCTCGCGCACCCCTGAGATACACGCGCCCAGGCCAATCGCGTGTGGAACTTCTCGTGCACCCCTGAGATACACGCGCCCAGGCAAATCGTGTGTGGAACTTCTCGTGCACCCCTGAGATACACGCGCCCAGGCCAATCGCGTGTGAAACTTCTCGCTCACCTCTGATATACACGCACACGCTCCCCCAGGCCAGATCGCATGTGGAACTTCTCGCGCACCTCTGAAATGCACGCACACGCTCCCCCAGGCCAATCGCGTGTGGAACTTCTCGCGCACCTCGGAAATACATGCGCCCAGGCCAATCGCGTGTGGAACTTCTCGCGCACCTCTGAAATACACGCGCCCAGGCCAACCGCGTGTGGAACTTCTCATGCACCCCTGAAATACACACGCCCAGGCCAATCGCGTGTGGAACTTCTCGCGCACTTCTGAAATCCACGCGTCCGGGCCAATCGCGTGTGGAACTTCTCGCGCACCTCTGGAATACACGCGCCCAGGGCAATCGCGTGTGGAACTTCTCGCGCACCTCTGAAATACACGCACACGCTCCCCCAGGCCAATCGCGTGTGGAACTTCTCGCGCACACCTGAAATACACGCGCACAGGCCAATCGCGTGTGGAACTTCTCGCGCACCTCTGAAATACACGCGCCCAGGCCAATCGCGTGTGGAACTTCTCGCGCACCCCTGAAATACACGCGCCCAGGCCAATTGCATGTGGAACTTCTTGCGCACCCCTGAAATGCACGCGCCCAGGCCAATCGCGCGTGGAACTTCTCGCGCACCTCTGCAATACACGCGCCCAGGCCAATCGCGTGTGGAACTTCTCGCGCACCCCTGAAATACACGCGCCCAGGCCAATCGCCTGTGGAACTTCTCGCACACCCCTGAAATACACGCACTCAGGCCATTCGCGTGTAGAACTTCTCGCGCACCCCTGAAATACACGCGCCCAGGCCATTCGCGTGTGGAACTTCTCGCGCACCCCTGAAATACACGCGCCCAGGCCATTCGCGTGTGGAACTTCTCGCGCACCCCTGAAATACACACACCCAGGCCAATCGCGTGTGGAACTTCTCGCGCACCCCTGAAATACACGCGCCCAGGCCATTCGCGTGTGGAACTTCTCGCGCCCCCCTGAAATACAAGCGCCCAGGCCATTCGCATGTGGAACTTCTCGCGCACCCCTGAAATACACGCACCCAGGCCATTCGCGTGTAATACTTCTCGCGCACACCTGAAATACACGCACACGCTCCCCCAGGCCAGATCGCGTGTGAAACTTCTTGCGCACGCGTGTTCCCGACACCCATAATACGTGTTCCCCGCTTTGCGTTTGCTGTTTGCCAGTCCGGTAAACTGGTACAGGGTTGGCGCAGCCCTTTGCGATTGTTTTGCGATCTTGATGGCTTTTCCTTGCGCGAGGGCGTTCTTGGGGGCGTAACTGGCGCTGCTGCAGGGTCGCTGCGCCACTCTGCGCCATGTCTGCTTTTGGAGGTGAGAATCCATGAATAAGCTGTGCGCGGAAATTGATTTTATCGCACGCGGCTGGCGCAGACATTCGCATGGGCACGCTGTGCGCCAGCCGCGTGCGACACTTTTGAGAGGAATTACATTAATCGGCCTGTAAGTGAGGACGTCTTTTTCCTGAGAGGAGAAGAGACAGTTATGGCTGTGTGTGCTCGAAAACACATTGGCCCTCATCACGACTTGGGTGGTAACGGTATCGCTATTAGCGCGGGCGGTATTAGCCCTACCGCTGAACTCCCCAGCGCTAATAGCGCCAGAGCACGAGTTTGGCGGTAATGTAAGTCCCCATTCCCCACTGAGCCCATTCGGGAATGCCCCATTTCCCATTGGGCTCAATGGGGAATCTTCACGCTAATACCGCCGGCGGATTTCCCGCCGGCGGTAATAGCGTGAATTTTCGGTGGATTTCCCACCAGCTCAGAGCTGGGGCGAAATCTGCCGAAGCCCTGATTCGGCGGACCCTTAAATCCAGCGGTAATAGCGCTACCGCCGGATTTAAGGGTTACCGCCGAAGTCGTGATGAGGCCCATTATCTGGATTTGGGGAGACTCATGGATCCATTGGTTGAAGGTGCATGCAGAACGTTGTGGTATATCTGCAGATCTTGGATTCCCTCATGTGGAAGTGTACTGGCATGCAGTGCGTGGTATGAAGTGGCTGGACCTGGTACCTCTCTGTGCTACTTTACAGACAGAGAGTCATCCTGACATAATTATAATTCATTGTGGAGGGAACAGTTTAGGACATGTGTCTGGAATTTCTTTGCAATTTGCAATGAAGGAAGGACTTGAGAAGTTCATGGACATGTTTCCAAATTGCCAAGTAATTTTTTCTCGTATTGCGCAAAGACAAATGTGGCTGCGTTCTTCTTCATTTGATCTGCAAATGGAGAAAGCGAGGCGCAATGTCAATAAGGCTGTTTGTGCCTTTCTAAGAGATGTTGGCATGTCCTCTTTCCACAATGAAAATATTATGTTTCGCAGCACATTCATTTTTCGCAGAGATGGAGTCCATCTTACATATGCTGGAAATCAGATTTTTATTCAAAATGTACAAAATGTATTGCGACCTTTTTTGGAAGTATAGTCATCTATTTTGCATTACATGTTGATGAATCCAAGTTTTTCTAACACACAAAACACCACCAAAAGGCTCTTTTCCGAGCCACCACTTACTCCCAGAGAAAAGTGCATTGGTCTTGCTAGGGATGCACCCCAAAGATTTAACCTGTCCTAGGACTGTCCGCGGACTTATAAAAAATGTGCAGGGTCCTGCACCGTTTACTTGATAGTTCTATTTTTAAACTGAGAAAGGCGCCTCTGAAAAGAGCCTTTTCTAAAAACTTTTTGTTGTTTTATATATGTTTTTGGATTTTTCTACACCCAACACACTAGGAGAGGAGGGGAAAGGAGGGTAAGGAAGGGACATCAACCACAGGGATAAGAAAGAGCAGGTGGAGAGAGGAAGATGTAAGGTGAGCCTTATTTAGGTAGGTAGTAGCTCTTCTGGTGCTCTGTGACCGTAGTCTTGAAAGCACTTCGAAGACTCTCCCCCCTGCAGAGTCCTGCGTCGCAGTACATACACAATATTGTGACCCTCGAAAGGTAAGGGTCAACAGCATCGCGAATGGCCTGTGAAGCAGCTGGAGGGATGCGCTCTCCCACAGGAATGTGTCTTGTGGTGAGAGGATCAGAAACAGAGGATGCTGAGGAAGAAGTCACCCTACTACGTTCTTTACATTGTACAACATTTCGAATGTCCGCACCGTGGAACGAAGTTAGGTCTCGCTTCATGGATTTCGTACCAAAGCTGTATGCACCAGGTCTCCCATGACTCAGCACTAATTTGCACTGGTTACAGGTGACCTTGTCCGCACGTGCTTTTGGTACGTTACCATAAACGGCAAACAACCTCCACACCCAGGACTCCCGGCGAGTGCTGGTAGTAGGGAGTTCCTTGACCTCATTCTCTTCATCCTCTTCATTCTCGTTCTCTACATCGTCACACGTGTTCCCCTCTGCAGGCCCTTGGGGAGGTGGTGGTGGTGGAGGGTTTGGGGGTGGTGCTGAGGCTGATGTAGCAACAGCTGCCATGGATGCCATTAGGGTTGGTGAGGTAATGTCCGCTAGAGCACTAGAGGAAGCAAAAGTGAATCTGCAATAGCCAGAAGTACAATGAAGATGAGCTCTGGGGCGTGGCCTTTTATAGGGGTGGAGGGGTGCGCCTCGTGACTATATCGATCACTCAAAAGCGTTCAAAAGGTTCTAAAAAATATGTGGAAAGCTACCGCCATTGTCTGGAACATGTGAAATGGTGATATTTTACTGTAAAATTATTTGGATTGTCTGCATAACTTCTTTTAAAATGTTGGGGAAGCGGACAAAGTGCACAAATTAGAACATACGCTCAGCGTTGGTGCAGTCACATGATGACGTCTTGAACACGTCCGCGAAGGAAATGGGTGTCCGCAGGACACCAAATGCACAGGAACGTCGTGCGCATGTGCGCGGGTGTTCTTCGGACAGTGTTCGAGTCCTGAAACTAATTAAAAGTGCGACACAAGTGAGACAGACAGTTACGGACAGGCGCGATGTTCGCAGGACTTACGGGTGTTGTGCGCATGTGCGTAGATGGTGTGCACAGTGTACGGACAGGTACAGTGTCCTTTGGACACCTCCATTTTGTTTCACTACGGACATCCCGGACACTGCGCATGTTCTAAAAACAGTTGCATCTTGGTTGCAAACTTTACGGAAAGGTGCAATGTCCTCAGGACACCCCCATTTTGTCCATTTTCGGACATCCAGGACAGCTGCTGTGTTCTAAGAACATTACATTTTGGTTGTGAATGTTATCGAGAGGTGTACTGTCTTTAGGACATCCATATTTTGTTAATTACGGACAGGCCGGACAGGCGCCCTGTCCGCAGCCATTTTAACTGTTTTAAAAAATAAAAATTACAGCAATTAAGAGAGAGAGGGAGAAGCAGAAACTGAAACAAATATAGGAGAATTAGGTGTTTCCAGAGGATGGTTGTGAGGGGAGGAAGTTATGGAAGTTTCGTCGAAACGTTTATGTTCTTGGTGAGGATTTGGGGATAGTTCACTGGGGCATGGAGAGGGGGGACAGGTACAGGTAGTACAGCGGTATCTAATTTTTCCTTTGATGTGGTTCTCAACAAATTGCTTTAAACCATTGAAATTATCTTTGAGCATGTCCACTTTCTGTTCTATGCGTTGCAAGGCCTCGTGCAATGTGTCTTTTTGTGGAATTTCTTCAATTTTTGCATGGTCTGTTAAAAATAAATATATATATGTTAAGTACACATAAAATACTGATTATTAATTTGCTTATGCAGAGAAGTGTGTACTATTATTATCGCTATCTTCCGACATTTCGTCACACGGAAAATTCTCCTCGAGCCACTCCCAAGTACTGCACATTTCTGTGTGAAAAACACAAATACATTAATTGTTCTGTACCTCATACAAAAAGTATACAAATATATAAGAAAAACGAAGTTTACTTACTAGTTTCTGGTAATTTGTATTCGTTCTGTTTTGTTTGTCTACTGTCTCTCCTAGCTCTGCAGTTTCTGTGAGGTAATTATGTTGGAGGCATATCATTTTGTTATGGTATAATCTATTTCATTACATATGGTATTTAAATGGATGATTGATGTGTTAGATGTGTAGGTTCCACTGCTTATTTATTATTACTTATAATGTGTGTATGTGCTGCTTTTTAAACTTGTGCAGTTTTTATATGGTATGATAGAACAATTTCAGATACCCCGAGTGTTTGGGTAGTGTTGATGTCGTCCGCGCCCGTCCGCGGACATACGCACAGTCTGTGGCCTTCAAAAATCATTAGCGGGGGTGTTCAGTATGTTCTATGTTACATGTATATAAAGTAAAGGAATCCTAGTAAACATCTCCCAAACTCACACGATGAAAGTGTATATTCAGTAAAAAACATTGTTAAAGGGATGTTATGGTTAAGGTGCGCTACTAAAAACCTATGCAATTCAGTAAAAAAACTTTGTTAAAGGGACGTTATGGTTAAGTTGCGCTACTAAAAACCTATGCAATTCAGTAAAAAACTTTGTTAAAGGGACGTTACGGTTCCAAGTAAAACCGAAAAACCCTTGAAATTCGCCAGTTATGGTACGCTAAGCAACCATAACTCGCACCACCACCGTGCACTGCTAAGACTAACAGCCAGGACATCAAAGATGACATCACAAATGAATGAGGAGTTGGGTAACCACCCGACAACTGTGAGCTCTAACACAGATTTTGTATGTTCTGCCCAAGAAGTATATATACACATTGATAACCATGAATGAATACCAAGAGTTTTGAGAACTTTGCAAGTTGTATATCATTTGTTGAAAAATATGTTATGAAGGACTTACATAGTCATAGAAGTTTGCACCTCGAGACTGTGAGGACCTCAGCAATCTCTTGATCTTCATACACTTCATTCCCACTTATGCAGGAGGAATTTAAAGTGTTCACCTTGTTAATTATCAAAGTATCAGCATTATAAAATTGTATGATAGTTGTGTGGTCTACACACGCATATTATTTATTTATATACAATTTGTGGCAATGTTTGGCAGTTCATGGCAGTATTGCCCAAAGGCACAATGCTTTCATTGATTGGAAAGAGTTTGAGTAGAGGTTGTGTGATTTTGGGGTATATAAATCAATGATGATTACATTCATGGGATGGGATGTCATAAAATGGAAGCCAACTGGACAAGCTTACATGTCTTCCCTGTCATATGATATTTGCTGTTGCACACGCTTTTGCAACTTTGAAAAATGTTTGACAATATTCTGGTAGCTACTACGCCTGAGCTTGTGTCAGTGTCTTTCTGTCAGATTGAGTAGGACAGCCTGCAAGCTGTTCACATGTCTGAATATGCACCTTGCCATGGACCCAACGGGGAATGGGAATTTATCACCTTACCACTACTCGTGATCCGGCGCAAATTGCGCCAGACCGAGTAGCTGCAATGCAAAATGTGTTCAGCGGTGTCCTGGTGCAATTACCACCGGGATACCGCCCAACTTGTGATAGAGCCCCCTTTATTGCATCCTTTATCTGCAGGAGAAAAGAGATTTCATCGATCATGCCCACAAGAGTTAAGGGCCCTGATTCGTGGAATTATTTGCATGCCATTTTGTCCGCAAATCCCCATTCGTCAAACAGGGATTTGCGGGCAGAATGGCACGCAAATCCCTGTTCTCCACTCAAATAATTCCATGATTCAGGTCCTAGGTGTCTTTTACCTGGTGATGGCCATTGTGGACCACATGCATGACGGAGGACAGCTGCGGCACTCCTCACCGTACCATGGCTCCCAGGTGGCTGCTGCCATATGAAATCACTCAGATTGCTTTATCAAGATTACAAGCCGCCATTCCCTAGCCCATATTGTGGCCTTCAGGGTGTGATATGCTGTGCCTCATAGGATGTGGGTCTGGTTGTTGTGGAGGAATGTATCATCCTTCAAAGGATAAAAAGACTGAGTCAGGTTTTTCCAGGATTCTAATCTGTCGTCGTTATCTGTCGCAAGCGCTTAACTCACTGAGCCCACTTACAGATATTGCGCTTGCCCAGGTCTGGACATTACAGTTGCATATTAGGATCCATGTTCTCCATATAACATTTTCTGAAAGCCAATTGAATTGGAAGGCCTGGGTTCTCCATACTTTATCCAAATGGGACGTTTCTTCATTGCAAATTGGCCTGCACAGTTTTCTGGTGGTGCTTTAGGAGATCATTTCCAATGAGCCCGTAACAGGAATCAAATGCATAAAAACCTTGCATAAGGATTTTACACACTACATTCCCGTCACAGCTCATTTTCATTCATTTGTATGGCAGAGAGGAGGGACTGATTGTGAATTATGGTTCTACCACCCCTTTTCTCTCCACTATACCAGTACTACAGTACTTGCAACGGCATGGATTTTCATGCCAGCGCAAATGCTGTCGTTTCCTATAGAGTCTGCCCGCTTTTTACACCACCAAAAAGCAGACGGACTCCATAAGCATCCGTTGTAAACACCACCTGGCATTCATACATGGCAGGCAGCGTTTACTTCATTTGCAAGGCGCAGTGCAAAAGGGTGGCGTATTAGCATGTACACCACCTTTTACCCTTCCTTTTGCACTCCGCCGGGCAAATAAGTAAAATAAGGCAGCAGAGACCTGTGTACGTGGAAGTGGAAACGTAACTGGTTCCCACCTCCTTTTTACGGTGAACTCAAAAATGAGGCCCTTAGTGTCTGTTAAAACAACGTGGTTGATATTTTCCCAGGTGATGTAAACTCTATTGGGAGAATTCTCCAGGTACAGTACGTTTGATGAATCGTTTTTTTATGACACTCATAGATCTGATTTCAAGGTCATAAGTGATGTGCAGTGTCCTATGAGGACAGCAATACTGTTATCATAAAATCTCCAGGACAAAGTTGTGCAACCACAGCATCTTATTCTGGCAGTCAGAATAATGGGATGCCCGATGTTTTAATGCAGAGAATCCCAACCACAAAATAAGGCCACTCGAATGTGTGGTGACCAAAATCACCAGACTGAAAGCACCACAGGTGGAAAACACTATACGGCTATTTCCAATTTGGAATACAGGAATGGAGCAGATTGGGACAAAATACACCAAGACCTTGGTTTTGCAGGCCGCTCACACACTTCAGAGTACTGCGAGGTAAACTGAGGCTGTTTATTGGGTCAGGCAATGGGAAGCAGCTCTCAGGTCACATTTGTTTGTGCCGTGCAATCTTGTAATCACTGGGTAGGGTTTGCCTCCTCAATAGAAAGGAAAATAGAGGTGAGTGATTAGAAAGCAAGGGAGGACTTCTGAGTTTTGAGGGATCCACGGGAGACCAATACCCTTACAAAATCCGGGCAACCTCAGCATCGCAGAGCCAGTGCCTCATATGCCATGGCAATACACACTAATGAAAGAAATGCCCTTCTGTAGCTGTCATGATCACTGCTTCCAAGGAGTCAGGAACAGCCCAACATCCTTGGAAGCAGGCCCCTAACCGTTATCTTAGGCACCAGCCGGTCCCCACTGGGAACTTTTGGGCCTCGTCCTGGCGCCGGTGGCACCAGGCTCATCAAAGTCATCGGTCCCGGCACTGGAAGCGCCGGGCTCATATTATGTATGAAGATGCTTGGGTGGACTTACCTGCAGCAGACCATGCTGCTTACTTACCAGCCACTTAGAAGTCCTCTGTGAACTGGAAATACTTTCTTACCTGGGTGGGGCAAGCTCCACTCCCTGGATACAGCACTGGAAAACTTCTGGAACTCTTTTCTTACCTAGGCGGGGCCGTGGAGGAAGACGCCTCATCACTCCAAGGCTATTTAAACCACACCCGATAGATGAAACGTGCTTCGCGTTATTCTGCATCTGCAGCAGAACGCTCACCGAGTCTGTTCCGGCCTTTCTTCTTTCGATCCTGAACCTGCAAGAATTATACTTACCATTCCTGTATCCAGTCGACAAAATCACCTGCAAGGACAAGAAACAACAGGTTAGCAAGGCAACCTTTACACGCAGTGCTTACTCATCTGATCCATCGGCTGCGGCCAGTTCTTCACGCTGCACCTCCGCCTGTGAAGACAAAAGCATTGTTATTACTTACCGGCACTCCGCGAATTCCGGATTTCTTCACGCTGCACCACCGCCTGGGAAGACAAAAGCATTGTTATTACTCACCGGCACTCCGCGAATTCCGGATTTCTTCACGCTGCATCGCCGCCTGTGAAAACAAAAGAAGAGACATTAGACAGATATTTACTTACGCCCATCGCGCTCGTCACAATAGAACGCCTGCAAATACTCCGGCGTCTCTTCAGCACGGACTAAGCAGCAAGGGAAAAAGACAGTTTGAGCGCTTGCATTTACTTACTCATTTCCAGGCGCTTCACTCCATCTTCCATCTCCAGAGTCCTGCAAGACAAAAGGGAAAGCATTATACAGAGTCCTGTTCAATATTAACGTGCCACGCACCTAAAGACTATAAAGACTAAAAAGGTGCCCGGAAACTCACCGCTCGTGCAGTTAACGACGGTAACGATCCTCTGAGTTCAAGAGGCCTATGTTTCACCAGTGAAGGAACTGGCAACGGCACCCTGCACCAGACGCAGATGGAGAGTCCAGCATTCACCTATCTAAGGTGAGCACGTGACCTGGGGGGGCTCTACGGAGAAGCTAGTAAGAGAGGGAGAGGGAGAGGAACATTCAACAGCCCAGACCCTTAACCCCCATATTCTTTCACCTACAGAAACCTCACCCTTCGGGTTCGACACACAGTGAGAAGAGGTTCGACCCCAGAAGCCAATCGAGTCCTGCACATCACTTTTCGAGTCACAGACACCTTCCTGCCAAGACCAGCGCCTCCGTGGGAATCAGGTGAGCGCTACAGTAGCCTAACTTTCAATTTTTACAAGTGTATTTATTACTGATTGTTTTATTTACCTTTCAAACAAGAATCAATAAGAGTCTTTTGCTGTCATTCAAAAAAATCTTAACGTATTAGCCACTAGGCTCAATGAACCTAATTTGCAGTATTATGAAGTAGAATTTAAATAATGAGTATGGTCAACGTTATTTCACATGTTCTATTAAGTTAGATGATATTAGGTGTTTTACCATTAACATACATAAGGACAATTAGAAATAAAAAGGTCTAAGATGGCCGCCATTATTTTAACAAGTTGATTGGCTCGAAGTAGGGCAGTCACATAACAGTTTTAAGCAAACATCTCCGTTAAAATATAGAAATAGAGAAAGGTTTGCTTTGTACAGATTGTTACTCTTCCCCTTATGAAGTCCCTGCATAGGGGTGGAGCGTGTGGCGTTATGCTGAGAGTTTTGGACTACACATGCTATCTGTAAGTCCATACTGGCTACAACTTTTATAAGGAATTGATTTGAATATAAATAAAGACGTTTTGCACATTATTGTTGGATCGAATGCTCTGTGATGTTTAGCTGTGCCGGGAGAGTCGTTGGTTTATTATAATACAACACTCACAGGCTCAATGTTTATTGGTGTGTTTGAAGGTTTGCCCATAACCGTAACAGAGCACCCGCTGGAAGTAGGCGTTGTGCACCACTGGATGGGTACAAGAAAGTGTATATATATATATGTATATATATATAAATATAAGAAAAGAGTGGGCTGGCAAGCAGTCTGGAATGCAGCGGCACTCGGGCTGTAGTGTAGAACAAAAAATAAACAATTAAATAAAATAAATGTTAATCCTTATTACCCAAAGTGCTTGTTAACATACACACCACACTCAAATCTTTCACTCCAAATACTTTAAAAACCACTAACAAACCACAACCTACAATATACTTTCACAAAAACCAGATGCTATACAACACATATTTATCAATAATAACACAAATCAATTCTACTACTTCCACTGCTTCTATAGCGCAAGTGTATCCACACCTCCTAACACCCCCTTACCCAGGACGGAGGAAAACCACACCTCACTTCTATAATGCAAGGGTATCCACCCCTCCTCAGGCCCCCTTAGTCGGGACAGAGAGAAACCACACCTCCTCACTGCTATAACGCGAGGGTATCCACACCTCCTCACGCCCCCCCCTTACCTGGGATGGAGGGAAACCACACGTCCTTGCTGCTATTATTCAAGGGTATCCACCCCTCCTCATGCCCCCCTTTACCCGGGACAGAGAGAAACTACACCTCCTCACTGCTATAACATGAGGGTATCCCCATATCCTCACACACCCTTATCTGGGACAGAGGGAAAACCACACCTTCTTTACAATATACCCTATAATGTACACAGTGCTGCCCTTCCTCATATAGAGGAGTATTCACTTCCTTAATAGTTTAATATGAACCCACTATAACTATACCACGTGGCCTTCCCCCATTTACTGTTTTCTATTAGTTTCTTTTTAATACAAAAGTCTTCGTTCACCACAATAATAAAACCACAATTTTCATGCACGGGAGAACTCACATTCTATGTTTCTCCAAGATCCACGATGCCGAGCCTCCTCTCGCAACTGATCGTGCAGGATTGTGCAGGCTTTCTCAGAACTCAGCACCTACTCACCTCCCCTTTGTGCACACAGAAATCGACCTAGACAGGCTGATATCACTGGCCAAGGAGGGAGGCGAGGAGCCCTCAGCCTTCCGAGGATGCTGGTGTCCCTTCATGGTCATCAAATATATTAAAGGCATGGTCTAGTAAAATGTTTTATTGTCCCTACGGGTCGGCTATGTTTTTTTAAGCCTAAGTGGCTCGATTTTAGAAAACTTTCCTATGGACCTTACCCGAGTTTTCGTCCATTAAACGCACGCGAAAACAAGCACAAGGGAGCCGCCATTTTCTGATAATCCTATCTTTTCCCCGATCGCCCTGGCTGACCTGCTTTTGCGGCACTAAATCAATTCCCCCGCCCCTGAGCCTGACATTATCAAAACATTCATATTCCCCGCCTCTCTCCGTGACGTTACTGAGCTGCGTAGGCAAACGCGCCCAGTCGTCTTCTGCGCGACTCCACACAGAACCCGGAAACCAACACAGATCAACTCACAACACAGCGCGCCACAATTCGGAATATGAAACTGTACTTTAAAATGAAACAGCAACACTGTACATTTGGTAAAGTACATTTATTTCACATTAAATGTTTAGAGAATATTCAGCAATTGCCATATGAACTCCGAAAGCCATTTATTTTCTTTTATCTGTATCCGCAATAACTGTTCCGTTTCATCTTGAGTCACGCACTGTTCCTTTATGGTACACAGGGTGTTCATTTTCATAAAAAGAATCACTTTGGAAGCACGGTGAACCGCAAGGTTGTTCCATCAACTAGGCACTAGTCCAGCCGAAAGGTTGATATGTTGCTTCTAGCCACTAGTATAGCGTAAGGGCATGTGGGCCCTTGGCGATCGTCCCATAATATGGTGATCGTGCTCCAGTTGTTGACACAAAGCTGCAGGTTTCTGCTGAAGAATCCATCCGCCGGTGTCTCAAACAGATGGCAGTGGCAGAATGGGATCAAATACCTGTTATGAAAACAAAAAAATTATAATCAGTCTTGCTAGCCGAACTTCATTAATATTACTCATTTTATTTATTACGGCCGATCAGAAACTATTTGCTTGCAAGGATAGTTCAATGGAGTATGTTTGTCTCTAAAATCAATGTGAAAAGTAACGAGATAAATCGAGGCCAACACACAATGATAAACGACAGTTAGTCTACATGCGTGAGGAATGATATGATATATGATATGGCATTTGTAACGCGCCTATACTCAAGTGTTTCTAGGCGTGACGAGGCAGGTGGGGAACAAGGGCAGACAGACAACGATCCTACTAGGCCAGGTGTCTTTCTGATTGTGCATGGGGAAGGGCTGTACATGGTTAGTTGAATACAAATTAAATAATAGGGCCAGCTGGTGGCAAGTGCAAGGTAAATGCTGGGAGAAGGGGCTGAAGGATACAGAGACAGTCCTGTAGTGCAGGTAGGCAGTGCAGGGAAAAGTGGCTGGGCCAAGGACCAAGATCGGTGAGACCAGTGGACCTGCATGCCCATGTGCCCACTACGAACACGTTTTACTTGCTTTTCCTAGCTCTTCATTCATTCATTTATTCATGCATCCATTCATTAAATCTTCATTCCGGTATAAAAGCATGTAAAGATTAACTTACATTATATTTGAAATTTCCATTGTGTCTCTTCGTAATGCAGTATGTAAAACGGACCGTGCTCTTGACAACGATTTTTTGTATACTGAACTAAAATGAAACTCGGTCTAGTTTCTGAATTTTCTGCCTTATCGTCTCTTACGTTATTGCGCACTCCCTTCAAATGTAGTTTTTTCGGCATGGTCCCTGTCTCAAGGTCTTTAAACAATAGACCCTTATACTTCCAGTGCGACTTGTGGGCCTCATCTGGGCGCTGTCCTTCGCATTCTTTATTTGCAACATCACGTAGTATAGGCATCTATGAGAACTTGAAGTTTAGAATCCGTCTATGTAGTGCGCCTCAATGTGCAAATGCGAACTGGCTTCTCTCCCAAATGCCACGGCCCGCTTGGCTGGCGCGTTCTAAGTGCCCCAATTTTGTCCCCGTTGTCTGCGAGCTTTGCAGCCCAAATTGAAACATTTAATTTTTTGCGGAAGGTCAGGGAAAGTATAAAGTACCACAGAAGTTGAGTTAAAAGTGAGATTTATTGTTTGTTTGTTTTATTATTTGCAATACGCAGGCCTCCCCTCCGTTAACAGTGCGCAGCATTTACATTTACATGAGATGAGACATGAGAAAAATATATACATACACATATGTGAGGTGAATAGAGAGAATTCAATGATGACACCCAGCTTGTTCGCCACCCATGATGGTGAAGGTAGGGGTTAGGTTTACAGGTACACTGTACAATAACATTTATTTACAAAAAGACAATCGTATTGCAATTATTTAAACCGGGATTTTTACTTCACAATCAGCTGTGCTTCGGGTGGGCATGGCACAGTCGCAATGTTCGGTGGCAATGGATCACTGCTCTGCACAGAAACGTCCAAAATTCCATATCTGTGCTTCTCTAACACAGCAACAATAAGGCCTTTCACAAAGTCGAACTGCATTTCATCATAGACTGGTTTGATCACCCATTGCTTACTTTGTTTTTAAAACACCTTAGCGTAGCGAGGCATCCATACTTTACCCCTAGTCCTAGATTGTTCACGTCCGACATTGCTGTTATGGGCCAAGACCGCTAGTAGAGTGCGATGTTTCATGCCCCGAAAGCTAAAATGCAAGCGCTTTGGCCTGTACTTTAGGCACATATTGTGGAACACCTCCAAATCTCCTGTGTGACAGAATTCTGTCAGTCCTCTCAAATCTCTTGATAGAGTTTTGTCGAAAACAATCTTCTCAATGGCTTTGTGTGTCGGTGAAGATGGAATCAACCACTTCTTCTTCAGTGCCTCATCTGGGGACAAAGGGCCATGTTCACATTGGTGCAAATGTTCATTTGCTGTCCAGCGGTGAACGTTGGTACAGTGGTGCATCAGTGACCGCCATTTTTCAAGTAGTATTTCCCCTGACCCCTCACAAGTTTTTCAGCTCCACCAAAGATGGTTGGTGATAGAATGTGACCACTGCAAAATACTTTCAAAACCTTTTTTTTTCCTGCAGCCGAGATTTTCTTATTGATTGATATAGCAAGATGCCATACGTCAAATTGATGTTTAATATTTGGGAACTGCTCTCTCATTGTCTTGGCAATTGAAACGTGTCTATCCGTGGCTATGAGGTCGATGTGCATTCCACTTGATTGTAGATATTCCACTGATTTTATAAATCCTAGTTTCTCCATGGCCACTGACGATGTACATTGTGTTACTTGCACGACCACCGAACTCACAATTTTCTTACTATCCATGTCCTGAAAGTGGTAGGTGCAGTACTTGGCAGAAAATCCAGGGCTGTCGCACTGTCCATCGCCGGCTAGCCTGAATCATTTGCCTTCGAATGTACTTGCTAGAGACAATTGATCAATTTTCCAAGCATCACTAATGGCCGGAAATAATCACGTTGGTATATGTAGTACAGCGCTTTAGAAATTAAATGGAGTCCCACAAACTGAAAGAAAGCCTCTAACTTTCTAAAACTGGAGCCACTAAAAAGTGATGCAGCTGCACACAGTAGATTGCCTGCTGGCAGTTTCCCCAGCATCGGTTGTGCAGACCATGAGAACCTATGATTTAATCTACAGGCGGCATTTATTTTGACGTTACTGCCTTTTATTTGACGAGTCACATTAATCAATGGCTTCCCACATACTTTCCCTCTAATGGAATGCACACATTTCAGCATACTTATAATTTCCCTCAAACAACTGTCGAATACAATGTATTTTCTCTCTTTCATTAGACTGTCATCCTGCGTCAACGTTGTTTCGGCCTGTGACGTTGTGGAGATTTCAACACATTGGAAAGTAATATCACTGTTCTGATGCGTCTATGGATGCTGCGGCTGGTTCATTCTCTGTCATTTCGACATCTATTACTTCAACATTGATGGGAGAACACAACAATGTTGACAGGTTTTTTGGTGGCAAATTTTTGGCAGGTGTAGATTGTGTAAATTGATCTGCAACTACTTCAGAGCTATCTTCAATACATTCAATAACATCTTCTTGTGGTGGTGCGGTCGCACTGTAGCTATGGGCCAATGCCCATAGCTATGGGCCAATGCAACTTTGCTGTAGTCTCTAAACACAGTTAATTCATGTTCTGGCCATTGGACATGAGCATCTCGAGCCTGAACATGCCTCGCCTCAATTAATAGTTCCTCCATAGTGTACACGGTCTGGCAAGCCACATCTCTCATTCGCTTCACTGTCTGTGTGTGTATAGTTCTGACACCCACGGGTAACTGTAGGAGAGATTGGAAAAGGGATGTTCAGTTTAAACACAAGATGGAGTGTAGTAGAATTGACTGGAAAAAAACATAAAATAGTCCCTAGCACAAACATTTTTTCAAAGTTATGAACTGTTTGTAACTAACCTTTTTTTGTTTTTTTTTCTTTGCAACTTTTTTGACTCGACCTTCAACATCTGCACGCTGTAGCTCTGATTCGTTTCCGCATGTCCTCCCTTCCTCTTGCGCTGCAACGACTATATTTTCTGTATCCGCATAGACAGCACGGAATGAGGCTCCATCGTCTCCCTGAAACATAGTACTTTCATTACTATGTATCAAAATATTGTTAGCATAAAACACACGTGAGGACGAACACACAGGTACATCTCAATAACCAAACACGATTTAAACATTGTGTGCAACAATCAAACGACAAGTATTCGACCAGTGATGATCTATTTCGATGGAACTATCAGTATCCATACCTCTGGCTCTGCATGGACTGCCATGAATGGTTGTATTGGAGAGGGGGCATCCGCATCTCCCTGAAACACAGTACTTGCATTAGTATGCTTTTCAATATTGGAAACACAACACACACTTGGGGTCGACGGCACAGGTACATATAAAGAGATAACCACAAATGATGCATTGTCCAAAAGAATCAAGGAAAATCTAAATATGATCACATTTCATCGACTTATTTCTCCGATTTATTTACATCTGCATCATCTAAATTGGATGTTGTGATTGTAGTGGAAGCTTCGTCGTCTCCCTGAAACACAGCACTTGCGTTAATAGGGAAGAAAGTATAGCAAATGGAATCACGTTATATGATCACGCATGATGGAGCTGTCATTATCCATACCTCGTGCTGCTGAAGAATATCTATGGATGTTGCAAATGTAGTGCGAACTTCGGAAAGCTGTTGCGCCGATTCGTATACGCTTGGTCCCGCTTCCATTTCCCCTGGAATTACTTGAATGTCAGGCTCTGCATCAAGTGCAGGGGTTGACGCTCCATCAATTGCCTGAAACATAGTACTTGCATTAGTGAGGATTACAATAGTGAAAACATAACACACACCTGGGGTCAACAGCACAGGTACATATCAACGGCTAACCACGAATGAAACATTGTGTAGAACAATCAAACGACAAGAATTCCAGCTCTGATGATGACGCTCGATGGAGCTGTCAGTATCCATACCTCCAGCTGTTGAACATCTAGAAATGTTGTAGATGTGGCGGACGCTTCAGCATCTCCCTGAAAGACAGTACTTGCATTAGTATGGATAACACTAATTATAACTGAAAACAAACACCAGTGGACGATAACTAAGGTGTATATCAATTGGAAAGCACTAACCAAACATTCGGTAAAATGATTACACGATAAAATAAAAATATTACTTGACATGCATAAAACAGGTCTGTAGCGGATTAGCCTAGTAAGATTACCTGATACGCGCTAGAAGTGGTTGATAACTGCGACTACGTCAAGGATGTAGAATGTTCTTGCTTCAAATTCAAGGGATAGTCAAGAAGTTGTAAAGGTAAATTAATGATTGATAATGAAATGCCAATATTAAAAATAGCCATGTAAGGCGACAGAATACTTGTAAAATGCTCAATACAGCACAGTTCCCTGTTCCCATATATATACATTGCGTTTGTCGGTTATGAAATCGAAAAAGAATATATTGGTAAATGTCATTATTCAAAAAACTATACACTCATATCAATATCGAAATTATTACAAGGGATAGAACACCTACAATATCAATTAATCCGTTCGGATACCTACACACTACCGCAAGGCCTAAAGCTAAATCCGGACACTTGACTCATCGGTGGCGGAATGTGGACGAATAGAGTGGGAATAGCGTTTTCAAGCAATTTCCGTGTCGTTCGCCGTTTATTCTTCTTTGTTACCCAAGATGTTGTGTACATGTCCAAGGAAAAGTGCCGGCTGCAGATGCGGTATCGATCACCCCTCTTGTCCTGTAAGACTTGTTGGACTCTACTTTCCAGCTCATCCAGTGGATATCCGCAATGCCTGACCCATTCTCTTATTCGATCAACAGTTTTCGGGAATACATGCATTGTAGTGCCTTCAGATTTAGCATGGGTCTTCGAAGGGCAACCGCTAATCGAACAGGCAGGCATTGTTGATAAATCTGAAAAGTAAATATCGACATTATTATACAATCTTCAAGAATAAAGATTTGATACAAAAGTAAATGAATCATACAGTGATCAATGCAAGGTTTGTTTTGGTCGCAGGAACTATACCAGTTCATTATGTGCGGCTTAGTATTTGCATAAGTTGCAGAAATGTATAAATGATGTGACTAAAAACTGAACATGTGACTCATCCCTTGGATGTTCTGTATTGCACGAGAAGGAAACATGCTTACATTATAGACTGGACTCCCGAAGGGTGCAATTCGATGACAATAGACACAGATGAAAATAAATAGATCTATTGATAGCATAGCAATGAAACTCAAGTCAATAGCAATGAGACCAATGAACTTAGCACTATTGTGTACTCAACTCGCAAATAGATAGAAATTTAAAAATCTGCGAAATATGACTAGGATACATGGCCTTACCTTGACCAACAAACAGTTGGATTCAGCAAGCAGAGCAGTATGTTGCAGGAGAATAGGTGGGTGGCCACAGGTAGCACACTGATGGGTTTGCTGTAAGCGGTCACAGAAGTTCATGGATAGCACGACGACGAGCAGATTAGCGTAGATCTCAGTGGTTGCCAGGTAACACGTTCAGGAGTTGACTTGCAAAGCACAAAGATGTTCTCATGAGACATATCAAGTGGTTTATAAAGTATTAGAAACAGGGGTGTGTTTGTGAATGAATGACGTATGTATGTCGTGGTCTTAGGGGGGCGGCCTGCTTCAAGGGGAGGCCTGGCTGGAGACACGGGGTCTGAGGAGGCCATGTGACCGATGGCCCCTTGACGTGGGACACCTTTTGAAGTGTACATGTAGTTTGGCACCTTGGCCTTTCGCGCCCCCGACAGCCCCCCATGCCAGCGCGCATCCACCGGCGCGAACCGCCTTTGATACAGGGGGGTGGGATGGATGGGCCTGGGGCGTGCAGATAAGGCACAGGAAGACTGTTGAATGGAGACACACTTATGTGGATTGCACGGGGGCGGCCTGCTTCAAGGGGAGGCTTGGCTGGAGACACAGGGTCTGAGGAGGCCATGTGACCGATGGCCCCTTGGCGTGGGACACCTTTTGAAGTGCACATGTAGTTTGGCACCTTGGCCTTTCGCGCCCCTGACAGCCCCCCATGCCAACGCACATCCACCGGCGCGAACCGCCTTTGATAGAGGGGGGTGGGATGGATGGGCCTGGGGCGTGCAGATAAGGCACAGGAAGACTGCTGAATGGAGACACACTTATGTGGATTGCAGGGGGGCGGCCTGCTTCAAGGGGAGGCCTGGCTGGAGACACGGGGTCTGAGGGGGCCATGTGACCGATGGCCCCTTGGCGTGGGATACTTTTTGAAGTGTACATGTTGTTTGGCACCTTGGCCTTTCACGCCCCTGACAGCCCCCCATGCCAGCGCGCATCCACTGGCGCGAACCGCCTTTATATCAGTATATCATTGCTTATCAATAACAAATGCCACATACCGGAGATTCTTGTGAGCACAGACCCACACTTCAACCGGTGTATTATAGTGGTCAAGACCCTAAGGCCTGTATGATACAATGGTAATTGTTAGTATAGACATATGTGTGACTTTTATAGAGACATAACCCACTGAAAGACTTTGAACAAGTGTTATTTAGTGCATGCATTATCGAGAATATGTTATGTTAGCTTAGATAGATAGTGACCACCCTGCTTCACAGCGACCAGACCTTCACCCATTCGGAGCACAGATGTCTGACGTCCATCCTTGAATGGAGACACACTTGATTCATTTAAAAAATCGAAACAACCATTGTTAAAATATATGTGGTGTTTTATTTTGTATCTTATTTTCATGACACAAAAATACAAGACTTTAAAGATTATACAGGTCAGGTTGCAGCACAGCGAGAGAAAATCCCCTGTACTGACTGCTGTCACTCGGGAACGTTTCTCTAATGGCACGAACGGCACAGGCAGGTATCACTCTTCGAACGCGGTGTCCAAGCCTCCCGTGGAGCCACCATGTAAAGGAACGATAGGCCACCAGCCTGTACCACCTGTGAAAAGGAATGAAACAAACTGTTTTTAAATGACCAAGATAAGTTTAATAAACGTTTGTTGTCAATGACAATTCTTGTAACTAATGGCATTCTGCACGGACAAATGCTATCTAGACAATGCACACTATTGAACGACTTACATGCGTTACAATGATATGTAGATGTAATTTTGGATATAGTAGAAGAACATGAAATAGGAGTGGCATGACAAGCAGAGTATACTTACTCGTTACTCGGATTACGAGGACGAACAGTTGCGTGAAGTTCGTGCATAAGCACCATCATTATTCTCAACACGGCCTGTGTGAGGCAGCTGCCCTGAAGTCTGGCAGCTCGGTGATGCATTGCGGCCGTGGCTCGCCTTGCGAAATGTAGGCCAGGCATCCCGTCTTTTCTCGGCAGCAGCAGTTCTCGTCCTCAGTTGGCATTAGCTCGCACCGATTGCATGTGCACCAGGTGGAGACGCCGTCCATTCGACTAGGCCCGAGCTCTTCATCTGTTGATTCGTCCTGCCAACTGCCGTCCGAATCCCCATCGTTTTCGCGTGCTTCCCTTTCCAGTAGTTCCTCCTCGGTATACTCGGGCTCGTACATGTAGGGCATTATTGTAGCCATTGTGTGTTAAACAAACTAAAATAATGTATAGCGGTGGTACTGGTATCTGTTCACACGGGCTACAAGCGGCGAAGGTAGCTGACCAGAGCACTGAAACAAGTCACAGAATACTCAAAGTAACACAGAGAGAAGAATGGAATCGAAAATCTGCTGCTCTGTGTTGTGAAATGGTCTGTTTATACTTATTGAGGAAAGAGGCGTCCTGCCATTTCCATGGCGACACGTCGTTAGCTGAAGCGCAGCGAATGTTGACTCAAGACGTGCTTTGGCGTTGAGAAATGGGCGGTACGAGTCTGCTGATGACAGGCTCAGGGGTGGGGGAATTGATTTAGTGCCGCAAAAGCAGGTCAGCCAGGGCGATCGGGGAAAAGATTGGATTATCAGAAAATGGCGGCTCCCTGGTGCTTGTTTTCACGTGCGTTTAATGGACGAAAACTCGGGTAAGGTCCATAGGAAAGTTTTCTAAAATCGAGCCACTTAGGCTTAAAAAAACATGGCCGACCCGTAGGGACAATAAAACCTTTTACTAGACCATGCCTTTAATGTGTATAAATCCAGTCCATTAACAAAAATAAGGAAGTGCGCCAGATACAAGAAAAAAATGTTTTATTCACTTCATTACCAAACAAAGTGTAAGCCGGGAGTCAAGCAAAATACCTGGCGGAGGAACATAAATTGCGAAATCGCAACATTTGCATACTTCCCAAAAAAATACATGTGAGATTTTTTAACATAGGAATTGGCTACACTGATCAAAGCCCCTATTGATCCCTATACATTTGAGTCTACCATTGGCTAGTCCATTATCTACAACCCCACCCAGGTCCAACCCCAGTCATCATTACAATAACATCACTACCACATGATCTGGTTGGATGGCACACTTCATACTGATAGTGATTATAATACTTTTCATCCATTGGATGGCATCTCTTAAGGAGGCCTTGATTGTGCAACCATCCTAGATAGTCCAATTATTATTTTATTTACTGTGTCTGTGAAAAGAGAGATAAAACCCTTGTTTCCACAAACAAAAAGATACTCCCATCTCATTTCTCATACCAGGGGCCCATTTGTCCCAGATAGTTTCCCTAACCTTGAATATTCTAGTTGCAGCTGTTATCTCAATAACGCAGGTGCATAATCATTTCATTGGGTTACTGAATGAATAACATTCTTCATGGGGTCTGTGTGACAGGGATATTTTTGTTCTATTTTACTGTATTTAGTACAAGGTGTAGTTGCACTAATTGGCCAGAGGGGGCACTTTGTATACAACTTAGTTTAGTGTCTTTGGCAATATTACGTCTTGGGGCACCATGTGCCTGGCGATCACGGCTTCTATGTGTTAATTTAACTATCATTTAGACCAGAAATAATTGCTACATATCTGCGCGTGTCATGGGAACAATATCTCTCCAACACTCCGCCAAGCACTATCTTGTACTCCCTTTCCCTGTAACATTGGCTGTCTCAGACTTTCAGGCGAGAACAGGCTTTTCATAAAGTTGAACAGTTCTAAGCACTGTGGTGCGGAAACTCTAAAATGACACGTTGGGAAATCTCACATGAGGCCTTTGCTGCAAAATGGCGGAACCTCTGCTCAATGCTACATTTATTGCTCATCAGGAATACTGTTTCTTCCTGTATGTATCTCTTAGTAATCTATTAAGTTTATGATGCAACCTTGCTCCCTCGATGAGGTACAACTAGCTATAGTGTTGCAATCTACTTTTATTCTAATTATGTTCATATTCTAACAGCAACATCATTAGACACCTGTCCCAACTCTACTTGTGTTAGTGTGCTGTTTGTATTCAGGCTTATTGAAAACAGTCCAGGATAAAAAGTTCTAAAATCATTCATTTAAGTGAGCTCCCTTATCTTAGTTATCTTATCTTAGTTAGTTATATATTCACGTTTTGGGGGACGGTGCAAGACGTGATGTTTGCCCCATTTGCACTATCATACTAAAATGGTGGTGCAGAATAGATCAGGGGGCAATATTCTGCATATCGGTAAACATCCATGTATTAAGAAATATGTGGTGATGTGTTGGTCCGACTGATGCCTCTTCCTGGCATAGTATCATGGGGAAGCTGTTGGTGTGTTGGCCGGTGTATTTCGTGAATGTAAAAGAGAGGACTAGGTACTTGATGTATTTGAAGGGGAGAGTAGTGTGGAGCAGACGATGAGTGCAAAATTCAAAGGGCCTCTGCAGTTTTCTAGTGTAGATGAATGTAAATGTTGGTCAGGGTTGGAGGCTGAAAGTTATATGTTGGTGCTGTGGCAAACGTCTCATCAGAACTGAAACTTGTGCCAAAGGACATTCATCTGTACCATTTAATGTGGACTATAGAGCTACTTGCAGAAGAGGGTACATGAGTTGGAGAAAAACCTGAGCATGAGGTGGCTTGCTTTGAAGTCTGCTGGTCCTAAATAAATAATTATTCAATAAAGAAATAACTACAATGTATGGGGAGTTATTACGAAGAAACAACTTTATACTTCTGTCTCCTGCTCTGCTACCCCTCACACCCATGTCTCTTGCTCATTTTCCCCTCTTTACCCCTCTTCACACAAGCCTCTTCAGGAAGCTCCAATTTGCACTGCATCTACCTCCCTTGTGCCCTTTTGGAGGCGTGTGTGTGTGAGTGTGTCTCTTATCTGAAACTAGTAGCTAGAAGGTGCAGTAAAGATCAGGGAATTCTGAGTATGGAACAGACTAGGAACTCCTCTAATGTGCTGGGAGGCAAGAACTTTAAGTATGTACCACAAAGTAGACACTGATTAATCAAAAGCCCATACAATGTAATATAAAAAAAGTAGCTTGATTAGGGATAGGTACAATACTTGGCCAAAGTAATTAAGGGAGTATAAAAGCAGGTGACTAAAGATTTCGGGACAATGGAATCAAGCCCCTCCCCAGGTTGCCCTTCCAGGTGCTGATTCAAAATAGTTGTTCATGTACAAAAGGAATTTGCACCCGGGGAAGTGCGCACAGCCAATCAGGTGGCTGGAACAGCAGGCGAGAATACAAATTCCCCACCTGCTGATCCAGCCACCCAAGGCCCTTTCCCAGGTGGTGCCATTTTTTAAATATTTCTGTTAATGTGGGGAGGCAAAAGGAAGAATCACCCTGTTGCCTCACCACCCTACCCCAAACATTCCCATATCCACTTTCCCACCCCATCCTTCCCCACTTACCTGTGGGACCAGAGCAGTGTGCTTCAGTCCCGGCGCTCCTCGTGTCTCCCGGCCACTGTTATAGACATAGTAAAAGGACTTTGGGCCTCATTACGAGTCTGGGCCCGAATCGGTGGAATTACTGTTACCGCCGTGTTGAGCTGCGGAAATGGCACCGTATTCCAACATGGCGGGTGCGCACACACAACAATAGTGCTAACAGTAATTCCGCTCAGTAATTGACAGAATTACCATTACCGTCGTGTTGACCTGTGGAATTTCCATCATCACGTTAAAAGGAAGCACTGCAGAGGCCATTTTGGAAAAAACAATCCGTCCTAAATCAGGCTGTTGGAACGCCATACAAACCCCCAGACAAGCGGAATCTTGTTAGGAGGAAAGCGGAAATCCAGGGTGCCTGATATGAGGATGAGGAAGCCCAAATCCACTGAATAGGAGCTCACCGTTCTGGCAGATCAGGGGGTGGCCCACTCTGAGGAAATGTTGGGGCCCAACACCGTCAACCAAACCAGCAGAGCAAGAATGTGATAATAATAATGATTATAATAATAATAATAATAATTTCTGGTCAGAGATCAGGAACAAGGTGGGGGCTGTAGGACATGTCCAACGCACCGCAGAGGACATGAAGAAAAGGTAGAATGACCTGAAGGCCAGGGTACGGACCCTGATTTCCCTTCACGGCAGGGAGACGGCTGCTACTGGTGGGGGTAGTGTAGTACTCCAGCTCACCCTCTGGGAGGATATGGTCAGTGGAATCCTCCACATTGTCGGTATTGAGGGTGTGGGTTTGGCAGAGATTGAGCCAGCAGCCAGTGGGAATCTGGTGAGTACCTGAGTGAATGATGGTCCCATTGAACAACCATGAAGGCATATACATATACACAGACTGCCATGCTTGCATGCAACATCAACCCCAACAATGCATGAACTATCAACGTGAAGCTGCAGTCCACAACGACATGAGTCAGTGAAGCCATGCTATCCCTTACATGACAACCAGGCAGGATGGGAGAGGATGATATAGCAAAGTATCACCATTGCACTGCAAGGTACAAGGAACAATGCACATCCACGGCACACATCACAACCACCCCTTGCCCACACACTGGTCACCCATGCACAGTCAACAGCAATCATTGAATGAATCACAGAGCCAATGTCCATCAATGAACATCAGTGGACGTGTGCGTCCGACCTACGACTCCAGCAACTGCAATGTACCACAACGGCACATATTGACAAAATGATTTCCAACATTATGTCAACATGACTCTCACACAACCTAATGTACACCAATCGGCTGATGGCACTACATGCAAACCGAGCATCAACCATCCAGATGTACATGTACACAGGTGACCCTGTAGGACATTCAGGCCCAGGACTGGACATCCAAGCAAGCAAGGCTCCCCACACTGACCATTATTCACCCAGAATAAGTGCATGCGACTTCCACACTGCCAGTCTCATGTCCCCCTCGAGACCCAACACACTGTGACGCCATAGTACAAGTGACAGTGAATGTTGACTCGCCATGCTGATCATCACCAATGTACTTAAGCACATTTAAATGTCTTCCAACAAGCACCCAGGAATCATCTGATGTGGCCAGACCCTCCATGATACCAGCACCAACAGGTGTCACTCAGCCCAGAGGCCAAGACCGGTCTCGGAGCGGGAGTGGACCACCAAAAGAAAGGCCTCATGGAAGCGTGCTTTCTAATGCTACGTCCACTAGTGCGAAGGACAATGCCACAAGACCTTCACAGGACACAATTGTGGAAGCAGCTCCACCAGCAACAGGGGCAATCGCCACCACTGCTGGGGTAACTTTGGACACACACAAGAGCCAGATTGGGGACGACAGCCTGCAATGTCAGCAGCCCACAGCAACCACTGCAGACATGCTGTGATTGGCCGTGTGAAAGGCAGAGGAGAGGTCAAGCAGGATGAGGACAGAGTGAGAGCTGGAGTAAAGGTTGGAGAGCAGATCTTCTCCACAGACCAGTAGAGTAGTTTCTGTGCCTCTGGCCAATCTAAAGTCATGGAGATAACCAGCAGATTCAGTGTGGAGGTTTAGCTGAGAGATGGCCAATTTCAAAAGAATTTTGCCCAGGAAAGGAGTGAGAGATTGTGCGATAGTTGGCTGAGCAGGAAGGATTAGTAGAAGGCTTTTTCAGGAGGGAGTGCACAAGGGAGTGCTTGAGAAGAGAGGTGAAAGATCCAGTGGCAAAGGAATGATTGCAGAAATTGGCCAAGGCTGGAGCGAGGACAACAATGTTGTCCTTAATGATTCTGAAGGAGCTGGGGAGAACCTGTTTTAATGAAACGTTCATAGACTGGACTTGTCTAAAGAACTCATCAGGTGTTACAGGAGAGAGAGAGAGAGGAGAAAAGGCAAGAAAGGGAGAGGGAAGGGTGGGCAAAAGGGGCCTGAGAGAGGTAGAGGGAGAGGGATGAGGAGAGGAGGATAGAGTGGACAGGATGTCCTGAGTTTTCATGGCAAAATGAGAGGCCAGAGCTGTACAGAGGAAGGAACAGGAGATGTAGAGACAGCAGTCAGATTGGCCAGCTGATTGCAGATTTTAAAACGTGTGGCCATACTGTTAGAGGCAGCAGAGACGTGGGCTTGAATGTGGAACCTCTTCGTGGAGAAAACGGAGAGTCTGTATTGCCTTTGGAGCAGGCGTCAGGCTAGTTTGTCAGAAGGTGAGCTTGAAGCCCTCCATATATGCTCAGCCACTCTGCACTTGCGTTTCCGAGCGGCCAGATCGGAATCATACCAAGAATTGCACTTGGAGGCAGGTATCAGATGGATCCTCATGACAGGGGCAAGGATATCGAGAGCATTGGAGATAGAGAGATGGAGGTTGGAGGGGGCTGTGTCAGAGTGGGAGTCAGCCACAGGGGTAGGAGGATGAGAGAAAGTAGAGCAAAAAGCAGCAACTGACACCTGCTTTACAGGACAAATGACTGCGAAGGAAGGTGGAAGTGCTGGGGTAGGTTTTGCAAGGAGGGCAGATAGTTTCAGTGAGAGGAAAGCAGAAAGTGGTCCATCCAGGAGAGTTGAGTAGTGAGAGGGTTAGAGAGGTGGATGTCTGAGGAGATGAAAATATCCAAAGTGTGTCCGGCTGAGTGTGTCGGACAAGAGGGAAGAATCGAGAGGGAGAGAAAGTCGCAAAGGTTGCGGAAAAGCCCAGAGTGATTAGAGAGGTCCAAGTGGATGTTGAAATCCCCAAGGAGGAGAAGCTTAGAGGTAGAGGGTGGCCTGGCCAGGAGCCCTTTAGATGGTGGCCAGAGTCAGAGAGAGGCCTGGCGAGATGGAGAGCTTGCACACCAGGCATTCAAAGGAGGAGTAAGCCTTGGTGAGAATGAAAGAGGCAGGGACCCACTTAGGAAAGATCAGGGCCACTCCGCCTCTGGGCGGATTGGTCCTATGTTTGGAGAGGATCGTGTAGCCCTCAGGGAGGAGAGTTTCAAAACTTGTGACAGAGCTGGCCACAAACCATGTCTCAGTGAGAGTGAGAACATCCAGATCAAGGTCTTCAAGGAGGTGGCAGAAGTTTGGGGAGTGCTTGACAGCAGAGCGCGCATTCAGAGTAGCTACGTGGGTCAGGTTGCCACTTTTGAAAGACTTCCGGGGTGGGGTACATGTGAGAGGTACACCCAGTGGAAGAGGCAGAGGGGCCCACGAGAGGGCAGAGGTAGAGGGAAGGAGCAGATGGCCCAGAGAGGAGGCAGAGGAGGTGGGCACCAGAGAGAAGGCAGCCAAGGAGGAGGTGAGTGGCAGAGGAGCCGGATCGGTAGAAGAGCTGTGGCAGAGAAGCAAGAGAGGTGGTAGGGGTATTACTAGGTGGCAAAAGGCCCAAAGAGGAGGCAGGGGAGGATCCACAGAGGAGGCAGCAGAGGTGGAAGTGAAGAGAGGGTCCCTGGAATGCCCCTCTTGACCCCTATAAACATGGAAGCTCGAAGAGTCAGAGATGCAAGATTCCAGTCCCTGTTTGGACAGCCCCCAGAAGGGCCAGTGAAAAATACATACGCAAACAGATATTCTCTCAGGCAGCCATTTAAATCTTATCCAGCGAACGTCATCATGGATACAGGTGCACCAATACTGATTTTGGATCCAGACGCCTCAAAGGACATGATCGACTAATGACTAATATCCTGGGGTGCTGACGTCATTAGAGACACCACGACATAGTAACGTTAGCCATGAAGCAAACTCTCATCCACGCACGAAGTTACATGAACAGACACGTGCACACACGAAAAACATGCTTTCACAGTTCTTTAGATAGAGGACAGATAGATATACATACTGTTGAAAGCTTTTATAGTTTTCTCTCATTAGCCAAATGCAGAAACGCAGAAACACAAGGCAACAAGCAATGCAGAGCAAGCTTGCAGACACTTATTGCAACTAACCATATGGAACTATAGGATCACATAAGGGACCTGGGAGGAGCAACAATACTACTAACCTATAAGAAGAATGTCACAATATAGACGTATAGCAATTATAGCATAACTATAGTAGGCCTCAGAATGGAAGATGAAGCAAAGAAGATTTATGCTGCATGAAGCACCAAGCCAGGGCTTGCAGCCAAGGTCAGAGACGAGCAGCACATTGCTTAGCTCAGTGACAAGGAGCCACCTGCAAAACAACTGAATAAATCCTCCCTCATTGAAGACTAGAAGGCTCAATTTTGTGGTCTTCACCCATGTAGTGCAGCCAAGACGAACAATAGCCATTTACCCGTGGTGAGAAAAGGAGCAGTTCCCAGTGAAGCAGACACAAAATGATACATATATTGTTTTAAAATGTTGCAACCCTGCAGGCACTCTCAGAGGCAAAGTGGCAAAACTGATGGCTATAAAGTGAACACAAAGGGCCTCATTACACGGTAGGCGGTAACCATGGCGCTATTAGCGCCATGGTGGCCGCCGGTACCGTACCGAGTCCGCCTTGGTGGATGGCGGAATTACCGCCCTACTCCAAGGTGAGCGGGGGCGGTAATTCCCCAATCCCCATTTACCCTTCCCCATTCCCATTTTCGCCCCATAGGGCATAATGGGAATGGGGAAGGTGCTAATTACGGTACCGCAAATTGCGGTACCGTAATTAGCTCTGAGGTCCCTTTGCGGGTCCCGTCCTTAACGCCTGGAAAAAACAGGCGTTAAGGGAGGACCCGCAAAGGGACCTCGTAGTAAGGCGGTAAGGGTTTACCGGTACCGGTGCCCTTACCGGTACCGGTAAACCCTTACCGCCTACCGTGTAATGAGGCCCATAGTCTTTTTCATCACCTTGAGAAGGGACACTGAGCACTGAGAACAGAGTTGGGTCCCAGGCCTGGGGAGATTGACTCCAGCCAATCAGGGAACACAAATCCAGGGGTGAATGGCAGAGGGAAAGGGTCAATGGTAATCCTGTGACCCTGCAACAATGTAATAGATAGTTTTTGGGGAAGGGTCAGGCAAGCCACCTGACATGCGAGGGCCAGTTCAATAAATTCTGTATGTGCCAGCTATAGGTGATACCACCCAAATCACCCAATCAGGCGGACTCTTAGGTTTTTGGGGAAGTGCCCTGATTTGTGATGTCAAAATGTCACAAAAGCTCCTGACACAGGCTCAGGAGCTGTGATTGCTGGAGAATGTTTTCCTGTGCGATCCCTGTCTTTTATGGAAAATAAAGGACAGTTCTAACTTGGTTTGTATACCGGGAAAATTTGTTGGGTCCTGGGTGCTCTGAACCGTGATTGCATAGTGTGAACCCCGGTCCTCTCTGGCATACCTAGCCAACAGAAGGGGGTGCCAGAGGAGCCAGAGAGGTAGAGGAGGAAGGTGGTTGAGGAGCCAGAGAGTTTGAAGATAGCGCAAAAGGAGAAGGGAGGAAGTTGATAAGAATGGGAGGCGCCATTACAGGAGGAAGAGGTTGGGCTGAGTGCCCTGGATGGTCCCATTTAGATAGACATTAATTATGGTTTTGGATGACAGGAAGGAGGCCCAGAGGGTCTCCCATCTTGTGCCACCATTAATGGGAGATGAAAAGAAAGGAGAGAGAACAGCGACCATATGTAGGGTCCATAGGTCGGGAGAGGGAATGACAACGAGGATGTCGGTGAGAGTCTCTCTGGAGGAGGCACTGACGTGGGTATCAGCGATGGGAAGGCCTGGATTGGAGACCAGGATGCCCTTCTTGAACTTTTTCCATCCAAACCTTGTGAGGGGGATAGGACAGATGATAGAAAAGCAGTTAGATAAGATGGGTGAGACCAAGAGCACCATAGAGCGGTGTAGATAGAAAGGAGAGGGAGAAGAGAGAGGAGAGGCAGCACAGCACAGAGCTACGCAGACAGGATGCACCGGGAGGGGACATTATGGGGAGGGGGGGACGACACAGAGGGAGGCACAGTAAGGAGTGCATCAGAGAAATACAATCACACACACATAGACTCAACAGTGGGAACGAATGTGCAGGGGAAGGGGAGGGGGCGAGGAGGCAGACAATTTGGGGCAACAGAGAAGCACATGTACACGCACGTAGACTCAACAGTGGTACCGAACACATAGGGGAAAGGGGAAAGGAGACATACAACTGGGAGCAGCAGGACTAAAGGGGGGCAAGTGAAGCAACAAGCAATAGTAGCATAAGTGGACACACAGAAGAGCAGGCACATAGAAGTGGGAGAAAGGTATAGTGAGCACGAACAATAACCAACAGTAAACACAAAGAAGTGGACCCTAGGGGGGGCATGGACATAGACAATTCCCACAGTCAGTGCTGGGCACCACACTGCAGGCCATATGAGTTTGGCTTGCCACAATGGAACAGAGGCAGGCCAAAATGCAGTCAATAGCGCAATAGCGCAGGAACGATTGGGCCATTCCCAGGCAATGCGGGATGTCATACAGGGGTCAGCAAGACGGGTGTTTCAATCTATTGATCGGCTGTGCAGGAGCACTGTCCACAGCAATGCCAGCAACAACCTTGTGATCTAGAGGGTGAGGGAGCTGGCAGAACAGTTATCGGCCTCAAATGAAACAATGGCCAGGGGCAAAAATCTCAACATGGAACACCTCTGGGGCAGTGTGCAGAGGAGTTTGTTGTCCACTACCCATACTGAGGGGTTGTTGGCAACTACCCAGGAGCTCACGGCACCACACTTTACATGCTTCCAAGCCTGCGGACAAAGGGGACAACAGGAAGTGCTAGTCAGTGATTGTGTTGGGGCTGAGGGTGTGGGGTGGGTGATTTTGTTGGGGCTGAGGGTGTAGGTGGGTGATTGTGTTGAGGATGACGGTGTGGGGTGGGTGATTGTATTGAGGCTAAGGGTTTGGGATGGCTGATTGTGTTGGGGGGGTTATGTTCAGTTGTTAGGAAAATAAATCACAGTTAAGTCATGAATATTTTTACAGTGTTTATTCCAAGGTGTTGTCCTTCCCTCTCTTCCCCACATATGTCCTGTGGTGCCCTGTAATCACCTCCAGCATCTTCCTCATCTGAGCCTGGGGGTGAAATGGGCATCATCTGGAGGCATTTCTATGTTCCTTTATATGCACAAATTGTGCAACATAGCACGTTTGACTACTATTTTGACTATTTTCTCGGGGCTATACATGAGAGCATCACCTGTGTGATGGAGGCACATGAATCTGGCTATCAGCAGTCCAAATGTGCGCTCAATTCATCACCTGAGTCTCTTCTGGGACTCATTGTTGCCTGTGTCCTGTGGTGTACCAGGGCTCCTCACAGGTGTCATAAGACATGGTAACTGCGGATATCTCACGTCGCCTGCAGTACATGTGTGGACTGCGTGAGACATGTTGATATGTGGGCTAAGGTACATCTATATGGTCCAGATGTGATGTTGGCCAATGTGCGCACATCACTGAATGTGGACGGTGCACCCTGATTACAAAGCAATGTATGGGAATTGTCCAACATAGTAAACTTACAGTCATTTAAAGTGTATGGAACATCATTCATCATTTATTTGTGTGTGCAATGTCACCACCAATCCATTTGTCACCATTGATGTCGCTGTAGGCCAAATACGCCAAATACGGTCCATGTTGATGCTTTGTCAGGGTATGGGTTTCACGGGTGCCATGATTGCATTCTTCGGCATTGTATGGTTCTTTGCATGTTTTGTGCTTCATTGTTGGTGCATCATGGGACATGTAACTGTGGTACATTACTCATCATTCCGTCCCACATGTGAGTCACAGTGATATTTCTTATTTGGATTGCCTACTACTTACCCACAAGCCAGGTAAACTGTCCTATGTGTGTGTCGATGTACGCTGGTAGGGTGCTGCACATCAGTATCATGGCATCATGTGTGGCACCAGGGTATCAGACACAGCAGTGGCTGATTGTGAGGGCTGCTTTCATTTGGACATTCACAGAATGGCACTGTTTTCTGTCCTTTATGCCTGCTCCATTTCCTGAATTTGGTCTGGCACCTTTGATTACGTGTGCTGGGACATCCCATGCAGTGTACCAACAGTGTGCTTGCATCCGCCCGTGGCACACAAGTGTAGGACCGACAAAAGCTTCAGCGGGGGGGAGGGGGTAGCAAGTCTGATTCCCATGGCACTCTAGTGATCAGCCTGGGTCAGGGTGAGCTGGTCTGTGATGGTGGCACAGTCCAAATGATGGAGGGTCACTAATTGGCTGTCCTTCAGTGTCCATGGAGATGGGCGGGTACGTGGTATGGGTGCCCTCCACAGCACACATCTCATGCGCATTTGTGGTGCCTGTTTCCTTCCCTGCTGTGGTCTTGCATGAAGCTGTCTTGGACTAAGGGTCTGGGCAGTCTTAAAATACTGCAGATTCTTGTGATCAGTTACCACCACCACCACCTGATGCTTTGCTCCCAGTAAGTAATGTCTCCACTCAAGGAAGGCTGATCGAATGGCCAATAGTTCCTTATAAGTGATGGAATCATTTTGTTCACAACCAGATAACTTCCTAGAGAAAAATTTCACTGGGTGCCATACTCCCTCCTCATCTTTCTGTGATATTATTGCTCCTACCGCAACATTACTAGCATCAGTCTCCGCCTGAAAGGCCCTATCTGTGTTTGGATGTCTTAACACAGGTGCTGTAGTGAAGGCTACCTTCAATTCTTTAAAAGCTTTCTCAGCTTCAGACTCCATGTAAACTTCACTGCCTTCCTAAGCAATTGCGTGATGGGAATGACAATCTTTGAGAAATTACTGATAAACCGCCAATAGAAATTGGCAAATCCTAGGAAGGATTGAATATCTTTTATGCACTGTGGAGACGGCCAATCCATTACCGCCTGCACTTTCTTGGGATCCATAACAATACCTGTTGGGGTCAGTATAAATCCTAAATATTCCACTTGTGTTACATGAAACACAATTTGTCCACACACAATTGTATAAAAAACTGAAAAGCCGCTGGAGCATTGCATAAACCGAACAGCATTACCAGTGTCGGTGTGATCTCCCAGTGGCCGGCAGAGCCGTCCGTGGACCTCTGGGGCTAGGGAGGCCCCAACTCCTCCCGCATCCCAAAAGGAGTATGAGGCACACACAAGAGCAAGGTAATTACTGCTGTTTATTATAGTAACGTTCGGGATAGTTCTCCGCCTGTATGCATCCGGGGAGATGCTCTCGCTGTTAGTGGCGCTCGCAGGACCTTTTTACTGCAGTGTGACGCGCTACTCGTGTCACCTGGGAAAATCGTCACCAAACCTATCGCCACTTCGGGTTGGCTCCCCGAGTGGTAGGGTTAGTATATATGCTTATATGAAGAAATGTTAGTGGATAAGGATAGGTCAGGTGGCATACTTGGGATGTCCCTAGCACTTGTTACAATGAATTGGTTACATGGGGACCCTTGGTGATTGGCTACCCGAAATGGCCTCAGTGAGAAGCCCCTCATACTCTGATTGGTTCCCTCATGGGCCCCCAAGCCTGGGACCATCGCTGTTCCCAGCACACGAGGTACCTGGCGTTTGCAACATTGTGCAACTATGTGATAGTGGTGGACAATGGACAGGTCGTTGCTAGTGGCTGGTGATCGCGCCTTTCCCATCGGTGTAGGTGTCCAACTTGCCGCCTCGTTGTTGCAACCTGTGTCCCAGACGTGGGACCCTGGCGACTGTCTGTCTCGCGAACTTGGCATCTTGTCAGTTTGGCTTGGTCACGTGTGGAGAGACCATAGCTGGGGCAGAATTATGAGCATTTGATTTGGTTTTTCAGCCCATAGTGGCGCTTGGCGGCAGCAGGTGTAAACTTGGAGCTGGGAGCTTGGCATGTGGGTTGCAACATTTCGGCCTTGGGGGTGGGCTCTCACTGGGACTCGTTCTGCATGGTCAGCGCATTGCTTTTTCGTCTCGGGAAGGTTTTCGTCTTAAAGGCTCTGGCCTGAGGACTCTTGCTTGCGGCCTACTCGGGCCTCGTTTCGTTTGGAGGTGATGTATAGTCCACAACATGGATGCTGCAGGGCGACAGTGTATCACAAGTATATATACATATGATGGTATCTCTATGGAGGTAGGGTAGCATGAAGCGTCTGCAAGCGTATACACGAGCTCTTCAGGCGTCTTGCGTTTCTGCTGTGTTGTGAAAAATAAAAATGATGCACGTCCGTGAGTGGGTCAGTCCTCTACGTCATAGCACTGAGTATGTTCTTCGTGTATGTTGGTGTGTGAGTGACCAATGTGCATGGTGGCACGTGTGTTCATGACTGTTGGCTATGTCGTCATGGCATCTCTAACGATGTTGATGTTTCGTGGCGGTTGTTTTAGTCGATCTGGTCCATATCGCAGGCGTCGGCTTGGCCGGGGCATGGTAATGGGCAGGCTCCTCGCGCATGTGGACCACAAACACATGGTACCTTGTCGCCTGGTAAGGAGGTGAGTGGGTCAAACTCTTCTCTTGGGGGGTGTTTGGGTCGCGATCCTCTAGGCCAGGGTCTGGATGAGAATGGGGGAAGGGTGTTTTCCCACTTTCCCACTTCACCAGATATTCAAAGAACCCAAACTTTGTTCGAAATGCAGTTTTCCACTCATCCCCCTCTTTTACTCGTATCAGGTGGTATGCCCCTCTTCTTTCTTTGGAACAAAAAATAAAGGTGAGGAAACCGGGGAGGTAGAATGTCTAATAAATCCTTTAGCCAGCATTTCATCCAAATATTCTCTGAGGTATTTATTTTCTGTCTCCGTGAGGGCGTAAATTCGACTGCAAGGCAACTTTGCCCCCACTTCCAATTCAATTATACAATCATATGGTCGATGGGGAGGGAGCTGCTCAGCTCCTCCTTTATCAAAAACTTTAGCAAACTCCTTATATTGTGTGGGAAGGCTTGATTCCAATGCGCCCACTACTTGTTCTCCTTGCCCTTTTTCCACCAACAATGCTGCAGGGCCCATTCCTGGTAATATATGTTCCTGACATCTCTGCTCCTCAAACCAAACAGTCTGCCTTTCCCAATCTATCCTGGGGTTATGACGTACCAACCAGGGCATTCTCAATATCAAACCAAACTGTGGTTCTGCTATCAAATCAAAAGTAATATCTTCTCTATGACCTGATGCGCATATCATCTCCAATTGCTCCAATTGTTTGTTTCTGTATTGGCCCAGACACCAATGGGGAACCATCCACTGACTGTACTCCTTCCTCCCTTTGTTTATCCTGCACTGGTAGTCCTAACTGTTCTGCAAAGGTAATATTCACAAAGTTTCTGGTCGCCCCTGAATCCACCATTGCCATTACCACCTGCTTAGTCAATGCAAAACATGAATTATTCTGCAGGGGAAACCCCACACTTTGGTGATATTCCCTCCTACTAAGTGAGGATATGAGATATATATTTCTACAAAAGGAAGGAACAGTCAACACATTCCCCTCCGATAGCAATTTCAAGACACAGCCCTTGAACAAATATAGGCTGCATTCTGTGTTTCAAATCATCATCAGAAAACATTTTCTTCACAAAATATCATTTTTAATATATTAATCTTTTGTTAAGCACAGGTAATACAAAAATTATTAAAACACATATACACAACACAGTCATATACAAAGTAAAAACACTATCACCTCACAGTATCGCAACTAGTATGCTGAAATATTCAACCAGCATACCACACTATTGGCAACTCAATAAATCTCATTTTCCATTGTGTGACAAAGCCCAACTTATATAAGTTTCAGTCCTCTGTGTTCGATGTAACCGGACATTCATCAGGGGCAGAAGTAGTCCTGTGCTTTAGGTAGAATCTTCCTATTCATACACCAATTGCTATCTCTAAGGATGAAAAACAAACAAACATATCACTAATACGGGCATAATAGGTTAAATTTATACACCATAGCCAATCCCTCATCACCACAAGGGTATCAGATATACCGTAAATCATATACCTGAACTAAGGTATCAAGAACTACATGTCTTGTACCTAACAAGTCAGACACATTCTGACTCTTCACTACTAGTATAGGCAGAAAACACTAAAGAGTACCGTAATTAATACTGATAGGGCCAATACCCCAATCATAGGTAATTCCAACATGTCCAATAACGTGGGAGTCATATTAGAATTAAAGATTTTATAGCAAAATTACTCGGCAGTGTGTTTATGCAGCCCAATGGGTCTGCCTAATCCTGGAAATTCTCACCTCCCTCGGGCTATTCCAAGAGTCCTCCCATCCGCAGTCAAAGTAGCGTCCTGAAGAAACTGGCCTCTTTCCTCTATCTGGCAGGGATCCCACTGGTTCTAAAACAAATGAGACCCAAGTAAGCACCACATAATGGAAACAATGTCAGTGAAGCACTCCCTGACACAATCCTCAATTACTCAAACCAATATGACGTGGCGCTCAACATATCCAATAACGTGGGAGTCATATTAGAATTAAAGATTTTATAACTAAATTACTCGGCAGTGTATTTATGCAGCCCAATGGGTCAACTTTTTCCAATTCTTGGGCCAATTCTACCTTCAGATAGAGGGCACAGCCATGGGTGCTGCCATGGCTCCGAATTCGGCTAATTTGTATGTAGATATGGTTGAACGAACAGTGATTTATTCGGACATCAATCCTTTTAAACAACAGATAACCCAATGGCTAAGATACATCGATGATGTTTTCATGTTATGGCATGGTTCATTGGACGAAGCCAACAATTTTTTGATGTGGTTAAACAATCAGAATAGATATCTGAAATTTACTGCTGTCATGAGTTCTATGGAGGTGAATTATTTAGATCTGACAATTTACCACCACAATAACCAACTTGGGGTTAAGCCGTTTGTCAAGAGCACTGACAAAAAGACAAAAATGCTTTATTACATTTATTACATTACAGAAGCCATCACGCCAAGCATATCCGGGACAATTTGCCCTTTGGACAATTTTTGCGGTTGAAACGTAACAGCAGCACCAAACATGACTATGAAGTTGGAGCGAATATATTAATGAACAAACTACTTGACAGGGGTTACCCGAGAAAGGTCATTAGGTTATCTGCCAAACGAGCTTTCAATAACAACCGGGAAGCTCTTTTGGAAAAGAAAAACAAAGACATTGCTAAACAAGATACCCCATTGGTGTTTGTTAACACCTTTAGCAATATGTCGTATAAGATTAAGAACATTATACACAAAAATTGGAAAAAAACTATGAACGGCCCACTGCCGTTGATAGCCTTTAAAAAGAGCACCAACATTCGAAATCTTGTAATGAAAAACGAGGTACATAAGGAGAAAGACAAAGAGGTTGCTCAAAGTACGTTGTGGGGTTTGCCACGAGTAATGGGTCATCATCCTTGCGGGGAATGTGTTATGTGCCCCCTTACTAAAAAGATGACATCTGTCAATTTGGGACTTCCTTATGAATGGGTTCTAAAAGAACACACAAACTGTAAAACTGAAAATGTGATCTACATGATCAAATGTCCATGTGATTTAATTTACATAGGTAAAACTAACAGAAAGTGCAAGACTCGCATGATCGAACATAGGAGTTGCCTAAAGAACCATATCGATAAAGCTCCGTTAGTTAAACATTTTGATGAGAGAGGACATTCATTCTCTGATTTCCAATGGTGTATACTCAAAAAGATTAGGGGTAGTTCCCAAGACGAAATCAATAGGAAATTAATTAATTTGGAGCAGAAGTTAATTTTTCTCTGCAATAGCCACATTACAGGTTTGAACGAGAATATTGAGTGGCACAATATTAAATAAGAACGTCTCGGGTTTATTAAGGACATGTGATTGTTGCACTTTCTGTTGGTAGCCTGATTTGTTCTTAGGCTCACGAGTGAAGAAGAATGTTAATCACCATAATGTTATGGCCACACGTATTGATTTTTGCTCCTTTCTCATTTATACCCGCTCCATGAGGTTTGCCCTTCTTTGCTTCTCTGTGTGTTCCCGATTACCCGAATTGTACATCAGAGATAGAACTGTGTACTGGTTGCTGACGGTTAGAAAGTGTCCGATTGGCCCGCCAGGTTTCCAGAGTAATACTGTGGAGCAGTCAACCCGTTTCTGGCGCATCTCTAATGGATTGCACTTTGTTAGCCTCGTTTTCCTTGCCCTGACTTTTTGCCTGACTTTGCCTGGCTTGTGCGTATGTTACGACGTGTGACGTCATCGCGCGCCAATCAGCGCGATGCCGTCATGACGTTGTAGATGTTCTTCTTGCTATGGTCTTGTTTGAACTTCTGAACGCCGGTAAAAACAGAGTTTTTGTCCGCTGGTTGCCGCATTTGGATTCTAGGCTTCTACATTTATTGCATGATTGGACAGGCAACTTTCCCATAATAGGTGAGCGCCACGACATATTGGTTTGAGTAATTGAGGATTTTGTCAGGTAGTGCCTCACTGACATTGTTTCCATTATGAGGTGCTTACTCGGGTCTCATTTGTTTTAGAACTAGAGGGATCCCTGCCAGATAGAGGAAAGAGGCCAGTTCCTTCGGGACGCTACATTGACTGCAGTTTGGAGGACTCTTGGAATAGCCCAAGGGAGGTGAGAACTTCCAGTATTAGGCAGACCCATTGGGCTGCATAAATACACTGCCGAGTAATTTAGTTATAAAATCTTTAATTCTAATATGACTCCCACGTTATTGGATATGTTGAGCGCCACGTCATATTGGTTTGAGTAATTGAGGATTGTGTCAGGGAGTGCTTCACTGACATTGTTTCCATTATGTGGTGCTTACTTGGGTCTCATTTGTTTTAGAACCAGTGGGATCCCTGCCAGATAGAGGAAAGAGGCCAGTTTCTTCAGGATGCTACTTTGACTGCGGATGGGAGGACTCTTGGAATAGCCCGAGGGAGGTGAGAATTTCCAGGATTAGGCAGACCCATTGGGCTGCATAAACACACTGCCGAGTAATTTTGCTATAAAATCTTTAATTCTAATATGACTCCCACGTTATTGGACATGTTGCAATTACCTATGATTGGGGTATTGGCCCTATCAGTATTAATTACGGTACTCTTTAGTGTTTTCTGCCTATACTAGTAATGAAGAGTCAGAATGTGTCTGACTTGTTAGGTACAAGACATGTAGTTCTTGATACCTTAGTTCAGGTATATGATTTACGGTATATCTGATACCCTTGTGGTGATGAGGGATTGGCTATGGTGTATAAATTTAACCTATTATGCCCGTATTAGTGATATGTTTGTTTGTTTTTCATCCTTAGAGATAGCAATTGGTGTATGAATAGGAAGATTCTACCTAAAGCACAGGACTACTTCTGCCCCTGATGAATGTCCGGTTACATCGAACACAGAGGACTGAAACTTATATAAGTTGGGCTTTGTCACACAATGGAAAATGAGATTTATTGAGTTGCCAATAGTGTGGTATGCTGGTTGAATATTTCAGCATACTAGTTGCGATACTGTGAGGTGGTAGTGTTTTTACTTTGTATATGACTGTGTTGTGTATATGTGTTTTAATAATTTTTGTATTACCTGTGCTTAACAAAAGATTAATATATTAAAAATGATATTTTGTGAAGAAAATGTTTTCTGATGATGATTTGAAACACAGAATGCAGCCTATATTTGTTCAAGGGCTGTGTCTTGAAATTGCTATCGGAGGGGAATGTGTTGACTGTTCCTTCCTTTTGTAGAAATATATATCAATGCAAAACATAACATCACCAATATATATAAATGAGACGTATTCTTCCCAACCGTGTTTGCCACCCATCTGGGGAACCTTGCATCACTCAGGCCAGTCACCTGTGTTCCCCTTAAGGCCGGCCCATCTCTTTTACTGCTTTCTTCTTGTTCCTTTCACCTCTTAACCCTTTCTGTGTAGTATTGGGACATGTTCGTATAAAATGTCCTGCCTGCCCACAATAAAGACACAAGTTGTTAGCCTTGCGCTGTTCTTTTTCTGTCGCTGATAGCGGCCCTCTGACACTCCCAATCTGCATGGGTTCCACCTCACTTATTCTTCCTCCCCTACTCCTATCCAATCTCACAAATGGGGCAGCTTTGGTTCTCTTCTTGTCTCCCTTCCTTTCATTCATTCTATGGTCTAACCTTAAGGCCAAATCTATCATGGCCGTACAAGTCCTAGGCTTTGGTTCGACTTGAGCAATGGCATCTTTCAGTTCCTCTCGTAGACCTTGATAAAATAACACAGTTTGTTTGGCCACAGCCAACTCTGTTTCAATTACCAATCTGTTGAACTGTGTCACGTAGGTTACTAAGTCCCGAGCTCCCTGCTTCAAACCCAACAACTCTTTATCTTGTGCCAACGACACCTCTCGCCTGTCGAACAGCCTACCAAACTCTGCCAAAAATTAATCCCAATTATATAGCAAAGGGTCATCTTTTTGCACCAGCGGCATGGTCCATGCTGCCGCATCTCCTGTTAAATAAGAAATGACAAACGCCGTTCGGGCCTGAATGGTCTCAAAAGCTGTTGGTTTACATAAAAAATGAAGTCTACACTGGATAAGGAACATCATGTATTTCCGGGGATCCCCCGAAAAGCATTCAGGAGCTGCTAAATGTACACTACTGGGAGGTTGCACAATTACCGTGGCATTCTGACTCGTAGACGCACCCCTTGCATTAGATGCACCAGCTCCCTCCAATGGAGTACTCTGCGCTACCAAACTCTGTACCTGCGCTTTTAAATAATCCGATTCTTGTCGAGCATGAGCTAACTCCAACTGAATATCTTGAAGAGCCTTTAGCACATCAGCTAAAGTCGGAGGAGTCGCTTCCATTTGGCTTGGGTGGTTGAAAGTATCCCAATATGGGGGTGGCTTATTATGTCAAACACACAAAAGGGAAGAGAGCTCGACACTCTCCCCCGAACCACAGAAGCCGAATGAATTCGACCCTCCCACCGTGTTTGGCACAGGCGCCTGATATATATACATACAGGACGCCACGTGGCAGCCAATGGGGGTAAGAGGAGTTAGGGAGAGGTTGTGGATAGGGTGGGGGAATTAGGAACACAGGCTAGAGGGTTAGGTAACGCCTAAATTGGATGGGACATGGGGAAGTACAGGGAAAAATCCTCCCTACCTAGACCATGCGCAACATACTAGACCATGCACAACATGTAGCATTTAGTGATACTCAAGAACTTTTACTAACCCTAAACAGTACTTGCACATACCTACTCCCTGCTTATCTGGATTGTAACCCACCTACACACCTTGATACGTGTGCTAGATTTAGAACCCAACATATATGACACATTAGCAAAGCATGATGTACACATACAATGGGATCTTACCCATATACGATAGACACATACTCATGGCCCATTGGGCAAGCTTTAACAACATCTATGACACACACCAGAAAATGATTTCTAACTAGTTTTGGCTGTATGAGTTGACCCTTTCATGAATAACGGCATGTATTCCAAAATTACGTAACTTATTTGGAAGCGGCGTACTTGATGCCGTCTGAACGCACTGAAAACATGAAACTGACAGTATGCTCCTGCCTCCTGGTATAATTAAGTTTGCGCATTTAAACACCATCAGCATAGCAAGGAAGTTGTGTTTGGCATTGTCCGTATAGCTGATGCAGAAGCAAACAATTACAATTCCGCCCCTGATATTCCCCAACACTTATCTGCAATCTGAGAAGCCCCGCATGACTTCCTGGACGAGAAGAGTTCCAGCAGTCAACCCACTCGGTCTCCACCTCCTCTGCAGCCTCCGTGCATGCGCCGAGGGGCTCATTATTCAAGAACGCAGTACCTCACACAAACCCCTCCTTCCTGCTCCATCTCCGAACCCACCACAAAAGTCAATAAGCCCCCGCTGATGCGCGCCGTTGCTCGCTCATAAACTGTTCACAATTAGCAACAGCTGGCAACGCGCGCGCGTCAAAGAACTACATGTTTTCCCAAAGGCTGATGGGAATTGTAGTTTCTCGGCCATTCCACCATTCAGCCTGCAACTACACGCCCTTGAGCACTCCTTTCTGGCTCCAGCCCGTATTCCTAACAACAGCCAACCACGGTAAGCCTGAATGAGTGAATGCTAGACTGAGCACGTTAATCTCCCTACAACACAGCAAGGTACCACATTGGGGCTGGACACCATCTAGGGTTCCCGTTTGTGCCCCAATCCAGAGAAGGGCTGAGCACCCTGGTCTCTTTGTCACGGACTGCACAGAGAGCATGACCCACAACATTTACCCTCAGGGTCACTTTTAGTTACATTTTTAGAGGCAGAAACAGTGGTAGGGCCATACGACACAAGGGTTAATGATCCTAGCGACCCACACCAGGAATAGGCAGTCACCTCGGCAACCCGAACCAATCAATCCCCACGCTACTGGTTGCCCACGACCTACCAATTGCAGTGAGGAACTGCTCGGGCAGTAAAAACAACCCGACCACACCGCTGACTTGATATCCTCATGCCAAGACTAGAGCCCCCCCCTCCTTCCTTCTATCTAGAGCAGTGAAAGTTGGGCTCTCCCGGCTGTATCGTGAATGGCACCGAAAATGCTAGCAACATAGAATTGAGCCAGACACGACCCGAAGGCCGGGGATACAGTGGACATAGCACGATCCACAACGTTCGGGAAGCAGATACGACAAGGTCCCCACCAACAACGGAAGGCACCCCCTGGTGTGCTTGGTATAGCTCCATTATCAACCGCAGTGGAAATTGGGCCTGCTACACTGTCGCTTTGGGCTGTGTCGTTCTGCGCACGAGAAAGACACCTATGTCTACTATAATGCCTAAGGGGGCTGCTTCCAAACAAATGGACACCAGCGGTGAAGGATTGAGTGGCCAAGAGGTGCCGCACTCCCCCCCCCACCTTATCTCCCACTGATCTACAAGGAGTGGCGGCAATCATGCAGCAAGGATTCGACAAATTAGATGCCATCACAGTAACTGTCTCCACAACCAGGGCCCAGTTGGAGAAAACCACACACTGTATTACGGAGGCCGAGTCACGAAGAGACACGGCAGAGGTTGCCATAGAATCACTGCAAAGCACACTTACTACAATGGAAAAAGACCTAGGCAGTATTAAGATGAAGTGTGACGTCCTTGAGGCGAGATCACAATGTAACAATATCCTCATCGTAGGAGTGCCAGAGGATGCCTTGAAAGGCCCTATGGAAATTGCAGTGGAAGGCTTGTTAAAAGACTTGCTGGGGGATCCTGGCTGGTCCCAAATGTTCGTGGTAGAGCGAGCACACAAGTCTCTGGCAGTAAAACCCAAGCCATTCCCACGCCCAATCACTGCAAGGTTGATGAACTTACAGGACCGAGATATGGTGTTGAGAGCGGCGGGGGACAAGCAGGACTTCCCTACTCCCTTCGAACTACAGAAAACCAACCACCATATATTCTGGAAATCCTTCAAGTTTCCTTTTCTAAAACTGTGGCCTAGTCTGCTACATGTAGGTAGCCCGGTTTCTGCTGGACCTACAGTGCGAAGGTGCCTTTAGTTGTATAGGTAAAAAATACATGTCCGACTGAATGTAACCTGTTTGTGTATGGCTGATCAGGGATTTAGTGAGTTACCTGATGGCTTCGGCTGCCTGAGCTGAATTGACCTCATTTGTAAATAGGGCCAATAACTGTGGTGTGGCAATGCTAGATTCAGGGACGGCTCATCCATAATGGGCGAGGGGGGGTCAACCCACTGGGTCTTGGTGAAATATGAGCAATCCTGCAGCTGTTTTTTTCAGCTGGTGGAGTGCTTTAACTGTCAAAGGGAAACTCTGTGTCCCTTTAACAGTTAAAGTTCCCTAGCCGTCCAAGCTCAATGAGCCTTGCAAGGCTGGGGGCGTTTTCTTCCGCAGCTTCGCTTGGCTCATTGGAAATGGTGGCTGGGGAACTGCATGTCTGTGTGCAAGGGGGCGCTCCTGCGCCTCATCACACATACAGACAGAGCAGGCTGGAGTGGGGCGTCTCGTCACTGACACTCAGGCCCTTCTACACATGAGCAGAAACCAGGAAGGTTCCTGATTCCTGTTCATGCTAGCAGGAGCCTGAGTGCTGGTGAGGAAAGACCGGTGGCAGAAGGTACGTTTGTTTATGTTCTGATTTTTAAATTTAAATTATGTGCATGGATGCGTGCATGCATGTGTTGTTAGGTGAATACATGTATGATGATGGATACTGGTGTGCATGAGAGCTTGAATGCTGTGTGCATGTTGTGTAAATGTGTGCGTTTGTATGTTCATTTATTTATTATTTAAATATTGCGTGGCTGTGTGTATGCTTGTGTTATGAGTGAGCGCATGATGGGTGCTCGTGTGATTGAAACAGTGTTTTCTGTGTGTACGTTGCGTAAATATGTGTGTTTGTATGTTTATTATTTAAATATGTGTATGTATGCATGTATGCTTGTGTTATGAGTGAGTGCATGATGGGTGCTCGTGTGAATGAGACAGAGAGTGCATGTTGTGTGTATGTTGTCCAAATGTGTGTGTTTGTATGTTCATTTAAATAAATATGTGTGAGGATGCGTGTATGCTGGTGTTATGATCGAGTGCATGATGGATGTTCATTTCAATTAAACAGTGTTTGCTGTGTGTGTATATTGTGTAAATGTGTGTGTTTGTATGTTTATTATTTAAATATGTGTGTATGTATGCTTGTGTTATGAGTGAGTGCATTATGGGTGCTCGTGTAAATGTGACAGAGAATGCATGCTGTGAGTATGTTGTGTAAGTGTGTGTGTTTGTGTGTTTGTGCTGGTCCGAGATGAATTTGGTGAGTGGGGAGAGAAGGTTTGTACAACAAAGGCATTTTAAATAGGACTTTGTTGAACAACCCTTCTCCCCACCGGCCAAAATCAGCTCTCCGTCTGAGGTGCTGTGGGACCCAGCGGACAGGGATGGTATATTTGTACTGGACTTCTATGATAGATGTCCAGTAAAAAATACCATACCTGACCCCTGACCCTGCAGGATCTTGTATACACACAATCACTTTGATTGTGTGTGTGTGTGTTTGGCGCTGTGGGCCCCAGGGGACAGGCATGGTATTTTTACCGGACATCTATGATAGAGGTCTAGTAAAAAAATACCCTTGCACCCCCCGGGACTCCCACTGCCTGGCATACACACATAACCACATTGATGGTGCACGTGTGTGAAGAGCTCGGGACCCAGGGGACAAGCGTGTCATTTTTTTTTTACTGGACATCTATTTATTTATTTATTTTATGTATTGTTTGCTTGGTAGGCACTTATACAGCAAATGAATTTGTTTCAAAGCGTCCACAGGGCAATAGGTAGGGGACATGGGATTGCAGTACAATTAAAATATACAAAAACACAGTGGGGGAAGGGACGTCGAATCTACTATGCCTTGTGAGTATTCAGAACGTGCAAGTGTGGCATGAAAGAGGGCAGTGGGATCGGCGCTGGTATGTCCGTGCTTGAGCGTGAGCCACAGATGAGTGCAAGGTATGGTAAGTGCTATGCGGCCAGGGGCTGTGTTGGGTGGGAAAGTGCAAGTCTCCAGTGCAGAGGATGTGCCGAGGCAATTGCTGATGGTAGACAGAAGCTGGGAGAGTGGGTCTGAGTGGTCAGGGGCCCTGAGGATGCATCAGGGTCCAAGACACCAATAACAGCAACTGTGAAATCAGCAGAGGTGGGAAGAAGGGGAGGAAGAGGAAAGTCTTGAGGTGCTTTCAGAACGTAAGATGGTCCTGCTCAAGATGCAGAGGGAGGGGGAGGCTGTTCCATAGGAGGAATCCAGCTGAGGAAAGAGAACGGCCTCCTGCTCTCTGTTTAGTGAAACGCTTTATGCACAGGGAGTTGGTGCCAAAGAAATGTAGAGGTCTACAGAGTATTTTGTAAGAGAGAGTTGCAGATAGTGCGGTGCCTGGCCCCAGACAGCCTTGTGGATGATGCAGAGGGATTTAAATTTCATCTGTGTAGCAACCGGGAGCCAGTGAAGACTTTTTAGGGCAAGAGAGATGCAGTCCCTGAGCTTAAGGCCAAGGATACGTATTGCTGCTCTATTCTGGATTAGCTGGAGAAGTTGCAGAGTGGAGGAAGGTACATTCAGGAGGAGGCTATTTCAATAGTCAAGCCTTGAGAGAACCAAGGCTCGGAAAACATTGAGCTTCTGGGGAAAGTGAGAAATGGGAGGATTCCTTTGAGAAGGGTGAGTTGAAAGTGTGACTTCTTAGCAATGTCCTGAGTGTGAGGGAGGAAGGATAGAGAGGAGTCAAAGATGACGCCAAGGTTTCTGGCTTCAGAAGAAGGAGCCGGAGGAGAGCCCAAGGTGGGAGGCCAGAGAGAAGGGAAGAAGGAGGGAGCAGGGGTCCCAATAGGAAGAATCTCAGTTTTGCTGGCTTTGAGGTAGAGATCTTTGGAAGTGCACCAGGCCTACATGGCAGATAGGCAGTCAGGGATAAAGGAAGGTGCACGTGAGTCAGCAGGAAGTTTGAAAAAGAGTTGAGTGTCGTCTGCATAACACTGGAAGTTGGGAGAGGAGTAAATAAAGAGAGGATAGATCCATGGTGGGCACCACAGGTGGAGAAGGAAGTAGGAGTGTAGAAGGTGCCCAAGATGACTTAAGAAGAGCAGTCAGGAAGGAGGTCATCCATTCCAGTGACCACTCCGAGATACCAAGAGTATTGTGGAGCCTTTGTATGAGGATGGAATGGTTGTCAGTTTCAAAGGCAGAGGAGAGAACAAGACGGATGAGGACAGCAGGGAGTTGGAGTCAAGGGATGCAAGCAGTTCTTCACAGTTGTTCAGAAGAGCAGTTTCCAATCCTCTGGACGCTCAGAATCCAGATTGATGATCGTGGAGACCACCGACAAGTTCAGTGTGCGAGTTGAGTTGGGGCAAAATCCAGCTTCTCCAGCAGTTTCCCCAGGAAAGGAGTGATTGAAATTGAGTGGTAGTTGGATGGACAGGTAGGTTCTGCTGAATGTTTTTTCAGGAGCGGGCGCACAAGGGAGTGCTTGAGGGAGGAGGGCAAAGAACCAGTGGTGAAAGAGTGGTTGCATAAATCAGCGAGTGAGGGGGCAAGAGAACCAATGTTGTCCTTGATGGTTCTGGGCGAGCAGAGGGGAACCTGTTTGGAAGAGGTCTTCAAGACGGACACCTCTGGTAACCTCTTCAAGTGTGACAGGGGTGAAGGAGTGGGGTGGGTGGCCAAGGGAGGCAAGGAGGTGTGGGGTGGGTATGGTGGGTGAGTAACATGGGTGTTCAGGATGTCCTGAGTTTTTGTAGGAAAGTGAGTGGCCAGTGTGTTGCAGAGGGCCTGGGAAGAAAGAGGGGAGGAGACTGTGGAAGTGATTGCTAGCTCCCTGCAGATTTTGAAAAGTTCAGCCATGTTATTGAATGCACCAGATTATTGAATGCATCTAATTAGCGTGACAGGAGGTGTCATTTTTTCAGTGCATTGATCCTGCAGAGAGGTTGCAGGGAAAGGGGGGCTCTCATTAGCTCAGTGGCTGGAGTAGGCAGCTGGTCTGAGGTGGGAGCAGTTCAGAACAATGCACACGACAATGGGAAGAGACGAGGAGAGGGTGCCAGCTAATTCAGGGGCATGAATAGGATGCCGACGGAAAATACATTTTCCAGACCTAATAAACATCAAAAATGTGAGCAACATTTAAAAATGCAAACAGAGGAAAGTAAACTAACAAAATAGTCACCTTAGTTTAAAAGAAAATTCCACTCACATTGTTTAGAAACTGAATATTGACAGACAAAAAAATATTATAATAGTTTCTTGAATGGAAGCTTCTGTTTAACTTAAACAAAATCTGGCAGACTTAGGGCCTCATTACGAGGTGGGCGATAAGGGGTTAATGGCGCCGGTAATGGTGCCAACGCCATTAACCTCTTACCGCCCTATTACGAGTCTGCTCGCGGGACCCGCAAAGGGCGCCTGGTAAGACCAGGCGCCCTTAGCGGGTCACGCTAGCAGACCAGGGAGCTAACGTTGTTAGCTCCCTCCCCATTCCATTGAGCCCTATGGGGGCTCAAGTGGGAATGAGGATGAACCGGGTCCGGGTTCCTCGAATGAGGATTTACCGGGTTCTCCAAGGTTGGAATGGCCTGGTAAATCCTCATTTGAGGAACCCGGACCCGGTGTGCGGTAAGGAGGTAACCATACAGCAAATTGCGGCATGTTTACCTCCAACCTCAGAATGAGGCCCTTTGTGTGAAAGGTTTCTCAAAACAACGTGAAGGTGCTATCCCTTTCATTGTGAACATGATAAAACGCCTCCTTCTCAAGTGCTCATTGAATGCACCAGATACCCGTGCCTGAATGTGGACCCTTTTCTTGGCACGGATGGAGAGTCTGCATTACCTTTGGAGCAGGCAGCAAGCCAGTTTGTCAGAGGGTGAACCTGAGGTTTGCCACGTACATCCGCTGCTCTGCACTCTCGTTTCAGGGCTGAAAGTTCAGAGTCATACCAGGTGTTACATTTAAAGGTGTGTTTCAGGTGGATCCTCATGACTGGGGCAAGGATAGCAAGAGTATTGGTGATGGCTGAGTGAAGGTTGCTGAGAGCAGAGCCTGTGGTAGAGTCTGTGGTAGGAGGGAAAGGGGGATGAAGGGAAAATCAAAGGCAGCAGCTGACACTCGTTTAATCGGGCGGATGTACGAGAACGAGGTTGGCTGGGCTTTGGGTGGTCTGGTAGGAGGGCTGAAGGACCGAAGTGGGAGGAGAGGAGAGAATGGTCTGACCAGGAGAGAGGGGTAACCACATGGGGAGAGAGGGAGAGGTCAGAGTGGATGATGGCGTCCAGGGTGTGTCCAGCCGGGTGGGTAGTGTTGGAGGAAAGAATAGAGAGGGAAACAGAGGCGCAGAGGTCAATGAAGAGGGTGTCTGATGTGGCAGGGGAATCCAATTGGATGTTGAAGTCACCCAAGAGGAGGAGGTTAGAGGTTGTTGAAAGAAGGGAGGAGCAGAAAGTAGCCCATTCAGAGAAGAAAAGGGGGGGTAGCGCCTGGAGGCCAGTAAATGGTAGCAATAGTCAGAGTGGAGGAGAGAGAGATGACCAGCTTGCAAACCAAGCTCTCAAAGGAAGAATAGAGTTGGGTGGGTACGATGGACGAGGAAACACACTCAGGATAGAGTAAGGCAGTGTCTTAATCTAGATAGATAATAATAGATGGGGTAGATTAACAGATGTCCAGTAAAAAAAACATGCTTTACCCCAGTGCCCTACAGGACCCCACATACACACAATCACATTCATTGTGTGGGTGTGAGGCACTGGGGCCAAGGGGCAGGTATGGCATTTTTTACTGGGTACTCCAAGTATAGAATGCAAGCCCCATCCGCTGGGATTCCTAGCGCCTCACATACAATGTCAAGCCTGACCCCTAAGCCCCCAGCGCCTCACATGCACACACAATTTATTATCTGTGCATGTGAGGTGCTGGAGGGCAATGAGGGAAGGAATGCCATTTATTAATGGGCATCTGATAGATACCAAGTAAAAAATACCATGACTGGACCCCCCAGCACCTCGCATGCACACAATTTATGTGTGCCTATGAGGCGCTCTGGGCCTCAGAAGGCGGGCATGGCAGTTTTTCCTTGGCATCTGTGCCCAATAAAAAATGCCATGACTGTACCCTGGGACCCCAGCTCCTGACACGCATTGTCCCGTGGGTCCCCCAGCGTCTGACAATCACACATAATCACATTCATCATTAATGTGATGATGTCTGACTGCAAGGAGCTGGTACATCATGGAGCATGCATGACATTTTTTTTACTGGACATGGTTGGTAAATCAACTATGATAAGCTTTAGTATGTAGCTAGACTTGCATTCCAATGCAGCCAGTCAAGCCATTTATTTTTGTGGTATGACATTTTATATTGGGCAGCTTTATATTATTCTTTCTCTGGTATAACATTTTGTATTGGGCATCTTTGATAAAGCACGTGTGATAAGTCTTAATATGTAGCTAGACTGACATTTCACTGCAGCCAGTCTAACCACTTCATATTGTGGTATGACATTTTGTATTGGGCATCTTTAGTAAAGCATGCATGATAAGTGTTATTATGTAGCTCGTATGGCATTGTAGTACAGCCAGTTTGGACATGTTTTCATACTTTGGCATGGCCTTTTTAATGGTAAAGCTAACTGGAGTATGTTCTTACGTGGGGCTACTGCCATATATTGGCAGAACAAACATGGACATGTTTTCATTTCATGACTGGCATTATGCACAAATCAAACAGAAGTATGTTCTTATATGGGAATACTACGGTATAATGGTGCAGTCAGCAGGGTACAGCCAGTGCGAAAAGATTTTATTCTGACACATATTGTGGGAAAAGGCCTGGTGAAAATGCTCCAGTGCACTGTTGCTGACTTGCATCTATTGGATTTTTATCATGAGTTACCATACAAAACCCAATTGCAAACTGTTTGGCTTTTTGACCATTTTTTCTAAAAAGTGTGCTCTAAAATACACCATTTTCACTCATTATTTAAAACAATTTCTCGGAAGGACAAACCCCCGCTCAGCCCCCCACCAAACCGCCATTGAGTGGTGAGGGTTCCCTCACTATGCTCTGACATTTCTGTGACAAATATTTACATCCCTCCAGGTAAAAAAATCACCAGCAGATTCTCAAAAGGATGTGGTCTCCTCCCTCTGCTGTTCCTTTTGTCTCTGTTATGGCCTGCGATGTCTGTGGGTGGGGGCAGGGCAAAATGCAGGGGGCTATTGTCAGCTGATCTAATTAGCGTGACAGGAGGTGTCGCTTTTTGCAGTGCGTTGATCCTGCAGAGAAAGGGGGGCTCTCATTAGCTCAGTGGCTGGAGTAGGCCGCTGGTCTGAGGTGGGAGCAGTTCAAAACAATGCACACGACAATGGGAAGAGATGAGGAGAGGGTGCCAGCTAATTCAGTGGCATGAACAGGAAACCGACGGAAAATACATTTTCCAGACCTAATAAACATCAAAAATGTGAGCAACATTTAAAAATGCAAACAGAGGAAAGTAAACCAAGAAAATAGTAACCTTAGTTTAAAAGAAAATTCCACTCACATTGTTTAGAAAGTGAATACTGACAGACAAAAAAATATAATCATAAATAGTTTCTTGTAAGGAAGCTTCTATTTAAGTTAAACAAAATCTGGCAGACTTAGTGTGAGAGGTTGCTCAAAACAACTTGAAGGCGCTATCTCTTTCATTGTGAACATGAAAAGAAGCCTCCTTCTCAAGTGCTCAAATCTTCAGAGCATCCCTGCACCTCCTTTTTACAAGCTGGGGTTAAGAGGCCTGGCGGTTTCAAAAGCCAGTTACACATCAGCAGAATTAGTATCTCTCCTCTCCTAGCAGAGGGTATGTAATGTGATGTATTTTGTCTGGAAACGCTTTCCGAAGGAATTAGCGTAGCTTTTCGTGAAATACAGATGGCATGATATAGTAATATTAATAGTAATAAACAGGGGAGAGCTATCTTATAATACATTTCAGCCAATTAAACTAAGGACCGTCACTGCAGTCTGTGAAGCATTAATGGTTAGCCAAGCACAGCTCTACCGGTGCACCGCATCTGTCCCGGCTTCCCACTGAGCTCCTTGCACCGGCGACCCGCACCGTAGCTCATCGGATCGGCCTCTAACCTGATTTTCAGCACTACCTTGTATTCCAGTATTGACTTGCATACATAGCTTTATCAGTGCACCCCAATCAGCACTTGGACACGATTTGTTGATTCAGTGCTGGAACAGACAAACTGATTTGCCAATCCTCCAGGTCAGAGTCAGATTCAGATAATGAAGCGGGGGAGGGGGGGCGTGTTGGGCGCGCCATCCTCATCATGGTCCATGCCATACACACACACAACTTAAAGCCCTGTGAGGCAAAGTAAAAAAAAAAACAATTACAACGTAAATCAGCAAACAAATCTAGGACGTAAAGGGACTCGTGTCCATGAAAACAGCCTCTGCTCGAGTTCAGCAAAGCTACCTGCTCTGCATTGCAACCCCCTCCCCGCCCCACCAATGTTCCTCCCCCTCTGGTCGCAGTGTGAGCCCGAGAAAACTTGGCAATAAACACAGTGCCCAAGAACTGCAAAACAAAGACAAAATGCCGGAGACCTCAAGACAACCTAAATTACACAGTAAGGCACCGAAGTTCGCTAAAACATACCATACTGACTAAATCACCGACCAGGCATTGCATATATTAAGCTCGGATAGCAACAAGCATTCCGCCATTGACAGGCACTGAGGGGGTAGGAGCGGCTGGGGTGGAAGCCAAGCTGAACCCGGCCAGTAAAAATGGCGACAAAGATATGCAAAGGCGGCGCATGAGTGCCACGCCATCAGCAGGCCGCCACACGGTGCAGTGCCACGCCATCAGCAGGCCGCCACACGGAGCCAGTGTTGCCGGTGAGTTCCTTGCAGTTTCACTGTCAGCAATACCTCAGGAATCCAGATGATGACCCATTCCAGAGGCACACCTGCAAGGCCCACCGTATGGGAATGGATCCAAACTATGAGACATTGAAAACATCAACATACTTCTCACCTCAAGCAATCCTGAGACCAGTGATGCACAAAGCCCATGACCATCAACCATGATATATCGCTGATCAAGCCATATGCAACGTGATAAATGGAATGCACAACCCAGTGCCCCCACACTCCAACATAAGCATGCGCCACTATGTAGAAAGGGCCACATGGGCACACATGTGCCAAGCACTAGGCCATATTTGTACAGTGAGTGAGATACACTATCAAATACAGTGTTCAGCCGGAGAACTGTCATAGCCATGCAAAGTCACATAGCTCTGGACAGACACTCACTACAAACCTGGACCTAGAAGTGCAGCCACCGGCACACACACTCCAGTAATAAAGACACTCTAGCCGTCCCTCCACGAGCAAGAGACACATGCACAGTGTATCATTCACAGACCAGCTAAGTCACTTGGCGGCTACAATGCAAATGTTTCGTATCCAGGGAGATGTGCACCGGACAGCCTAGCACCCACATACCGAGATGTTCCCAGTTCGCTTAACATTACACGTGCGTCCTGCCTAAACTTGCCCTTGCCCACATGACACATGAATGCAAGTCATTTCTCTCACCACAGGCACGCAAGGCAGCCAGTGGAAAGGTACCAGTGCCAGAGAAGCTGAGCCTCGACACGCTGCGACCGCCCCCTCTGCTGAAGACACAGACAACTGGAGCACCTTTACTGCAACCCCCGAATCCCATACAGCTGTGAACCGCTGCAAGAGCTCAACCACAGAAACAGGAACAACGGTGCGGCCACTCACACCTCCACAGCACCATGACAACCGCCCACCACACAGGCTGTCTGCATACCTGCTCCAGCCCTCCTCACCACCACAGCTGACAGTCTGCAAGCTCGCCAGAGGGAGTGCCTCTCACCACTACTGCCACCACTCATGCAGGAATATCTCTCACAACCGCCAGTCAGCCCGCACCGGTTTCCAGGGTAGGCTCACTGTCACTTGTGCTGGTGTGCAGGTGCTGGGGTCACCCTGGCCTTCGACCACCCCCTTACAGGCCACTTCTCTCCTATGACGACTTCTACCCGAACCTCTGTCGCTGGAGATCTGTCGTGGCATCAACATCATGATGACCCAGTTGGCATGGATGATGGTGATGCCGCAGAGTCTGGGGCTAAAGAAATGGGGAAGAAAGATTCAGCAGGCTCCACCTCCCCTGCCCAATGCCCACCATTCTGATGAGCTGCCCAATGACGCTGTGTGGGAGGATCAGGCTGAAGTCGAGGGTACACGGGGGGGGGGCGGAGTCCACCCACTATTTCCCCCCAGCTAAAATGAGAAACATTGATTGTCTTCTTTGAATTTATGAATTAAAGCCGAGCTCAGGGATGAAACCTGCAGTCGTCAGGTTTGCAGGCCTGGCACTTCACCACTGCACTATAGAAACTGATGACAAATAGGAAACTAAAGGTGAAATCTCCCATTTCGGCACTGCATGTTCCAGGTAAAACATGTGTATTGGTTCTTGGAGTTTAAAACATGCACACCTTTTAACATTTAACTATTAGAGGAACATATCCTCTCTGTTGATCTTATTAAAGGAACATTCCATTTGTCCTGTGCATTTAGGTGGTTATGCAAAGCCAATTGAATGTAATGTGCATATTCCACCTTGATAGGCTAATTTCTGGCGAGGACCTATGCCATTGAATTTGTTGATGAGTCCCTCCACTTTTATTTTTAGGACTTGACCCCTCTGGATGGAACACCTTACCGAGATCCACCTGCAGCATGCACAGGCAATGCGGGGCACTGCTCAAGGGGCCTCAAGAAGGGTCACCAGGGAAATCTCCTGTCAGTGCCGCCACCTAACTGAGGCAACAACAGCCAATGGCGTGGTAGGCTAGAGGGTGCAGCAGCTTGCACAGTCAAGCTTACAGGGGGCTCTTCTCCTTAGATGACAGCTGATGCATGACATGGGGTCAATCTGCCTCCATTACCACACAGAAAGCTCACAAGTAGGGAGTCACTGTAGGCAGTCATTGCACACTACCGCTCACTTCTCTGAGACGCGGCCTGTGCAAGGAAAAGGCAGGAAGAAACAGATTCCAGACTGAAAAGACATTGAGATGGGGAATTCACTCAAGCGCCATTGGGTGGGTTATCCTTGCAGTTGACAGATGCCCATGAGTTCTGTTCATCCTACCCTGCAGCATATGTGTGCACCCTCATATTCTACATGAGTGGTGGAGTACTTTATTCTCTACTTCCATAAGTAACCACCTCCGTCGTTGCGCATCTCTGACTTTGGAGGGGCTAGGGGTGGGTCAAAAGCAAAACAATACAATTCGTGTTTTTCCTCCCTATGCATTCTGGGACATGTGGTCCCTTCAACCCCAGTGCTTAAATTCGGGTGTGAGTCACTTTGCAGGTATGCCATGGGGTATTGTTGAGGGCATGTGGATCATGCACCAGGAAGGTTCTAGATATACATGTATGATTTATCTTTGACACAGCCTCCCCCACACCGCCATTAACTTCCACTCGTGTCTTTTTGGTTACATACCCAGGATCCAAGATCCACGTATGCTGTCCTCTGTGGGTGCCCATTTATGCAGGTATGTTGAGGTTTGCAACTGCCAGGGGCTGAATAGGGCTTGAACGCATGTTTGGGGAAGTTGTGTCCCTTACATATTCTATTGGAGGCTACTGAATTCACCAATGGGTTCATTTTCTTCACCTGAATGAATTTGGTTCTAAGGGAAAATTCCACACTGCCAAAAAGGATGTTTTTTTGTGGCAATTTGGAGGTGATATGAAATGGCATTTATAATGTGCTTGTACACAAGTGTTTCTAAGCGCGACAAGACAAGGAGGTGGAAACAAAGGGAGGACAAAACACCAATATTACTAAGCCTAGTGCCATTCAGATAGTGCAAGTGCAGGGCAGAGGGGAGGGGAGAAGTGCGAGGGTGCTAGGGGAAGGGAGAAGTGCAGGTAACTCAATAAGTGCAGCCAGCGGGTGGCTCGTAAATGCACAGAGAAGGGACTGTAGGGTTGCAGGTACAGACCCTTAAGTGCTGGGGGAGTCTGGAGGCAGTGCAAGGGCAACTGGACATACAGGAGCCTGGGCCCGAGTTCAGAGGGTATCCAGGTGACCAGTGCACGGAGCAGTCAGGTACATCAGCAGCGGAGAGGAAGAGAGAAATCGGAAGCGAAAAGGAAGGTCTTGAGTTGCTTCCGGAACGAAACGTGGTTCTGCTCAAGTGTGAGAGAGGCAGGGAGGCTGTTCCAGAGGGAGGCCCCAGCCGAGGAGAGAGATCTGCCCCCAACTCTCTGCTTGGAGAAGCGCCTGATCCTCAGAGAGTTGGAGGTGGATGAGCGGAGAGCTCCAAAAAGGAAGATGTTTTAGAAGAGAACGTTTGAGGTAGAGCAGTCCTAGGCCCCAGAAAGCTTTGTGGATGATGCAGAGGGTCTTGAACTTGATCCTTGCAGCCACGGGGAGACAGTGAAGAGATTTCAGAGCTGGAGAGATAAGATCCCTGGGCTTGTGGCCAATCACAACTCTCGCAGTCCTGTTCTGGATAAGTTGAAGAGGTCGAAGAGTAGAGGCAAGCAGATTTAGAAAGAGACTGTTGCAGTAGTCCAGCCTACAGAGGACCAGAGCTCTGGAGACAGTGAGCTTCTTGGGGAAAGTGAGAAAAGAAAGAATACCTCTTTGGAGGTGCAGCTGATAGTTTGACTTCTTAGAGATGTCAGAGATGTGAGGAGAGAAGGAGAGGGTGGAGTCGAAGCTGACACTAAGGTTTTTAGCCTCACAGGAAGGAGCAGGAAGAGGGCCCAGAGTGGGCGTCCAAAGAGAGATAGAGGAAAGGAAGGAACAGGTGTCCCAATGAAGAGCATCTCAGTCTTACTGGCATTAAGGCAGAGATCATTGGCGGCCCACCATTCCTGAATTGCTGCCAGAAAGTCTGGTATGAGAGAAGGAGAACAGGTGGCCGAGGGGACCCTGAAAGAGAGCTGGGTGTCATCTGCATAAGACTGAAAAGTGGAGCAGAAAGTAGCGATGCAGTGGGCAAGAGGTGCAAGGTAGTGGTTGAAAAGCCAGGGAGAAAGGTTAAACCCCTGGAGAACACCAAAAGTAGAGAGAGAGATAGAAGAGAGGAAAGACCCAAGTTGGACCTGATAGTGTCGGCCAGTGAGAAAGGAGGTCAGCCAGGCCAGGGCCTGATCAGTGATACTCAGGTTTCACAGATGTGATTGAGCAGGATGGCATGGTTGACCGTGTCATAAGCAGAGGATAGATCGAGGAGAATAAGGACAGAATAGAGATTAGAGTCAAGATTGGAGAGCAGGTATTCACAGGTGTTCAGAAAAGCAGTCTCTGTGCTTTTCGCAGCTCTGAACCTAGACTTGTGGTTGTGGAGATAACCAACAGATTCAATATGCAGATTAAGCAAGGAGATGGGCAGCTTTTCAGGAGTTTTCCCAGGAAACGAGTGATGAAATCGGGCAATAGTTAGCCGGAGAGGAAGGGACAGCTGAGGGTTTCTTTAGAAGGGGGTGTACTTAAGGGGGAGGGGAAAGCTCCAGTGGTAAAGGAGTGATTGCAGAAATCGACCAAGGCTGGAGCAAGGGTGTTGATGTGGTCCTTGGTGGTTCTGGATGAGCAGATGAGAACCTACTTTGATGAGACTTTCATAGATCGGACTTGTCTAGAAATATTGTCAGAGGTGAATAGGGGAAAGGAGGAGAAAGGAGGAGGAGAGGTGGCCTCAGGCAGGCCAGGAGTGGTAGAGGAGGAGGGTGATGAGGTAGAGGAAGAGAGGGTGGACAGGATGTCCTGGGTTTCAGTGGTGAAATGAGAATCCAAGGCAGTGCAGAGGGGATGGGAGGGAAAAGGAGAGATTGAGACTGCAGCAGGATTGGCCAGCTCCTTGCAGATTTTGAAAAGTTCGGCCAAGGTTTTAGATGCCGCAGAGTCACAGGCTTGGATGTAGACTCTCTTCTTAGAGATGACAGAGTGTCTGTTCTGCCTTTGGAGCAGGCGGCAGGCCAGTTTGTCAGGGGGTGTGTCTGATGCCCTCCACTTCCTCTCCACCACCCTGCATTTGTGTTTAAGGGTGGTGAGGTTGGAATTGTACCAAGAGTTGCACTTGGATTTGGCCTTCAAGTGGATCCTCATGACAGGGGCAAGGACATCCAGAGTGTTAGAGATGAAGGTTAGAGAGGGCTGTGCCAGGGTGTGAGTCAGCTAAAGGTGCAGGGGGAGGAGAGAAAGTGACAGTGAAAGCCTCAACAGACACACGCTTCATGGGTCAGATGATAGAGAAGGTAGGTGGCAGTGCTGGAGTCAGCTTCACCTGAGGGGTAGGGAGAGAGAGGTGGGAGGAAAGGAGAAAGTAGTTGCTCCAAAAGAGAGAAGTGGTGAGAGGGTTATAGAAGGGGAGGTCTAAGGAGATCAGAACATCAAGGGTGTGTCCTGTAGAGTGAGTTGGGCCAGTTAGAAGAATAGAGAGAGAAAGAGAGAGTCGCAGAGGTTGTGAAAGAGTCCCAAAGAAGGGCTGGTAGCATCCAGGTGGATGTTCAGGTCTCCGAGGAGGAGAAGTTGAGAGGTAGAGGCAGGGTGGGAGGAGGAGAGGTCAGCCCATTCAGAGTAGAAGAGGGTGGCCAGTAGATAGTGGCCATAGTGAGAGCCCAGGATAGATAGAGAGCCTGCAGACCAGGCATTCAAAGGAGGAGTAGTCCTGCATTGGAATGCTAGAATCAGGGATCCACTCCGTGAAAATCAAGGCTACACCCCCACTGGGACAGTTGGTTCTGGGTTCGGAGAGGATCTTGGAGCCATACGGAAGGAGAGCGTCAAAACCTGTGACAGAGCTAGCTGGGAATCAAGTCTTGGTGAGACCGAGTACATCCAAATCAAGATCTTCCAGGAGATGGCAGATGTCAGAGGAATGTTTGACAGCTGAATGAGAGTTGAGAGTAGCAATGTGGAGCAGGTTGCCACTTTTGAAGGACTTCCGGGGAGGGGTACAGGCCAGACGTACACCCTGCGAAAGTGTTGGGAGTTGCCCGAGGATGGGCAGAAAAGGAAGGAAGAGAAGGCAGGGCAGTCAAAGAGGGAGAAGAGAGTGCAAGAGGGGGGTAGCAGTGGAGGGAGGCAACCGGGTGGCCATAGAAGCAGCAGAGGGTGCCGAAGAGGTGGCTGAGGCAGGAGGCAGCAGAGGAGCATGAGAGGGGTAAGAAGGGATAGCAGGAGAGGAAAGAAAGTTGATAAGGTGCAGGGAGCGTCTATCAAAAAGGAGGAAATTGGCCTCAGGGTCCTAGACCAAGACATAGCCATTTAGGTAGACATTAATGACTTTCTTAAAGGAATGGAAGGGGGCCAGGTGGGCCTCCTACCGGCTTCCACCATTAATGGGAGAAGAGGAAAAAGGAGAGAGAATAAAGACCAAATGGGGGTCCATTGGCCTGGAGAGGGAACAACAAAGAGTATATCGGAAATGGTCTGGAGGAAGCACTGGTGTAGGTATCAGCCATTGGGAGTCCTGGGTTGGAGACCAGGATGTCCCTTTTGAGCTTCTTCCTGCCAGACTTAGTGAGAGGTATAGGATCGTCGATAGACAAGCAGTTAGAGAAGATAGGTGAGACAGAGGGCACTGTAGGGGGTGTGGAGAGGAAAGAGAGGGAGCAGAGGGAGAGGGGAGCCCACGCAGGGGAGGGGACATCAAACAGGGGGGTACAGACAGGAGGTAGGCACTAGTGGGGACACAAAAGGAAAGGGAGCAGAACAAAGAACATGAACAGACTTAAAAATCAGGTGCAATACAGAACCAACAGCAAAGCACAGCACAACAGGGAACCTAGAAGTAAAGAATGCAGATGCAATAAAGGAGCAAAAGCAAAGCACAGAGTACAGCAGGGAACCTAGAAGTAAGAAAGCATATGTAATACAGAACCAAAAGCAAAACAAAAGCTCAACAGGGAACCTAGAAATGAAGAATGCAGGCAATGCAATGTAATGCCACAAACCGTGGAGAACAAAACAATCTCAAAGCCATACAGAACAACATATAGTCAATACCACCAACAAAGCACACAACACAAAAGGAGCCTAGAAGAAAGAATGCAGGTAATGCAATGTGATGCCAAAACCGTGGAGCACAACACAGTGTCAAAACAGTACACAATAGATCGAAGAAGGGAAGGGCTAGGATGCGAGAGGAAGGAAGGGAATGTAGGGGGGGACGGAACAGGACGTCGGGACCTACGGTGTGAGGGAGTGCACGCGGCTAGAGGAGCAAGGGAGCGCACATGGCCAAGTTGCGAGAGAGCACATGCACACAAACAGGGTGCTGGGACCTATGATGTGAGGAAGCACACGCGGCAAGAGGAGCAAGGGAGCGCACGCGGCCAAGTTGTGAGAGAGTGCATGCATGCAAACAGTATGTGAGGACCTACAATACGAGGGAGCGCATGCGGCTGGCGAAGCAAGGGAGCGCATACATCCAAGTTGTGAGAGAGAGCGTGCACCCGCAAACAGGATGCAGGACCAACAATGCAAGGGAGCGCACGCGGTTAGAGAAAGGGGGTGAGCATGAAAGTGTGTATGGAGCGAAGCATGCTACGTATAATAGGGCAGCGTCTCCTGCGCACATGTGTTGCTCAGCACCATGGCCTTGTCCTGCGAGGGCTTTGCCTCAGAGGGGTCCAAACCTCAGTTTTTATAGGCACAGAAGCATGGACATAGCGAAGCGTGCTACGTACAATCCGGCAGCATCTCCTCCACACCTGGGTCGCTCAACACTGCACCTTGTCCTGCGAGGGCTTTGTCGCAGAGGGTCCTAACCTCAGTTCTTATAGACAGGGAAGTGTGGACATAACAAAGCATGCTATGTGTAGTCAGGCAGCGTCTCCTACGCACCTGCGTCGCTCAGTACCACAGCCTTGTCCTGCAAGGGCTTTGCCGCAGAGGGGTCCAAACCTCAGTTTTTATAGGCACAGAAGCATGGACATAGCGAAGTGTGCTACATATAATCCGGCAGCATCTCCTCCACACCTGGGTCGCTCAACACTGCACCTTGTCCTGCGAGGGCTCTGCTGCAGAGGGTCCAAAACCTCGGTTCTTATAGGCATGGAAGTGCGGACGTAGCGAAGCGTGCTATGTATAATCGGGCAGTGTCTCCTGTGCACCTGCATTGCTCAGCACTGCGGCCTTGTCCTGCGAGGGCTTTGCTGCCGAGGGTCCGAACCTCAGGTCTGATAGGCACAGAAGCATGGATGTAGCGAAGCATGCTACGTATAATCGGGCAGCGTCTCTTGCGCACCTGAGTTGCTCAACATCACAGCCTTGTCCTGCGGGTGCTTTGCCGCAGAGAGTCAGAACCTCGGTTCTTATAGGCACGGAAGTGCGGACGAAGCGAAGCGTGCTACGTATTATCGGGCAGCGTCTGCTGCACACCTGCATCGCTTAACACCACAGCCTTGTCCTGGTGAGGGCTTTGCTGCAGAGGCGTCAGAACCTCGGTTCTTATAGGCACAGAAACTTGGACGTATCGAAGCGTGCTATGTATAATCAGGCAGCGATTGACTTCAAATTTTGGGAATTGCCATTTTGGCAGGTTTACCCCCACTAAATGCAGAATTTGAATTGCTCCCCCACCCGTTCTCCGCCTTCCGCTCTAACCTTTCTCCTGCATTTGTGGAATTTTCCATTTTAGCGGGGGGTTTTACCACCAAGTACCCTTTTCGCTGCCCTGTGCCTTCCCTCCTGGCCACAAACTCTGCCCTCCAGCCCCCAAACCCACACACAGACTCACAAACACGTGTATACACACATACCATCCACAAAAAAATGCTACCCCAAACACAGACTCACAAACAGGCATTCATAAACACACACCCGTGACAAATATTGCACCTCAGCCCCGCCTCCAAACACACACTTGCCTGCTCTCCACACCTTCCTTCTTCCAGGACACAGAGGAAGGGCCTGCCAGCCCCTGTGCACATTCATGTGCAGCATGGGGCAGGGCTTTTCCTCTGCAAACCGGAAGAGCGCTCCCATTGGTATGCAACCTTTTGTGCTCATGATCAACAAATCGTGGGCAATAGTTTCACCAATGCATTTAACTCCACCGCTTAGGTGAGGTAACTGTGCCCATTTATTTGAGGAATTACTGCCTATTTTTGGAGATATTTTTGTGGTACTTGTAATTGGGTGTAATTTGCTTCTTAATTTGCATTAATTCCTCTGGTGCTTATTTCTCCAGCGGAATTACTGTTGCTTTCAGGCAGTAATTCCTTGGTGGGCAATTCCTCCAATGTGATTAGTGCTGGAAGACTTACCACCAAATTTTGGGACTCAGAGTTTGGGAAAATGGTAAGAGTGGCAGTAATTCTATTTTCGCCACATTTTTCTCTTACTGCTAGTCTTTGTTTGGCTTGTTCCAACTGTACTTCCTCTCTGAGTTCCCCACACATCCACACCTACCTGCCCCCATCCATATTCGGACACCGTGGGTGTTGGCGTTTCTCTCAGTGAGGAATTCAAGTGGGGTCCAACCATTGAGGGCATGTGATGAGAATCTCATCGCCATCCCCAATGTTCTGATTCCTGTCTCACATTCTTCAGCCATTGGATTGGCCATGCTCACTGCTCCGACTATGGAAGTACTTATCCTTTCTATAGCCTATTGGCTTCCAGTGATAAACCAACATCTTTTGATGAATTACACCATTCCGTGCAATAAACTGGGTAAAAACTCTACCTGCAAATTGCAGCCCATTGACCTCCAGGATACTGATGAGATGGACTTCTCTTTAGGCCTCATTAGGAGTTGGGCGGAGAGGGAAAATGCGGCCATAACACTATTACTGCCACATTTACGGCTCCGCCCAATCCTGGGTAGGGCCCTACCTGGCCACATTCACCTACAACTCTGAGATGGAGATGAATGCTCCAGCGGTATGGACATTTCTGATGGACCCAATGGGGAATGGGGATTTACCGCCTTACCACTACTCGTGATCTGGCACAAATTGTGCTGGACTAAGTAACAGTAACGCAAATTGCATTGGGCGGTATCCCGGTGCAATTACCACTGGGATACCGCCCAACTTACTCTAAAAAGCTCACTAATCGCTCCACAGTCAGCTGATGCACTATGTTAACCTCAATGCACTTGGAGAATAGATCCACTGTGCTGACCACATAACACACACCCCAATAGCCCATGCACATTGGGACCACTAGATCCAGGGCAAGGCCCTGCTAAGGCTCGTAGGGCAGTTGGATGGGAGTAAAAAATGGTTGGCGTTTTAAATTACGATTTTTGTCAGACTCCTTACACTCCACAGATTCCTTTAACTGATGCTCACCAATGTAATCGGAACCTGTCCACCAGTAGTCCAACCTCAATATCTGTTGTTTTCTGGTCATTTATACATGACCGCAGAGCTTAATTTGAAATAAATAAGTGTCAGGTCAGGGCCGCAGCTAACCGCACACTGCTGTCCTCTCCACTGATGCTCCCCACAGTGTGAGTATATTTGTGGTCGTAGCTGCAACCCCCACAGGCTCATTGGGAGTGATATGTGCAGAAATTGGGATGGCAGATGTGCAATATACAACTATCATTCAAAATAACATAGCATCTTGAAATGAGACGCCAATTATGTAAGTGCTTCATTGAACACATCATTTTTGTTATCAATGTCCTCCGATTCTGTAGGTGGCTCGTTGACCATTTTGACTGTCTATCTGCAGAAAATAGAGAAAATGTGCTTTCTTCAGATAGTAATGCTATGGAAAATGCAGACGAAGGCCTTACTAAACTCATTAACATTCCCATCGAACACCTCAGCAAAAGCACTCCTCCTTGGAAGTGGTCTTTTCTCTGGCCATGCCTCCATGGTGGTGCTCTTAGCTGGTGACTGTCCCATTGTTCTTTGTGGCTAGTGGCCCTCTCCCCCACAAATGACATTGCTGACCGTTTGGTACCAATTAGTCTTGTGCTGGTGTGTGTTTCAGACTCAGTGGCTTGGTGACCTGGAACACGCATGTGCGTTGGTGAACCCAATGTTGACTGCGTGCCAGAAGAAAAAGTAGAAGTGCCCAGCTTTACGAGGCACTGCATGTGCCAGTTGATGGCCCCCACCTACAGAGGTGCGGCAAAACCAGCGTTATACTGGCACTGGCACTGGTCCATGTGCATGCACGTCTGCCGGGTGAACTAGTAAGCTGCATACTGTGGCTGCCTGTCCGCTGCCTGCACCACACGCCATAGCCACCCACCTTGCTGCAGCAGTGCTGTCAATTATTACAGTAGAGGAGCGACACTAATATCCTGTAGGCTGACTAGGGCAATACTTTGTCATGAGCACAAGGGCCAAGCGCTGTCACCTTCTGGCTCATTGTAATTCATGAAACTAGATAACTAGTACAGCAGCGCTGGAGTGACTCATATTTTTGCTGCTTGTTGTGTCACTAAGACTGATTGACATTTAACATTGAAAAAAAATTAAGTTGCTAAAACCACACAATAATTGCACTCGGTCTTAGACAAGAAGTGCTGATGCTCAGAATAGGTGCAGGGGCTCTGCCCTGTCAAACATGCACACAAATTAAGCACTGCAATGGCCTTCATTTGCTAAACACTCCAACTGGTACCTAACACCGAAAGGGTCTTCCACCCCTTCCACTCTCAGTCCAACCACCCAGTAGGCCTTCAGATAAGGATTTTTTCTCCAGCGATCCCTGCTCAACAAAGGATGTGATGCTTGTCATCACCGAGTCACTAGTGCAAACCTTATACCACTCCTGTTTACTCACAGTGACATCTGTTATCATGTAAACCTGCTCATTCCAATGAGCCTTTCAATCTTTGTTCCCTACCAGGAAATGTGACAAGCAATCGCCAAAACTGTTACAGGGGCCTGGAACATATTCTATCACAAAGTCAAGGAACATCATCCAAAGAGCCCAGTTGGCAATGCATCTCTGCACCTTGTTGAAACCCTTGCTCTCAAAAAGGCTCTTAGGTGGTTTATAATCTGTTAGTAACATGAGTTTTGTTCTCTGCAGAAACGTTTAAAATGATTCCAATCCCCAGTAACAGTGTAGTACTTAATTTCCAATCACAGAACACCTGAGCTCTCTTATTTATGAGACTTCCGATATGGGAAGGCACCATGAAGCAAGACACAGACAACAGACTTACAGGCGATTCATGTAATTCCTCACAAAAGTGTCACACGCGGCTGGCGCACAGCGTGCCCGTGCGAATGTCTGCGCCAGCCGCGTGAGATAAAATCAATTTCCGCGCACAGCGTATTCATGGATTCTCGCCTCCAAAAGCAGACGTGGCGCAGAGTGGCGCAGCGAGCCTGCAGCAGCGCCAGTTGCGCCCCCAAGAACGCCTTCTCGCAAGGAAAAGCCATCAAGATCGCAAAACCATCGCCAAGGGCTGCGCCAACCCGGACCAGTTCAACGGACTGGCAAACAGCAAACGCAAAGCGGGGAACGTGTATTACAGGTTTCGGGAACACGCGTGCGTGAGACGTTCCACACGCGATCGGGCCCGGGGGAGCGTGTGCGTGTATTTCAGGGGTGCGTGAGAAGATTCACACGCGATTGGGCTGGGCGCGTGTAATTAAGGGGTGCGCGAGAAGTTCCACACGCTATTGGCCTGGGCGCGTGTATTTCAGGGGTGCGCGAGAAGTTCCACACGCGATCGGACCTGGGGGAGCGTGTGCGTGTATTTCAGGGGTGCGTGAGAAGATTCACACGTGATTGGGCTGGGCGCGTGTATTTCAGGGGTGCGCGAGAAGTTCCACACGTGATTGGCCTGGGCGCGTGTATTTCAGGGGTGCGCGAGAAGTTCCACGCGCGATTGGCCTGGGCGCGTGTATTTCAGAGGTGCGAGAGAAGTTCCACACGCGATTGCCCTGGGCGCGTGTATTTCAGGGGTGCGCGGGAAGTTTCACACGCGATCTGGCCTGGGGGAGCGTGTGCGTGTATTTCAGGGGTGCGCGGGAAGTTTTACACGCGATTGGGCTGGGTGCAGGTATTACAGGGGTGCGCGGGAAGTTTCACATGCGATTGGGCTGCGTGCGGGTATTTCAGGGGTGCGCGAAAAGATTCACACGCGAATGGCCTGGGTGCGTGTATTTCAGGGGTGCGCGAGAAGTTCCACACGCGATTGGCCTGGGCGCGTGTATTTCAGAGGTGCACGAGAAGTTCCACACGTGATTGCCCTGGGCGCGTGTATTTCAGGGGTGCGCGGGAAGTTTCACACGCGATCTGGCCTGGGGGAGTGTGTCCGTGTATTTCAGGGGTGCGCGTGAAGTTTTACACGTGATTGGGCTGGGTGCGGGTATTACAGGGGTGCGCGGGAAGTTTCACACGCGATTGGGCTGCGTGCGGGTATTTCAGAGGTGCGCGAGAAGATTCACACGCGAATGGCCTGGGCGCGTGTATTTCAGGGGTGCGTGAGAAGTTCCACACGCGATTGGCCTGGGCACGTGTATTTCAGAGGTGCGTGAGAAGTTCCACACGCGATTGCCCTGGGCGCGTGTATTTCAGGGGTGCGCGGGAAGTTTGACACGCGATCTGGCCTGGGGGAGCGTGTGCGTGTATTTCAGGGGTGCGCGTAAAGTTTTACACGCGATTGGGCTGGGTGCGGGTATTAAAGGGGTGCGCGGGAAGTTTCACACACGATTGGGCTGCGTGCATGTATTTCAGGGGTGCCCGAGAAGATTCACACGCGAATGGCCTGGGCGCGTGTATTTCAGGAGTGTGCGAGAAGTTCCACACACGATTGGCCTGGGCGCGTGTATTTCAGAGGTGCGCGAGAAGTTCCACACGCGATTGCCCTGGGCGCGTGTATTTCAGAGGTGCGCGAGAAGTTTTACACGCGATTGGGCTGGGTGCGGGTATTTCAGGGGTGCGCGAGAAGTTTTACACGCGATTGGGCTGGGTGCAGGTATTACAGGGGTGCGTGAGAAGTTTTACACGCGATTGGGCTGGGTGCGGGTATTACAGGGGTGCGTGGGAAGTTTCACACGCGTTTGGGCTGGGTGCGTGTATTTCAGGGGTGCGCAAGAAGTTTCACACGCGATCTGGCCTGGGGGAGCGTGTGCGTGTATTCCAGGGGTGCGCGGAAAGTTTTACACGCAATTTCAGCAGGGTACGTGTATTTCAGGGGTGCCGGGGAGTCCTACATGTGATTTGGCAGTGTGGGTCCTCCCAGGTGTTCCCTGTACACCCTCCACAGCCCCTGCAGGCAGCCCACACCACAGGGGACTACCCTGCATCCCTGGTCATGTCCCGCAGGCAGCCCACCCAACATGGGCATGCCCCCCAGCAAAGGCACATGTCTCCTTGCACTAATGATCACCAACTCATGTCCCCTTGCACCCCCACCCCCAGCATTGCGGGGCACCTGCCAGCAGGCCCCCACTCATGTCCCCCTGCACCCCCACCCCCCAGCATTGCGGGGCACCTGCCAGCAGGCCCCCACTCATGTCCCACTCATGTCCCCCTGCACTCCCACCCCCCAGCATTGCGGGACACCTGCCAGCAGGCCCCCACTCATGTCCCACTCATGTCCCCCTGCACCCCACCCCCCAGCATTGCGGGGCACTTGCCAGCAGGCCCCCACTCATGTCCCCCTGCACCCCCACCCCCCAGCATTGCGGGGCACCTGCCAGCAGGCCCCCACTCATGTTCCCCTGCACCTCCACCCCCCAGCATTGCGGGGCACCTGCCAGCAGGCCCCCACTCATGTCCCCCAGCCAACATGTCATCACAATCTAGATCCCTGGCCCTTATGGTCAGCCTCTAAATGCCAAACACCCACCCGAGTATTGCATCCACCCACTTAGAAATGGCAATGACATGATAGAACCCCAATTGCAAGTTTGGAAATGAACACATGTCCCTCACATACACCCAATGGGTGTCAGTGAATCTCAAAACCCATATCATGATATGCATGATACCAATGAGATGATACTACACATTGAAGTCTGATGAAAAAAATGTATTAAAAACAGCATAAATGGAATTAAAAATAAACAAATAACAATGGGAATAAAAAACCAAAAGCAGCATGTCCGTAAAATAATCAAAAACCACAAATCATAATCCAAAGGAAAGTTATCCAAAGTCACAGTTCAAGAAAGTAAATCCAAGGTAAAAACAAAACCGAAAACCATTGCTCCATGGGTAAATCCAAAAAAAACCACTAAAATCCAACAGTCAACTACATACAGCTAAACAATCCAGGGTCCATGATCCCAACTGAAGAAATGAAACCTATATAAAAATCCTACCTAATATAAAAAGTATTTACAAAAATGTGGTCCATAGTCCAAAAGGTCCAAAATAAATAAAAAAGCAAAGGAAACCTAACACTAACTACATAACTATTTACAAGGGCAGCGAGCTAGTCCGACGGCTCACTGGTTGTTGGCATGGGCCAGGGCATCATCGAACTCCTGTTCAATGGCTTGGAGGCGGGCATGTTCCCTGGCCCCGAGGTCTCGCAGGGATAATGCAGTGTCCAGCTCCAACTCCCTGCGAAGACCCTCGAGGCACTCAGCCCGCCTCAGCGCCCTCCGCATGGAGTCCTCCGCCCTGACCATTGTGAGCCGTTCCTCCTCTGCCCGCTGCCGCTCCGCACCTATCTGCTGGCCCAACCGCTCCCACACGGAAGCCACTCCCATTCCAGGGTTCTCCTGCCCTCCGGCCGATGCCTGCACCCCTGATGTTGATGGCCCCGAGCCATGATGCCTCCCACGTCGAGCCTGCCGCTGCCTCCGACGCAACTGCCTGTGCCAGCACGACGGCATCCAGGCTGATGGAAACCACCGACGCCGTCGTGCACGTGCCCTGCCCGATTATGCCGTCACATCCTCCATCTGCTGGGGTCCAGTTGCTCGTGTGTCCACCCCTGCTGGACCTCCGACTCCCGACTGTGGCAGGGATGGGATCCCCACCGAGGTGGCTGCATTGGTCGGGGCAGGTCCACAGGGGGCCCTGGTGGAATCTGGGCCGGAAGACGGCATGGAGTATGACTGGCGCATAGCCTCCACAGAGGAGGAGAGGGTCGCCAGAGTGCCCGACACATGTACGAGACCCCCGACCATGACCGCTCCCAACTGGGCCACGTTGGCACGGTGCTCTTCGTGATGCTCCCCCCGGGAAGCACGCACCTCATCACGAATGCCAGCCGTGCGCAACGCGACACCAATCAGGACCTTCTCCATACGGCCAGGGGTCCCCTCGTCCGCAGGTGGAGGGGAGTCAGATGACATGGACATCCCCCCTACCTGCGGACGGGCCTGGGATGGGGCATCCCTGCTGGTGCATGGTGGTGCAGTCACAGTGTCAGGGACAGTGACATGCACAGGCACCTCCACGGCGACCTGTGCTGCCTCCTGCCCCTGCCCCTGGACTGCACCACTTGCACCAGCAGGGATGCCCCCACCAGGCCCCATGTGCGGCTCAGTAGCGGCCTCCTCCTCCTCTGTGGAAACCACCAACCTGGATGGCTCCACACCGTCTTCCGCCGTTGCAAGCCCCTGTGGGCAGGAGCGTGGTCTTCCGTGTGCTTACGCGTGGCCAGCTTGATACGGAGTGATTTGGCACGTGAAAATTCTGCACGTCAGCGTGTAATTCGAGGAAAGGCCCTTAGCGCGTAAGCGCGTCAGCACGCATACGCGTTTCTATTGGACCAAAGGCCCTTAGCGCATTTGCGCGTCTGTGACGTATCACGCACGGGCGTTGCTTTTCGTGGGGTGCGGTGCGTGTGTTTTGCAGGCGTTGGGGTTCAGACGCTATCAGTTCACAGCGGGTGGGTGTTGGCTACGCGTTCTTCTACATGCAAGGCAGACAGTGAGTGGTACCCTGCTCCCCCAGGCCCGATCGCTTGTAAAACCACCCGCGAGCCTCTGAAATACACGCGCCCAGGCCAATCGCGTGTGGAACTTCTCGCGCACCCCTGAGATACACGCGCCCAGGCCAATCGCGTGTGGACCTTCTCGCGCACCCCTGAGATACACGCGCCCAGGCCAATCGCGTGTGGAACTTCTGGCGCACCTCTGAAATACACGCACACGCTCCCCCAGGCCAATCGCGTGTGTAACTTCTCGCGCACCTCTGAAATACACGCGCCCAGGCCAATTGCGCGTGGAACTTCTCGCGCACCCCTGAGATACACGCGCCCAGGCCAATCGTGTGTGGAACTTCTCGCGCACCTCTGAAATACACGCACACGCTCCCCCAGGCCAATCGCTTGTGGAACTTCTCGCGCACCTCTGAAATACACGGGCCCAGGCCAATCGCATGTGGAACTTCTCGCGCACCCCTGAGATACACACGCCCAGGCCAATCGCGTGTGGAACTTCTCGCGCACCTCTGAAATACACGCACACGCTCCCCCAGGCCAATCGCATGTGGAACTTCTCGCGCACCTCTGAAATACACGCGCCCAGGCCAATCACGTGTGGAACTTCTCGCGCACCCCTGAGATACACGCGCCCAGGCCAATCGCGTGTGGAACTTCTCGCGCACCCCTGAAATACACGCGCCAAGGCCAATCGCGTGTGGGACTTCTCGTGCACCTCTGAAATACACGCACACGCTCCCCCAGGCCAATCGCGTGTGGAACTTCTCGCGCACCTCTGAAATACACGCGCTCAGGCCAATCGCGTGTGGGACTTCTCACGCACCCCTGAAATACACGCACCCAGGCCATTCGCGTGTAGAACTTCGCGCGCACATTTATTTCCTGCGCAGGGACGCTACCGCCTGCTTTCGTGTGGCGGACATGTATGGGCCTGTGCGCGTCTTTGGCCGTGCGCTGTTTTTCCCTATTCCCTTCCATGAATACGTGTTGTAGGCGAGCGTGTGGGCGTTCCGTGCACTTGCCTCCTGTACTTCCCCCGTGACGCCCACATTTTCACGAGTTGTTCCCCATTCTGCGTGTAACGCCCCGTGTTACGCCTACTTTTGTTGTGTGCGCCGCGCTATGTGCGAATTCGCTGTGCCCTTATCGCACGGCGTTCGATGACCTGTGCGCCAGCGTACGCCAGCGTGCGCTGCGCACTTTTTCAGCGCACATCCCACATTTTGCGCGTGCACGGACTTCCATGAATAGGTGTGTGCTGTTTTCTATGCGATAATCGCACTTGCACTGCGATTTTCGCTATTTCACTGCGAATCGCACGTTTTCTCACGCGTGCGCCGTTTTTTCGGCACACATTCATTCCATGAATCGGCCTGATAAAGTTCAAACAAAAGATATTTATTAACATAAATGTCAGGATGGTAGAAGACCTGATTTGCCCTATGCTAAGGTGGGATGTCCCTGCCTGAACGAAACTAAGGATAGTCTGTATCACACTTAAATATATGTCTGTGTCCAAAACCTATGCTTGCCCTCACAACTAAAGGTAAGCAGTGTGTAGGGATGTCAATAATCAAACAAAATTGTTATTAACACAAAGTTATTAGCTTTTCCAGCTCTTAGCTTTCGTTTCAGCTCCCCTTCCCCAAGTTCACGAAGGTTCCACAAAAGTCTCAGAATTACCTTTCTTATGTTCAGGATAACACAGTTCCACACAATGTTCGGGATTCCCTTCCCCAAATACCAAGCAACACAGTTCAAAAGAAAAGGGTCTTCAGACTATGTTGTCAAGACAATAATTGCAGTTCCTCAAGCCTCAGGGTTCCCTTGCCCAAGACTTTAGCTCAACCACTTGTACTTGTTTCAATCTTTCAAAAGGTTTAACACAATTCACTGTCAGCCTGGCCCTCTTTCCAGATTGCCTCAGGAGTTACTTTCCAGTGTTTCTTCATGGTTTATTTCACAATGACTTCCGATCTCACAGTTCAGAGCTCACTGGTCTAGGGCGCAGTTTTTAGACCACAGGGTCCAGCAATCACAGGTCGCACAACCAGGATCCCTAGTCCCCTCAGCCCAGACATGTTCTTCTAGACTTGTCCCTGTGTACGGAGTTGCTTACCTTGGTTTCCTCTTTATTGGCATCTTGGCTTTATTATGTGCTGAATCTACACTCCTCTGGCTTCTCCTGCATAGCCTCTTGGCTCTGCCATAACATGTCACACACCCCTTGCCAGTCTTTGGCCTTTCTGTGCTGCATTTACTCATAACCTTCACTTTATGGTGGCCTTGCTCATGTCCCACCTTTGTTGGCACTCTTTCACACTTGTGCTTTTTCCTTAATGTTGTTTTCATATGAACACTTTCTCTTTGGCTGTTCTCTTTTTTCTGCTTTTGCCCATTACGTTTTACTCAATTCCAGATTCAATAAGCTTGATTGTAAGGTTTCATTCAGTTCGGTATTCAACAGACATTCAATATGCTTTAGATATGTTTAATTTGAAGTGTCCATTCAATTTGGTGTTACGTATGCATTACATATGCTTAATGTCAAGTTTCTATTCAGTTCGGTATTCAATATGGGTTGAATATGCTTGATTTCAAGTTCCCATTCACGTCAGTAATTCACTCCTCAACACTCACTGGTACTTGGAGCTGTTCCTCTACAGCGCAGGCTGCTCATTTCCTGTTTTCTTTCGTCAGCGGGCCAGCTCTTGTGAGCCCTGCTCGCACACCAAGTCCTACCTGGCATACGCTGGTTGCACCGCTGCTTTGGTTTGGACACGGATGGTGTCCTGCTTCCTTCTGCACTTTGCAACTCCGGCTGCTGATTACTCACCACAGAGGCTTCCTCTCTGGGTTGTTCTCCGGCATCCTGGCTTCTGCACAGGTCCCACCACGGCTGCATCCTATGCAAACGGGTCTCCTGCTGGTCTCCTACACACAGGCCTCCCTGATTTTCCCTGTGATGCACTCTAGACCTCTCTAAATACACCTCCCCTTAACAGGTTGCAGGTGTAGATTCTTCATTAAGTTTGCATGACCATGATTAAGGCCACATCCCTGACTCTCACCATACTTTGCAGGCATCTTCCCCGTCCCAGTATCAGAGTGGTAGGTTGGTCATCTATAGGGAAAGGGGGGTACCATGTCTCGTCTGTGGATAGCCTCCTCTCTCTCACCCTCATTCTGTGTCTCTGAGATCTTTAATTCTTTCCGATGTTACCCTGACCAGAGGAAATAGGGTAACAACATCCCACAAAGGCTTCTGGGATTATGGGTTCAGTTTGAAATGGGAAGGGGGAATACTGTTTCTCCCTAACGGGTGTTCTCTCCCCAAGGACACTCCTCCCAGGTGATCCTCCCTCGCTTCTCCACCCCCAGGGATAAGATCCATGATCAATGGCCTTTACCTGGCCACCTGAGAAGGGGATTTAATAGGAGTAGATGTGAGGACGTCCTCAGGTTTCTCACAGATAGCATGAGCAATCGTTACCTCTGCACCATCTTGAATATGGAAGAGCACCACCCAGAGTCCCACATCAAGTAATCCTTGTTTCAAACTGCCCCAATGTCTGCATGATGCCCTCTTTCATGCTTTGAAACTCCTTTTCACAGCATCCATCCACACAAATGGCACTTTCAAAGAGACCTCTCATATATTCCAATTTGTCTGCAAATATGGATACACACTTTTGGTAATATTCAGTTCAGTCATGCCCATACATGAGGACAGTTGTGCCTTTTCTTGAGATCACTGTACCATTTCTACTGCTTCACAAACCCATCCTTGGATGTCATCCCATCTCTAGAGATGCAGTGACCCAAGTTATCACACTCTCAGACTCTGACTAAGCAGTTCTCAATATGCACTACTAGCAAAAAGTACCCCTACTCCGCACGGGTTCTGTAGCCAGACATGATGACACTCATCAATTGTTGAAAATCAATTATCCTGTAAGTCGCTGTTCTGAGTTGCTTATCGCTTGATCTGCTTTATACTATGAAGGAAACTACACTGAGAATGGAAGTGTGGGGCTAACTGACATAACCCTGAGCGGACGTGGAGGGGAGGCGAGAGTTGGCATGCTGCAGCATACTGGGACCTCCTGTGCGCTCTCCCCTCTTGTCGCCCCGCCCTGACGTGGCACAGTGCGTTGTGGTGCATACATCTTGAAAACGGAGCGTCATAGGGCTTTGAAACATGGTTTTCAATAGGGACCTTTGAGTTTTGTTACTTGCATCGAGACGCTTAAAATGAGCTTTGTCCTTTCCTTCTATGACCACATTGATGTTTTGCTGATTTCAGGCAAATGTCTCATGTATGAAGGGAATGGAATCCGGGAAAAGGTGTGGGGTGTCCAAATGTCATGTAGCCAGTAATGTCTGGAGGATCCTAACAGGTAACTATGCAAATTTGGTGCAGAATGGTGGAACAGTGTGCAATTGTATGTGGAACAAACCAACATATTATTAAGTTATTATTATGCTTCTATAGATTGGCCTCTGCAATCTGGATTTCATCCTGAAAGAATAAACCTTCAAGGCACTCCTGGAAACGAATGTGCATTACTTTCTGGAAGACCAAGGAAGCAAACACGACCCTAAAAGGCATTAGGTGGAACTGAAAAACAAGGGTGGTCAGTGAATGGGAATCGGTATGTAGACAGACTTGAAAATAAGCTGAAGAAGTCCAGCTTTGTAAAGAAAGTGTACAGACACAGGGTATGCAGCAACTTAACGATATTGGGCAGTGAGTGCCTTTTGGCTATGACCCCCATATTTAGCTCGCTCAAATCAACACATTAGCATACATTCCCATTTGCCTTCTTTTCCACTACTTGTGAGGATAACCAATCCACTCAACTCGTGCGTTCAATGATGCCCTCATCACACAGTCTCTACAATTCCTTCAGCACCACTTTTGGCACCCGAGCCCTTGGGCTAACACTTCAAGAAACTTTGCTTTCTCTGTAGTGGGCTAACACTTCAGGGAACTTCACTTTCTCTGTAGTGTGTACTTCTATGTCACCGCCAAAATCAGGCACAGAAGCACTGGGGTCTACTTTTATTTGTTGGTCTTTCAAAGCCAAGAGCAATGCTTTCAAATCAAGATTGCTATGATGTAACACACCAAGTCACCAAGAAGATTACCCCTGCTAATTGTGCAGGGAGTCTTGATCCGGTTGATCTCCGAATATGGCACATCCATTCAAGGTGTCCATATATTTTAACCACCATTCTAGCTCTTTGATGGACTCTTGATCTAAGGGAATTATCTGTTGATATGTCAGACCTTGTTGCAGGTGCCTGATCTTCAATCTCTGTAAGGCGCTGTAGTGTAGTGGCCCTGGGAAGATCGCTTGGATCGATGCCGCTAGCATCCCCACTATTCTCGCTAGGACTCTGATAGATATTCTCTGCTGTCGAAGACAGTCCCTGATCTCTTTCTTGATATACTTTATTTTCCGAGCTGGCAGCTCCAGTGTCACTTTCTGGGTATCTAGAATGAACCCCAGGAAGGACCCTCTGCGCTGGGGTAGTGTCTGACTTCTCTATGTTCACTAGGAATCCCAGAGATGTTAGGAGATTTCACACCCACTCGGTCTGATATAGTAGTGTGTTTCGATCCTCCGCTAGAAGGAGTAGGTCGTCCCGATATATATTCATCCGGATCCCTTTCTCCTGGCTCGCTGCTGCTACCAGTCTCATAAGCTTGGTAAAAGCCCAAGGCGCTGGGCTAGACCGAAGGGCATTTTTTTGAATTACCACAGTTGGCCGTTCCAGCCAAAAGCTAGGTAATGCCTGAATTCCACTTGCACTGACACCATGAGGGACGCATCTTTCAGATCCATTTGCGTAAGCCAGTCTTTCTCTCTTAAGGTGTCCCTCAGTTGGTGTATCCCCTCCATCTTGAAGTGGCGGTATACGATCCAACCGTTCAGCTCCTTCAGGTTTATAACTGGCCGCACTTTCTCTTTTCTGTGAACCAGAAACATAGTACTCACAAACTTTGGGGTCGCTCTGCACCTTTCTATGGCTCCTTTCAGTTCTAGCTGGCGAAGCTCGTGATGTAAACTCTCTCGCTCTCTCTCTCTTGCACTGGCTCCTCTATAAATTCCAGCTGCATACCTCTGACGGTTTGCAAAACTCAAGCATTGCTAGAAAGTGCGTGCCAGTTTCCCCAAAAATGCTGCGTTATGCCCCCCACTGGAGGATACTTTGGTGTTCTCACCTGGGGTAAAATATTGCCCTCTGCCGGGCCCTCTTCCTCTGCACCCTCTCAGAAATCATCCTCTGGCTGGAAAGAAGGAGTCCTGTTGCTTATTCTCCCAGTACTGGGCTGTTTTTGGGTCTTCTGGCTCCGTGAAAGCGGCTGGCTGCTCGACCCCGATAGAAGCCGGCCCCGGCAAAAACTCTGCTGGGGAAAATCTTACGTATTGACACCTGGGCTTTTTCTAGAGAGGCTTAGGTACCGACAAATCTGTCCATCTCCTTTCAAAAGTTCTCTCTAAAGAGAAGGCCCTGGGCCACTTCCCTGGACTCATATGAGGCTAGATCGCTCAGTTTGGCATCGATCTTGAGCAGTAGCCCTCTCCTCCTTTCTGAGGAAATGGCACAGTTTGCATTACCTAAGAGGCACACTGCCCTCTGCGCCCAATTAGCTAATGCGTCTGGGTCGATCTCCTCCCCCTTATCTCTGGCTCTCTCGGCTAAATCCATTATCTTAGCCAGTGGTCCGGAAATATCTAGTACCTTTTCCTGGCAGCTCCTTTGGGGATCTTTGCTGGTCTTTGACACAAATGCCAACATTTTGGGGTCCAATTCCGGTATCTCCGCCACTTTGCCCGGGTGGTCTGGCCAGGGGAATTCTGCTCTTAAGCGCTTCCTCACCTCCTTGTCTAGCGCTTTTCTGTCTCGGGCCATGTACTTCATCACCCTGGGGGAGGGCTGTCAATCCGAGAACCTTGGATTCCTAATACTGTCCCGTTCAAACATGTCTGTTACTTCAACCTCCTCTTCTGGGCCTGGAGATCGGTAGAGTAGGAGGAGTGAGATGTAGCAGTTTGGTGAGCAGCTGAGCTTAGTGGAGGGTATTTCCCTCTTTGCGTGCTTTCTTGCCTTCGCTGGGTCTAGCCCATTCTTCTTCTTCTCTCTCTTCTTCCTCTTGGGAGGACAGGTTGCTTTTGGCTGGCTCCTCTTCGGAGCCTGGGTCGTCTTTGCCCAAATGATCTTCCTCTGGGTAGGGGGTCGTGAGGCCTGGCACTGCCGATCTTTGCAAGAAGGCATCTCTCAGCTTAGCAAAAGCATCGGCTGCCTCTGGGTTCTTCTCTTCCACCCCGTAAGGTCGACCCGGGGGGTCAGTAGAGGCTTTCCTCCTGTGGGTCTGGTTACTCCCCTTCATGCCTCTGCATGGAGGCTCTGTGGGCGTGCTGTCTGGTTCTTCAGTGCTTTCCCGGGGCTGGCTAAGGATATACTCTAGGGTTGCCAGCCTATCTTGTAGGGGTTTCACCCCTTGTGCCACGGCCTCCACCAACGAGCTTCCCAGCACTTCTTTGAAAGTGGAGGTGAGGTCTAGTGACTGTTCCTCCTTGCTCCACTCAAATTCCGACATGTTATTGGGTGCTGTGTGCCTTATACCTTTGTCACAGGTGCTGTGTGCATGCCCACTGCTGCATTGGACCTTGATGCTTAAGAATTAAATAAGGCTTCTTGTCTAATGTGTACTAAGAGGTTCTTTTATCTATCACCCCCTTTTTTTCTTTTTTCTATGTGGCTAGCACCTCTTCTTGCACTTATGAGCTTCGTGGGCCTGTTAGTAGTCCCTCTCTGTGCCTGTCTATGTGTGGCCTGCGGGCCCAGCCACCCTGCTGTTGCCACCTGACGACTCCCACTGAATGTACATCAACGGATCATGCTGCAGTCAAAATCGATCTCAGCATCACCCTCAGCTGCCCGACCCCCACATCTCCTGCTGGTAGGGGTAAGAAGAGGCTAACCTCTTTGCGACCCGCACTGTTGCCATGCATTACCTGTTCTAATCGTGCTCTCCCACAAACTACCACACCCACCCCCTTTGCGCCCGCTCTATTCTGCTCCACTCCTATGTCTCGTGCTCAGCCTGCACCTCACGTGTCATCACAACGGCTTGAACGCTATCACAACTGTTACCTTGTGCCTACTGTGCCACACATTACTCCAGGCTGCATCCAGTAGATCTGCGTACCACTACCACCTCTCTGCCCCCCCACCCTTATGCATGCTGAACAAACCTCTGCCCCAGGTTTGCAGCCGCACACAACCCCACGCAATATTCTCTGCACCTTTTTTTCTCCAAATAGCTACATGGTGCAATACAGCCATGCTAACAGGCCCCCTCCGTGCACACAGTACATACCTGCTAACTGATGCACCAACAAAACAACTAATGCCTTCAGCGACCATTGCACACAACGCTGCAGCACCAACTTTACAACTGCAGGGAGCCAATATGCCCCCGCCCCACCACCCAACGTATTTCTGCTGGCATTAAGCCTCGCCCAGATCTTCACTAACAGGACCTCACCGATGCCCAAGGGTCATGTCTGTGCCAGCCCTGTACCTAAAGCCTGCACTGCTAGACTGTCTGTGCCCCAGATTCATGCCTGCACCAGCCCTGTGCCCACTGCGCCTACAGCCTGCTATATCAATCTACCAGCACTCAAGAATTATGTATGTACCGGCCCTGTGCCCAAAGCCTGCAACATTGGCCTACCTATGCCCAATGGCCTCATCAGTAGTAACCGTGCAATAACATATGCACCATAGAAAAACACCATTACCACACCTGCATCTAAATCTAGCCCAAAGCCAGACCATGCCTGTGACGTATCTACTACGCCTCCTCGCTTCAACTCAGAATGCATTAGTCACTATAATAGACATACATCAATGACCCTTACTAGTCATTACCACCCCAATATCAGCACACGCAAAGCAATCCTGCGTCTCTGTACCCAAACTCGAAATCCTCACCCCAAACCCAGGCCCTCCAAGATATCTGCCGCAGCACACAACACTATTCCAAACAACGTCTAGCCTCCACCTTTCATATGCACACTGATCAATGCTAGATCTGTCACTGCTCATGCACTTGACATCCATGATGTGATAATCTCTAAAGATTTAGACATCTTAGTCATCACTGAGACTTGGCTTAACCCTGCAGCGGTCCAGCATTCTCCATTGCTATCTCCTCAGGCTACGCTATACTTCGAGAAGACAGGCCAGACAGCAAAGGTGGTGGAGTGGCCTTTATATATAAGGCCTCTATTCCGCATTGCCGAAACACCACCACACTCATCCCTAATTGGGAAATACCCTCCACTAAGCTCAGCTGCTCACCAAACTGCTACATCTCACTCCTCCTACTCTACCGATCTCCAGGCCCCCCTTTGAGGACGACCTTCTCAAAACTGGAAGTGCCAACCCTTAGCCCAATACACAGCTCTTAGTCGTAGGAGACTTCAACCTTGGATTCAATACCCCAATAGACACCCACGCATCAGCCTTAGCCAAAGCCAGCTCTGCCCTTGGTTGCCCTCAACAGATACTAGATGCCACACACACCCAAGGCCGCACGTTAGACTGGTTACTTGACCACAATTGATAAGATGTACTCTGATATTAGTAACTGCAGATGTACTCTGATATTAGTAACTGCAATGCTCACACCTCCTCCTCAGCTAATGTGGAGGGGGTCCATGTCTCTTCTTGTCCATGGGATTCTTTTCCAGGGTTTTCTTCTGAGGACGTCCTGTCAGCAGTGAATTGTCTTAAATCTTCCTCTCATTTTGACCCAATGCCTCTGGGGTAATGCAGGATATTATGCCTTCCATTCTACCATGTTTCATTAAGGTGATTAACTTGTCCTGCCAGACCAGTACCATCCCGTTTGCGCTGAAACAAGCCACTGTGATCCCTCTCTTGAAAAAGCCTCCACTGGATACTTTGGTTCTATCTAACTATCATCCTATCTCTCTTTTGCCTTTTTCTTTGAAACTTCTTGAATCTCTGATCTCACTTCTCCTCTTCTCTTTTCTGGAATCATCCTCTTTTTTTGATCCATTCCAATCTGGCTTTCAACCAGGGTATGGGACCAAGAGTGTCCTGGGGTCAGTTTTTTATGATCGTTCCCGGCTGGCAGATAAGGGTGGTGTGGGTGCAGTGATTCTACTTGATCTCTCTGTGACATTTGATACTGTCGACCACTCACCCTTCTGTCTCGCATGGAGGCAGCTGACCTCTCTGGTCCTGTTCTGTCCTGGTTTTCTTCTTTCTTGGAGTCTAGGTTGCAATCTCTTCTGCTTCTTCCTTTTCTTTCCCCTACCCACCCACCCAATGCCCTGCGGTGTCCCTCAAGGCTCTGCCCTGTACCCAATTCTTTTTAACATCTACATGCAGCCATTCTTGTAACTCATGCGCTCTTTCGCCTTCCGGTGCTATGCATATGCTGACGACACCCAGATCCTGGTGCGTTCAGATCTTGACCAGGCTGGGATGTCCCCGGCTCTGGGCGAGTGCCTGGGAGCCATGAAAGGATGGATGGACCTCAATTGGCTCAAGCTGAATGGGGAGAAGACCATGATCATGGTGGTGGGCCCTACTACGGACTCTTTCTTGGTCTCTTCATCTTTCTGGCCTCTCTCACTTGGTGACCTTCCTCAGCCAGTGAAGGAAGTAAAACATCTGGGAGTGATCTTCTCGGCCTCTCTCTCTATGGCTTCTCAGATCGGCGCAGTATGTAAATCCAGCCATTTTATCTTGAGAACTCTTTGAAAAATATTGTCTTTTCTTCCGGCCCATATCCGCCCTCGGGCAGTTGCCTCTCTTATCAATAGCCGGATTGACTATTGTACCACTCTCTATCTGGCCCAACCACTGAGATTGGTCCACTGGCTCCAGCTCCTACAGAATATGGCTGAGCGGATTGCTACCGCTACTCCATATGGCGCCAACATTAGCCCTGTGATTAGGGATCTGCATTGGCTTCCTGTAGCTCAACGCATCAAATGTAAATCTCTTTACAAAGTTCACTGCGCCTTTTACCACCACAGCACAGATTATCTTTAGGAGACATGTGTACCCTATGCTCCTGAGAGAACTCTGCTCTCAAGCCCTGTTCATTTACTAGTGATTCCTAAACATTGTCGAGCAAGATTAGGTGGGAGTGCATTCTCGATAGCTGCCAGTATTTTATAAAATGAACTGCCTCTTGCACTTAGAAGTATTGTTAACCATCTTCACTTATGACAGTCTGCTAAAACTCTTCTGCTTTAGCTTTTTGCCCAAATGACCTTGTTCATCTTTGCATCAAGATGCCTTTTGTTGAACGTGCGTGCTAGAAGTGTTAGTAACATAACAACTGCAACACAGCAGTCATCTCCAATGCTGCCTGCCCTCTGACTGACCACCACTGTGTCATCTTCTCCCTACCTATGCCACAGAAACACATTATCCCATCCTCCCACCTACGCTCCACACTAGCCCGCAGAACCCTTAACCTCACAAGGGATCAGCTACTACCTCTGCTCACCACAGAGTTACCAATGAATTATAATGTCAACTCCTTAGTAGAACAGTATAAATCAGTACTATCCATTGCAGTGGAGTACCTAGCCCCACTAAAGTTACGAAAAGAAAAGAATTCCAACTACCGTCCTAAATACATGGTTCACTACACAACTCCACACCTTACAAGCTGAAAATCGAGCCACCAAAGTTGCCTGCCAGAAAGACTCAAGTGCACCAGATAAGGCACTTTTTTAGTACAATCTATAAAATATAAACACACCACTCTCACAACCAAAGCTACTTCCTACAATAGCAGAATTTCTTGCATGAACTATTTACCATTCTCCATGAACTTGAAAAACCCACTTCATCCCCTTTGACCTTCACCAAAGATAACACCTGATGCAGCAACATCCAAGATCCCCTCACAGGCAAAATCCCAATGGCAAAACAAAATGAAAGCAAATTACTTAATGTGGCAGCTAGCCTGCCACAGCCCCCACCAAGGCACCCCCACTCTCACTCAGTTCTTCCAGTTCATGCCCATCACAGAACCTTACCTTGCAAATGTGGTAAAGAGCCTCAAGCCCTTACGGTGCAAAGGAGATATCTGCCCGGCCTCCTAGATCAAATAGTGCCTGGAACTACTCACCCCACTTTTCACTGCCATTATCAATGCTTCTTTGCCTCTAACACTGTCCCCTCCAGCCCCAAAGAATCCTGGGTCACCCCCACTACTAAAAAAACATTGCTTGACCCAACCATACACACCAACCATCGGCCTATCACTACTGTCCCGTTCCTGATAAAAATCCTAGATAGGATTGCCTTTTTCATATTCAGGCCTTCCTGGAAGAACACTCCACCCTCAGCCCCCGTCATGGTACAGAAACCCCCCCCTCCTTGACCTGCACAATCAATTGGATGACGCCAATGGTGCAGGAAAACTCTCCCTCCTGCTGCTACTTGATCTCTCTCTGCTGCATTCGATCTGGTGGACTACAACAGCCTCTGCTGCCACCTTACACCAGTAGCTCAGTTCGCACAATAAGCGGCAAACTGGGGTGCCTCCTTCCTTGAAAAAAGAACATCACTGGTGAAACCGGAACCCAGCCCACACCAATGTCATGTCGTGTCCAACAGGGATCCTGTTTCTCCCCAACTCTTTACAATATTTACACAAAGCCATTCTCCGACCACCTTCGCACCATGGAAATTTCCTTCGCTAACACGCCGACGATACACAAATACTTATCCCTTTGTCAGGCACCTATAATCAAGACTGCTCCACTGTAAATAGTGCAAATGAGACAAATGAGACAATCTAAACTTGGATAGCCCAACACAGCCTCTGCCTCAATGACGAGAAGAGTGAGCTCCTTCTAGTCGACCCGCCAACTCTTTTCGCTAATCTCGACCCGGCATACAGCCTCTTTACCATACACGGTCACAATATCCCTATCTCCACCTCAGTCAAAACACTGGGCATTTATCTTGACGCCTCACTCAACATGTCTCGCCAGACCAATAACATTGCCTCTGAAACAGCCTACACTACAAAACTTCTAAGAGCAAGCAGTCCTTTCTTATCCTATGCCAACCGACACACGATCGCCACGCTCTGGTGTTGTCCAAACTTCATTATTGCAATGCCTTACTTTGTGGAACTTCAGACAAGAACCTGAATAAGTTTCAGAGCTTTCAAAACAATGTCCTCTGAGCAGCTTTGGACCTGAAAAAAACACATCTCAGAGAGAAGGCAGTCAGTCCACTGGCTCCCCATCCGGGAAATAATTAAATTCAAAATCCTCTCTATCGCACACTGCTACCTGGCCAACAAAGCCCCCACTTACCTCACCCAGAGGTTCAAAAGATACTCACCAGCCAGAACACTCAGATCCTCCAACAGACAACAACTACGCACCATCAGATTCACATGAAAACAAGCAGGTGGACCCAGCTTCCCAACCATCACGGCTAACCTCTGGAACAATCTGCCAACTCACCTTCGATATGAGGTGTCTAACCAACTCTTCAGAAAAAAACGAAAGACTCACCTGTTTATATCCCTCTACCTAGAGCTGAACTCATTAAACCTTCCCACCAATGTAACTAATGCCCTGATGCCCAAGGGCCTGGTGCACTGCTATAAATGAATAAGTAAATAAAATAAATAAATAAATGCAAACCAGGGCATTCCCACACATCCACATATATAGATTGGTGGTCCCACTTCTAGCCTAAATAGTCTCATAAGTGTAATTTTCCAACAATTTTATACTCCTTTTTCTTGTGGAAATAATATTTTGGAAAGGTATGACTTCCAAGATGACCACCATGATAGGTAGGAAGGGGCTAGCTTTAATCCAGATGCAGAACACTTATATGATCCACAGGAAAGGGTGCCTATTCTGCTGCAAGAATTCAGCCAGTATGGATACACCATTGAGTTCACTGGAGGTAAAATACTCTTGCTACTATACTGAAAAAACACTGAAAAGCAGGAAGAAAAAAGATTAACCAAAAATATGCCTGGCACCCTAGTGTTGTAAAAAAAGACATTACCTCAAAGTGCCTCTTCCTCATCCCAGTACCCATGCTTACTTCACTGGGACTATTTTTTTTCTGAGTTATAACACCTACTACTTACCCACAATCCCTTCATTAAAAAATGTCCTGTCCTATGGACAGTAACTGATATCTTCCCGGTATTGGGCTCTTGGGAGCAACATTGCTGGTCCTCGTTGGTTCCTCCTCCAGCAGGGCGGTGGAGCTCTCCAAGGCAGGTAAGCTCTTAGTTCCCTTGCAGGGCGAGAGAGCCTAATTGAGTGCTCTTTCTCATCAATCGAGTGTGACAGTCTAAGACCCATGTGGGGCCAGTGGATAAAAAAGAGGCGCATAGAAGCCCCAATTCTCTCAGGTGAGTGGCTTCATGCCAATGCAATGGAGGATTTGCAGGGGCCCAGCAAAGCGGGGTCTCCCAGCCTATACAGAAACAGGGGTCTGGAGACAGTGAGCTTCTGAGGGAAAGTGAGAAAGGGCAGAGTCTCTTTGAGGAGGAGCAGCTGGTAGTGGAACTTCTTGGCGACGTCCGAGATGTGAGGAGAGAAAGAGAGAGTGGAGTTGAAGATGAAACCAAGGATTTTTGCCTCGCAGGAAGACGAAGGAAGAGGGCCCAAGGTGGGCGGCCAGAGTGAGAGAGGGAAAGCAGGGGGAGGGGTCCCAATGAGAAGGATCTCTGTCTTAATGGCATTAAGGCAGAGATCATTGGAGGTGCACCAAGTCTGAATCAGGGATAGACAGTCAGGAATGAGCGAGAGAGGAGAGGAGGCTGTGGGAGCCTGAAGGAAAGCTGAGTGTCATCCGCATAACATTGAAAGTTAGAGGAGAAGGTAGAGATCAGGTGGACCAAAGGGGCCAAGTAGAGGTTGAACGTCCAGGGTGAGAGGATAGAATCCTGGGTAACACCACAGGTAGAGAGAGAGGTGCCAGAGAGAAAAGAACCAAGTTGCACCTAGGAGAGGCAGTGCAAGAGGAAGAGGGTCAGCCACTGCAGGGCCTGATCTGTGATGCCCAGGTTCTCATGTAGTCAATTGATCAGGATGGCGTGGTTGACTGTGTTGAAAGTAGAGGAAAGATCAAGGAGGATTAGGACAGAAGGAATGCTGGAATTAAGGTTAAAGAGCAGATCTTCACGGGTGTTCAAGAGAGCAGTTCCCATGCCTTTGGCACCTCTGAAGCCAGTCTGATGGTCATGGAGATAACCAACAGATTCAATGTGGAGAGTTAGCTGGGAGATGGCCAACTTTTCAAAGAGTTTGCCCAGGAAAGGGGTGATGGAGATTGGGCGATAGTGTGCCGTGGAGGTAGGATCGGCAGATGGCTTTTTGAGGAATCGGTGCACAGAGGAGTGCTTAAGGGGAGAGGGAAATTTTCCAGTGGTGAAAGAGTGATTACAGAAATCGGCCAAGGCTGGAGCCTGAAGCAAGGGTGTTAATATTGTCCTTGATGGTTCTGGAGGCGCAGAGGAGCACCTGTTTGGGTGACACTTTCATAGATCGGACTTGCCTAGAAACCTTGTCAGGTGTTGTCAGAGAGAAAGAGGGGAAAGGAGGAGGAGACGTAGAGATGGCCAAAGGGGGGCCGAGAGAGGAAGAGGGAGAGGAAGAGGAGATAGAGGACAGGGTGTCCTTAGTGTTATCAGTGAAGTGAGAGGCCAGAGCCATACAGAGGGCCTGGGAGGGCACAGGAGAGGTAGAGACTGCAACAGGATTGACCAGTTCCTTGCAGATTTGAAAGAGTTTGGTGGTGTTGCTAGAGGCCGCAGAGACCTGGTCTTGAATGTGTGCTCTCTTCTTGATGAGTGTTATTGCTTCGACTGGCATTTTGGTGCAACCAGTCTAGGTGTGTCTAAATGTGGCCTGGCATGCTTTACTGTAAAGTTATTACGTGTCTACACTGGTCTACATTGTGCAGCCAGTGGGCCATGTTTTCAATATGGCATGGCATTTTTAATAGCAAAGCATTCATGTTACTGTGCACTGTTGGTGACTTGCATGTATTGAATTGGTGTTACACTACAAAACAATTGCAAACACTCTGGCTTTTTAGCACATTTTTTTCAGAAAGTGTGCTGTATATTGCATTAACACACATTTATAAAGTTCTCCTAGTACAGTGTGCTGCATACCCCTTCAGCATCACATTCGTGCGTATTGTGCAAGCGTGATAATTGAGGCTGGCCTAGAGTGTGGCACGAGCCATGATCTGTTGCCGAATTGGGGGGGTCCCTCAGCATGGCTCACAGGGGGGCCCCATATTTTGTGTAACGCCACTGATCTCCTTCCGGTGTGGCCTCGTAACTGAGTGGCATTGGGAGCTGCCATTTACTTACAGCAGACACAGCAGCCATTTGTTATTTTGTTATAGTACCGGTTTGCCACGTCTTGGTTGCACCATCCCACACAGGAGCATCATGGGTTGGAGCCTCCTGCCGGCACAGCCCCGTGCCTTAGAGGCATTGGGAATCTGTATTTGCTTACATGAGATGTGCACAACGTTTGTCATGGAACCGGGTTGCCTCTTCTCCTTTGGGAACACTGACCACTCAGGACTCTCATGAGGCAGGGACTCCTGCTGGTGCGCCTGGAGTCTGGTTGTCTCTGTGGGTGTGATTGGCAGTGTTCAGAGCATCATTGCTTAAGGGAGATGCAGCAACCTGTTTCTATGGCTATTGAGTTGCCATGTCTCCAGTAGAACTCTCTCTGCTATGTAGCATTAGTCTGTCAGCTTTTGTAGAGTGTAGAGTGCGTTTGGGAGACCGTGAACCTCTCCTGCCTGGTGATTGCTTCCTGATAGGATGTGGAAACACAGAGAGAAGATGAAACATCTTGTACAGATTGAGGATTATTCTATTTCAGACAAGAGGAACGCTTTGAAAAAGAAAATGGAACTCGTATTTTTCCTCTCCCAGAAGGAGAGTGAGAATTTTATGACGTAGGCCATCAAGGAACATGAAGGTAGAAAGACGAGAAAGAGATCCTCTTCATACTCCCCTTCATCTTCCTCCTCCTCAGTATCAGACCTGTCTTCATCTACCTCTTCTTGTCCCTCTTAATCGGATTAGTATGGGAAGAGAAAATATTTGGATGTGGAAGAGGGGGAGGCTGTTTTGGCGCAGCTCTGGGATGGCATGGAATTCTCTGTGTCTGCAGTCCAGGGCAGCACTGCAGACCCAAAAATCAGGCAAAATAAACATACCCCCAAGATGTGTCTCCCACTGATCTCCGATCTTAGGGATAAATACCTTAAATAATGGAAGGATTCAGAGCACATTCCTGTGCCTTGCTTCATGGCACACGTATACCCTTTGAAGAACACAGAATCCTTTCTCCCAGAGACAGTCAAAATGGGTGACATCTAGCAAGCCTATAATAAGGTCCTGTGTGGCAGCAGAGGAAGCAGCAATGTGTGATTGAGTGCATAGAATGACAAATGCAGCCCTAAGAAAGATCCCTGTGGGTGCTCATCTAGCCCTTAGGGCCAATGTGCATGGTTCCTATGCTGCTGAAACTATCTTGAGAGGTTTTAAATGGCTGTGCAAGGTCATGGAAGATAGATGTCACTGTGCCCCTATGTCTGACATGCAGAAGCAAGTTAAACTCCTTTCTGATTTATCCTATGATGGTGTCCAGGGTACAGCCATGCTGGCAGGGGCAGGCATCTCAGAAGAGGGAAAATTCATTTGAGAGATTGGAAAACTGAAGGGTCTCAAAATCTGCAGTCCTGAAAATCCCCTTTGAAGGAAACAAGCTATTCGAGATTCCTTAGAGAAAGTTTTCTGAGCAGACAAACATGCAGACAAGTTAAGAGGGAACAGCTCTTTGTCGATCTCCAGACACACGACTTCTGGAGTTAAGACCCTGACTCCACCTTAGACCTTTTTGCAGTCAACAGATTCTGCTTCTGGTGGTTTCAGACAGTTGTGCCTGAGGGTGGATGTTTTGAAACTGGAATGGCCACAGGGGTTGCTTTATGCCTTCCCTCCCATACCCTTAATTCCCAGGGTGGTACGGAAGATCAGTGAGAGCAGAGTGGCAATAATCCTAGTGGTTCACTCTCTTCTTGATCTCCAGTCTCAGGGGATTTGGAAGATCCCAAGATGGCCTTGTTCTCCAGAAGCTGGTCAGCTCTCCAGGGCTCATGAGATCCAATGGTCAGACTGAAAATTGAGAGGGATAGGCTATGGGCCTTAAGCCTGTCTGATCAGATGGCAGAGACTATTCTTCATTCAAAATTGCCAACCACCTTGAAGGCCGACAATAGGCATTAGGTCCATTTGCTGAAGTGGTGTGAGAAATCAGAACCCCCACCCCTTCCCAGTGGCATTGCAGTGATTCTAAAGTTTCACCAGAATGTGTTTGATAAGAGTTTGACAGTGACCACTCTTTGCACTTAGTGGGTAGCCCTTGAGGCTCTGAAGGAGGCACAGAGGTCAACTCGCATCATTTCGGAAGCTGGAGCAGGAGCTCCGGACCACTGCCTATGCAGTTGGTCACAGCACCCCAGAAGGAAAAACCCACACAGTCCGCATGGAGGTATGCTAGCGATCTGCAGTATTTATAGGAAATCATTTTTGGGCTATTCTTAGCGCTCATATGCACGGTAGCCAACATAATTCACTGCTACAATTGTCCATTGTCACCAACTAGGCATCCGCTATGCACACAACCTGTGCTGCCTTCCTTTCTTTGACAGCATTACCATTTCGCCATTAGAACACACGAGGTGTTCATAATTCCAAGATGGCCGCCCGTGTCGCTTGGGGGAACATCCACGGCCTGCCTCCCCACCAGAGAGCAGCCTCCTGCTGATTGGGCCATCCACTACACTTCTGAGCCTATCGGAAGGCGGCAGGCGAGAGCCGGCCCACCTGGAAGGCTCTGTGAGGAAGTCGCATCAAATTCAATCACTCGCATCATTTCGGAAGCTGGAGCAGGAGCTCCGGACCACTGCCGATGCAGTTGGTCACAGCACCCCAGAAGGAAAAACCCACGCAGTCGGCATGGAGGTATGCTAGCGATCTGCAGCATTTATAGGAAATAATTTTTGGGCTATTCTTAGCGCTCATAGGCGCGGTAGCCAACATAATTCACTGCTACAATTGTCCATTGTCACCAACTAGGCATCCGCTATGCACACAACCTGTGCTGCCTTCCTTTCTTTGGCAGCATTACCATTTCGCCATTAGAACACACGAGGTGTTCATAATTCCAAGAGGCCGCCCGTGTCGCTTGGGGGAACATCCACGGGCTGCCTCCCCACCAGAAAGCAGCCTCCTGCTGATTGGGCCATCCACTACACTTCTGAGCCTATCGCAAACCGGAAGGCGTGAGCCGGCCCTTCCTGGGAAGGCCCTGAGGGTAAGGCCAGCAACTGTCCTGAGACTGTCCTGAGCCGACCAGAGCCCAGGCCCATACCCCCTGCCCGTTTTCCCCGAGACTGTGAGTAGCCAATGACTGCCTAGACTTACTGCATTTGCCAAGCTACATGCACAACTCAACTTGGTTGCCCCATTACTATAAGGCTAATACTGAGTGACACTCAGCGATAACCCCTATCTTACAGCCTGACTCCTAATGCACCCTGTGCACTCTGCATTCTGCTGTACGTGTTCTTTTTACACTTTATTCCTTCCTCTCTGCCAATTCGAATCTAGGTGATCTATTGCTTGTGTATTTTGAACTATTGCCTTTCTGGCCCACATTACAAAACACCCCTTCATCATGTATGGTATCTGCCTAGCCCCCACAGTACAGTGCATGGTTCTTATGCATCCGACTCTACCAGATTTTGCCAGACTCATGTTGCCACATATGCTAATTGCCAGCAGCCTTACACTATAGAATCCTAATGCTTGCACATGCATTTTTAGCCCTAGTGTGAATTCTGTATCTAGGTAAACCCTGTTTGCACATGCATATTTAGCCCTAGTGTGAATTCTGTATCTAGGTGAACCCTGTTTGCACATGCATTCGTAGCCCTAGTGTGAATTCTGTATCTAGGTGAACCCTGTTTGCACATGCATTTTGCATCTAGCAACTAACTAGCATGCCTCCCCTGCTCAGTAGTTGGCTTGCCTGCTCCTTGCTCCTTTTAATCACCATAGTACTGTCCAACATGCCGCTTCAACATCCAACTACCATGTGTGCGACCTTACCTAACTCCAACTCATCTAACAGCTCACCACTAACAATAACTGAGGCACTTCTAGTGCTGCCGCCCAGTATCCCCTGCCCCACTATAGACAGGAATACAAGACTCAGAGCTCGACTAGCCAAAATCCATGAGCCACTCGCCCATTCCTTGCCCACCACAAAGAGACTTAGCCCCACTCCCACCAGCCCAAACAACCTCAAATTTAAATCATCTCTGAACCACCATAATAAGTCTCTACTTTATCCCACCAACCAGAGAAGTACTAAATCACACAAAAATTGTCAGCCTCTACTACCACTACACCCATAGTGAGCACCCAAATCAAGGGAGCTCTAATCAACGCTAGATCAATAGTAGCTCATGCAACTGAAATTGCAGATCTAATCATCAATGAAGACCTGGACCTCCTTGCTATCACAGAGACCTGGCTCCATCCGGCAGCAGGCCCCATGCTTATGCTAGCAGTCCCTGATAATTACACTATCCTTGCAGTCCCTGATAATTACACTATCCTGAGACAAGACCGACCTAACTCTGGAGGAGGTGGTGTTGTCATCATTCATAAATGTAGCCTTCCTATAAGAGTAGCTACCACCATCAGCGTCCCTTCTTGCGAACTACTCTCAGCCAAAGTTCCCATTACCAATGCTCAAACCCTCAACATCCATGTGATCTATCGCCCTCCAGGCCCTTTAGGCACATTCAACGAGGATCTTAACACTATTCTACCCACTAACCTAAAAAACGCCACACAGGTACTCACCCTTGGAGACTTCAACATGGGTCTCAACGACCCCGAAGACCAAGCTGCCATCACCACATTTAACACCCTCACCGAATTAGGATTTACTCAAAGAAGCCTGAAATCCACCCATGACAAGGGCAGAATACTTGACTGGGTGGCTGACTATAACTGCTCAGCTAACATCACTGACATCTCACCACTTGCCTGGACTCACCACCACCTGGTATCTTTCTCGCTGTCCACCACTAGACCTCCCCCTACGCAGTCTAGTAGGGCCCCACTCACACTCACAAGAAACAAAAAGAGCATCACGGTGGAGAGACTTATCCCCAACCTACTCCCCACACTGAACACACTCCCTGACAAACTGGATCCTGGGACCCTGGTTGAGGAATACAATAAAATGATGTCCACTTCCCTTGACTTAATCGCCCCTCTCAAACTCAGGCCAAGCAAGCCCAAAACGCACTTGAACAAATGGTACACACCATTCCTCAAAAACTTAAGACAGCACAAAAGAAACTGCGAAACCACCTGGAAAAAAGACCCATCAGTAGCTAATAAAAGCAAACTCACCAAACTAGCGGCCCTGTATAAAAAAGAAATCTTCCTAGCAAAACATACTTCCTTTGACTCCCGTATCTCCCAAGCCAGCTCAAACACGAAGGAACTATTCTCTATTCTGAAAGAAGTAGAAACCCCCATAGCACCACCAGACACCCGCATTAAAGACAAGAACTGGTGCACCGAAATCCAAAATGTCTTAGACAACAAAATCGCTACTTTACAAAATAAAATATCTTGTAAAAAAGCATCCCTGAACAAACCTGCCTTGTCCAAGCTACCCAAGAAGCAGACTACAAGCGAATATACCAGATTCAATTTCACCAAAGTGACCATACTCGAAGTTGAAAAAATCATCTTGTCCTTGAAGCCCTCTAATTGCCAGGGAGACCTATGTCCAGCACAGTTTATAAAAGACGCTGCCCGCGACCTCTCCCCATTTTTCACAAAGCTAATCAATGCCTCCTTCTCCACTGGATCCATCCCAATCAATCTAAAACAATCCTGGGTACTACCATTACTAAAGAAACCTACACTTGACCCAGCTACCCCTACCAATTGCAGACCCATAACAACTGTACCATTCCTCCTGAAAATCCTGGACAAGGTTGCCTATGTTCAAATACAGAAGCACCTGGAAGAACACCACCTGCTAGGAGCCAGACAATCAGGCTTCCAGCCCCAACATGGGACTGAGACAGCTCTTATCGACCTTAAAACACAGATCGACCTGCTCAGAGACAATGGCCAAGCAGCCTTACTCCTCCTCCTCGACCTCTCTGCAGCATTCGACCTGGTCGACCACTCGGTCCTATGCACTCACCTACACACGGCCGCCCACTTCTCCCCTGAGGCCATTACATGGATTAGATCTTTCCTCGATGGCAGACCATGAGGGTTTTTTCGCCCACAGATGCTGCAGACCCAATACCCATCACCTGTGGCATACCACAGGGTTCCTGGGTCTCCCCTACACTGTATAACATATTTACCAAGCCCCTTTTCGATGATCTGGATCTCGGTATCACCTACACTAACTACACTAACTATGCAGATGATACCCAGATCCTCCTTCCGCTTTCTGGAGATTATGGAAAGGATTTGGCCTTGGTGAATAGGGTTTACATCATCATCCAGGCATGGATGGCCACTCATGGACTATGCCTGAATGATGATAAAACTGAACTTATCACCTTGGGCACCACTGCCAGCCTAAATAAATTAAGCCCAGCCTACTCATCCTTCATGATCGATGGCAACACGATCAAAGTGGGACACGAAGTCAAAACATTGGGTTTCTACCTTGATTCCAACTTTTCCTTCAACAGACAGGTGAACTCACTAGCCTCCTCCACGGCTTACATGTGTAAATTGATCCGTGCAGCCAAACCTTTTCTATCCGATACCAGCTGCCTGACCCTGGCCAGAGCCCTCATACTATCCCGCTTAGACCCTCTGTAATGCGCTTTATCTTGGGTCATCCAAAGCCACCACCAGCAAACTACAAATCCTCCAGAATAATACACTCAGAGCGGCACTGGGCATCTCTAGAAGAGACCACATCACAGCACACAGCCAGCAGAACAACTGGACCCCTATCACAGACAAAATCTCCCTAAAAACTGCTTCACTCACCCACAAGTCACTCAATAACGCGGCCCCCATCTACCTGATCGACAGATTTCACAGACAGACATCCTTGAGACCGAAAAGGACAGCATATAGAGACTGCCTCTCCGTCCCTAACTACAAACGCTCTACCATAGGAGGCAACAGCTTCCCAGTGAAAGCGGCTAAACTATGGAACTCCCTACCACCCACTCTTAGAATGGACTTACCCTACCAAAATTTCCGTTCCAAGATGATGTCTTGGCTGAAGACAGCCGCTGTCTAAATAAACTGAGCTAGGATTTGCTCCTCCCTCTTGTCACTTGACATACCGGACACACAATTGTTAACTGTATATATGTATATATTCCTGCTTTTCTTCCATTATTACTGTGTATATGCCATGTATATATTTTATTGTCTGCAATTATACTTCGCAAATTCCTGTATCTTCTGCGCCCTGTTACCCTAGGGTATTCCGGCGCATTACAAATAAACAAACAAACAAACAAATTGAAAGGAGAAGCTCTGGTAGGGAGGCCTAGCTTCTTGGCATCTCCCTTGCCAGTGTTTGCCTCAGTGAGATTTACCTTTGGAATTATGATTCTTCCATGGTCCTCTCCTTGAGCCAACTAATTAGATTGACATTAAACACTTTACACTTAAGACAGCTGTTTTGGTTGCCGTTACGTCCGCCTGTAGTTTGGCTGAAATTGGAGCTCTTTTGCACAGACCTCCCTTTTTCTTTGGGTTCAGCCGGAGGCACTGGAGTTTTTATGTGACCCTAAATTTCTCCCTAAAGTGGTTTCAAAATGTCACACCTCTCGAGAAATGGCTCTCCCAGTTTTCTTTCAGGACCCCAAAACACCTAAAGATGTTTGGCACTCCATCGACGTGGGGAGGAGGGTGGTCCTGGAGGACATAGATAGAAATGAGGTGTTTAGGAAATCTGACAATCTTTTGCTGACCTTTGGTGCGGCTGCGGTGGGCAGGAAGGCTCCAGTGGTGTCAATCACGTGTTCAATCTGTATTGTTATTCCATGGCCTATGAGGCACCTGGATTACCCATTCCTGAACAGTGCAGGTGTAATTTACTGGAGGCATGGGCAGACGCCCTAGGGGGTTCCGTAATGGAGCCATGTGGGGCTGCCCTTGGGCAGATCCAAATACGTTCATTAGACATTATAGATTGAACATGGGTAACCCCAGGGATGGCTCCTTTGGGGAGAGGGTGAATTCTGTTGTCAGGGAATGATTTCCCAAAATATTACATTAATAAAGTTGATGATGGGATGCACCATTGGTGAGTGTCGATTGAGTGTCTCATTGGGTCCCTTCCACAATTTACTGCTTGGGTACACCTCAATAGTAAGCACTGGGGAGAGGAAGGAGGACGTGGAAGCCATGCGCTGATTACTTACCAGTTATGTTCATTACTCCTATTCCTACTCTTCTTCGTCACAGTACTGAGGACCTGCCTTGCCCATCCCTGGGTGTGGAAGGTCCCATTATCCATCTTGAGAAATTTTAACTAAGGGATTGTGGGTAATAGGAGATATTATACATCAGAAGAAAAAAAGGCTTCTTGTGAACGAGGTGGGGCCTCAAAGGTGAGTACTGTGAGGAGGGAGAGGAGAACTGGGACTAATGGAGATTACCTGTAAGTAATTGGGGCATTAATGCTGTTTCTAGCACAAATTACGCAAAGGCTGGATCTGTTTAGTGTTCAAACTTAATGGACTGGCAATTTCTGCCACTCTGTTTAATTTATTTTTTATAACGCGCCTAATAACGTACCTGAGTTCGGTAAGCGCGGATTGGGGATTCAAACCTCTGTTGCTCTGCGTGGTCTTGCTTCTGTTGCTCTGCTGGTCTTGATTCCAAAACCAGCATGTTGCCCCTATGCTATCGAAATAAGAGGTATCTTAACGCTCAGACATGACCGGGTCGGACTGGGGCATGAAATTGTCTCTGGCACCAACGAAAAAGTGGGCCACAGTTGCAAATGGGAATTCATTCCTTTTGTGCTGCTGTTTGAATAGTACCCAAGGGGGAGGTTTTTGATAAAATGTGATGCAAATTGTACATTTTAAAGAATATTTATTCAGCAACACTAGTCAAAACGATTAGCCGCAGAGTGAAGCCATTCATCAAACTACCCACATTGTCCTATTGCCCTATAAGCCAGTCCGAGCAGGACCTTCATTGCACTGGAAAGTTACTAAAATTGGCGACTGGCCGAGAAAGCAACTGAGCAATATGAAAGGGGCCTCGCTGTTTCCAAAATCCTATCAATGTTCTCGTTTTGCGTTTAATTCCAGAACAAACAATGCTATGAGCAATGCTCCCCTTTACTTGTACAGTGCTCCGATGTCCTGTAAAGTTAGACTCGCAGAAGAACACTAATGTAAAAGATTATTTTGAATAAGCATGTATAAATGCATATGTGTATGTGTGCCATTCATAGGCTACACCACACACGTGCCAGCACGCCCAGCTTAAGCCGTCTGTGCATAGTAGTTGGCACCGAGAGAAAATATTGGAGGGCACAAAAAAGGTGAACTCCCTTTCAGTTGCAAAGTCCAAGTACACTGATCATTGTCTGGACGTATTTGTCCCGAAAGAAATGCGCAAGCAGGTTTGTCCTATCTTGACGCTAATTAGGAGCAGGTGTGTCTGTCGTGCAATGACCTCTATCCACACACTAACAAAGACCCACGATTCCTTCAATATAATGCTCGCACTTGTAAGAATGACTCACTTTTCTTGTTTCTTTCCGGAAGAACAACCCGTTCTTTTTTTTAAATCTATTTTTAAGTGCGCAGGGTGTTGACATGCTGCCAACAATGTGAGACAACGTAGCTTGTAACCTTGGTTACTCGGAGTTCATGGACAGGTAGTCCTGTATTTGTTTACCAAAGGTATGAGTCACCGTTGTGTGTTTACTCACCAATACCGGCCCGCAGGATGATGGCACCAGCCTGAAGCCTATTGGAGAGCGGAAAACAAAATCAAAACAAGCAGATAACAAGCAGACGTGCACTTATGCGCATTATACTCTGCGTTCAAAATAGCAAACGTGGGTGCGTTCTCTGACTCAGGGAATTTCCCGGATATCGTCACACAAAGCTTATGAAATGCACCCGCCAACACTAATACAAGTGACGGCATGCCATACTTCAAATTATAGCGATCTCAGGGGAGGATGGGGAATTTTTTTAAGTGGAGGAGTGTAAATATGTCCCACAAATATGCTCTAGCGACTGGGCATAGTGAGGACAAACGAATCAAAGGGGGCTCGGGATGGGTTCTCCCCCACCAGGACGTTTAAAATAAAGTATTAACATGGTGCATTTTACAGCACACTTTTTGAACAATTGGGTAAAAAGCTTAACCGTTTGCAATTGGTTTTATAGGGTAACTCATGAAAAAAAAATCCATAGATACAAGTCACCAACAGTGCACAGAAGCACTTTGCCAACACATTTTCATGATGCCTTTGCCCACAATATGTACCAATATAAAAATATGTTCACGTTGGCTGTGCCCATAAATTTCCTTTATATGCAAGTATTCCGATCCAAGGCTATAGTCCTGTTTGCTTTGCACATCAGGCCAGTAATAATACTACAATACTTTACAAAAGCTATGCCATACTATGAAAACATGTCCAAACTAGGCTGCACCAAAAGGCCAGTCTCGCTAAATAGTAACACTTATCGTACTGGCTTTATCAAAGATGCCCAATACAAAATGTCACACTACCATAAGAAATGGCTAGACTAGTTGCATTAAAGTGCTAGTCTAGTTACTTAACAACACATCTCATGCTCGCTTTTGTGAAAAATACCCAATACAAAATGTCATACGACAGTAAGAAATAGCTAGACTGGCTGCATTAAAATGTCAGTCAAGCTACATAATAGCACTTATTATGCTTGCTTTACCAAGGATGCCCAATACAAAATGTCATGCCGCAGTAAGAAATGGCTAGACTGGCTGCACCAAAATGCCAGTCTAGCCACTTAATAACACGTATCATGCTTGTTGTGTTAAAGATGCTCAATACAAAATGTCATTCCACAGTAAGAAATTGATAGTCTGGCTGCATCAAAATCAAAATGCCAGCGTTGCCACATAATAACACTTATCATGCTTTGTTTATCATAGATGCCCAGTAAATAAATGCAATGCCTGCACTCTGGTGCACCAGGACCTCATATGTACACATTATCACATTAACTATGAATGTCATTATGTGTGCGTGCAAGGTGCTGGGGCCTACGGGGCAGATTATGTGTGTTAGGCGCTGGAGTTCCAGGTGACAGCCATGGCATAATTTATTGGGCATAGCCACCCAGTGAAAACTGCCATGCCTGCCCCTGGGTGCCCCCAGCACCTCACAGGGACACATAATCAATTGTGTGCATACGAGGTGATGGGGGGCCCAGGCATGGGATATTTACTGGGCATCTATAGTAGATGCGCAGTAAAAAAAAATGGCATGCTTTCCCCCCACTCCCCCGCTCCCCCAAGCTCCTCACACAGAAAGATAATCATATATGTGTGCGTGCAAGGCACTGGGGGCTTAAGGGGCATGTTACATAAAAAAGGGGGGGGGATAGGATTGCGCTCAACACTATTACAATTTGACAACCAGAAATCAAAATACAGTATTTTAATAAAATTGATTGAGTAATAAAGTTGATTGAAAGATAGCCGACACGTGTTTCGACACTCGGGTCGTTTTCAAGGCTAAATGACATACATCAGTGGCATCACAAAGTCAGCATATTCAAAAAATAACAATTATACAAAATATATGTAAAAGAGTAAACAAACATACCAGGAATCAGGTAAGGAGGGTAGTACAGCAGTGGCAGATGGATATAGATAAACAAAAACAAAGAAGCACAAAATCGTAAAATGAATTCAATTAAGTCCTTGTCATTTTCTCAAGATTAATTGTGAACAGCACCCCGCGGCACAACCCCCATGCAAGCCCAAGTGCCAGCCAAAAAACTCCGGTGGTAACCAACAATTAACTTCATGAAAATTAATGATGTCCAGTAGACAAAACAGATATAATTACAATAACCAGTTATTATTGACATCGATGAAACCACACTTCAAATAAAACTAAATAAAGCCAAAGTGAGGAGTTACTGAGTTAAAGAATTTGGTTGAAGAAAATAAGGTAGGGTAACTTACCCTTCAAAATAGTAAATAACAGCTGTTATAGCAATATCCTGTTCAAGGAAGAACTCGAATTAGAGTAAGTTATAAGCTTAAGTAAAAGTTAAACAAATTGTTATGAAGAAATATAATAATAAAACCACTCACCCCATCAGTCCGGGTGGGTTATATATGGGTAAAAAAATATCAGAAGCCACAAATGTCCGGCGTGAAAGTAAACCTAAGAGCGAAACCATCACAAAGCATAAGCTAAAACTTGCGCTTATACAAAGAAAAGAAAAGAATCCAAGGTCAAATGGGAAGAACTACTTACTCGGCTAATCGAGAAAGAATCCTAATATATCTGGACAATTCCAATCAACATGTACCAGAAAAAGCTCCGTATTAAGGACTACCGTCAAGCCGACGTGACGTTCGCACGTTACGTCGTTACAATGACGTATAATGTCAACAGAGTGAATACGTTCGCACGTAACGTCGTTACAGTGACGTCTAATGTCAACAGAGTAACGATCAAGAAGAAGATTGGTGAATGCGGTCGCAGGTAATGACGTGCAGTATAAACAAGGCACCAAACAGGAAGCACCGTGACAGCAAGTGCCGGAAGTAACTCAGTAACATATAAAGATACACATATGGTAAATATCTTTAATCAAAATGAGCGTGGGTAATAAAAAAGAATATTATTGAGAAGTCATGGGAAACAAAACCATTATCAATAGTACAGGGGAGACAACCCCACAACCAGCAATAAAGGAATATTTAGCATATAACAAAAAATATATAGGTGCTGGCACTTGAGCGCGCATTAGGGGTGCGCCACAGTGGTAACCGTCGACAAAATCATAAGTAGCAGAAAATCCTGTAATGAGGACATGAGAATATGAACTAAACATGGCACCATGCGATAGTTTTGCAGTGAAACAACTAGGTCAAATAGACTAGTAATCACAAGAAGACATGCATTTCGTGGTCAGAATTTAATCCACGTGTAGTACATCGCAACAGGCATATTAATTTGGCTTCCATTTGACGTAATTTGAGCTGGAGATTCCCGCCCCTTTTCCCCTTATGTGCTTTCAGCAATCCAATGTACCGTAAATCCGAGATTGAGTCCATTTGATGTTCCAATTGCCAATGAATCGCTAAAGGCGATTTTGGTTCACATGCTCGGAGACTGGACAAGTGTTCTCTAATGCGGAATCTGAGTTGGCGAATAGTACTCCCCACGTATAGTTTGCCACACACACATATAATGGCATAGACCACAAAAGTAGTCCTGCAGTTAATAAAATCCTTAATCGTGACTGTGGAACCAAATTTGTCAGTGAAAGTTTGACATTTAGGAGAGGCCCATGGGCACTGATTACAGTTCCCACATTTATGGAAGCCAGTAGGCTGTTGTAGCCAAGAGGAGTTAGACTTTTGATTATCAAAAAATGAGGGACTGATCTGTGACTTGATAGTGGGGGATCTCAGAAAGGTAAATTTCGGTTTAGGTGATAGATATGGTTCAAGATCCTTGTCGAGTCTCAGAATGTGCCAATGCTTGGCAACCATTTTATACAACAATGAAGAGTCAGCCGTAAACGGGGTAACCAAAGAAATATGTGGTAAAGGGTCTTTCGGTCTTGGCGTCTTAGTCAGGAGGTCTGGCTGAGTGACATTAGTAAACTTTGCATGAGCATCATTAATAACAGATGTTTTATATCCCCTATTCAGAAAGCGTTGATTTATAATGTTACATTCTTTGTCAAAGTCTACGGAACGAGTACAATTACGTCTAGCCCTATGAAATTCTCCGGTAGGAATATTGTTGATAGTAGTTCTCCTATGGTTGCTTTGTGCTGCCAATATAGAATTCACCTCAGTGGGTTTCCTATAAGTACAAGTGTAAAGTTGTTGATCCTCAATATAAAGGTGTAGGTCCAAAAAATCAATTTGTTTGCAATCACATTTACTCGTGAAATTAATACCAAATGTATTAATATTAGCAAAGGTTAGAAAGTCATTAAAGGTCTCTTCAGTACCTCTCCAAATTAAGAAGATATCATCAATAAACCTTCGCCAAGTAACAATATTGGCGGCATACTGGTTATGGTTCAAAATATGTGTTTCTTCAAAATATGCCATGAAGAGATTGGCCAAGGAGGGTGCAAATTTAGCCCCCATGGCCACCCCCTTCAATTGTAAGTAGTAATGATCATTGAAAAGAAAAACATTATTTGCTAAGACAAATTGTAGAAATTGCTTGAGCATAGAAACATGTTCAAGGAAAGATGCCGAACTATTTCTAAACACATAGTCTAATGTAAGCAAAGCCAAGTCATGGTTAATATTGGTGTACAAAGCAACAACATCAATGGTAGCTAACATAAAGTCTGAATGCCATGTAATAGAAAAAAGGTCCTGTAGGATATGGGCACTGTCTCTAACATAGGAATTCATTTGGGTTACAAATGGTTTAAGCGCTTCATCCAGGTATTTGGACAAGCCCTCGGTAGCCCAATTAATACCGCTCATGATGGGCCTAACCTCAGGTAGAGTATCAAAAGGTTTATGTATCTTAGGCAGAAAATACATTGTGGGCATAGTGGGGTCAGTAATTAGTAAGAAGTCCTTTTCATCATCAGTAAGATAACCTCTAGAGTGCCAGACATCGATCAATTCAATTAGATCCAGTACAACACGTTTTGTAGGATTAGATTTCAGAATCTCATAACAACCGGGGGTGTCAAGATGTTTGAGACCCATAGTAATATAGTCAGTAGAATTTAAGATGACAATATTGCCCCCTTTATCTGCCTCCTTAATTACAATATTAGTATCATTGGCAAGATCTCGTAGAGCGGTTTTTTGATTATTGGTAAGATTAGATTTCCATTGGGGTTTGAAGCGCTTGTCCAAGTACTGGTGGATATCTCGAGTTAATGCTTGATTAAAAGTCTCAATGACATTGTCACTAGCAAGTTGTGGCGTAAATTTAGATTTGAGTTTAAGTTCCTTAAGTTCCATATTAAGGGAATTTATTTTCAAATCCTGAATAACATTCGAGATGTCACTCCCGGCCTCCTGATTAAGGGAAACCAGGGTTTCAATAGCTCTTAAATCTCCGATGCTGAAAGAACTGGGTGGATCGGGTTTGGGTTTAGGATTATATGTAATCACCTGAGTAGCAAAAAACTTTTTTAGCTTAAGTTTTCTCAGAAATTTGAAGACATCAACTTGAAAATTGACAAAGTTAGTACATACACTAGGTGAGAATGATAAACCTTTATTAAGGGCAGAGATTTTGTGTAGAGAAAGGGTACGTTTAGACAGATTAGTGACCAAATCAGCCTCAACTATTGTCCCAAACGTTTTTTGGAGCGAGTCAAGATGCCCGGACGGGCTTGATCTTCGTCTGAGCTGCCGCTTCCGCTGCCACTTGCCCCCCCTCCTGCCCCTGGTATGTTTGCCGGGGTTGGAGTAAATACTGTGGGAGTTTTGTTGAAGCGAACTTGTTTCGTATTTGCAAATCTTACGTTTCCTTTCTTGTAGCGCCAAATTTCTCCTAAAAAATGTTTTCCTTTAAGGTTGGGTTCATTAATTAGGGTATCATTAGTCTGAGGTTCACTAAGTTCAGTTTCAGAGTCAGGATCAGAACTAGCGGGAGTGGTATTAACAGAGGTGGAAGTAGAAGATGGTTTCGAACCAATGTTAATATTGTCATATTTAGTTTGGAATGTATAGACTCTATCTTGACGATAATCTTTATCATCTCGAAAAAACTTTCTACATTTGCGCATCTTGATTTCATCTTGGTATTCCACTAAAATTTCATGCATCTTATCATAATTCTTTTGTTTAGTTTCTTCAGCATTGGGCATTTCACTAATTTCCTCTTTAAGTTCCGTAATTTGGGCAAGTACTCTTTTGTGCTCTCTAGTGGCATGTATGATGAGTAATTCTAACATATTCTTTGAGCTTTGGTTGAGATTATCGACCCACTGTTCCGCTAGGTCCGCGTCCTCCTCATTATCGAAATTGGGGAAGGTTAGGTTACGTAATCCCCTGGGAATGAGATTATTTTCAAGATAATTAGTGAGGGATGCTTGCTCCCAATATTTGTTGATTTCTTTTTTAGAAAGTCTTTCAAGTCTAATGAATTTCTGTTTCAGGGTCTCTGGGACCGAGAAGTTACTTTTGAAAGCATTAGCCGTACTGCCCCGTGGAGCAAATAGGGCTGCTCTGTCTTGTTCCCTATTAATCATGTAGTCCGCCATAATTTAAAGAGGTGATGGTCAGCTGGCACAGGTGAAGTGACAAAGTAACAAGAACGAAGAGTGTGGAGTCACAATTGGAGTACCTGTGCGCTAGTTATCACCAATATGATATATCATCGAAAAAATATATATAGGAAGGAAGAAGTGTTAGCAGCAATCCAGTTCCCACCGGCCAATCCACACAGGCCGGTAATAAAGTAACAGTTACATAAAAAAGGGGGGGGGATATATCATATTGGTGATAACTAGCGCACAGGTACTCCAATTGTGACTCCACACTCTTCGTGCTTAAGGGGCATGCATGACATTGCATGTGAGGCACAGGAAATCCCAGGGGACTGGCATGTCATTATTTACTGGACATACCAAGCACACAGCACCTGTGAGGTGTGGAGGACCCAGTATTTTTCTACTGGACATCTAGCATAGATGCCCAGTACAAAAATTGCATTCCTATCCCCTGGCCCCCCAGCACCTCCTAGCGAAGCAGCACCGCTTGCACATATAAGCAGGCCAGAATTCCCAATGGGCTATGCAAGGCTGGGGAAGCAAAACGCCCCGACCTTGCATGGCCCATTGAGCACATGCAGCTGGGGGAGAGAAGTGTCATAGGGAAGCAGCGTTTCCCTTTCACAGTTCAAACCAGCCCAGGGGCGATCTGTCAGCTGCAAAAAGCAGCTGAGGGAACGCTCAGTGTTTACACTGGACTGGCTCCTCTGCTCCTCCATAATGGGCGAGGGTGTCAGTGGTTCGGCGCACACTCTCGCCCATTATGGACGAGCCACCACTGAGTGATGTGTGAGAGAAGGATAGTCTTTATATATGCTACACTCAGACTTTTAAAAGAGACCTGTGAGAAGGCATGAACATAAATTGGAACCATGCAACCCATGCTCTGATTACTGACTGGTCTTATTCATTGCACCCACCCCTCCTTTCAAATGTCACAGTCCTAACTAATGAAGCGTACCAAATGCCAGAGTTCCTTCAAAATAAAGACAGATTCAATTGTACTGCAAAACCCAGCAAACCTTTGATACAAAGCAAGCAATAGGTCCATCCATTATAAAAGAGTGGAGTGCAGCAGCACAGTGGCAAAGGCATGATCAGAAGGCCCAAGGAGCGAAAGACAGCAATGATGAGCTAATGTGCAAGTGGTAGCCCAGGTGGCCACCTTACAGATGTCAGTCGGTGAAGCCCGCATTGCATCTGCCCAGGAAGTAGAAACCCATCTGATAGATCTCCCACCATGGTTCCCTAGAGAGAAACTGCAGAAAGGAAATAGGTCAGCAAGATCAATTCCTTAGCAACCTACGAGTCGACAGTGAGGAGACATAGAGACCCTTTTTAGCACCACCAAAAGTCACCAAAACACTGTTCGAAGATCAGAACAGGGCCATTTAGTGCAGATAGGTGAGGAGAACTGATCAGACATCAAGTGAAGCCCAAAGCACCCTATTGTCCCCCGAGAAATCTGGGGAAAGAACAGGCAGGACAATTTCATTTCCTGCGAGTGAGGAAACATGGAGACCTCCGGGCCAGGAGTAAGGTTACCACCTAGGAAAGGAGAAGAAAGGAGGTCTCCCAGTTTAGAAAATGTTCTGTCTGAGGTGATTTCAACTAAAGCTGTACTCTTCATTGTTTATAGTTTCATATCTGCCAGCAAAAGAGTTTCAAGCTTGGAACCCTGCAGGGCCCAGCAAACTGGGTCTCAAGGAGCAGCCAGGAATTTGATCTGTGGATAAGCGATGGAAAAGCTCTCTAGACATCCGGAGCTGGTGCCATATCCTGCATTAGTCTCAACCCATCAAGCACTGAATGCCCTAATTGGCTGAGCATTGAAATAGCCAGGCCTATCAGCAAAACCCCCTGCAATATCCTGGAAGTATCTGGAGCACACCCCAGATACAGGACAGAATTCCTGCCGCACCATAACATATATGAACTCCAATTCCTAGATCAGGAGCAGAGCGTGGAGGGCGGGCTGCCTGGAGTTCTGACCACTAGGATGATGTGAGGAGACAGACCCTCCCTTTTGAGGACCTGTCTTTGTAGGTCCAGGCCACCTAAAGTCAGTTGTTGACCTACTGTGAGTTCACTGTCAGATGTGAAAGAGGGGGTGAGGACAAAATGTAGAGGAAACGGGACTATGTCCCCTAAATCCAGTAGGGAGTGATAAGGAGAATGTGTGCCCAGTTTGAGAAAAATCTCCTCAATAACTTGAAGATCAAGGAACTGAGAGTGAATATAACTGACCCTTTAATGGCAAACACATTGATTGTCCAAGTGCCTAACTAGAGAACCCAGGAGCAGAACAGTGTGGGCTTTGTGTTTGAAGAAAGAAGCAAACATCTTCCATGAGGCCATAAGTACTCATGACCAACTGGAATGCTAGAGGACTGAAGGACATTGGCTTGGGATGTGGGAAAGATCCTGCTAAGGGAATCGTCTAGAGTGTTGTTGATCCCTCTGATGTTTTAGGCTTGCAGAACCAACAAGTTCCTCTCCACTCAAGAAATCAACTGGAGGGAAATCTGGGCCAGAGAAGGGAAGCCCACCCTCCTGCTAGTTCATGTTGGCCACTGCAGTCATAATGTCAATGATAATTTGCACAGAATGAGATCTGATCAGCTGGTTCAACACTAGGAGGGCTCAATAGATGGCTCCCAGTTGGAAGGCCAGAGAGACTTCCTGGGAAGACCATCATTCTAGCATAGTAGTGGTACCAAAAAATGCCCTTTTCAGCAACTGGCACTTGCGTTAGTGGAAATGATTGCTGGCAGGGGTGGACTGAGTGTGCCAAGCCATCAATTGATGTCCGATCTTCTCTGTGATGAGATTGGTGAACATATCTCAACAATTACCAAGCCCTGTCTCCAACAACGATAAAATGCCAGAGAAGCAGACACAGATGAAGATGGGCACAGGTGGTGAAGAATACAGCAGCTGGCATCAGACCCTGATCCTGCAACCACCTCTAGGCAGAGGATATCTCCAGATCACAACAACGTGAGATGCTCTGCCTCCCAAGAGACACAGGCAGCCTGCACAGGTGAGAACATGGGCTAAAATGAAAATTAGATCATGTGCTGGAATTGGGTGTGACTTCTCAATGTTGATGAGAAAGCCTAAGGAAGACATGTAGATGGGTACTCTGGGCACTGCTGGTCTAACCTGTTACTTTTAGGATCCCCGGATCAGCAGATCATCTAAATAGGGATAAATGGTCACACCCTCCTCTTGCGGTTTCCCTGACAAGCATGCAAGGTTCTGCCGAAACAGCCTTGGGGCTGAGTGAAGCTGAAGGGAAGGGCAACTAATTAAAAGTGCTGCCCATGTCAGCAAACCTCAGGAAAGTGACAGTTGGATAGACAAATTGGAATGTGCAGATAAGCATCCATGAGATTCAGGGATGCCAGTGATTCTCCTGGAAGATCAAGGAAACAATTCTCTGGAGTGTCTCCATCTTGAATGTTATGTTGGATACAAACTTGACTACATCTAGTCATCTTGACTACAACACAAGCCTGTAAACCCCTGAGAGCTTGGGAACCAAATATAACCCTGAGTAGCATCCCTGGCCGGGGGCCTTCACAAATTGCTCTCTTCTGCTGCAGATTAGAATCTTCATCTGTATATAGGTCCTCCTTTGTGAATCCTTGGGCCCTAGGGTGTCCAATGTCCCTGAATCTGGAAGGCAAGAATATAACTCAATGGAGTACCCAAGATTCTGTGACAAATCTGTTCCAGATATCCTGAAACTGAAAGAGATTTCTGCCCAGGGCACAAAACCAGTTAGGAGCATGGCATCTTCTGTGGAGGGGTCCTGATCTTCTGAATTGGTACTGAACCGAGGCATACCTGAACCGAGGCATGCCCTGAGTTGAAGCTGGAGGGAGCCTTGACTCATCGTAGTAGGAAAGCCTGTGCTTATAGGGACAGGATTTCTGCTCAGCATGTTTCTCCTCTTAGTGGTCCCTATGAACCTCCTCCTCCAGCTACTCACCAAATAGCCTGAAGCCCTAGAAGATATAATGACGTGCCACAATTTCTGGAAAGCCTCAGTTTGCTATTTTCACATGTGAAGCTGCCTCTTGGCTGCCACCATGGTACCTCTGGACAGAAAGGCTACCCGAACCCCTTCGAAGGCTAGGTCTGACAGGAATTCCATTTGATGGTGCATGGTGTTGAGCAGGGGGAACATTCAGGGCCCTCCTCAATTCTGCCATATAACTCCTGAAAGCACTTCAACAGCAAATGTGATGTAAAAGACATACAAGTAGCAGCCTGCAGTGACACTTGGGACCCCTCACGCACCCTCCTTAATGCAGCATTGGCAATGGGGTCCAGGGCCACAGTTTTCTTAGATGACCTAGAGGGATGCCCCACTAGACTTGATATAAAATAACCAATCGCCAGCAAAGTAGGAAGGTACTGGCCCTCGCCCCTCAAAGGATACAGCTTGCTCATAAAACTGGGGACCAAATGCAATTAGGTCGCTTCCACTCATTGTCCTTTGTTTCGGAAATTAGAAGGAGGACCTTCTTTATTGTGTTTAAATGTATTTGACAGTAGGTTTGGGCGCTGGATTATCACCTCTCTGAAAGCCTATCAGCAATGCCACATGTTCCAATACCTTGCCCACACCTTCACTTTCAAAGTATTTGCCCCTCTGCTCCTTCTTTGATTCACCATCCAAAGAGTTTGAAGAAGAGGCGGAAAATTGAGATGTACAAGTTGAGAAGGAGGAAGGAGAGTCTCTACCTCTGTCAGCTTTTTGGCCTTGCCCCAGCTGCTTCTTCTTTCTTTAATCTGAGTCTCCCTGATAAGTACTTTCAGACCATGAGAAGAGGATTGGCAGTGCTTCCTGCAAGTGCACCATCAAGGTAAGGGAGAGTCCCTTAAACTGAAGTAACCTTTGTATGCGTGCGTGCACCTCTTCATGCACTTTCATGCACTTGTGAGGTTCGATGCTGCAAAGACAACCACACAATGCTGCAAGCTGTGCCGGCCAATTAATGCCCAACGAGGGAAGCGAGAGGGAGAGGACTGCTGCACTGCACAGGAGATCACTGCCTAAGAACACAACTCATGCATGTATGCAGGTGACTGCCCAGAGGTCACCAGCCTCCTCTCAAAGTCTCCCCACAGACTGTAGCGGAGCAGAATCAGAGAGTTGCCAAAGGCACCCTAAAAGCCTGGCTACCCAGATTGTATAATCACAGCCCCATGCCAAGCACCATCAAAGTCATGACCATGCTGGAATGGGGGGCCTTAAAGCCACAGGAGTTGAAAATCATGGTTCCTACCCACTACGAAGCTTTCCCACCAGGTCTCACCTACTCTCAGACCACAACCATACAGGATAGCAGGCAACCTAGGTGATGCCAAGCCCATGCTCAGCTACTAGTCAAGGGTCCCACCAACCTACCAAGTATTCTGTTTCTGTTGCTAGTCTTGCTCTAACACAGCCTGAGCCAAGCAGGGGCCCCCAGAGCTGTTGTCTCCGATAGGGAAATGGAGAGAGGAGAGGAAGTCAAGCCCAGCAATCTATCTTGCGGAAGAGCTATATGAAGGGCAGCAGTGCAAACAGGAGGATTGTGGGTAATGCTAGTCTTAAGTACGCTGGTGGGAGCGAGGGGAGGGGGCTGGTTGTATACAAATGTTTTTTGAGATCACATTTTTAGAAGAGTGACGGTGGGAAGATAGACATCCTTCAATAGATAGGAGTGGGAGGAAGAGATGAAATGGTGGTAATGCTTAAGTTGATAGAAGTTTGCTTTGCTCGAATACAGGTCCTAACATAAAAAGCTACAGCCCTGTCCGTATGTCAATATGCACTCACATGTCCCTAAATGGTGAACTGTCATATGATAATACCCACTGCTCCTGCTGCCCCTAAACAAATCAGCCCATTACCCCTTCTCACTGGCCTCTGTATACTCAAGCCTCCCAGACACCATTGTCATGTTAGTCTTATTGGACATATTTTTCCATTTGGATATCCAATTTTCCAGACCTTATATCCACCCCCTTTATGCGTGTACGTATGAATTCGATTTCTAAAGAAGAGGCTGAATGAGCACTGATATAAATACTGCTTTATTTATTTATTTCTTTGAGTGCTAGAGAACATGCTTAGCTCTTCACAGAGAGGCATCTTAATCATGTCTCGGGTGCCCCCTGTCCCCACATCCTCAACCTCTGGATCTCCTGTTCGGCACTTGGTGTATCTGCCAGTGGGGACTAATATTTTTCTCCAGGACCTATCAGGTAAATAGACAGCTTGCCCACTCCTGGAAAAGCTGATAAATCCCATCCCCATTATTAAACCCCACTTTTACCTTTTCTGACCAGGGATGTCAATTCACAATCATGGAAGTGATGTCGCAGACCTGATGCCACCATGGGAGTTGATTGCAAATGTCCTTTGATACTAGTGATATCACAGCAAGTGCTGACCCTTGATGACAACACGGGGAGAAACATCACACGCTGCAAAAAGAAACTAAAACAAGCTAAAGTTTAATAAAGTACCAAATAACTAAAAGAAGGGATAAAAACACTATCTTTGTTATCAAAAATATTCTAAATAAGTGTATATGCACTTGGTGAATTAATGATATCTCAGAACTGGCATTTTGTGTTTACTTTCCATCTCTGGGCAAACATAACCTATTAACTTTATTAACGTTGCCCATTGCACTCCCTTTGGTTTTGTTACCAACAATATTCACTGCTCCTATGTCCTATATTTGGATTAGGCCCTCTTTGGGCATAACAGCCCCAGGTTTATTTTTTCAGGAAAAGACCTGTGGTACCGTCAATAGATACCACTGATATTTTAAGCCTACATATCTACCAGTATTGCCTGAGTACTCTCTCGAGCCCCAACACTACACTATCTCTAGCTTCTACTACTCCAAAACTGCCCTGGAATCACAGTACTTATTTATTATATTTATTAGCTGAACACATACCCTTATGCCTCACCTCGCCCTTGGTCATAGTCCATATTGATTGATGAGCTTGGTCGGGTGTACCCAGAGGATGGCAGACTGGGTGGCATCTTTTCCCTGTCCATAAGTATCAAGAGTAGCCATGGAGGGGGCTCAATCTTCTCCCGATATTCTTAATGCTGGAGTACCTCAGAGTTCTTGTATTTCACCGGTGCTGTTTAATGTCTACATAAGACCACGACTGGACTTGCTTGATCACCTGGGTGTCGGCTATACGAACTATGCTGATGACACCCAGGTGATCTTTAAACTTTCGGGGGATCACAAATTGGACTCTGAGAGACTTAACAAAGTTTATTCGGCTATCCAATCCTGGATGATCATAAATTCACTTGCCCTTAATGATAGCAGACTGAACTTCTTATTGTAGCAACCAATCATAGGTTGAATAAACTTCATGATTTGTATAAGAACTTCTCCATTGCCATCAGTCAGATTCCTGTGTCCACCAGCGTAAAAACACTAGGTGTCCATGTTGATGCAGAGCTTAATATGAAAAATTATGTTTCCCATATTAGGACCTCCTGTGGTTACGTGATTAAACTCCTTAACCAGATCAGACCCTATATCTCTTAAGAATAGATCCCCCTTAGCATCGGCACTTATTAACTCGAGACTCGATTATTGGAATAGTCTCTTGGCGAGGATCTCAAAGTCAAATATGTAGTCGCTGAAGATGGTGCAGAATAGTGCTGTTTGTGCCGTTTTCGGTTTGCGAAAACATGATTACGTTTCTGAGGCCAGAAGAAAGTTACACTAGTTGCCTGTAGTGCGCAGGATTCCATACAATATTCTGACACTGGCTCACAAATGCTGGTCTTCCACTGCCCTCCCTTATTTTATGAAACAATTGACTCCAGATAAACCTGCACGCGCCCTGCGATCAGGATATTCGCACAAACTCAGTCACATTTCAAATTGTTTAAATTTGGTGGATGCAACTTTTCAGTGCAAGCATCCAGGGAATGGAATGCCCTCCCACACCAAATATGTTCTATATCTTCCCTGCTTTGCTTTAAAAAAGCAGTCAGAACACACTTTTTTGGCTAGTCCTCCTCGCTATGCATCACTATCCTGCTCCTGTACTGTTGTATCTCGCTATCTGTTCGTTATTTGTATGCGCCTTGAAGCCTATGGGCATTTGGCGGTTAGAAGAATTTAAATAAAAAAAATAAAAATATGTAATGGATGAACACATATCCATAGCAATACAAGCATTTAGTCCTGCCTAACCTCCTCCCTGTGTCTGCAAACTCCTTTCCCGCTTTCCCTACCTCTTACTTCACCCTTGTTCATGCTATTCCTCCCCAGCAGACTAAAGTCTGGTAACTCTGAGTGTGGGCACAATATGCCTTGAACAAGGAGTTGATGCTTTGAAATTAATATGGTGGTGATTTTGGGCATTAAAAAGAGGGTAACATAGCATAGCATAACATATGTTAAGTACAGGCCTGTATTCCCAAGTGTGTCCCTAATGTGTCACACGTAGCCTCTTTTCTGGTGGTTACTACCACCTTATTTGCGGTATAGTCATAATATGATAGGTACAGCCTCAAAGGTCTAGGTGCTGCCATCATATGCTAAGTGCAGCCTGCCTCAAATCCCGCACTACTGATATATATATTTATATATATATATACATGTGTGTATATATATATATAACAATTTAGCTAAAACTAGTGCTCTGCCTCATAATATGGCTGGTGCTAGGGATACGAATTCAGCCAAATTCGTTAAGTATAAAAAAACACACATGCCCCTTAGCGGTTGTAACACTACAAAAAACCACATAGACGGCATGTATAAGAGAGCCCCAGCACACAAAACCATGCTACTTTAGAATAACATCTTTTTTGTAACATTTTACAGCACATTAATACAACATTTTTGTAGTGTTACAACCGCATGTGTGATATATATATATATATATATATATTCAGTGAAAAAACTTTGTTAAAGGGACGTTATGGTTCCAAGTAAAACCAAAAAAACCCTGAAATTCGCCAGTTATGGTAAGCTAAGCAACCATAACTCGCGCCACCACCGTGCACTGCTAAGCCTAACACCCAGGACATCAAAGATGACATCACAAATGTCATTGATGACATCACTGATGACATCACATGTCTGACTCCCCCTTTTTCCCTTTCCTGACATATCTAGGGCACATGATTTTCTTCAGTAACAGTCAGGAACTAAAAATTGTAAATTACTATATTCGTAGACTTATCCTTCAAGTATGTTTTTAGAATACTTCCCTTATGGTCCAGTCATATCATATGAAACATATACATAGTGAAGACACAACCTTGAAAGACAGCAGTCCTTTTTGTGCATTAAAATTATCAGTAGAGTTATCAGCACTTTCTGATAGTTTTGATGTTTTTTTTATTACTGTACTTTCCCTGTATATGCTCATATTTTTATATGTTGCACTCACACTATTATCCTTAGGGTCCAGACACATCATGTGATATATATAGATAGGGTAAGTAACAGCTTTGAAACAGAGCAATCATTTCTCTGCATAAAGGTAATCAGTTAGGTTATGAACACTTTCTGCTACTATTGCTGTTTCTTTTTCTTACTTCAATTCCCTTGTATATATTCATATTTGTATGTGGTGTTGTCTCTTTGTGATTTGTCTATAATAATGCAATTATGTAGTAAGTGGGTTTTATTACCTACTTAACACAAGTTTCACTGTACGCAAAACTCTTATATGAAAACAGTTATCATTTCACTATTCAACATGGCAAGCTTATGAATATTGCACCTCCATCATGTATGCTGCACACAATGCCTATGTTTCTACATGAGTACCTTTGTATACTGGATTGAAGTTAATAATAGAATGCTATTTATATCAATTCATAGCTTAATGCACTGATTAGCACTTGATATTTATTCCAATAATCTTTCACACTTTTTTAAATTAATATTACACTAAGAATCCCTTGTACAGACTTTTCATGAAAGGTAAATGCACATGTGATGTCATCAGTGATGTCATCAATGACATTTGTGATGTCATCTTTGATGTCCTGGGTGTTCGGCTTAGCAGTGCACGGGGGTGGCGCGAGTTATGGTTGCTTAGCTTACCATAACTGGCGAATTTCAGGGGTTTTTTGGTATTACTTGGAACCATAACGTCCCTTTAACAAAGTTTTTTCACTGAATTTCATGGGTTTTTATTTGCGCAACTTAACCATAACGTCCCGCTAACAAAGTTTTTTTACTGAATTGTATAGGTTTTTAGTAGCGCAAGTTAACCGTAAACTCCCTTTAACAAACTTATTTTCATTAGCACGCAGACAATAAACAAAGATGGAGTGTAAAAAGCAATTTCTCAGGGATGGCTTTACACAGAATGTTGCAAAGTAAGAATTTATGCTCGTTCACAGTGAAGGTCAGCTGCTTCCATTTTTTGCTCGCCGGCCAGAGTGGCCCACGGCTCGCACTATAAGGTTGTATTGTTTTTTGACCTTGACAGACAGGGGTCGTGCCAAAAGACTTCTTTTGAAGGAGTGGTACAAAAACGTAAGAGACGATTAGGATGAAATTTCTGAAACGAAACTGCTTTTATATATTATATCACTATGAGAAAGATCGTTGGCACAGACGGAGTGATATTTAGGGACTGCATTACGCGTAGACAATGGAAAATGCCAATATAATGTAAGTAACCCTTTAGATTATTTTATACCGGAATATAATAACAATAGCGTGGCGTTAAAGCCTGGTTAAGTTGTACTTGTTCGTTCAATGTGGCATATTGTTTTGTACCGCGCACTATCACCACCGAAGTGATCCCCCGGCGCTCAGATGGCTCTGAAAAAGGCAGAGGAGAGAGGGTGGGTTAGTGGGAATAAGTTAACATACTCTGTTGCACTATCCTCGCTAGCAAATAGTTTCACGCCCTAAGAAATAAAATGAATATTTTTAATGAAGATCGGCTCGTGAGACTAATTTATGTTTTTAAAACAGGTACATCCTGCCCTACTGTCAATGCCAAGATTTTCAGACCCCGGCCGACGGATTTTTTAACTGCCAGGTGCAGCTACTTCTGTGCAACCATAGTGCTTCTTTTATCATAAACCAACACCCTGTGTACCGCAAAGGAACAGTGCGTGACTCAAGATTAACTTTTGTGGATCGACAGCAAAGACAAATGCAAATCGCTGAATATTCTCTAAACATTTCATGTCAAATAAAAGTACTTTACGAAATGTACAATCTTGCTGTTTGCTTTTAAATCACAGTTTCATATTCCGAATTGTGGCGCGCTGTGTTGTGAGATGATCTGTGTTGTTTTCCGGGTTCTGTGTAAAGTCGCGTAGGACTGGAGACGACTAGGCGCGTTTGGCTACGCACCCTGTAACGTCACGGAGAGAGACAGGGAATATGAATGCTTTGATAATGTCAGGCTTAGGGGCGGGAGATATGATTTAGTATCGCAAAAGCAGGTTAGCCAGGTCGATGGGGCAAGTGATAGGATTATCACATAATGTTGGCGCACAGCAGCCTGATTTATCGTTTGTTTAGTGGACAAAAAGTCGGGTAAGGCCCATAGGAAATTGTAATGTCAACGGACATAAGGAGGGTTCTTAGAACACTTTCAGCCTGACAACGAACAATACGAACAGCGTTCTCAGAACACCCCCATTTTGTTTAATTGCAAACATTACCTCCACGTCCACTCTTCCTCGTCCCAGTACTTACTTCATGAGGCCCCTGCCTCCGACACAGGACCTTCTTCTATTTCTTTAAATTCCTATAACTCCTCCTCCACATCCACATCACTCAGTTTCATATTACCAAGCCGGAGCATGGGACCTTCCCCGCAGGGAGGGTGAGGAGGGTCGTCAGTACTGTGACGAGGAAGAGTAGGACTAGGAGTAATGAAGATTACCGGTAAGTAATCAGAGCATTTCAGGACACCGCGAGTGTTCTTAGAACACATTCAACTTGCCAGAGAACAATACGGACAGCGTCCTCAGGACGCCCCCATTTTGTTTATGTACGAACATTTCAGAACAGCCATGTTGTCCGCAGACAAATCAAACACAACAAAAGTGTCTAGCATATAAAAAAAACAGAACATTGAACCTATCTCATACTCCCCCACCCCCCCAAGCACTCTTACACACCAACACACACCACTAAATACAATTTTTAATCCAAGTTTCACCGCGCTGTCCGCGGTCGTCGGCGAATGCAGGATGGCGGGCGCCACAGAAAATATGACGCGCTTCACGCACCACGCCGTCCAATCAGCGAACACGTCGCATGTCCGCGGACATCACGCAAGCCACTCGGCCAATCAGGGCACTGTCCGAGGAGCGAACCGGGAAGTCCGTCCGCGGAGCGAACGGAGATATCACTAATTTTTTTGCCTTACATTTTGGTCATTTAAAAAAAAAACTACTGGATGGATTTACACCAAATTTTCAAAAGCACGCTTTCGGGACCAAGCCCCCGCTCCTAACTAATAAAGGACACTTTAATTGCACAATACACAAATACTGTTTGTGGATCAATTGGAGAAATACAACGTTTTGCTGGAAAATACAGCCGGAGTGCCGATGCGACACGGATTGGCTTCCAATCCACTTCTTTTGTATATATATAATATATACAAATAGTGATATAACTTTGGTGCCTGGACAGGGGGCCTGGCCCTCGACAATGAGAAATGACTACTGTTATTTACTTGTTGGGGTATGCGGTATGGCCGAAGAACTAGGTCTAAATGAGAAAACATTTCTGCTTGTAACTGCAGCCCGACGTGCTGGACGAGGTTGCAGAAAATTTGTGCGAGGAGCATCAGCAAGGACTTTTTTTCACTTTTTTTCACTGAATTTCATAGTTTTTTTGTGCAACTTTGCCATGATGTCCCTTAAACAAAACGTTTTCAATCAATATAAATGTGTCTGTGGATTTGTGGTGGAATTTGTGGGTTTGTGGCTTGGTAAAGTATTGTACCTTATACAATTCCACACCATTTCACCAATCTGCACCAAATTTTGCATAGTTACCTGCTAGGACCCTTTGGACAATACCGGCTACATGACATTTGGACACCCCACCCTGTTTCCCCGGATTTCAGCACAAGTCAACATTTGTTGGTGGGTTTGTGGCTTAGCGAAGCGCTGTTCCTAATACAATTCCACACTGTTTCACCAATCTGCACCAAATGTTGCATGCTTAACCTGTTAGGACCTTCCAGACATTACTGGCTCTATGATATTTGGCAGTGGTCAAAGTGGGCGGGAGCGGTTGGGAGCGGTGCTCCTCTACTTTTTTTAATGAAGTTTTACTGTTCCTATACATTTATTTTAAATAGAAACCGTTCCAGAATGGTTTCATTTTAAAATAAAATTGTAGGAAGAAGTTGAAACTTGCACTTTCACCGCGAAGCACCAAACATTTCCTGAAGCAGCAGGTGCATATGTTTGAGGGATTTTATTGTGTGTGGGAAGGGGCATGGTGATGAGGTTTGTGGGGTGTGGGTGCATGCCAGCAGGGAACATAGTTCCACTATTTCTTTTTGTACACTTCGATCACTGATATTTGGACACCCCACCCCTTTCCCCAGATTTCACCAAAAGTTACAATTTGTGGGTTTGTGGCTTGGCGAAGCATTGTTCCTTATACTATTCAATATCGATTGACCAATCTGCACTAGATTTTGCATAGTTGCCTGTTAGGACCCTCTGGACATTACTGGCTACATGACATTTGGACACCCCACCGCTTTCCCCAGATTTCAGCAAAAGGTCACATTTGTTTATGGGTTTGTGGCCTGCCAACAAAGCCATAAACCATGTTCACCGGGAAGGGAAACAAAAAATGTAGGGGAGGTGAATAGACCTGAGAGGCGAAGGTGAAGGCAGGTAGCATTCCAGAAGTTTCCACATTTTTGCTGCAACAAGTGAAATTACTTTTCCAGAGGATTTTTGCGAAATGGTCCCTGCCGACGAAGCCATAAACCATGTTCACCGGGAAGGAAAAGAAAAAATATACAATGCCGTAAACCATGTTCACCGGGAAGGGAAACAAAAATGTTTGCTGTATCAGGTGAAATGACTTTTCCAAAGGATTTTTGGGAGATGCTGCCTGCCGACAAAGCCGTAAACCATGTTCACAAGGAAGGGGAAAAAAATGTGGTTTCTCAACTGGTCTCGACAGCAGGAACAAAACATGTGGTCCCAAAACCACGTTTCAAGGCCCTAGGATGCACAGTTTGAGAAATTTGCACCGCAATGCACCGCAAAAAAACTGTACCATGACAGCGTGAGGTGAAACAGCGACATACAGGATCATTTATTTTCAACAATTGATGAGAGTGTTATCATGTCTGTCTACAGAACTTCCAATGACAGGTGTAGCCCAAATGACAAGGTACCGCCATTGTGTGGCAATTATAGCCTCACATGCCAGGGATATCCATAATATGTAAATGCCCACCTTGCGTGTCATTATGTTGCTATAGTAAGATATGCAGAGACTCAAAGCCCCCACTACTGTCATACTATGCCAGGTAATCTCTCAAATGCAAGATATAATCGCAGTATGTAGGTGCTGCCATGCATGTCCAGTTGTTGTCATCATATGCCAAGTGCAGCCTCAATTTCCCTAAAAATAATCCAATGCAAATTAATGCCCAATTTTTATTATTATTGTTAATAATAATAATAATAATAATAATAATAATAATAATAATAATAATAATTATAATAATAATATCAGGTTTTTATAAAGTGTATCATGCCAGATTTATTCCACTTCTGAGTGCTGTAATAATAGCTCTCATTAATACCCAACTAAATGATACTCAATTTATTGACCTCTTGATGATGCGGGATTAGTTGGCGATTAAGCTATTTCACCTTGTAAAGTGCAGGCTGTTAGAAAAAAGCACTTCACTTGTGAGGTATCCATCCCACCTGCCAGGTAAACTCACCTTATTTAAAGGTACTGCTTCCCATGACCAGGTTCTGCCTTTTTGTGGTAAGTGTGACTTTAAATACCACAGTACCACCATCTTATACCAGCCAAAGCCTCGGATGCTGGTTGCTTCACAATATTTAAAGGTACGGACTAAATTGTCCACGTGCTGCCCTCATAATCCATGTGCAGCAGCAGCAGTGCTTCTATTACAATGAAAAGCTTTTCCATGTTCTAGGACCTAATCCCGAGGCCACACCGTAACACGTTCTTGCATTTTGAGTCCTACCATTCTCGAGTGGGAGACTCATATTGTTTCTATATAGATGATTGTCTTCACTTATTTGACATATTCAACTCCAGCATATGTTTGACACAACAGACTGTGTAATGTTTGACTATTTTATTTTCATACGTTCTTTCTCTTGTGTTTAAAATTGTATTTCCACACGTACTTTTGGTGTACTAACCCTCAGTGCGATTTCTATTTTTCTCACCAATTGACTCTTTATGAATTGCTTTTTAGTGCAAATTGAAAACGAAAATCAATATATTGGCCCTCATTAAAAGATTGGCAGTAGAAAACCGGTTTTACCATGATGGCGGTGACACCGGATCCGTCAATGCGAGGAGGCGTAAATAAGGTTGAATTAAGGCTTGGCGGCCACGCACTTCAGCAAAGTGCGGAACCGGTGCCACCGCCAGTACGGTAGCACCAGTGAAGATGGATGCACCGCCACAAATGCCTGCGGTACATCCGCATCTGCCACGTGAATGCCGGACATAGCAGAGGTGGAAATAGGGGTGCTGGAAATACTGTTATCACGGAAACCAGAAAGAGAGCGACGGCCATTACATAAATCACAATCCACTGCAATCCTCTGGTACCAGAAGGCCCACAGCTACTCTGACAGCCTAAAACCACTCAGGGAGATGTCATCCAGGATCCCAGTGAGCCGGCAGCGCAAACCCTGCATCACTGAAGCAAACTCACCCTGCTTCTCGACCACATAGTCGACAATGCAGGGGATTTGTTCACTGCAGACCAGAGGCGCAGCACGCAGCTGAGTCGAAAGGCCATATGGGCAGAGACGGCCCAGAAGGTGTCAGCTGTGGGGGTAACACCCTGCTCGGTCAAAGAATGCCACAAGAGGTGGAACGACCTGCGCTTGAGGGTGCGGAACATACTGGCAGCCCACAGACAATCGCTGCAGTGCCACAGGAGGTGGACCACATTCCCCACTGAAGCAGCTACCGTGGGAGGAAAGGTGTAGCAGCGTGCTGCACCTCGAAGGTATCGAGGGAGTTGGTGGAGCGGAGGCCGGAGCAGTGACACCTGGCGAAGCTGGTGAGAACAGAAAGTGCGAAGACATGAATGTGAATCAAGCTAAGCATGCCCCCCCCAACAATGCACAAAGAGCCACATATCACAGTCCCCATCAACCCTAGGACACCCGGTACCCCCATTGGCCCCCCCTCTAGGCCAGCCAGATGGCATTCACCAAAGTGGAACCCCATACACACCCACATGACCGCAGAACGCATCAATGCATGTAACCACATTCTGATGCTGCTTGAAGAGTATGTTGCATGTAATTGTACCATACATATCCTGTGACAACACTTATAGCTTGCCTTTCAATCTCCCACCGGAACATCATCTGAGACGGATAGGGGTCATCCGAGGACGTCAAGGGGGACTGGATGTGCCCATCATCGAAGATGACATTTGACATCCGGTTGCAGGCACCTCTAACACCTGTGGTGTCACGACCGTCCTGGTGAAACCACCACCCAAGCAGCGCCAGCAAACCAGCAGGCACCACAGCCAAATCCCCCTGTAGCACCAGAAAACCAGCAGGCACCGCAGCCAAATCCCCCTGTTGACACTCCAAGTTCACCTGACAATTCAGCACCAGACCTGCCTGATTCTGATGGCACGGATAGCACTCGAGACCATCATGCCAGATCAGGAAATGAGGAGTTCCCCCCCCACCCCTGATCAACTGGGCGGATTTAGCCAATGGACCCCCGGAATCCAATGCGCTCCCCAACGCCATCACTGCGGGAGTTGACCCACTTGCAGTGCATCCAAAAACGGCAAGACACACTGGCCATGCTAGTGGAGCAACACCTGGTGGAGTCCAGGGTCCAATCCAAAGAGTCACGGTTGCAGCGGGAGAGCAACAAGAAGTCAGTCCGCAGGTTAGCACGTGCCATTGGCTGTTGTGCCAATTCAAAAATGTTGATTTCCCAAAGGGTCCATGAGGGCAACAACGTGCAATCCAACATCGCAGAAACAATATTGCTGGCCATGCAGGACTTCCTGAGCTGCATACCCCCACAATCCCTGCTATGCCCTCCACCAGCACCACTCCATCAAGCTCTCAGGTAGGCAGCCCCAGGAGGAGGTCCACACGGCTGTCTTGGCCAACTCCAAGTGACAATCATGGGCTCAAGCGTGGGAAGAAATAGAGTGTACTCTGAGATACCAAAGTTTCACAAGTCACAATAAGGTGTCTTGGGCCTGGCTGGTGGGTGGGTACATTGGGGACGTGGGGGTGGTCCATAGTGGGAAGAGCTAGTTGGGGCCAGGGCCGGTGCTATCACTAGGCAAGGTTAGGCGGTTGCCTATAAGGTGAAAATGTTAGAGTGACAAATTGTGCCGAAGACAATAACCACTTACACATTTTTTGTATCCATATATTTATTATTCTCTCTCTCAGGTCGTGAGGCGGGTGGTGTGAGGAAAGATTTCCATTTTTGCTTTTGTCTGACCATCCTAGTGTCACTTTAACTAGTGGAGCCCAGCCTCCTTCTGTACTCCACTCGGCTTTAGCTCATCTCATTAAGGGGAAACTGACATGCCCTTCAGACTGTCAGTACTGGGAGACTTTGTTTTCCTTAGTCTTTCACTTAGTTGCCATTTCTTGGTAACTTTTTATCATTGCACAATGTAGCTTCTGGTACAGTGCCCTGGGGTCCCTTTTTCATTTTTAAAGCCCTAGACACCCCCCAAAGGATTTTTGGTGAATGTACAAGTGTGCCCAGGATGCAGCTGGTGTCAGCAGTTACCTTTTAAAGCAATTTGACTCTTTCAACGGTCCAAACCACGTTTACCGCGTTTGGCCCAGGACAGTGGCAAGTGCGTAAAATGGCCATGCCACAAAGTCCTTTGTGCTGTCCTTTGGCCATTTTGTCCCTTCGCCTTCCCCAGGTCGAGTAGCCCTGGGAAATTCCTTATTTGGTCATGCAGACCATCGCCAAAACCGAGGCTTTTGCGGGCTTCTGCAATGTCTTATTTGTGTGCACGCAGGATGTGGGCTAGATCTGTCTAGTTCCGATGCACATCCTGGGTGCCAGGATGCCTGGTGTGCTGGAATGACTACACCGCCATGATCCGTGATTGGTCACGTCTGGGATGGTTGAATGTGAGCAGATCTTCCATTGGTTGCCCTTCGCTTTGGCGCAAAGCAAACTTTGGATAAGAGAAGGCACTCTACACCCATTCCAGGTCGATCTTGTGAGTTCTCAGCAAACTTAGTAAAGGAGCCAAGTATCCTGAACCGAAGAAAAAGATCAGTGGAACCACTGGAGACCCACTGGAAGGTTTGGCACCATGACCCCGCTATTGTCTCATCAGAGCCCCTGTTTCTCATCGATGACAGAAGGCCTGTGCTTCGACCTTTTGGAGTAGTGGGACCAACTACTCTCGGCACCTCCTGCTTAAAGTGCAAACAAGCCTCTTCAGAAGTGTTCCTGGACCGCCTAGTGAACTGACCAGCTCGTGCAGGACCTTTGCTCTGGAATCGCTACTGTGTCGAGTTTTGACTTGGGAACCGTAAGCTCTTGGTAGATCAGGAACTAGGAGAGTCTGCCCAAACCCGAGCCTACGCGGTACCCGTGTTGCCCCACTGTGGTGACGAGCCTCATGGGTTCCTTGCGGCTGTGCCCGTCTGTTCCCTAAGACAAGCTGCAGTTGAACTGACCTGCTCCCTTACCCAGATGCAGAGAAAAAGCCACTGTCCTGCTATGGACTGAAGTCCTGGAACGTAGCCCCTGAAAGCCGGAGAGACGCGCAACTGCTGGACTCGAACCTGTTAGCGAACTGGACTAGACGGCAAAGTTTGCTCTGGACTGCATTGATGGTCGGTGAGTACTTGCAATATTTACCGGTGGCCGCTAGGCACATTCATAGACTTTTACGCACGAGTGACCCCCAAGGGCCACTCACCTTATTTAGGGTAACCTGAGCTACCATCCTATTACAAATTCCTGGAAACCATTCTGCCCTCTTGTGGAAACCCTCCTCGAATAGTGGAACTCTATTCTTCATCGCATCACCCCCCTTCCTGAGACAATACAACCCCTTGAAGAAGACCAGTTTTGTACTTTAACAGACGATCGAGCGCTGCTGTGCTAAATATACTATTGAGCACAAGGCTCCACACTTCATAGGGTTTGGACTGCCTACTAGTTAGGGTTGTGATTCCTGAAGAATTACCTAAAGTATATTTCCACTGTCTGACCCTCTTCTCTACAGATTGCTGATCCATACTTGCTTAATATTGCTGTAGGATAAAAGTTAATGTATATATGTTCACTAGTATAAGGTTCTGTTAGAATTGTTAATATTACTGAAGTTTCATCTTGTGTTTGATTTAAATACCTTTAATCGATGTATATGTATTTTTGATATATACATCTGACTGAGACTATTTTGTGGTGTTGTTTACTGTGTGTGCTCATTGTGGGCATTGAAACACTCTCACCCCACCTGAGACCTAGTCTTGACCGTCGCCAATGCTACCTTAATTGGTCAGGCTTGTCCAGAAGGTTACCCTGTTCCAAGAAACTGGGCTGGCCTTCTAAACCTCTGCCCATCAGGTCAGAGTTCAGAAACCCATCTTAACAGATGGCACACTCAACACTCTCTGCAGTAGCAGGCACCCAGAGGTTCGGTTTGGGTCGGGACTTGGGCGTGGTGCACTTTGCCTTGTGCGGTGCTAATGTGCAGGTGCGTGTCCTTGTAATTGAGGATCATGCATATGTTCTTCTCTTCTGGATGGTCGTCTGGTCTGAACCATTGGTGGCCCGCCGTGCACACTAGATGCAGCCTGCCGTCGTGGGTGGCAACCCTGCCTGCTGAGAGAGACTCAGACACACACACAGCACAGGCAGGTGAGGGGTGCCCTATTGTTGTAATTGTCCTGTCTCTTGGCCTGAGGGGTGTCAATAGCTGAACTGGGTGGGATAGAGACATATATGGAAGTGGAAGGGAGAATTAGTGTATATATGTTTGTGAGTGTCATTGTGACTCCTGTGGCCATGGGCCATACATTTACTGGCGACCGCTGGACCATTTCCCAGGTCATAGGACAGCAGGGAGAGGGGTAGGGCCGAGGGCAGGGACCGCGGGGTAGGTCTGATGTTAGAACTGCTCGCATTGCATATAGCTGTCAGTACTGCTTTCCGGTTCAATAATAGCCTGGGAAGGCAGAAACTGAGTTACATAGACACTGTGACTGTCACAATTCCATTTATGTTTCTATTGACATACAATCATTGCCCCCCAAAGGCTCCTTGTCTTTCATTTGACTGTGCTTCGAAACTTCCAACCTGTGGCTCTGGGCACCAATCCCTGGCCTCAAGCACAGGGACAATATCTCTCCAGCCCTAAAATCCCTCCGCTGGCTCCCTGTGGTTGTTAGGATCCAATGCAATACCCTCTGCATTATCCACATGGCTTTCTGTGGCCTGGGACCACCCTACACCAAACTCTCTCTTCCCAAATACCTCCCTGCTAGAGTCTTTCGGTCGTCTAGCTCTACCTCTCTGAGGTTCAGGCGTTTCTACAAGCAGAGAGTGGGGGTAGATCTCTTTCTTCGGCAGGAGCCTCCCTGTGGAATGGCCTGTCTGCCTATCTCCATCTTGAGCCGGATCTCCTTAAATTCTGGAAGCTTCTCAAGGCTTTCCTTTTCTTCTCGTCCTTCCCTCGCCTGCTAATTTCCACCTGCTGCTACGTCTGGATGCCCATTTCATTATGAGCCTTTAGGTCCTCCTTTAACCAGTCTTCCCCCTCTCCCCTTACCAGCACTTGCCCTCGGGCACTCTTCCATGACTAGCCTACTGAGTCTGGTCCACCCCCTTCCTTTACACTAGCTGACCCCAAAACCTGTTTTTTCCCCAAACACTTGCCCTCCTGGGTGCACCTTAACTCTTGCCCAGCCCCTGGGGCCCCCTCCCTCCTGCATATCTCCCTCTTCCCCTTTCCCTATCCCATCCCTTCGCCCTGATCTGCCCCCTGCCCCGGCACTTCCTGTTACTGCACTTGTACCATCTGAATGTCACAAGATCTAATAGGACTGTTATTGTTATTTTCTCCTCTGGTCACCCTCACCCCCCTTTTTTGTTTTGTGGCGCCTGGAAACACTTTTTGCTGTATAGGCGCCATACAAATGTTAAATAAATAAACAAAAATAAATATACATACATAAGTACAGTTATGCCTGCGTTTTTGGCACTGAGGTAGGTGTGTGTCCATCTGTCCTTCAGGAAAGGGCTCTGCCACCTGCCACCAGCTTTGCCTTTGACCACAGCACAGGTCCTGTCAGCCGCCTTGCTACACTGTGCCTTCCAAGGCCAAGCATGGACGACAGACACAGAGCACAAGTTAACTCGGGCCTGTTATGTGCAGCCCATAAAGATGCCGCTCTCATATGCTTTCCTTTAATCCTAAGTTTATTGCAGTTTATCAAACGTTTAAGGTGACACTGCAGTTGAAACAATGCCTCATAAAGAGCGACTGTACTGTACATGGATGTTATTTAATTATTTACTGTACCTGGGGAGAGGAAATGGGGCTTTCCACCCTCTTTTTCCTTAGATTTGTGGTCTCGTCCCAATTGTCCTCTGCTAGGGCCTTTCATCATGGTGACCTAATAAATTAAAGGAGTTACTATGTGGTTTGTTGCTCTACCCAAAATTAGGATTTAAAAGCATAGAGCGGGTTTAGGTGGGAATACTCTAAGTCACACTGTGGAAACAAAACTATGAGCCAGGCCTTGCCAGCATGTATTCAACTAATGGTAAGGTGGTTTAAAGCAGGCAGAGGTGCAGAGGAGCATCCTACCTCAAACCTCCAGGTTATCGTTACTACAGAAGCAATTTCTTTCTATACCGCTACTCGTGTGCTTGAAGAGTTGTATTTTATTACATAATATTAAACCCTTTTTCAAGCTTTATGGCAGGAATGATGATCCAATGAGCGAAAGTAATTTCTCCCTTCTAATGAGTGTCACTTTTCTGGGTCAATGTATTTGCACAGCGACCTTCTGTTTTTCAGTGTCTATAACGGATCCTAAATACTCACTTCTTCTGTGTGTCTGTTCACAACAACCCTATAACTGGGGAAAGGCGGTAGCAGAAATTGGTAACAAAATTGGATGGGGACGGTTGGTTGAGAAGGGTTAGGACCCGCAGTGGGGGTGGGGGGTGGCAATCTGACACTTTGCCTAGGGTGCCAAAATTCCTTACACCTGCCCTGGTTGGGGTCTGGGCGGTGGGTGGGTATGTTGGGGATGTGGGGGTGGTCCATAGTGGGAATAGCTAGTTGGAGCCTGGGCGGTGGGTGGGTACGTTGGGGAGATGGGGGTGGTCCATAATGGGAATAACTAGTTGGGGCCTGGGCGGTGGGTGGGTACGTTGGGGAGGTGGGAAGGTACGTGTGGGCATGTTTTCTCATTGCACCTGTTCCCTTTCGTTGTTTTCTTAATAGACTGGTTTGCAAATTTGAATTATGAGTGGACAATCTTCTTCCGTGTGTGTATCAATCATTTAATGTAAGTGTTTCAACTGATGTGCACCATGTGCATTTGAATTTAATCAGAAGTAACTGTCAATAAGAGCTCCCCGTGCATGTAGTCCATCAATGGCACCCTGGCCTTGTTGTACACCCATCATCATAGTCCTCATCCTTTTCATCCTCATCAGCTGGCTCTATGTCCGGGGTCAGTGGAATGTTACTGCGTATACACATATTGTGAAGCATGGCACATGCCAGCACAATTTGGCTACCTTCACGGGTCTGTACAGAAATGCTCTGCCGGATCGGCTGAGGCAGCGGAACCTGGCCTTCAGCAGTCCGAAGGTCCACTCTATCATGTCCCGGGTCTGTATGTGTGCCCGGTTGTAGGCCTCCTCATGCCTGTTCCGTGGCCGTTGGATTGGTGTCATGAGCCATGGCATGAGTGGGTATCCAGCATCACCTGCATGGGAGTGACAGTAAGGTGATATGTTTGTGTTTGTGGTTTGTTTTTGGTAATGATAGGATGTACAGACTCTTTGCATAAGATCAGCACAGAACATAGTACAACACACAGATGTGAATGTGCTATCTGGTATGACTTTGATGAACCTTTCAATTTTGCACACTTGGGTCACACATTACTAAAGAGACTGTTTTGTCTGATGTCTCCATTTGTGATGTGCTGGTAGGCAACTACATGTCTCATTCATTACAATTTACACAATGGTGTGTTAAGATGTACTGGATGCCTCATGTATTGCAATAGGCTGGCAAGATCTGTGTCAGGTAGACGCAGCCCACACGATTTTAGAGACTTCTGCGCACAGCACGATGAGTAGCCATTGTGCACATGGGTGTACCTACAATTTATTCACCGGTGGAGATACTCGCTACCACATGTTGCCATTGCATGGTGTGCCACTCCATGGCTAGGGTTTTTTTTCCATTAGCCAGGGTATGTATATGTGGCATACTGGCATTTGCCTGTTGCAGCAGTACGCTGGGTGGACTGTGGTGAGTATCTATTGCCCCCCGCCCCACCCACCAGAGGTCATGCATTGCTTGTTCTACTCACCTAAGAGCCTGGAACACTGTGGTGAGTGTCTATTCCCCCACCCACAGATGTCATGCATTGCTTGCTCTACTCACCCAAGAGCTAGGGACACTGTGGTGAGTGTCTATTGCCCCCCCCCCCACAGAGGCCATGCAGTGCTTGTTCTACTCACCCAAGAGCCAGGGACACTGTTGTGAGTGGCTACTGCCCCCGCCCCTCAAGAGGTCATGCATTGCTTGTTCTACTCACCCAAGAGCAAGGGACACTGTGGTGAATGTCTATTGCCCACCCACCACAGAGGTTATGCATTGCTTGTTCTACTCACCCAATAGCCCAGGACACTGTGGTGAGTGTCTATTGCCCCCCCCACACTGCCCACAGAGGTCATGCATTACTTGTTATACTCACCCAAGAGCCTAGGACACTGTGGTGAGTGTTTATTGCCCCCCACTCCCCACTGAGGTCATGCATTGCTTGTTCTACTCACACAAGAGCCAGGGACACTGTGTTGAGTGTCTATTGCCCCCACAACAGAGGTCATGCATGGTTTTCTCTACTCACTCAAGAGCCAGGGACACTGTGGTGAGTGTATATTCCGCCCCCACAGAGGTCATGCATTGCTTGTTCTACTCACCCAAGAGCCAGGGACACTGTGGTGAGTGTCTATTTCCCGCACCCCCCACAGAGGTCATGCATTGCTTGTTCTACTCACCCAGGAGACAGGGACACGGTGGCGAGTGTCTATTGCCTCCCTACCCCCCACAGAGGTCATGCATTGCTTGTTCTACTCACTCAAGAGCCAGGTCCTTTCTCCCGCATAACGTGCCATGTACCCTGGTAACGTGGAGTTCCGCAATACCATAGAGTCGTGTGTGGACCCCAGGAAATGTGCACAGAAATGCGTGATGAGTTGTTTTGTATCACAGACCATCTGCACGTTGAGTGAGTGAAATTGTTTCCAATTGCGATAGACCGCCTCAATTGCATGTCTGACCGTCAACTCCACATGCGTGCAGTCTAATGCACCAATGCAAGGGCATGGAAGGCCACTTTGGCATTGACCTGTGCACGGGTTCGGGGTAGGGCAATGTGGTCTGACACATGGCGCAGCAGCGCATCCAGCACCTGGAAGAGTATCCTTGAAAAACAGGGTTGTGACAGCCCGTGCAGCTCCCCAACAGTGTGCTGATAGGTTCCGGTGGCAAGAAAGTGCAGTACCAAGACTACCTTCAGTAGAGGTGCAATAGCAGTCTGGATGTTGATTATGCTGCTGATGTCTTCATTGATGATGGTGACAATTGATATTATTGTGGCCCTGTCAAGTGGGTATAATGTGTGGATTTGACTAGGGGTCAGGTTCAAGGGTGAGGGCCTGATACGGGGTATTGGTGGCTGCATGCAGGGTGGTACCTGCTGTACATTGATATTTGGGATGGCCACCGGGTTCCACATTTTCCTCCTGCGCCTACACCTCCTCCTCTGCCTCAGTGCTGCTTCTAACTCCACTGCTGCTTGCAGGTTCCCCATCCCAATTGCTGCTAGGTCGACTGCAAGCATGGTTGTGTTGGGAGGTGGGTTGGGTGTGGCCCTTTTGTAGGTTCCCAGTGGTCAATGATGTGCAGCTGACCTAACTGTGCACACCTGGGGCTTGTTACTGCTCACCTGGCACTGTTTAACGCCTGGTAAGCGTGCCAGTATTACAGGGGCAGTGTTCACGGTGTTACTCGTAATGTACCCGGTATACCGCTGTGCTGTTAATTTAGGGAGGTCTGGTGAGTCGTCCCACTATTTGCGGTCCCGGGTCTGCCGGGTTTGGTAGCACTGTGGGGGTCACTTTATGCTGACAGTGTTTACGCCACCAAAGGTCTGCATGTGCCCGTTCGGTAAACGGTGCTGGTACGGTGCTTCTGGCACCGCTGTTACCTCACCGGCACACTTGTAATGAGGCCCATTGTGTTTTTACCAGATATTTTGGCATATGAGCAGATATTGATTGACTCCTTCCTGTGGATTTTGTAACCTTTACTTGTGAATGTGTAAAAAGGAGGGGTAGCCTGTTTTTCTGTTTCTGTATTGTTAAGCTATGTTTAGGCAAAAACAAAGAGGTGATGGCTGGAAGGTTTTGACTGAATCTTAACCACTGGCATTGCTCGGGGCAACCCTCAAGACCGTCGTTCTTCACCTGCCAAGCCATTACAGAAGGGAAAAGACCATATGCAAATCAGGCTTGGCCCCACCCCAAAAGGGGAAGTCCAGCCCGAACTGCTAGGTCACATCCCTTCTGCACGAGACCACAAGCATCCCCAAACATATTTCACCCTTGTTGGGGCTCATCAGTGAGGATTAGCTTGGGTCTCTAGGCTCAGCAGGCACGGGACCCACGTCTGGGCATACCCGTCCCACTCAGGGTGACAGAGCAAAAACGAAGAGGTGATGGCTGGAAGGTTTAGACTGAATCTTAACCACTGGCATTGCTCGGGGCAACCCTCCAGACCATCGTTCCTTGCCAGCCAAGCCATTACAGAAGGGAAAAGACCATATGCAAATCAGGCTTGGCCCCACCCCAAAAGGGGAAGTCCAGCCCGAACTGCTAGGTCACATCCCTTCCGCACGAGACCACAAGCATCCCCAAACATGTTTCACCCTTGTTGGGGCTCATCAGTGAGGAGTAGCTTGGGTCTCTAGGCTCAGCAGGCACGGGACCCACGTCTGGGCATACCCGTCCCACTCGTGGTGACAGAACAAAAACAAAGAGGTGATGGCTGGAAGGTTTAGACTGATTCTTAACCACTGGCATTGCTCGGGCAACCCTCCAGACCATCGTTCTTCGCCTGCCAAGCCATTACAGAAGGGAAAAGACCATATGCCTATCAGGCTTGGCCCCACCCCAAAAGGGGAAGTCCAGCCCGAACTGCTAGGTCACATCCCTTCTGCACGAGACCACAAGCATCCCCAAACATGTTTCACCTTTGTTGGGGCTCATCAGTGAGGAGTAGCTTGGGTCTCTAGACTCAGCAGGCACGGGACCCACGTCTGGGCATACCCGTCCCACTCAGGGTGACAGAGCAAAAACAAAGAGGTGATGGCTGGAAGGTTTAGACTGAAAAGGACAGTGAGCTAAAGACTTGGTAGAGTCTCTCCCAGGGGTTATTCACCCAAGAACAGGTCATTGGGCTGTGTTCGTGCTGGTAGAGAGATTCCCAGACCCCCCTTTGTTTGCATACATTAACTTTGGGTTTCACCCTAAGTTAACAGGGCAATCCAGACGTGGACCCCTTGCTCACTGTTCTTAGAGAGGCAACAGTTTCACCTCACTGATGATGCCCAACAAGGCTGAAACACGTGTATGGGGTTACTGATGGTACTCTTGTTCAGAGGAGAATTGCCTAGCATTTCGGCGCTGGACTGCCCCTGGGCAGGACAAAGGCTGATATGCGGGGAAATTTCTTCTCTGTGAAAAGGACAGTGAGCTAAAGACTTGGTAGAGTCTCTCCCAGGGGTTATTCACCCAAGAACAGGTCATTGGGCTGTGTTCGTGCTGGTAGAGAGATTCCCAGACCCCCCTTTGTTTGTAGACTGAATCTTAACCACTGGCATTGCTCGGGGCAACCATCCAGACCACCGTTCTTTGCCTGCCAAGCCATTACAGAAGGGAAAAGACCATATGCAAATCAGGCTTGGCCCCACCACAAAAGGGGAAATCCAGCCCGAACTGCTAGGTCACATCCCTTCTGCACGAGACCACAAGCATCCCCAAACATGTTTCATCCTTGTTGGGGCTCATCAGTGAGGAGTAGCTTGGGTCTCTAGGCTCAGCAGGCACGGGACCCACGTCTGGGCATACCCGTCCCACTCGGGGTGACAGAGCAAAAACAAAGAGGTGATGGCTGGAAGGTTTAGACGGAATCTTAACCACTGGCATTGCTCGGGGCAACCCTCCAGACCATCGTTCTTCGCCTGCCAAGTCATTACAGAAGGGAAAAGACCATATGCAAATCAGGCTTGGCCCCACCCCAAAAGGGGAAATCCAGCCCGAACTTCTAGGTCACATCCCTTCTGCACGAGACCACAAGCATCCCCAAACATATTTCACCCTTGTTGGGGCTCATCAGTGAGGAGTAGCTTGGGTCTCTAGGCTCAGCAGGCACGGGACTCACATCTGGGCATACCCGTCCCACTCGGGGTGACAGAGCAAAAACAAAGAGGTGATGGCTGGAAGGTTTAGACTGAATCTTAACCACTGGCATTGCTCGGGGCAACCCTCCAGACCATCGTTCTTCGCCTGCCAAGCTATTACAGAAGGGAAAAGACCATATGCAAATCAGGCTTGGCCCCACCCCAAAAGGGGAAGTCCAGCCCGAACTGCTAGATCACATCCCTTCTGCACGAGACCACAAGCATCCCCAAACATGTTTCACCCTTGTTGGGGCTCATCAGTGAGGAGTAGTTTGGGTCTCTAGGCTCAGCAGGCACGGGACCCACGTCTGGGCATACCCGTCCCACTCGGGGTGACAGAGCAAAAACAAAGAGGTGATGGCTGGAAGGTTTAGACTGAATCTTAACCACTGGCATTGCTCGGGGCAACCCTCCAGACCATCATTCTTCGCCTGCCAAGCCATTACAGAAGGGAAAAGACCATATGCAAATCAGGCTTGGCCCCACCCCAAAAGGGGAAGTCCTGCCCGAACTGCTAGGTCACATCCCTTCTGCATGAGACCACAAGCATCCCCAAACATGTTTCACCCTTTTTGGGGCTCATCAGTGAGGAGTAGCTTGGGTCTCTAGGCTCAGCAGGCATGGGACCCACGTCTGGGCATACCCGTCCCACTCGGGGTGACAGAGCAAAAACAAAGAGGTGATGGCTGCAAGGTTTAGACTGAATCTTAACCACTGGCATTGCTCGGGGCAACCCTCCAGACCATTGTTCTTCGCCTGCCAAGCCATTACAGAAGGGAAAAGACCATATGCAAATCAGGCTTGGCCCCACCCCAAAAGGGGAAGTCCAGCCCGAACTGCTAGGTCACATCCCTTCTGCACGAGACCACAAGCATCCCCAAACATGTTTCACCCTTGTTGGGGCTCATCAGTGAGGAGTAGCTTGGGTCTCTAGGCTCAGCAGGCACGGGACCCACTTCTGGGCATACCCGTCCCACTCCGGGTGACAGAGCAAAAACAAAGAGGTGATGGCTGGAAGGTTTTGACTGAATCTTAACCACTGGCATTGCTCGGGGCAACCCTCCAGACCATCATTCTTCGCCTGCCAAGCCATTTCAGAAGGGAAAAGACCATATGCAAATCAGGCTTGGCCCCACCCCAAAAGGGGAAGTCCAGCCCGAACTGCTAGGTCACATCCCTTCTGCACGAGACCACAAGCATCCCCAAACATGTTTCACCCTTGTTGGGGCTCATCAGTTAGGAGTAGTTTGGGTCTCTAGGCTCAGCAGGCACGGGACCCACGTCTGGGCATACCCGTCCCACTCGGGGTGACAGAGCAAAAACAAAGAGGTGATGGCTGGAAGGTTTAGTCTGAATCTTAACCACTGGCATTGCTCGGGGCAACCCTCCAGACCATTGTTCTTCGCCTGCCAAGCCATTACAGAAGGGAAAAGACCATATGCAAATCAGGCTTGGCCCCACCCCAAAAGGGGAAGTCCAGCCCAAACTGCTAGGTCACATCCCTTCTGCACGAGACCACAAGCATCCCCAAACATGTTTCACCTTTTTTGGGGCTCATCAGTGAGGAGTAGCTTGGGTCTCTAGGCTCAGCAGGCACGGGACCCACGTCTGGGCATACCCGTCCCACTCAGGGTGACAGAGCAAAAACAAAGAGGTGATGGCTGGAAGGTTTAGACTGAATCTTAACCACTGGCATTGCTCAGGGCAACCCTCCAGACCATCGTTCTTCGCCTGCCAAGCCATTACAGAAGGGAAAAGACCATATGCAAATCAGGCTTGGCCCCACCCCAAAAGGGGAAGTCCAGCCCGAACTGCTAGGTCACATCCCTTCTGCACGAGACCACAAGCATCCCCAAACATGTTTCACCCTTGTTGGGGCTCATCAGTGAGGAGTAGCTTGGGTCTCTAGGCTCAGCAGGCACGGGACCCACGTCTGGGCATACCCGTCCCACTCGGGGTGACAGAGAAATAACAAAGAGGTGATGGCTGGAAGGTTAAGGCTGAATCTTAACCACTGGCATTGCTCGGGGCAACCCTCCAGATCATTGTTCTTCGCCTGCCAAGCCATTACAGATGGGAAAAGACCATATGCAAATCAGGCTTGGCCCCACCCCAAAAGGGGAAGTCCAGCCCGAACTGCTAGGTCACATCCCTTCTTCACGAGACCACAAGCATCCCCAAACATGTTTCACCCTTGTTGGGGCTCATCAGTGAGGAGTAGCTTGGGTCTCTAGGCTCAGCAGGCACGGACCCACGTCTGGGCATACCCGTCCCACTCGGGGTGACAGAGCAAAAACAAAGAGGTGATGGCTGGAAGGTTTAGTCTGAATCTTAACCACTGGCATCTGCATATTTCAAGTAATTTTGGGTCTCACCCTAACTTACTAGGGGAATCCAGACGTGGACCCCTTGCTCACTATTCTTAGAGAGGCGCAGCTACACCCTACTGATGAGGTTCAACCAGACCGAAAGACGTGTCTGGGGTTGCTGTTGGTACTCTTGTTCAGAGGAGAATTGTCTAGCATTTCAGTGCTGGACTGCCCCAGGGCAGGACAAAGACTGATATGTTTGGGATATTTCTTCTCTGTGAAAGATAGTGAGCTAAAGACTCTGGGTAAGGCTCTTGTAACCAGGACTCATGTCTGACAGAGAGTCTCCCAGGATCCCCCCTTGTTACCTGCATATTTCAAGTAACTTTAGGTCTCACCCTAAGTTACTAGGGGAATCCAGACGTGGACCCCTTGGTCACTACTCTTAGAGAGGTGCAGCTACACCCTACTGATGAGGTTCAACCAGACCGAAACACGTGCCTGGGGTTGCTGTTGGTACTCTTGTTCAGAGGAGAATTGCCTAGCATTTCGGTGCTGGACTGCCCCAGGGCAGGACAAATATTGATATGTTTGGGATATTTCTTCTCTGTGAAAGATAGTGAGCTAAAGACTCTGGGTAAGGCTCTTGTAACCAGGACTCATGTCTGGCAGGGAGTCTCCCAGGACCCCCTTGTTATCTGCATATTTCAAGTAACTTTGGGTCTCACCCTAAGTTACTAGGGGAATCCAGACGTGGACCCCTTGCTCACTATTCTTAGAGAGGCACAGCTACACCCTACTGATGAGGTTCAACCAGACTGAAACACGTGTCTGGGGTTGCTGTTGGTACTCTTGTTCAGAGGAGAATTGCCTAGCATTTCGGTGCTGGACTGCCCCAGGGCAGGACAAAGACTGATATGTTTGGGATATTTCTTCTCTGTGAAAGATAGTGAGCTAAAGACTCTGGGTAAGGCTCTTGTAACCAGGACTCATGTCTGGCAGAGAGTCTCCCAGGACCCCCCTTGTTATCAAGCTATGATTAGGGACACATTATTTCCTTCTGAAATCCCAATTGAAAAATCATCAGCAGTTAAACAATTATAGTCCTTTGTAAAACGTAAGAAACATATATCTCGTAAAGAGACGAGGGACACAATCTACCCAAAGAGGTCTTAATGATTCTATCTCAGTCTTGTGTTTACAGGATCTACGAATCATCTCTGATTTCGATAATTTAGCCCTAATTCCCAAAATGTCTTTTGTAGGGAGAATATTTGATCTGAAATGCAAAAATGTGTGTCACCTTTTTGGACAAAGGCATTTTATCAGGTATGTCAACATAACCCCAAGACGTTTTTCCATAGAAGCACAAGATTTGAAAATCTTGTGTTTCATACATTCCTCTTTCGTCCTGCACCAGTTGTTTAACCATATGTTTTTCTTGAGTGTATTTGCGTTACTAGTTAGACTTTGGTCTGTTGAGTTTAATATAATCAACTGTTCCTCACAGATTTTCTTCCAGTTCTTACAGGGCAAATGAGAGGTGTCCTGCAATAAATTAATAGCCAGAGACTTAAACGGAGGATCCAGGTTTTATTTGCACAAGGACAATATTATTCATGTGACCATAGGCTCCAAGGATAAGAGGCCAAATTCAAAACGGAGGATTTCAACTGAACTCCCCTCTGCAAACTGAGAACGAATTTCCAGGAAGTACCCTCTAATTTTTGCCATAGGGTATGGTCCGGGTTGCCTAAGGTCTCTGCTCCGTAGGTTAAAGATGAAACTACCTTTGCTTTGTACAATGTAATGAGTGGAAGCATAGAAAAACTGCCATATTTCCTATGGAATCTCCTAGCTTGAATGGCTAAATGTCATGCCTTAGTGCTTCATTTTCTTTTTTTAAAGGTTTGAATGGAAAACTAAGCACAAGTAAGTCATTCAATCGATAACCTCCAGTCTCTCCTTGCTTAGATAGCAAGAAAATCTAGATCCTTTCTTGGATTTGGAGAAAATGTAGATTTTTTTGATTTGGAAGAATTGATTTCCAAGTCATTGCTGTTTATATAACTTTGAAAATCCCTCAACTGCAGCCCAATAGGACAGGTCATCATCGTATGCCAACCGAGACGCACCCAAAGAGGGAGGAAAAGATTTAGTCTCATGAAAAGCATCTTCAGTCTCAGAAAAATATACATTAAATAAGAATGGCAGCAGGACACAGCCTTGTCTACGGCCTCTATCAGTTCTATTTGAGATGGCATATTCCCGTCCATATTTAGGCGAACCTGTAGGTTAGTATCAGTATGCAAGTACTTCAGTAGAGACACCAGCGCATTAGAATATCCCAACTTGAAAGTTTATCCTATAGCCTATTTTGACCGACCCTGTCAAATGCCATTGTCAAGTCAATAAATGCTAGGTATAATGGTTGCTTCTTTGCCCCGTAGCTTTCTTGGAGAAGCAAGAGTATAAGTCAGTTCAAAGAGGCGTGCAGCCCTTTTCTAAATCTAGACTGTCTCGGATCAATCCTTCCATTATTTTTGGCCCATGCGTGTAGATGCCTCAATACGAGCACAGAGAAAATGTTGCTTACATTGAGCAAAGCTTTAGGGCAATAATTGCTTGGATCACACCTGTCCCCATTTTTAAAAATGGGGCCAAGTGAGAACTCTTCGATGTGGTAGGAGTAGAACTAGAAGTTATTATTTGTTCAAATAAGCAAAACAGAATACATGCCCAAAGCTCCGGATTACCTTTCAGTGTCAGATTTGATAACCCATCTGGGCTGGGTGCTATAGAGGGTTTAACGTTTGAAATTACTTCCAAAACATCTTCTTTACAGAACCCAAACTCCCATCGCGGTTTGTCCTGATGTGTGCGTGTGGAAGAATTCGCTACTGTTACTGAGTATAATGATTTAAAGTGGTCCACCCATTTCCCCTCGAATATAGGAGTTAGCAACAAAGAGGCCTGACCTACAGAATCCATATGAATAAGCTTCCAGAAATGATCAGATTGATTTGCAAGCTCGTTCTGAATCTTTCTGTGCTAGCTGACATTTTTCCATTCTCAGCCAATTTTTATATCTCGGGTGAGACCCCTCCTTCCACCTCCTCCATACCTCAATAGGAAGACCTCAAAGCCCTTTTATCTCCTGGCTCACTTGCTTTTTCTTTTCCTGGACTTGCTTGTCAAAACAGTGTATTTGTATTGGTATATATGGGTTATTGGGCTTAGTGCATTTCAGGAAATCCATGCAAACGCCAGTACATGTATTAAGATTATCTCGAGCCCATAAATTGAAGTTATCACAGCTTTTAAGCTTCACAGCCAGCTGTTCATTAGAAAAATATACATTTCTTGGATTCAGTGAAATGCGATTGACTCTCTGGTTCACAGTCATGATCTCGTTTCCGCAAGATATCTAAAACCCTCCTCTTTCTTTACAGTGCTACTGAGACTGTCAGCTGAGTGGTGACTGCGATCATTATGCCGTACAGTTAGAAAGGAGCAGCAGGATAAAGAGGGACAAGTAGCAAACATAAAGTACAAAGTGGCAGTCGAGTGCCATGCCGCCACGTACTTTGAGGGGATATCTCCCTTTATGCATCCATTCAGGAAGTCAAAATCCCAGGTACTCACCAAAACATCCATTCAGGAAGTCAAAATCCCAGGTACTCACCAATTCGAACCATATTTTACCCCGCTCAAGAGAACCTTTGGAGAGGACTGGGAAATGACTAAAACCGCTCAATGTCTCTGCACTGCACTTACAGTTTAGATCAACTCCCAACAGCATACTGTTCCCTTGTATCACCAACTGCCACTCCTCAAACATTTCATTCAAGCAATCAAATAAAACAGAATGGGCCACCAATCAAGTATTGCCACACACATTAAGCAATAGAACTACTTCAAGGCCAGGATATAAAAACTTGTCCGAGTCAAACTTAATGGTTTGAATAAAAGGGGAAGGATCCTGCCATGCTGTTGCAAAAAAGCCTATTTTGTTACAAATTGCTCCCAGGAGCCCCCGATACGGTCTACTCATCTCACCATTACGAGCCGGATTCAAATAAACTGTTTATCCATCCAGTATGATTTTTTTCTCTTAACCATACTTCTTTCAGTCGCAAGATGATGTACTTGCCCGAATTGAGGCCATGAGGATGGGCCGAAAAATAGTGGGAAAAACCCATAGGGCCTGATTCCCAGAAGTGTTTTATAATGGCACAATCCCACAGGAAAACGCTCTGTGAATCAGGCCCATAGTATTCCAAGACAGAAATGTTTTAACGTGCATGTTAAAGACACGCGTGCATGCTGGCCTCTAAAGAAGGTGGTTAATACAAGGCAGGCGCCAAGTATGACCAATCTTTGGTACCCGGTAAAAGATGGTCTTTCATGGTATGTGACAAGGGGGCTCATTATGAGTGTGCCGGTCCGGTAAAAATTCTGGAAAAAATGCCGGCTCTGGCAGTTTTATCAGACCGGCACAAGATGAGTTTGCTGGTAGGGACACTGATACCCCGGCAGAACTGACCTGCCGGTAGTTCAGACCCCTAACAGAAAATAAGTGCAGAAATCACTGGCAACGGTACTACCGGTGCCTGTGATTGCGGCAAACCCATTCCATGGACTCCATGGAATGGAGACTCCAGGGAATGGGAATTTACTGCTGTTGCTGGCACCCGTAATATCCCGGTAACACTGGGATATCAGGCGCCGGCAACGGTAAGGCAGGTAATCCCGGCGGGCTACTGGCAAGCCTGTGACGAGCCTTAATGCCACTTGCCTTCATAAAGAATAATTTTTATCGCAAGTTATAACTAACGGGATTCTATTGGACTGACAATACGCATACCCACTGTTTTTTTTTTTAGGGTGAGGATTGAACAAGGCACTGCATTCTGTCCTTTACTTCCACCAGGTCATACTCCATTGAAAGAAGCATGGAAACTGCCAATAGTAAAGTGTCAACAATGATTTTAGATTTTAGATGTAGTCTAAGTACACATCTATTGAGTGTGTTGTTCAATCTTGAAGAAATTGTACACTAATGGACACCTCCTCAATAGGTTCCTCCAGTAGAGTTGGACCCAGAGTCGGTGAATCTGGGGTCGGTACATGTTTGGTCTCAATCTGTGTTGGTAGACTGTAGTCAATTACTTCTTTTTCTTTTTGCCCCTCTTTTTCCTAGGTTGAAATTGACCTTCTGCTGGGTCCTTTGCCTCAGAGATAGTTGAAATCGTACATAGACATTTTCCTGAGCTGTTGTGGTGGTTGTTCGAAGTAGATTTAATATCTTTTATTTTTTGTCTCTGAGGTGCTTTTGGTGGACACGCTTTCCTTTGAGACTTTCTAGTCTAAATAATCTTGTAGATCACTTGTGAATGGATAGTCTGCTGAGCCTGTGGATCATGACTAATGTCACTGGGTGTTACCCCTATAAGGTAGCTACATGACGAGTCTCTAAACCTCTGTTGGGGTGCCTGTCATGCTGATTCAACCCTCCCCTTAGCCGCGGAAACAGGATCATATGTTTCAATGGAACCCCCTCCTTTGTTCATTATGTCGTGTGGAAAATGAGCTCTAGCAACACCCCCTTTACCTTATGCCAACATGAACCCCTCAATTAATGATATTTTCGAGTTCAGTGTAGACAGAAGCGTTTTTTGGTTTTCCTTTATATGATCATACAGGCGCACTAAAAGTACAAGACAAAGTTGAGTGCTATCATGGTGGAGAGACCTAGAGTGTGTTGGTGTTGTGAAGCATCGATTAAATGTGGTGAACACAGCGGGGGGGATTATCATTGCTAGAACCCCATGTGTCTGCTTTTGACTCATTAAGTAGAGTTGGTATTTCATGCAGATCTGCATCGCCTCCCCTAAAGGGGATCATGGGCCCATCAGTTGATTTTTTCTCTGGAATTAAAACAGACAGCAGAAATATTCGAGATTGCCTCTAGAAGCTCTGCATGTCTGGGGGTGTTTGGATCAGCGTGCAAATGGTCCTTTGAAGAGGCAATTCCTTGTTACAGAAACTGCTATAATTATACCTGTGAGACTCCAAGCGGGATTGCCTATTAAGTTTGGATTTCATGTCTGAACTAAAGGAAGCAGTAATTTTGACCTAAAGCACCGGTATACGCTGGAAAGTCCTCTGAGGGACAGGCATGCCTTCGGCTCTAGCCACATTTGTAGAAGGGCACGGTTCCAGAACTGGGGGTGCCAGAGACAAATCCTCTATTACTGTGGGCAGAGGAGATAAGGAGATTGAAGGGCCAATTTTGTTTGAGATGCTGATTAGGTCGTACATCAGAGAGGGAGATCAGCGGGTAAATGGCTGGGGGCTAAAATAAGTACACTAGGTAACCCGTAACGGGAGTCATGGTCATGAATCAGAAGCCACAGAAACCCAATAGGTTCAGTAGAGTCTCCCAAGCTAACAATTTCTTATTCCTGAAGATTTCCAGTTCCAGTCTGAACAATCAAACATCCAAAGCAGCCATCTGAACAATCCAACATCTGAATCTGCCAGCAGCAGACTGCAGATGACTGCACTTGTCAGCCACAATTCTGTGCCGCGCTCGGCGCTTAGAAGGATTTGTGAAGAGCTCCACCTTCACCAGTGTCACAACGAAGTTGGATCTCTGGCAACAGTAGCAGCAAAAGAGTCTTCTCAGGAGACATTCATGCAAATGACTGCTTTTGCCAGCCGCACTTCCGCAAAATCTTTCAGGACATTGATCACTGTCTTTGGCTCAGCAAAGATTAGGCTTGTAAGCCTTCCACTGTGGCATGGTGTTATTTTAAGCATGGGACTGTTGAAACATGCCATACCCCTGGGGGCCATAGAAGGTTGGTGGTCCACTAGGTTTTTAGGCCCTTCCAATTTCAATTGGCACATGAAATGCCTGTCTAAGGTCATTGTGGAGTTATGAAGACTACAGAGAGGTTGTTGTTGTACTTTTACTGGCCTCACTGCAAAGGTTGCCTCACTTGCCAATTGTCTGGCAAGCATGGTAGTAACCTAAAGACACTGCAGCTGGAGGTGGTAGTTTACCTTATGCACCTCTGATCTAAATGTAATATTTGCTTTCTTATCAATCTGGTGGCAGGGTAATCTCTAAGAATAAGCCATACCTAATTATGGTAGGGTGACTGCTAAGAGCACACAATTACTAAAGCCCTTATAATGTGAGATCATAACAATGCCAACCCTGTGAGCTCAGGTCAGTGATGTCAAGGCATTGAAGGGGCATGGCTAGCCTGGCTGTCTGCAGTTCTCCCAGTGAGACTATTACCAGGATGCTGTCTTCCATTAATTCCCTGGGAGGGTGAGTAACTCCACCCCTCAGGGCACATGAGATCCCACAGGAGATCTTGAGAGAACCCTGCTTCAACGGGGCACTCACATAACAAAGGCCAGCCTCACTCCAGGGTGCTGCATTACAGGGGGGCTTTGAAGTCTGAAGGCATGTTAATTGGGCATAGTTAGAGTAGCCAGAGAGGGAAAGGTACTCTTTCCCGTCCTGTCCTCTCCATTTCCTGCAGAACAAAGCATTCTGGATACAATGTGATAAGGCAAGGGTCAATTGCCACAGCAACAGGGACTGGACTCCTCACAGCAGGCTTGCTTTTGTCCAATCCCCATTAACACCTTGCTTTATAGGGAATGTGTCTGCCACACATTTCTTGATTGGTCCTCGAACTTTTAGGAGGACAAGAAGAATTCCCTGGACCTCTGTTGGGGGTGAAGTCCACGCCAAGGTTCTCCATCAGTGAGATGAAAATAGAAGGCACCCAAGACAGAGAAGAGCTCTGTCGCCTTACAATATACAGGAATTAGTGGGGGTAACTCCTGTTGGACCAAAGTCAGCATCTCTGCCAGCTGTTCTTGAACTAGGCCCTTCACTGAAGGTAAATGACCCCTGTAGGTGCAAGCCAAGCTCCCTGAGTGGGAGTTCAGAACAAAATGACTTGTCATGTATCCCCTGGATTGGGACTCCCAGCAACCAGTAAATGCAAGAGTAGCGAAAGTTATTCTTTGCAAAGCTTCCAAATAAAAAATGTGTCTGATGCCCGTCAAGCTGACACAGGACCTGCAGTGATGCTTTTGACAATTAATGCATTCTAAATGCTTGCCTGCATCTTCAAATCTTGTCCTATAGACCCTGGATTAGGACGCCCAGCAAACGCAAGAGCACCAAGAAACCTGTTTGACAAGCTTCACACATAATTAGAACTGCGTCTGATGCCCATCAACCTGACGCAGGACCTGCGGTACTGCTTTTGACAATTAATGACTTCTAAATGCATGCCTGCATCTTCAAACCAGCACAATGCCGCTTCAGACCAGTAGCTTGCATCTCCACCTTGACTCGAACACTGGATTACCGCTATGGAAGCCTTTGACTCAGCAAACCTTTGAGCACTGTGCCCAAACACTAGGACCTCGGCTTGACCCAACTTTAACATCAGTTTGAAATGATTTGGCTACTGACGCAAACCTATGGGAGCCTTCAAACCACATCACCTCAAACGCTGATGTGAACCACACAGAGCCCCATCTAAAGGACAACTTGATGCTGAGTTGCTGCTAAATTAACACAACGTGCTGCATCCAAAAATGTACCAAAAAGTAAATGTAGAGAAAATCAAATGCAGATGGAGGGGAAATCCTAGTCAAGACAAATGGAGCTGATTTACAAAGCTAAGTAGCTTAAGTAAGACTATATTTACTATGGTCAAAACAATAGTGTAAATAAAACAAAATGTACTAAAACCAAATAAAATAGATTAATACATAGATCAAAAAATCACCTAAATTCTACTTAGTCTATTTATTAGAGCTTAGTAAATCAGCCCCAATTGTCTTGGAATAAAGTGTGACTGAACTAAGTACACACATTCAATTAATGAGGCTAAGAGACTACACTTGGCTGCAGGAATTGATCAAGCAGCTTATTCCAGCAAAGCCGTATTTAGGTTTTTATATGAGCAATGTAATCCATCTTGTAGGGTTAATGACAAACATCAATCTAACCCTTGGTGCAATCAGATGGGTGTCCAGTCAACTCGTCGAAAAAAAACTGGTCGACTGCAATTTGGTCGACGCAATTTGGTCGAAAACCAAATGGTCGAATTTTTTTTTTTATTTATATATTTATTTTTTGGGTTTTCGTTTAGTTAAAAAAGGGGTTTTTAGAGAAAAAAAGGGGGTTGGGGGGACCCCCCCAAAAAAAAAAAAAAAGGGTTAAAATAAAAAAAATAAAAAATTCGACCATTTGGTTTTCGATCAAATTGGTTCGACCATTTGTCTGGTCGACCAATTTTTTTCGACCAAATGACTGGCAACCAATCAGATGATGTGGAATTTAAAGGACAAAGTCCAAAACACGCTAGAAGCCATTAGGTAATCTACTGAAAACAGATACTAAGGACCTCCAACATGTTGAGGATGTGAGGAAAAGTGGGGAACCTCCATGTAACCAATTCACATACAAGGAACTTTTTCTTTTCAGAAACTAAGGTTCTTATGCTTAGTCTGAACCTGGCCAATTCTCCTTGGAGACCCATGACCCTCACACATTGTTAAAGAATGTGCAATCATAATCTTGCAAATTGTATATCTGCCCTTTGTTAATTAAAACATATCTGATTGCTTGAAGCAATCTTGGATTTCACCCGCCTGAAGAAAGCATCATTGTATAGGGAAATGTGTGCAAACTATAGACCCATCTCAGATGTCCCTTTTCTATTCAGAATTCTGGACAAAGTAGTTAAAGTGCAACTCCGGGGTCACCAAGAGTCAGAACAGCTTCTGGGAGACAGCCAGTCTGGGTTTTGCCTGTTTAGATGTACTTAAACAGCCCCCATGGATATAAAAGACATGCTCCTTAAAATATCTGAAGAAGTAGGCATGGGCATGTTGATGCTACTTGATTTGTCTGCAGCATTCGGCATACTGGGCCAGAATATATTGTTGAAACACTGAACGGAGACTGCTGCAGTCTCTAATAAAGCTGTTGCATGGGCTGTGTCTTTTCTGTCTAACAGAACATCGCAAGTAAAGATTGACAGCTTCTCATTGGATCCTGACATTCTACTTGATTAAGTTCATAACCCTCTGCAATGTCCACAATGCCTTCTGGGGTCTGGGATCTCAATACATTCAACTCTCTCTTCCTAAATATCTTCCTTCTTGAGCTATTCGCCCATCCGCCCATCCGCCTCCAACTCCCTCAGGGTTAGTCACTTCTCCAAGCAGCGTGTTGTTGGTAGATCTCTTTCTTCTGCTGGGGCCTCCCTCTGGAACAGCCTCCCTGCCTCTCTAAAACTTGAAGAGAACCATCTCTGGTTCTGGAAGCACCTCAAGACCTTCCCCATTGCTTCTGCTTTCTGTCATCCTCCCCTGCTGATCTCCTGGCTGAATCTGAAACTGCACTGGTTACCTGGCTACCCTCTGATCTCGTGCCCAGGTCCACTACCCACCAGTTGCACACCTACACTGCCCCCCTGGCAACCTTTGTACTCTGGGACTGGTTCTGTATCCTTACAGCCCCTACTAGCACTTGACACCCGATGTCTGCACTTACCCTTGCACTTGCCACGTGCTGGCCCCACTTTTATTTATTATTTATTGTCTATATTTATTTTACTGTTATCCTATGTAGTGCACTGCCCCCTCCCCTTTCCCCCCGCACTTTTCCGCTTCCGCCCTCCCCTGCAATTGCACAATCTCAATGTCACCTGGCCTAGTAGGATTGCTGTCTCTGTCTTCCCTCTGTTTCCCCTCCCTTACCTCGTTGCGCCTTGAAACACTTGTGTATGGGCGTGTTATAAATGCCATATCATACTGTGTGGTGTGCCTCAAAGGGCCTGCATCTCCCTTGTGCTGTTCAACATTTATATGAAGCCTCTGCATTATTATTTGGTAGCGCTCGGAGTCGTGTTCCAAAATTATGTGGACGACGTCCAGTTTGTCATTAAACTGGTAGGATGTCGACAGAATAACTTGAATTCTATTCAGTATACCATTTCAACTATATTCCATTGGATGTCCACAAATTGGTTCACATTAAACCAAGTATATCTCACCTTGTCCAGAGAAAGTACATTATCTCACTGCTCTTTTCAGATGTTGATAAGGCAAAATCACTGGGCATGTATTTGGACTCGTCTGTCTATAGGGCGTTGCTTTAGCAGCATCATTAGTACCACACTTACCACCTTATGGCCCTCAAGCAAATGAGACCCTGGCTGTCGTAATCACAGTGTACCACCTTGGCTAAAGCCGTAATATGCTCTAAGCTTGACTACTGCAATAGCCTGTTTGCTGTTTCCACAAAGCAAGCTATATACATTGTCTGCAAGTCCAGAATAACACAGCAGCCCTCATTGCAAAGTGTGAAAGGCGGGCCTGTAGTAAACCAGTTCTAAGAAGACTGCCCCGGATTCCCATGTGTGCCAGAATTAAAGTTAAACTGATGACAGTAGTACACAACGTTATTTATGAGGCCTCCCCTTACTTTTGAAAAAAAGAATGTGTAAGGCATAGTTCAGTTAGGTCATTTACACCATCTTTCTGAAGATTTTTTTTTAAATAATGCTTATGGCTAGCCTTGCAAGGTCATGGGGTCATAACATTGGAAAAGCCTTGCTCTGAATCTTAGTTAAATCCCTGATCTATATGGGAAATCGCTTAACTTCTTCACTATAGAAAGTTAAGACCTAACTGTTTCATCCGCATCTTGTAGATTATTTCCCTGGTAATGGAGTCCACTTATTCTTCCTTATCCTTTTGATTGGTTCTTGATACCTGAGAAACCTTTGTGTAATAGTGACTGACAATAACTGAAATTACAAAATTGCAAATTGCATTTTGAACCCCCTTCATATACACAGAAACACCAGAGAAGCCAGGTTCGATGCTTTCGGACCACCTGAGACCCAGAATAACGTACTCTAAAGTGGGCCTGTCCCCCTGCTCCACTTCTGGGACAATAGTGACTAATAAATTCCCCTTGCCAATCTTGACATCTACTTTGTGAACATTTACATTGCTGTAATTCATTCCCTGATCACCCCGGCTCACGTACACTGACTGCATTCTCTCCAGATGGGTAGGGGTTTGCTTGTATTTTCTAGCTAGTTATTTCATTTGTATTACTTAATTAAAGGTCTATATGGCTTTACAACCTTGATTAGACAGTCTTATATTTTGGGGTCATTGCACTATTGCTGTTTGGCTTGGTACTGCTATCACTTCATACCCATCCTATGTTTAGCTGTCCTCGGCCTGCGTTAACACAATAGGCGAAGGAGGTATAACCCGTCGAGATGTGTCTGTTTTACCTTGATGATCAATCGTTCCTGGGTTTTTAGTAGTGAGGGGCAGAGTAGGAGATTTAGCCACTATCCATTCCTTTACTCGTGCAGAGCAGTAGTCTCTCAAGCCATCTCACTTGTCTAATCTATTTTCTTATTCTGTTTCTACCCTGTATTTTGTAGCTAGTAGTCAGTACAAGGAGAGGATTCTAACTTGGTACAATACAGGCCCGTTCAGGTAGTGGTATTAGATATTACACCCCACATAATTGAGAGAATACAATCGAGAAGGAGTCTTGATTCCTCTGAAGAAGTGGATATGGTGGCCATGCCCGGCACATGTGATGTAGAGAGAGAAGAAATAGAAGCTGGTGGGGACGTTAACTGAAACAACGACAATTATTGTCACTGAGAGGAATTTCTAGAACCTTGCCCGATGGACAGACTTTAGGAGGCCACCCTAGTTATAGTGAACAGGCAACTTTTTCCAGACTTTGTGGATAGAGGGAGCTTCTGTGTCAAATTGGGAGATATGGGCATTTAGAGAATCTTGTTAGATATTATCAGAGCATTACAGTTCAAGACCATTGTTCAATTATGTTTTTGACCTAATGGTCAAGTATCTCAGATGATCCTGACAGCGAGAGGGGACAAACAACGTTGCCTGGTAGCACCTGTACTTTTTTACTTTCACATCAGTAATTTGTTGGATTGTGTCCAACAAGCATCTAAAGATGTCTAATTTATTAGTGGTAAACCAGTCCCAATGTTTCTGTATGCAGATGATTTAGTTTTGCTTGCCAGGACAACTATTGTCTTCAAAGACCAGTGAAGACCTGGTCACAAACCTCGATTCCAACTCTCCTTCCATTCTCATTCTCCTTGACCTTTCCTCCGCCTTTGACACAGTCAACCATGCCACCCTCATAAGTCGGCTCTGTGATACCCTTGGCATCAGAGACCTGGCACTGGATTGGCTGAACTCCTTCCTACCTAATCGACCACCCCAGGTGCAACTGGACCCTTTTCTCTCCTTCATTTCATTCACTACCTGCAGCGTCTCTCAGGGCTCTATCCTATCGTTGTGGCTCTTCAACATCTACCTTTCCCCTTTTGCACACTCAATCTGCTCCTTCTCTCCTCACTTCCAGTGTTATGCTGATGAGGCACAGCTCTCCTTCAAGCTTCCCTCCACTGCCTCCTCTGTCATTCCTGGCTGTCTGACTGCTATTCAAGCATGTTGTTCGGCTAACAATCTCTGTCTTAATGCCAGTAAAATGACATTCTTCTCACAGGGACCCCTGTTCCCCTCCCACTCTCTGGTCGCCCTCCTTGGGTCCTCTCTCCTCACCATCCCGTGAGGCTAAAAACCTTGGTGTCATCTTCGACTCCTCTCTCTCTTTCTCCCCTCCCATCACGGACCTCACCAAGAAGGCCCACTTTCAACTTCCCCTCCTCAGAGACATTCTCCCTGTCCTCAGCTTCCCCCAGAAACTCAATGGGCCTCATTACGAGTTTGGTGGTAGCCGTGCTGGTGAAACCGTCACGGCTGCCGCCAACCTCGTGAAATTACTGCCACCCGGCAATGGCCAATTACTGGGGTATTCCGACCCCAGTGGACCCGGTAATTACCCACTGCCGGGTGCCGGTACTCATTATTCCCCATTCCCATTTGAACCCCAGAGGGCTCAAATGGGAATGCGGAGGTCGGATGCACCGGCACCATTCATGAATGGTGCCGGTGCATCCATCAAGTTGTGCTTGCGGTTGCCGGTCTGCCCGCCAGGTCAGACCTGGTGGGCAGAAAGGCACCCGCGAGCACAACTCGTAGTTTGCTGGTCTGGTAACAACAGTGCTGGTAGCTAACCAGCACCGTTACTACCAGACTGGCAAACTTATAATGAGGCCCTATGTCTTAAAAGTTCTGATTCTCGTTAGGCTGGACTACTGCAATAGCCTCTTCCTCAATCCGCATCTTTCCTCCCTTGGTCCCCTTCAACTAATCCAGAATAGGGCTGCAAGACTTATCCTTAGCCTTAAACCAAGGGACAGCATCTCTCCAACACTCAAATCTCTCCACTGGCTCCCTGCGGCTTCAAGTATCAAATTCAAGACCCTCTGCTTCATCCACAAGGCTTTCTGGGGCCTGGGACCCCACTACATCCAACTCTCTCTCCCTAAATACCTCCCTGCTCGAGCGCTTTGGTCCTCTAGCTCCAACTCTGTATATCAGATGTTTCTCCAATCAGAGAGTGGGGTAGATCTCTCTCTTTGGCTTGTAAATCCCTTTGGAATGGCCTCCCTGCCCCTCTCAGACTTTAGTCGTATCTCCTTAAATTCTGTAAACTTCTCAAGACCCTGTTTTTTCTCTACTTCCTTCCCTCACTTGCTAATGCCCACATCTGCCACTGCAACAGGCGGCCCAGCCCCTAAGTGTTTTACAGGATACCAGGCCCCGGTGACCCTTCTTGTTAGCACCCCTCCATACTAGCACTGCCCTCCAGGGCATCCCTCCCTGACTAGTCTTGTCGGGCTGGGCATCTCTCCTGAGGCTGGTCCTCACACTTAGTCCTTGCCACCGGCATCCCCTTGCACCTGCCCTCCCACCCCCAATTGCTCCCCTCAGCACTTGTCCTCCCTCCATCTCCCCTGCACTTTCGTTTACTGCACTTGAACGATGCAGAATGTCACATGGCCTAGTAAGGCCTTTATTGTTACTTATATCCCTTGCCCCCCCCTTTTTTTGTCGTGTGGTGCCTGGAAACTCTTTTTTGCTGTATTGTCACCTTATAAATGTTCAATAAATGAAAAATAAAGCTCAATTGAAAGCTGTGTCTGAGTATTGTAATCAGAACTATTTGACTCTAAGCAAGACTGAATCTAAACCTATGGTGTTTAACAGTCGGCGTAGTAGCAAACCTAAGCCATGTTTTAAGATTGAGGGGGAATCGATCGAGTTAGCTGATTGCATCAGCTCTTTGGGTGTGTCATCATCGTCAAATCTATCATGGCACTCCCAGCTAGATTTTACCACAAAAAGGCAGCAGTGCCCAAGTGTGCAATCATAAATCTTGTTGCGAAGCAAAATGATAATTTTGGGCCTGAGTTGGAGACGGGACGTTTGGGGGGCACAGTGGCATACTGTGCGGAGTCATGGGGTCTGGGCAGAAAGGTCCCCAAAGGGGGAATCTGTGAAGGCATGTTTTTGACACAGCTTGTCCATTTACTGCAAGGGTTTCCAAATGTTCCCCTGCACGTTGATGTAGGATCCATGTCCAAACTGGTGAGGGTGAGGAATTCCCCTGCTAGATATCGGGTTCCAAGAGTGACATCAAGATGAAGATCGCAAGGAGCCATGGCCTGGCAGGAGCACATCTCACAGCCATTTATATCGTCCTTCAGGAAGCAGCTGTTGCACGATCTTAGGTATTTTGAACCCCAAATGTTGTGCTGTTGATTCCTAAAGGTTCTACTCAAATATAATCAAGGGGGCCGACTGAGGGTGAGCAATGAGGGTGACTTGGCAGGCCTATCCCATTTGGGCTGGGCTAATGTCTATATAGGTAGTCTTGGACAACAAACATACTTAAAAGATTGATCAAATCCTCACATTAGAGTACACTGGCAAGTCACATGAAGAGGTGCAGCCCCTTGTCGAATTCAATGTGCAGAATGTGCCGGGCAGAGGAAGAGGCTCTTCATCACGTTTCTTTATCTGCCCACAATACAAACATGCAAGGTCTACTTGTATCACTCCTGTCTTAAGGAAGGCCTTTTAGATGATGATGTTAATGCTGCAATGTCATTCCATGTGGAGGGTCTGGATAGGAATATTACTACATCAATTGCATGTTTTATTGTTGGAGCTTGGAAATTGAGAAACAATAGAAGTACTGGAACTTAATTGAATAATATATATGGCCTTTTTGAGTCATCTGTTGCTCAGGGGTTGCGAGTGATTGTTTTTATATGAATGTAACTCTCCCCTGGGTTTTTATAATGGGTTGACATTGGGTCATTATCACGGCTGATAGAAATCATGTTTTACTATTTAGTGTTTAGTTTGTGTTTTGCAAAATTTTGTTTTTATGGGTGCACTTTGTATTTGATTGTTTTTATGTTCAATTGCTGGGCTCATGTTCTTGCAACGAAAAGTTTAAATGAGCTGAGCGTGTACTAAAAAAATCAATCAATCAATCAGCTTGCCACAAAGGAACTAATAACCAAACGTGTTTGGAACATCACAACATTGGGAGCTGCCATAGAATGGGACTTTGTCTGTGCAGAGATTCACAACTCCCTAAAGGACTGGCTGAAGAGCTTTAGCCATTATGAAAGATGTGGAAACAGAGCAGCTGGAGGTGTCAGGGGATGGGATGCTGTGCACATTTGAAGCCAAGGGCCTGGTCAATGGTGTATGGCCTTTCACCGGGCAGATCGTGCCTGGTCATTGGTTTACTGTAACCGGGCTGGGCGATACACCAATAATTCTGCGTCGTGAAGCCACTAGGATCTTCAACTCACTACTTGACAAGTGCCCTGGAAATAACCCCAGATCTCTGTATAGGGTGAGGCACTAATTGGTTATTATGGCCCCTACATCCTCCACAGCTGCAATGCCTTAGTAAGCTAGCCAGAGATCAGGTTATGTTTGTTGGTAGCAGGATATGTTTGGAGGGATTGGTAGTAAGCACTACACTGTAGGTTTTAGAGTTATTTGTGGTGAATAACAGCTGCATTCGAAAGACAGGAGCACCATTGACAGATATACACTTCTTGCTTGGGACCATTGTTAAAATCTCAATATGTGTTCTGGCCTGTGCAAAGGTCAAAGGTGGTAAGCCTAAATGGGAAATTGGACACAGTTAATACCACACAGGTTTGAGAACCTTCTAGAGGTACTGCCAGAGATACAGAAAATCAAAGAGTTACAAACACAATAGCATGTGTTAGAAATAGGCGTTAAGGGTTAACGCCACCGTTAACCCTTAACGCCTGATTCTGATTTTAACGCCTGCTTATAGCAGGCGTTAAAATCCATGGCGCTAATTACGCCGCCGTAATTTACGGTGCCGTAATTAGTGCCTTCCCCACTCCCATTATGCCCTATGGGGCAAAAATGGGAATGGGGAAGGGAAAATGGGAAATGGGGATTTACCGCCCCACTCACCTTGGAATGGGGCGGTAAATCCGCCATCCACCATGGTGTAAACAGAGTTTACACCATGGTGGTAAAGTTGGTGCACTTAGCACCAAGGTTGTAATGACCTCCATAGTCTTTGATGAAGAAAAAAAGCATTGCAAATCGCACACTGGTATGCCACCCTATGCGCTCCTTCTTGTCTTTTGTGTATACTGACTGAGACAACTATCATCACAGCTACTTTGTGCCTGATCCTCTCCTCTGTCTTTTAGCAGGTATCTATTGTGTTGCTGGAGATGTAGAAAATGTGGAAACATTTTAGCGGTATATACCAGCAGGCCTCCCAATACACTTGAAAGTGGTATCATTTATTCTAGTGTAAGAGTGGACACGTTTCTGTATATCTATGGTGGTGGACTAGATGAAGAAATGGATGCCGCCGTGAGAATAGAGCTTTAGACAGTATTTGAGTGGAGCAATACGGTCTGTCCATGTAGACCCGGTTCAAATGAAACCCTTTTTTTGACTATAACAGTACGAGGAACTAGATAGAAAGACTATAGTAAAATCAACAGCGTTGAGTCGTTCTACTGCACATTGTCCACTTTATTGCAAAAGGGGGATATGCGGGTGCATGCCATTTCTCTTTCATTGCTTGCAGCAGATGCCTGATGAGTTGTTGAAAGTATTTTTATCTTTTATTAACTGATATTTGATTTTCTGCTGACTGCTTAGGTTCAATTTCGTTTTAATATTTGGATCTTGGCAATGCTTCTTCTTTTCCCGAAGTTGTCTTTCTTGACATGCGCAGACTAAACTTGTAAAACTGCCGTCTGGCACTTAATCGTGCCAGGGACACCTGGGACCATGTGATCAATGGAACTGCTTTTCCTGTGTACACATAAGATTATTTAAAAGTACAGGGAGTTGTCCCCATGGGAAGGGTTGACAGGGAAGCCCTTAGGATGAAAGTACACAGATGGATCTTGTCATGTGATATGTTAGTGTAACATCTGCATTGATGACACCATGTGGTAAAGGTTTGCAATGTGCTGAAAGGTGACCTGCTGGAAGGCCCAGGATGCATATTCTGGAATATTCCTGTTAAGTTTTGAATTAGGTACCAGACAAGTGACCTATAAAGACAGCAGGTCTGGAAAATGGGTCTGGAGGTTGCAGTCAGTACCTGCAAGGTGAAGATGCATCTGGTTCTTTGTCTTGCAAGGCAAATAAAGCTGTTTCTGGTTTACCACTACTCTTAATTGATCATTGATTTGTAAGGTTGGTTTAGCAGAAACTGTAATCTAGTTTGCACTGACGACATCACAGATGGCATCCAGCATATATCATGCAAAACTACATCATAGTAAACATTTCTCTTAGCATATTTTAAGACCTATAACAAACCTATTGTATAACGTATATGTAGTGCATGCTAACAGAAATGTAATGTACCCATGATGTGGTAACATGGCCACTGGCCCTAGCCACGGGCCAGGCCCCATAGTTACTTTGGGTGGCCTGGCAGGATCAGGCTATGGCTTTAAGCCATGGCCTGGGCAGTGTGGCAATTGGTCATGGCCACAGGTAATGGCCAGAGGCTCATTGACCCTTTACAGGGGTTGCCTGAAAAAAGGCAAGGCCCAATGGCTACTTTGGATGGCTGTGTTTGGCCTGGGACATGTGGCCAGTGTGGCCACGGCTACGGGCCATGACCAATGACCCACAGAGTGAGTAGCCACTGCACCTGGCCAGCTTTGGGTGACTTGGCAGGCCGGGAAGATATGGCAACAGGCAATGGCTCTCATCAGTGTGCTGTTGTTTCCAGTGATGTCATTGATGATGTTATAAGTGATGCCATCTGTGATGTCATCAGTGTGCTCATGGATTGCGCAACATAATTAAGGTGACATAGCTTCTAACACTAGCCGAACGTCAAGGGTTTTGTTACTGAATATATATATATATATATATATATATATATATATTACACGGCCCACGGTAGCAGGCGTGTAGTTATGGTTAAGTTGCTAAACCTATAGGAAGAGCTCTTTTTCGGTGGCTTTAACTTGGCTCCCCCTGGACGAATCCTCACCAAACTTTCCCAAAAACGATTGCTCTGAATTTTTTTGCCAACTTTGGTTATGTTTCGTGCGGGGGGGGAGTTATAGGAGGGGTCCCACATTTTATTTTTTTCCATAGACTGAATGGGGAAAAACTTTGTGCACGGCTACAGGCCGAACGGCTGGATAGATTTGCACCAAATTTGCGGCAGGAGCGGGGGCTTGGGTCAGAAAGTGTGCTTTTGTGTGTTTGGTGGGAATCTGACCAGTACTTTTGTTGCGAACAACTTAAATGTATGTTTCTAAAAATTAGCGATATCTGGGTCCGCTCCGCGTACCCATTTCCCTGTTCGCTCCGCGGACAGAAGTGTCATTGGCTTGCGGTACAGCCTGCTGTTGAAGAACTTTGGACATGGTGGGTGGTTGGCTGGAGGGAAGCGTGCTCTGGGTCAACATTTTTGGCAAATTAGATTATTGGGTGCATGGCAGAAGGCCATAGGCCGTAGGGCATGCACTTCAAGAGCCTAGGGCTTGAGCTCACCGCATCCGGTAGAGGGGGGTGCGTGCATAGTGTGGTGTGTGCAGATTGGTTGGCGTAGGGCCAATGTTGGCAACAGTATGTGGGTAGGTTGGCAGTGACACAATACTTTGTGAATGGAAGTGGGTACAGCTGTAGTATGTGAATGAAAGTGCACAGGGGTGCAGGAGACAGTGTTTTATTTCTACATTATGGTAACTGTTGAATTTTTGTCTTGCATAGCTCCATGGCGGTGCGTAGGTTGGGTAGGAGTGCTGGCGGCAGTGCTGTGTATGTGGATTGTCATAGTTGGTGACAGGGTGACATGTATGGTGGCATTACGTTGCAGTGGGTGTGTGCAAGGCCTAGACTATTGGGTGCATGGCCGAAGGATCGTGTCTGGCAAATAAGGGACCACGCGTAGCAGGGATGCGGTCACATAGTGACATCGCAAATGTTCTCAAATGGGACGTATTGGGTGGAATACTTTGTGCGCATGTGCATAGGTGTGCTACGAACAGGGATGGCCTCCACAGCGGTCCTTAGGACGTGGGCAGACGCCTCAACCTACTGAAAGTAGGTTACAACTTTTTCCCACCATGCTAGACAGGGGTGGTCTTACCAGGACACAGAAGATGATATACGCATGCGCATAGCTGTGGAACGGACAGACGTGCCCTCCCACAACTAATTAAAGGTGCATTAGAAAATGTGGACATGCGGCCAGTACTGGCGTCCTACGGATACCTGCATTGTGATTGCGCATATGCTGGGCAGGTGCAGTGTCCCTAGGAAACCACCATTTTGCTTAACTGCAGCCATCTCGGACAGTACTGTGCACCACAGACTCACAATGCAATTTTAACACAAAAGGAAAAGCCACTCACACACCCACCAACACTTTACATCTACACCTTTAATTTCTAAGATACATAGACACTATTAGGAATAGAAAGGGGTAGCACAAATGGATACACACACAGGGGAATTGGGGATTTGAACAAGTTCATCATGAGGGGAGGCAAGGATTGAGGTCTCATCGTAACGTCTCTGCTCACAGGTATTTTGTTGGGGATGGTGGGCTGGGAAATGGGTAAGGGGTACACGTGAAGGTGGGGCAGTGGTATTTCATGTTTCCCATAATATGTCCTTGTACAACATCTTTTAAGGCGGCTAAATTGTTTATCAATTGTTCAATTTTGATGTCCAGGCTGTCTAGGTTGGTTTTTACAGCGTTTCCTTCATTTCCTGTGGGCATATGCTGTTGTGGGAGAGGTGCCGCTTATGGTCCATTCCTTTCATTTCCAGTATGCCCTGTTAAAGATAACAATATCTGTTAGGTGTATATGAAGCAATACATATTAACTGTCTTACTTTTTAGACTGTGCTGCTTACCAATGGCGTTACTATAGTTACTCATTTTGTCATGCAGGAAATTCTCTTCCAGCCATTCTAGGGTGTTTGGCATTGCTGCAACACCATCATGGTTTTTCACTACTGTACACTGCCCAAGCTGTGCAATTATAGGCAAAACTTCAGTGTACTTACCGCGTTGTAGTGACGTTCTGCTCTCAATACTTTGCAGTCCTCGCTTTGCCACTTCCGTCTTCGTTCCTATGTAAAGCAGCAGTGTAGTAATATTGTTCGACACAGACGTTATTTCCCTTATTGGTGCATTCCATTATGGTGTATACCCTATGCCTTTGCTCTGTTTGTTTCACAAGTACAGAGTTTGCAGACCTACTCCATTTTTCCTTGCAATGCACGTATGTGGTGGTCTTTGTATATCTTCCTTGTCTTTGCTGAAAGGTACCACTATGTAAAAGAACCCCTGCCTTTTTCAGCAGTTTGAATGCTAACCGCTATCCACAAACAAGCGCACAGTATGTGGTTACTGTGCCGATTGGCATGCAGACCTCCATTTTGTATGCTGTATGGTACATATATACAAACTAAGGGTATCCTGGTAAAAACCTATGAAATTCAGTGAAAAAACGTTGTTAAAGTGACTTTATGGTCAAGTTGCGCTATTAAAAACCAATCAAATTCAGTGAAAAACGTTGTTAAAGGCACGTTATGGTTCAGTTGCCCTAAGAAAAACCTAGCACATTCAGTGCAAAAACTTGGTAAAGGGACGTTATACTTATTTTGCACTAACAACAACCTATCCATATTATGGGTACACATAAAACCGAAAAACCCCAGAAATTCGCCAGTTATGGTAAGCTAAGCAACCATAACTCACACCACCACTGTGCTCTGCTAAGACTAACACCGATGACATCACAGATCACATCCCAAATGTCATTGATGACATCACTGATGACATCACATATCTGGCTCTCTCTTTTTTTGTTCACTGGCATATCTAGGCCAGGTGCTTTTCTTGACTGCCAGGCAGGAAGTTAAAAATCAAAAGGTACGACATTTGTAGGCTTTACCCTTCTCATATGTTCTTCACATCATATGATACATATACGTAGGGGAAGAAGCAAGAGTGAATCACAGCAATCATTTCTGTGCATGAAGATAAGCAGTTAGGTTATGAACACTTTCTGGTGATACTGCTGCTTTTTTGTTACTTTACTTTTCCTATATATGCTCATATTTGTATGGGTTGTGGTCTGTTTATGTGTTCTGTGTAGTAGTACAATTATGTAGTAAGTGAGGCATTGGGCCTCATTACGACCCAGGCGGTAAGTTACCGCCTGGGCCGTGACTTTACCACCATGGCGTAAACTACGTTTACGCCATGGTGGTTTGCGGACTTACCGCCCCATTCCGACCTAGGCGGGGCGGTAAGTCCCCAATCCCCATTTATCCTTCCCCATTCCCATTTTTGCCCCATAGGGCATAATGGGAGTGGGGAAGGCGTTAATTACGCCACCGTAAATTACGGTGGCGTAATTAACTCCATGGTCCCTTAGCGCCATGGATTTTAACACCTGCTAAAAGCAGGTGTTAAAAGCACCATGGCGCGGTGGCCAGCGAGCATGCCGTGAAGACGTGTGCTCGAGAAGCTCCTGCCCGTGATCCTGGTACGGGTGAAATCGCGCCAACCTAACTACCCCATAGGCGCCCAAAAACAACATATCCGGAAAGGGGAGCCTCTCCCCCCTACCCGGAACCTGCTCCCAAGAAAAACCGAGCCGGGCAAGCCTAAGAACGAGACCGGCGAAGAGGCGCCCCTCGGCCCCACAAGATGGCGGCGCCCGTGGCGCTGATGGGGGAGGGGGACTGGAGCTCCCGGACGAAGAGACTCTGAGACCCTGGCGGACCAGCGGAGACCACCTCACGCTTGCCCCATCCTAACGCTGTGAAGATCCACCCCTGAACTGCTGGAGAACTAGCTAAGTGTGTGGCTGGGCCGCGGTGTGAATTGAGAGCGAGAGGCGGACACCTGGGCGAGCGGGTGCCCCTCTCCTCAGTCCTCGGAAGCCTTACCTCGAGCGAAAGGCGGCGAAACAACGGTGTGGGAGACACACCACGCGACCCCGTCGTGCTGAGCCGGAGGAGGAGCAGGAGAGGCGCCTGGAGCTGGAGAACGGAACGCAGATTGTGGCGCCCGCGGAAGCCTACCGCGCAGGGAGGTGAGTCCAGGGTCCGTGCGGCCGCCGAGGAGGTCAAGCTGCGGCTCCCGCCACTCCCACCCCCAGTGAGGCCACACTTTATCCCTTGACTGCCGCGAGCAGGAAAAGGCTCGCGACACCTACGGAGCAGCTTCTCCCCACTGCAACTGGGTGGCTGCAATCTGAGGCGACGCATAAGCCCACGACTGGAACTAAATCGTGGCTCAAAGCAAGCTTGTACCCTACTTAAAACTGGATCTACAGGCAGAGATGCCCCCAACTAAAGCGAAGACAAAACTGTCAACGACAATGGACTCCTACACGACGGTCAGGCCCAAACAGCCGTTACAACAGACCCCAGACCCCAATGCAGCGCAGTCGCAGCCGGAGGCGGAACCCAAGGACACAGTGGTCCTTCAAGCAATTGCAGCACTGCGCACCTCTATCGAAACAAAAATAGGGGAAATGAGGGCGGACATGCAACTCATGCGACAAGATGCCCGCAACCTAACGGAGAGAGTAAACACGAATGAAGCTACCCTGCGAGACAATGTCACTAACACCTCAGACCTAAAGGCAAAGGTAACGGAATTGGAACTGAAAGTAGCGAGGCTGGAGGCGAGATCTGAAGATGCGGAGGGCCGCGCACGACGCAATAATGTCAGGATCCTGGGGGTCCCGGAAGACATGGAAGGCTCGGACCCCACAGACTTTGTAGAGACATTGCTCCTACAAGAAATCGGAGCTGGGAAACTTTCCCAGGGGTTCTCAGTGGAGCGTGCCCACAGATCTCTCCAAAAGCGCCCCCCCCCGGGGTCGCACCCGCGCCCGATAATAGCAAAAATCCTCAACTTCCGCGACAGGGAAACAATACTACGCCACTCCAGGGAAGGCGAAGCGATTAGAAGACAGGACTCCAGAATAGTCGTGTACCCTGATTACACCCCTACGGTACAACGAGCCAGGAATTCCTTTATACCAGTGAAAGCCAGGCTACGAACGCTTAACATAAAATACATGCTGCTCTACCCATCTCGCCTTAAAGTCTTATACAAAGGGAAGGCAATCTTCTTGGAGACCCCGGAGGCGGCAACCATGTGGATGGAGCACAACAACTTGGCCGGGAATGGAGAGGACCCTCAAGACAACAGATAGGAGCGAAATGGACAACAAAATGTACACCCATGAAATGTCCCACATTGATGATGAGACACTCAACCGGATACTACAAGGGACCGCACTGAGAATATAGCTACGTCGGGCAGGACCACGAAGAACCACGAGCAAACACACCGCTGACACTCCCCTCCACGACAAGTGCAGGTCAAATGCCTACACACCACCCGCGCAGAAAGGCCTGGAGAGGCCCAGAAGGCCCGGGAGCCCCTGAGCGCTGCAAGTTAGAAGCAACTGCTGGGGGCAGTTTGCAGTTAGACATTTTTGGTTATTCATCCGTTCAGATGAAAGTTACAACCGTTGGTAAGTCTCCAGAATGTATCAACCTGAATGAAGGGGAGTGGGCTGGAGGGGGCAACACCCTGGGGGTAGCCTCCCTGCGAAACATTGAGATCAGTAACCTCCAACCTAAAACAGAATGGCGGGAAACACGAAAATAATGACATGGAACGTGAGGGGCCTCGGTACTTACCTCCGTAGGAATAGAATTAAGTCATATTTACAGAGGAAGAAGGTTGGGATAGCGCTCTTACAGGAGACGCACTGCACAACGACATCTATGGGCAAACTCCAGGAGCACTGGGGGGGACAGGGATTTGGTACAGCCTACTCGAAATATGCTAGAGGGGTATACACATGGATCCACCCCCAGCTCCCTTTCCGTCTATCCAAATTTATTACCGATCCTGAGGGCAGGTATGTGATTGTATGGGGTCACATCGAACAACAAGAGCTATGCATAGTGAACTCTTACCTACCCAACATTAGTATCCCGGCATACCTGGCCTCGATGTACGACATAACCACCCTACACAGAGACTGCCTTTTTATTTGGGGCGGTGACTTCAACTGTGTACGAGATCCCACGCTAGACAGGTCGCTACCACCGCCCACCACCACTATGGCAGCCTCGACAGCACTAAACACACTGATAGACAGACTAGATCTGGCTGATATATGGAGAGAACTACACCCCCATACACGGAATTATTCCTACTTCTCATCCCCACATGGCCTCCACACGAGGCTAGACTACATTTTTGTCGGCAGGGAACACCTATCCCAGATGGAAGAAGCAGAATACTTAGGAAGAACGATCTCAGACCACTCCCCCCTAATTGTAAATTGGAATCGTGCTGGCCCCAGGCCCCCCATCCCTATGTGGCGCATGCCAATAACGGCCCTGAAGGACCAGGCATTCAGAGACGAACTGCAGGACACGATAGACGACTACATAGTGCTAAATAAGGGAAGCGTAGAATATGTAAGCACGACATGGGAGGCCCTAAAGGTGGTGACCAGGGGTGAGATACTGGCGAAAGCGGGTGGCATCAGAAGATCGCTACGCAAGGAATTAGAGTTGGGCGAGGCAGAGATTCAGAAGCTTAGCACGGACCCCATAGACCCACAACAGCATGAAGGCAGACTTCGTACACTCCGCGGAGAATGCTCGAATGCTTGGAATAGGCTCGCTAAGTTCGACTTTGCCACCAGAACGAACAGGACGCACACGGAAGCAGATAGACCTAGTAGGCTCCTGGCCTGGCTCTGCAGGAAGGAGCACCCCAGACACACCATTACCCTGATCCAAGATGAACAGGGCAATACACACCAGACTCAACAGGAAATAAATGACACCTTCAAGAATTACTACGAACACCTATACTCCCACGAAACAGAAATATCTGGGGACTACATAGCGGACACCTTAGACGAGATAGGGCTGCCTAGGCTCTCCCCTGAGCAGGCCGAGGAACTAGAGGCAGATATTACAACAGAGGACATTGCCGAAGCGATCAAGGCACAAGCTGCGGCTAAAGCCCCGGGGAGCGATGGGTTGCCCTCGGAATTCTACAAAACTTATAGCTCCTCTTTGACACCACTCTTACATGAGGTCTTCCAGGAAATATATGAGCGAGGTATCTTACCTGACAGCATGAAGGAAACCCTAGTGGTCCCAGTTCTTAAGCCGAACAAGCCAGCGGAGCACTGCGATTCATACCGCCCGCTGGCCATGCTCAACCACGATGTTAAATTGTTAACCACAATCCTGGCTCAGAGACTGTCCAAACAGATAGGAGACATCGTACACTCAGATCAGTGCGGGTTTGTCCCAGGCCGAAATACAACCATGAATTTACGCAGACTCCAACATGTTATTGCACAAACTGATACGATCACTGAACCCTACGCCCTGCTGTCACTAGACGCCATCAAGGCGTTCGATTCCATATACTGGGAGTGGTTATTAGCAGTTCTGAAGGAATTCGGGTTTGGCCCACGCTTTATCAGGTGGATCCGAATACTATACACCGAACCAAGAGCACGGGTAAAAACTGGGAGACATGTGTCAGAAGTTTGGGAGATATGCAGAGGTACCCGTCAGGGCTGTCCGCTGTCCCCCATGCTTTACATACTGGGACTAGAACCCATAGCTATCTATTTTCGGAAACAATTTTTCGATGCTGGAATAAGGCTAGGGACGACAGATCACATAATCTCACTGTACGCGGACGATGTGCTTTTGTATGTCAGGGACCCCCACCTCAACGTCCCAACCATGCTGGACGTCCTTGATAATTTTTCCAAAGTCTCAGGCATACAGTTCAACAGGGCAAAATCCTGCCTATTCCCACTAGCTGGCCTTAGAGACAGATGCTCGGAGGAGCTTCCAACACTAGGGATACAGTGGCAGACCACCAGGTTCCGCTACTTGGGCATCCAGATTATGCACACTCCCCAATTGATGCACGAAAATAACACTAATGCAGCAATACCCGCGCTGCGAAGATCAATGTCCTTCTGGGCAAAGCTCCCACTGTCGGCAATGGGGAGAATTTCGGTGACCAAAATGATAGTCCTCCCTAGGCTCCTGTATAGGTTCCAAAATGTGCAATATTACATCAAGAACTCATTTTTCCGCCTCTTGGGGTCCATAACACGAGATTTTATTTGGGGGCAGGGCAGGCACAGAATAGCACACTCCACACTAGTTCTACAACACGCTCAAGGTGGAACCCAACTCCCGCACTTTGAAAAATATTACTTAGCAGCCCAGCTCAGCTTTGTGTCCAAATGGCTAGCTGACGAGATCACATCCGAGACTCCCCTGCTACAGTCCCTGATCTCTCCACTGCAACTTAAAGAACTCATTTGGGCGCCACAACACCTACTGAGAGACACACCCTTCATAGCCACTCTGGGGAAACAAATCTGGCATAGAACGAAATCACTAAGGAATCTAACACACCTGTACTCCCCAGAGATACCACTGATCTGGGACCTGTGCAGGTCGGACTTGGACTTGTTACATCTCAGGACCTGGGAGAAGAAGGGGGTTTACACGTGGGGAGATCTCTATGAAGGAGGCTCCTTTAAAGAGTTCAACACACTACACAATGTAGACGGGATACCCACTAGTCAATACTTGTGGTACCGAAAGATACGCGAAATAGCAAGACACAAATGGGACACCTGGCCAGAAGAACCTGAATCTGATCCTCTCACAACTTTATTATATAACCTAGGCGAGGGGCAACGGCCGGTCTCCCAAATATACAGCCACCTCAACGATAATCCCAACCCAAAGGGAGAGGCCCTGAAAAATAAATGGGAAACGGACATTGGCCGAGAACTCTCGGAGGCAGAATGGTCCAGGGCGCTAATATTCCCTAAGGCTGTGTCGAGAAACCACAGATTCCGCTTTATACAACTAAATGTCCTGCATCGGACATATCTCACCCCGCACAGACTGGCGACATTCAACAGGAATGCGAGCTCCGACTGTCCATGGTGCAGGGCAGAAGGAGCTGACCTCACACATATGTTCTGGAAGTGCAACAAAGTACAATCCTTCTGGGAAAAAGTCAAGCTAACACTTGAGAAGGCAGGAGCCTCCAAATACAGATGGACTCCTGAAGAATGCATCCTAGGAACGTACTCTAGACCGGCCAAACTTAAGCACCTGGTGAAACTAATGGACCTATCGTGCCTTCTGGCCAAAAGACATATCGCCATGTCCTGGAAAAAACCAACAGGCCCCAGACATGGCGCCTGGCACAGCGAACTCATCAGATGGGCCGATGCAGAAACTAAGGCTTGGGAAGACAGCGTTTCCAGATCTACCGATGACTCCAGCTCCACCCTAGAAGCATGGAGGGAGATAGTTAGAACTATTACATACCCCTCGGACGATAAACCCCCGTGAACAGGCACTAGCTAGATTGTGCTGAACTGCAAAACCTAGAAACTCATGTGGGAGGCCCCCAAACACCTATGGAAACTGCTGCACTCAAGAGCCCCCCCCCCTATACCACCCTCTACAGAAGCCTTGGCAAAAACACGAAGAGGACTAGATACGGAGACGGTTTATGTTAATGTTATTGGTTTACTGTTTATTGTTTGGAACACCCCCTCTTCCCCGCGCCCTCCCTCTCCCCTCTCTCTCTCTATCCCCCCCTACTTTCCCCCCCCCCTTTTTTTCTTCTCGCCCTTCCCCCCCTCTTCCCACCCCCCCCCTCACCTTTGTTCACTAAGATATTACTGCAAAGAGTTAGCTTCATTTGGCACGATTGACCGGCTATGTGCTACTGATTTTAAGATAAATGCCAATAAACAAATTTGAAAATAAATAAAAGCACCATGGCGCTAGGGGACCTCGTAATCAGGCGGTAAGGGTCGGCGCTGTTAACGCTGCCGTAAACCCCTTACCGCCTGAGTTGTAATGAGGCCCATTGTTAGCTACTTATTCCATGTTTCCCAGTACGCACAATTCTAAAACAAAAGCATGCATCAATTCACCATCCAACATGGCAAGATTTTGAATAGTGCATCTCTATGGTGCATGCTGCAGAGAATGCCTATGTTTGTACAGGAGTAGGGTTATGTACTGGAAAGAGCTCAGTAATGCAAAGGTATTTATAGCAATGCATTGCTTAATGAACTATGCATCTCATGATAGTTCTCCCAATGAACTGTGATAGTTTTCTGGCAACATTACAATGACAATCCCTTGTGAAGGCATTTCATGAACACTAAATGCTCATGTGATGTTATCAGTGATGTCATCAATGACATTTGTGATGTGATCTTTGTAACTGGTGAATTTCCGGGGTTTTCTGGTTTTACGTGTACCCATAAAATGGATAGATGGTTGTTAGTGCAAAGTAAGTATAATGTCCCTTTAACAAAGTTTTTGCACTGAATGTTCTAGGTTTTTCTTAGGGCAACTGAACCATAACATGTCTTTAACAACTTTATTTCACTGAATTTGATCGGTTTTTAATAGCGCAACTTAACCATATTGTCCCTTTAACAATGTTTTTTCACTGAATATATATATTTGTATTATGTATTACAGGGCTTGCGGTAGTGGCCCTGTAGTTATGGTTAAGTTGTCCAACCCATAGGAAGAGCACTTTTTGGGTGGCTTATAACTTTGCCCCTCCTGGACAAATCCTCACGAAACTTTGCAAAATAAGTATTGACCTTGTCAGATTGATTCTGTGAAGCTTGGTGAGGTTTCGTACAGGGGGGGCAAAGTTATAAGAGGGGTCCCAAAATGTATGGTATTTCCCATAGACGCAATGGAAAAAGATTTGCTCACACCTACAGCCCAAACCGCTGGACGGATTTTCACCAAATTTGCGGCAGGAGCGGCGGCTTGGTCCTGAAAACGTGCTTTTGTAGATTTTGTGTAAAATCCATCCAGCTGTTGTTTTTAAAACAACCAAGAAGTAGGTAATTAAAAATTATTGATATCTGGGTTCGGTCCATGGACTCGCTACCCTGTTCTGTCCGTGGACGGGCCTCCGATTGGCTCAGAGGGTGGCTTGAGGTCCGCAGACATTGGACGTGCCTGCTGATTGGAAGTTGAAAAGCGTGAGGTGCGTCAGATTTTTGGAAACGTCGTCCATGTTGGATTCACGAACATTTGTGATGTCATCTTTCATATCCTGGTGTTAGTTTTAGCAGTGCGCAGTGGCTGCGTGAGTTATGGTCGCTTAGCTTACCATAACTGGTGAATGTATGGGGGTTTTCAGTTTTACTTGTAACCATAACGTCCCTTTAACAAAGTTATTTCATGGAATTTCATAGGTTTTTATCAGTGCAACTTAAACATAACGTCCCTTTAACAACGTTTTTTCAGTGAATATATATATATATATATATATATATATATATATATATATATATAGAGAGAGAGAGAGAGAGAGAGAGAGAGAGATAATACATATATATTTATTATTTTGGGCCATTGCAAACATTTACAACATGTGTCCATCGTTGAGGCAGATGTCCAACTGACGTATCACATGATGAGTTACTTCTGTGTGTTTCTTGCATAAGGACTTCTGTACTTCTTGTTCATCAGTCAAACCCTCCCACGAGGACAACTCCCTGTACTCCTTTCAATAATTGTATGATATATATATATATATATTTATATTTATATATATATATATATTACACATCCATGGTAGTGGTTGTGTAGTTATGGTTAAGTTGCTGTTTCCATAGGAAGAGTACTTTTTGGGCGGCATATAACTCCGGTCCCCCTGGACGAATCCTCACCAAACTTTGCAAAAAAAGTATATGGGCCACTCTGAAATATTTTGCAAAGTTTGGTGAGGATTCGTCTGGGGGGGAATCTATAGGGGGGGGGCCAAAACGTATTTTTTCCCCATAGACTGAATAGGGGAAAAACTTTGCGCACGGCTACAGGCAAAACCGCTGGACGGATTTTCAACAAATTTGCGGCAGGGGCCGGGGCTTGGTCCTAAAGCGTGCTTTTGTAAATTTGGTCACAATCCGTCCAATAGTTTCCTTAAAAATGATTAAAAAGTATGTCTCTAAAAATTAGTGATATCTATGTCCGTTCCGCGGTCACACTTCCCTGTTCGCTCCATGGAGAAGATTTCAATTGGCTATTCCATGGCGTGCTGCCCGCGACCATGTTGCGCTTTCACCGATTGGTTGTGCCACAGCATGAAGTGCATCATAATCTTTCGATACGGCCGCCATGTTTACTTCGTTTTCTGTTGTACGCGCTCATCGCCGCTAACATACATAAACGAAGTAGACACCAATGCATTTGTTACACTTATGGAACACTGTTTCGAAAGGTGAGCGTTAATGAGATGTGGCAGTACAAAGTCAAACATTGATGTATTCTTGTTACCACTGTCGTACGGTACAGTGGGACTTGCTACTTATTGTACGAAATGAACTTACTGCGTCCATGTTAAAATACATAAACAACATTACTGCGGTCAGACTGGCGGCCTACAGTTTAAAATCTGAGCCAGCCACCTGCACTATTTCGTACACACAGCACTTCTGCACGTGTACGGGAGTAGCGGTTCTCATGAATAGCTGATGATATGTTGTTGCAAAATGAGAATGTATTTCCATTCGGAGTGAAGGTCACTTGATTTTCGCTTTTCAATATGAGCTCAGTACGGCCACATATTTGTCGGCACCCATAAGGGTAACTTGTTTTTTAACCTTGAGCTACAGGGAAAAAGTAGAAAGAATGCAGGGAGTAACAGTTAGAAAAACATATCGTTTGATAAGGTTATGCTTCAAAAACGTTTGTACCGAACATGAAATACCAGTTCCCGAAGAGGCACTCTTCCAAATACATTACTGGCTGACTGTTCTGAACGCAATGGAGGCGGTCCACATCATATAAGTTTATTTTTGACACCTATATACCGAACTGGCTTTAAATTATTACTTTCAAAAAGAAAAAATGTATTTTTCCTAATGAATTACAAGGTTTGTGTGCCGTTGAAATTAATTTTTTCCCCATATGGACATTGCACATTGTCGCTGTTTGTAGGGTTCCACTACATTTCCCCAAATTAAATTAATTTTTAGTAAAAATGGTATATGTTACACCTTTGTTTGTGCAGAGGTTGCGTATTGATACACGTTTCATTTCCCCTTCTACCGCTCAGCTACTTCCAAACAAAAATGTTATAATTAATAAAGACGGTCCAGCTTTCTCTGCCGTTGAAATGTTTTTTTCACATTATGGAGATTGCACATTGTCGCCGTCCATAGGGTCCCACTACATTTCCTCCTATTGCAATAATTTTTACTGAAAATGTTATTTATTACAACTTTGTTTTGTTCAAAGTTTGCGTATTGATACATGTTTTATTTCCCTTTTCCCCCTCAGCTACTTCCTTCCCTATTGTGACTGTCACGGATTGCAGCTGCCAAGGGACGGCTTTTTTAACCGTCAAATGCAACTGTTTGTCATTGGTTGTCTGTGCGTCATAATTCAGTGGGATGATCGTGTCAGACCTCTATGCCCTTACGCTGCTGTCGCCATAAGGAGTAGCATTCCATCCTTTGTGGTGGTGTAGATCACAGCCATTGACATTGTCTTGCAAATCAATGTGCAATGAAAACGACTACTGTGCCGGCAAAGCTTACTTTCTGTGTGGGAAAAGAACAACGTGGCCATTACCATTTACATTTTCATTGTCAACCAAAGAGACAAACTTACTACTTTTATGGAAATGTGAATAGGGAGATCATTTCGCACAGTTTATTGTGAAACAAACCTACTTTACTAATTCCATAGAGCAATGATTTCGCTCAGTTTATTGTGAAATAAAACGACTTTACTAATTCTTAAATGTTAGTGTTTTTTTACAAAGTTACTTTCCTATTCCTGTTTCAAAATGTGGTGTGCTACGTTGCAGGTCCTAATGTGTTCTTTTGTAGGTGATGCATCATGGCACGTAAGTCCTTATGGACGTATTTGGTTACGCTGCCAAGGAACGTAATGGAGAAAGGTATTGCATACCGCTTGCTTTGACTACAGGAGGGTCAGGCCAATCTCATATGCTTTAGTGCCGTCAGGCTAAGTTCTGTCACCGTCAGGCCACTTTCTGTCACCCAGATTCCCCATTAACCAACATTAGTTCAGAATGATTGGTATCTTTCTGAAAGAGAAGAAATTGGTTAAGGTGCACTCAAAGTGTTTGCTGTACAGAAATGTTTGTAAAATAATACACCCTCCCAATACACATATTTTCACACCTTTCGACCTGTGCCACTTACGAAATTATTGCAGTATTTCTGACGTGAATGCACTTGCCATCACAGAGTTTCTTGGGATTTTGTGCAGATGTAATAAGACTAATCCTTTGCGTTTTGTACACATATTTTTATAGACAAAGATTACTTCATGTACAACACATGTATGTAAAGGTCATTGACTGTGACCGAAAAGCTTTGTGTTGTGCATGAGGTAGTGTTTTGTTCTTAAGTGTCGTCATGTACATAACAAATCAACAGTATAGCGTCCGTCTCTGAGGGGTAGGTTCTATGTATGGTTAGTGGCCCCAATGTCGGGGAAGTGGGTACTGGCCATTACTGGAAGGCTGAAAGCAAAGGATAATAGGTCGCCTTCCCCTACCTTAAGACCCTGAGTCACACCAGGTTAAATCCAAGGTAATCTCATGTAATTTTAAGATTACTCATACCACGCGTAATTTACAAAAATATTTTCTTTTTATTTTTATTGTTCAGACAACACATGCCTAAAATAAAAAGGGCATTCAAGCGCCTAGATCTAAAAAACAAACTGTGCTAGTCACTTACAATCTAACTGGTGTAAACCCACCAGGCCTTTCGAGATGCCAGATTACATGGAGAAAGGTAACGGGAAAAACAGTGTGTATTACTGCAAGCATGGACACATATAATTTCAGTGAAGAGTCAAATATATTGGAGTCTCCCAACTGTAATGTATGCCTCAAAGGTTTTTTGACCAGAGTGGGTGATCTAGTTCTGTGTTTTGATTCTTAACCACTCTGTTCTAATTTACCTATGTTGGTGTAGGGTAACTGCGAGTTGCTTGATACGCGCCAGCTGCCCTTTTGCAATTTACTGAAAGTGAGAGATAGGAATCAAGAAAGTGAAAAAGTTCCTATTAGCAAGTCGACATATGTTTCGGCCTTTCTGACTCATACGGAACTCTCTCTGGTGCCGTTGGTTCTGATGGTAATAGTGGCCGTCTTCAGGACAGAGACAATTTTGTTGTTTTCAGTAATAGATACTTTCCCATTAATAGAACATCTAAAATGGAATACATAAAAAAGGTGTTTTACTAAGAGCATTTTATCAGCCAAAACTAAAAATGGTGGTAACTGACAGTGTTGAAACCGTAGTTTCTTGGACTAACTTGAGTGTTTCTCAATTTCTTTGGGACGTGTATGGTAACTTTAATCAGCATTTTCATCCGGCTCCTAAACGGATGCCGCGCATTCAGTTTATTTTCATGCACTGTATCTGTAAAAATTCACACAGTCATCAATAAGGCGCCAGTATTGGCTATGCGCTACTTAGTCACTTGAATATTTGTCAGTTAGTAACACTAACTGGTTAAAAATACCTTTAGTGGTTAAACTTGTGACGAACTGGTGAAGACAAGAAACTCCACTCAGCTTAGTTCACGGTGGTGCTGTATTCATACTGCAGGCACTTTCATCTGTTAGTATGGATGAGCAGCAGCTGTAGGAAGTAACAGAATCGGTCAGGGCTCATTACACTAAGTAAATTCTAATTCTTAATTTGTTTCTATTTAATTAGTGATTTTCCATCCATATAAAGTGCCAGAACCTATCATAATTATGCACACGTTCTGCTTAAAGTTGCATTAATCTTGTTGAGCCATTTGAATTACGCAACATGGCATTTAAAGCTACGTACAAAACATGGGTAGAGCACCAAAATGTGTTCTTACTCATGTTTATAAGGAGTCGTGGATGACAGCTATTGAGTTGTTGCGTGCTAAATAAATATACACAGATCAGGTAACCCAGTGACTTATGGGCTCTGAAGTCTATCACATGTTTTCAAGGCATCACGATTGATTACCAAAACCCCAAATTCCAGCTATGGACGTGCTACGAGGTAGATGCATATATAATAGCCCACTGCCTTCATAATTCTGAAGAGTCTCATGCAGGGCCTCGCCAGAGCATAAACACATCGTCAATGTATCTGTACCATGCGATGATGTTAGATTTAAAAGGATTGGTACAGTTGTAGATGAATTTAGTTTCAAAGTCGTCCATGTATAAATTAGCAAGATCAGGTGCAAATGTAGCACCCATGCTAGTCCCTTGTAACTGGTTGTAGAAAGTTGTTTCATATAAGAAGAAGTTTTCTCTCAAAGCCAGACGAATACATTCTAGTATGAAGGCCGTAGGCACTTTCGTCAGGGTGGTAGTACGTAGGTTAAGGTATTTAGACATTACGGTGAGGCAATCTTGTTGAGGTATACTCGTGTAGAGAGCTACAACATCCAGAGTGACTAGTATATCTTCTGGTGCAATTTGGATTTCTGCAATGGTTTTTATCATACTCGTAGTATCCTTAATATATGATTGCATCTTGCCCACGAATGGCCGCAAAAACAAATCTGCATACATCGATAGAGGTTCCAAAACGGAATTAATAGCTGCTACGATAGGGCGACCCGGTGGTTTAGATAAGTTCTTATGTACCTTTGGCAAGATATAGAAATCCGGGGTTGTAGGGTTCTGGTTGATTAAGAAGGACTGTTCGTCTTCATCAATCCAGCCCTCATCGAATGCATATTTCATCAGACTAATTATTTCATCTTTCAGTCTGCTGGTGGGATCAAGGGGTAGTTGTCGATAAGCTAAGGGGTCATTAAGGTGTCTCATGACCTCTGTGTCATAATCTTGCTTGTCCCAGAGGACTATGCCCCCTCCCTTGTCGGCAGGCTTGATTATGAAAGTATTGTTTGATTTAAGTTTGGAGAGAGCTTCTCTTTCTTTCTTAGATAGATTATCTTTACCATTGTTTTTCAAGGTCAGCAAAGTTTTTGTTTCCGCAATAATATGGTTCTCAAAGGCTATAAGAGATGGACTGACCATTGAATTCAATGGTACAAATTTAGAAGGTGGTTTAAGGCCCGTAGTGCTAGGTTAAATAACACACTTAGCCGGCAAGAAATGTTTCCCGGTGTAACAGCAGACTCCTGATTTACTCGAGCGCAAGGAACTTGACTGGCCCCTTGCTGTAGGTGAGTTATGATACGATACAACGGTGCATTTGGCACAAGTTATTTAAATAATTCCATCCGCTTATTTGACAACGCGTGGAATCACTGGCTTAGCAAGTCACTGCATGAGACTCTTCAGAATTATGAAGGCAGTGGGCTATTATATATGCATCTACCTCGTAGCACGTCCATAGCTGGAATTCGGGGTTTTGGTAATCAATCGTGATGCCTTGAAATCACGTGATAGACTTCAGAGCCCATAAGTCACTGGGTTACCTGATCTGCGTATATTTATTTAGCACGCAACAACTCAATAGCTGTCATCCACGACTCCTTATAAACATGAGTAAGAACACATTTTGGTGCTCTACCCATGTTTTGTACGTAGCTTTAAATGCCTTGTTGCGTAATTCAAATGGCTCAACAAGATTAATGCAACTTTAAGCAGAACGTGTGCATAATTATGATAGGTTCTGGCACTTTATATGGATGGAAAATCACTAATTAAATAGAAACAAATTAAGAATTAGAATTTACTTAGTGTAATGAGCCCTGACCGATTCTGTTACTTCCTACAGCTGCTGCTCATCCATACTAACAGATGAAAGTGCCTGCAGTATGAATACAGCACCACCGTGAACTAAGCTGAGTGGAGTTTCTTGTCTTCACCAGTTCGTCACAAGTTTAACCACTAAAGGTATTTTTAACCAGTTAGTGTTACTAACTGACAAATATTCAAGTGACTAAGTAGCGCATAGCCAATACTGGCGCCTTATTGATGACTGTATGTATTTTTACAGATACAGTGCATGAAAATAAACTGAATGGGCGGCATCCGTTTAGGAGCCGGATGAAAATGCCGATTAAAGTTACCATACACGTCCCAAAGAAATTGAGAAACACTCAGGTTAGTCCAAGAAACTACGGTTTCAACACTGTCAGTTACCACCGTTTTTAGTTTTGGCTGATAAAATGCTGTTAGTAAAACACCTTTTTTATGTATTCCATTTTAGATGTTCTATTAATGGGAAAGTATCTATTACTGAAAACAACAAAATTGTCTCTGTCCTGAAGACGGCCACTATTACCATCAGAACCAACGGCACCAGAGAGAGTTCCGTATGAGTCAGAAAGGCCGAAACATATGTCGACTTGCTAATAGGAACTTTTTCACTTTCTTGATTCCTATCTCTCACTTTCAGTAAATTGCAAAAGGGCAGCTGGCGCGTATCAAGCAACTCGCAGTTACCCTACACCAACATAGGTAAATTAGAACAGAGTGGTTAAGAATCAAAACACAGAACTAGATCACCCGCTCTGGTCAAAAAACCTTTGAGGCATACATTACAGTTGGGAGACTCCAATATATTTGACTCTTCCCTGAAATTATATGTGTCCATGCTTGCAGTAATACACACTGTTTTTCCCGTTACCTTTCTCCATGTAATCTGGCATCTCGAAAGGCCTGGTGGGTTTACACCAGTTAGATTGTAAGTGACTAGCACAGTTTGTTTTTTAGATCTAGGCGCTTGAATGCCCTTTTTATTTTAGGCATGTGTTGTCTGAACAATAAAAATAAAAATAAAATATTTTTGTAAATTACGCGTGGTATGAGTAATCTTAAAAGTACATGAGATTACCTTGGATTTAACCTGGTGTGACTCAGGGTCTTAAGGTAGGGGAAGGCGACCTATTATCCTTTGCTTTCAGCGTATCAGTCTCCCATTGATAGTGTCGTCCCCCCGATAACAAAAAACTGGGAGTACCCAATTTTGAAACACCATTACTGGAAGGGACAAAACATTGCTTTGAAGTCGCCATGTCCACCAGGGACTGGCTTTCTGGTAAAGGTCTTGCTCATAACGACACATTTCTCAAGGAACAAAAATGTGGTGCTGCCATTACGGTCACACGGTTTCATTTTTGCTTTCTGCAGGCTGTAATTGAAAGCGAAGAAGGGTTTCTATCCAACATCCTTCTTCCATTTCTATGAAGGCCATCTTGGAAAAGGATTTGTTTTCTTCAGCCGGGAACGCCGGAGGCGTTCCGGTTGAAGACAAAAAATCCTCTTTTTTGGTACCACAGGTTATTGCTGTAAAATCTCGATTGCTAGTGGCATTCATCCCCCATTTTTTTGGGGAGGAATAGGGGTTAATGATCCAGAGACGTTGTTATGCACTCTTGCTTCCATTGTACTGCAAACTTGCCCTGTGGAGTTCTGCGCCAGAAATTTTGCAGTTACAAGTTCCTACAAGAATATACAATGTACTTCTGCACTATCAACCAGGCACACATGTTATTGAGAAGTGTGTATGAGTTTTCGAACACGCCCCCATGCTGTGCGCCAGCATATGATAATGTAGCATTCTTCGGAAGGTGGGCAGTTACTTCAAATGCTGTATGCTTATTTGTTACTATTAGAACCCTCATAAATGCAGTAGAAAAACTTTGCTAACGTAATGTTTTCATTCAATTACACTACTAAAAACCTATGCAATTCAGAGAAAAAAACTTTGCTAAAGGGACGTTATGGTTACGTTGCCCTACTAAAAACATGTAAAATTCACTACAAAAAAAACTTTGTCAAGGGGACGTTATGGTTCAGTTGCACTACTAAAAACCTGTGAAATTCACAAAAAAAAACTTTATAAACATGACATTATGGTTCAAAGTAAAATCGAAAAAAAACCTGAAATTTCGACAGTTATGGTAGGCTAAGCAACCATAACTGCCAGGACCACTGTGCACTGCTAACACTAACACCCAGGACATCAAAGATGACATCACAAATGTCATTGATGACATCACTGATGACATCACATGTGTAGGCCCTTCATTTTTGTTCACTGCCATATCTAGGCCAGGTGGGTTTATTTACTGACAGTCAGAAACTTAACCTTCAAAAGGTATTACATTTATAGATGTTGCTATTCTCACATGTTCTTACACTACTTTCCTTTGAATTTAATTGCATCGTTTGATGTACATATATAGCGGAAGAAGCAGGCCTGAAACACAGCAATCATTTTTGTGCGTGAATCCAATCATGTCGATTATACACAGTTGCTAATGATACTGCCTCTTGTTTGCTTACTTTACTCTCCACATATAATCCCCATCTTTGTATGCAATGTAGTCTATTTATGTTTTGTGTGTATTACTAGAAATATGTAGTACGTGATGCATTATTAGCAACTTAGTACATGTTTCACAGACCACAAAAGTGTGATACAGAAACATTCATCTTTTTATTATACAACTTTGGAAAGTACAAACTTAGCACCTCTGTGGTGTATGCTGCAGCCAATACCTACATTTCTGTATGAGTAGGTTCCTGTACTAGAAAGAACACTGCAATGGAATTTTCTTTAGAACACTACATTGCGTGATGAAGTATGTACTTGATTACACATGTCCCGATAATCCCTTACATTTTTTGCTAAAATTACATTCACAACCCCTCCTCTGAAAAGTAAATGCACATGTGATGCCATCAGTGATGTCATCAATGACATTTGTGATGTCATTTTTGATGTCCTGGGTGTTAGTGTTAGCAGTGCACAGTGGTGCTGGCAGTTATGGTTGCTTTGCCTACCATAACTGTCGAATTTCGTTTTTTTTTCGATTTTACTTTGAACCATAATTTGACGTTTATAAAGTTTTTTTTTGCGAATTTCACAGGTTTTTAGTAGTGCAACTTAACCATAACGTCCCCTTAACAAAGTTTTTTTGTAGTATATATATATATAGTATGTGCATATTTTTTCATTTTTTTATTAAGTGCTTCAGCGCACTGACAGATGATAATAAAGGGCACCTTATGAAACAAAAATGCATTTAAAATTAAATGATGGATCAGTGAAGTCACAATTACACTGTGGGATGCCTTTGAGATGATGATCTGAGGGTCCAAATTGCCTCCAGTGCACAAACTGTTACAGTGGGTAATGCATTTTCCTTGTAAGGAAATTGAGAGAAGCTACATGAAATATAGATACAACATACTGGAAGCCAATGAGGTTATACGTGCATGGAAGTATCTATCAAAATCAGCACATATATATATGGAATATGCAGTGATCAGGTATTGGAGATGGTGTAACATCTTATCATTAATAGGGGGTGCTCCTGACACTAATGTATGCACAGAGTCTGGCCATCACCTACATTGCACTTCTGGCCTGCCCCACTGAAATGCGCCAGTCACCTTTGAGAATACATTGACCAGTACATTTCTCAAACAAGGCAAATCAAAAAAGTGCACCACCTGCGTTAGTTTTTGAGAATGTGTCTCTAGATGCATGCAGATGAACGCTGTGCTATATAAATAAATTCTCGTAACAGCCCCTAATCAGCCCAGAACAGATGATGCATTATGCAGATGCAATAACACCAGCAGAAAGTGAACAAATAAACTGTAGAAAAAGCATTGCCAGTGTAATCCGCAGAATACATGGAATACAAGCAAAGGAAAAAAGAAAAACAAGCTTGTTCTGGCCCTGGGAGAAGCAATTATCAAAGCCTATGAGTCACTGTAACTCTTAAATAGGGGTGGGTGAAATTTCTGTCCGTGAAGTGAAAAGTGCAAAATTTGCACTGGAATTCGCTTCCGTTCGCTGTGCGAAATCAGCATTATGGTTAGGCCCCCACTGAAATCTCCCCCGGTTTTGTGCGGTTTCGCATGGATCATCATTTCCATGCTGGTTTCATGTAGCGCAACAAGAAACTTCGCACAGGTTTTTTTTCTCGATTAGTGCTAGGTTTGCGCAGTGACACAAGAAAATCTGCGGGGGTCTTTTTCCGATCCGTGCTAGATTCATGCCACAACACGAGAAACTTTGCACCATTTTTTCGTTTCGTTCTAGGTTCACGCAGTGGTATGAGAAAAAATGTGCCATGCTTTTCAATTCATTCGAGGTTTGCGATGTGGCAAGAGTAACTTTGTGCAGCTCTTTTCGATTTGTGGTAGGTTCGCAGAGTGGCACGAGAAACTTTCACCACTCTTTTCCATCCAAGCTAGGTTTGCGCAGCGGCACTAGGAACTTTGAACTGCTCTTTTCAATTTGTGCAAGGTGGATCAGAGTGAAGGGAATACAAATATGACAGATTTCGCTTTCGCGGAATGGAATTGAGCAATTTTGCCCAGCCATGTCTTAAATAGGGACTCTAAAATACTTTCCAAAATAAGAAACTACACGCATAGGTTGCCAGTTGGGTCCAAACGGGCAATTTAGGATACTGGGCAGAAATGTATCAACAAACCACGAGTGGTGTCGCCAGGAATCAAATTTAGGAGGGGCACAGAGGAGGCCAAAGACAAAAGTAGGGGGGCGGCCTATGAAAGGTAATTTGTGACATCACAAGCACTCCTGCAGATAGACTTTTGTGCACACTAACTACCCACACCCCACTACATTTGCCCTCCCATCAGAATGCAGGCACGAAACCATTCAGTGACTACCCATCATTAGTAGTTTTGTGGCTAAATTCTGATGGGAGGGGCTGCAAGCTGCTCGATCACTACTAGCTTTGAGACAAAAGGAGTATTGCCATGTGATATGCAGACATTTGCCTCAGTGAGTGTCACAAACACCACCACCAACAGAGAACATGGTCACTGCTTGCCTTAGGTAGGGCGGGGCACAAGATGGGGCACAGGATTTCAGAGTGGGGTCACTGCTCCCACCCGCCCCCCTGACCCTTCCTAGTGATGCCACTGCAAACCACTACAAACTGCCCAAGAAGCACCCAAAAGAGTGATTCCGGCTGCTGCCCTCCTCATCGCTGGGTCTCGAGCATGCTGGACAAAGGGGGGTGCACGCTTCCTCCCCCTCTTATATGCACATGCCCGAAACCCCAGATGCCTGAGAACTTCCGGCGCCGAGCAGCAGCACCCAATGATGATGCTGCCACGCCACTCAGCGCCAGACCCTCGCCCTCCAGGTCTCTCCCTCCACTGGCACCCGCGCCTCAGAATGGTGCTGGCATACTGCCATGGCTTGCATTTACTCGAGAAGCGAGTGAGGGCCAGAGGAGACGCAGAGGGCCTGGCTGGATGCAACAGGAAGTGTGCATTTGTTTGGGGGTTCTAGAGTGAATACATTTTGGGGCAGAGATTATCGACTGGATTAAATGATAATGCACTGAAGAATTTATCCCAGGACAAAAGACAAAGTTTGGAATCACAGAGGGAGACTGGCCATGGTTGACCACTTTCAGAGCTATTGTTCACTTTAGTAATACAACCACTAGCCAATATTCTTAGACTGGCTTTAATGGCTTTAATGGCTTAGTTCTTAGTTTAATGGCTTAATTCTTAGACTGGCTTTGGCGGGATAATCTGTCCCGCCACTGTTGTGGTGGGACTGGGCGCCCCGGCAGTGCCCTGCCTCAGTCCCACTTTTTGGAGACTGCCAGGTCCCAGCACCGGATGGCCCTGGCCTACTTAAAGTACTGGCAGTTATAATCTGCTGTGTCTCCATCAAGTGCAGTTTTGGCCATTCCCAGTGCACACCAGTTATGCAGCACCAGGTGGGGATCGCCCTGTTGTAGACCCACAGTATCAGAAGCAGGCCGGCTTGGGTGCGTGATACTGGTGAAGACCCGCTGGGTGAATAGGAACCGAAAGTGAGTATCTCTCACTCGCGCAGTTCTTGAAACCCGAGGCCTTAGGATGCTGACTAACAGATGAAATGCGAGCTGACTCATTTTCTAGCTCTCGTGAGGCGTGCCCGGAGAACGTTCCGCATTCCTAACGGTTTCGTTCTCTCTATTTGGCTTTACGTGCTTATTTCCCTTTTCATTTTCACGTGATTCTAGTGGTTACAGTTTCGTGTTTCGTCTGACTTCTGAGAATTCCTCATTTTCTTTGCAGAAAACCCTTTCAATGCAAAAAACAACCGCCCCTTTTCTTGTAGGGGAGGAAGGAACGCTCAGGGGGAACGCGTTTGTCTCGGAAACAAGCCAACGCAACACAGGTTCGAATTCCGATCAACACAGGTACGGATCCTGCGCTTACAAACCACTCCTGCTGTTAAGCGCGTTATAAATGAACACTTATAATAACGATGTTCAGTCTACTGTTCGCCTTCCCCTTGACATCTTGCCTCTGCTCCCCCTTTCCTTTGTTAAGTGCAGTTTAGTTGTGCTCCACACGCAGTCAGGAGGCTTGGCCCCGTAGCATTGCAGCATTGCTCCACGGCCACGTGCCTGTGATTGACTTGGGGCAGATGACATCGGCCTTACTAATTACGCCCTGCGCTGAAAGAGCAGGGGGTCACGCTGCCTGCCCAGGGCTAGAACAACATGTGTAAGAAACTAGAGAGAGTGCCACACAATGAGGAAATGCAGTACCCAGGGCAGGGGCACCGAGAACGGGGGGGCTCCGGGGCCCGAGCCCATCCCCGGCAAAATCAAGTCGGGGATGAGCCCCCCCCCCAAACCCCCAGCCGGAGAGAAGTGATGCAGCATCGATGGCCCTTTCCATCGATAAAGCATCACTTCTCTCCAGCCAGGTAAAAGTGCTAAAAAATCCGATTAAGCCCTCCCCCTAGGACTCATATTGGTGTATGGTCCTGGAGGGGAGGGCTTAGGCGCAGCGGTATTCAAACAGTGGGGCGCGCCGCTCTGGTGGGCTGCAGCCTCATGCCCACGGGGGCGCACATCCACAGTTTGAAAAGAAAAAAAGAAAAAAAGAGGAGAAATGGCCAAAGGGTCGGGCTGTTGCTTCATTAACAAGCAGAAGCCCGATCCATGGCCCCTGCCACACATGCTTAGTGCGACAGGGGCCGGGCCTTTGTGAGGTCTCAGGCTCCATTAGGAGCCTATTAATGAAGACAAAAAAAAAAGCACACACCTTCTTTTGCCTTGATGATGGTCATCATGGCAAAAGAAGGTGTGTGCTTTTTTTTGTCTTCATGAATAGGCTCCTAATGGAAGTGAGGCCCCACAAAGGCCCTGCCTCTGTCACACTATGGGTGGTGGCAGCAGTGGTGTGGAACTGCCCAAGTGTCACAGAAGTGCTAGAACATATTTTGGAACAGGCACCTACTGTTTTACAAATTAAGCACTTGGTATACACATGCAGTTGCAATTAAATGTTCCTTAAAAAAGTCTGCCCTCAAGAGTATGCTATCACAGAGAAACGGGGACCCCAAAGCCAGTTCAACTACCCACTCCCAGGTGTGCTACTGAACAGGTAGATGTAAGTCGAGAGCCAACCAACCTCTTTCTCCTATCTGTGCTACTGTACCATACAAATAAGGGGGGATCGCTCTCCTGCAGCCTCTCTCCCAGTCATCGATTCTTGATGATTTACTGGTGCAGTCACAAAAAAAAGATTTTTTGGGGGCTCATTTTGTTTACAAAAGTAGCGCATTGCTAAAACCCCCTGGCTGCCAGTTCGTTGTCCTTGGAGCGTCCCAGGCTCCCTACCCCCTGAGAGCCACCAACCTTGGGTGCTGTTTTAAAACAAATGAAAGACGCAGACAGAACAATAACTGTGTGAGTCAACTGAGAGATGAATGCACTCATGCTCCATTCAGAGAGAGGCTTTGAAAATGTAGCTCTGACAAATCAGAGAATAAGGGGGGCAAAGAAGCACTGCACATCTCCGCTCCCTCTTCATGGGTTTACGGTTGCCACCTGAAAGGTTGCCAGCAGCTAACTTGCCAACCTGTCCCAACTCCATGCCTCGTGTGCTATTCTCTGGTCAACCAAACCCTGTGAACTCATAGGCCGCATACAACCCACAGAAGTCTTTTTACCGCCCGTCCTGAACGTCTGTTTCTTGCACTAGTGATATTAACGCGTGCAGCTCCAAGGTATAATATTAACAACCAGTGTTTGTGGGTAAAGGGCCGGCATAAAGTCTCTATTTCAGAGCCAGAGTCAAATGATAAGTTAAATGATTGTGGCAGTATTGAGTTCCAGGCCTCTGCTTGGACACGGGGTTCTGCAACCTTTAGCTCTGCAGATGTGTTGGACTACAATGCTCATCAGCCCCAGCCAGCATAGTCAATGGTGATGGATCATAGGAGTCGTAGTCCAAAACATCTGGAGAGCCACATGTTTAAGACCCCTGGCTTTAAGGAACAGAAAGTAAAATAATCCATGAAAGTAACAGGAGTATGACGCTCCTGGATCTACATGGGTAGAATAAAAGTAGGCTAGAAGAACAGCCTAGGGGCATCAAGTTTATATAGGATGGAATGGTGGGGGTCTGAGTCACCTGAGGAGACAGGGGTATCTTACAGGTCTGAAACCTGGTAATCCACTTTACAATAAAAGACAACATGGAGAGGGGTGATGTCTCTGTGTGGCCTGTAAATCTGCCGAGATACCACCAAACTGTACTACCATTATTGCCACTTGGTCTGGCGGTATTATTGCCGAATTACAAGTGGTGGTAGGCAGTGTTAGTCCCCATTAATTGGAGTCCATAGGACTCCATGGTGGATTTCAGCGGTATTACTGCTGGTAGTAATTTTGCTGGTGGTAATACCCCAAATTGTTCTATTTTGGGCAGTATGGTGGAGTAAATACCTCCAGCTTCTTGCTGAAGGATTTATCTCCACCTTTGCCCTCAAACCATAGTTGGGTGGTGCGATAATGTGGCTCTATACGGTATTACCAGTGTTGCCAGTCAGAACTCATTTACCTCAGCAATGTATTCAGTTTTCTGTTTTTTGTCCTGACGCTTAAAAAGTGCGATTTGCATTACAAGCTGTGTGCCGGAGACTGCTTCCACTCTAAGCGGGGGGAGAAGTTAGGACTGTGGGGACTGAGACGGCAGGACTTTTCAACCTTTTGACACGAGGGGCCTTCACTGAGTCTTGGGGGGCATCACCTCCCACGGGATATGGTACAGTATAATTACCTCATTGCTTTCTAACACTGGTTCCTCTACATCAGCCTCTTGCTGACATAGAAGGGTTTATAGCTGTTCAGTGGGCATTCAGTGGTTAAGATCTGTGCTGGCCTGCCATCTTGTGATAAACAGCAGCTATTAACCTTAAATTTGTCGCCATTGCAAGTCTCACTTCTCCCACAGCAACAGCAGAGCCCACTTGCCAGTGCCTGATAATCCCAAAATTCTCTGTAATTTTATGCAAAGCTGCATTTTATTTTTACAAGGTTATTTTACTCACTGAATGCTGATCAAGTGTTTTAAGTCTGGACTTTATTAACTAGGTTCTTGTAATTGCAGCACACGCAGTCTTTACAATCTAAACTAGAGGTGCGTTTACAATGTTGATTGTTCCAAAATACATCTCCTAGTGTGCTGCTTTGGGTCAGGTGGCTCCCTTTAAACTGTACACAATGATACATTGTCTGGTTGACATACTATGTGATTTGAGTATTTTATAAAGGAAACTAAGACCACTAGAACTCACCACCCCAGAAACTCCCAATCCCACCTTTGGGGGCATTCATGTGGACATGGGAACACAGAGGAAAGAATGAATAAAAAGTATTTGCCTTCAAGAGGAAGCTAGACCTTTACAAAAGAACAGTTGGAGCTGGGCAAGCCACCTAGCAACATTAAGGTCCAGCTTTGATGAATACTTCCCTGAAGAAAATGCTGGCATTAATGACTGGGTGATGCAGACTTTTCTGGCAGAGGAGGTGGTGCATCTTCCATTTGATGCCCAGGAAGAGCTGATTGAGGTTCCGTCAGACATTACTCTGCAATCTGAATTTAGGAACGCTGCAGTGGGTGAATTTTGACTGAAGGTTTCTTGGAAGGTAAGACGTTATTAAGCATAAGTGGGGTATACTTTTTTTTTACTGACTCCTTCATTTTTTGAATAAGGGGTGTTTCAAATGAATGTTGAAAACCCGGAAAGTGGGAGTTTTTAAAACATGGAGACAACCATGGCTACATTTAGACTCGAGTGCTTCCATCAGTCTCAAACATCACCTGGGTGCAGGGTGAGCCTGGGTAACTGCTTTTTAACATTGTACACTACTTTACCAGAATTTCTGGTAAACTACAATGTTAAAAGCAGTTAACACTCTTCCCCCCAAGTCTGAAACCACACTTGATTGCATTATACTTCAGTCAGGATTGCATTATACATCAGCCAGGATTGCATTATACTTCAGCAGCACATCTGATCTGTCCACTGAAAGGTTTAGGATTAAGCTACATCCCTAACTCTATCTGGTTACCCAGAGGTGACATCTGAGCAAATGTCACTTTCGGCTGGCCAATCTACAGCAGCACTATTGTAAGTTTGAATTGTTGATGTTTTACTGAACTATGGCACCACACACGCCTTGCTTGGTAGTTTTTAATCGGGAAACTTCTCGTTTCCCTTGAATTGGGAACTTTTTTTTGGTGGTGGTGGTGGTACTCCATCTTGCAGCTGTACCTTCTGTTTAGCAAGCATTTCATTCTCCCATCCTAGTTGTGTTGCTGAACGATTATAGAGCGGTGGAGTAGGGGCAGTGATGTCTTACTGGAATGCAAGTCAAAGGCTTAAATCTCCTTCTTTCTTGACTTTAGTTTATGCAGTGCATGCTAGCCAATGTTTCCACTGTTCTGCGCTGCGCGCGCCAACACCCGCCCTCCCGCGCGCCGTTGCTCCAAGTTGGCGATTACATGCAAATTTGCAGTTATATAACTGCCAGTGATGTCACTTCCTCTATTTGGGCCCCCCCGGGAAATTCATAAGTCGGCTCCCCTGACCCAGGGGTGTCATTCACTAGGAGAGTGAGTAGGAGACGGCCCACGGCATGCTTGGAGGAGTGTACGGTCCGGATTTACAATGCAACGGTCATTTATGAACCTTCTGATCATTGCCTCTTGAATCAGGACGGCAGCTGCTGCTGTGTCGCTTGCATTTCGATTCGTCAAGCGGGGATACCAGTGGGGGCCAGGATCCTGTGATATATTAGTGTCTGGCGCATGCAGCATACAGTAATAGTTTTCACAGGGCTGACCAGGGAGATCATTTGAGGGTAACCAGGGGTCGTATCTGCGACCCCTGAGGTCCCCCTTGCTACCCATGTGGTCTCCCTCGCTACACCTATAAAAAAAGTGCTTTTAAAATAGAAGCTCCTGTGCTGTGGCCAGCTCCATGTGGATCTTTGTTTTTGGAGTGACTGGCTTTCTTGTTCAGGCCTCTTAAAAAAAACAGGGGGCTCCACAAGTGTAACACTTTGAGCAGTGACCCTAAATAAGAAAGAATAGGAGTAACAAATAATTTGTCTTGCGGGAATTCTGTACAATAATTGCTAGGCTCATTAAAGGTTTATTTCAGGTACACTTCAGGGGGTGAGTCACCGATGTAGTCTGTTCTTTAACACCTCAAATTCACAATGCAGACACAAACCTCTAAAAAGCATTAAGATTAGAATAAGCATCCATTTCGGACTCTGTATTTTGCTTTTTGCAAGTTGCAGTTGTAGGGTGTTTTTTTCTGCTGTTGTCTCTGATACAATCATCACAAGAAATTGCATCTCGGTGTCCCCGGTCGATTGACACAATCCTTGCACCTAAAAGCTTGTGTACAGTGTAGAAATATTTGAAGATAGCACATAAAGTGGCCCTTGATTTCATTGTGCCCTAATTAATGCTTTTTTGCAATGTGTCTATCTTTCCTATCTCCATGGCAAGCGGTTCAGGATGTTTGTTTGCATGTATGAGGTAATGAGTGCCCAGAGTGCGGGATGCCGCGTGAGTGCACTGCTTTCCCTGCGCTACTCTAAATTCTTTAATACACAGTTATGAACCCTCCCAATGGTATGTATTTTGTCAACCTCTGAAGCCTGAAAAGTAGACCGACGCAGGCTTCACATGTGGCCAACTTTTCACCAGACCTGCAGATGAACTGGCCTGCTGTTAAATCTCAGATACCAGTTTAATGGTATTTACTAGAGTGTAACTTGCTTCCTGACTTTGAGAACATTCAGACATGTAATTGCTCATTTTACTATATCCGGTAAGATAGTTCAGTGGGTTCAGCGCATGCTGCTGCGATGCGTGTGTGATCTGCAGGTGCAACCTTGAATCCCGGCGAGGCCAACTCAACCTTTCATCCTTCTGAGGTTGATAAATGAGTACCAACATAGGGTATGTGATATTGTATGTATATTTGTTCTATATAAAGCATGTAAGCGTAAGTGCTATATAATAACACATAATTATCATTTGGCTTTGGACGTCTGCTTGCATTCACAGTAATTTTGTAATATGTGCCTATAAACACCGATATTAATGATACATATGGTGATCCATTCTTGTAGGAAATGTATATCACATTACAGTGACATTGTAACCATATTTTTTGTAGTGTACTTAGGAACAATGATTGAATTCTTTCCTGGATGGGGAGCCAGTGGACTGAGCGCCTTAGCTCAGAGATGTGGTCAGATTTGGACAGGTCAAAGGCTGCTCTGAGGGCATTGTTTTGTATGATCTGGAGCCTGTACGTATTTTTGTCAGTGGTCCCACAGAGTAAGACGGTGCAGTAATCTTGATTGGACAGCACCAAGGCTCGGGCGACTGAGAGGCGGTTTGTGGTGGGTAAGAAAGACCTGCTTGCTCAAATGAGTGGCGTGTCATGTTGAGGGATGCATCGAGGTAGATACCGAATGTTTTAATAGATATGCAGATAGTAATGTTGTGACCATGTTATGTTATCCATTTCGTACCAAAGGGTACAGCCCAACTTATGCCAGAAAGCAGGTTGGCGCTACAAGACTTGCAGAACAGCTGCATTGGCCCGACACCGACTATCAGAACAGCAAGGTTTTTAATGAACGACAAAACTGCAAATGAGCCACAGTGCACAGCAGTGCACTAGGGAGGGCATTCCACAGTGTGGCAGCCGCCACTGAAAAGGACCGACCACCAATTTGTACATACCTAAATCTAGGCACAGAAATAAGAAATCTGTCAGCAGAACAAAGAGTAGCAGTGTACATAGGGGCAGCACTTACGCTGTAAATATTCAGGTCTCACAACATGAAAAGCCCTGTGTACCAAACACACAGATTTAAACTGCACCCGCTTGGCCACTGGAAGCCAATGAAGAGCATGGAGAATTGGGGAAATCTGATCCCTGAATGGAGTCTCAGTGGCAAGCCGTGCTGCAGAATTCTGCAGAATCTGCAGGCGTTGTAGTAAAAAGACAGGCAGGTGCCAGGTACAAGGAGTTGCAGTAGTCAATACAGCTAAGGACTAAAGCTGCAACAAAGACAGGCAGGTGCCAGGTACAAGGAGTTGCAGTAGTCAATACAGCTAAGGACTAGAGCTGCAACAACCGGAGCACAAAGATGTTGAGGGAAACTGCAACACCTTTCTAAGAATCTACAGATGCAAATGTCCAGCCTAACAATCCGAGAAGATCTGAATAGCCATAGAAAGGGATGCAGAAAATCTAACACCTAGATTTCTAACAACAGCTACAGGGGCAGGGAAGGGACCAATAGAAGAAGGCCAGAAAGAGGGGGTCCAGAGAGAAGTCAAAGAAACAGAACCCACTACCATAACCTCAGATGTACCCACGTTCAATTTAAGCCAATTATCGCTTATCCAGCTGTCCACAGCCTCCAGACTGTCCCTCAGCTGATTGCCATGAGATGGAGGAAGCAGATCAAGACAGACTATGATCTGAGTACCATCCGCGTACAAATAACATCGGAAGCCGTGGGAGCGGATAAGAGCAACAAGAGGCTGAATGTAAATACTGAACAGGGTGGGGGAGAGGGCAGAACCATAGGAGCGATATAGGATGAAAATTTGCTGGAATGAGAGGGTCAACGGAGGGCTTTTTGAGCAACGGAATAACCAAGGCATGTTTCAGGTCAGAGGGGATCTCACCCATAGAGCAAGAGAGGCTGTTGGCAGACACAACATTGGTAACAATAGACGGCAGAATGTCTTTCACAATATTCAGCAAAATGGCATAGTTTGTGAGGCAGATTTAATTTATTCCACAGCCGAAAGAATCTCCATAGTAGAGAAAGAAGGAAAGGGATTCCAAGTAGACACTGGGAAAGCTAGAGACAATGGGGTCAGCAGAGGAACCGAGATGGACAGAGGGACCACAGACTCATTAATCCGACACATAGCTTGCGCGATATGCTTAGGGATATCCACAATCTTGTGGATAAAAATTTCGGTCAGGGAGTCACATAGATTTTGGGAGTGAGGAATGGAGTCAGAGGGGTACACATTTGTGGACATAGAACAGACAACCTTAAACAGTCCTTTAGGCTGATTAATCGCATTATCAATGTGGAAAGCTCAAAAATAGCTGACAGTAGTAGCACAAAAAAAAGCCCTATCGCAAGGGGCGTGGGAGCATCGGCACTCCGTTCAACTTGTCTGCGCTTAAGGCGCAGTAGCTTAAGATCGTCATTAAACCAGGGTTCCGAAGGCTGACCCCAAACTCTAATCCTTTTAAGCGGGGCCAGAACATCAGCTGTGGTAGAGAATATCTGGGATAGAGAGGAAAGATCCAGACATGGTGTAGACTTGCACAAATCATTAATATGGGAAGCAATCAAGGAGCGGTCAACTGACTACCAGTTACACTTCCACATATTTTTATTGCATGGAGCAGTGGTACAATAGATGAAACTATATATGAACGGGATAACACAGTGATCCGACCAATTGACCCTATGAGCGGTGGCCACTGTAATATCAGTAATCGCAGCAAAAACCAAGTCAAGGCAATTACCTAGGAGATGTGATGATTCAGACAGAAGTTGCACAAGTGACAAATCAGCCAAAGAAGAAATAAAATTAGTGGCTGCAGTCTCAGAAAGGTCACTGCTCCTATAAATAAAGTCACCAGCCACAACCGAATTTGTATTGAAGCTGAGCAGTAGCCACAAGGCAAACAAACGACTCAATGAAAGCAGAGTCAAAACGAGGGGGGCGGTAAACAATTAAGAAATTGTCAGTGCTGGAGGCAGATAGAGCCATGCACACCAAAAGAGCTTCCATTTTACCTTTAAACAGAAGGGGAGTAAGTGGTGATGCAAACCTAGATTTAAAAATAAATGCAACACCTCCACCAGGGTGGTTAGAAACATGATCTGACTGAAGTATATCATATCAGTCAACCAGCTGGCAGCCTGGTGACTACAGCAGGGGATGAGGAGTCAGTCAACCAGGACTCAGTTACCAGCAAACACTGTGGCCTCAGGTCCTGCAGCTAATCAAAACAGTCAGCAGCATGAGCCATGAGCGACCGAGCATTGCACAGCGTACAGTGCAGCTGGGTTGGATTTGAAGATGGCATAGCAGGCGTTGGGAAAGAATTAGCCATAAAGCCAGTAGGCCAGCGAGTAATGGAATGAAGGGGCTAGCACAATCAGCCATTTCCATGAACCAAAAGGCATGGCATACAAGCAGGAAGAAGGAGAGGACGCGTTACCCCACACCGGGACCAGGGCGGGCCCGCACTGGCTTGCCTTAAGCGTGCCTTCGGCGTGCATCAGGCGTGCCTGCTGCGCCCGTCCACAGCACTACCTGAGCTGCCGGCATATAAGTGTCGGTAGGGAGATCACGTGACCGTGTGGAGCGAGGAAAGGAAAAGCATACTGCAATAATAATCAGTAAAAGAAAGCTCAATTAAGCTGAACTCACACATCTCCACCCAATTTAATAAAAAGTCAATGGGAATTTCGGGTAAGGAAGGAGCTCACACAATCAATCTTTAAAATTAGTGGATATTCTAAAATACATTAACGAGCTCTAAACAGTAAGCGCCAACCAAGATCAGCCTCCTGAAATCAAGTTGCCTGACCTCTCCCGCTCGGCGCATAAGTGTTGGTAGGGAGATCACGTGACCACATGGAGCGGGGAAAGGAAAAACCATCGGAAACCAGCTATGGGGAAGTGTCAGTATGCTGGATCAGGGTTTGATAGGAGGTTTGAAGAGCCAATTAGATGCAATTCGGTCTTCTGGTCATTGAGACATAGGCTATGTTGCGTCATCCATGTTTGTATGGTCTTGTAGATGGCATTTACCATGGTACAGTCCTGGATGTAAGAGCCTGTCAGGGGGATGAGTATTTGCATGTTATCCACATAGTTGGTTAAGGAGATGCCTAAGGAGTCTAGGTGATCAAATAGAGGTTTTGTATAGATATTGTAGAGGGTAGGGGTGAGGCAGTTCTGTTTTCGAGGAAGGATGCAACCCAGCTTGATGCCTCTGGGGAGAAGTGTGCCACTGATGTCAGGTGGTGGCAGAGGGTGTTGTGGTTTGCGACAAATCACAGAATGTTTTTCAAGCATGTTGTTGGATTCTATGGGTTCCCAAATAAAAGTTCTACATAACTCTGCAATTACATTGTCAGTTTATTTTGAAGGTCGCCATTGAGAGATTCTGCTGCTGAATAGGAAAATGCAAATGCATCGATTATGGCAGAGAGAAGAGCCATACTAATCAGAATCAATCCAAAGGTAACCTTTATGGCCATTTAATCAGACAGGCAGGCAACACAACACATTTTTCTTGGAAATTGCTTCCCAAAGCAACCAGAAAACCTCTGCTTTCTCTGCAAAGTGTATTTTTTGACAAAACTGGAATATGGTAAGGCAGATTTCCTGACTGGTTTCAACAAAGACCCAATATCATTAAATCACCTCCCATGAGGTTGAGGAAGTAGGAGATGAGCCAGGAGACGCGGTGGTCAAAATAATACAAAATGCTTCAAAAATACCTAGACATGTAAAATATCAGTTCTGTTGCTGAAATGTATAAGTGGTTGGTTAAGCTGCTTTGTAAGGAATTGACACAGACTAGTATGGATCATTGGTAATTACATCCAGGCCATAACTCAGCACACCATACTCATCTCTAATACATGTGGGTGACCCTCATGAAACAGGGTGTACCGTGAAATAAAGGACATGCTTCAAAAGACTTACTAGAATGATACCTTCAGAAAAACAAGGATTTTAAAGGAATATTTTTCCGTAAAAAGTAAAGGCAGATTTATGACCAGTTGTAAATTGAGTTATTTACTGAAATTTCAACACAAATGGCGTAAAGCTATGAAGTGATATCTTAGTGGCAGACCACTGTACAGACCATCTGGTTGTCAAAGGCACTTCATGCAAAGTGCCTACACACTTAGAATTAAATGTGGTCCTCCAGTTTTCCCTGGAGGATAAAATTGGGTAGCTATGTGCCTCCCATGTGGATTTCAATCTTCTTGCAATTTTACTATTAAAACTCGTGATTGATTTCTTGAGAGCAGGAGCGTGTCAAGGCTTGGAAGACCATCCCGTGCAGCATGGCACGCACCAGGCACACCCTGCCACAAAAAGTCATTAAGGACTCTTTCAGGATGATTAGAAGAAGCTAGTACTGTTGGGCAGCCGTAGGTATAATTATAGGCCATACTAGGACTCCATGTGCAAAACCTACAACTACGAGGCCAGCAAAAGCATAAACAAGTCTTTGCTATCTGCTTTGTCACTTATTATTCATAGGTTGATTTATTTTAAGTTTTGTACCATGCTAAAATGCTACGCAATTACATCGCTTTATAGCACTGTGGACCTCAGTGGGCACACAAAGTCACCACGCCACGACTAGCCAATGATGCCCATTAGCATTGAGGTTCTGGAGAAACAGTTGTGTGCTTCAGGGATTGCTCCAAAGCCCACTGACCTGGTCTTTAGTTCCATGGCTAAAGTCCACATTCTTTTTGAATTCCTTGGAAATCTCCCAAATCATAAAATAACTTTTTGTCCTTTAGATCTTCGTTCACATTGGATTTTTGCAGACAAAAGATGGATTTATATAGAACATAAATCCTCTAGGAGGTATCCTCAATGAGAGGCCTGTGGACCTCCTAGGTCTTGCGTAACAGTTCTTGCAGAGTAAGGGTTTTATGGATTTTGTAAAACAGTGTTCATGTTTATCTTTCACCAGAGGGTCACCGTAGTTCAGGTTTTTCTGGACATCCAGATTGTTTGGGACTGAATACCCATACCTGTCATTCTGACTCCCATTAAGAAGGGATAGAAATAATGTGGTGTTTGTGCAAAGAAATAAGATTGGTGATATTTCCTAACCAACATCTTGGAAGGGAAATGTGCCTTCTGAGGCCTAGGTTCTTGGGGCACCTCAATAAATTGGTTGCTGCCACAGAGTAGGGAAATAGTCTTTACAACAGTGCTTGTATTCTATAACAATATTAAGTATGGAAACAAATTAGAAATTTGCAATATCATCAGTAAAATTGTCAGCACATTTTTGGCCAACTTGAGGATGATGGAATATTTACTGCTATAAATGTTGCTACAAATCTTCTACTGCTGCTGAGGTTTTGCTCCTTTTGCTGTTGTGGGGAGCACAACAAAACAATAACCTGTGTACTATCTGCCTCGCAACTTTAATGACATTTAGATTTCCCAGTCATTGAAAGCTCAAAATAAATTGACATTCAGCATGCATATTATTTTGTTGTGATGTCTACATTTACCGTACAATACATTCTGATTCCTTAATTTCCCAGCCAAATGTTGATAAATTTTATTTTCTGTGAAAAGCAAAGTAATGCCTTGATTCCTTAGACAAAGCCTTGCATGCAACACTATCATTGTCTTAACATTCAACAACTAATGACCACTTCCACCTCATCCTCACAGAGCTTAGTTTGAGCTGTCTACTTTCCAGGCTGTGGCCACCAGCGACAACCTAAACCTCATTACTTCCCTCAAGGTTACATCCCATGAGAACATCATCCCTTAACAAGACTGGGGTTGTCAACTAAAAGACACTTCTGCTTCACGCTGTTAATGCATCCATATCAGGAACCAATTTTCACTTCTTCATAGATTATTTTTATATATTATTCCTCCATAGAAAAATGCACCTAAATACTGTTCACCTTGAGCAATTGTTGATCTATCACCCACTTGCCAATCGTCATGAAGCTCATCAGCATAGCAATCACACTCCAATTCCAGTCATGCAAATACACACACAACCTCGCACAGAAGCATAATTCAGTCTTCCAGGCCCATTACATAAGATAACTGTAGTGCGTCCACTCAAACACGTACTATCAATAATTGCAATGGTGAGGGATTTGCTACCTTTGAAATTATTTATCAGAAAGCATTGCTCAGCACCCTTTCCCAGCAAATGGTAACTTGGGGAAAGACTTAGTTTGAATGCACTAAATCCCCTAGGGATCTAGCCAGTCACCCATAATTCACAATGTGTGTCTAAAGCCACCAATAGCTCTCAAAGGTACCAACATGCAACTCTCTGCAAAGTGCTGAAGGAGAAGGACTGTGACAAAGGGTAGCGACAAAGAAGTATTGTGATGAAGAAGGAAGACATTGACAAAGGAGAGGGAGTGCTATGAGGAATGAGAATGACTATGGTGAAGGACTTTGATTGAGGATGACTGTGATGAAATAGTGGACTGTGATGAATCAGAATGACTGTGGAAAAGGATTTTGATAAATGACTGTATCAAAGGGGAAGGACTACTGAAAGTGGAAGACTGTGATGAAGGAGAAGCACTCTGATGGTGAAGGATAGGGACTGTGATGAACAGGTGTGATAAAGGAAACCCACTAGGATGAAGGACTGCATCAAAGTAGGATTGTGATGAAAGGCAAGCAGTATGACAAATATCAAGAACTGTGACCAAGTAGAAGGACTCTGATAAAGTACTCTGGAAAAGGAGAAGGACTGTGACAAAGAAGAATGACTACTGCTGGAGGACTGTGAAGAAGGAGAAGGACTATGATGAAGCAATGCTACAAAGTAGAAGGAATGAGCTGAAGGCCAAGGACTGTGATAGAGGAGGCGGTCTGTAATGGTGAGAAAGGACTCTGATGAAAGACTGTGATAAAATAGTAGTATTCTACTAAAGAAGAAGGGCTGTGATTAAAGAGTGTGATGAGAGAGAAGGTATGTGATGATGGGGAAGGAATGCGATGAAGCAGAAGGACTGTGATGATGGGGAAGAATTGTGATGAAAAGGAAGAACTGCGGAGAAGGAGAAGGGCTTTGATGAAGGACCATTTAAAAGGAGAAGGACTGTGATGTAGGACCACGATGAGGGAGAAGGACTGTGATAAAGAAGAACTGTGATGAAGAAAGATTGTAATGAAGAAGAAGGATTGTGTTGAAGGGGAACACTTATGAGGAAGGAGAATGACTGTAGCAAAGGAGAAGAGCTGAGAAGAACTATGAGGAAATAGAAAGACTAAGGACTAGAGGAGAGAATAGTGAATTGAAGGTTACATAGGATAACAAGTTATGATGCAGCCAATGAAGACCAACAAAAGCCAAAAACATTGCCAGTTGGCATGTAAGCCAAGTAGTATTCTTCTCAACACCCTTTCTTTTCTCCACTTCTCTGTAGCATTGTTTAGGCCACAATGGGCCTCATTACGACCCTGCCGGAAGACCATGGTGCTATTAGCACCATGGTCCATGCCGGTAAGTTACCGACTCCTCCATGGAGAAAGGGGGATTTACCACCCCATTCCAAGGTTGGCGGGGCAGTTATTCCCCCTTCCTCCATGGCCGTTCCCCATTCCCATTTTTGCCCCATAGGGCTCAATGGGAATGGGGAAGGCGCTAAGTACGGTGCCGCAAATTGCGGCACCGTAATTAGCACCAAGGTCCCTTTGCGGGTCCCTACTTTAACGGCTGGTCTACACCAGCCGTTAAGGTCGGGTCCTGCAAAGGGACCTCGTAATTAAGCGCTAATAGGTTAACGGCGCCGCAGCCTTTTACAGCGCCGTTAACCCATTAGCGCCTGTGTCGTAATGAGGCCCAATATGTGTAAAAACCAGCACACACACCAGGAAGGAAAAAAGATAAACCAAATGATGTGTGTTCTTTCATCAAACAGAATCACATGAATACGTTTAAAAAGTTGGCTGGGCCAACCTTCAGCCAGAACTAAAAGCAGTGCCCACTGTCCAGTCACAAATAAAGAACTGTACAACAAATAAGCAATAAGGCCCGAGGCGGCAGGCAGGATCGGATGGTAACGGCCAGGGGCCCAACATTTAACAATGGGTCCACATTCTTCAGCACCTGATCCGGCCCACCGGCGAGGGTCTCATTGCTATTAGCACCCCAAGTTTTCAATCCGGAAATACAGGGTGCTGACAGCAATGTAATTTAGTTTGAATTAATGGGGTGCGCTGACGGAGTCCCATTCATTCAAACAAAATACTTACCTAAGATGGCTGCTGTGAAGATGGAAGGCAGGGCTCCATGTGGAGCCCTTCATCAGTTTCCATGGTGGCCATGGTGGCATGTGGAGCGGCAGCGGTGGTTGCACAGAAGTAAGAGGGGCGGGTGGGGGAATATGGTGGGGCAGGAGAATAGCCGAAATGTTACTCATAATCCAAGCTTAGATCATGGGTTTCAGCCTGCAATCCAAGCAACCGGATTGGCTGGCTCCCCTGATGCGGGTGCAGAAAGACATAAAAAAAGGGAAATTTTAAAAAGCTGGTCTGCCGGTGGCCCCCTCTCCTCAAAACACCTAGTCATGCCCTCCATATGTTCCACCTACTTTAGTAGATTCTGCAACTTCCCATTTTATTTTTTCACAGTCTGTGTTTCTCAGGCAACAACAAGCCTGGTGGATTGGTGCCGGTGGCAGTGGGATGGAGGTTACTACAGGTTGCTGTCTCTTACTGAGGTCCACTTCTCACAACCCTGAAAACCTCCTTTAGTTGAGTGACTTCTGTGTTCATGCCGGTGGCTCCTGATTTCCTTTTGAGAAAAGAAGACAGGCTTAGGTATATTTAGTATATAGAATAGTACATTTTAGTATATAGTATAGTTTAGAGATTACAGCCAGTTTGGAGTTTACAGTTAGTTTAGTGTTTAAAGTTTATAGAGTGTATGGAATTTAGAATGCTTAGAGTTTGGAGTTAGAGCTAAGAGTTGTAGCTTACATTTTAGAATTTAGTTTTTTAAGTAGCTTAAAGGTTAAATAAGAGGCAGAGTTCACTATTGAATTGCTTGCATTTTCTGCTGCTTTCTGCTACTGCTGCTCCTTTACCTGCATACACAGGCTCATAAGCAGGCCTTGCTCCCAGCACAACATATTGTTCTGCCAATGGTATACCTGTTCTTTTAGTGCATTTGATGCCAGTACTCACCTTCAACTTGAAGACCACCTTCTCCTCCTATGCATTTCTGAAAGCAAGTTTGAATCAGTCTTTGCAGTCTACCTTGATCTTGTTACAGTGCCCAGATTGACCCGTTTAGCCTGGATCGGTGCTCGTTTGGAACTGCCTGTGCAGCTACAAAAGCTGCCTCTGTGCGCGTCGGCGCGCGCGTCTAAACGCGAGTTTGAAGCTGAGTTTAGCAGTCTTGTAGTCCTCGCAGGACTAACGGGTGAGGTGTATTTCTATCATTATTCACTGAACAAAGTCAAAGAACATTAGTGGTACGTATTGAAATGGTTATTACAGGAGCGAGTAAGGGGAAGAAAAAACATTTCAAAACCCTGCTACCGAAATCTTACGTTTTTAGCGCAGCCGGGTGGGCAGGCTGGTTGTCGCATTGCATAGCATTATATCGCTAGCCTGTGGCCCTATACAAATCAGTAAAGTGGCCTTGAAGGGGGTGTTTAGCTCCTCACCCTGTAATGCACAAGATTTCAAAACACTGCCAGAGCTCTCAGAAATCACTGGCTTCTTTATGATGACTCTGAAAGCCATAATAAACAAGGCAGCGACCAGTTTAAAAACAATCAACACGGTAGGGTCACCATCCGCCTCTCTAGCCATAGACAATAACAATTTGCTACTGCATTTGTTTTTGAATCTTCAGAAAGAAGTGTGTAATGAGCAACAAACATCCTCCAGAAGCCAGGACTCTGAAATAATCCCAAACAAAAATCTTTTGGCGAGTCCTGATTTAAACAGACACGTATCCTCCACTACTGAAGATTCCGATTCTTGTAACACCTCGATGGAACTAAGAACTTCCTGCCACGCCCCCCAGGGTGCCATTATCCCCCGCCACACCAGCATGGGGGAGTCTTTCAAGGGCTCCCCCGAGCTGGCGTTGTGGGAGAAGGCGCAGCAGGCAGCCTTTTGCTATTAAATGCGCCCCACTGCTGCAGGAACATTTAATAACAAAAGGGTGTCATTTGGCCTCCACCACACCAGGTCGGGGAAGTCTTTTAAGGGCTCCCCCGAGCTGGCATAGTGGCAGAAGGCGCGGCAGGCACCCCTTTCTTATTAAATGCGCCCGCGACGGCGGAGCGCATTTAATAACAATAGGGTGCGGATACACCCTATTCCCATCATTAACTCCTGGTAAAAAAAAAAGTGGCACATCCTGGCCCCACCCACCCCCCTCTGCCCCGCCACCTGTTGACCAGGGGCGCGCGGGGAGGGAGAGGGGGTGCCAATTTGCCCAGGGCGCTGCTGCCCCTAAGGCCGGCCCTGATTGCAGCAACTGTGTTTGCTGTTTCTGGCCTATGCTCTCCTCTTGCACAAGAACAATGTGACATGAAGAACATCATTGCGAGGGGGGTGTACATTATATTAACGCAAAGCCAGGACGGCTGTAATCTGGCCAGACTCAAAAGTGATGATAGCAACCTGGACCTCATTGAAGAGGAAGAATACAACACACCCTTGATGTTCTCTTCCCTATGATTGGCAAATGTAGCGAGATCGGGTAGTGATTATGCAGAGCCTGACCAGGATCTTTCATTTGGAACAAATGAGGAACCCAGCAACCTGGTTCCTACAAAATCTAATAAAAAACGAATTCGAGAGCACAAATGAAGAAGGAACATAGAACCCGTAGGAAATAAAAGAATGTATAACATTCTATTGAACACAGAGAAATGATTAACACGGTTTGGCAATGACAAACCAAAAGGACATTGGGCCTCATTCCGAGTCCGGCGCTAACCAGGTCGGCACCGGACCCGTACCGGCACCGCCCTGGTGGAATGGGAAATTACCGACCTATTCCGAGTTGACCAGGGCGGTAATTTCCCATTCCCCAGGGCTCTTCCCCATTCCCAAATGAGCCCCCATAGGACTCAATGGGAATGGGGAAATTGCAAATAACGGTGACCGTACTTTACGGTCAACGCTATTGGCTAAAAAGCCCCTTTGCGCCCTAGTCCCTAACGCCTGCTAAAAGCAGGCGTTAGGGACTAGGGCGCAAAGGGAACTCGGAATGTGGCGGTAAGGGATTACCGGCACCGGTCTCGTTAACGGTGACCGGTATCCCTTACTGCCATACTCAGAATGAGGCCCATTGTCTGTGTGGAAAGTCAAGATTGCTATATTTTATCAATTCAGAAAGCACAGCAATCCTCAAACTATAAATACGGTTCAGCAAACCGAATGCACTCTGGACAAATGGCTACATGACCAAGGTGAAGGGCAAATAAACACTGTGCTGACCAAACCACCTATATGCCCTGTGGAAGATGTCTGCACAGGGATATCACCTGCAGTGCACAGACCCACTCCTACTGATGAAAAGTTAGCTAGGGCACTTCACACAGCCCAAGTAAACAATGGAAAGGTGTATACCATGGGCCATTTCACTGAAAGAGTACTTATACAAACAGCTCACTTAAACTACAATTATTCTGAAGAGATCTGTCAAAAAGATGATGGACGACCAAATGCCTTACCTTCGTATCACAGGCAGAAACACCTGATAACAACTACATAATCCATTCGAAATCAAGGAAATGAATACCTCCTCTGTGAGCCCATTTATTTATCGTGCCCACCTAATGAACCTGTTGCACCAGGTACCTGATTTAAGAATAATAACTACTCAAGACTTACTGAGTGTGGTGTAGAGAAGGAGCCAAGTACCCCCACCTCAAGCACCACTCCCATGTCGAATATATGTTGGGAACCAGAGTGTGAAACATGTGCAGTGCCAGTGAAGATACCAATACCAAGGAGAATCCTGGAAGCAAGGTTCCCATGGGAAAACCATACCTGCATACACGACAATATGATGGCCATTTAAATGAAATCCCGGAAGAAGTGGGAAAAAAAAGCAAAAGGGAAGATTGGTGATGTCACACGAAGCAGGGCTGACGCACCCAGAAGAGATGAAGAGGCAAGAGAACATAAACATTCTATAGGTGTTAAGAAAGTGTCGAAGATAAGCAACATTTCGAGATCGAGATGATGATATGTATGCCACTGAAACGATGAAGATATGAAGTCCTTTTACACGTATACAGATGCAAGAAACGCAATGCACATTTTTCTATGTACCTCATCTTCATGCACCTCATTTTCATGCACTTATACTCCCAATGTCTTCTTACGCACATGCTGCCAATTTCAAAGCTGTGAACACCACCACAAGGAACACCTTTTCCCGTGTGTTTAACAAAAACCCCTGCCTTGAGAGCCTCTGGTATCCGACTGCCAGGGCAGTCAGTCCCATTACAATGCCCCCACCAATTTCAGCCCAATCTACTCACCATACCTCCTTCCGGGTGTCCCTTTTCCATAGAGCCTCATCCCCTATTGCCATGGGGTATCATTCCTCCTCCAGAGCTACGCTCAAGCCTGGACCTAGCTCCTGGCGTGAGCATGCGCTCCCAGAGCATCCTGTCCAGGCACCAGCCACCACCAAACCTTCATGAACTGCTCCCTTTTATACTGTCCTTACTGATATTCCTTCCAGAACCTGCATATTTTACCTGGAGCTGCTAATTTACCCCTCTAAGTATTACTCCACATTTCCATGGGTCAAGTGGATATCCTAATGCAACCATCTACCGCAGTGTACATTGATGTGGCAACCACCATGAAGCGCCTGACACCACCTTAAATGTATTTCCCCTCTCTCTCTACCTGGCTAAAAGTCAGCCGTGCCATTGTTTGAACCTGTGATCTTCTAATCCCCACTTTATTCTAGCTGTAGTAATGCAACTCATGGAGCTACATTACCCTGAAGACTGACGTGCAATACTCCAGGAACGTGTGCGGTCCCACCCCCATCTTGGACTGGACACCCTGATCCTACTGATAAGCCTTTGGAATTAATCGTTCCAATACGCATGTCTTACTGGGAACAGCAAATACATCCTTCCGTTCTGTGCGCATGGTTTACCTGGACCACGCGGACATCCTAATGCAACCTGTGACCTGTATTTACAGCATACCTTGCTCTGTATCCTACCTACCAGGTGCGCAGGGTGTTGGAATCAGGTTATATAATTGGTGAATCAATACACTCAGTGCTTAAAGTGGGCCGGGGCCTGCCGGGGCTGGGCCCCAGCAGTCTCCAAAAAGTGGGACTGAGCCGGGGCCCTGCCAGGGCCCCCCATCCCACACAACATTGGCGGGATGCATTATCCCGCCGCAGCCGCGACGGGAGATGCGCCCGCCAGTTTAATTTCAGGCGAGCTGACAGAAGTGCCAGCCAGGCACAGCGTCACATGAGGGGTCATCAGGGAAGTTACAGTTCCTTTGTTTGCCCTCACCAGGTCACTGACCCTCTGTGAAGCAGGCTCCATGATCTAATATGCAGATTAGATCACGGAGCCCGCGTGTTTGCAGAGGGTGAAAAGCGCCTCGGGCTCAGTGATCTATCTGCTCAGAGCAGATAGATCACAGAGCCCGAGGTGCTTTCTCCATCGGCAAAGCTTTATAAAAGATGCCTTGAATTGTATACGTTTCAAGCCATCTTTTATAAACGTGGAAATATTTCTATGTTTATAAAAGACCGCTTGAAACGTGCACAATTCAGGGCATCTTTTATAAAGCTTTGTAGATGGACAAAGCCACCTCGGGTTTTGTCCGTCCTCAACGCTTTATAAAAGATGCCTTGAATTGTTTACGTTTCAAGCCGTCTTTTATAAACATAGAAATATGTTATAAATCTCTATGCTTATAAAAGGTGGCTTGAAAAGTGCACAAACCATAGTAAGGTAAGCACACAAGTGTGCGTAAATTACTATGGTTTGTGCACTTTTCAAGCCACCTTTTTATAAACATAGAAATACGTAACATTGGTATGTTTATAAGGCTTGAAAGGTACACAAACCATAGTAGTACGCATACAAATATATAAATGCTCACATACATTTATATATTTGTTTGCGCACCTTACAATGATTTGTGCACGTTTTAGGCCACGCCCACAACGGAAGCCACGCCCCCAAACAAGGGCCCCCCCTCAATTTCTTACCCCACTTAAAACACTGAATACACTATCTCATATGCCCCCGCTAATGGCAATTAATTGATCTTTCGTGACATGTTTCTGGCATGGGACCTGTGTTGCTTTGCAATGTCCTACCTCCAAGACAACCTGGTTGCAACTGAGCTTAAATGCAGCCTGTGAACCCTGCCAGAACATCCCTCTACGCATTCCTCCACTTTTCCCTGGACCAGGCGGATATTCTAATGCAACCATGTACCACAGTATACATTAGTGTGGCAACCACCATGAAACACCTGATGCCACCTCGACTATTTCTTTATTTTATTTATCATTTTGGTATACCCCTTTGCCAAAACAATATGGCCATAGCGCTATACAATTATAATTGCACATGCTGTTTACTGTTTTTAATGATATATAACCTTGCTGTTTATTATTTGAATCACCAGCTGCCGCTCTTCCATCTTGGACTGTGCACCTCGATCCTACTGATAGTCCTTCAGAATTGGTCGTCCCAATACGCATGTCATACCTGGAATGGTAATTATACCCGTCTTTGCCGTGCACATGATTTACCTGGACCATGCCAACATCCTAATGCAAGCTGCCACCACACGTCCCTGAACTGCGCCCACGCTCCCGAGCGTGCAGCATCACAGCAATGTTCCCTGTACCCATTCTAATACTTACTGGGTAAAGACTTGCAACCTTGGTATCTGTGCCCAACTCCCCCTTTCTACGCCTGTGCCGTTGCATGATACAAACCTATCTGCCGCGCCCTTCTCCCGGTCCATTCTCCTGCGACATCACCTACAACATTAGTAATCCCATTAGTACAATTAGGCCACATTGCTAAACATTCCCAAGCACAGAACGACTTGCTTGAAAAAGCTCACCTGTATGCCACTTGTACTTCTGAATGCCTTTACTCTTACCCCTGCCCGAGAGGCAGTCTGAGACCAAGAGCTTGCAGTTGGTAGCCCCATGCTCTACCAGCTAGGCTATTGAGATCCCCAAAAGTGCCTATCCACACTGACAGGTGCAATGAGTATTGAAACCGGGTCCTGCCCGTGACACGCCTGTGTCATGTTGCACCGTGTTATTTCATTGGTGAAATCAATGCACTCACATGTCCCCACTTACATCAATGAATTGACCTTTTGCGACATGCTTCTGGCATGGAACCTGTGTTGTGCAGCGTTGTCCTGCTTCCAAGACAAACTAGTTGCCTCTGAGCTTAAATGCATCCTGTGAACCCAGTGACATTTTTAGCAGGTGCTCTCAATACCTAATTTTCGTTTGTTGGGAGGCACAATAATAATCAGCAAAATTAATAATACATAAGTAGATCATGGCCAGCTAACTAGAGCACTGCACAAATTAAATTGCGTGTTCTTAAGTGGGGAGCATTCTCATTACCCCAATTAATGGTGTACCCTTTGGAGAGAAAAAAGTCTCAGTACAAGTGCAGCGATTTTAATTAATGACCCGCTTGTCGCTCACAGGTGCTTAACTCGCTGAGCTACCTTATCAGTGTGGAGTATCGCCACCCTGGCCCTGGGTCCCTACAACTATGTCAGCCCTCTTGGAACTTAGCAGGAGCCCCAGCCCAGGAAACACCATGTGACTAGTTGTCATATTTCAGTAGAACTACCAAAACAATTCAATTAAATGTGCTCAGTCCATTGAGCTGCCTTACTCGCTCCCATAATTAAAATTAAAACAACACGGTTACTCCAGGCAATCTCTCCCCCAGTGGACTAGAATCCCAGGCCACGGGCCTGCTGGAAAAAATCTGATAGTGCACAGAATCCTTAATGCTTTATTTAATGCTAATCCCTTGTTACTTATATCACTTTTCCCACAAGGTTGCTGTACCAAGCACAACTTCACATACAATTACCCACCCAACTATAGTCGGTACCTCTTTATCAACTTCTTAAAATTGGGAGGCTCACTTGTCCTCGCAAGGATCTGAACCTGCGTCTTGCAGATCCCAAATCCACATCACTGCCGCAAGCCTCCAACCCACTGAGCTGTCTTAACTCTTTGAGCAAGAAAGCTTCCATGGCTTTTATGCATGGCAATAGTCAGTCATGCTGGTCAGCTTTCTCACACCAGACTGCTCACACTGACATTAAAATGCTGCAGAGACCCATGAAAAATGTGGTCACCTTGAACACATAGGGCCTCATCACGAGCTTGGCGGTAACCCTTAAATGTGGCGGTAGCGCTATTACCGCCGCATTTAAGGGTCCGCCAAATCACAGCTTCGGCTAATTTCCCCCCAGCTCTTAGCTGGGGGGAAATCTGCCGAAATTTCGCGCTCAAACCGCCGGCGGGAAATCCGCCGGCGGTAAGGGCGTGATATTTCACCATTGAGCCCAATGGGGAATGGGGCATTCCCAAATGGGCTCAAAGGGGAATGGGGATTTCCCGTTCCGCCAAACCCGTGATCCAGCGCTAATAGCGCCGGTGGATTTGGCGGTAGGGCAGATAACGCCGGCGCTATTAGCGCTATTAGCGCCGGCGTTACCGCCCAACTCGTGATGAGGCCCATAGAGAGCTCTAGCATCACAGAGAAGTGACTATGCAAGTGCCAGCAAGGAGGCTTCCGTTTCTGTCTGTGTGGGCTGTAAGGATCGTTTTCATCACTGCTTTCAGCATCGCTTTCCTACGGACTATTAATACTTTTTTGTGAAGCTGTTACAAGCAAGTTGTGTTGGGAAGCTGGGAAGCTGGACTTGTAATCCATGACGGGTCGTATTTGCTTTTGCCCAAGTTTAGAATTCGTGTGCCGTGAATTAGTGAGCACAGAATTAGTGTGCTTTGAATTAATTGTGTTTTCTTATTTTGCTCAAGAAAAATGGTAGTATATTGCTCGTGTTATTGGGTGGCTCCTCCCCCTCACATGACTTGCCTGATTCAAAAAGCGTGGGCCCGCACCGCCGTGCATGCGCCACCCTTGCAAAAGACTAGTGCCAGCAAAGAGCCTTTTTGCCTGTTCGCCGTCTTCGTAGGCACGTAGGCTCGAGGCTTACTTGCAGTACTTTAATCTTTCCCTGTCTGACTTACTTTAGAAATTCCTCTTAAAGGAAGGGTTCTGCAGCCATTAGAACGATTCCAACTAAATCTACTTATAGCCGTACTGGACCCAAAACGAGGAAAGAAACTCAAAATGGCGGACGGCCACATCACGATATAATATCTATACCGCTAGTGTTTACACCAGGAAGTGTAGCTATGAAGATGGCTCAGGCTATTCCTTTACCTCCTTCCCCCTTGACCCAGATGGATAGGGTCATTTTAGCAGCAATAGAGAGTGAAAACTCAATATTGCTGATTCAGTCTGGTGTCACTGAAACTAGTCCTCGGGGTCAGGAAATGACCTATCTGCGTGGGTCGCCGGGAAAAGGAGTTGAGGAGGTGTTGGGGTCAGTCCAGCCTCCCAGTGCTAATCTTCCGGTATGGAAAAAGTGCACAGCTCCCTCCTGGCTCCATCACCATATCCTTTGAGTCAGGAGGGAGCCTGGGAGATTTCTTCTGCACAGGGTGAACGGACGGGAGCGAGTGTAGAAGATTCTCTCCATGAAAATGTTTTGGCTGAATTGAAACTTCATACAGTATTATTGGAAAAAATGATTTAGACAAGGGAAATGAAGAGAGCCATGGTTCAGCAGTCTCAAACCCAAAGTATGCAGGAAAAGATGCCCACTATGGCGATGCAAAAAGGGGTGGGAACCTCTCCTATAGACTTTATCAGAAAACCCGCTAAAGTTTCTACACCACGCTTAGTGGGGGGAAAACAAGATTGTAAGGATGCTAATACCAGTACGAGTCTCCGGGGTAAACATTTGAGCCTGGCGCGTTCCAAAAAGAACCAGTTGTAAAGAGGAAAAAAAATAATACGTTTATGACCGGTAGAGGTCAATACAAGAATGCCAGGAATACCTGCCGTAAGTTGATCAAGGAAGATATGGTCAATTTGGAAGGAACATCGTTTCTTGACACATTGGGAGAGGGGTGGCGATTCTTTGTAGTCGTGAAGGGGGTACCTTGGCGGTTGACACTATTTCTGAATCCCTGAAAAATAAAAAAAAATGAAGGAGACCAACAAAGGGTTGACCTTTGAAAAAAAAAATAATAGTCTAACAAAGGGGGACCTATTCAAATGTTTTCCCAAAAAAACGCGAATGAGTCAGTTGGGAAGCCAGTTGGCTTTCCTGTAGTGACATTCTGGCAAAGGGGATTGAGGCACGACATGCTAAAGGTCCGGAAAATAAAACAGTCGGCACTTCACTGAAAGGAAATGTAGCAAGTAAGACAGATGTCATTGCAATAGTTACACCTATGCAACGTGTGGATCTGTATGAAAGGGATTCACCAGGAAAGGAACGGTATCTAAGTTTTTGCAGTGAAGCAACCTCGGTTACAGGAATGCCACCTAAACCTTTCAGGACTTGTGTGGGTGGAGCTATCCCTCCCATAATATCGGGAAAAAAGAGGGGATCTCCTAACTTGAAAACACATTAACAAATTAGGGGTATTAATAAATCAGAAATAAGAACGGGGGACGATTCTGTCCTTGAAGACATGATAAAGAGAGTAGTAAAACAACTAATGGTTGATTGTTCTGAAAAGCAAAACTCCTCAACAGCTCAAATGACTATTCCAGTTACTCGGGTGCTTGAAACAAAAATATCTGAAAACAATCGAGCTCAAGTGGAGAAGCAACAATTGTCTCTCGCTCTAGGGATCTCTTCTGTTGCGGGTATATCCAGAACGGAGAGCACGGAGGTGGGAAGTCAAGCTGTTTGTCAGCTAATAAAATCTGCCAAAAACTGCAAAGGTTGGAGTAGTGAAAAACCTTCGGGTATGACGTGGAAAGATCGACTCACAGACACCAGTACCAATAGTAAACATCAACATATCTGGAATCAGTCAGTGAGCCAAAAATACTCAAATTACAATAAGAACGAACCAGAGGAGAGACCCGAGGTACATAAAATGGTACAGAATAGTGATTTGAAAAATGTTCAATGGAGACAACCATGCCATATAGACTACCCCAATGTCCTGCTGTATTATCTTTTTGATTCTGGGGGGCATGTGTCCTTAAATAGGACTCGAATCCTTGACTTACTAAATGAGATTCATGCGTTGAAAACGCTGTCCTCTGCCGACATAAAGCGGGTGGATTTCATACATCCTGAACGTTATGACCATGTGAGGCTTGTTCTTAATACTAGTTCAGTGTATGAGGCCCTTCTACAGCACACTGAGGCGTTCAACAAAATTGGCTATGACATATTATCGTTTTTCCCAGGTTCTACAAGAGGGGAAACCAATAATATCGGTCAAGCGAGAAGGGAGGTCAGTTCAGAGGGCGGTGTGCCTATAGCACCTAGCAGTTCTCTGGGCACAGAGGCGGACAAAACCAGCTGGTGCTGGCTGGCCCTAACACCCAGAGACTCCATCCACCAGCTTAAAGAACTAAAGGCAACATCTTAATAGCTTGTTCTTAATACTAGTTCAGTGTATGAGGCCCTTCTACAGCACACTGAGGCGTTCAACAAAATGGGCTATGACATATTATCGTTTTTCCCAGGTTCTACAAGAGGGGAAACCAATAATATCGGTCAAGCGAGAAGGGAGGTCAGTTCAGAGGGCGGTGTACCTATAGCACCTAGCAGAGCTCTGGGCACTGTGGAGGACGAAACCAGCTGGTGTGGGCTGGACCTAACACTCAGAGACCCCATCCACCAGCTTAAAGATCTAAAGGCAACATTTTAATAGCTGTGGAATTTCGATCCTCTCGTGTAATGTGAGGCGCAATGCTCATTTGGAAAATTCTGTAGACCTTTGTTCTCAGCTAGCAAGATACGCGCTCTTATGTTTTCAGGAGACCTGGATGACCTGTTCATATTCATTGGATGGTTTTGACTGTTATCATGAACTAGCTGTACAGGTGGCCTATAGGACGTCCAGCTGGTGGTCTCTTGATTGTTGTTAACATGGACAGTAATGTCAATGTGGTTAAATGCATCAATATTGCTGATGGAATTTTGGCACTTAAGTTTGATGTCCAGACTTTGAACTGTATTGTTCATATACTGTTGTTGAATGTTTATTGGTCCCCAAAGAATAACTTGGCTTCGGTCATGGGTCTTGTGAACAACTTTATTTTGGAAGAATAGGGGTTACAAGTAGTATTTGTTAGTGACTTAAATGGACATATTGAAACGCTGGTCGGCTCCCCTTCAGTATTGATAAATGGCACAATCCTTAGAACAGACAATTGTCAAGGGATTTGGGCTCCAACTCTGGCAGTTAGCACCAGGGGAGGAAAGAAAGTGGAGCAGAAGGAACTGTGGTGTAATTTCTTTCGAATTTGGGTCGAAGTTGGGGGTTAATGTCTTCCAGAGAGAGGGAAGGTGCTTCCAGTAAAGTCCCAACTTGAACGGATGGTCTTGGGTCATCTGTAATAGATTATATATTTATGACCAAATTTTTGTCTGAGGTAACTTCATCTTTTAAAATATTGACATCTAGTCTGAGTGACCACAGCATGTTGGAACTTAATTGGGAGTTGGGGGAGAAACAGGTAACCAGTTACTGTAATAAAACCAATGTGTATGTTAACCAGGCTAAAACGAGGCTTAGTTGGCACCCTCGTAACATAAGGAAAGTAAATTAACTTTTTGAGAAAGAAACTGAAAACACTACAATAACCGAAAAGCGTTCACTGTTCAACCATAATGACTTTGGACTGTATACAAATAGATTACTTGAAACTGTAGCCAGTAAAATTACTATTTGACGTCAATTGGGAGTCAAGCATAAACATGGTTACGGCAATATAGTGAGAGAAAAGTAATTCATGCAAATTGTGTACTAAATCAGCAAGCGATTATAGAAGAGACTAAGAAAATAAAACAAAAGCATACAAACTGGATGAAAAATCACAGGATGAACTTATTACAAGACGAGAATGAAAATATGTTAGTAGCCCCTAAGGATGGCTCAAGTAGGAGCTTTTGGCTATTAATCAACAACCTAGAATCAAGTAAAAGTGTTTGCCAATCTAACTCTATATTGGAACAGGCTTGGTGTGGTGTGTTAAATGCTAATCCGAAAAAATGGGAGTGTATTAAGAAGCTATCAGGGGATATTAAATTTACAGTAGATGAAATTGAGAATCAAATAAAGTGTGCAAGCTCTTCTCGTTCTGCGGGACCAAACAACCTATCTAATGCGTTGATGAAGGGGGGCAGTGGACTTTGGGCTAGAGCTCTATCTTTTTTGTTTGATGACATCATAATCACGAAAACAATACTTTCATCTTGGCACTTTTCCTACAGTATCCCTGTTTATAAACAGGGCGATAAAAAACAGCCTAAGAATTATCACCCAATAGCGATTTTGGACGCTGAATCCCAAATTTTTGGCCTAATTTAAAAAAGAATTAAGGAATGGTGCGATATAAATAATATCTTATCACCACAGCAGTTTCAGGAAGCAAACAGGAACTGATGCAGGGGGTCTTATACTGACTATTTTACAGCAAAGGGCATGGAGAGCTGTCTTAACTCTGGTATATGTGGCGACGATCGATCTCTCCATGGCATTTGACTTGGTTGATAGGGATGTCCTGTGACAAAAACTCAATATTTTGGGGATGCCGGGAAATATATTATCTATACTAATATACCTATATGAGGATTCACAGGTTCAAGTGCATTTGAATATTGAGGGTATGTTGACTGCCCTGATAAAAATTGTCAATGGTTTGAAACAGGGGTGCATTTTTGCACCAACACTGTTCAATCTCTATGTGTCGGATGCAGGTAATTGCCTGGATGGGGCATTGTTTGTATCTCCACAAGTCGACGGGAAGAGAGTCGCTTGGTGTGCTTATGCAGACAACTTCCTCCTCTTTGACTTTACCCCAAAGGACTTGCAGTATATGATAACCGCTTTTAGCAACTATGTGGGAGTGAACCATTTACGAATAAATGCAAGTAAAACAGTCATTATGAAACTGACAAATTGTAAACTCGTGAAGGGTTACTCATGGTATATAGAAAAGGAAAAACTAGAAGTAAGGAACTCACTGAAATATGTAGGATTTCCTATTTTTGATAAATTTAAGAAATGTCAGTGCCAAGAACACTTGCAGAAGAAAATATCTTTAGGAATCATACAAATGAAAAATGTAGAACAAAAATATGGAAGGTAATCTTTGATCCCAACAACACGGTCCTATAATTTGAAGGTCATTCCAAAGACTACTCATGGAATGGAATTATTCCTGGAAAGCATTACCATTGACATCAGGAAGCTTGAGTCCAAGATATGGAAGACAATAAGGTTTTGGTTACCGCAATCAGTTCCGATTGAGGCAATACGTTATGATTTAGGCGTGCTATCGTTGGGTTATCATGTTCTTTGACGCCAATTGTCATTGTATAGAAGGGTGATTGTAGACTCAGTGAACAATCTGTATAGAATTTTACGTGAGGGTCTAAAGGTCAGTTATATAAGGTTGAAACAGTAATAAAACTGCACGCACTATCTACTAAAACGCTTGAAGTAATTGGACTTACTTGTAAAAACCTTATTGAAAAACCGGTACAAATAAAAAAGCTAGTACAACTTGCAGACTGTGGACAAAGACGATGGACAAAGTAGCCTCCGTGACATTATGTAGTCACTTGGTTACGCATCAAAAGAAGTTAGGGGATATGGAAGCTTACTTGTGCAGATTTCCTCATAAATGGTGGCGAAATGCCTATATGAGATTTCGGTACAATATATGCTTAACACGGGAAATAATAGAAATAAGATCGCGGAATGGGTCTCCTGTGAGAGTGAATGGTGTGTTTGCTTGTGGCTTTTGCAAAGATAAAGTGGTGAAAGAAACACTTGTACACTTACTTTTGTATTGTAAGGCAATACTCCCCGAGCGTATCAATGTGTTCCGAACCTAGAATGGGTAAATTCTGATGCCTTATGGTGGAATATGTTGCACGGTCCATCTCTGTCGCTAAAAATTGGGTGGTCTACTTTTTGTGTGTTGTTGTTTCAATAGGTTTGGATAGAAGTAATGTTGTATGAATGCCATCGTCTGAGGAATAGCTGGGTAAAAAAGCATTGCAAAGAAAACAACAGTAAAAAGGACAGGGCATTGGTTATTCTTAAATTTCAATGTTTTTTTTATGAAAAGGGCACTGAAAAGTTTTTGTATAAATTGATGAAGTTATATTGTTTACGTTGTTCTCTAGTTTGTAGTTCTTTTTTTAATAAGTGTTTTATGAAGTTGTTTCTCTTTTTTTCTTGTATGAATCAATTGTATTAATGATGTGATGAAATGTTTTATTTTTGTAAAAGTTTGCTTTGCAAACCATAAACAAATAATTCAAAATAAACAAAAAAAAGTGGCCGAACGCCGCCAATCCCGGCAGACAAGTCAGTGAAACAACTGCTGTGAAAACAGGATGAACAAGTAAATCACTTTGCTAAGCCTCAGAAAGCTTGTTCTAATGAAGTATCTTTCTTTTAAAATGAGATGCGAGCATGCATCGTCAACACCCGCCATTGTGATTCACAAAACAAGATTCCCAAAAGAAGCAGATTTCTGCCTCTGGTTAGCAACTGCCCTCATCAGTCTAGCATAAACACTGAAGGCTAAACCTTTCAAAGGAAAGCCAACACCTGGCCAGCCAGCGCCAAACCACAACCCTCTCACTCATCATGAGTAATATCTAACGAGATAACCTGGCCTTGCACAAAATCAGCGCTGTGCCCCTAACTGCTCATACACAGAGTAAACACTCGGAGTCCATGGTCCTTCAGCCAAAGCAAAACCCCTTCCTCATAGAACCATCAACACCAGACTAAATATGAGCAAAGCAGATGCTCAAGAATTGATGAAATTTGCCCACCTGCAATTTATCATTGAGCAAATCTGACCACACAATTCATGGCCCGATGTTCCGTGCTAAATGGCCCTAATTTAAAAAGAAACACTAAGTAGCGCAAACATAATGCTTTTTATGTGAATTAGGACCATTTAGCACATTGCAAAGAGTACTTTTGCAGTGCAAAGTGACTTTGCTCCACAAACAGACACTTTGCACCACTCTGTGAATTAGGACCGGTTCAACGTTTTTGTTGGCATTGCAAAGTCACTTTGCGCCACGCTAAACGTTCCATGTATTAGGCCCATAACGTGCTCACAAAGAACACGGAAGAAGTGGCAAAGTAAAGAAACGCCCCAGCGCCTGAACAATGCCACACTATGTCAGTATTACGCAAGTGTACTGAAGATCCTTGCCACTGACCCTCTGTGCTACTTTCCTACTGAAGGGATGTAATGCTGGGGTGCTAGCTAAAATGTTTACATAGATGAAAGGTCCCCAGAGAGACCATGTTTGGCGTGGGAGAGGGGCAGCTGGGAAAAGCAGCGAGCCTTATGCTGAGCAACATTCACAGAGGCTTGCCTTGTAATCTAATTCCTCTTTGGACCATACCATATTTAACAAATTCTCATGAGCTCGTGGCTGAAGAACACACAAAAGTCACAAACTGCTCACTAGCGTTTTCATCCCCCAAGCACTGCTGGCTCCTATGCAGGGGTGGACTTGGACCTAAAAGAGGCCCTGGAAATTATTACTGGGAACCAAAAGAGGCCCTGGAAATCATTTTCAAAGTGCCCCATATGACACATTTTTAGCAAGCCCAATGCTTTTCCTATGAGCAAATGTGGAAATACCAAACAAAAGAGGGCCAGGGTGCAGAGGCCCACCGGGAAATCTCCAGAGTTCCCTATAGGCCAGTCCACCCCTGCTCCTATGCCAATCAAGTAATTTGCTTCCTATCTCCCCTTCCCTCTCTCTTACTGTAGCAATGATTTCAGCAATTTGGCGGAACAAGTGCCACCAAAATGTGACGAAACCAATAAGGTGGTGTTATATTGAAATAAGTAAAATGGCAGATTGTTTTTGTATGTTTAGCTGATGATAGCCGGATTTACCCACCTACTTCACCTGCTGCACAAAAGTCTGATTTCCGTCAACTATGACTTTGAGGTGACAAGCTTTGTAGAATGTAGCAGCACTCAACTGAGAACTGCAGACCAACTTAAACGAGTGTCTGCCTAGTGTGAGTACAGAACTTTAAAATGTCCTTCCACTTCGTTGTGTACCAAGCTCGAGACTTCCGGGCACTCCCTCTACGGGCTCTTTCATCCAGGCAAACAGCAACTGCTCCATCGTGCATGTGGGAGAGCGCATCACCGTCCGTCCCCGGATGCCGTCGCCTTCTCACCAGGTCAGTGGCCCTCATTACGAGGTAGGAGGTAGCCATGGTGCTATTAGCACCAAGGCTACCCCCTTACCGCATTCCAGGTCCGGGTTCCCGAAATAGGGACTTACCGGGTCATTCCAACCTTGGAGGACCCGGTAAGTCCCCATTCCGGGAACCATTCTCCATTCCCATTCGAGCCCCATAGGGCTCAATGGGAATGGGGATGGAGCTAATAACGGTACAGCAATTTGCGGTACCGTTATTAGCTCTGAAGTCCCTTAACGGGTCCACTCTTTAACGCCTGGTAAAACCAGGCGTTAAGGAAGGGGCCTGCTAAGGGACCTCGGAATAAGGTGGTAAGGGATTACGCCACCGGTATCCTTACCGGTGCCCGGTAATCCCTTACCACCTACCTCGTAATGAGGTTCTGTGTGTCCAGGGAGGATGTTACCTTAGCAAGAGTTTATCAATGTCAGAACACGGATAAGCCAATCCAGTCTCGAGTCTTTCTTAAGTTTGGAGACAGGGCTCCCATTTTCCCAGTTTCCTTTACTTTCCAGTTTCTTGGCATACAATCCCAAGAGTTACCGCTACAGCAGGAACACAAAAGAAATGTCTCATTCGTGTCTAAACTCCTGAAACTTGCCGCACTTGCTGGAATTGCTTTTCCACTGGCATCTGGAAGGTTTCAAACATGCACATAATTTATCATAACACGTTCATTTGAAGCACAAATCTATGGAAGCAATCGTGGACAATTCCCAAAATGGTGGCTTTGGTGCACGCATGAGACGGGCAAGGAACAGATGTGAGGACACACATATTGCTGAAGGCTCAATTCGTTAAGATGTTTCATTAGTTTGGCCTATTAGATGGCATTTAAGCCCCACCTTTAAGACATAAAATTGCATTCAAGTACAAGTAAGAAAAAGATGCCATGTGAGGAGGGACACATAGCTTGTCGGTGCTGTTTGGTTATGTACCCACCCATTGACGGCCCATGCCTATACTAATCTCTATGGCATTCACACCAACTACCTGCCCCTCGCTGCCCTAAACATATTCTCCTGGGAACTCTTTCAGTTCACTCTGTCAAGCAGCAATATCAAACTTTAGCCTGCCAGTGTTTTCCATTACAGTCTGCTGAGAGTCAATGGCTACTGATGTAATACAAATAAATTAACCAAGTGTGCCTTTAGCCACTAGACCTGCACTGAAATACTGTTAAAACAAACAACGACAAAGCCAATAGTTTTGGTTTGCAGGATTGGATACGCATTGGCATCATTTGCCCGGGTAATCGCTCCTTTTTTCAGCTGTTGCGATTTTATGGACATATAGTACTATTATATCAGTGCCTAGCAAATCCCTATCCCATGCCGACCCAAAAAGCCCCAACTGATGGCTTTGCCAATACTTGTTGCACTAGGAGCCGATTTGCCTCTGAAATTAAACCATTACCTTTCAGAAGACTGCTCAGGTTGATGCACCTGAGTAATAGAGATAGCTCAAATAGACGCCGGGAGGGTGTGTTTTTGGTGGGATGGGGCGGGTAGTGGATGGGATTGGGCATAGTGATTAGCATGGCATGGGAAGTCAATGGGGTGGGTAAAAAAAAAAAGACAGAGTAACACCCACAGGCTACGTGCCCCTCTCACATCCGGTCGCCATCCTATCTGTATTCTAAGCCAGGTGTTTTTGCTTAAAATAACATGTGTGCAATACACAGGGCATGGCAAATAAATCCGGGTGGCAATTTCATGAAACATGTTCTACGAGTATCCCACTTCCAATGGCATAGCAAAGCCCACACGCTATGTTTAGACTATGCTCGGGCTGCTAACAGAGGAAAGGGGACTTGGCTGTGTGAAAGCTCTTCATTTTAGATGAAGCACAATTCGTTTGTTCTGCCTTGAGGGAGAGCAGACAAGCGACATCTAAGGCGGGGCCGCCCCAGTCACAATCTCCTCTTCCACCCACGCGTAGATTAGAGCGTCCTTTCGCATAGGCTGTAGGTTGTTCAATTTATGCAATAAATGTTCAGAAGCAATAGGTAGGCGAGGATGCGAGACAGGAGGCTATTCTTAACATCGTGCGTAAAGTGAGATCTAAAACTAGTCCAACTGGGTGCGAACAAGGGCACTCCCTCCCAAGAAGCTATTTGTAAACTGGGGTGGTTACACTGACAAAGTCAACAAGGAGCGTGAATGCATGACGGCCACAGTGCCTTTCATTTGCTGGCTTCCTGAGGAAGCGGCTCAGTTTGCCACAACCTGATATTAGTGACGCAGCTGCATGTATTGCATAGCTTCATTATCTTTTATATGTGAGTTCTTTTTCTGTCTCGCGGTGACACTAGTGACCCAATTAAAAAAAACGAAAAACACGACAGGCCATACACATAGAAGACGGACAAAAGTAAACACTAAGAAAACCGTAGTCCTATTTCTATGTTCCCGGCCTGTTGCAGGGAGGGTTGCTCACAGGCACACTCCTATCATTGGAGGAGAGCGGCCGGGGAGGAAATGGGGGGTGAAAAGCATTCATGCCCCCATTCACGCGAAGGAAGAGTCACGCCGGGCCTGATTTTGTGATTTCAAAATTGGGACCGTAGCCACCCACTCTTCCAATCAGAGGGCAGGGTTTATAAAATTAAAAAACTGCCGGGACCCCAGGACGGAGGGCGATTCCCAAGGACTATCCCGGGAAAACCGGGACGTCTGGTCACCCTACACTAGTGTAAGGTTACAATGTTTAACGTTTGACTTCCAGCCATAGCTAGGTTTTTTGATCGATGGCAACCCCATGTTAAAGTCATTATGGGGGTCATTCCGAGTTTGGAGGCAGCTATGGTGCTTTTAGCACCATGGCTGCCTCCAAATCCGGGTCCGGTCTGGCTTAATGGGGACTTACCGGGTCATTCCGACCCTGGAGGACCCGGTAATTCCCCATTCAGTAAACCATTCCCCATTCCCATTTGAGCCCCCATAGGGCTCAATAGGAATGGGGAAGGCGCTAATAACAGTACCGCAAATTGCGGTACCGTTATTAGCTCCAAGGTCCCTTAACGGGAACCGCAGAGAACGGGTGGTCAGACTGCCCGTTCCTGCTGGGACCCGCTAAGGGACCTCGGAATAGGGCGGTAAGGGTTTACCGGCACCGGCATCCTTACCGGTGCCCGTAAACCCTTACTGTCCAACTCGGAATGACCCCCATTAAGTGGATGGGATAAAATTGGCATTGCCGATGTTGTATGAGATCCTGCTTCCCATCATAAATTGCATTAATGTGTGGTGTTTATACATGCCCGAGTCACGTGAGTGAGGGGGAGCCCACCTCACGTGACGAGGGAAAGATAGACAGGAAATAAAGATGCAGTGATGACCGGAAATGGGGAAGAGCCGAGTGTGACATAGACGCGTGTGCTTGTGATTTATTAGCGATCCTTAGTGCACACGTGCGCTGCATATACAGAATCCCCCAACCTCCCTGCTAACATCTGGAGGCCGGGGAGAGAGTATCACAACCTGGTTCTCGGCAGTCTGCGGCAGTCTTCGGGCCCACACAACACCAGAAAACTATACACAGGGCCTGCCGTGTATCTGCAGCAGCACGGGGTAAACAACACTTTGCACTCCCCCATAGCATTATAAGGAAAAACGAGCATGTGCGTAAGTGGGCCAGTGGAAGGCATGTATAGCCGCTGGGACTGCCTGGGGATTCGCTCTGCTTACTGCATTTTAGCCCCAGTTCACCTTCAGAATGACCATTAGGAAGATATTTGGGCCTCATTACAAGGTTTGAGGTAGCCTTGCCGGATTTACCAGCAAGGCTACCCCCAAACTGGCATCCAGATCTGGCACCCGCGAAAGGGGAATCACAGGGCCATTCCGACCTCTGCGGACTCGGTAAATCTGCTTGCGCGGGGGCTGGAGCCGGTACGTCCCAATTCCCATTTGAGCCCCCATAGGGCTCAATGGGAATGGGGAGGATGGTAGCGGCTGTACCGTTTATAATGGTACCATTGCTACCATCATGTTCCGCTTGCGCGTGCCGGTACGGCCACCTGGTACCAGGTGGCTGCAAGGGCAACCGCGAGCAGAAGTCCTAGTATGGTGGTACGGTAGCCACGGTGCAGGTAGCGATACCGGCGTCATTGTTGCCTTACTGCCATACTCCTAATGAGTCCCAATTGACTCAAAACACCACCCGCTGACATCTGGCATTAAGGGTATGGCAATGCCACAACATCTCAGTGCAGTTGACATCGCAGCACTTTAGCAATTGTGAATGGCAGCACATCTCCCTCAAGTGGCATGTCAGGAAAGATAATATGCCTGTAGCCCAAATGCGATTAGGAATTAGCCCAAAAATAGCCCAACCACATACACCGCTATGGTCCTACATGTTCTGTTCAAAATATGATTTGTGCACATGAAACACCAATTGTTTAGCACAATATATTAAAAACTGCAAATCAGGTACAAACAAAGACAACTGAAACAAAGATTTCACAGCGAGAGAACATCACTGACTGCATGCAGTGTGTTCTGCTAAGTCGTCCAGACACAGAGGTGAGGGAACCATAATATAAGAGCATACACGCCAACACGCCCCATTCCAAATGCGTGTTGCAAGTCTAGTTTTGGTTTTAACTTTGCATTATGGTACTTGTAGTAGGGACTGCAAGTCCCAGAACACGAAGGTAAAACCTAGACTGGACTAGTATCTCCCCAATTAAATGGAGCATGTTGGCAGGTATGGTATGTAAGATATCCCTGTTGGGCGCATGTTGGCATGCATGTGAAGAGCTCCGGATAGTACGCTTTTATTAAATGATTTCCTCACCTGCGTGCCTGGACGGACCCACAGAACACACAGCATGCATTCAGTAATGTTCTCAAACATCACAGATTTTATCGTCCGAAAATATGTCGTTGGGTGAGCGATCCTTTTTCTTCCACCATCGAGCACCTTTGCCACATTTTCTAGGCCTGGAGTTTGTTTACACATGAATGTGTAGGAATTGATGCTTACTAGGAGAAAAAAGATGCAGTTGGTCCTAACTATGCTTTTAACGGAACATGTCAAATGTATAATTGTTAATATCTTTTTGTATAAAGTCAGACAAGCTCCGGTGAGTGTCACCTGAGACAGATATCTCAAGGGAGAGTAGGTGAGGGAAGGCAAACATTATTGATGCCGTGATGTAGCTAAGTGGCAACCTAATGAGCAAAGGGGCATCAGAAAAACTGTGGTACGAACCGTTGCGTACGGGATCATTGATATAATATGATTGGTTATTTATAAGGCGCTTAATAGCCAGAGGTTTCTAAGTGCAGACCCGGGGATCGAACCTGTGCTGCCCCATGTCGTTTTGCTTCCAAGGCGAGTGCGTTGCCCCTGAGCTATCCTCCCGAGAGACTTTTAAGACTGGTAGGCACACAAGGCACTGACATGTTAGGTTTCTCTCCGGTGCTGGTCGTCGAAGTTCTACGGCCCTCTGCAACTAAAGACATGCAGACCTCCTAATATGAAAATGTAATGCCCATCAGAAGTGACACCACAGAAAAGGACATTGTAAGGAGTGTCATCAGTCTTTCATACTCTTGGGCATCATGGGAAGTAACATTGAAAGATGAATCCATGAGTAAGGCAAGAGGCAAATAACTATGTGCTTCACAATACATAAAAGGTTACTGTTGTCATTTTTATAATTATTATTATTATATGATATTATATGATATTTTATTTCTATCGCGCTCATACACAAGTGTTTCAGAGTGCGACAAGGCAAGGAAGGGGGACAGAGGAGAACAAAACAACGATCTTACTAGGCCCAGTGACATTGCGAACGTGCAAGTGCATGGTAGAGGGGGAGAGAGAGAAGTGCATGAAAGGGGGGAGAAGTGGAAAGTGCAGAGCAAAGGAGAAATAGATACATAATAATAAATAAATAAATAAATAATAAAGGCAACAAACAGTGGTAGTGCAGCCAGCAAGTGGAAAGTGCTAGGTTTAAGGCAGTAGACAGGGTAGGTCTGATAAGTGCAGGAGGGAAAAGGGAGGGGGGTGTATGGTTACAGATACAGACCCCAGTGCAAGGGGTGGTCTGGAAGCAGTGTGGGAGGGTGGCCCGGTGAGCAGGTACCTGGGCCTGGAGGTCAGAGGGTGGCCAGGTGCACGGTGCAGAGAGAGAACATATCAGCATGGCAGAGAGAGGGGGGTGAAGGCAGAAGCAAAGAGGAAGGTCTTGAGGTGCTTCCGGGAAGGGATATGGTCCTCCTCAGGTTTTAAAGTGGCAGGGAGGCTGTTCCAGAGGGAGGCCCCAGCGGAAGACAGAGATCTACCTGAAGTTCGTTTCTTTGAAAAACGACTGACCCTGAGGGAGTTAGAGGTAGAGGAGCAACACAATAGTTTAGGAAACCACGCCTGAGGATTTTTTTTAATAGCATAAGCCTTTAATTTATCACTTCCTGTAACTTCCTGTGTTGGCAGGTAAGAAACAGCAGGCCCGATTCACAAAACGAGTGTCCCTGTGCAAAGTGACATTGCTCCCAATTGCCCTGGGTAAGCACACTGCGCCTAACTGCATCATCACCAAAAAACGGAAAAGAAGGGTAAACGCAGGGGAGGAGAACATGACAGATTATGCAGGAAGTCTCATTATTTCACGATAACAGGGAGTTTCATGGGAGTGACCAGGAAAGAAATAGTATTCTAGTTTTGGTTACACTTGGTTATGCTCATGCGCCAAAAGCAACCACACAAATAAGACTCGACTTTATTGTGGAATAGTAAATGATGTATTTTTGGAGAAATTGCCCTTTAAGATGACACGTGTTTCGACGGTCCACACCGTCTTTTTCAAATCAGGGCTATACTCAGTATTTGAACAAAAACTATACCCATCATTGAGAGAATATACACATAAGAACATTTGTGTTAAACGATTATTTTGAATGAACATAAATACATTTAAAGCACACCATGTTTGGTAGATATTAAGGGAAGGTCTTAAAAGCAACCAAAAAAGAAAACAGAATATACAAAGCATTGGTTAGTTTAGTTAATCCTTTTGGTATCATTTTGTATAATACTATATTCTGTTAATTTGAACTGCAGCATGTTTATAAATACTGCCTTACCCAATTATTTGTCTTGACAATTCAAAATAAGCCTTTCAGCATACACAAAAGTCATGGGTTTCAATCCCAGCCTGCCAACAAACTCTGAGTGTAAGTAATGTGTCCACACATAATTCTAACATCTATGCTAATTGCGTGTCCAATCCATATTTAAATTGGGATGGTGTTGGAACATACGATAACCAATATGTGTGTTGAAAAGTATAAATTCGTTTAGGTATTTTAAAGCCGAACTCTGAATAGATTCAGTATTTCTAATGTCTAGAAAACATCTTTTTGCATGTTTGACACATGCGTTTTGCTGTAATTGCAGGTAACACATTTAGCTTTAAGTGAGAGGTTTGGCAGAGTGTTTACACTATTGTGCAAACACAAAAAGTACAAATACGCTTAAAAAGCACAAATACGCTCTCTGACTATTTCGTGATAGACGTTGTACTTACTTAATACTACACGCGTACGTTATGTATAGGCACGGATTCCCATCTGATTCGTGCATTTTCAACCCCATGTTGGGGCTTACCTGAAAATATCTGGCTTCCCGACGTTCGTGCTAGTCTGTCCACGTTAACTAGCGGACTGGATTACATACCAAATATGTTGTCATTGCGGTCACCTAGCAACCACTGTAGTCCTTCTTCTGTGTAAAATATGGACGCCATTTTGTGAGCGCCAGCTGGTTTTGTTTCAAGAGATTTACCGACAGCAGTCCATTATTGATTTTTAGTAGCTCTATTATCCCACATGTTGTATCTTTCCTAGTTAATAATCATTCTTTTACCTGTACAGTGTACATCGCGAAACTGTCCGCAATCATTGTAAAATACAAATGTATATTGCGTGACTCATTCCTATGATTTTGGCATCACCAGTGACGCTTTTTTCATGCATTAAATTGATTGTTCTTATTTTTTACTTGGATCTGCTTCATTCATTACATTGCTGTGACCTGTCCAATCGTGTGGAGTGAACACATATTGATTGGAATAGAAAATGCCTCATTTATATCAGTGATACAGCCTTTGTCTTTACTAATCCTAAAGCGGCATTCATCTGATGTAAGTGCATTCCGGACGGTTGAGAAGGGCCTAAATTCAGATAACAAGATGTCTTCATTTTTTATAAAGAATGGAGAATGAGGACCAATGATTGTAGTAAAACCTGTTCAAAAGGACTTGTATCAATAACTTATTGCAATGTATGTATGAATAGGAGTCACCATTAGTATACACAGAGGTCACCTAGAACCAGTTAATTATTACCAACAAAACTCAATATATTCATCCAGTTATCAACATAAGAGTAAAGGCGAACACTATACCTTAAAAATGTAACTCTGACTACATTTACATCAGATGAATGCCGCGTTAGGATTAGTAAAAACCAAGGCTGTATCACTGATACCAATGAGGTATTGTTCTAAGAATAAGTACTAATATCCTATTGTAATGTATGTATGAACAAGAGTCACTATTTATACACACATAGATCACCTAGAACCATTTATATAGCACCAATTGATTTAATATATTCATTTAGTTATCAACATAAGAGTCAAGGTGAGCACTATACCCAAACAATGCAATTCTGGTTGCACTTACATCAGATGAATGCCGCTTTAGGATTAGTAAAGACAAAGGCTGTATCACTGATATAAATGAGGCATTTTCAATTTCAATCAATCTGTGTTCACTCCACACGATTGGACAGGTCACAGCAATGTAATGAATGAAGCAGATCCAAGTAAAAAATGAGAACGATCATTTTAATGCATGAAAAAAGCGTCACTGGTGATGCCAAAATCATAGGAATGAGTCACACAATATACATTTGTATTTTACAATGATTGCGGACTGTTTCGCAATGTACACAGTACAGGTACAAGAATGATTATTAACTAGGAAAGATACAACATGTGGGATAATAGAGCTACTAAAAATCAACAATGGACTGCTGTTGGTAAGTCTCTTGAAACAAAACCAGCCAGCACTCACAAAATGGCATCCGTATTAGACACAGATGAAGGACTACTGTGGTTGCAAGGTGACCGCAATGACAACATATTAGGTATGCAATCCAGTCTGCTAGAGATCGCGGACAGATTAGCCTGAATGTCGGGAAGGCAGATATTTTCAGGTAAGCCCCAACATGGGGTTGATTGAACACGCACGAATCAGATGGGAATCCATGCCTATACATAACGTACACGCGTAGTATTAACAAAGTACCACGTCTATCACGAAATAGTCATAGAGCGTATTTGTGCTTTTTAAGCAATGTCTCCATGTGCACAATAGTGTAAACACTCTGCCAAACCTCTCACTTAAAGCTAAATGTGTTACCTGCAATTACAGCAAAACGCATGTGTCAAACATGGAAAAAGATGTTTTCTAGACATTAGAAATACTGAATCTATTCAGAGTTCGGCTTTAAAATACCTAAACGAATTTATACTTTTCAACACACATATTGATTATCGTATGTTCCAACACCATCCCAATTTAAATATGGATTGGACACGCAATTAGCGAAGATGTTAGAATTATGTATGGACACATTACTTACACTCAGGGTTTGTTGGCAGGCTGGGATTGAAACCCATGACTTTTGTGTATGCCGAAAGGCTTATTTTTAATTGTCAAGACAAATAATTGGGTAAGGCAGTGTTTATAACCATGCTGCAGTTCAAATGAACAGAATATAGTATTATACAAAATGATACCAAGATGATTAACTAAACTAACCAATGTTTTGTATATTCTTTCTTTCTTTTTTTTGCTTTTTGATTATTCTTTTTCACCCTAATTAATCCTCCCCTAACCCGATCCCTTGATGTCTACCAAACATGGTGTGCTTTATATGTATTTATGTTCATTCCAAATAATCGTTTAACACAAATGTTCTTATGTGTATATTCTCCCAATGAGGGGTATAATTTTTGTTCAAATACTGAGTATAGCCCTGATTTGAAAAAGACGGTGTGGACCGTCGAAACACGTGTCCTCTTTAAGGGCAATTTCACCAAAAATACATAATTTACTATTCCACAATAGAGTCGAGTCTTATTTGTGTGGTTGCTTTTGGCGCATGAGCAGAACCAAGTGTAATGAAAACTAGAATACATTTTCAAAAACGGAGTGGAGGAACCACAATGACTCCGTTGTTACCAGCCTCGTGCTACATAGACAGAATTCGCAAGTAAAAGGAGGGCGCTGAGGTCCAAAGTCTAGTGTCCACTGGAAGAGGTTCCTCATCACTAGGAAAGAAATAGGCTAAGGAACCTCCATACCCACCAAAGTGCAAATGTGCAATAATTTGTACAGAAAAAGAGAAGAAAAAGATAAATAAAGAAAATAATTGCACCAAGAGAAATATTGAAAGATCAAATATAGGAGATTTTGGGATCAGGGAGTGCTAATTAAACTTCAGCAAGAGAACATGTTTCGGTACTGACGAATGTGACCTAAATTCAGTATTTGTCACTGAAACCGGTCGACCATGAAAAGGGCTATCACTATTTGCTAAGATACCCTAGCTGCTATTTACATAGAAGACCATTGTTATTCTTTTATGAACACATTACATATCTTACGCTTTACAAGTGTCACAATCCTTTTTGAAAGTTGAAATTAAACACTAAAAAAGGTGTATGTATGTTTTTTTTCATTTTAGGGTGGCACAGTTTGGCGTAGTCTCTTCTGCTAACCCTGTTCCTAGACAGGCGGCACACCATCGTCGTGAGGGATGTACACTCACATGCAGGCATAGTTGTTTTTTTCTGAGATGAAGAGCTAGTGTTAGCGTGGATGGTTAATTGTTTAGGGGATGTGGGTTCTTTCCCATTATGTGCGTAAACTTCAGTTGAGCATCAGAAGGAACTTGATAGCTTACTTCTACCCTCTTTTTGTGGCGTAATACTCATTCCAGCGCACCACAGCCATTACAGGAGGCAGAGCGCAACCCACCCAATCCAGATGCCTACATCAGGTGGCATCCCCTGCCATAGGGCATCTGGCAATTGCAGTAGGGCCCCTGGGTACTTAGGATACAAGTGGATCAATGGCCATTATGCATTAGTCTCGGGAGGATAGCTCAGGGGCAACGTGCTCGCCTGGGAAGCAAGACGACATGGCGCAACACAGGTTCGATCCCTGGGTTCGCGCTTAGAAACCTCTGGGTATTAAGCATGTTATAAATAAGCTTTCATATCATATAATATCATATCACTTTAGGGACTGGGCAGAATGTCCTATGGGCATGTGTGTAGGCTATGCCCAAAGTGCCCACTGGGTGACTTGTGGGATCCCAGGGTAGGACGAAAGGCTCTGCCCAAAAGTAGGGTACCTGAATTTCCAGCATATTGGGCCTGGAGCCATATCCTGCCAGCCCATCATGGGATGGCAGATGTTCCCAGGAACAGTTCAGATGCCCTGCTCTGTTAAAAGGTAATCAATTACATAGTGACAGACCATGCTAATTAAGCCCTCTGGGTGGCTTGAGGGTTCCCAATGGAGAGCCTGCCCCATGCAAAATCAGGTCTCTGGGGCAGACCAGATGGTTCTGGGGGTCATTGGGCAAAGAGGCCACTGTACATGGCTGCAAACCTGCCCAATGTGTCCAATGAGTGCTCTGGGGATCCCAGAGCAAGGCCAAAGGTTCTGATCAGACAGAGTAGTCATTGATCCTATCTGGTGGCTCAGGCATTTCTGGGGAAAGGTCAAAGGCCCTACCACAGTCCCAGGATCCACTACATGTGGCTGCACACCATACCCAGTGGGCCCTTTGGGTGGCTTCAGAGCGTGTGGGTCATGGCTGATTGTTTTGCTCCTGTTAAAGTGGCCAGTGCAGGAGAGTGTTGCAATTCCTCCCCCAGGGAGGACATAATAAAAACTGGTAAGGAAAAACATTGTAGCTTAGGACGACTTTTAAATTCGTTTCAGGGCAGATACACAACAAAGCCCAAATCAACTATAAAGATTATTTTAAAGACCAGATTTTCTATTGCACGCAATGCTTCTATTAGGATTGCAATGGCCGAGAACCTAACTATTTGCTCATTTTGTGCTGCAATCATAATCTCTCTTTAACATTTTCTGGTAAAACCTATATATTATACTGCCATGGCTAGTTACATTGAACTAAACATAGGAAAATGCAAAAATACTTACCTTTGTAATTATTGTTCTCACCCAATTTGGCATGCAACTGATATGGCCAAATGTGAACACTCATACAGTGAGGCTTTTCATAGAGACCAAAACATGCACTATTTAGTCCACAACATCTCAAAAGTGTCCACTTCAGTTTTCGAGATTTTTGGAACCGACTTACTCCTGAGGTTGAAGTAGGCAATGCTGCAAATATTTTGAAAAATCACATTGGGCAAACTTGAGATTTACTTTTTAAAAAGGTTGTGAATTTCCAGACATTCACATTAAGGGTATAGGGCTAAATGAAATTAATGTTCTACCTCTAAACACACACAAATATTCCCTCATAGCACACAACTTGGTACACATATGCATAAAAGTAATTGTTGATGTTTTACACCTTTGTTTAGTTTAGTTTAGTTTATTTATTTATGTAGCACGCCTAACCCTCAGGTATCTGGGCGCGTTACTTCAGTTACATTTGTACACGGTTACACTAGAAAGTTACAGTAAATACAGAAAATGATACAGTGAGGTTACGTGCATGCATAGGGTAGACACATGTAAACAATGTGGGTACTTCAGTTGCATTTGTACAAGGTTACAATAGTATGTTCCATTAAATACAGAGAATGATACAGTGAGGTTGTGTACAGGCATAGGGTGGAGACATGTAAACAGTGTGGGTACAGTCAGATAGGTATGAGCATAACAGTTCAAAAGGTAGCAGGCGGTTAACTGGTCTCCTGAATGGACAGCCATTTTTTTTACAATTACCTTGAATTGGGAGAATTAGGGTGCTGCTCTAAGATCTGGGGGTAATGAGGACCAAAGTTTGGAAGCTAGGACAGGGAAGCTGCTGCCTCCTGATTTCTGGAGGTTGTACCTAGGGATTCTAAGACAATATAGTTCTGCCGATCTATAGGTCGGCCAGATTGGCTTTTAGAGAATTTACATGTCAAGTATTTGGGTGCTGAGTTAGACAGGCGCTTGTGAGTGAGGGTCAAAGTTTTGAGTGAGATTCTGTTTCAGCCAGTTGAAATTGCGTCTAGTTTCCAATATGTGGTGAGATCTAGGTATGTTGATGGCGGCTCTGAGAGCATTGTTTTGCAGGGCTTGAAGCTTCCTAAGTTTCGCTTATTAGTTCCCACATAGAGCGCATCACAGTAATCCAGTTTGGATAAGACAAGTGCCCTAGCTAACGTGGAGCAACTTGAAGGTGAGAGGTAGGGTCTACAGGCGGTTATTAATTTGTACGTGCAAGCTGTGGCAGAGGCTGTAGAGTTCACTTGTTTGGTCAGGGTTAAGGATGAGTCAAGATAGAAACCGAGAGTCTTCACATCTTTAGAGACCCGGATGATAATGCCATCTATGGTAAATGAGTTATATGTTGTGTGCAGTTTATTTAATTTGTCTTTGGATCCAATGAGTAGTAATTCGGTCTTCTCATCGTTGAGGCTGAGGCCATGTGTGGCCATCCATGCCTGAATGATGAGATAGATTTTGTTCATTAGATTGGTATCGTTGTCATGGTTACTAGAAATAGGGATGAGGACTTGGGTGTCATCTGCATAGTTAGTGTAGGTGAGACCCAAGAGGTCAAGACCATCAAACAGAGGCTTAGTAAATATATTATACAGCGTCAGTGACACACAAGACCCCTGTGGTACTCTGCACTTCACCGATGCGGGGTCAGCCGATGCGGTAAGAGAGAATACTCTCATTGTTCTTTAATCCAGAAAGGGTTGTTTCTCAGAGGAATAAGCTGATGAAGTGAAGTGGTTGCACATGGCTTCATGACTGACAAGATCGAAGGCGGCTGATAAATCTAGCAGCATGAGGAGCGTTATGTTGCCCTTATCTTTGTGGTCATCTAGTTGTGTTTTCAGGTCTATGAGCGCGGTTTCTGTACCGTGTCTTGGTCTAAACCCAGATTCCCGAAGGCCTATTAGGTTGTTTGTTTCAAGGTGGTCCTGTATTTGAAGATAGGCCGCACTATCAAGAATCTTCAACAGGAAATGCACTGTGGTGATGGGCCTGTAGTTCATAGGAATGTCCGTGTCAAGGTTTTTTTTTTTAACAGTGGAAGGAACCAGGCATTTTTCAGGTTGGTGGGGACCGTGCTGGTTTTAAAGGAGGAGTTTATAAATGACGTGATGGCGGGTGCAAGTTCTTTCGCTGCTTCTTTAATGATGGTTGCAGGGCATATATCGCCCTGACATCTGGATGGTTTCAGGCTGGATATTATGTTTTCAACTTCGGTAATGGATAAGGGGGTGAATTTGAAGAGATTGCATGGTTTCCTCGTTAGAGGCTGAGACTTGTGGAGGCCTAGGTCGGGGCTAATACTCAGTTTTATCATTTCAAATCTAGTTTGGAGCATCAATATTTTATCAAGTAGTGCTGCTTGTATCTTCGTACACCAAGTCTTGTCTTTGGAGCAAGTTCAGTGGGTGGAGTGGGCAATTCAAGCTGTCTAAGGATTGTGAAAAGCTCTTTAGAGCCAGATTTCGCATTAGTGATTCTGTTGTTATAAGTTTCACTTTTGGTTTGAGAGATGGCTAGCTTGTAGCAGTTGGCGACTGATGGTAGGTTTTTCCAGGCGGTTTCAGCATTTCATTTGTTATTGAGTAATGTTTTATGAATAGGGGTGAACCAATTAGGATGAGCTTGAGGCTTGGCTTTCCATAATTTCAGTGGGGCTATAGTATCAATGGCTTGGCGTAGTGTTAGGTTGTAGAGATCTACAAACGTAGATGGGTCAGTGCTAGTAATCAAGAAGTTGAGGATAGGTTGTAAGAGGGGAAATAGGTTTTCGGTTGTGATGTTCTTGTTATTTCTTGTTAGAGCCTGCAGAGCTAGAGCCCTGGGAAGGTTAAGTTGAGAGCATGGCTGAATGGTAAATGAGATGAAGTGGTGGTCTGTCCATGCACATGGTGCGTTGGAAAAAATGTTGGTTTCGCAATTAAGGTCAGCAATCCAGTCGAGGATTCTACCTTTGTTGTGCGTAGGTTTGGTGATGCGATGAGAAAATCCTAGTCCTGTATTTGAGTTGGCTAGGGTAGTCGCTGAATCATCATTGGAATCTAGGAAACCTAATTTGAAATCACTGAGTAGCAGGAATTGTGAAATTGGTTTAGTATCAGTAGCGAGCAGTTGTAGTATATCGTCCTCAAAGGTGGATATAGGTCCAGGTAGTCTGTAAATAAGATGAATTCTTAAGGTCCGCGAGGCTGAGAGTGAGAGTTTCATAGATAGGAGTTCCTCTGAGTGCAATGGATGGTGACGGAGGGCTCTTAGGCCAAGGTGGGTCTCCTCTCCGTCTAGAGTCGGATCTCCTTAAGTTACGGACACTCCTCAAGACTTTCTTCTTTGCCTCCTCCTTCCCTCTCCCTCTCTCCTGCTAACCACCTCTTTCTGTTCTATCACTCTCTTTCTCTACTTATGCTCATTTTTGTTGACTGGTTGCTTGGTGTACCTTCAGAGCCTCACAGGTCACAAGCCTCACTCACCAGTCTCCTGCACCTACCTCCAGGCCTTGCATTGGCCGCAGCACTACTGCACTTTGGTTACGACCCATGACAGTGGTATGTCTCTGCACTTAACCCATGTTCTGATGGGACAGGGTGCACTTGCTCCCTATTGACTCCCGCCCCCTCAAGCACTTCCTGTTCTGTGAACCTGCATGATCTGAATGTACCCCGCCTAGTAAGATTGTTTGTCTTGTCTTCCTTATGTCTTCCCCTCCGATGCATGGTTGCGCTTTGAAACACTTGTGTATAAGTGCATAATAAATAAACAATCAATCAGTCAATCTATCAACATCAACATGGATTCCGTTCCTGCTCCAGTGCTTACAAGCTGGAGGAGGCTGGTATTAAGCAAGATATAAAGGATCAAAGAAAATACATAAATGGGCCTTTTCTAGGGGTGGGGTCATGGAGTTGCTGCTGCTGTTTGCATTTTAAAATAAAAAAACCTGCAATTATTGTGACCTGCAACACATCTTTCCCCCTATCCCCTGTCTAACAACAAGGTAGGGCCCTTAGTGACTCGGAGTGGATGGTGGAGTGCCCATGGTGAAAATGGTTGGGGGATATTCAGGCTCTGGGTGAGTAGCTTGAGTGGGTTGCTGTGCAATGGTTCAAATGGCACTATTGACAAGAAAATCCCTGTGCATATTGTCCAAGTGTAAAAGCATGAAGTGGTACAGCCTCTGAAAGTCTTCTGGTTGGATTTATGTTGGTCAGTGTGACATCGCCTCTGGTGATGTCACTTGGGGCAGGGTCAACTGACATCACTTCCTGTGATGTCCTTAGAGGTCAAGGGTCATATGATGTCACTTCGGCCACCAGTGGCATTTTAGTGAAATTACATCCCTGAGATTGGGTCGGGGAAAATATTGTGTTCGACTTAAACTGGCAGGAATTGCGGCCCTTGTGATCCCTCTCTAGAATTTAAGAGGTACCAGGACCATTCTTGGATCAGCAAAACATTTTCTCCATTTGGGAAGGGGTCACAAAATGCAATGCAAAGTACGCTTGATGTCTCAAATATTGTAGCTCTCGCCAGTCAGTCTGGGGTGAACATATGGGGAACTCAAGGTGAGCGGCGCTTGTAAAGATGCTGCTGCTGTCATCTGTCCAATGGTTGTGCTCCATAAAAAAGGAAGCCTCCCGGATGCAATGTCACCATTCACCCCGAATTCTCTCGGATCATGCCCAAAATTCAGTTTTACAGTGAAATTGGGAATATGAATGATGATGGAAATGTAACTTTCTGCAAAGAGGACACAATGTGGGGGGAAAACTATGCTCCTGCGGTGGTAACCATGGGGGCTGACCAGTGCACCTCGAAGACATCAGTTAAGCAGATGAATTAGGCATCACTTCCCCCAAAAAGTGAGTAGGGGCCCAAATAAGTAAATGTGCCGGGGATTCAATTGGAGTTAATGAGGAAAACATGCAAAGGATGAAAGGGTTCATGACAGAAGAGGCTCAAAGGGAACGGCATCTTCAGCCAGTGCGTTTCCCATTAGGAAGGGAAAGGTGTGGCATGCCATCCATCTTCTTTTTGGGCGTGCCCACATCAGAATGGTCAGACATTGGTATGGAGTGAAAAGGGAAGAGCGAGGAGAGGTTTTAACTGTATCAGTAACCACTGTACACTGAAATGTGGCTTACGGACCCCGAGATAAGCCTTGATCTGCTTTTCTCAAGGTGTAGAAGTGGTCACCTCTGGAGACAAACAACACAAAACACCTTCAAAATAAGGGTCTTAGCTGATTACTTTGTAAAATTAAATAATAGACTTCTGTATCTGCCCAAACACTAAAGTAGGACATCAAATGACACGCAGAACAATTCTGAAGATGGCCCTCGTGGGTGATACCAGTAGTCACCCTTCATTGGCACAGAGAAAACAGCCAGGGGTACCAAGGGAGACAGCAGACAGCAGTGACCCCAAATGACGTTCCTGCCCAATTTGTTGCCGGCAACGATCTCTGAATGGAGACAAGGGTGCTCAAGAAGGAGGAGGCTAACATCCCCCAAAAAGGCCAAAGCCAAGAGGACGCACAAGGTTCGCTTCCTTGCAGATTGTAGGTTGCCTTGCAGTACTACGTCTCTTTCCCTAGAACAGCACTAGCTTGTACATGTTTTCCTTCTTTTCCACAACATGGGCCCTTGAAAGGCTGGATATGGGGGTGTGGTATTGTGTGTTGTGTTATTCTCAATTGTGAGGTTGTCATTCATGAGTTCCTATTTGTGAGGGTACATGACATTAACAAGCTGTGTTTCTGTTTTTTCTTTAGCGCCAATACCTTAAAAGTAGGAAAAAACTGCTCTCTTTGCCATGTTACCTATTCCAACCACAGCGCAACATACAGTATGCCATGAACATGGGGAAAGTTACTACTGTACATTCTGGTGTGCACAGAATGTTATATTATTCATCTCAGCCAAATGCGTTATGGGGCTTGTAGTCTCAAATAAATAAATTATAGGAATACTGAAGGAGAAATGTGTTTTGATCCGAGGGCAGGCCACCTGGAGTTCCTAGGTAAATAGACATATCCCTGGACAGATTCCTTTGGTTACCAAGCCATGAGGCTAATTGCAGTCAGAAAAAAAATAAAACATACCGTACAGTTCATTATTAGTCATTTCTTTTAACCCTAGGCCATTAAATAACTATCAAATAAAAATGGCATTGGTTCCGAACCTGGCCAGTTTGACCCCCAGAGATACTGTCTTAAGTGATCCCACCTCGTTGCACAGACAGCTGCCCATTCCCTGGGACACCAAGTCGCGAACCTGGTTGCTTCCACGAGCATACACAGGCTCCATGCACATCCTGTACGGCACAGTGTGATTGACAGCATCCTATCTAATCAGAAACATAATAGCAGCGCGGGCTTTAATTTCTTTATAATAAAAAAGTGTGGCATTGTTTGGAAGTGCCCAAGTGCATGCAAGATGCAACTGAAGCCAGAATTCGAACTCTGCTCCAGGGCTTCTCCCATTTTGGAGATGAGAACTCAAACCCCTCCACTACAGCATAAATGTGATGGCTTTGAAGTCTACACAAGCCTACATAAGGGCAAGCGCTGCATGTCATGACATGTGACATGGGCAGTGACGTTTACTCTTAGTGCCACGCTGTGGAGAAAGAAGCGTGATGCAGTCCCTCCTCACAGGAGAGTGCTTGCCAAGTCAACAAGGGGCAGGTCCCCCTTTAGCTGCTCGAGAAACTAGAAGAGAAGGACAAGAGAAAAAAAACATAAGAATGTTTATTGTGATCAACATCGTGGTCACTATCGTGCAACACCGCTACAGATCTGGATCCTGGAAAAGGTGAACCCAGCGCTTCATGCCAAGGTCATTGACCTGCAGGCACAGATGCCAGCTGCTTGTATGCACACAAAGGGAACTGGCTCCTGCATTGTTACAACGTAATGGATGAGATCGCATGAAGGGAAGGAGAGAGGGAGTCTAACACTAACTAGGTGATGTCGAACGTGTTATTTGTCTGGTGGCTCATTGGCACACCACAACAATGTTAAGGGACATGTAGGCCTAGGGAGCACACACTGGCCTTGTTTACAAGTGGTAGAGTAGTGGAAGCAAGCTCTGGATGCTGTCCAAGCCTTGCGTCCATGTCATGTTTAAAAACACCTGTGTCCATGTGCTCTTCTTCAGTTAAATACACATGAGCTGGTATGATGGTCTCACAACTGTAGTCTTGAAGGACATGTCCTGTCGTCATCCGCTGACACTACACCCATTTGGTGCTGCATGATGCCAGCGTGTGAGTGATGGTGGCCATGGGGGCAGTGAGAGGTGAATGGGACAGGAGTGAATATCGGCCACCAAGTGAATATATATGGGTTGGCTGGTCATCGATTGCTGTACATTCCCATGTCCCTTAGACATTTCACACTCCATTGCTGTGGCCCTGCTTTTGGCAGCAAGCAGAAGTAGCAAGACAAGTTTGCAGGGTGTCAGAGAACATGAGGACCTTCATTTTATGGGTCATAGAGGGTCCACAGGTCCGACATCGGTCACTGACTCTTGCCAATGGCATGTCTATTGCATACAGTACGCCAATGATGTCGGGAATGATCATAGCAATGTAGCAAGACATTATGCGGAGAATTGTAGGTCAAGTGCCATTGTGGCCATGCGCCCATTCCCTTATGCTGTCTCTGCAGAAAACCATTTGAGAAATGCATCTGGCCCGAAGGAATGTTGGGCATGTTGTTGTAATGGCTGCATGGCCACATATCACTCTTGCCTGTAGACATGTGTAGGGCTCATAATTGCCATCTGCCACTAGACATTGCCTAGTGATAATTCACTCTTGCTGAGTAAGCACTGGTGTGAAGTGTGTATGTGTGTATTCAAGGTGGCAAGTGGTTTATTACGGCTGGCAAGTAGCATGGAATGTAATAGTGTTAGCACTGGACTTATGTATACAAATTCCCAAGAACTTCATTGCCAGAGAAATTGACAGCCCTCAGCCTCACCACCTTGCTGGTGTGAGATGATGGTGCAGTCATTGCAGTGGTGAGGCCAGTAGAAGTCTCACTGGGTCCTTAGAGTAGCTGGCAGGGGGGCTTAGATGGTACAATGGAGGTGTTGGTGTCCACATGAGGCAGAGGAGGTGGTCAGAGGGAGTAGATGGTCAAATGGGGCACAGTTCGCCAACAGGAAGTGATAGGCTATGGTGGTGAAACAGTCACTCCAGGACAGTGCAAATGGCCAGCCGCCAATGACAGACTACCAGGCAGTAGGAGCTGTCATTCAGATAAGGCAAATAAGGCAGGAAGATGCAACAGATCAGGTGGGGAAGTTGGACAAGCAAGGTACTGGTGGCATCAAGAGCACTGTGAGACAGCACAAGGAAAAAGATGGAGTAAAGGACCTAAGCACGTAAATTCCCAATGGCACCATATATACGCTATGCATGGGTAGTGCAATCCCATATTGATAAGAAAAGTGGGCGCATATGCAGATTACTGTTCTGTGGCACAGTCGCAAGGGGTGCATTAGTAGAGCAGTTTGCATTTTTGTCGCACTAATACAGGGGTTCCGTGCCTCAATGAAAGGGGCATGCTCCATTGCATGTGCGGCTAGGAAAGAGGAGAGCACCATGAGTCAGGGGGAGCTAATGAAAGAGAAGGGGAAGAGGCCAACTCAACAAAAGCAACCAACTCTACAACAGGGGCAAACTCACTAAAAGGAGGGCAAACTAAAGAGAACAGGCAAACAAGGAAAAAAAGATCCACAGCTGATCCACGGCTGATGTGTTAGTCATCCTCACATAGCTTTATGGATGAGCATCAGGGGAACCTCTATCCTTCGCCCCCAGTACGCCTCTCCATTACGGAATGTGAACACCTGTGGGGGGATTGTACATTGTATTGCCAATGAGGTCTCTGCGCATGGGAGATCTCACAAAGCGAGCACAGGACAAGCTGAGTGGAAATGTGTTTTCGGCCAGGTCAACAGATCAACAGGTGGAGGATCCACTAAGATGGGGGGCCTGACCAAAGCGGTCAGTGGCCTCATAACAAGTGAGCCGGTCATAGGCGTTCGAGGCATGAACACACATATGGCCACATCCGGTGAGTGGCATCATGCCTCTGTTGTTGTCCGTACATTCAATGTGTGCATAGGTACATGGGACATCATTCAAGGTCCTCCTCATCCTTCCCTTGTTCCTCATGTCATGTAGACATGCCCCGTCCCATGTTATGGGGTGTTGCAAGCCGGATAAAGGAACCATCCCATGTTCATTGTAACATAGCTTTCCTTTCACTCATGAAACTTTCGTTCACACACGAGAAGAAGAGTACCTGGTAATGTGCCTTTTGAATGCAACACACATGTTACAGCAGACAATCCCTGTGTCAGGTCAGGTGATGGACATGTGGTCCCACTAGAGTTTCCTTTTCCTGAATTACACTTTCCTGCTGTCCATGTAGGAGTCGTGTCTTGAGTGCCCCTAGCAGCCACTGGGTGAGTAGGCAGTACAATGACTGTTTCATGTGCCACCTAGCGCCTTGTGCTCTCCACAATCCTGAAGTGGCAGTGCTTGAATGTCAATCATCATGCCCTGGCCTGACGGTAAGTGGCAAGAATAGAATGGGCAGTAGTATCAATTGAGACCATGTACAATATCGAGTCATGGCAGACAGGTTGCAGATCCATTGGAGCATGGGCAAGGACACCAGTGTACTTATGTAATGGATGAAGGAGAAGGTGGTACTGAGGATTTAAGTGCAACATGTCCTATCATACATGGGTACATTCAAGGCAAGCCATGATGGTTGACCTTAGGGAAGTAAGATGGTAGGACTCACATGTACGTATTGCACATGTTGAAGTCTGATACTGCCAGAGGCCATTGTGATGACTACCATACACATGTATGTAGAAATACTGATAGCCGCACCCCCTAAGTGCCTTGATTGGGTTGGGGCCCCCTAGTGTGTGAACATGAGGATGTCAAGTGCACTGTTAAATGTGTGGGTGTGTGGCACGGTTGCTACTTTCATGTGGGGGTGTATCACATGATAGGGAGTACATGCACCCACAGCCCCACAGACCTCAGTGCCAATGTAGATGTCCACGCAATCACATTGGGTAAATGTCCATCAGTGGTTGTAGTTCACCTATGCTCAGTCTGGAATGTGTCCTTCCTGTTGGCAGACACATTGGACAGGGCTCAGGGTACCCACCGTCCCAAATGGCTACTGAGTAGCTCTGCATCTGACTTGGGAGTGTGGGGCACGTGGACTGTCACATGAGGAAGCCTGTGTGTTGTAATTATCATACACTGCTTCTCCTAGTAGTTTCTTTCAAAGGGACAATCAGAGAGTTGGAGGCAAATGCCAACTGACTGTAATAGACTTCTAATCTGTTCTAATGGGTTATTGGCACAGTGTGGTATTTTTAATTTTTAAAACACAGATGTGATGGTGTTCAGGACATTGGCATTAAGGGAACATTGCATTTAGCATGTTTCTTTGCTTTTCATGCATGTGATGTGCTCTGTGAGTAGGACATATGTGATTGGTGTAAGGGGCCAGTAGCCTGTTAGAATGCATGTTATGCTGGGTTACTGTACCGATTTTGATTTGTAAATATGTCCTATGTAAAGCACTTTAGATTAAAGTGCTATATAAAAATCAAAAACAAAACAAATGATTATTGAGAGCCAGTGTTTGAACATTGTAGCCCATGTGCATGAATGTTGAGGTGTATGATAGTTGTCTGTTATTTTACAGCTGTAGATTCCCCAGAGGAAGATCAGGCTGGACCATCGACCGGCCCAGGGCAGCTGGCAGTGTCTGGTTCAAATCCCCAGCGCTTTCGGGCAATACTGAGCAGGCCTGATGACTCTTCCTCCTCGGGGAATATGCCTACGGATCCAGATGATGATGTATTTGGTGAACATGTGCATGGGCCTGAACTCAAAGGTCAGGAGGATGGATTTCTCAAGTTCATGTCAGAGGCTGAGTCAGAGAAGAGATCCAGGCCACCTTGGGGTCATCTGGTATGGCCATGACACAACAGGCGTCATCTGCTCATGGTGCCAATGACAGTGGGGCACATGTGAGTCAAGAGTCAAATGTGACTTGATCCACTGTGTCCACAGCTGCAGTGCCTGGGTCTAAATTACTGCCAACAACATCTGTGGAGTCCGCAGTGCTGAGGGACCCAGTACATCTGGTACAGGGTCTGATCCACAGACTGGTGGGTCATTAGGATAGGGCCGATTATTTTCATCATGGCCATGTACACTTGGGGGACACTTATCTGCCAGCCCATCCAAGTGGGGGTAGGAGTTGCTGAATGCAAGCAGTAGGCAGGGAAAAGCCCTGCAGGTACTACCTCAGAGAATTACCCAGAGAAGAGGCAATGAGTACCAGGCACTAGGGTTCTTTGCCAAAATATACATGCATTGTGGGAGGGCATACACCAAGACATGGTGACATTGAGAGAAAGCTAAGTTAGATCTTAGATAGGAGTTGGTTAGCCAGGGCAATGGGGGAGTAGGTCTTAGAAGGCTAACTATCCTCCTGTACCCTGCACTCTCACCATTGACTGACCTCCCGCAGACAGGTGCCATTGTTTCAGTGACTCACATTGCATTGTCTATCCTCTCACTTTATCTCTCTCAAATCAATACATTGTATTCTGTGTTCAACAGAACAGACATCTGCAAATGATGTGGGCAATCTGAACCTCTCACTCAATTACCTTAAACGGCATGCTAACGATTATGAGAGGCAAGACCCTTTGGTTCAGAGAAAGGGCTACTTAAAATGTGTGACCACAGTCACCCATGTTGTCATTCGTAGATGGTTGGCAGGCTGAGGGACAACTGAAACCTCACTCTAGCATGCTCTGGTGCTGTGCTCACTGCTTGCTGGGAATACTGCCTGTCAAGGGCTGGGCCCATCTTGGGCAGGGTAAGAAGACATCTGTCAGGCATTCATCAGGCAGTCAGGCAAAGGCCCAGAATCCACATGATGGCCAGCATACACTAGTGGCAATGTGCGCTGCATTGTAAAGGGTCTCCCCAGGTACACCATGGTGTGAGCGGGCGGCCACTGTCCCCTGCAAACCGGTAAATGGTAAATATTGTTTAGTTTGTGTCCTGTTATAGGTATATATTTTGCATGTGGTTGTTTTTTATGTGCAGGAGGATTATACTTACCAAGGAGCCACATTTTGCCAATGATTACAGATATTAAAGCCTGATGGATACGGGAATGGAGCAGGATGTAGCTGTCATGCGTGCATCCAGGGAAATTGGCATTCACATGCATTATGTGGCAATTTCCATCGCAGATGACCTGTCTATTGATGGGATGCTAATTTGTCCTATTCCATTACATGTGCTCTGTGTCTCTGGGGGGTTGTAGCGCAACATGCGTGCAGTCAATGCCTCTGAGGACCCAGGGGAACTGTGTAACAGCATAGGGCGCTGCTTTCCCTGCAGAGTGTGGGGCATGTCTATATGGCAATGTAGCTGTGCAATGATGCACCGCAAGACCTGATGCAGGCACTAGGATTGTGTGGGTTGAGGTATACCCACTACACCGGCTGTGGTCTGCTGGAATGACCCAGATGCCAAAAAGTGAAGGGCAGATAAGAATCTAACATGCAGAGGTAGTGCACGTGAGAACATGTCGCGTGATGCCAGGTCATCCTCCCACTCCCTGACCATGACCAGGGTGACATGTGGGGGAAATAGGTATGCCGATTAGACATCCTCATTCGGCATTCCAAAAATGGTGGTGCAGATATGGAATATCCTGGGCCTCTTTGTCCTTGTGTTTTGGGCACGCACAAGTGTAAACAATGCATGGTCAGCCATTCTCTCTGGTTTTCACTACCCCTGCGCGGCACTGTTATACTTTGCTTGGCCGTCAAGTTTCAAGGCCTTTGGTGCTTGAGTGACGGTGCTATCTTTTTTGAGAATTAGGTTTGTTTTGCAGTTTGATGGGTGTGTTTGTGAGTTTGCTCGCTGATCCCTGCCCAGGCCCATGCGAACTCACTATTTCGCAACTTCATGCGGCTTCTTGCATATTACGCCGCCCTTCAGCGCCTTTGCGTTGGCTCTAATGTGGTACTAACGCCGGGAGCACGCATTTGCGTTGGCCCTTCCTTGGCTCTCATGTGGTACTAACACTGGGGGTGCGCCTTTGCGTACGCCCTTCCTTGGATCTAATGTGGTGCTAACACCGGGAGCGCGCCTTTCCATTGGCCCTTCCTTGGCTCTAATGTGGTACTAACACCGGGAGCACGCATTTGCGTTGGCCCTTCCTTGGCTCTCATGTGGTACTAACAGCGGGAGCACGCATTTGCGTTGGCCCTTCCTTGGCTCTCATGTGGTACTAACACCGGGAGTGCGCCTTTGCGTACGCCCTTCCTTGGATCTAATGTGGTACTAACACCGGGAGCCCGCCTTTCCATTGGCCCTTCCTTGGCTCTAATGTGGTACTAATACCGGGAGCGCGCCTTTGCCTTGGCCCTTCCTTGACTCTAATGTGGTACTAACACCGGGAGCGCAACGTGCTCCAGCAGGATGCAAGGTACACAGGGGCAGCACAAAGTGCATTCATTAAATAGCATTCAGACTTTTTGTGCTGTGCAAAGGTCACTTTTTCACCCGAAGGTCTCGTTGTGCATTGCAAAATGTTCTGTAAATCAGGGCCAAGAAACGTAGCACGGTAAACAGTGCATCTCCTCTCGGCCGATGTTAGAGATTTAGACGACGAGTGCAGTGCATGGAATAGAATTAATGTAATTTTGCAAGGAGGACTGGTTTTCCTGGGCCCCTTCTGACTGGCATGCTGCGTCACACAGGGCAGCCATTGTACAGCGGGAGCTGCTAGTCACAACTGGTTGCATTCCGCGCGCCGGGAGCCTGCGGCACTGATGACCTTTGAACAGGTTCTTTCTTTGAACAGAAAAAATACAACGCACTTTATACAGAGACTTTAGAAACAGTGCTTGTTGTCATGACTGCCATTTGGAAAACACCGAGGCAAGCACTGGATTGAGGAAAAAGTGCAACATGCGGGCAGAACGAGTAAAAGAAAAAAGGGCACGCTTCCGGGAACCATAATGTAGGTTCTGAACGAGCGGATAAGTATGGCTCACAACAAGCCAAGAGAACGCAATGTACAGCTAGTTTAAGTGGCCAAACCATTCTACCCCATCATCTTCAAATAGCCAGAGAGAGCTTGCCTTCGGGCGCATGGCCCATGTCCACAATACACAATGTCTATGCTCTTCTGAGGAAGCGTACCGGTGCTATAATGACAGGCCAGACCTAAGGTGGCAGTTAATAAAAGAACCCCGCAGTGGCTGCCACTAACCTAGGCTTCCTTGATAAGTTACCAGGATCTCTTTTGAGGGTAGGAAATAGGTCGGGAGCGTGGTTCTGTCTTGAGGAGGTGAGGTGAAGGGATTTGGAAGCTCATAACCGCAAGCAGGTTTCTGAAAAGATTGGAGGGCTCTGTGCAGAAACAGGCCAAGCCCTCGCTCCTTACCTTGCTGACAGATTGGACCTGGAAGTGGTGTTGTTGGATACCTAGAATGAACCTCATTACTCAAATGTAGCTGGTTGAAAGACTAGTCAAGGCGTGGGAAGCAGGACAAGCACTCTGAATTTTACAGACCTTTCTCTGTTAGGGTGAGTATTGAGACAAATGAAAAGCAGAGATATCCCAGGTTGCATTACTTCATCAGAAGGGTCTTATGCTGAATCACTATCACTGGCATATTGTAAACGTAAAATATGGTAATTCTTATGTTCCCAAAATGCACTTTGCTTTCATGCAAATTGCCCGGAGTGGGTCTCATGAAGAGACAGAGGGCTTCTGGGGCTCTGCCCCTCAGTCCCACCGACACAACCTTTCTCCATCCTGCCACTCACTCTCCCCTGCAGAAGGGTGGGTTGGGGGTGCTCAGAGTGAATGCACACACACCATCAAAGCTATATGAAATAAATAGGTGGATACGTTCAGAAGTGAGTTTATTAGCCAGCATCTTCTCACTAATGAACGTAAACCTTCTGGCCAATGATTTACCGGCACCTAACTTCCCGGTAAAACCGGGGGATTACAGCCCCAGCGGTCCGGGAAATCAGGCGCCATCAAATGATAAGTCCCCATATGGCACTCTATCGGAATGAGGTCCACGGAAGTACCGGCACCATTAATAACGGTGCCGGTGCTTCCGTGAAAACTCTGCGGATGGATGCCGTTCTGCCCGGCCGTAATATGCCGGTCTGGAAACAATGGTGCTGGTAAGCTTACGGACAGCGTTGTGTCCGGACCGGCATTATTGATATTTGAATAAATGATTTGATTCTCACTGTCAGGAAGAATTTTTATACACAAAGGGATTGCATTACGAATAGCCATGAAAGGGGGATGGGGATGTTTCCAGAGTGTGGGCGACGTGTGCTAGAAGTAAAGGAAGGATCTTCAGTGTTCACGACGGCATTGTTTCCCTAAATAAACTCATAAATGACCTCAGACTGTATCTGTCCATTAATGTCATAAATGGTGTTTATTGTACTCTGTGATATGGGAACACCACAAGAACACGGTGTCTGTTCTGTTTGTGAACAGAAGGTGAATGATGATACTGCAGACAAAATACAAAGAATTATGAGACATCCAAATGGAATAGGCTAGTGTCTCCTTTCATGCTGCATCATAGAGACATCACACTCATGCTCTCAACTTACTACTTAAACAAATAGCGAAATATTGATTTTCGACCTACAACATCCGGGCCTTCCGGCTTATTCAGAGGTCTTACTTAACTGACGCTCGAGTCGGTGAATGTGGGATATGTTTACGGTACTTGTCTGCACTATTATCACACATCATATTATTCAGTCAGCCAAAAGAAACGTTCATGCTGCTGCAAAGTGGTGGATCCCTATGCGGCCCGCGGACTCCATAGGGATCCATTGTAAATGCTGCCTTTCATGCAGAAATGGTAGGTAGCGTTTACTCAATTTGCACACCTGAGCGAAAAATGCAAGTGCAAAAGCCGCTGTAAACGCTTGTATGCCACCTTTTGCCGTTCCCTTATGCATTCCGCTTTTCAAATGAGCAGAATTTCAGCAATCAGGCACCCATCTACTTGTAAGTCTACACAGAACAGGGCCCCGCCACCGAATTACGCACAGTCTCGAAAAATGAGTCTGTAAGAATGCACAAATCTGTGGTGGGTCAAAGTTTGATTCCTGCAACTAGGTTCATTCTAGCAAATAGATTTTCCTACAATTAAGTAACAGCATGGCATTCCCTGGAGACGTGGACTGCCCTGGCAACTGGACAATCACAATGGCAATCATCTTCTATACCTCATGTGTACATCTTGCTTAGTGTCTATTAAAGTCAGAAAGATCTTACGTTGAGCAGACCCCTCTCAGTACTAACATTATTTTAACTTGAGAGCCTGGCAATCCATTCCTACAGCGGCTTGGCCATCTGGGGGTCTTTTTCCCAGTCTGTCAATTATTGGCTTCTCTCCAGAGTGGAGTTTCTGGTGATATTTGTGTACATATTCATTGTTGAAGCAAAACAGAAATTTTATGACTAGAAGACTTTGAATTAATCATAGCCACTGGCATTGTGCTGGCCAACCCAGAGGTTATGATTTTTTCAAAACGTTGAAGCCATCACCTTTTGTTTTTCTGAATTCACCCCGAGTAAGACGGGTATACCCAGACATGGATCCCGAGCTTGCCATGTCAAGAGTCATGAGCTTCACCTCACTGATGAAGCATCCAGGTGGAAACATTACTGTGATTGGATATGATTTCATGCAGAAGGTAGGTGACCTAGTAGTTCAGGCTGGAGAGCCCCTTTAGGGGTGGGACCAATCCTGATTTGATTATGGTCTTCCCCCTTCTGTAATGGCATGAAAGCCTGAAAAGCAGTGGTCCGGAAGATTATCCAGAGCAATGCCAGAGGTTATCATTAATTAAAAACCTTGAATTCATAACCTATTTGTGTTGCTAGATACACAATGCTTATAAGACAACAGATGTCCACAATCGTGTGGAACTCTCCCGTGCCCTGCACATCCAATTGGTATTGTATAAACAATTAAAATATGTAGATTAGTTAAAGCTATTAATTGAACCATATTTGAATCAAATAATTATTTTCGTACTCAAGATTTTGTAAGAAAAGTTTAAATATTTTTACTTCATCATATGGTATCTGGACCATTGAATTATGGTATACAAACTGTGATTTGTAATTAGTTTAACACAATAGTTTCACACAAATACATTTTCACATAAAAAAACCTTTTTTTCAAAACCTAGATAGGCAATTTCATAGACCAAGTATAGCACAGTCTCACATATGACTTTCTCTATGATGTCAATATTCTGTGATATGTGCAATCGTTCTATGCTTTTCTGCGCATTTCAGGTGTAAAAATCCCCTTCTTCAGGAGTTGTCTATCCAATTTCTTTTCTTTTTATTGAAATCTGCAATTAATAATTAGTCATGATTTAGTAACTCTTATTGTCATGAACTACATTTATCATACATTATTATCTGTCATGATTTTCCATCTTATAATCTCCTGTGTATAGTATTCTCATGGGAATTCGATCCTAGTATGGCTGTTATCCGATCATGAAGATTTTGACATAAAACACTCCCTAAAAATCAAAAGTATAAATATAAATACTTAGCTATCCTCAGTATAAGGCAGAAATTGTGCTAGCCATGAGCTAATGTCACCGTTGCTAGTATTACAGCTGTCTAACTTGTTTACCTGCACGGTGTGACAGGAAACCCAAAGATCTTCAATGTGTAAATTCACTCATAGATGGATGCTTCATAGAGGGGTTCCTTCACTCTCAAGTACTGCCTGTAATATCCAAATAGTGATAGTGAATCCAGAGTCAGTCTCTATCCTACTATGGTTGGTTATAATAGATTTCATAATGTAGCTTTATCTTACCCAGAGCACTCACGCCGGGCCGATCGTCCTAATGGAATGTGTTGGCATAGCTTATCCCTTTGGGTCGGATTTTGAGTCCTGATGAAGGCACTTGGTAGTAGAACATCCTCAGGGGTATGACCTACAAATTAATGTAAAGAACCATGAATTACTTAATGAGGTAGGAGCCCAACTGAGCAACACTTCTATTTGTTTAGAAATCTAGCATGAGGAAATATGATCCTCCATGTCATTATTCTCTTACCTTCCCACTATTATTCTGTTGACAAAAATCGGGATCTGAGACGCTTCACGGGTGCTGCAAAAATCATACACAATGCTGTCATCAATGGAGGCTCTCCTAGAATGATTTGCTTGAGCGAGACAGGGGGGGGGGGGCGTTTGATCTACCCCCCTCATAAACTCCTTGCACAATTGCACTTAAAAAGAAGATAATTCCCGTGTGAGGACTCAGGTAACCAGAAGGATCAGCCAACTTGTGAAACACAATCAAGCAGCTTACTCTGAAAATCCGACACTTGATCCACAGAGGCAAGTGCAATATTTTGTCATGTGATGCTTTATCCAGATGCTGGCAGATGTGTCCAGGGTTACTTTCAATTAGCCTCCACTGGTGAGGGATCTGATTGCTAACTTGGCTACAGTGTTTCAGGGAGAAGCACTTTTTCAGGGATGCGCCTTGTTTCCAGTAACAGTTCAGGTGAGATAACACCCATTAATGCCTGCTCCAGTCCATCAATTTTCCACATTTAAGCTGAGATTCCAGAAGCCACGTTGTTGCAACACGAAGGTAATGCCCAATGCCTGGAAAACTAAACTCCCCACCTCTCATGTTTGTTTAGACTCATATTAGCGAAGGCAATGGTTTATGGTTTGGACCCCAGGCAAGGGTTTTCACTGCTGGGTAACTTTTGAGATTATTTTGCTAGGACACTTAAGTGAAAGACAATGTGCAAAAAGATTCTTACCGCGGTCCTTTTAATCATGCATATTTGAAACCAGAAAGACAACTCTAACTTTAACCATCATTCACTGTTTTTTTTTTTTAAATCAGAGAAAGTGGTAAAGAATTTCATTGCAATTAGGTCGGACACATTTCACGTAAACGTTATGCCAGCGTATCTCATCTGATGCTCGGCCCACTTGAAGTCTCACCTCGCAAACTCCCCATCGCGTGAACTAGGAGGGGGATGGATTTTGGGTCGTGCTGGACTGGAATATTCATGGAAGAGACAGAAGTATATGATCAGCAAGGAACATTAGTTTCCAGTCTGCTTCTTGTAGTCTAATGCTTCAGACATCTTTGCTGTGGCTTATCACAGTCAGGAGCGATTCCAAAGCAAGGTCGAACAGGAACGGGGAGGGGGGATATCCTTGGTTGGTGCCTCTCAGGAGGGTGACTGGCAATGATGACCAAACTGTGGTTCATTATCCATAGGAACTGAAAGAGGCAGGGCAATTTAATTCACATAATAGCTTACTGAGCGTCCAGACTTAAAATTAGGTTGCGTCTCATCCTCGCCTTTCAGTGCTATAATATGTTCGAAAAGAGATGGAGATTGTGCCAGACATAACTTCCCATCACAAACCCAACCTGATCTGTGTGTATTGGAATTGGAGCATTATCCTCAAGCCTAAGTTTAGTCTTATTTTAGACATAAGAGTACATTAAAAAAAAATCTATCAGGCCCTGGATATTTACCATTGGGCAAGGGCAAAACAACTCCCTTGCACCGCCCTTGCAGAGAATTGAAGACTGTAGTGTAGCTCTCTGATTGTCTGACAGATGGCGGGAGATCAATTCCATCTAAAAAGGCACACGCCTTGGTCTTATGAGTTGAAATAGCTCCTTATGTTCCGTTGTAGAACTTCAGAAGAGCACCATTAAATTCTTCCTTTGAGGTAAGCGTGAGGTTTGAGCCATCTTTAAGAGCATCAATAGCCTTAATCAGATTAAGCTTTTTCAGCTTCATGCCAATATTTATGAAACTTGCTCACCCTTTGCCCAAACTCCTGCCTAGGACTAAACCATGTGTAATCAGATTTTCTGTGAAGAAGAGAATTGACACCATATGTAAGTCTTTCCAGATTTTTCCACACACTCACAAGCTTAAGCTGCCCAATATGCAGTTTATTTTCCAACTCTTTAGCAAAGGTTTTGAGCGTTCCCAGATTTTCTTTATTTTTCTGTTTTTAAAGGAGCAGAAAGTGATGGGCATACCTCTTAAAAAGCTGCAAACCTTTACCACACTATATATGTCAACTGGAAGGTTTTAATGTATTTTCTCAAGGATACATTAAAATCCTTCTGCATACCACACATGTTTACGAACCTTGATCCACTCCACGGTACACCGGGGCATATAACAGCAACTAAGCCATATCTGGCTCTTGCTCATTAATGAGAGGTCAGTATGTGAATGGGTCCTGTGAATGCTCTCCCTTGGCATTGAGTTTTTAGTCTGAAATGTCAGAGACCAGGTCAGACCGGATTCCCTGAAATCCAGTGTATTTATTTATTTGAATTTATAAAGCGTGCATCGGCACTGAGGCATTTTGGTGCTGTTACAGAAGGCTCACTTGGATACATTGGGCCTCATTCTGAGGTGGGCGGTAAGGGATACCGGGCATCGGTAAGGAGACCGGTGCCGGTAATCCCTTACCACCCAATCCAAGCCCCTATGGGGGCTCAAATGGGAATGGGGAATGGCATTTGGAATGGGGACTTACCGGGTCCGCCAAGGGTGGAATGTCCCGGTAAGTCCCCACTCCTCCAGACCGGACCCGGACACGATTTTGGAGGCAGCCATGGTGCTAATAGCGCCATGGCTGCCTCCAAAGTCGTAATGAGGCCCATATTCTTAGTGTGGATTCTAACTTCTCTAATGTGCAGACATCAACTTCTTTCTGAAATGTGACTTGGTTCAATATTAAAGCCTCCTCCCACTAACACCTTGTGACTTTGAGATGAGCTAAGTACCCCAGCACTTTTCAAAGAACAAGGGCACACTTCCTAATTGAGAGGTACAAATTGGTCTGTGACAGTGGTCAAAGTGTACGAAAAAATGTAGTGGAGCTATGTTCCCTGCTGGCCTGTCCCCGGCCCCCACAGATCCCATCGCCACGCCACGCCCCTCCCATCGCCAACCCCCAAACACATGCGCCTGCTGTTTAAGGGAATGTTCAGTGCAGTGCACTCCAAGTGCCAGTCCCAACTCCTTCGTACACGTTTATTTTAACACGAAACCATTCTGGAACGATTTCTTTTAAAAAATTAAAGTATAGGAGCAGTAAACCTTAATTAAAAAAGTAGAGGAGCATCGCTCCCAACCGACCCGGCCCTTTCAACCACTGGTCTGTGACATGTAGAGTCGTAACTCTTTTGTCTTTGTTGTGTCCTTTTGCCAATTTTGCAAGTTTGTCTCTTGTTATATACTCTGATGACAAGTCAGGAGTGTTGCTCCAATATTTCAATATCCAAGCACTAAGTAATTCACTGCTACAACCATTGGTTAACAACCACCCACCAGCGTCACTACTTAACAAGGTTTGTCAGACCACCCAGAAACTCACATCTTATGAAATGAACACTTATGGCACATGCTCTAACACCACATGATCGTACACTACATGTTCTTACGCTGTGTACTCTAGTGCCACATATTCTTGTGCCATGTGCTCCTGTCCCACACACGCTTACGGCATGAAATCTCATGACAAACGCTCCTATTATACACAAACTTATGACACATGTCCTTACAGCACATGTTCTTACGACACAAGCTTCTTTGGCGCACACTTACAACACATGCTTATGACATGCTTACAACACATTCTTATGACACACACTTTCAACAAACAGGATGCCCACTCTTACCCAGCTCTTACGCCACACACACTCACATCACATGCTCTTATGCCACACAGGACCAAGGCACACACTCTAATAGTGCAGGCTTTTAAGCTGTGCACTCTTACGCCACACACACTCACATCACATGCTCCTATGCCACACAGGACCAAGGCACACACTCTAATAGTGCAGGCTTTTAAGCTGTGCACTCTTACGCCACACACACTCACATCACATGCTCCTATGCCACACAGGACCAAGGCACACACTCTAATAGTGCAGGCTTTTAAGCTGTGCACTCTTACGCCACACACACTCACATCACATGCTCCTATGCCACACAGGACCAAGGCACACACTCTACTAGTGCAGGCTTTTAAGCTGTGCACTCTTACGCCACACACACACTCGTGTCATGCACGTGTACACTGTACTCTCATTTAATTTGTACCCTGAAAAAGCAACAAACTATTGGCCAATTTCAGAGATTACAAGTAGGTCTTCAGAAATATCTACGGTCAGAGGCTTCATTCGTAGTGTGTAGGGGGCTCCTAACTGTGGCTATAAACTTTGTAGACAGTGGCTACAAATGTAAAGTGAATCCCAGCGGGGAAGGTGGACATCATTGCAGTGTTCCAAGTCGAATAGTTACTATATCCCGACTTCCCAAATTATTACAATTCTCACCTTTCGTTATTCATATAAAAGACTGCAGTGATCCCTCTGAGAGCAATCTACGAACACCCATAGGTACTCCCTATTCACGTGGCCACAGAATGAGTTTGCTGTGTATGGCTGTCATTAGAAGCCACTAGCAACAACTTCCACTTCTGACTGCTGAATCTCCATACCGTGATGTCATTAAGTGCCTTGATTAGTTGTGCTATACAAGTGTGACGACGATGATGAAGATAGCAGGTGATTATGGAATTAATGATCAACTGCTGTGACATCTTGGCAGCAGATACAGAATGTTCTTGTCGACCATGCTTTTTTCATTCTTTTGGGGTTTCTCTGGGGTGACGGAATACAGAAACGATGATTTATTATGTCCTTGGGGACAGTGTGCGGGTTATTCAATTGATGCTTGGGGACAATACACAACATCAAATCATAGATGGGTAGCTTTCAAGCATGGAAGATATTCCAGCTCAGGGTTCTAAGTGACATCATAGACAGCTCCAGCTTCGCTTGTCTATCAGATGTCAGGCTGAGCCCCTCGGTGGAAAATAACCCCATAGTTAATAGTGCCCCATCTATAATTCAATATGAGTAGCATAATCTGTATTTGCTAGTATCTTAGAAATATTGCTTCCAATTCTAGATCAGAGTGTACCAACACCATCCTCTGGGGTAGACTATGCTTTACAGTAGTGTTTGTTCCAACTGTGCCGCTATACGGTTTGTTCCGTCATGTGCGCGATACAAATGTAAAACTCAAATCAAATAATCTGCCTCCCTAGACTCTTCCAACATGATGTTCTGCTTCAGATTTGTGGACACACTATTCGGCAAAGATCTAATATAAAAAGAAATCGCTGTGTTGGAAAGCTTTCTGCTACTGGTCAGGTTTTAGTCCTGTGGGTTTGTACCACTGACTTCCTGAAACATGGAGACTGGCTGGATAGAGAATGAAACAGAATGACCTGTCCTATTTGAGGTTACGGTTACACGCACAATGTTTACAATATAATGTGTGCCTCGATTGCTTGTCAATTACGACTGGGCATCCTCACTCCCTGTTCTCGTCATTAGTCCTGTGGAGTGGAGCGGAGAAGGCTGTGGCATGCTGTTACTTTCCACACCAGATACTTCACTGATTATTTATAGTTGGTGTTTTCAACTTAACTCCTGTTTGATCAGTGGATGAAAAACAAAAAATACTCTATTTTATATTGATTTTAACTTTGCAATTACGGTGCTAAAACTAGGAGGTCTGGGGCTCAGCCAACAGGGGCCCAAGACTGCCACTTTTTGCAGGGGCTCCCATGCATGTCTGTTTAGCGTGGTATCCTGAGGTGTTCTGGGCTTGAGCGGAAATCAGCGGAGAGTTTGTGGTGGGGACTGTTCGGAGCATTGCAGGGTTCCTCAAACTGGACAACTGGACATGTTGGTGTAATTAGGAGTGGCCGCTGCACCCAAGCAGTGGGATGCCATGGAGGCACTGATCCATGGATATGATTCTTGTATGTCCCGCTGGCTCTGCTTGGCAGTAGCCGTTCCACCGAGGAGTGATTGCGGCTCCATGAGCAGAGTGCTCGCGGATACACGTTGAAGCCGCCATGCTATTCCACTGAGCCCCACTCACATGAGTAGAGGGCGAGGAGGCACCTGGTAAATGCTCTGAGTGGCAGCAGGATGAAAGCAGTGCACAATTCAGGTGGTCTAGAGGGCAAATCTCTACTGCTTCTTCTTGCCTCATAGTGTTTTTCAGCAGCCACGTTTAGAGGGTACCCTTTGCGACCAGTATGTAGGACAGGAATCAGAGGGAGGGAGGTAAACTAGGACTTCTTTGGCCCCGGACCCCTCCCTAAAGGTGAAGCAGATGACGGGCCTGAAAAAAAGTGCATAATACCGGTTACCAATTTTGAGAACTGGCTACACATTTTGCGAAATTCAGCACATTTCTATGTATTTATTTATTTAAGCATTTATAGCAGCACACATAGCCTGGGGGCATCTAGGCACTAGTTACAGTACAGGAACAATGATGATTAAGCGTAAATTGAAAAGGTGGCTTTTCAGTTTCTTTCTGATTGTCGGGTACAAAAGGTTCAGTCTGCAAGTGGGGGGAAATGTTCCAAAGGGGGGCAGCCCGGACTGGGAACCTGGTCCCTCCAGCTCTTTTGTGGCTGTATCTGGGAGTCTCCAGGCAATGTTTGTAGGCCGATCTCTGTAGTCTTGTAGGGGCTTGTCTTTTGACCTTTTGGATGAATTGTGCCTGTGAGAGCATTCTGAAAATGAATACTAACTTTGAGGTTCTTTAGCATGCAACAGAAGGTGTGCAGCTGTGTGGGCCAGGAGCTCTCTGTGATGTAGCATCTTCTGTGCTGGTGCGAAAATGTAGCGAGTGCTTCATGTTGTGTGCAAATAGAGTGAAGGAGAAGATAGCCCTTTGGGACACCCTACTTACACACTGGCAGCTAAGGGCCAGATTCACGGGCGGGAACCTCCTGATCCATTGTTGTTCTTCTTGCGTTTCTCAGAGCTCTGTGAGACATTGCTTCAGGGGGCTTTTCAAAGGAAAAAGGTGCAACTGGGGAATCGCTGTCTTCCTTTTTCCCAAACTTGAGCCCGGAAATCCGACCCATGAAGAGGGTTCTTTTGGTGATATAAATGGATTTGAAGGCTAGGAGGAGGGTTCCAGCAACAGTATTTAGAGGGCGAAGCTCACTCTGAATTTAAGTAGGAATCTGTGGGGTACAACAACTGTAGCATATCACACACTGCAGGTCGCAGTGTCATTTTGTCCAAGCTAATGTCGATAGAAACAGTCTATTCATTCCAAGTATCTTGAATATAAAATTACAGCCTTGTCGTGGCTAGTAAGAACCTCAATATTATGCAAAGACCATTCAGAAAGCGTAACCTTCCATTACAGAGCGAAAATGTGCCCCGCCCCCAGATAGTCATAACACCAAACTGGAAACCACCAGAATGAAACAGAAAAAAGAATGACAATCAATGGTACAATTACACGTGTCTGGGGTTGATGTTGGTACTCTTGTTCAGAGGCAAATTGCCTAGCATTTCGCTATCAGTCTTTGGACTGCCCCAGGGCAGGACAAAGACTGATATGTTTTGGGTATTTCTCCTTTGTGAAAAATAGTGAGCTAAAGACTCTAGGTAAGGCTCTTGTAACAAGGACTAATGTCTGGCAGAGGGACTCCCAGGACCCCCCTTGTTAATTTGCATAATTTAAGTGACTTTGGGTGTCACCCTAAGTTACTAGGGGAATCCAGACGTGGAGCCCTTGCTCACTATTCTTAGAGAGGCACAGCTACTGATGAGATCCAACCAGACGGGAACACGTGTCTGGGGTTGATGTTGGTACTCTTGTTCAGAGGCAAATTGCCTAGCATTTCAATGCCGGACTGCCGCAGGGCAGGACAAAGAATGATATGTTTTGGATATTTCTCCTTTTTGAAAGATAGTGAGCTAAAGACTCTAGGTAAGGCTCTTGTAACAAGGACTAATGTCTGGCAGAGGGACCCCCCTTGTTAATTTGCATAATTTAAGTGACTTTGGGTCTCACCCTAAGTTACTAGGGGAATCCAGACGTGGAGCCCTTGCTCACTATTCTTAGAGAGGCACAGCTACTGATGAGATCCAACCAGACGGGAACACGTGTCTGGGGTTGCTGTTGGTACTCTTGTTCAGAGGAAAATTGCCTAGCATTTCAATGCCGGACTGCCGCAGGGCAGGACAAAGAATGATATGTTTTGGATATTTCTCCTATGTGAAAGATAGTGAGCTAAAGAATCTGGACTAATGTGTGGCAGAAGGACTCCCAGGACCCCCTTGTTAATTTGCACAATTATTTTTGTAACAATCAATTGACTTTATGAATCAGAACAAAATCAGATGCATCATGAACAAGAGTCAAATATTCAACACACTACTGTTAAGTATTCTGCAATGTGACGAAATTGCTGTGAGTCAGTTACATTCTGTAAAGTTAATAACCACTTCATAGTTTCTCATGTTCAGGAAAGCCAGCTTATGTTTCAGCTGGATGTGCCCTTTACCTGGGGCTCAGCCTTCCTCAGGGTTTATGGGTCATCAATGAGGGCGTTATGTTGAATCCTGGAGGGTATTCTACAAAGCAGAAACCAATAGATCTGTTTTGTAATATCTTTCTGTATTTATAAAAATGTTTTTTTTGGTGTGAGCACACCATAAGTTCTTTACAATAATGTGCATTTTGGTAACGTTTTGCGGTGTCTACATGTCCATTTGAAATTACACAGAGCCATGATGATGCCGCTCACATTTCCTCCTGTGAGAGGGCAGCGGGTATGCATTTAGTTATCCTTACACCCTTGGTACGACATCACTGATTGTACACTGTGAGTACCTAGGAACACACAAAACAACGGAGGTCTGTACATTTGTGTTTATGTTCAGTGCGCATGAAATAATATATAAAACCTGTTAGGTGCCTAATTTCTTACCTCTTTAGGCATGTCAGTATAGCCGAGGCACAGAGCACAGTGCGTGCAGTAGTTGCGAGGCCAGCGACTCCAACAACAGGAATATGAAAAATGTGTTTAGTGTCATTAGTGGCGCATACCTCCAGCATTTATTTTGCTAGAGGCGCATGCATCTCTTACCAGTCTTTTCATAAGCCGGGTAGTCTTGCTCAATAGCTCTCAAGTCTGTTACAGGATCAGCCGGGCGTACAGATCTCACGTGCATGGTGATTGAAGTGTATATATTTTATGGCGCCATCTTAGGGGAGAACAAAGATGGTGGATGCATAGACTGTTTAAGCACGAGCCTCCTTATGAATGGCCATGCTAATCCTGGAGTCATCTTGGAAGTACAGAAAGTAACCCAATTCTTGCCCTATCAGAGTGGGCCTGTGAATCTCCTCATTAAGACCAGTGGTTTGGGTGGATAAATGAAGTATCCAAGTTTGTTTTAATTCAAAAAGGCGATTAGTAATTGAAAAATGAGTCAAGTATGGTCAATCACAAACCATGTCAAATCATTCTCTGTATGATTGAACTCTAGGAAATATTTCACCAATGGGACTTGGATATACTTGTTACGAATCTTCGATCTGTGCTCCGTAATGTGCACAGCAACAGCTCTGATTGTCATCCCTATGTACAACTCGTTACATGAGCAGCAGCAGATCGAATCTATTATTGGATGTACCTGGAGACCCCAACAGGTGGTAATGGTGTTCTCAGAGTGTGGTGGTAGATATTTGGACTGGACCACTTTATCACTGATATTACCCCCTCTTCAGTTACAAACAAAGGTGGGTGGCGGATGTCACACCCTGCTTACTTTAGGACCAGTGCTTTGTCATCAATTTCTGTATCCTATTATTATGCTCAGAGAAGGCAATGACACAGATTATTCTGCTTTTGGTGTCAACAAAGTTGCTCGGTTGGCGAACCAACTCCTTTTTGGCCGCGTGCCTTTGTAATTTGTAAGGATAACCTCTGTTTTGTAGCCTGTCAATTCGTTTATTAGTATGTAGAGTATAGTCATCTTTGTGGGTGCAGATATATTCGAGTAAACCCAAACCACTGATATCCTCCTGTATAGCCAATTCTTAAGAATCAGGCACAATTTTACCCACTAAGACTATCTACCATTTAATTTGTTTCTTTTACTTTATTTATTTTCTTTATTTTACATTCATTTTCTGAATTGTTCTTTATTTTAGTTTATTTCAAACTTTGACTTTCCTTCTTGTTCTTTATGTTACTTTTGTCAACTTTCTTTCATGTTTTCACATTCTTTTGCTTTCATTAACTTTCATTAACTTTCTTTCAATAGTCCTTACTTTCTTTTTCTTTTATTTTCCTTGTCTTTCTTTCCTTTCCTTTGTTTTGCTTTATTTTCCTTACTTTTAATTCTTTTTACTGTCTTTCTTTTACTTTCTTTCCTTTTGGCATTTCTGTCTTTTATTTTACTTTTTTAGTTTTTCTTTCTATTAGTTTCAATGGTTCCTTTCCTTAATGTTTTACATCCTTTTTTACTTTACTTAAGTTTCTTTATTTACTTTCATTATTGTTCTCTTTTTTCTATCTTTTCATTTCATTTTTCTTTCTTTCACTTTAAGTCTTTTACCTTATTTCCTTTAGTTGCTTTCTTTGACCTTAGTGTACTTTATTTCTTTATTTAACTTTCTTTTCTTTAACTCATTTTACTTTATTTTACTTTTTTCCTTTGTTCTCTCCTTTTCATTCTTTCTTGTACTTTCATTTACTTTCTTTCATTTATTGTTTTCTTTTCTTTCTCCATTCCTTTGTTCCCTGTCTGTGCTTGCTTTTGCTTTCTTTCTTTTAGCATGTTTTACCTTCTTGTTTTACTTTCTTTTACATTCTTTCTTTTACCATTCTTTTCTTTTCGGTTGTCTTTCTGTTTCCTGTACTTTATGTTACTTTATTTCACTCTCCTTTACTTTCATTATTTTACTTTTGCTTTCTTTTACTTTCTTTCACTACTTTCTTTTAATTTCTTTGAGGTCTTCTTTCTTTTTTCTTCTTTGTCCTTTATTTCTTTCTTTTACTTTATTTCTTTGACTATACATAACTTTGTGTCTCTTTTTCTTTCTTCACTTTCTTCATTCCAATTCCTTTCTTTGCCTTTTCTATGACTTTCTTTTACTTTTTGCTTTCTTACTTTGTTTTTATGATTTTACTTTATTTTACTTTCTTTATGTAACTGTGTTACATTTCTTCTTTTATTTTACTTTAGTTTTGTTTATTTACCTTCATTCAATTTTTGAATTTTTTTACTTTCCTTTACTTAGTTTCATTCTTTTACTTTATATTACTTCCTTGTATCTTTTGTTTTGTTCTTTTACTTTCTTAATTGAATTATATTTTACTGTATTTAAGCAATAATACCGATGGTGGTTGGGTAGATTGTCTGGTAAGGGCTGGTGTCCATATTAATGACACAAGCAAAGTGAAGGCCTTAACACCTGGCCCGGTGCCATTATCAGCATTTGAGCCCACCACCACAAGTATTATTTCATTGGCACACAAGGGTTGAATCCTGAGATGCTAATAGAGTTTTCTTAAAAAATAAAAGAAACCCAGGCGGTGTATGCAGTGTATGTGGGTCACATGGGGAACAGCCACATAAATGGAAGATGGGCTCCTAGCAAAGCTCATCTTCTATTTCTGTGATGGGAGAGGCAGGACCAGAAAGTAACAAAGAGAAGAGACAGAGGAGCAGGTTAGTGGGGGATGGAAAAGGGAAGGAGGTCTTTTGGGGCTCGCAGCAGGCAGGGAGGTGATGGAAAAGGAAGCCGGGGGCAGGGGAACATGGCAGGTTGGGGAAAGATGCTGGCCTCAGGATGGAACAGAGGCTTGGATAATGAGATTCAGTCCCCGTTCTTTGACAGCTAATTGGCTGGCGACTTCTCCCAGGTGCCCATTTACTTTATTGTACTTTGTTTCTATCTTTAACTTTCTTTATTTTACTTTTTTCATTTTCTTTTGGTTTCTTTCCTGTAGTTCCTTTTATGTCATTTTATGTTCTTTCTTCCTTTTATTTTCTTTTTCTTTCACTTCCTTTTTGTTACTTTCTTTCACTTAATTTTACTTTCTTTTAGGATATTTTTCTTACTTGCTTTTTTCTTTCTTTTTTATTCCTCTCCTTTTCCTTTACTTTCTTTCTGTTTGTTTAAAACTTCATTTTAATATGATTTACTTTGGTTCCTTTCTTTTACTTCCTTGAATTTCCTTCCTTTTACTTTTTCCTTTACTTGTTTAGTTTCATATTTTACTTCACTTTTTTACTTGATTTTCTTTCTTCTACATCTTGTACTTTCTTTTACCATATTAGTCTTTTGTTCGTGTTCTAGCTTCTTCTTTCTTTAATTTCTTTCTTTTGCAATCTTTTATTTTATTTTACCTTCTTATATTTGTTAGGTTGATTTTCATTTATTTATTGTTTCTTTTCTTCACTTTCTGTTTTGCCTTTTTTATTTTACTTTCTTTCTAGTACTGGCTTTATTTGACCTACTTTTACTTTCCTTTTTCATTTTACTTTCCTTGCTTTAGATTCTTTTATCTTTTCAATGTATTCTTTAATGCACTTTCTATTACTTGTCATTTTTCTTTCTTTTACTTTATTTCTTTTACTTTCCTTTAATTGTTTTTCTTCTTTTACCTTCTTTGTTTATTTCTTTCTCTTACTTTCAATGTGTTACTTTCTTAGTTTTCTTTCCTTTAATTTCTATCATTTATTTAGTTTTACATTCTTTCTACTTTTTACAATTATTTCTTTAATTTCCCATATTTGTCTTATTTGCTTTTACTTTTGTTTAATTGTCTTTTTCCTTTAAATTTACCTCATGAACTTTCTTTTCCTGTCTTTATTTTACTTTATTTACTTTATTTACGTTTTCTAGTTTAATTCTTTTATTTTTTTCACTGTCATGCTTTTACTTTATTTTACTGTTTCTTTTTTAATTTCTTCGCTTTGTCTTCTTTCTTTTACTTTCATTATTCTCTTCTTCCCTGTACTGTTTCTTTCTTTTACTTTCTTTCCTTTCAGTTGTTAACTTCATTTAATTTACTTATTTTATTATAATTTCCCCTACCATCTTCCTTTGACTTTCTTTTACTTTCTTTACTTTACATTATTTTACTTAATTTTAATTTGTTGTTTACATTTTCTGTCTTCGACTTTCTTTCTTTTACAGTCTCTTAACTATAGTCTCTCTTACTTATACTTTATTTGACTTTCTTTTATCTTATTTAACTGTTTTATCTTTTCCTTCTTCTTGACTATTTTTCTTTAGTTACATTTTTTGTTTCTTTTACTTTTTTCTGTCTTTCTTTAACTTTCTATATGTTCTTTCATTTTCATTTCTTTTTTCCTGTTGCTTTATTTCTTTAACTTTTTTTTTATTTAGTTCTTTTTTCAACCTTCCTTGACTCTCTTTCATTGACCTTTTAATCTTCTTTTCCTTTATTTGTCTTTCTTTCTTTTACTTTCCTACTAATTCCTTCTTTCTTTTCCATACTTCCTTTTACTTTATTTCACTTTCCTTTTCTTTCTTTAACTTTTTTAACTTTCCTTCATTTACTATCTTCTAATTTATTCTACTTTTTCATTTGACTTTTTTCACTTTATTTATTTTACATTCCTTTGCTTTGTGACTTCTCTCTTTTACTTACTTTCTTTTGTATCCTTTTAATTACATTATTTCTGATGTATACTTTCTATTACTTTCTTTTATCTTATTTTACGTTATCTTTTACTTTCTTTTAGTTTTTCTGCCTTTTTACTGTCATTCGTTTACTTTATTTTGCTTACATTTATCTTTATTCTCTTTAATGTTTTATTTTTACTTACAGCACTCTTTTGGGCATGCAGTTTTTCAAACATTTTGGATGCATGTTAGTGCTGGCTGTCCAGATACAGAATGTATAAGTGTAAGGAAATTATGCATATTTTTTATGAATCAGATCCTGGAACCGAGCACTTTATGACACCCAATAGCACCTATAGCAAAACAAAAGGAGTGATGGCTGGAAGGTTTAGAATTAATCTTAACCTCTGGCATTGCTCTGGGCAATGCCCCATACCATAGTTCTTCACCTGCCAAGCAATTACAACAGGTGAAAGACCATATGCAATTCAGGCTTGGTCCCACCCCAAAAGAGGCAGTCCACCCAAAACTGCTTGGTCACATCCCTTCTGCACGAGCCCACACACATCCCCAAAAATGTGTCGGCCTCGTTGGGCTTCCTCAGAGGGGAGTAGCTTGGGTCTCTATGTACAGCAGGTATGGGACCGATGTCTGGGCATACCTGTCCCATTCAAAGTGACTATAGCAAAACAAAATGAGTGATGGCTGAAATGTTTAGAATTAATCTTAACCTCTTGCATTCCTCTGGACAACTCTCCATAACATTGTTCTTCACCTGACAAACTATTACAAAAGGGGAAAGACCACCTGCCATCTCACACCTTGCAAACCATAGGTAAGATGAGTGATCAAGCCTGATCAAAGCCTTGAGACAACGTCCTGTGCTGCAAAGCACAAGTCAATTGAGTTTGAGCATACATTAACCTTTTTAAATCTGTTTTCAGTATTTGAAATAAAAGGAGCTTTATCAAAAACGCAATCCCAGTGATGAATATAGAGTGAAAAGCCAGTGAACAAAGTAACATGTTTTTTGTTTGGTTTTATTACAAAGTATGAGGTGTGAGCAGTTGCCCCCTTCAAAGCTGCATTGGTTTTGCAGCACCAACGTTTCAGGCAAATTCTCTGTATCGCCCAGGACAGCAAAAAAGTGCACATCTTTCTTTTTTCTCTTGCAAATTAATTCGTCCAATTATGGTATTTGAGAGAGGATGTTATGCGGGTCTATGTGTTTCTACCCCTATTTTTGTCATCTTCAAACGTTTAATTTTTAATTTTCATTCTTTTTCAATGCAATGCAGCAGCAAAATGCAGAGGCATCCCCCGCAGTGCGAAATAACCCCCCTAGATCCCTAAACAATAATTATCGCTTTTGAAAACTTACTATCCATACAGTTTATTCAAATGATATATTGTAGGTGAATTTCTTGGTGAAGAACACTCTGCACTGAAAATATGTGTGGGAAAATTCACCAGAGAAATAATTGGGTATTATTATTTGCTTACAATTTTTTTAATTATCATATTTTTTCTGATAAAAGAAGCAGTTTTATTTGTAGATAATGCACCAGTCAATTCAATATTCATACAGTGAGAAAGTATGGTAAAGCCCCTGAGGCATACATTCTGCTAGTAGCTGCAGATTCTGATAATGATATGTGTCATGGCCTCCTGTGGCAGCCTCTTCAACATATACATTGCATTGATTGGTTGATTGATCGGTCTTCATGCTTGTGCAGCTCAGTTGGCAAGGCGACGGACCATTCCACTTCTTCTAATCTTTTCAGAGAGGCATCCAAGCCATTCCGCTACAATTGCTGGTTTGCTGTTTGAGAAGCAATGTCTTAGACTATGTACAGGCGGCGTGCATTCCCTTTTCTTAATGAGCAGCAGTCTTGACTGCTAACACCCATGCATTAAACACCCTTCGGGCCTTCTTAAAGCGCTTGCCTATAAACAATGCTGCACAAAATCTTCTACATAAACTACAAGTGCACTAATGTTTGCTCGCCTACTATCTGTGCATGAGAGCCATTGCACATACGCTGTTCCATTGGAGGTTGGTGTGTCAGGCATCTGAATGGAGATAACTTGACACAGCATGCTGTGTCTGAATGCACCTTGAATATTGAATACATGAGTGTATTCCTCAGGGCACTGGTACGATGGAAAGGCTTCAGTGTGGAGCCAACAAGTATGTGTTAGTCACAGTTAATTTGCATACTCATTTAGGACTGAAACTACTGATGTCACAGAGTTTCCTAAAGGGGATGCTCACTTGGGAAGTATGGTGATCTATGGATGACATCTACTTGCATGGCCATGCTCTCTGATGGACAGAGCGCCTGCACTCAAGGGTTTCCCAGAATTCCAAGCTGCTTTAGAGAAGTGTAGTGTAGGCTTGCAATGGACAAGGCAGTGCAAGCCATGGAATGCTGAAGCAGCCTGGGACCTGATGTTCCCTCAGGGTTCAAGCAGCTAGAGTTGGGACTGGCAGGATGGGGGGTGCACTCTTTCCTTTTATTCTAACCTAATCCCTGTAACTAAGAATAAAGCTCCTACCTTTTATATCTGCTGGCTCCTGCGTCCTCACTGCTTCCTGCCTACCTTCCTGGACCTCAGACACTCCAAGAAAGGTACCACAACAGAAGCTAGTGTTACCTGTGATTGTGTTTTTACAGCTATGAATATTCCATAGTTTGAGGGACATTTCATATGGATGTATATATCTTTGGGTGAAGCTGAGGGTCTAAATCAGGGGTGCAAACCTGTTTTTGCTGGAAGGCCAAATGTACCACACAAGTCACATTCAGTGGCCCAAACTATCTATGGCAATGAGTCGCTGGTAGAAGCTTCGGTGTGCAAATTTGAGTTAAAAAAATGTGGATGGGAGTATTCTTACTGTAACACAGGGGTGCATAGCCTTCAATGTGACTGACGACTGAATGACTATAGGCTAGGCAACACATCATCATTAAACTCATATGACTTGGACGGCCATAATGAATGCCCTGAAGGGCCGCATTCGGCCCACGGGCCACATCTTGTGCACCACTGTCAGATACTGGCGGTGGCAGAAAGCCAGTGCAGAGATTTCAATATTGGTGTATTGTGCCTCACAGCTTCCCATCATGGACTTTTGGAATGATGTTACCATGTGTCTGTGCCTGTAGTTGATCGATTTTTGGAGTACATAATGGAGTTCTGAAGAGCGAAGAAAGAAACTGGAATTAGTCACATCTTCTGTTTGTCATTTCTGCCACCAACACTAATTGACCCGGGACAGTTGCGTAACTAGGACCCAGGTGATGCCATGCCGCATCAGGTAGATAGGAAGCCTTCTAGTATCCTGGCGCATTAGTCTCATTCTCAACCAGCCCCCATGTCACATGCTGACGTCTTTTTCTCAACCAGCCCCCATATCGCATGCTGATGTCTCCTTCTCAACCAGCCCCCACGTCACATGCTGACGTCTCCTTCTCATTCAGCCCCCATGTCACATGCTGACGTCTCCTTCTCAACCAGCCCCCATGTCACATGCTGACGTCTCCTTCTCAACCAGCCCTCATGTCATATGCTGACGTCTCCTTCTCAACCAGCCCCCATGTCATATGCTGACGTCTCCTTCTCAATCAGCCCCCATATCACATGCTGATGTCTCCTTCTCAACCATCTCAACCAGCCCCCATGTCATATGCTGACGTCTCCTTCTCAATCAGCCCCCATGTCACATGCTGACGTCTCCTTCTCGACCAACCACCATGTCACATGCTGACGTCTCTTTCTCAACCAGCCCCCACGTCACATGCTGACGTCTCCTCCTCGACCAGCCCCCATATCACATGCTGATGCCTCCTTCTCAACCAGCCCCACGTCACATGCTGACGTCTCCTTCTCGACCAGCCCCCATGTCACATGCTGACGTCTCGTTCTCAACCAGCCCCCATATCATATGCTGACGTCTCCTTCTCAACCAGCCCCCATGTCATATGCTGACGTCTCGTTCTCAACCAGCCCCCATGTCACATGCTGACTTCTCCTTCTCGGCCAGCCCCGATGTCACATGCTGACGACTCCTTCTCGGCTAGCTCCGACGTCACATGCTGACGTCTCTTTCACAACCAGCCCCCATGTCAGATGCTGATGTCTCATTCTCAACCACATGCTGACTGACAAAGCAGACGCGGAAAAGCCTACGCCTGGGGACAGACTGCAAACTAGTGAAGAACATGTCATTACATGAAAGAACTTCAGAGCTCATTCAAATGTCTGTGTACTTCACATCAGAAAAGTAGGTGCTGACATAGGCGTGCAGGAAATGTGTGGGCGCGTGTGTGTTTGAGAATCCATTTGAGCAAAGGCAATTAATTACAACTTCAGTTTATTGCAGTCATAAAAAGGACCAATCGAATGTACTAAGAGCGCTGAGTTTTTATTGCAGTTAATGTTTAACTTCTTTCGTTGAAAAAAATATTTTCATTATTGACAGTTCAAAAGGCAACATAATGTTGGCCTTTTTTGGAGTGCACAAATCAAGAGGGATTGGGGTGGAGGGAATGTTGCATGCCCGAGTGCGGCTGCCACTCACCCGCTCACCGATAGCAATGTCAGACTCCCCACCCCTCGCCTGACCCCAAACAACAGGTGCAGACTGGCACGGCTTACTACTTGATGGCAATGCCAGCAAGGGCCTGATCTAAGCCACCCACCTTAGTCTTGCTAACCCTTGCCCTCTAGATGCACGCAATCTAGCAAACTGCATCATATAAATGGGATAAAGTTCCCTCTAGCCATTACAAGGATAATAATAATAATGTCTGGCATCTTGCTTTGCTTCATGCCAGCGAACTTCCAGATGCTGACACAGATAACAAACGTAGGATCTGTTTGGATTAATACTGAAAAGTAATATGCATCGGCTAACAACGATATGAACGGAGGATAGCAGAGGGGCAACGACCACGCAGAGCAACAGAGGTTTGAATCGCAACTCAGTGCGGTATAAAAATAAATAAAATGAGTTGCAGGAAAATAATTTAAGCAGTTTACATAAGCAAAAGCAGTGCACAAAATGCAAACACTTCAATGCGCAGTTTCTAATCAGTCAGTGGCTGTGCAGTGTCACAGAAAGCTGCTTTACAAGAACGACGTTGTCACAGCTTTACTCAAGGGCGGCAGTGGCAGCTGGAATTCCGCTCTGTGCTGGCTCAAGCAGCAGGCGTGATGTCACAACGGAAGCATACACACTGATAACAGATCAATAGTGATGTCACAACTAGACTAATAAGGACATTATTTGCAGGCTTTTATATGTGTATGGCAGGCTGCCCTGCATTATAATAAAATAAATAGAAAGTGTGCGCAGTATGTGGTCTAGGCTAAGGTATTATCATTTATATAGTTCTTGGTCAAACCTTTATATTTTGCAAACAAATTGAGTTTATTTTCTTTTTTCAAGGTTGTTCATGAATATTATCAGTACTTAATTTGTGGGGGTATAGGGAAGGTGGGGGGGGGGCTTGTTAGGGCTCAACGGCACTTATTTCTAATCCCAACTTTATTATTTTAACTGTCAGTCACTCACAGTAATAGAAAAACAACAGTGTACTGACCTGGGTCCCTGCAGCTTGGGCTTGCTCATTGTTATTCACGAACTTGATAGCCCAGGATGGCAGGGCGTGGCTATTTGTCAATTTTCTTGAATAACAGTGAGTTAGAATGTGACAATGTTGGGCACTGAGGCTGGCCATGCCCGCACACCGCTGCAATCAACCTGCTTGACATTGCTGCAAGTTCTCTACTGTAATAACCAGCAACATGAGTTGGCAAAAACAGGACAGTCCCCGGCCAGCAGCCTCAACAGTGGGTCAAGGTGAGTGAAAAGGCCAGTAGCAGAGAGGAGTGCCTAGCATGAGTGCCAGGCCAAGGAAGAGGATCTTGCTCAAGGGTGTGACAGGTACACTCATCAGTTCAGTAATGATGTTGCCTGCATTTGTCCAATAATTTACCATAGAAGGAAAGCATGTTGGCTCTTATTTTCTATTGATAGATTGTTAAAATGTTCCACTTGCCACTCATAGGATCAGAGCAAATTATGAGCAATAATGTGTTTTAAAGAAACACTTAAATATTAAATTATTTCAAGACACAATATGTTATGTCGATTGGTATCTGTAATCACGCCATGCATCCATCACCCTCAATGAACCGGTGGTATTTGTAGCCTTAACACCAATTATGTTGGTAGTGTATGGGGCAGCCTTGGGTGGTGTTAGTGGGCCGGGAGCTGCCTGCCCGGATGTGCCAGTGACATGCAAGAACATATAGGCCCTGGCACTTATTCTCTTCCAAATATAGCACGGATTGTTCTCTGTCCCTTTTCACTGCTTGATAAGTATAGCCCCATTTCTTCTGCAGTCAGACCACCGATAGTCCCCTGTGAGCACTAACAAGAGTCTGGCGATGGTTGTTGTAAAGAATTTCTGCATTCACGCATACATCTAGGCAGAGTAATGGACAGTGTAGGACAGGTTTTTGCCTTCATATGCGCCAGAATTTGCACCCTGTGGCAAGTATTTCCATAACATGCCAATGTATTAATACCACTTGACAGGATTGCATTTTATGTCCACATACTCCACAATATTTGCTAGGTACTCCCATGATATGCCAAGGCACGCTCATTGTATGTCTGGTATTGTCATAATTTGGTGGGCAACAAAAGAAGAAAGGGAGGCGTACCACAAAATGATGTAATTTTGATGTCCTGGTGTGACGTGTGTCAGTGGCAAAAACGTTTGCTCTTAGTGGATGGGCCCGTGGAGGACGGGCCAATCACAGAAGTGCGTTCAGAAACGTCTGTAATTGACCAGCTAGAGCAGCTCTGATTGGCTAGAGCCTTGGCATGCTTGTCAATCAGAGACCATGTTGACTGCAGGACACACAGTACATAGTATTTCCTATATTGAATCAGTAGCTCACAGAGGGAACATGTTAGGATGGCTTTTGTGGAGAAGGACATGTAGTTTGTCCTCTGTTTCCATGACAGTCTATGTCAGCTTGCAAGCAATCATGAAAACAGTTGAAAGACCACCCCATAAGAGTGTTGCGCTATCAAGATTTGCCAAGGCTTTGGAAAGGAAAACAACAAAGGCAGTAATGATTTGGCACTGTGTACAAGTAATTCCAACAACACTATTACTTGTGGTTTCTCTTCCTGTGTTGAAAAGGTGCCACTGCAACTCACAACTGACCATGTTCTGCAGAAAGGGGGGATTTGGGGGAACGCAAAGCGTTTCCCCCCGGGGAGGTTTTTGGCGCTGCACACGGCCAGCGAGTGGCCGTGGGGGGCAGAGCGCCTCCCCAGGGTATTTAAGGGTCCAGGGAAGGTTCGGGAGGCAGGCGACGGTTAGACTTGGCGATTGTCAAGTACTGTTGCCTGCTCCCGAGCCTTCCCTGGTAGTAGCTGGGCCTAGAGGTGCGCGAGATAGTGATATATATATATATATATAGTTATTTCGTTTTTTAAAGTATATTAGGGGTGCCGTAGATAAGACACCCTTTGCGGCTTACCGGAGGGTCTGTACCTTCTGGTGCATGCCGCTGGGAAGTGCAGGTAGTGGGTGGTTCGAGGGCTCTGGGGCGCCGTGGGTGAGTGGAGCACTTCCTTGCTACGGTCGCTTGCTGGCGGGGTGTTTGGGCTGGGAAGCAGTGCGCTGCACTGCAACGTTGAGGGAGAGGTCAGCGCAGGTTCCCTGTGAACACAGCGCTAGTGCTGCGCTTCCTAGGTCCTCCTGGTGTGTGGGTCAGCCAGCCGTTAAGGGGAGAAGAGACGGTGTGTTAGTATACACGGTAGCAGGCTAAGGACAGAGGGGGCAGTGCGGTTCCTTAAAGGGACAGCGCTAATTTTTCATTGATTCCCTGAAAGTGCGGTGCATCTCGCGATCCACAAAGGCGCGGTGTGGGAGGTATTGTGCTCAAGTCGATCTCTGGTTAAGGGGATTGTGTGGCTGGTGGGGGCAGGGCTTTGCTTGGGCACTGTAGAGCTGGAGTGGGGGGTCTCGGAGGGCTCGGGCAGTAAGAGGGGGCAGTAGTTTGGGGGCAGGATAAACGTTTTTTAAAAAAAAACAATTTTGGTTGAATAAATGAATACAAAATTATACTATTTTGGTACATATTACCAGTGGGTTTTTAAGAGGTGTATTTTTATGCTGTTCAAAGTTGGCAGTTTGGGCAATTTGGGTATACGTCCACGGGTAGGTTTTGGCTTGGGGGCTTAGTTAGCTAGCTTAATTTGCCGGGGGCATATTTTTAGTGCACACCCAAATTATTGGTGCACAATGTTGGGCCAGGGAGCTAGCAAGAAAGATCTGGTGGATGCTAGGGCTCTGAGGGAGGCCCTGGAAATCATTAGCAGGGCATCTAAGGCCCAATTGGAAGGGGCGGTAGGGGAAGTAACGGGAGAAGGGGAGGTAGGTGGGGGCAGGCCGCAGCGTAGCACTGCGGCAGATGGGTCTCCAGCGGCAGTGGTGGCTTGCACCCCCGCGGCGGGAAGAGGGGGGGTTTGGGAATCCAGGGGCAGGAAGATGAGGAGGGAGATAGACAGGAGGGTGTCCGGGGGAGGAATGATTTTGGGGGGGCAGCCAGTGAGGGAGGGAAGGAAGGATAGCAATATAGAAGCGGGGAGTGCTCAAATGGAGTTGGCTCAAGGGAACTACAGTGGGGCCAGTGAGGGGCGCAGAAGGGGGTGATATGGCAGAGGGGGTAAATACCTGCAGAAGAGTGCAGGTGGGAGAAGGAGGGTGAGGTCCCCATCAATGGAGGAGGTTAGAGGGGTGTGCGGAAGGCCCCCCCTGGGTAGGAGGAGTGAGGGCGGAGGGTGCTGCGCAGCCCCCGCCGGTCAAGTGGAGGTAGAGGGTTTTAGAACGGCCCCTCCTCGGTCAGCGCGAGGAGAGCCTAGAGGGTGCAGCACGGCCCCTAGCGAAGAGGATTCCAGGGTGGAGGACGGAACGCCTCGTCCGAGTGAAGAGGACCAGGCAGGGGTTTCTGCGGCCCCGCCGAGAAGACGTCAAAGGAGTGGCGGGGCGGACGCCCCGGGCTCGCAAGAGGAAGATCAACTCGACTCGGGCATAAGCTTGCATCCACAATGGTATTTGAGGGGTGATGAAGTTGGATTGGAGGATTATGTGGGGCAATGGGAGGTGGAAAGTTATAGGGCGGTAGGGGAAAGGGGGGAGGAGAGAAGAAGTTTGTGGTGGGATCTTGAAAGGCAGGTGCAGGGTGGTCGGGGGGCAAGAGGTCGGGGGAACTGTTGGCCGGGTGAGTCTGCTGACATGTTTTGTCCCCGCAGTAGGAGCCCTCTAAGAAAAGAGATGAGGAGCATCGGTGTGGACGCCAGACTGCAGACGGCCGGCGTGGAAAGAGGTGAGCGGGAAAGGGAATGGTCCTCTGCATGGCAGAGAGGGGTCACAAGAAGGGGGACGGGAAATGAAGGGTCTGGATTGCAAGGGGCAAGGAAAGAAGTTGGTGTACAGGCCATGGGAGCCTTGGGGGTTGAGAAGGGCATTTGCTCAGTGGAGGTCCAAACGGGCAAGGTGGTGGAGCCATTGGTGCTCGAGGGGCAAGCTGGGAAAGAAAAGGAGTTGGAAGTGAAAGGGAAGGAGAAAAAATTGCCATACATGGGGATAACAAAACCGTTGGGGGCGCACTTGATGGCAGCGACTAGGGAGAAGATTCAGCGGGGGAATTTGTAGATGTTTTTAAATTGCTCCATAGGGAAGTGAGAGCTAACGAGGGGTCTAAGGAAGAAGAGAGGGAACGGGCTTCGCGCCCAAGGGTCCCAGTGACTATTGAGAACTGGACGTCAGCATTTATCATTTATGCCAGTGTTTATTGTGAAAAATTCCCAGAGCGTTGTGTGGCCCTGCTTAAATATATGGACGTAATTAGGAAGGCTTTCACGAGTTTTGGGGGCTTTGCCTGGGTAAGGTATGATGAGGAATTCAGAGCGAGAACGGCGGAGGACAGTCAGGCGGTCTGGGGGGAGATAGACATGGATCTTTGGCTGCAGTGGATGGCTCCGACGAGGCCTGCCCCGACATTGCACACAGCAAGTGGGCTGCCGGTGCCTTTCCTGCCCTTTCTTGGTCGCCACGCCCATGAGGGGGTGGGGGGAGGAGGCAGAGGGCAGTCCTCAGCAGCATGTTGGGCGTTTAATAAGGACGTCTGCACAAGGACCCTGTCTAGGTTCAGGCACGAGTGTAGCAAGTGTGGAGGAAAACACCCTCTTACTCAGTGTTTCCAACAGGGAGACAGAGGGAGGGGGAGAGGTTCAGGTAGAGGGGTTGTGGGGAAAAGCTTTTACTCCAATTAAAGTGGGGGTGCTGCAAAAATGGTTGCAATTTTATCCGGACAGGGAAGGGGCTAAGATTTTGAGTGAGGGGTTTTGTCAGGGTTTCAGATTGGGGTACCAGGGCCCAAGGGTGCGCCAGTGGGCTGAAAATCTGAAGTCAGCCAAAGAAAATGTTGAGGTGGTAAGAGAAAAATTGAGCAAAGAAATAGCGGCGGGGAGGATTGTAGGGCCATTTGATGACCTGCCGGGTGACTTAGTTATATCCCCACTGGGGGTAGTGCCCAAGAAATCTCCGGGGGAGTTCAGATTAATACACCATTTGTCATGGCCGGAGGGCATGTCAGTCAATGATTTCATTGCCCCGGAAGAAGGTGGGGTTGTATATGCAAGTGTGGACCAGGCAGTGGAGCTGGTAAGGAAAGAAGGGCGAGGGGCCTTCATGGCCAAGTGTGACATTAAGGCGGCGTTCAGGTTATTGCCGGTGCACCCAGAGGATTTTTGGTTGTTAGGTTTGCAGTTCAAGGACTGCATATACATAGACAAAGCCTTGCCAATGGGGTGTGCAATTTCCTGCGCTTTGTTTGAACGGTTCAGCTCCTTCTTACAGTGGGCTTTTTCATTTAACTCGGGTTGGGAAAGTGTGCTGCACTATCTGGATGATTTTCTGTTCATTAGCGGGGCAGAAAGAGTGGGGGAGTGCAAGGAAATGCTAAAGTTGTTTCAGGAGCTGATGGAGGAGTTGGGTGTGCCGTTAGCGGAAGACAAAACAAAAGGGCCGGCAGTGGTGTTGACATTTCTAGGAACTGAACTGGATTCAGTGGCCACACGACAAGGTGAGCAAACTGGTGGTTCTGCTGGAGAGAGCGCTAGGGGCCAAGAAAATGATGTTGGTTGAAATGCAGAGATTGGTGGGGCATTTGAATTTTGCATGCAAGGTGGTGGCCCCAGGGAGGACGTTTTGCAGGAATATGGCGAGGGCTATGGCGGGACAAAGTGCCCTCATCATCGGATAAGAGTATCGGGGGCAGTGAGGGAGGATTGCAGAATTTGGCTGCGCTTTTTGGAGAGTTTCAACGGGGTGTCAATGTGGTTGCAGGGAGACCCGGTGACATGGGAAGTACAGATATTTTCTGATGCAGCAGGAGCAGGAGGTTTCCGAGTTTTTTGGGGGGGGAATGGTGTGCGGAGAAGTGGCCAGCTCTGTGGTTGAAAGAGGGAAGGAGTATAGCATTCCTTGAATGTTTCCCCTTGCTGGTGGCATTGGAGTTGTGGGGGAAGGATTTGCAGAATAGGAAAGTGAATTTCAATGTTGAAAATGAATGCGTGGTCCATGTGGTGAACAGGCAGTCAGCAAGGGATCAAAGGGTGGCAAGACTTATGAGAGAGTTTGTTCTGCGCTGCATGGAATGGAATGTGGTGTTTAAGGCAACACATGTGCCAGGGAAGGATAATGGCATCGCTGATGCATTGTCTCGTTTTCAATGGCAGAGATTCCGTGGATTGGCTCCAGATGCGGATCAGGAGGGGCAGCAGATTCCGGAGGAGCTGTGGAAGATAGGAAGCTGAGAGCGCTTGCTTTGGTGGAGGGTTCATTGGCCGGGGCATCTAAGGAGTCATACAGGAGGGCCTGGGAGGATTTTATTGCAGGGGGAGCTTGTAGTTGGAAGGGTAGATGGGATGTGGAAGAGCGGAGGAGGGACGATGTCATGAACTTCCTCCTGAGGTGCATGGACAGGGGCTGGTCAAGAGCAACTATAATGGGGAAGTTAGCTGGGAATGCTTTCTACGGGAAATGGTTCTGGGGTTTTCAGCCGAGTGGGGGGGAAATGGCGAGTAGGATGTTGGAAGGATGGGCAAGGGAGAGTAAGAGGGACAAGGATAAGAGGAGGCCGATATCGGCGGAATCACTGCAGAGGTTGATTAAGGCGGTGGGGGGAGTTTACTGGTCGGTATGGGAAGGGGAGCTGTTTGCGACTTGTTTTACTTGGTTATTCTTCGGGGCTTTTCGGGTTTCGGAGTTGGTGGGGGAAAAAAGGGGGTGTGGGGGATTGCAGTGGAAGGATGTGCAAATTGCAGAATTGGGTTTGGACATCAAGATTAATAGGTCTAAAACGGACCAAAAGGGAAAGGGTTCTTGGGTTTTGTTGGGTCAGGGGAGCAAGGACTTATGCCCAGTGCAGACAGGCAGGTTGTGGAAGGAGCGTTGTGGGGCTAAGACAGGCTTAGTTTTTCAGAATGAGGATGGGACGTCGGTTTCAGCGGCCCAAGTTCTGGGGGTATTGCGAAAGGCTCTGGTAGCGGTAGGAGAAAAGGCAGGGGATTTCGGTACACATTCCTTTAGGATGGGCGCAGCATCTAAGGGTAATAGGCTGGGTTTTTCGGAGGATAAGGTGAAAAGTTTGGGGCGTTGGAGGTCCGGGAGATACAAGGGGTATGTCAGGGAGGTTGATAAAGGGGAATTTTGAAGGAAGGGGGCAGAGGACCTGGTCGACAACAGCGTTTGGTAGAATGTATTGATTTGTAGTAATTTTTGTAATTTCTTTTTCAGATGCTGTGCGAAAGGAGGGGGCGCAAGTGTGGATTGTTGGCCATTCAATTGTTAAGTGGGCAGGGAAAGAAGCGGAGAAAAGGGTTCTGGGCAGGCAACTGGGGTGTAGCTATAAGGATGTGGTGGTAAGATGGCACGGGTTAGGGGGTCTGCGCTGGGACCAGTTGCTTCCTATGTTGGCAAGGTTGCGGGAACGCTATGGGGCTCCAGAGGTGTTGATTATTCATGCTGGAGAGAATGTCCTGGTAAGGGATACGGGGGTGGCTCTGCTAAGGAAAATGAAAAGGGATTTAGTCTGGGTGCGGGAAATGTGGCCTCAAGCAGCTGTAGTGTGGACTAAGTTGTTGCTGCGGAGAGTGTGGAGGGGTGCGAGAAGTGAGGGGGCGATAGAGCGGGCTAGGAAAGGGATCAACAGAGAGATGGTTAAGTTTTGTGCCTCGGTGGCGGTACAGGTTATGGAACATAAGGAAATAGTGTATGAAGGTTTTATGATCTTTAGAGAGGATGGGGTACACTTGTCGATTTATGGGAATAATCATTATCTGGCGGACCTGGGCTCTTGGCTGGGAGATTGGTTAAAGAGTTGAAGGTAAAGAAAAGTGGTGGGGGGGCAGAAAGAACACCTCGGGGGAGGGTTTTTCTGGTGCCGGGGGCATGGCCCCTTTTGATGTGGGGGGAGGGAAGCACAATGGGGGAATGACACGGGAAAGGATGGGGTGGTGCTGTTTGCACAAGCGGGCCACACCGGGGGAACAGGTATTGAGCCTGGAGGGGCATGGCTCCGGGGAGAAAGCGGGACGCCTGGAAAAGGGGAAGGAGACGGTAGGGTCCAAGGGACAGTTAGGGAGGAAAGGGCTTTATTTAATTATTTAATTGTTGGGGGAAAATGAAAATGTTTAATTAGTTAATTGGTTGTTTAAATATTTCTTTTGTTTGTAAGGCCATGGAGCCAGGTAAGCGTTTAATTGTAAGCTTTGGCCTGTCACATTAAAGCGACCTTTTCCACTTTTAAATGAGTCTGGGTTTTTGTGCAGTAAGCCAAAATGCCCTTGTTCTAATTGCTCAGGGCCAGTTCGAAGAAGTCTTTCCCCTGATGGCGATTATAGTTGACAGGTTACAGCTGGGATTGCCTATTTCCTGAATGTATTTACAGTTCATCGGTTGTACATGGGATCGAACTGATCCAGTTGCTGTAATATAGGTTTTTGCACATCTTCTGAACTGCTATGGAGAAGATGCAGGCTTTTGGTAGCGCTCATAGGTTTCACTTGGCATTTCCATTTGACCAGTAGAATGTATTTATTTATTTCCACTGGCTGTATACATTTCCATAAGAAATCTGGTGTCTCTGCGGGCGGGAGTCACCTGGTCGGGGTGCTCCTGTGCTAGAGCCACTGCAGCTGTGATTGACTTCAGCAGGACCAGAGGAAAACGCGTATAGATTGGGGAGGAGGGTCAGCATGTTTTTTCTGTTGTCAAAAAATCTATTAAAAATTAGGTGTTAAATTACACTAACAATGGCAAGTGTCACATTGGTAAACTTTGCTTTGTTACTTCCGTATGATCACTCACAGTATGAACACAGCACATTATCAAACCTCAGAAGAACCATATAAATTATTTTCTGAAAGAAGTGTCTCATTTCAAGATGGGCAGTATGCTACGCTCCTTTTCGAATTACCCCTAAGAGATTCCTCACAGTTTGGCATAAAATCCAAGAGCATTTCTGTAACCAAAGAATGATCACAGGTCTTTAGATGTCACATATATGTCTGTGATAAAAAATGAAAACGTGCTACGCTTAAATCGCTATGTACATGATGATCACTGGGCTTGGAGATCATTCAAAGTTTTTCAGCACTTACTCTAACATTGAAATATGTGTAACCAGGAGCCATACATGCCCATTCAGACAGCCCGAGGATTCCAATGTGAGGATACACTGCCTGGGATGTCTGTCACTCCACTGGGGTCTTGGGGCTGCCTTGCTTCTTGTTTCTGGAGCATTATTCAAATAGGCGGGACTGAGTCTCAATGTGAGCCTCCTTAGTAAATTACATATGTATGTTGGGACCCTTGGGACATATGTGCTCGAGATTTGAATGCAAATCTATCTAAGGGATCCAGGCCTAAGCTAAGACCCCCCCCCCCCATGAAAATATCGATATATATTACAAAAGGAGGCACAGCATCTATACTAACACTTATTGTTAACTTATAGAAAGGAAACCCACTGGAACGAAAACAAACAGATTTATTTATGCAAAAATCACAATATATAAACACATTCAATGTATTCTCCATATATAAAAAAACACAAATTACTAATTTATAGTTTGTGGTGTTCTGACTTGGCCTTGCACTGGGATGAATGCAGAATGCTACGGGTGGAGCATTCAGCATGTAGTGCTTGAATGCTCTTTGGTTCTGGGAGAGTGGGATGAGCTGGATATGTGAATATAGGAGCATGCAAGCTTTGCTGTACAGCTTGACAAATACATCCACCTGAATTAATTACTGCTTTATGCGAGCATTCATATGTAAAACACTTCTACTGGCAAACTCTTTCACAGAATGTACAAAGCATCCATTTACAAAGTGAAACATTTTTATACAAAACAAAGCAATATTACAGTAACTATACAAGAATGTGCTACCTTTTACATATATTGCATCATATTCATGATGTGCAAAAACACAGCAACATGTTTCCGTCGAATACTTCTATTCTAGGACTTTCCTCAAGAAGATATGCCAGTAACAACCAATACATTCTTTGCAATGATTCATTTATTGTTCAATGATTCATCATAGTTGTTTAGGAACATCTTATATGTTTATCCTTTTTTATATCTAAAAGGAAAGACAACCATTATTAATTGACATCATGGGTTTCCTTTCCAGCTTATAATTCGACCACATGTATAGATGTATCTTACATTATATAGGGTTGAAGGACATCTGCATACATCTAGCATTATACATTTTACTTCTATAAATCAAAGAAGAGAACAATAATAAAAATGGTTGTATGGTGAAACCATAACACGATCAATTGGTAAGAATGAAACACTTTCTCACATGAAGAGAACTTCCCATATATCCAAGTTAATTACAAGTTTGAAGCATACACGAATGTTTCTAGAATAAATAGGAGGGTGAGACTTTGTGAAACATCTTCTAGTTCAAGTGACAATAGTACACCCTCAGACAATGAATGAGGATGCTCTTCAAGCGATGTGTCCACTCACCAAGAAACTGGTAATAGATTGCAAATGGGATGGGGCACCAGAGGTAGACTTCAATATAGAAAACATCATCCTTTTTTGGGCAGAGACAACACGAGGAAGGAGCAGGATAACAACCAGATACACACCAGAAGAAGGAAACAATGGTGATCAATCTATCCCATGAGGAAGAAAGTTCATTGACTAAATGTTTGGGGTTTGTCCTTACCAAACAACGGGGCCCATTTTTGTTCAGAACAGTGTTAAATCCATTTTTACATACAATCCATCTTAAAGAATTATTTCTAGATTTCATTGATGACCCGCCGTCAAATCTGAAAGGTCTCAAGAATGATGCCACATTCTTTCCTCCTACTAACATTTTCTCTCCTGAGTTGTTTTTTGAGAGAAAAGTAGAAAAGTATTACAAGAAAATTGAAATCTTGGAGAATAATATGAGACCTACCCACTACAATGTAAGTAAACATGAGATAAATGTACTCAAGACACTAGGATGTAACTCCAATATAATCATTAAGCAAGCCGATACTGGGGGCGGCATTGTAATCATGGATCGCAAGGCCTACATACAAGAATGCAGTGAACATTTTTCTGATGACGTTAGTTGCCAAAGGTTAAATGTAGAGCCTACTAAATCCATCAGGGATGTTATTAAATCAAAAGTAGAATGGGTCTATGGGAACAGATGTTTCAGTAAACAGGAAGCCGACTATTTGATGAGGAGTAAATGTTGTGTACCGAAAGTCCACAAATGTTTAGACAGCCCTCTGGGCAGGCTGAAAGTGCCAGAGATGTTGCCCATTCTCGAATCTCTATCCAAATATGTGGATTTCTAACTCAAATGGAATCTTATTTACAAGGCGCAAAGAGTGTCATCAATAAAATTGAGTACCACCGTTTCGATCCCTTGAACCATATTCTTGTGTGTTTGGATATTGAATCCTTATACACTCGGATTCCACAAAGAGTCACATTGGAGGACATAGACGAGACATTGTTACAGCAAGCTGATGACCACCCAGTGCCCAATTCATTTATACTTTGGTGCACTGAAATGGCGCTAACTAACAACCTTTTTCAGTTTCAAGGACAGCCATGGGAGCCTTTATCACACCTGACTTAACTTTTTTATATGTCAATATTTTAGCACAATATTTTAGCTTCAACATGTGAGGAGTTTTGTCTACGATGACAAAACTCCTCACATGTTGAAGTGGCTAAGGTATATCAATGACATACTCCTGATTTGGCAGTGTTCACAAGAGAATGTTTCCTCCTTTATAAAGTGGCTAAAAGACCAAAACCGCAACCTGAATTTCACACATACGATGAGAAGTTCTGAAGTTAACTTTTGAGATATTACTATTTACCATCATAATGGCACACTCCATGTAAAACGATATCACAAAGCAATTAACAAAATGCCTTATTACATTACAGGAGCCATCATGCCAAGTAATTTCAATGATAACTGACCTTGAAGCCTTTGTGAATGAAGCTAGATATCTAATGAAATAATTTAAAGATAAGGGTTATTCCCCTTTTCTTGTGAAAACGCCATTTAAAAGAGCTTCTAATAATAATAGAGAAGTCCTAAGGTGAGAGATACTAATAGATTAGAGTTTGTTAACACCTTCACAAATCTTTCATATAAGATATAATTGATCATTAAAAGGAACTAGTATAAAACATTTGTCAAGACATTGTCGAAGCTATTTTTGGATTTTTTTAAAAAACACTAGTGATCATAATATGATTATGAAAAATTACATTACAGCTATCAAATCCGATCCAAGTGCATTGAATGAAATTTGGGGAATGAGCCCTATTACTGTGTGGTTTGTAAAAAATACTGTTCTGATGAAAACCATCAATATAGGGCATCATAAACTGTGAACAGTAAATGACTTAAAAAAAATGTAACAGTACAAACGCCATCTATATGATTACATGTCCATGTGTACTGCGATATACTGCAAAACAGGATTTGTAAAACTAAGATCATTGAACATAGAAGTTGTATAATAAATCGCATAGAAAAAGCCCTCCTAGTGAAACTCTACTTAGCTAAGGGACATACATTTCATAAATTACATTGGGTGATTCTGAAAAATATTAAAGGCAATAATCAGGCAATAATCAGGAAACTTTCCTGTACTCTCCAGTCACTAGTGTTTTAGGTCTCTGTGCTAAAGTCAAACCTTGATGTCAGTTTGTTTGAATACCTTCACTGCATCTCTACAACTTAAATGCACTGAAATGTACCAAATGTTAGCTCATTGTACTTCCCTGTCATCAGTGTCTTAGGCGTCTCTTGTGCTTTCCAGTCACTAGTGTTTTAAGAGACTGTTCTAAAATCAAATCTAGATGTCAGTATGCTTGAACACCCTTACTGCAAGGTACTAAATGCTAGTTCACTATACCTCCCAGTCATTAACAACCCAGGCATATCACTGAAGCATCTACGACCAAACCTAATGTCTAGACGCCAGCTCACAGTATGCTCCGGGCATAGTCAGAAAATATCCCCCACTTGCCTCGCCAAAGTCACCTTGACCCTAATACTCTTCACCGCTATTCCAGTATAATGGCCTCTACTCTCAAAACCAGCCCACCTAAGGACAGAAACCTGAGACTTAGGTCCAGACTACCTAGTATCTATGAACCAGTAGGAAACCACCAGAATAACGCCAACAGACGCACTACCACCCAACCTAAAAACCTGTACCGTTCAGTCATAGATATAGATATAGATACCCTACCACCTAAAACCTGTCAAACTAGCAAACTCAATATTTCTCTAACACTACTAGGATCTCTCATTAATACAAGATCAGTGGTGGCCCATGCCGCAGAAATTGCGGGCATCCTAAATAATGACAATCTGGACCTATTGGCCATAACTGAGACTTGGCTTCATGAGGCTGCAGGACAAACACTAATGCTAGCAGTGCCCGATAATTACCAAATTCTCAGAGCTGACAGGCCTAATGCCAGAGGCAGCGGACTAGCCATCATCTGCAAATCTACCCACCCCATCAGACCTGCCACATCAGTCTCCTACTCATCCTGTTGTCATGATGCCTACCCCGGGCATCCGGATCAAGCCCATCAGCCCCGGGAGCAGGCATCCAGACATTTACAAAAACCCCAGCAGCCCCTGCTAGGGGCTGTCTGGGTTCAGTCCTGGCGCCGTAGGCACCAGGCTCATAATAAAAATCAGTCCTGGCGCCATAGGCACCAGGCTCATAGACATTACTTACCTCATGCAGACCATGCTGCAAATAAATCCAAGCCAACGTGAGGCCTGGATGGGACTATTTTACTACAGGGACTATTGTTTACTCGGGTGTGGTCCTGGGGAACTTCTTTCCTGGGACTACTTTGGAGGCTATTTAAACCATGCCCGAACAGCAGTACATGCTTCGTGTTATTCTGCATTCAGCAGCGTGACTCTCACCGTGCCTGCAGCCAGCATCCAGTCTTCTGCCACGCCCACGTGCCTGCAGCCAGCATCCAGTCTTCTGCCACGCCTGCCTCGAATCCGGAGCTCCTAGAATAAAGAGGAAGAAAAGGACAAGGTTAGAAAACGAACTTATTTCAAATTCCTCACCTGATTCCGGATCCATTTCATCTCCCGACCTGGAAAGGACATCAGTCCTGCACGCGTCGCTTTGCCAGCTCCAGCACGGCGCCATACTCACCAGTTCTCACAGCATCTTTCGATCCGGCACTGTCTCCATCATTTCTTCGCCGTACTCCGGCACCTAGGGGCACAAGAATAACAAGGTGAGCCAAGGGAATCAACAAATACCTCTTACCACCATAGACTTACCTGATTTACCACCGGCAGTATTATTCTCCATATCATCATATGCCGCATCTGTAAAGAGGGAGAGAAACAACACGTTAACGCATGCAATAGTTACCGGACAGCGTTGGGTAACACAGACTCTTACCTGAACGCCAGCAGCAGCTACGAGACCTTCTTCTCACGAACTCAGTTGCAACTTAAGGAAGGAAGGGGACAAGAGTGAACATCAGGCACATTGAACTCTTTGAACTTGATACTTACCAATCCCGCCTGGGACTTCAGAGTCAATACTTACCGGAACTCTCCCAACGCCTTCAAACCAGTGAAGTAACTGGTATTTACGCGCCCCTGCAAGACACGCAGGATGGAGAGCTCATCTTTTACAAACATAAGGAGAGGTTACTAAGGGGATATCGGAGGTGATTAGTGGGGGAGAGCGAGAATAGTTGGGAGGCCATCACTAAAACCCACAGGTGGCTAATCCCTGTCTCCACTTGCAGGAAAATACTACTTCGGGTCCAGCAGACAAGACTAGGCGAGCCAGTCCAGACAGTCATCTCTGCACTACGCATCACGTTGACGGAGACCGCAGCTGTCCGGGTCCGATCGACACCCCTGTGGGGTCTAGGTGAGCGTAACACCTGTGAAGTACTCACAGCCAAAATGCCCTTCTCTAACTACCACACGCTCTCAATCCACTTAATATATAGACCCCCAGGGCCTCTAGGCACCTTTGAAGATGATTTAACCAGCCTTATAGCCAACAACACTAAATACCACTCCCAAACCCTACTACTGGGAGACTTTAACCTCTGCTTTAATGAAACTGACAATAAACACGCAGAGTCAGTTGCAGCCCTGCTCAAGGACCACGGCCTTGATCAAAAAGTCCTCTCCCCCACCCACATCAAAGGAGGACCCTTGATTGTGTATCCGAACTGAACTACAACATTAGCATCACCGATATTGCTCCACAAACATGGACGGACCATTATCTAATAACCTTCTCTGCCACTCTAGATCTCCTTAGCCCCAAAATTAACAACATGGCTCCCCCTCTCCCGACCAGAAGTAAGAAGGACATGACTGCTGATAACATTATCCCTCTCCTCCTTCCAGCCATATCGGGATTGGAAAGTAACAACCCGGACACCTTGGTAAATATTTTCAATGATGCTATGACCTAAGCATTAGACGCAGTTGCTCCAGCCAAATTACGTAAAGCTAAACAGGAAGCCCACTTAAATGCCTGGTTTACACCCCACCTCAAATCTCTGAGACTACAAAAAAGAAAGCTCCAATCCATCTGGCGCACTCACCCACTGAATACAACAAAAACAACCTCACCAAATTTGCCAAATCTTACAAAAAAGAAATTATCAAAACCAAGAAGAACACCTTTAATGACAGGATCGCAAAAGCCAACTCTAATACTAAAGAGCTCGTCGCTATCCTCCGCGAACTGGAATCCCCTATACAACCAATCGGCAATGCCCCTAAAAATAACGTTTGGTGCACAAACATACAAAATGCCCTTGTTAACAAGATCTCCTTACTTCAATGTAAAATTGCTACAAAAAAGGCCACACTACCACCACTGGACCATCAAACACCCCAATCTCACGAGAATAAGACTACTGCACTGTTTAAATTCAAGTACATCTCCATAATTGACACAGAAAAAATAATACTCTCCCTCAAACCCTCAAATTGTAAGGGCGACTCTTGCCCAGCACAATTAATAAAGGACGCAGCTAGAGATCTAGCTCCATTCATTTCCAAGCTCATGAACTCCTCCGTTAAATCCAACACGGTACCTACCAACCTCAAAGAATCATGGGTCCTCCCAGTACTAAAAAACCACATCCCCACCAATTTCAGACCTATCACCACAGTGCCTTTTCTAATTAAAATCCTAGACAGAGCTGCCTACATACAAATCCAGGATTACCTTGAAGCTAACCACCTGCTTGGCTCACGGCAATCTGGCTTCCGCCCACTCCATGGCACGGAAACAGCTCTGTTAGACCTCAAGACACAAATTGAGGAACTTAAGGATAACGGGAAAACAGCCCTGCTACTCTTACTGGACTTGTCAGCTGCTTTCGACTTGGTGGACCATGTAGTCTTATGTAACCACCTCGATTCTGCCGCCAACTTCACCGGAGATGCCATAGCCTGGGTCCAAACTTTCTTAGCAAATCGCACCGTGCGAGTCTTTTCCACTTCCGACTCAGCTGACCCCATCAAAATAACCTGTGGTGTTCACAAGGATCCTGTGTGTCTCCCCCACCATGTACAATATCTTCACCAAGCCTTTGTTTGACAAGTTGGACAGCCTGGGTGTCATCTACACTAACTACGCAGATGACACCCAGATCCTCATACCCCTTTCGCGCGACTATGAGACAGACTCAGCCTTGGTGAACAAGATATACACCCTCATTCAGGCATGGATGGCCTCACATGGCCTCTGCCTGAACGACGATAAAACGGAGTTACTAATCCTAGGCTCTGTAGCCAACATCCAAAAATGATGCCCAAACTACACATCCTTCAGCATTGATAACAAGCCTATCAAGGTGATGTCTGTGGTTAAAACCCTTGGATTCTAGCTGGACTCCTCCCTCTCCCTCAAGAAGCAGGTCAACTCCCTCGCCTCTTCTACTACCTACACCTGCAAACTCATCCGCGCATCCAGACCATACCTGTCCAGTGCCAGCTGCATCACCTTAGCTAACACACTTATCATGTCTAGGTTAGACTACTGCAACGCCCTGTACTCTGGAGCCAATAAATACATCACAGACACACTTCAAAGACTACAGAATAATGCCCTGAGAGCAGCACTAAGTATCCCCCTCAGAGAGCACATCACTAACTGCAGGAAAGAGGTTAACTGGCTAAAAATAACAGACAGAATCCTACTTAAAACAGCATCCCTCACATCTAAATGTCTAAACAACGTAGCCCCCCGTATCTAATAGAAAAAATAATAGGAAAATGTCCACGCGACCCCCGAGATCTGCCAACACCTTCAAACTAGAGATTCCAAGGTTTAAACGCTCCACCGTGGGAGGAACTAGCTTCCCTGTCAAAGCTGCTCATGGCTGGAACAAACTACCACTCGACCTTAGAACTGAACAACCGTAGGCGAAATTCAGGCACAAGATAATCAAGTGGCTGCGCGCCAATGACACATAACTTGACTTACACCTAGCTTACTCCCACCTTAGCCACTACCTACCTTTTGGCTGGACACCCTAAGACATGCCCTGTTCCTGGGCACATGTTTGTATATATCCGTGTATATATTTGCTTCTTTTCTTCTTTTTTTTTGCCGTTTGTGTTTTATAGGCATATGCCTGTATATAGTCTTACATTTACTTGCCCTTCTTGCTTTTGTGTTGTATATACTCATGCCAAATACTGTAACAAGCTTAAGTTGTCATGTAAACTGTTGCGCCCGGCTACCCATGGGTTTGGTGCGCATTACCAAATAAACAAACAAACAAACAAACAAACTATTGTGTCTTCAATATAAATTAATCTATTTGACTAAAAGCCGTCTAACAGGGTGAAATTAGTGTGCAAAGTGGCAAAATATGATTTAAGAAGCAGCTATGTGTCCCAGTGGGAGTACAGTTTAGGTGTTCTATTCATCTACCTGTTTGTTTGAGCTTGAATGGTTTGTTCAAGTAAGCCACGGGTCATGATTAAATAAGTGTTTTCCATTGAATTAATACAAATGGCTTTCTGAAGACCTACAAGATGGTGCCTATTACAGACCAGGCGACGTATGACACAATTACTTTGCATCAATTATGCCATCTATATAAAGCAGTCATGTTGGCTTGCGACCATGCGAATATGGCATTAATTGGTAATTTGTGGCTTTGCCCAGCAGTACCGTGACTCTACATGTTCATTTAAAGGTAGGCAGTCCTGCTATGTGTCTTCATGCTTCTGAATGGACGGTAGGAATAATTTTGGAAACCTACTTACATTTTCGCTTCCATTTTATATGTCATTGGTCTCATGCGGAGGCACTGCTGTACATCCATTGGGCAAAATAGATGTAGACTCAAGAACATTAATAACAGAGTCTATAATCTTGCTCTCCAGGCAATTTTAAGAAGGAACAAATAATCTCCTTATCAAAGTGTCTAATATCCCAGATGGTTCAGACTCGCTCATTATACCTGTTGGAAAATAGTTATTTTAGCACCCTCAGGAGGTTTTTCATGTAATGCCTTAATTATCCTTGGCAAACAGCCCTTACATTGGCGTAGAGTGCAAGGGCACGACAAGCTCGACTCATGCACGCAACAATCAGAACGTCGTTGACTTACTATTGACAGCCCCGTAGGTATCGGACCTAGCAGTGTGTCAGTGACGTCAGTATGGCCGGTGTAAAGACTGGAGGGCGGTTATCTGTACTCCTGCCCTCTATATGGAAGAGTAGAAGCACAGTGCACCTTAGGCAAGGTTCTCTATTGTTGGTAGCAATGGACGAGCAACCAAGGCTTGAGCTCTCAGGAGGTGATGCAGGCTGGTTCTTAAGTACAGTGTAGAATCGTGTCTTAAGAAGTGAATACTAAAATGAATCTCATGCGCATGAGTGTTGATAACTCACCCGTGGGGTACCTTGAGTACAAGTGAGAACCCAGTTATACAATGTAAACCTCAATAGGTCTGCCGTAACTATGTTGACGAAAGTAAGTATATTATCCATAGACTCACTTTCCCAATGCCAACGTTAAAGAATATTTAGCCCGTATTCACTTCTTAAGACACGATTGTGAATGTTGCACAATTTGTGACCCTGAGGCGTCCCTCTAACGCCATTAATAGCATGATTTGTTACACATTACCGGACCACAATTAATAGCAATTTTTTATGATTCCATCTCTAGTCGATTCTGACAACCTCTGTCCTGTGACCGGGTTCCCTCTCGGACATAGGAACATCATGTGCAGACAACTGGGAACGAGACACCCATAGATGTCTCATATTATGAAACAACCTTACCTAACGTTTAAATCACTGTGTGAAGACTGAATACAGTCGCACTGAAATCTACAAGAGAACACAAGGTTGGTCCCCTTATATTTATACACCTACCTTTCAGTGAATTCTTTTGAACCTTTTCTAAAACACAATGGGCCTCATTACGACCCAGGCGGACTTCGCGGTGCTAAATGCACCGCGAAGCATGGCGGAAAGCCGCCGATAGCGCCATGGGGGTTGGCGGATTTACCGCCCCATTCCGACCTCGGCGGAGCGGTAAATCCCCAATCCCCATTCTGCCCTTCCCCATTCCCATTTTCGCCCCATAGGGTATAATGGGAGTGGGGAAGGAGTTAATTACGCCACCGTAAAATACGGTGGCGTAATTAACAACGAGGTCCCGTAGCGCCATGGTTTTCTCCGGCTGGTAAAACCAGGCGGAGAAAACCTCCATGGCGCTACGGGAACTCGTAGTATGGCGGAGAGGTACGCCATGCACTACGCTGGCGTAACACCCTCTCCGCCAGGGTCCTAATGAGGCCCAATCTCTACGTGTTACATTTAGATACACATCGGGTGATTCAAAATGTAAACACATGAATCTAGATAGGCTGTATTAGCCCTGAAGAAGGATTTATTCCGAAACGCATTGGCACTTTTTGAAATTCTCACGTTACAGCCTACACATATGGAAAAACTGCATACAGGACCATACGTGACCCAACAGTGTAGGACTAAAAACATAAACTCTATGATGAAATATTGAGATGTTACACACTGGACTATTGGAAAACGTGCATTGAGTATATGTTAATACCTGTATTACTTCACTGTTAATTCTTTTACGTTTTACTTCTCAATTGTCTTTCCTTTTGTGACAATTGTGAAAATTGTGAATTCTTTTGAAAATGTGCTTCCTTTTACTTATTTTTATAATAATCACCAATTGAAATTGAAAAGATAGTAGCTATGTTATTGCCTGATTATATCTTAATTACTTAAAAGAGACAATAACCTTATGGGTTCCACAGAGAAAAATATAGTTATACTGATCTGAGTCTGCAACTACTATTACTTGGGATCATTATATCCCTTAGGAGTGCATTTAGGGACTACCTGTCATCATATGACAGGTCATGTTTTTTTGCCTTTGTTCCTTGTCTCCGGTGGCCTCGAGACAATTTCTGTCCCTTGCGCCTGAAATCTATGTACACATTTATCGAATTCATATCTGATTAGAACACACCTACCTAGTAAGAGTCTAACTAATAACCCTACCAGTTAGTGCCCCTCCACTCTCCCAATAATTGTAAATGTCTAATCACATTTGTTAGGACATCAACAAATCACATCAAAGCAACCTCTCGTGCATTCCCCCATTCCATCAGTGACGTTTGAACTCGAGTGTCATTGAAATATGGCTTGCAAATCCTATATCACTTTTCTGGCAGTTTCATGGGACTTGACTGTAGTTCACATGGACAACTCATTAATGTCCTATTTGTACAGCTATTGAACACTGGCTGTGTATTGGAGTGTGTTGTGACTGGTTACATGCGATTTCAATTAATCAAAAAATAGTGAATAAAATAATACTGAAAAAAGTTAAATATCACTTTTTTTTTAATTGGGGGCGTTCCCCAAATCCCCTGTTTCCCCACACTTTTAACCTCACCCCAAACACCCCACACTGTATAACCCCTTACCCCTACAACCCATATATTTATTTTACGTTGTATTTTTAATATTATTTCATTTGTTTGTTTTTTTTCTCGATAAAATCACTGCATACCATTGTGACTAACTCTCTCTAGCGGGTGCAACAAACACCCCCAATTAGAATGGCAAAAGTGCTGATGGAGGCCTAGGGCTTTGGGGCTCCCTCCAAAAGGAACGCATTTATGGGCTGTGTGGTGCCCGTGCTCTTACAAACCATTACCAATTCTGTGAAGCGCCAATACTTTTTCCATGGTGCCAGCCACGTTTACAAGGGGGCAGAGCACAAGCCCTAAAAAGTAAAGTGTGAGGACTCATCAACATATGAAATGGGAATTGAAGTCACCAGAAGTAACCATAAGCCTTCTAATCGAATGAAAGTGAACAGGACAAATAAGCATATGGCTTTCAGAAAATGAATCAATACCATCGAAACAATGTGTGCTGTTTCCCTGCAATGCTGCTGGAAAGTTATAAAAGGTAGACACCTTTTAAACACACAAATCCCTATTTAACTATACTATCTCGATGTGAGACATTATACTAAAATCCCAGTGTGAGACATTCCACAGAGTTTCCTTCTCCTTTCACATGGTCTGGTTGGTATGTTTCTAGCCTGGGACATTGATGGCTTCAAAGCCAAAGCCAAAGAACATTGCATCATGGCTTCAAAGCTGAACACGCACTAAACTCATTTGATAGAAGAATTCTACTTTTTTATTTTTACTCCAGGACTAAAAAGTGTACAACGACCTATGCCCTTGTGCAGACATGTTTGGCACAGATAGAACAACACCGCTGTAGATGGGACGATCCTCAACAACATCTATAGAGAGAGGAGCAGGAGCCGCACAACGGTGTCAACATGAAGTTCACGCGACGAAGCAATACAGAGACAAAGTATCTTTATGGAGAGGTGCAGTGGCTGAACAGTCCAGCGACATGGCAGAGAATCACTTTTTATATTTTAAATTGAATGCAGTGCCAATAGCAAGAATATACAAAACAAAGGTGTCTAGTAATATCAGAACACTATAATAACTTGTCGTTTATAATAACTTGGTATTTATATAGAGCTTCTATCCAAAGCGCTTTACATAGAACATATTTACATACATTCATCACAGGACACAAGTGCAAAAAGAAGTGTGGGAGACCAGTGGGAAGTGACGGTCACATGAATTGAAAATAGCTAAAGTGAAATATGCAATTTTAATTCAATTTCCCTTTCTCTAATGGAAAAATGTGCAAAGACCAAATAAGCATTTTAGAAAATGAATAATCAACATATGACTTCTAACCCCAGAGCGTAGATTTTTCTATACCTTTATTTTAATTTTTTTTACATTTATAAAGCGCTCACACAGCCCGCAGGCATCGAGGCGCTGTTACAGGAATTAGTTATTTTTCTTAGTTGCGTATTTTTTTTTGTCTTAGTTACGTATTTATAACGCGCTTAAACACCCAGAGGTTTCTAAGCGCGGACCCGGGGATCGAACCTGTTGTTGCTTCGTGTCATCCTGCTTCCAAGACGCGCACGCTGCCGCTGAGCTATCCTCCCGGGACCTTGATGGCAAAGCATAAAAGTTGAACACCTTTTAAATCCAAAAATCCGTACTGACATATTCTCTGCAAAGATAAATAGCAACCTGTAACACTTTATACAATTTCGTTAGCTTTCAAGTGGTTTTGTGGGGAAGTGTGTGATCTCCAGAACGTATGACGTCATTTGGAATAACGGATTTGGAACATGCACTAAATCATAAAATTAGTTTAAGGAAAGATATAAATGATTTTTCCTCCTAGATTTTTCCTACCCCTAAAATGGTTAGCTGGAAAGCTACGTCTCCTTCCGCTTCCTCATAGTCGCTCATCAAGGTCCCTACCTGCTCTCTTGTCACCCAGCCTCTCATCCAGAACGGCTGAGGGATGAGCCAAACATGTTAAACACGAAAAGCTCTACCAGCAAAAGGGACGGGATAGTTCTCCTTCCTTCTCCTTGTTCCAATGCTCCTGATGGGCATCCTGGTGCAGCAAGCCGTCAGCACGTGAACAGGGAGATGAATGTAAAAATCCACTTGGATTCGACATTATGACATATGCGTCCCAGGCAGCCTACTGCTTGTATATCAATCTTGATGAAAGTGCAATTAATACTTGTTATGTGCATGCAGGCCCATATCATTATTAATTGCAAGATGGACACATTGCACTAAATTGATTTTAGTGCAATGTGCAGCTTTCACAGTTAAAATACAAAAACGGCCCACAAATTCGACTAAAAAAACAACCCACTTTGGTGGAAGGCTTGTTCGGCCCTGGGCCAAATGCCCGACTGAGCAATCCGAGCCTACTGCTATTGTCCCCATCATGTGCATGGGACAAAACTAGCAGAACTAGGAGATCCGCCCCATAACCCCTCCAACCACAGCATTTGCTGGATTGAGGTGTTTTACCAGCATAAGGGACCCCAAAACCAGGCATAGGATTTCTTCACAACCCGTAGAGCACAGGCTACATCGAACGACTGAAGAGTGGGATCCTCTGAGGTATCTGAATCCAGGCAGACCACCTCTATTTCGACATGTAGCTCAGAGCAATTTAAGGCCTAATTCATAAAACCACTGTCTGCCAAGTGAACTGATGGTAAAATTCAATAATCAGAAAAGATCCAATTCCCCCAATACCACTGGCCGAGGTGATGACACCCCAGAAAAATGTTTTTCCTGGAAAAACAATTGATATAGTGTGAAAATCACTGTTTATTTTTAATTAGAAAAGAAATGATTTCGAAAGATGGCTCAGAGCAGTCTTTCTAAATCTAACTGTTACACCCCTGTTGCACATGAGTGCATGCAGGGGCTGACAGTCGTGGCCAGGACAGGCAGGGTGAAGACGGAAGTTGGTAGTCAGGTGAGTGTATGTCTCTTTGCTTGTCTGTGTTTGTGTTGTGGGATAGTGCTTGTAGTGTGGAGGGGAGGGGTCTGAGGAGAAGGTGTGTGTGTCTGTGTGTGTGTTTTTATATGTGTGGGGAGATTGGCAGGGGTTGTTATGGGGGAGAAGAGGAAGGATTAAAGGGGGACTTGCAGGGTGAAACCCCTGGTTTCAGGGGTGAGGATGGGTGGTGAAAAAAGGTATATTTCGAATATTAAAGGCTGCACAAAATTGACCAAATAAAATGGTATTTTTTGTGTGCAACCTTTAGTATTAGAGAATGTATGATAGAACCAAACAATCATCTGGAGGGTTACCCAGAGTGCTGCCTGCAGTTATGATTAACTGGAAACTTCCAGCCCTCAATCACCACTTTTGCTAATGTCACCCAAAGTGGGATATCTATGCTGAGATGAGGGCCCTGAGCTGGCAGGATGCCTTCAGGAAAGTGCTCACAGAACCCCTGTTGTAATTGCTAGAACAGTGTCCAATGCACTAAACTTTGTAACTACAACAAAATGTGGGGACTGACTTATTCCTGCTGCAAAAGGTCAGACCTCAATACAGACTGTAACCAAGCAAATAATCACAAGCACTCGTTGAGCATGACTAGACAGGGTACATACACCAAATGAAACTACAAGGAGGGGAACCCCTGAGTACACAACGGCACATGGATGCATGGATGGTAGCACAGGACTGATAAAAAGGCACAATGCCAAGGAAGAATGGTCCAAGCCCAAACACCCCAAGAGAAGAAGGTCCAAGGCTACACAGTTCCAGGAAAGGTCTAGCAGGAAGGTCACTTAGAGGGCAGAGCAATATGGAAGTCCAAGTCCAAAAAGCAGGAGCACCAGTAGAAAATAAAGAAGAAACAGGAACAACATCCTTATGAGGGGAAGACAAGTCGGTAAATGGCATAGACAATCTCAAGGACCAGAAAAGGACAGTCCAGGGAAGGTCTATGGCAACAATACCAAAAGCGCAAAGGAATGTGGTGAGAAGGGAATGGTTGAAGTACAGAAGAACTTTTGAATGAGAGCAGACCAGGATATGAGCCAGTAGCAGTCTGTAGTTTAATTCCAGATTGGCAGAGGAAACACAGGCAGGAATCAGGATGAAAGTATAATATTTATGTATTTATTTATTTTGCAATTTGTACAGTCCACCCAACCCAGAAGCATCAGGGCGCTATTCTTGACAGGTAAAAACACACAGGTTACATGGTTATGCATATACTTGATGAATAAGAAACACATAAATTACATAGATACACATATACAGAGCATGCATTTGCACGGGTCTGGAACTTAAGTTATGGTAAACATATTGTTAAAAAGGATGCTGAATACTAAACAATGTTTAATTTTGAAGTTCCTGAGTGAAGATCCAAGTTGTCAAGTGTTTGCGGAATGTCCAGAAGGAGGCTTCCGACCTAAGTGTGGCTGGTAGTGTGTTCCAATAAAGGTGCTAATTCAGAGAGAGACAGGGGGAAGCACCTACCAACTGTGAGAGTAAAGGAGGATGGTGAGGGCAGATACATGGGAAGTGACCCAGGTATCCAAAACCGCAGATGCCCTGCACAAAGGGCTTCACCTGGAACCTTAAGAGGCAGTGATGCATTGGGTGTGCACACAGTCCAAGACACTGCCTCATGATTAGCTAAAGAAAGGGAAGGGTAAAAATAGCGCCATCATAAACATGTGGAGTGGGAGATCCATCGGGGTGGGCTGGACCTGGGAAACTTTGATCTGGACCTGGGAAACGCCTGCCAACTTTCTTGGAGAGGAACACTGTACGGAGTGGTATTCCTGGGAAAACCAATCAGATGGTAAGTTCCTGAGCTCTGCGGAGGTGGCCAGCCTCCAAAGTATCTACTGAAAAGTTTGCGATGGTCATTATACAGCAGGTACCATGTGAATGCCACCTTTCCAACCAGCTGCAGGGTGTCTTGTGTTCGGTTCTCAATGTTGCTGACCAATGGTAGTGTATTAATGTTCTGGCGGTCAGCAAAAATATTACGTCAGTAATAAATTGTTCCGGGGTGGGGTGTGAATAAATATAGTACCACATGGGGAGGCATTGCAATGGGAAGCTGTTTGTTTCAATTGCGCTACACTAATCAACATAAACTTTTAGGAGGTGATGTTAATGAACCAATGGTATACCTGGGAAACAGGAACGGTGAACTCTCTAACTTGCAAGTGTTTCGAGGGACTTCCGACCATTGTATTTCTTGGTATAAAACTACTGTTCGTATTCCATTCTGATGTCAGCCTTCAAACAGAGCCTATCCACTGTTTTGTTTGATTTGTGCTCACCCACCCATAATAAACAGCGTTTCTTCTTGCCTGGTGTTTTGTCTACTTTTTGAGTACATGGTTTTTATTATGCTCTGATTGGTGTACCCCTGACTACCTTTTTGGAGGCCCCAGCGAGATCTCTCAGTCTTTCCCATAACGCTGAGGGTATCCAGACTGCCTTCCCTGGGGGTGCAGATCTGGCGACCGCAGACCTGTTTACTCTCCATCATAGAGGAGGCTCTACAGACGTTGAGTTTTCAAAGGTCTGCCAGGTCCCGAGCGCTGTTGCATGCTCAGTGGAAGGGTGAGCCTGTGGTGGACGCTCAGTACCGAGGGGACTCGAGAGTTTCCACGACATAAGTATAACTGTGCAAGAAGACACTGCACAATAGTACACCCGATAGGGAGTGGACGCGGGTGTGGGCACACCTGCAGTAGAACAGAAGTGGCACTTAGTGAAGACGATTATATTGTTGCGTCATTGGGGTACAAGTTGTGTTGCTTATTTTGTGTAGAGAGGGACACGCGTGTGGTAGTTGGGGTCATTCAGTAGGGAGGGCTTGTGGTGGACGAGTCAGCACCAAGAGGTATTTTGTGTAAAATAGCAGGCTTTCTTTGCATTTCAACAGCCGGAGTGTGCTGGTGATGCATGGGGAACGGTGAGCCCATGGAGAGGGCTGTCAAATATTAACATTGAGTCATTGGTTGGGCCTGTGGCGAGGGCCTTTGCGAATGAGTGGAGTACCTGGTTGGGCCTGTGGAGAGGGCCAGAATGAACGTTGAGACGTGGGATTGGGAATAAATAAGGGAGAAAAGTTGGGAAAACAGGAGGACAGGGGAACACAGGGTAGTAGAACAAAAAGAAAGGAAATAATGGTTTGGGGTTGCTTGGTTGTTTGTTCGTCTGATAATTGTTCGTCGCAAACTGTTAGAAATAAATATGCTCGCATTCGAATAATTACCAGTCAAAGAAACAACCACAATCCATGTTCACATTCAACCAAAATGCGCCTGCCCGACCCCCGGCCCCACTTACCTGCTTGCCTCCATGTCCTTTGCACCCTTGTGGTGTCAGATCTGTCCCTCTAACGTGGATCGGATCTGACGCCACAGGGTCCCCTTCTCTTCTTTTTCCTTTTTTTTAATTTATTTTGTTGGTCCCCGCCTCCCATGTTGGGGAAGCAGGGGACACCTTCACAACTCCCAAGGCCAAAAATACAGAAAATGGGAAGAGGGGGACACCCCCGCAACCCCTGCTTCAATTGTTCCCTATGTTTAATAATCGATCGAATGGTACTGGCCGAATTCGGTCAAATGTACCATTTGATCAATTATAAACAATCAATTAGGCGAATACCGAAATAATGACTTTTGTGGAGAGCCCACTAGAACATATGTGCCGGATATTGCCCCAGTATCATGATAAAATATTAAAATATAATTTTCAATGGGCTGGGGAGGCTGCAGGTTAGTGTTTCTGTACATGGCTAGGTGGAGTGACATGTGACAGAAAGATAATATAGAATATGTTCTTGTACCTATTAATGAAATATAAAGATTTTAAGCTAAAAAGCCAAAACAGACTGGATCTCTGGAAATTATACGAGGAGACTGAAGGGGGCGAATCGAAGAAAGAAGAAGAGACAGTGGAAGGGGGCGAACCGAGCTCACCTCCCCAGCCTTATGGGTTATATCCCACTTGCAACGAACCGCAGGGTATACTAACCCATGGCGGGAAGCCTCAAAGAAAGACCAGGGGAAAGAAATGGGGAGAAAGACAAAGAAGCCCAAAGAGAGGAGATGCACATATGGGGTGAAAGACAATATCTAGCAGACATCGAAAAGAATATGCACCAACCAGTGGACACATTTTTCAGTGAAGCAGAATGGAGAAGGTGAGGAGGAAAATCAAGGGGGAAATGGGAGAATGGCTATCTGGAAGATTAGATGGGGAGGACGAAGAGGAAGAAACAAAGAATTAGGATGAAGGGGATGAGAAAGATGCACCTTCAGACGAGGGGTATTAGGAAATGAATGGAGTGACGGGGACAGTGACGAAAGGACACCCAACAAACTTAGGAGAAGGGGAAGAAAAGAGCGGAAACAACAGGACAGTGCCGGTTGTGACAGATCCTGGTCCACCTCCTTACATAGTAGGACAGGGAATACCTGATGCCTGCAAAGTGCCGGCGCATTAAAAATTAATAAAAAAATCAAAAACACAAGCTGTTAGAGAGGGAGAGGCGGGGCCAAAGACACAGTTAATATCACTACTACAGAAAGGAGGAGGGGGAGCCCATTATGTGCCCTAACAAACAATGGACTGGGACAACCTAATGTGCAGCCTGCTCTCCCTTCTAGCTGTGGGCCAGTATTTGGATACAGGCACCGAGAAGAAGACAGCAGGAGTGAATGAAAAGTTTGTTGCCGCAATAATAGGAGAGCGGGCAGACAAAATCTGGAATCAGGCTAGCAATAAAGGAGTGAAATTGAGCACCAGTGCTCCGTTTAATAATTGTCGAGTGCTTGTCTGGGAGGTTCTAAGAAGCATGTATCCAGACAGTTATGACTTGGGGACAGTGATGGCTTATACCGGGGTCGAGGTTCTGCTAGGATGGTATCCCGGGAATACAGGGGAAATGGTTCCGACTGGTTTCAGAATTCCTATTCAGACCACAGTGCCAGAAAGATGACTTAAAGAGGAAAACAGTGGTGTTGCAGCTGGAAGAAACGGTAAAATGCAAAGACATGGTGATTCTGTGTAGAACAGATGATGACAACATGAAGGGGTGAACAATGCTGTGCATTGACCCCACTTTGACAATCGCAGGAGTATCGGATGAACAGTTGTTCGCTGATGAGGAGGAGGAAGGGGAGAGGGTGTTCCAGATACAGATACCTTGCCCAGTTCATATAATTGAAGAAATAGTGCCCATCTTGACACAATTAGTGAAGAAGAAAAATAAACACATAGAGGGAGATCTCAAAAGGGTGCCAGATGAGTTGTGGTCCAAGGGACCTCATGATGTGTGGGTACTGAAAGGGATTGGGGCAGAAAAAATAAAACTGAAACAAGGGGCTCTGTTTCCCCAGGCAAAACAATAGCCATTGACTAGAGAAACAGATAAAGGGATATTCTCCACTTTGCACAAATTATGCCAGCAAGGGATAATTCAGACATCTACATCAACCTGTAACACAGTGATCTATCCGATAAAGAAATCAAAGGGCGGATCATGGTGTTCCATCCAGAATGTGCACCCCTAAATGAAGTGGTGGAAGCAGAGTTTCCTGTGGTTCCAAACCCTGCCACAATATCGTGCACTATCCCAGTGAAGGCAAAATATTTCATGGTCATTAACTTGAAAAATGGCGTTTTTCTATATACCTTTGCACCCAGACTCAAGATATCTGAGCACTTTCACATATCACGGAATTATATTCAAACAAACTCATTTGCTCAAGGGGTACTGCAAGTTACCTAGGGTTTTCCATAGGATAATACAAATGGATTTATGCAATGTGCAAACATCGACCACTTGATTCAATATGTTGATCTGCTAATAAGCAGTGAGACAAAAGAAGAGTGTAGAACAGACTCAATACGCCTTCTGTCACTACTTTCACAGAAAGGGTATAAGGTGAATAAGGCAACATTATTGTATTGCCTAGAAGAGGTTGTGTACATGTGTCAAATAATATCCATTGAAGGGTGTAAAATAACACCCGAGAGGACACAGGCCATTCATTCCACCACTCAACCACGAACAGTGAAAGACATGCAAAGGTTTCTAGGTCTCTGCAATTACTGCAAAGTATGGGTATTTGATTATGCCACATTCACCGACCTTACAGCAGGGCCTTAACGAAGCACAAAAAGAGAAAAGGGACATAAAATGGACATCTGAAATGAATTAAAGTTTCACAGAACTAAAAGATGGACTGGCACATGCACCAGTGTTAGCTACCCCAAATTACAGCAAATAATTCTATTTGTCCTCACATTCAGATGGCTCAGTGATGATGACTGTCCTCACAGAAAAGAAGCTACAGGGACAGCAACCACTAGCTTACTACATTGGAAGGCTAGACCCAGTAATGCAAGAACACTTCCCTTGCAAGCAATTACATGCAGCTGCAGCGTTTGCAATTGAGAAGGCATCAACGATTACCATGGGGTGTCCCGTAGTATTGTACGTGGAACACTCCTTATTCGCCATTCCTGAGAAATCACAAGGTACACTGACTACCCAAAAAGCATCGGGATATGAGGTCATATTAACCAACCCAGTCATAGACGTGGTAAAGTACCAAAGTGTAAACCCAGCAATATACCTAGCAGAACCAATATAGGAAGGGGATTACATACATGATTGTGCAGCACATATGGACAGGATGGAAGTGAACGTACAGGTAAAAGAGGACAAAATAGCAGGAGCAGACATGGTCTATATTGACGGCTCATCAAGTATTGACCCAGAAACAAGGAGGAGACATACTGGTGCGGCAGTGGTGTACTGCATAAAAGGGGAATATGTAATAGCATCTCAGCAATGACTACCCACACATTATTCAGCACAGACTGCGGAATTAGTGGTGATGACAAGAGCACTAAAAATGTTGAAAGGGCATGCAGAAAACACATTTTCAGACCCTGCCTATGTTACATCAACTATCCATTCAGGATTGGCACGGTGGGAAAGGAGGGGATTCAAAAGAAGTGGTGGTTCTCCTGTACAACATGCAGAACTACAACAAGAATTAATTGAGGCCCTAAAAAGGTGATAATAAAAGGCGCCTCCCACACAGGAAACAAGACAGGATATCAATGGGGAATGAAATGGCTGACAGAGCGGTAAAAGCAGCAGCATATTTGCCAGAGTGAGGGGGAGTTCAGAGGTACCCCAGAGTAGGGAAAGGGTGCCATTAACTGCATAAAAAAGGAAGAAGAATGGGGAGGAAGAAAGGGAGGAAAACATTACCACAATCCCCATACTACACATAATAGAATTACAAGGAGAGGTACCAAAAGAGGAAAAAGAACTTCGAGTAAAAAGAGAATGTTCACTGTCACCAACAGACCTGATTTGGCAGCAGAATAGCAGTGGGAAGCCTGTCAGATGCCCAGAAAATTGTTAAACATAGCAATATGGAAGATTTATCTCTGGCCAATGTGAATAATGGATGCAGAAAGAGGGTGCAAGGCAATCAGTGGTCTGCTATTTTTTGGAATTGGGGCTTGACGTAGCCAAGGGAAATTGAGGAGGGGCTTGGACATGTGCCAACTTGGATGGATGAAATTCATACGTTCATTATTGACTACATGTTCATGTCCCAATATTTAATCCAGGTTGCTTCAACATTTAAAATGCTCAAAACAAAATTCAGTGACCATAGTATGCTGGAGGTTACCTGGGACCTGGGGTTACAAAAACAAATACGATCTGAGACGATAAAAAATGTGGAAATAAATGAATCTAAAACCAGGCTTAAATGGCACTCTGGGAACATTCGCAAAGTAAATCATGTATTCATGAAAGAAAACATAGAAACAACTATGCATGAAAAACGTATCCTATATAGCCATGATTCCTTTGTACAACATACAGGAAAAATATTAGATTCAATCAACAAAAACGCCATAAACAGAGCCTCTGAGGGAGTTAGACATAAACATGTCTATGACGAACAGGTGAGACAAAAGGAAGAATGCTTGTAATAGAGAGATTAGGCATCTGAAGTACTCTGATTTAAGTTCTGAGAGTCCTAAGACTAGTATAAAGAAACTGAAGCAGGCACAGAAAAACTGGTTAAGTTACCATAGAATTCTTCTCCATCAAGCAGATAATGAAGCCATGTTGGATGCACTTAAAGATGTCTTTAGCAGAAAATGTTGGTTACTATTAAATGGGCTTGAATCTAGACAAAGCATCTCCGAGACCAATCCTATCAGTGAGCAGATTTGGAGTAGCCATTTTGGGCTCATATATAAGACTAAGGTTGGGGCCAAATGTTGGAATGAGACCTCATCATTGCCATGGGCCATAAGTTTCCCTGTCGAAGATATTGAGACCCAAATAAAACGTGCTAGTTCATCTCGGGCAGCGGGTCCGAATTGTTTATCAAACGCTCTTCTGAAGAGAAACCCTGGCCTTTGGGCTAAGATCTTATATTTTTTGATTTGAGGAAATCATCAGAACTAAAACAATTCCAACATCTTGGCATTTTTCGTACATCATACCGATCTATAATAAAAGAGATAGAAAATGTCCTAAAAACTATCGACCCATAGCCATTTTAGATGCTGACTCCAAAATTTTCACTGGTATGATACTAAAAGAAATAACTGAGTGGGTAGAGTCGAAGTCAATATTGTCAACACAGCAATATGGCTTCAGGAAACCCTCAGATACTGAAGTGGGCAGCCCATTATTAACAATATTGCAACAGAGGGCATGGAAGGTTTGGTGCCACTCCTATTTATTTATCAACCATTGATCTAACTATGGCTTTTGACCTGGTGGATAGGTATACCCTTTGGAACAACCTAAAAACACTTGGAATGCCAAGGAACATCTTATCGATTCTTGTTCATCTTCACAAGGACTCCTAGGTGCAGATCAGGCTAAATATGAATGGCTTACTGTCCCTGCTGATTAAAATAGCTAATGGGTTAAGGCAGGGATGTATATACGCCCCTACCCTTTTTAATCTTCATGTTTATGATGCAGGCCAATGTCTGGATGAGAGTGCATTCATATCTCCTAAAATAGAAGGTTGTTCGGTAGCTTGGTGTGCATATGCTGATGATTTTTTATTAATTGATCCGTCATCAAAGGGACTTCAGCGTATGATAACAGCCTTTAACAGAACTTAATCATCTGTGTATTAATACCACCAAACACGTTACCATGAAGTTATCCCACACAAAATCTAGAAAGGGAAATGCTTGGTACATCAATCAGGGAAAATTCGAAGTTAAAAATACAATGAAATACTTGGGTTTTCCAATCTTTGATCAACCTAAGAAATACCAATATTGGGAGTACTTAAAACAAAAGATCACCCTTCTTACTTCACAAATGTGAAAGGTTAATAACATATTTGGCAAATATTCAATTCAGCTGTTGTTGCACTACTATATTATGAAAGTAATACCAAAAATAATGTATGGTTTGGGCATTTTAACAAAATCCATATTAATAGACCACTCAAAATTGGAAGCAAAGTTATGGAAAACCATAATGTATTGGCTACCCAAATCAGTTCCCATTGGAGCAATTTGTTATGAGTTGGGCTTTATTTTGGGATTACTGGGTTACGTGGCATAAACTACCTTTCAATATTATTTCAATCTTAGAGTTCCCATTTATTAGACCCCACCTCAAGATTCGGTAGAGATTATCCCCAGATCGTTAACCAATCTTATGTATAAAGATAGCTTACAGATTACAACCAGAGTGACAGTGTTAGCACATCTGTCTGAACCCGTTAATAGTTTCACACAACACAGACAGAATCTTTTTTATTGAAAATTACTTCTATATCTAAAGTCCCTACATATAACTAAATATCCCTACAAAGAATCTCACTATCCCTGTGTAGATGTTGTATCCCCAGTATGCGCTGGTGTAACACCTATCTAGGTTAAGGAATAGATGAGAGACTCGCCCTGCCTTATCTCACTACTTTCCTGTCAGCTAAAACATAATGCACATTTTTGGAAGTCAGTTCTATTTTCTTTCATTCATGTTTCTTCCATCCCGTGTGTCTTATCAGTTACCAAATATAATTCTTCAAGAATTGTTAAAACACAATCCAATTATTGGATTTCTGATCTTGGGTATGTGTCAATATTTTCACTTGTCATAAAATGGTACCATTTCACGAGCTCGCTGTTTATTATCCAAGTCTCGGGGTCAGGTCATCACCCTGAACCAATTATCTGTCAACCGGTTTCAGCGGAATTGGAAGACCTCTCCGCTTTCTTCAAGACACTAACTATGACTGAATTGTCAAGTTACAACTATTATCTAAAAAAGACAATCTTCTTCTTTCATGTCTTATCTCCATTTTTCTGGTCAGGGGAGAACGTCTCATGTTTCCTTATGTGGACGTCTTTCATTTCCAAGTTACCTGTCTTCACTTGTTTAGCTGTGAACCATGAGTTTCGCTTTAATGTGTGTTCTACGGAAGAAATACTTGAAATAAGAGCACCTAAAATTAAATCTATAGAATTGAGTCTGCGCTTCCTGTGTAGATTGTGTTGCCATCCTACAGAAAAGGAATCACTGAGACACCTTTTGTTAGATTGTAAGCCTTTAATGGCTGAACGCATAATGAACTTTGAGAAATGTAATTGTAATTTCGAATGGATCGACTCCGACCGATTATGGTGGGAAATGATGCACGGGACTGCAGTATCAGTTAAAAAAGCATTGTGGGCTTTCTGTCTCAAGTTTGTGGTGTCTTGTCAACTGAAACAGGTAATGTGCTCAATGGAGAAGATCAGGTGCCTGAGGAATCGACACAGTAGCATTGTAGTAATATCCCTTTAATGGGTTGGGGAGAAATTCAGGTCTGTTCTATTTTGGGCTGATATAAACTGTCTGTTCTACTTTGGTCTGAGATTAATTGCCTTAGGTAAAGGAAAATCGTATTTTTGAAAAAAACAGTAACTAGAAAATGTATGGGTTTTTTTTAGGAGAAAGTAATTCATATCTGTTTATTTTGTGAATTGTATATAATTAGTCTAGGTGGGAGTGTTTAGTTAGCTGTGTCTTTTTAAGTTCTGCTTGGGGAAACATGTTATGCAATATGGTATGTCTCTTCTTTTAGTAATGATTTAATTGAAGAACTGTTCTAAAAAATAATTTGTGTAAGTATTTTATGTGTATAAGATGAAAGATATATTTTTTCTATTCATGTTCTTTCTCTTATCAAAATTCTTTGTTATTTAACTTCATTTTGTAAATGTTTGTTTATAAACCAAAGACAAATAAATAAAAAAGTAAAAATAAAAAGAAAGTTAAACATAGCTTTAGAACAGCTGTAATTTCCCACCCATACGTCCAAAGAAAGCACAGCTGCAGAGCTGAGTGAGGGATGTTACATCCAAACATACATGAGCAAGTGAATTAGTTTATGGGAAAGTTTATGGTTTGCAAACAGTTTCTGTCTGGTCACACTTTGAAAACTTTGCGGGGAACAATACCACAACCGGAAGGGCCCTTCCAGCACTTGCATATCGATTATGTCGACATGCAAGAAATATGTGCATCCTACAGGTACCTAATCGTATTGTTCTGTCCATTTTTGCAATGGCTTGAGGTGGGGCACTGTGGAAAGAATGATGCAAAATCTGCTGCAAAGTTCCAAGTGAGGCAAGTATTATCAGGATGGAGTCTATTTGGGGAAATAAGGTCAGATAATGGCCAACACTTCGCCAACAATCTATTTGAGGAGATAACACATCTCTTAGGGATCAAACACAAACTTTGCCCAGTTTACCAGCTGCAGGCTTACATGATTGTGGACTGAATAAATGGATTACTAAAAGAGCGATTGGCGCTAAGCTAACGACCACTATGTGCCAACATGGGTTTTTTTGCCTCCCTCTTGCACTTTTTGGCCTTAGAAACGTACCTCCTGCGGAGCACCACCATACTCTGTATGAAATTGTAATAGGGAAGAGAATGCATGCTTTTGTCCCTCCTTCACTTTCAATTTTGAATGCTACCCAAGCTCAGACATCCTTGGCAATGAAATGAAAGACTATTTAATTGATATGACCAATGTGCTTCTCTACGTCTCCTGCCAGGTCCAGCAATCTACAAGTGAGACAACCAACATTGAAGAGTGTGCACAAGCCTGCCAAGCATTTCCACAAACACAGGCATTTAATCCAGGGGACAAAGTACTTATTCTAAACACAGTGAGAAAGTGGAAGGAGCCTCAGCTTTGTGGTCCATTTGAAGTGGTTATCTCAAAACCCACGGCAGTGAAAATAAAGGAATGACGTGCATGTATTCATCACTTGGATGTTCACTGAGATACCAGCATCACATCGGGAAGAGGGGAATCACTTGACGGGAAGTATCAGCCCAATTAATTTAACATTGTGTACTTTAATAGGACCCACAATAGAGATGGAGGATGGACAAGGAAAATAATATGGGGTGGGATTAAAGAGAAGAGTGGGGTAAATGCAAAAAGTGTTGTATTGTTCTGCATCTTTTCTGTCTCCTTCTTTTATGGTATTTAGACAATAAGGATAACTTGGGCACGTCAGCTGGTGGTGATAGGGAGACATGGGGCCTCATTCCGAGTTCGGAGGTAACCACGCCGCTATTTGCAGCATGGCTGCCTCTGAACTCATCCAAACTCCAGCCTGGTGAATGGAGTAATTACCGGTCCATTCCGAGGTCGGAGGGACCGGTAATTCCCCATTCACCAGGGACATTCCCCATTCCCATTTGAGCCACTATATGGCTCAATGGGAAGGGGGAAGGCAGCAATAACGGTACCGCAAATTGCGGTACCGTTATTGACCCCGGAGTCCCTTTGCGGGTCCCATCCTTAAAGCCTGATAAAAGCAGGCGTTAAGGAAGGTCCCGCAAAGGGAACTCGTAGTAGGGCAGTAAGGGTTTAACAGCACCGGTCTCGTTACCGGTGACCGTTAACCCTTACCGCCCTACTCGGAATGAGGCCCATGGACTAAGAGAAGCATAACTAGCCCAAAAGAATTCTACAAAATTGTCGGGGAGGTGAGTGTACCTGGCCAGTTTATGGTATGGGGAAATGAAGAAGGTTGGACGGAGGAGCACCAATGGTACATGCTTTTGCTGGTCACTCATTCCAGACCTCACAGGAACTCCAAAGCAATTTTTACCACAAGAGGTGATAGCAGAAGAGGGAGGATGTCTGGTACATATGGCCTTGTGCAGAACTACTGGCATGTTCCAGGGCATACAGTAGAGGTAAAATGGATTGATGGGTGTGGGGGAGGTGTAGGAGGACAACTTCATACAGCTAGAAAGTATGGCCCAGGCAGAGAAGAGTAAGCACCTCGTTCTAGAATATGTAACAGAGGGGGCACAAAAGGGAAGACAGGTGCCCACTGTCCATAAAAGAATATATTGTAAGAACTCCACAGAGTACGATGTGCCATGGTGCCACACTAGACCCTTGATGAAAATCCACAGTTCGGTGTTGCACAATGGAAAGTGGGAAAGGGGGATGGCAAAGTACCGAGCAGAAGGACTGGTGGGTTTCGAAGAAAGGAAGGTTAGGAAAAAAAATACAGGATCTAAGAACATTTGGAACAGTTATGTACATGCTTTACCATGGATAAATGAAAACCCGCGTCCAAAAAACATAAAGCTGTTCCCACAGTATTGTTTGTGTTTCAGCGCAAATGGTACAATAATGCTGTGGATTAATATTGGTTGCAGCTCTGATGGACACCTGGTAGGTGTGTGGAACAAGAGCATATGCCCAGCTACAGCCAGACTGGAAGGAGGCGTTTGGACAGGTAACCCTCCATAATCCAACCTCAGTTGTGCCCCGCGCAGACTTGATACCACTCAACGAGTTGTTCGCAAACAAAGAGAAAGCACCAGCGGAAATACCAACAAACAAACACAAGGTAACAAGAAGGAAAAGATCCAGCAACAACTACATTTCAGCGGAATCCACCAAGAGCCTAGAAAACAGTTCACCCCATTTGAAATTGTTCAGCTCAGCATCTGCCTTCTTTACTTCTCTCCTGCTTCCTGGGGCACAAGCTGCAGCCAATGCAAAATGGTTGCATATCACATGCTACAAATTGCTTCAACTGGCAAATGCAACCGAAAAGGGACTGAACGTGGTGTGTGAAGAACTACATGCTCTACAAATTATGACCATCCAAAATCGTTTCATTTTTGATCCTATGACGTTGATGGAGGGAGGGTGTGCCATAAGATAGGGAACTGGTACCATACCACGATTCCCGCTAATGATGCTGCAAATGAAACAATCATCGACTCAGTAGAGAAAAGAAGAACAATACACAAGAGAATGGCAAAAGAAATGCAAGAAATTTCATCAGCAACCTGAATGGATTCATTGTTCACCTGGGCACCCAAATGGCTTACAGCACCATTTAAGATAACTGTCCCTGTGCTCGTTGCGATCCTCATCGTCACCTGCATCGGTCATCTGATCATCCACTGGTGTAAGTGCCGCCAGCATAAGAACACTCATATAATGGCATTACAGAAAGTGGAGCTCGAGGAGGTATTAGGTGAGAAACACCCCAGTATGAATGACAGAGAGAATGAAGTAGAAATAATCACAGCACCCCCACCAGACTTGGAAAATTGCAAAGCATCATGGGGAGAGTGTTCATCTGATGGAACAAAGATACTAATTTTTGGGGAAGATTTGGATGGATACGAGGAGGAAGGGAACATGACAATGATAACAAGGTTGTGCGTGTGCAAGGAAAATGGAAAAGGCATGAGAGTGACAGAAATGTCGATCGAAAGTTCGATCGAAGAGGGGAATGAATTAAAGGTGCTAATTTAGTGCCAGACACGGGGACTCACCGACCAACTGCGAGAGTAAAAAAGGGGGATGTTATGATATGATATGATATGGCATTTGTAACGCGCCTATACACAAGTGTTTCAAGGCGCGACGAGGCAGGGGGGGGGACAAGGGGAGACAGACAACGATCCTACTAGGCCAGGTGTCATTCAGATCATGCAAGTGCAAGGGTAGAGGGGACTGGGAAAAGTGCAAGGGTAGAGAAGACTGGGAAAAGTGCAAGGGGAAGGGGAGAGGGGGAAAGTGCTGTACATGGCTAGTAGAATACAAGATAAATAATAGGTCCAGCTGGTGGCAAGTGCAAGGAAAGTGCAGTACATGGTTAGTAGAAAAGGTAAAAGAAGCCTGCCAGTCTGCGCTCCCCAATCAGAATAGTGGTCTAAGGTTTGCCTTGTACAAGTAGTTAGTCCAATGCCACTCTCACGTGGGTTATATAGTGAGTATTTTATTCACAAAAAGAAACAACACTACACGCCAACACGTGTTTCGGCCCTCTCTGGGCCGTCCTCAGGGCGTATGCACATTAAAATTATGTGTAACTTGAAATGGTTAACATTGCCCAATAAGTCGTCTCAGTATGGTGGATTTGTTCGAGTCGGTTAATGCCGCTGGTGACAGTGCTGGAAAGCGTTATCCCGAAACTAGTGTTAAGCTGCAAGTCTAATATCCGTGAAATACGAGCGTCATCATGACATGCCTGAATGCGTTCCTGCACGGTGATTTCTGCCTGCAGGCAGCGATTCTCTCGGTACTCTTACTTCATGGTTAGTAGAATACAAGATAAATAATAGGGCCAGCTGGTGGCTAGTCCAAGGTAAGTGCCAGGAGAAGGGGCTGTAGGATACAGAGACAGTCCCGTAGTGCAGGTAGGCAGTGCAGGGAAGAGTGGCTGGGCCAAGGACCGAGATCGGTAAGTGGCCCAGTTGCAGATTCAGTGCAGGTTCAGTGATTTTAGCAGGGGAAAGAGGGAGAGAAAGCGGAGGCAAAGAGGAAGGTTTTGAGGTGCTTCCGGAACCGGAGATGGTTCTCCTCAAGTTTTCAGGGAGTCAGGAAGGCTGTTCCAGAGGGAGGCCCCTGCTGCGGAGAGAGATCTACCCCCAGCTCGTTGCTTGGAGAAGCGGCTGACCCTGAGGTAGTTGGAGGTGGATGAGTGAAGAGCTCGAGAAGGAAGATATTTCGGAAGAGAGAGTTGAAGGTATTTTGGCCCAAGGCCCCAGAAGGCCTTGTGGACAATGCAGAGGGTTTTGAACTTAATCCTCGCAGCCACTGAGAGCCAGTGTAGTGATTTCAGTCCTGGAGAGATACGGTCCCTGGGCTTGAGGCCAAGGACAAGTCTCGCAGTCCTGTTCTGGATGAGTTGCAAAGGGTGGAGAGTAGAGGCAGGAAGATTTAGATAGAGGCTGTTACAGTAGTCCAGCTTTGAGAGAACCAGGGCTCTAGAGTCAGTGAGCTTCTGGGGGAAGGAGAGGAAAGGAAGGATACCTCTGAGGAGGTGTAGCTGGTAGTGTGACTTCTTAGAGATGTCAGATAATTGAGGAGAGAAGTGAGGTGGAGGGAGGGGGCTGGGGGAAGCACAATGCGCAAAGAGCGCCAACAAAACAAAACAGTAAACAGTAAAATATATTGGAGGCTTACTGAAGCCCAACGGGGCTTGGAAGGCAGCCTCACATCAGGCCACACAGGGCTACGAGAGACCGCTCGATCCCGCTCAGGCTCAACAAGGAAGCGAGCGTGGAGAGCGGTCATCACATAGTCCTGGAGGGACTACGAGGACACCCAATCAAAGGGGGGGGGGTGGGAGGCGGGAAGGGAGAGGGGAGAGGAGGACCAGGAAGTAAGGTGAAGGGAGGGGGCAGGGGGCAGCACAATGCGCACAGAGCGCCAACAAAACAAAACAGTAAACAGTAAAATATATTGGAGGCTTACTGAAGCCCAACGGGGCTTGGAAGGCAGCCTCACAGCAGGCCACACAGGGCTACGGGCGACCGCTCGATCCCGCTCAGGCTCAACAAGGAAGCGAGCGAGGAGAGCGGTCGTCACGTAGTCCTGGAGGGACTACGAGGACACCCAATCAGAGGGGGTGGTGGGTGGGCAGGGAGGCGGGAAGGGAGAGGGGAGAGGAGGACCAGGAAGTAAGGTGGAGGGAGGGGGCAGTGGGCAGCACAATGCACACAGAGCGCCATCAAAACAAAACAGTAAACAGTAAATTATATTGGAGGTTTATTGAAGCCCAATAGGGCTTGGAAGGCAGTCTCACAGCAGGCCACACAGGGCTACGGGCAACCGCTCAATACCGCTCAGGCTCAACAAGGAAGCGAGCGTGGAGAGTGGTCATCACGTAGTCCTGGAGGGACTACGAGGACACCCAATCAGAGAGGGGGGGTGGGCGGGCAGGGAGGCGGGAAGGGAGAGGGCAGAGGAGGACCAGGAAGTGAGGTGGAGGGAGGGGGCATGGGGCAGCACAGTGCGCACAGAGCACCAACAAAACAAAACAGTAAACAGTAAAATATATTGGAGGCTTACTGAAGCCCAACGGGGCTTGGAAGGCAGCCTCACAGCAGGCCACACAGGGCTACGGGCAACCGCTCGATCCCGCTCAGGCTCAACAAGGAAGCGAGCCTGGCAGCTACATGCGAAATGGGCCAGGTATCCTAATCCGCAGATGCCCTGCACAAACGGCTTCACCAGGAACCTTAGGAGGTAATGATGCATTGGGTGTACACACAGTCCAAGACACTGCCCCATGATTAGCTAAAGATGTATAAGGGTAAAAATAACGCCATCATAAACAGGTTTAGTTTGAAATCCCTTGGGGCAGGCTCGACCTGGGAAACTTTGATCTGAAACACGCGATCAATATGACAGGGATCGGCAAAAGGGGGCTGGGGCTCAAGTTGCTCATCATGGGAAATCCAACATAACTACAATTGGGTGATGTAATTACAGGGTGGTGAGCCAAACTAGTCACCCTACAGGGCAGGTGGCTCTGTATCATTATGCTGGTCACATGACAAGCGATGGGAGAGGAGCACTGGAGGGAGTGGCATTCCTGGGAGAACCTATGAGCCTGCACGTCCCTGACCTCTGGGGAGGTGGCCAGCCTTGAAAGTATCTATTAGAGAGTTCGTAAAGATCCTTATCCAACACGTATTGTGTAAATGTCCCCTTTCCCACCAGCTGCAGGTTGTCTCGTGTTCTGTTCTCAACAGGGTTGACCAATGGCAGTGCATTAAAGTTCTGGCGGTCAGCACAAATGTTACTTCAGTAATAACAAATTGTTCCAGGGTAGGGTGTGAATAAATGTGGTACTACATAGGGAGGCATGGTAATGGGAAGCTGTTAACCAGTTTGTTTCAATTACACTTAACTAATCAACGTAAAGTTCGAGGAGGTGATGTCTATTAACCAATGGTATCCCTGGGAAACGTTTAAAAAGTTAACTCTCCAACTTGCAAGTGTTTCAAGGGACTTCCGACCATTGTATTTCTTGGTATAAAACTACTGTTCTTATTCCATTCGATGGCAGCCTTTCGATCAGAGCCTATCCACTGTAATAAACAGTGTTGCTTCTTGCCCGGTGTTTGCTCTACTTTTTGAGTACATGGTTTTTATTATGCTATAATTGGTGGACACCTGACTACAAAAGTATCCAGACAGTCAGATGCTTTGCACAGAACTAAAAGCAGCACAATGAAATCCTGCGCCACACAGTTGTGTCAAGCACCAAAGCTGTGTGACATCCTCAGAGATAGAGTCTAGCGATAGCAAGGTTCTCGTGCATACCCATGTGTCACTTCTGATGGCCATTGAGCATGCTGTGGTAGCCATAAAGGGTTCCTCTATAGAACGGCCAGAGCTGAACTGGATGAATCCTGCCTGCAAGCCCATCAAAGGTTGAGGCCACAGTGGGCAATGTTGTTGGAACATTAAGAACATCCGAGGAACATGCATATGAGACACTGGTTACTAAGAATGGTATTTTGATCATACTCCTTCCAACTGGCTAATACAGTACGACACCACAACAAAGGCAGGAATCTAAAATATCTTTGGCTGTGTACTCATTCTGTCCACTAGTGGTGGCCATGCCACTAGGTGCATACTGGGATGTATGGGACTCACATGACTAATCTGGGAAGTGGGGAACTTGTAAAGAATGCTCCATTTTGCTCCACCAGACAAATGACCGTGACAATGTGAAAAGGAACCAGAAACTGAGTGCCAGTTAAATGCAACACGCATGATTGCCATGCTTGGTCTCACGTATGCATGCACTTGACACAGCTGGCGGTCTTTATATGCCTGGCTTTTGTACGTACCTTGAGCATTCGTCAAATGAAGGCACACATAGGCATGAACTCCAGTGAGGCCTTGCATCATATCCAAGGTCATTGGCACCAGTGATTCTGGTAGTAGGCCCACAGCAACCATATGAGGATGTCTGTCATACACAGGATACAAAGGGGAGGTACCTGTAAAGGAATGAGGATTGTTGTTATATGCCATTTCTGCTCTGGGTAGAAGAAATATCACAAATCCTGTTTTTATAGACAGTAACAACACAAATACTGCTCCAACGTTTGATTCACCCTCTTTGTCTGTCCGGTCTGAGGATTGTATACCCAAGAAAAATGCATGTCAGCTCCCAATAACATGTTGAATGTTTTCCAAAACTGGGAAACAAACTGAGGTCAACAGACTGACATTAGAGATAAACCACATGACATACCAGTAACATTTCTAAGTGAGGAGTAGAGAGGACACTCACACAAGGTACAAAAGTAAGCAATTTTTTAAAAATGCTTTCAAGGTTTTTTAAAATGATAGTGCATAGTTGATCGCAAGCCAGATCCACAGTAAAGTCAAGAGAGACTATGGGCCTTATCACAACCCCGGCGGTAAGCCTTAAAAGTGGCTTTAACAGATTAAACGCCGTAAATGTTGCTCCGCCGGATCATGAACTGGCGCAAATACTGCCGACTGTATAACAGCCAGCACTCTTACAGCCGGCGGATTCTGCACCGATACAGGGAGACCATAAGTGAGCTACTCACCACAATCCAGGGTGACATAGAGAGCAGGATCAACATAAGGACAGCTGTGCCCCCACTGTTAAAGCTAGTGTCCATCCTGCAATTCCTAGGAACTGGCACCTCCCAGCACTCTGGCACCTCACAGCATGGCACAGCCAACATTTTGCGCAGTGTTAGTCCGGTACCGGATGCCCGCCTGTGGCATGTTTCAAGCTTCATCTCACTGCCCACCACCCCAGCACAGGTGCACCGCTTGATGGCACATTTCCATGTTGTTGCACAGATGCCAAATGTCATCGCATCCTTGGACTGTACTCATGTGGGGTTGGTGGTCCCCCAGGCCCATTAAGTGGTGTACCACAACAGGAAGCACTACCACTCACCGAACGTGCAGTGATCCCAACTTGTACATCACCCATTGTTGTGCCCTCAACCCTGGTTCCACCCACGACACCCTGGTCCTACTGAAGAGTACACCACCTGGATACATGGAGAGGCATAGAGGATAACGGATGTGGATAGTGGGTGAGTAAAAGTGTCATCAGGCACTGCAATGCATCCGACCACTCGGGGGGGTGAGGGGGGCTGCATGTGCACAATTGCACAATGCATGCCATGACAAGTCAATGTACAAGTCGGACCTGCCCACCTCCCGCACCAATGTCACAGTACAGCCCACAGAACATGTACATGTCAGACATACCTGAATGGATATGCTGATGCACACAGACACACACATGAATACAGGTACCACAATGCAACATGTTTGATCCATAATCAATGTCACACAAAGTGTCATATCACATCCCTAAACAATAACTCTGCCAGTACCACATTCAAGTACCCATGAATACTTAGCCTTCAATGCAGCCCCACAGCCCCCAGAAACCTATAGAGGGCCATCACGCCACATGCACGAGAGCAATACACTGGCCCAAGACAGCCACCATTTCAGCTTGACATGGCAACGACAGACACATGATGATACACCAGCTGCAAGGGAACAGGGTACATGTTGAGAAAATACAATGCCTGAGGTGAGTGATACAACAGGCACAAGCATAGAATAAGACACATGCCAAACAAAGAAGCCCCATATGCATTCACATGATGCCATTTGCCCTGATACTACGAAAGGCCAACCCCACACAATACACTGTGACTCATTAATCTACCTCTCTTCATGCAGGTGATTCAGTATACCCGCAGCTGCCCTGGCTCATGACACCTGTGCGGGATCCACAGACACCACAGGATTTGGCTTACAATCACGCTCACAGCAGGACCCGCGTCTGTATAGAGTGTACCTTTGGCCGTCTGAAGTCCTGATCCCGCTGCCTGGACCATACAGGAGGTGCCATAATGTATAAACCAGAAAAAGTGGGAAACATCATGCTGGTGTATGCCATGCTGCACAATATCTGCCTCCAGAGGAATGTCACTCTACCCCTTGATGTGGACATGCCACCTCCAGAAGATGAGGATGCAGTGACTGCTGCAGAGGCATCTGTACGCATTGCCAGAGACGACGTCAGGGATGGACGAGTGGCTCGTCAGGAACTGATGGACACTTTTTCTAAGACATTCACATGGCACATGCCATGCACCACTGTGTACCACACAAATTAATGAATAAACACAATGAGGAATGTCCTTGCATTGATTAAGTTTAACTATGTTTTATTTTTGTAGTGCACAAACTATCCCCATCCTCCACACCCCAACACCACCCCAACACACTATCCCCCCACCCCAACCCCCAACACACTATCCTCGTCACCCCAACCGCCAACACCAGCCCAACCTGGCCACTGTGGGCAACAAGTGGGGCACTGTCACTTGCATGGCCTTTTCTCCCTCTGGGCTACCCCAGATTGCGCTCTGACCGGTGCCTTGGTGTGCTGGGCAATTAACCTCAGTAGGTGTGGCAGAACTTGAGGGTATGGATCCTGATCCCCCGGGTTACAGTTCCATACTGTGCTGCATGGACTCTGCAAAGGCAGAGATGCCCTCTGCCAGCTCTGACACGCTGACCATACACGGTCAGTGCAGCAGTTGTTTCAGCCACCTGTGTCCGGTTGCACTCCATGGTTCGGATGATCCTGCGGGTGGCTCCCTGCATACAGTCACGCATGTCCTAGAGGTGGAGGGAGGGAGTGTTAGCAATGGCCTCGATCTCAAGTTGCCACCTCTCCATATTGTCCTGCCTCTGAACGATGTAGTGGCTCGGTGTTGGGTGGGGAATGGGTTTGGGGCTATGCAGTGAGTCAGGACTGTAGCAGAGAGCCATATGAGGGGGTATCATGTCACCTTGGGTGTCTGTGCCCACTGTTGGTGATGTATGCAGTCAGGAATGTGTGCTCCTAGAGCGCTCTGTAGCTGGTTCCTTCCTGGTTGCTAATCAGCCCTTCTCCATGCAGGTGTGTCCTCAGTCACAGCTACTGCAGCTGACTGTGTGGGTGCACTTGGTGTGGTGGTGCTCCCAGTGGCACGTGGGTTTGGTGCAGGGCCTGCACTGCCACCAGCAGGCTTGGTCTTTCTGGGGCCAGGTGTGGCTTTCTGGGACTTGACTTCGGCATCATATGTGTCCGACCGTCAGGGGTGGTAGGGCACACTGAAGCCCTGGAGGCACCGGTAGCCGATGTGCCTTCCCCCTAATCCTCCTCACCCTCTTCCTTAGCGGCCTGAGTGCCTGTAGGGGACACATGATATGCTGTCAGGTATGGTGCACTCACGTGGGTTGGCATGCAAGTCACACATGCTATTGATCAGAGTGACACTCCACCGATGTGGCCAGATGGGCATGGTTTTTCAGGAGCCATTGCATGTGCCCACAGCATTGTGGTAATGGTTGCAGCTATGTGTCTGTGACCCATTACCAAGTGGTGTTTGGCCCGTGTGCGGTCAAGGGGGCCTATCCATGCAGGGGAAGCACACTGGGTATACCATGCATGCATGCATGGGGGCCTGCAGGATCACACATATAGTGGCATTCTCTCATGTTCATGTGATGTCGTACAGGAACAACCTTTGTTTTTACAGCACATGGGATGGTCGTTTGTGTTCATGCTCTCACATCCCCTGCCCCGGCGATGCATGCCTTGTAGAAGTGGGTTTAGTGGTTTTGTCTATGGAACTGCCATGGCTCAATGGGACACTTCTGTGCAGCCAGCAGTGGTTCTCTGTATTGTTTTACGTTTGGCTTGCTGCACCCATGTAGGTGCAGGGAGTCATACACTGCCATGGGGCTCATCTGCAATGCCAGCATGGGGCTGGACAACTCGGCCTGCAACATGTTGGTGTGAAAACTGCGCAGTGTTGTGGGTACTCACACTCCACACTCCTGCTGGCATGGAGAGCACCAGCCAAGGAATGAGGTGCATTGCACTTGGATTGGCCACTTGCCACACCTTCACACTCCACAACTGCTCAGTACTGCTGTGGAGGGGGGCTGATGTGGCACTCATCAATTCACCCTGCTTGCCGAGGGCAGCTGCTGGGACTGCTGGCATGTGTCCCTGTCCATTACTGCAATTTATGCTAAGGCTAATATGTATGGATGGTCATTTGCAGTGGAAATTGGGTGGGGTGACTCACCACCTGCCTACTGGCTGCTGACACCTGCCTCCGCTCCGCCGACTCCCTCAATACCCTCCATGTCTAGGAAGCTGCTGCACTTTTCCTCCCATGGTATGAGTACAAGGGGCTTGGTGGTTCCACCTCCTGTCGCCATGGCCTCCTGCCGGTGTTGGGAGAGGAGTCCCCACTCCCTGGCCGTTAGGTCATTCAGTGGTCGAAGTGTATGAAAAGAAGTAATGGAACTATGTTCCCTGCTAGCCGGCAGGCACGTCATTTCACCACAATGCCAGGGGTAGCAGAAGTGACATCACATGAACCTTGACCTCTGATGAAATCACAGGAAGTGATTTCATTTGACCCCATACCGAAGTGACATCACGGGAAGCGATGGAACACGACAATTTACCCCTTGACAAAACCGGGAGTGGCGTCACTTAGCATTGTTTCTAAGTACACTATGAAAAATATGGTTACAATATTACTGTAACGTGATATACATTTCATACAAGAATGGATCACCATATGTATCGCCACAAAAAAACATGCTATAACTGCAACTTGCGAAAAGTAAAATACACAGTTCGATATGGATGCGTATTCTACTCAAATGCTTTTTGGAGGATTTTGTGTGTATTGTGAAGTTAAGGTGTTTAAAAACAGACTAAGGGCCTCATTAGGACCCAGGCGGTAAGGGGTTTACGGCGGCGTAAACAGCGCCGACCCTTACCGCCTGATTCCGAGGTCCCTTAGCGCCATGGAGGATTTAACACCTGCTTTTAGCAGGTGTTAAAATCCATGGCGCTAAGGGACCTTGTTGTTAATTACGCCACCGTAATTTACGGTGGCGTAATTAACGCCTTCCCCACTCCCATTATGCCCTATGGGGCAAAAATGGGAATGGGGAAGGGTAAATGGGTTAATGGGGACTTACCGCCCCGCCAACCTCGGAATGGGGCGGTAAGTCCGCCAACCACCATGGCGTAAACGTAGTTTACGCCATGGTGGTAAAGGTACGACCCAGGCGGTAACTTACCGCCTGGGTCGTAATGAGGCCCTAAATCAGTGACTCGCCCCCTGAATTTTGCCTGAAAGAAACCTTTAATGAGCCTACCAATTATTGTATGGAATTCCAGAAAGACAAGTAGCTCAAATAGCCACATGGCATTGGTCACAGCCCAGGAGCTCCAATTTGTAAAAAGAAAAAAGAAGAAAAAGGATTTTTTTTGTGTGTTTGTTTTTTAGGGGTACCAAGGGAGACCTCAGGGGTCGCCAGTGTGATCCCTGGTGATCCTGAAATAACGTTCCTGCTGACCAGTCTCCGCTCCCCACAAACCCCATCACCACACCCCATGCCACGCACAGTACAAAATCCTAAACAAATGCACCTGCTGTTTAAAAGAACGTTCAGTGCAGTGCACTGAAGTGCAAGTTTCAACTTCTTTCTACACTTATTGCCAGCCAGATAGAGATTTTATGCTGGCCCGAGGTCTTCCTCTGCCTGCTCCTGTATAGCTCTGTGCCGTGTCCAACCACCTCATGTGTGAGGACTATTAACTCCCCCTCACTAAATTTCGGCATCCCAAGCCAGTTTTCAGTCATGTTCCTGCGGGTTCGCTCCTGTTACATGTTCCCAGTGATTTATAGGGTTGGGTGGCTGCAGGAAGTGGGGGATTCAGGGTGGATTCTCTTTTTAAAGATGGGCAGCGGGTGTCCAGTCAAAGGGTCGAATATATTGTTTTGAACTGCAATAGTTTCGAATCAAAAGGACAGAAAAAAAAAATTTGAATGCCTTTTTTTAAATGTTTTTTTTTGCCTTCGTATAGGAAAAAATACAATTTTTCCCCCAAAAAAGAGGGGGTTTGGGAGGAAACCCCCCCAAAAAAGTGCATTCGATTTTTTTTGTTCGATCCTTTTGATTCGAAACTATTGCATTCAATCCTTTTGTATTCAAACCTTTCACTATAAACCGGCCAGCGCAATCCTTTCCGTTCCATCGATGATGCTATTTCCACCGACAATAATTCCGCCGGTTCTATCAGCGCCAACAGAGGGCCAGAGGTAGCTATTTGCACCAGGGTTTCAGCAGAGTACCTTGTTTCGGCACGATTCTGCAAGACGGAATAAGCATTACTGCCGAAGTGGTGCACGCATTCATGCCAGATTGTGATGCAGTGCTAATTATGCCACTGGTCTCGGTGATAACGGTAATTCCGCTCAGCGGAATTTCCACCGGGATACCGCCAGACTCCTGATGAGGCCCTATATGCCAAGAATAAGGTGGAGCAGCCAAAGGTTGAAGACTGCAGAGGTTTGACTACAGTGTTACTAGCACAAGCACACAAGTATGCACATACATTTCTACTTTTCTGGCCACTATCACCACCTCTGCAGGGTATATTTTCCCCATATATATGGTCGCCATACATAATGTCGCAGGCAAAAGGTTGTGGTGACATTATATATGGTGACGATATACATATATGGGGTCAAGGGGAGCGGAGGTTGTGGGGGTGTCCCCCCGCTCCCCTTGAAGAGAAAAAGGTTTTGGAGGTTGCTCGGGTGTCCCCGAATGTTCAATGTAATAATGTCCCTGCAAAAAACAGCAATTTTTTGTCCACTTTTTTGCCAGGCTACATTTTGCAGGGACATTATTACATGCAACCCTCTGCAGCACAGCTAGAATGTTCACTCTTCCTGAGTGACCTGCAGACCTCTACCCCATAGCACGCAAGTGCTTATCATAAGGGAGCTGAATCATTTCCCAACCCAGGGGAAACAGCAGGCAAAGGGTGTCAATCATCCTGCAATTGGTCCAGACTGGAATTGATGTTAACATGTGTGGGAGTCATTTCTGAATGCAAGTGCGCAGGCCTGTTTGATGGCAGCTACTGGATCGTCGCAGGCTTCCATAAAGACCACCAGGCAAAGGCTTCTCAAACTGTAACGATAGCCCTCAGAGAACCTTCATGTTAATAGCTAGATTAGGGTTCAATGAACTAACCTTTGCAGTCACCACAAACGATGGGGAGGACAATTGCACAGTCCTAACCCTGCTACAAGAGAAGAAAACAAATGGACAGAACTGAAGGAAGATAGCAACCAAACAAACAGGCAAAGCACTAGTTAAGCATACTGGAGAAGGGTCCAAACAAGGAGAGAAGGTCCAAGGGGAAATCCTAAATATGATGGAGTATGTGGCAAAGGGAAGGAGGCACACATTTGGCAACAAGGTACAAGGTGACTGAATGGTCCTCTGCTCACATTTTCAAGACGGAGAAGGTCCAATCATCTACAGTTCCAGATAAGGTCAATCAGGGAGGAATCCTAGCGGTCAGGGCAATAAGGGGTCCAAGTCCCAAAAGCAGAAGCACCAGATGGAAAATAAAAGGAAATAAAGAACAAATCCCCACTTTAAGGGAAAGAATGCAGACACCCCCATGGACCGGCAACAGAGAGACTGGGATGGTTAAAGGCAAAAGTGCCAAATAGGCAGAACAAAGAACGCATTCCAAATGAGATGACCTGGTCAAAGTACCAAAGAGCTTTCAGAATGATAAATGAGGGGATGAGGCAGTAGCAGGTCATGGAGTGATTCCGGGTCAGCAGAGAACACGCAGGCAGGATTCAGGAAGACCATCTCTGGCAGAGCAGTTGTGAGAAGCGCAGCACGGCAGTGGCACTGGATAGAAGTAGAAACAGCCTGGTGACGCCCCGTGTTTCACAGTCATGTCAAGCCCCAGAGCTGAGCAATGTAATGGGTGATGTTGTCCAGCGATAGGGTGCTACCTATGAGTTACCCAAGAACCAATCTTGATGCCTGAGAATGTCCTAAGGGTGCCATTCACTGAGCTAGATGAATCTTGACACCAAGCCGGCCATGTCTATAGAGCTAAGCTACACTTCACTGACGATGGCCATAGAGGCAGAATCATGTCTGTGGTTGCTTGTGGTCTCAGGCAGGAGCGATGCACTGCTACTTGAGGGACAACACCTTATTTGCATATGGTCTTTCTCTTTGTGTAATGGCATGGTAGGCGGCAGTTTTGCTTATGTCTTATAATGGGTGCTAGGAGCTTGGTGACCACCATTGGCACATATACCCGGCCAAATAGAAGAACCTGGAATTCATTCATATTAACATCCACTACAAAGACAATTCCTGATAGGAAACATGCCTGGGAATACGCAAGTAGGCATCCTCAACGTATATGAAAGTTAACGCATCACCAGGGACACTCTATGCAATGATATACCACACACCCATTCAGTTTCTTCACATGTGTTGTACTGATATTGGATGTAAGTAGGTGTTGCCCGCTTTGCAGTTGACGGTAGTATCCTGCATTTAGGGTGAGTTTGTGCCTGGACATGGCAGGTTCAGGGTTTGGGTGTGGCAGGCCCTTACAGAAGGAGGAAGGTTTTATTTTGATAGTTTTGATAGTTAGCAGGGTTTTGCTCACAGAGAGCAGATTCTGCTTGGGGTGGTAGCCCCAAGGTCCTGGGGGGCAAATCAGGACAAAAGGTGATTAGTCTCTCGAGGGTCATTTCTTTATACACATTGGATAGTTTCTTTCGTTTTGTAAGGAGGGAGATGGTGTTGTATCCTAGTACCTCAGGTTGGTTTACATATGGTATGAGAGCTGTGGGTCTGTGAGTGGAGCTTAGAATGTTTGTGTGAGGCATGGAAGGTGGTGAGTGAGAGGGTTCCAGTATTGATGGTTGGGAACTAGCAGGGAGAGAGCCAAGGGTAGAGGCAGCATACTATAGATCTCTTTATCTCACCTTTCCTACTGAAGCTGAAACAATAAAGAAGCTTTACATTTGTATACCTGGCTATGTGGTGGTTCCTGTGTATCCTGCGTGTATGTTGATACCACCAGTAGATACATCACTAACCTCCAATTCCACAAGTGCAGTATTCTCTTGCAAGATTTTCTGACAGATTGATGATGCACTTGTGACAGTTTAAACATCTGAGAAAAGTGCCCCCAATTGACGTATGAGTCACCACCAACTCAACAGTTGCTCCATCCAGGATTGAGTGCTGTAACACCATGCATCCCTGTTGGCAGTAACCTAGTCTGCCAGGCACATTTATACTGAATCCTGGATGCACATTAATGGGCGTCATTAGGAGTTAGGCTTTGCAGGAAAAACAGGTGGTAATTCCATTAACACACGTTTTTTGGGCAGTAACCAATGTTTCCAACGTACAGCTGAACTATATGTTTGACCTTAAAGTGGAGGATTTTCTGCCAGCATCATCTTGGAGGTAAATCTGTCCTTTAAGGCCAAATATCAGTGGATTTACCTCGGTGGAATGACAGGCCGTGGTAATTCTGCCGAAATCCCCATGGAGTCCTAGGGTCTGCACAAATCACCATCCTTCTACCATTTATGATCCCATGGTAAATCCACTGGATCAAGAGGCGGTAATGGTAAGCAAATTTGATAAATTAACTGACAAATTACCACCAAACTCATAATGAGGCCCAGTGACCTTTGCTATGTAACACACACAGTATGTCGGCACGTGTCGCCCACTTTGCTCCCGCAATAATAGCCATCTCCACCTTTAAGCTGAAGTGCATAGGTGGGCGCTCTTTCTTGATGCAGGGGCCTTTACTGTGGAATACTCTCTGGGGTTCATTACGAGGTTGGAGGTAACCATGGCGCTAACAGCGCCATGGCTGCCTCCAAACCCTTACCGACTCCGCCCTGGTGAATGGAGCTATTACCGCCCCATTCCAAGGTTGGCGGGGGCGGTAATTCCCCATTCACCAGGGCCCTTCCGCATTCCCATTTGAGCCCCCATAGGGCTCAATGGGAATTGGGAAGGCGCTAATAACAGTACCGCAAATTGCAGTACCTGTTATTAGCACCAAAGTCCCTTTGCGGGTCCCGTCCTTAATGCCTGGTAAAACCAGACGTTAAGGGAGGACCCGCAAAGGGAACTCGTAATAGGGTGGTAAGGGATTACCGGTACCGTTGCCCTTACCGGTACCGGTAATCCCTTACCGCCCATCTCGTAATGAGGCCCTCTGTTTTTGTTGCTATGCCTTAACATCCCCCTTATCTTGCAAGGCCTTAAAGACCCTTTTTGTTTCTACAAAGGCCATGAGAGTTCTGACACCTTGGCAGCACCAGGATTTATTTCGGATTGATAGTGCTCTCTGTATGTTCTCTACTCATGCCTATACTGATTCACGAGCTTGATCCTTTGATAGTTAAATGCTTACCCAGAATTATCTTTATTCTGAAGGGAAAATGTGTAATAAGACTTTTTGATTTGTAAAATTAATGGGTAGCCCATGCTTGGGAAATTGAGCCCGGGAACGATAACTGGGTCATTCGCTTAAAATGATAAGCACTTGCCTGAAAACATGCAAAACATTTTGATATGGCTGTCTCGGGCTTTTATTTACCAAGAGTCGAAAAATGTGTACCATTTGGTTGGATTACGAATGAGCCGGTCCAGAATTTCCGGACCGACTCACCCCGAGTCTGCCGGTAAAGGCTGTAAACAACCAGCAGGTTTGACATCTCAGTAGTTCAGGCCCCTACCGGCATATAAATCACAATGGGCCTCATTACGAGGTGGGCATTAAGGGATTACCGGCACCGGTAAGCGCACCGGTGCCGGTAATCCCTTACCGCCCTACTACGAGTTCCCTTTGCAGGTCCTTCCTTAATGCCTGGTTTTTGCAGATGTTAAGGACAGGACCCGAAAAGGGACTCTAGAGCTAATAACGGTACCGCAATTTGCGTTACCGTTATTAGCGCCTTCCCCATTCCCATTGAGCCCTATGGGGGCTCAATGGAAATGGGGAATGGCCCTGATGAATGGGGAATTACCGGTCCCGCCAACCTTGGAATGGACCGCTAATTGCTCCATTTACCAGGGCGGAGTCGGAACGAGTTTGGAGGCAGCCATGGCGCTAATAGTGCCATGGCTACCTCCGACCTTGTAATGAGGTCCAATTTCTTTTTTGGTGCACTAAATACATTTGCTCACCCATCACAGCCCTGACCAGAAAACCCCCTGCCTCTTATGAGTTATTCACCCCTCTCATAGTCCCTCTTGCACCCATTTAGTGCACATGAAAAATGTCTACTAGACCTTCACCAGACATATTCCATAAAAGTAGAATCTCGGAAAAAACACAGACCAGCCTCCCCCAATCTGGACTTCATGATCCAAACTCCCAGTTGGCTCTTCACACAGCGTAGGCCTCTCCCTGCCAACCTCTTCATCCTACCTCAATAACTCCACAAAAGACATGCACAAAACCTCTGCCCACAATTTCACTCCCCTCTCTATCCATCTCTCTGAACACTCCACACACAACTTAAGCCACCAGCAATTAATTCTAACTGGTGTACAAGGCACATCTACCCTTCACGGCACAACATAGATGCTCACTATCACCTGCTAAGTGTCCAAACAGCGAACAGGCATACACAACCTCCTCTTGCTTGGTAACATTACCTTAATCTTCTTCAAAGAAACAGGGCTGGTAGATGACTATGACCTGTCATACAGAGTTCCACACATCTCCCTCCAAAATAGTGGAGCCCTGATTTCTACCTCTGACTTGGGCAAGGGGTGCACATGCTTTTCCCAGGCCAGGGGCAGCCTCAGGGAAACCGCCAACCCCACTCCCAGGCCAGCTGGATAGGGAGGGGCACTGCACCTGTAAAGTAAAATTGCTGTTAACAGATGGGCTATGGCCTGAGTTCTTACCTTATGCATTCTTAGGACACAGACTCCAAGGTGAGTTGTTCAGGGATCCTATCGGGGACCCCTGTTTATTTATGAAAAAATGTAAACTTGTATTAAATAAACTTTCCTATCCCCTACCTTCATGTGCCCTTCTGAATTTCCCTGGCATGAGTTTTTTTCTGGAAAGGAATCTGCTCTGTCAGCCCACCCTTCCTTGCAGGGAGAACCATAGGGTGAGACTGACAAAGCAGACCTCCTGCCTATCACCTGGTACGGCCCACTGACTCATGGGACCAGAGGATGGCCTCCGTGAGAGGTCCCACTCCCTAGATGGTCACAGGCAGGCTGCCACCTATCTCACTTAACCCACGCCATGGTTTACTCCGCTCAAATCCCTAAACGTAATCCTAAAATCCTACAAATCCGACCCCTACATGACTATTCCTACAGAACATTTTCCCCTGCCCACATTCACCCAACGTAACATTTACATTTATTTGATGGTAGAATGGCTCAGCGGGTTAAGAGCTTGTTGTTTTGATCTGTGTTTGATCTGAAGGTCACAGATTCAAATCCCGGCAAGGTTGGCTCAGCCTTTCATCCTTCCGAGGTCAATAAAGTGAATGCCAATTTTCATTGGGTAATAATAATGCATGTAAATTTGTGTTATGTAAAGAATTTTGAATCAAAACGCTAAATAAATATCAAATTATTATCACTCTACCCTTAAAGATATACGTAAATATACAAGTAATAACATGCAAACTTATAATACATTATAACACATAGGAGTGGCTGCTGCAGTCAGCCACCCCTTTCACAGTACCTTATAGGGCAGTCTTTATGGTGGCTTCCCCCTAGTGATATGGAGAATGGGTGAGGGGTCGGTCGGTCCCTAATGTCATTTGGGGCCTGGCCCAAACAGCTCCTTTCTTTGGGGCGGCCCCTTCACTGTTCATGGCCTTTGCCGTAGACAGTCTTAAGGTGGCACCCAAGCCTAGGTGGGGGCCTGCCATCACCACCACTGCGCCTGCGGCACAGTTCTTTCATCAGGGTGACCTCTCCTGGGTGGGACCTCACCTGTTGTCACCTCCACAAGCCTGCGTCCATACTTCTTCCTCTGGGTGGCCCTATGCCCCGGGGGGGACCACCCATCATCATGGACACCACCCATGGCCATTCTTCCAAATTCCGGTTGGCCCCTTATCCAGGTGGACCACCCCTGTCACTGCATGCCTCACAGTGATATCTTAGCTACAAGCGGCTCGGCTGTCCTGGGGATGTCGTCATGCTCAAAGCTGAGCCTGCGCCGCTCTTGCAGTCCCTCCCCCTCTCTTTGCTGCATCTACGAGAGGCGTTGGGTGGGCCGCTGGTCTTCACCTGGGTTGCTCCACCACGTCAGCCCAACACTATTCTTCACCCAGGTTGGCACAATGGGGCAGCCCAGGACTTCGCAGGCCTCTCGCTCTTCACTCTTGCAGCCCAACAGGCAGCCTGGGACTTCTCTTCACTTCACCGCCCATCAGGGAAGAGTGGACTTTGCCACTCTTCACCTCCAGGGCGCCTGGCAAGTGTGGCTGTGGAAGACTTCACTGTTGGGCCTGCCTCACCAGCCACAAGGTGGGCTGACACGGGGCACAGCCGGGTTGCCCAGTTTGGGCTGGCTCTTGACGTAGCACAGACTGGGCAGCTTGTCAGATCTTTGACCCAGGCAGCACGCGCACACTGCCGGGGCCCTTTAATGTAGATGGGCCCACCAGGTCTGGCCCCCGTGCGGGCCAACAGCCGCCACTACCCCATGGGTAACCAGGCTGATCCGGGCACACAATCATGGTGCATGACAGGGCCCATGCTATCACTAGGCCAGGTTAAGTGTTTGCCTATAATGTGAAAATGTTGAGCTGCAAATTCCACCAAAGGTAATATCCACTTACATTTTCTGTATACATATATTTATTTTTCGCTCTCTCAAGTCGTCTCGACTGCATGAATATGCTGGCACTCTCTCTCAGCACTGCCTGCATCAGCAGGCAGCGCAGCTGGCACTGTGTGATTTGGGTTGTGTGTGGCGCTGCCGCTGTGCCGTGTGCAGGGCCTCAGGCCACACCTGCACATTAGCACTACACGTGTCCTCATGAGTCTCGTGTGAATGTTCTTCTTCTGGACCATCCGTGGCCCGTCCTGCCCATGCACTAGCGTCAGCCTGCCTCCATGGGCCGTGGGTAGTGGCCCTGCTTGCCTGAGAGAGACTCAGACACACGCAGAGGCAGATGAGATGCTCTATTGTTTTGTAATTTTTGTTCTACCAGTGCCTCTAAGGTCTCGGGGCGGCAGTAGCCAAACTGGGATAGAGTAGAAAAAGAGCACACTGGAGCCAATTAAAGTTTATGGATGGCAGGCTAACAGTGCTCATTTCCAGCCTATTCGGTGCTGCTCACATCCAGTTGGCATTAACCAAGTCCAAAACCCCAGAACGCATTGTAGTTTCACTGAATGAGGGTGCAACGTGCAGGACTAGGAAAACAGCACGGCACCATGCAGTTACCTAGACCTCCTATGTATGATCAGGTGAGTTAGTATGAGGGTGATGTTTATCCTTGTACATTCACCCTCCCTCCGCTCCATCCCCCACACGCCTTAAATGACTGAGCAAATCTTTCCTCTGCTTTAGGACCTCTGTAAATGAGTCTTCCCGCTGTCACACCCAAACAAGGCTGTTAACGTGTACAGGTTTTCTGTGTAACTGGCACTGGCAGCTGTGGTTGTAAATGTCACTCAGATGATTTACACTTTCGGCTGATGTGGAGTGCAGCTTCCCTGGGGACATTAAGTCCAATTAATTCTGCATTCATTCACTTTGGACTTGACTGCAGAGGCGCTGGTGTGCTTTTATCTTAATATCTCTGAGCGGCTCATATGGCTAAATGAAGGGGCAAGGCTGATTCAATTTGAACTTAACTCATGTATCCTCAAAAGTAAGCATGAATGAGCTGGCTTAGACCACACATAATAAAGTGTGAAACGAAAATTCCTAATGCTCTTCAGTATCAAGTGTGAAACAATTCTATTGGGCCGCAGACATTTTACAAAAGAGGCACCAAGCCAATGCTAAGGTTTGCGGTGCAAACCCTCCAATATGCTTAGCCCTCTGCACTGTGTCTCTTTCCAAGAGATGCCCCACTGTCACATGGTGTCATGACTGCATCTGGTCCTCACTGATTAGATAGCGTTTATTTCGCTTTTTAAAAACAACTGTCCAGTCACTCACTAATCCTGATTTCCTGTGAATGGTGTTGGTGACTATGTTGGCATTTTCTTTAACCCTCTATATCATCATTCACCCTTTTGACTTTCCCCTTCTGCGTTGCATATTGCTGCCTTTATCTGCAAGCGATCTTCTGAAGATAATGGGCCTCATTCCGAGGTTGGTGGTAACCAGCCGGTAGCACCGGCGGGTTGCTGCCGACCCAGAAACACTAAATCCGCCAACTGACTTCACAGTGCCACCGGGACATTACAGGTCCCGGCGGCGTGGGAAGTCAGGCGGCACATTTGGTAACTCCCCATTCCTGTGGAGTCCCATAGGACTCCATGGGAGTGGGGAGACAAAGCACTGGCACTGTTGTTAACGGTGCTGGTGCTTCTGTCACGACTCTACCTACCGCGGCCAAAGCGCCTGGTAGGGTAGGCCTCCCGGGCGCTATGGCCCCTGCAGTCAGACTCGTAGTGTGGCGGCCCAGAAACAAGGGTGCCAGTAACAAAAATGCCATAAACAAGTGTGCCTTCTGGCACTTGATCTTTAACCAATGTGTGTGCTTGCATTCTATTCCTGTTAAAACGAGCTTTAGTAAAGCCAACAGCTCAACTATTTTATAGACACAACATAGCATTTGCCACGGACTGTCATTTGGCCAGGTACTCCCACCATTTGCCAGCTATTGCCACCTTATTGCCTAGTGGTACCAGTATGGCAGTGGCTGGCAAATACCTATCCTACGCCTGCACATAATCCAAAACTGTTGACTTTGACGATGCTTACATGAGAAGCACACTTGCTTAGCCGAGATTACTGATGTTTCCCTTGAATTAATCTTTGGAGAGGGTTTTCTCTGACAAATGGTTCATCAAAGCATCCAGTGCATTACTAGGCAGGCCTGCAGGGACCTCTGTGGAGATCTCCAGGTGGGCCTCTGCACCATGAGCCCCTTTTGTGAAGAATGTGTTACAACGCTTCCAGTATGTTGTTCCTCACTCTTAACAAATGTTATATGAAAGTTGTGTGCTATTATTTTCTATTTTGTAATGCTTCATAGGACAAATGTGCTTTAAAATGCTCTATTTAGACTCACTTGTCTAAATGTCATTGTACGAGAACCCCAAAGTACTATTTAGAGGGGTGTAGCTGTTTCTACAGTGCAATATGGGACCCATATGAAAAACATGTCCACTGCCACTTTTGATTCCATTACATCCCTGATCCAGTGCTTCCTAACATTCTGAAACTGATGCACTATTAGAACTTGGGCAGAGAAAATCAAATATTCCACAGTAACAGCTCTCACCTCTATCCTTAACACCCTCCTCTCTGCTTGCCATGCCAAGCAATCCTCTATCCTTATTCTCCTTGATCTCTCTGCAGCCTTTGACACTGTCGATCATCCTCTCCTTCTCCACACTCTTTCCTCCTTTGGGTTTAAAGGCCCTGTTCTCAAATGGCTATCCTCTTATCTCTCTTCCCTTTCCTTTGCTGTATCATGGGGTGGCCGGACCTCTCCTTCCTTTCCTCTTCGAATACGGTGTTCCCCAAAGTTCTGTACTTGGTCCTTTCCTCTTCTCTCTTTACACCTCCCTCATTGCCCCTGTTATCTCCTCGTTTGGCATCTCCCACCATTTCTATGCCAACGACACTCAACTCTTTCTTTCTTTCTCCTCCTTCTCAACTGACCTTCACCTAAAACTCTCTTCCTGCCTTACTGCCATTAAGAACTGGATGTCCTCCCGCTTTCTCTCTCTTAACACCGATAAAACCGAAGTCCTTTTCTTTCCCTCCAACACTCTTCCCCCTCCCTATCCTCCCCCTTTCATTCACTTTCCTCCCTCCAATCTCCCTATCTCTCCCCAAGCTCGTAATTTAGGTGTTCTCTTTGACTCCTCTCTCTCCTTCTCCCAGCACATTTCACTCACCTCTCGCACTTGCCGATACTACCTCTACAATATTCGCAAAATCCATCCCTCCCTCACTTTCCACGCTACCAAACTCCTAATCTCCTCTCTCATCTTTTCTTGCCTCTTCTATTGCTCTTCTCTATTCTTTGGACTACCAGCATCTCATCTTGCCCCCCTTAAATCCATCTACCTCTCTGCTGTTCGTACCCTTTGTCTCCTCACCTCCCGTGACTCCATCTCTACTTCGCTCTCTTACCTTGGCTGGCTATCATTTCACTCACAGCTAAAATTATACTTTCTCTGCCTTGTCTTCAAATCCCTCCATGGTCTTGCTCCCCCTTATCTCTCCTCCCTTCTCTCCTTCTACTCCCCCTACCGTTCCCTTCGTTCCGCTGACCACTTCCTTCTCACTGTACCTCCTTCCCCCTGTGTTTTCTCCCGTTTCCGCTCCTTCCAACTCCTTGCACCCCTGCACTGGAACTCACTCCCTCTCACAATCCGCTCTTCCCTTAAATCCCTCCTCCTCCATTCTCCTCCTTTAAACCTCCCCCTCTGTCCTCTCTGCTTCCCCTCCCCCCTCATTCTTCCCCTTGATTTTCTCTCTCCCCTCTCCTACCCTCCTCTCTCTCCCTTCAATTCCCTCTTCCAACTTTTCACCACCCCTCCCCCACCTAATCCTACTCCTCTATTCCCCCTCCCCTTCAGTTAATTGCTCTTTTCACTGTTTTATCGAATGATTCATGATGTAATTTTGCTCCCTCTGTTACATTGTTGATGTTGTTATGTATTATGTTGTTCCACTGTACAGCGCCTTGGTGTAAAGCGCTCTATAAATCAATAAATAAATCAATCAATCAATCAATCAATCAATCAATCAAATATGTCAGAGAATGGGCAACAACAGCTTGACAATGTGATTTACTATACAAATGCTGGCATACATTTACTTAAACGTCATGGTTTTCTTTGGGCAAATAAATATATTATTGTTGTGACCGGTTGTCTGATATTCTTTTGGCACATGCAGAATGATAAAGAGGGTCAACCCTGGCATACTTTGTTGTGACTGTACTCATAATATACTTTGGGCATAAGTAGCATCAGTGAATTAGGCAGTGATGGCATATGTTAGTGTTACTGGCTGCATGATATTTTTTGGGTGCATAAACAGTAAGATAAGGGGGCAACACTTGAATGTTTCTTTCTTACTGGCCTCATGATATTCTTTGGGCACAAGCAATCTAAGGGGGCAGAACTGGCCTATATTGTTGCTACTGTGATATGCTTTTGGCAAAAGCAGCATGATTGAGGAGAGTCAACATTGGCATATATAGTTGTGATCAGCCTCATAATATTCTTTGGGCACTACTAGGATGAACATGTGTTTTATGGTGCCAATGATGGCAAATATAGTTGAGACAGTCCTTATGATATTTGTTGGGCACAACATGTATGCAAATGTGTTCTATGTTGCCAGTGCTGACATATACTGTGGCAAAGGCACATGGCCTAGTTTGGGGATGGCAAGCATGAACATGTTCTGCAAAATGCTCCTGTATACTGTGGGCAACCTGTATTCTATTGAAATATTTCATTTGACCACCCAAAGAACTGATGGTAAATTCTATGGCTTTTCACAGACTTCAACCGTAACCGGTGTCATACAATGCACTATTTTAATGCATTATGTTACTCAATTTCTTGGGGGTGACACATCTGTGTTTGTTCAGGTCAGGAAAAACTTTTATGTCCATTTTAAAAATTCACTAGCCACCACTGCACATACTAACTGAGGGAAAGCTGCATAAAGATTGCACAGGAAAGTTGCATAATGGTTGCCCATTCCGTGCCTATTCCATTTGCAGGGGCCTTATTGCAGTGATGCTAATGCTGTTTTATGTTCTATGTGTGTGAGACGAGGGAAGTTGCAGTGCTGCCCTTGTTCTCAGTGGGAGAGGCTTGCAAAGTTGCAGCACATGATATACCATCTATGTGAGTAGTAAACGTGCACTTCTGTGTCCCGCCTTGTTTCTGTTTCTTAAGGCCACATGTAATGCCACTCTGGTGTTGGACACGTTGATGCCTGACTCAAGAGGAAGCTTAACACTGTTACCTATTCATTGCCTTTTTTGTGAGGGGGAAGAAGCTTACTGTGCTCCTACCCATGCTGTACTGTCTGGACATTTGGTGTGGGGAAGGTCATGCTTGACTGATGTCTTTGTTTCCATTCTATTTGTTATGGCAAATTCTGCTTCTGCCCGAGTGAGAGAGATGTTATGTGGGATTTACTTTTACGATTATATAAAGTGCATCCCTGCGTTTTAAAAATAGGACAAAAACATAGGATCTTGCAGAGATTACATCTTTAATAGGATAAATCATATTCCTGTCTGCTATCTTCCAAGACCACCATCAGGAGAGGAAGAATGTGAGTTAGCCTAATAAAGGCATCATTGCCACAAGATCCTGTGTTGTTTCTTACGTATGGTAAAAAGTAACGAGCTTAACGTTATTTTAGCCACTCTGTGGAAAGTTTTAAACAGTAGGAGTAACGGTAATGTTTGAGGTCATTCACACTATGTGAGGGTGCTGCATTTATCTGAAGTGGCAGGGCCTGAAGCTGTCGGGGTGCTGAGGGAGGCAGCAAACTTACCTTCTGCCTAGAGCAGCAAAGTTTCTTGCACCGACTCTGGCACACACAAGCAATGCCAGGTCACCCAGCACACACAGTCCGGCTCAGCAAATGTCCTTATACCTTGGGGATCCGCTCAAGGCTGCCCCCAAACCCTCATCCCTGGGAGTTATTTCTCTTTTCCTTTTTATCTCTCTTCTTGCTTTCTCCCCCCTCTCCTTTTCTTCCTTAACTGTTTTTTTCTTTTCTTTTCTTTTGCCCAATGTTGTTCTTTAGAATTGTCCCCTGCTGATTCTTGGGCAGGGGAGTTCTGTCCTTTTTCTTTTTCTTTTCCTTCTTTCTTCAACATTCCATCCAGCCCCATGATAGGCTGGGAAGGAGTAGTCCAAGACACCTAACCACAAAGATGCATACACACACCAAATAAAATATTTATTAACAAAAGACCTGCTGTGTATGTCCTTATTCCTAGGTTTCTTTTGGAGGACCAGTGGGAGACACTTGCTGGAATGTTCTAAAATATGTGGTGACCTTCCACCCCTAGATTATTTATTAGCAAGGCGCAACTTCCTGCTGACGAAAAGGTAGTGCCACCAAGGTTTTCTATGAACGCGGTGAACCTTTTTTGCATTGTGTCCATAGGCTGGGTGGGATTTTTGCGCTTGATAGAATGGTTGTGGATTTGGACTTGTATGATTTTATTTAAGGTACCTTAGGTGTTGATTCTCGTTTCTTTTCTCTTTCTCTTTCCAGGCAGTTGCCAGCAGTGTTTATCTCAGCTCTTCGTCTCCACTGCTGTGTTAATGGTATTAAGTGAAACTAAAGAGGAAGTGAACATTTCTCATTTTCATGCTTTCATTATATCTTTAAAGTTGTGTCAGTTGCTCCGCGCTCAGGAGCAAACGGGCACAGACCCCTGAACTACATAGTCGCTCGCCTCACATCCCCAAGAATGGCAAGAATGCCCATGCAGGTCCCGCCTTGCACATGCTTTGGTCGCTCTCCATCTCCACGTGCCTCAAGGCACTCCTCGAGGAAAAGGGTCTGATTCATTGAATTATTTACGTGGTGAATAGTGACTGCGTTTCCTTGCGAAATCCTGTTTGTTTATTCATGGAATCGACTGTACAGCACTTTTTCGTACTTTGCAGGAACTTTGCACAGGCTCAGCACATATCTGAGCGTTGCCCAGTGCTTTGCATGAGACACCACGCAGAGCATGGGCATGGCTTACGTAGAGGGCAGGGAAGGGGGCGGTACTCATAAAATGAGGAAGAACAAGGGGAAATGTGGTTGTTCCAAGGGACGGTCCGCACGCAGGTCATTGCACACCCACTATTGCGCAGAATGATACATATTCATGGATCCAACTGCGCAACCTCTCGGCGTGGAAATGGCAATGCAAAGCCTTCATTCTATACGCCACCCGAAGGCAGGCGTCCAGACACTTGCGCGTTCGATTCACTGTGCAGAGGTAAGATCAGGTGTCAGATTTAGGTGTGGGTGTACGCTGACGGGGTTCCGATCTAACTTAGGGGTGCACGTATGGGGGTTTTCACACAGATTTTCCGTATTTTACCCGAGTTACGATAAATCGTATGCATGTTGTCAGGGTGCTGGTAACAGTTCCGGGGGACCCCTAGCAGGGTCCCCGAGATGCAGGCCTGCTTGCGGGGTACCCCACGCACTGTTTTAAAGGTGGCTGTATTTGCACCCAGAGCGTGTAGGGTGCGTTCCGGGCCGCGACTCATTTATCCAGTTACTTTGCGCAACCAATTTCATGAATATGCAGAGGGCACTGAAACACCTCTGCGTGCAGGCTTGCGCAGAGTTGTTCACGGCGCACAGGCATTGCGGGATCTCTGTGCACTATCCCATGAATCGGGCCCAAGGTCTCTGCAATTTGCGAGTTACATATTGTGCTGGCGATACAGGAAGAAGAGAGCTCTGGTAACAGTGAGCATGGCATCAAAATAGCATGCAGCGCTGCCAGAGGTTTAAAAGAAGGTACGTATAAATAAATGTGTAAAAGAGGACTTCTTGCTCTACCTGCTCAAATAGTTAGTACTGCCAGGAAGAAGATTGCTCTGCAACTCCTGTCAGCGTCACTGTTGATGCCTGTTTTGGTGTCGCAAGGCTTACAATAAGTAGTATTGCCTCGTAATCCACAATACAAACATGATTTCTTGCTGTTCATTTTATAAATCATGTCACAAGAACTGCGACATGACTAAAGATAAGCACATTTGTAATCGTGTTCTGATTCACCTCTCTACTCCGCCCACCTTTTCGGAGCTCTGTATTGCACTCAGACCAGAAAAGTGTGTCCAGGTGCAAATCGCTTTGCAGCCAAGTGGAAGGCTTGTGTGTGCATGCAAGGCTGAGGTCCCTATGCATGTGTAAGGCTGTATTGCTCCTACGAGTGAAAGGCTCTACTGCTGGTGTATGTAAAGCTGCGGTCATTGAACATGTTAACATCTCTGCCCCATCTTAAGTCAATGAAAGCTTGAAAAGCTAAGGGTGTGGCTCACCCTGCTATTGACTAGACTGTTTAAATGTATATGCTATGAGTTGGGAACTCGCTAGACCAGCTGCATGCTGACATCTGAACTTCTGCCCAAACGGGAATGTCGCTTTCCATTGAAAGCAGGTCCAAGTATATGATGTGCGTGCCTCGCTGTGGCAAAGCATGAGCCCCCCCCCTCTCATTTACATGTGTGCTGATATCACTGGAGGTGATGTCACAGAAAATTACACCATTTGTGGTCTTTGATAGAGGATTATGGAAAGTAACATTACAAACAGCTGCTATAGGGAAGCGAACAGAGAAACAGCTTTAAGATGTACAGCATATCAAGTTGCACTGTCATTACTTGCTTATATATGTGGGCAGCTCCATACGTGAGGCTTTTTTGAATACTGTACACATGTCAAATTAATGGCACATGGGGACATCTAATCTTGGCAGATAATAAACACACAGTGAAATAAAATTAATTACACGCACTTTCATTTTGAAGCCCGGGTTTGTGACCAGTCTGCATCCTAGGCACCTAACCACACATCTTCCCAGCTGTAGTTGGTAGAAAGAGGTGTTATTTGGTTTTCAAAAATACTCTGTTTTGTAGAGATGACTTGAAACTTACAAGAACCAGAGTGCATAGCAATGGGAGGCTAAAAAACACTGGCCCTCATTACGATCCTGGCAGAGATCCATGGTGCAATTTGCACCATGGTCCATGGCGCTAAGCTGCCAACTCCGCCATGGTGGTTGGCGGATTTACCGCCCCATTCCGACCTTGGCGGGGCGGTAAGTCCCCAATCCCCATTTACCCTTCCCCATTCCCATTTTTGCCCCATAGGGTATAATGGGAGTGGGGAAGGCGTTAATTACGCCACCGTAAATTACGGTGGCGTAATTAACAAGTCCCGTAGCGCCATGGATTTTTCCGCCTGCAAAAAGCAGGCGTAAAAATCACCATGGCGCTACGGGAACTCGTAGTCAGGCGGAAAGGTACGCCATGCTTTACGCCGGCGTAAACCCCTTTCCGCCAGGGTCGTAATGAGGGCCACTGTGTTTTGGAAAATGTACTGTCAAGACTAAGACACACCTCACAAAGGTACTGTGCTATAAGGTCATCTTCTTGTAGTCATTGTTTGACGAAATTATGCTGCATGCTTTTACATATGAGATGAAGGAAAACTAAAGTGTATACTTATCAGATTCAATGGTTACTCTAATGTAACATCACCAATAGGGAGCTTCCCCTTTCAATGCTGTACCCACGGCATAGTGTGTGTTAAGTATTTAGTTAGCCGTAGTGTGGCACCCTGGTGAATTTTCTAGGGTAGTAGTGCCCAGTGACCTGTCTAAAAAAGGCATCCTCTTCTCATAGTTCTATCAGTGAGGCAAAGCTGTGAAGCACCTTGACCCTCTGATGACGAAAAAGGGCACATACTTGCACCGGTTAAGATTAAAAGAAAGGATATACACATTTGCTAATCATACACATTGGATTGCTAATCATAATATTTTTATTTAGCAAACTCAACTAATCACTTTTGCAAAACTAATGTATGCCTTTCTGTCGTTCCAGGTGATCTGGAGACTTTTATTGATGAACACATGCGCAGTTCAGGCTTTTGAGTGTGAGGAAGCTGAAACAGAAAGAAATACCACACCAGATATTATGAGGAGGTGGGTGGTTTCCAATCTGTATTCACACTCTTCTGATTGCTTTTGGAATTATCTTTTACCTCTGGGGGAAGCTACCCCCTCATTCAACATTGAAAACTGTGCTTGTGTTTATCAAGGGGGGAGATGTACCATCCTTTAAGAGTTTATTCAGCTCGGATGTACTTAAAGGAGGGTACATTTTCCTCATTGATAAACACAAGCACAGGATTCAATGTGAAATGGTGGGGTAGCCTCCCCATGATGTAAAAGATAAAGGGTACAGCATCATCAGTGTATAGTTCATCTATGGAGCTATTATCCTAGGACAGTCATTCATCCTTCTTGCTTCTTCTTGAACTTGTTTGTGATGTTTTCTCGGTGAAACAGGAGATTGTTTAATGGCACTCTGGCTCCAGCCTCACTTGTGTTTCATACATATAGAGTTCTATAAACAATTCACACTGGGTGATGGGTGATGAGCCTGGGCATGCCGTCGTAACAACGTTCCCTAAACTCTCCCGCTCCTTGGTGCTTTGGGCCTGTTTCCTATGTGTCAGGCCTTGCGTCAGTTTCCTTGGGTTGATCATTTTTGAAGTGATCAACGTCTCTGGAGATTCAGATATCATGATTCCATGATTCCTTGTCCCTAGTGATGCACAGAGGGGAAGTATCAAACTGGGTGTGTTAGTTAATGATTTGATGTCTCCCCACAAGGACATGTTTACTTATTTCTAGGTCGGAGGAACTTGCTCTACGCTTTTGGTTCATTTTGAAATTATTCCCATCATCAGTGTATTTGATCACCTCTAAGGTTTTTTAATGGTGGTAGTGTTGGGAAGGAGAGAGGGTCTTCCCGCCCTCCTAAGTGATTCCGAATGAGAAACAAACTGTAGACCGCACATCGAGGAAACAGGGGGAGGGGCGCGTATACACAAGAGATTCTATGGTTGCGTAATGCATGTATTAGGAGCTATATAGTAGAGGCAAGAGTAAACGCCATCTTGGTTATTTACAGCCATTTTTTTTATAGTAGGCCCAAGCGCAACGAAAGGCACCACATGTGTTAGTAAGAGATTTGCATGGCCCTCATAGACATAACCCCCACCACGAGTAAGCTTTGGCGAGCTACAAGTGTGCCATTGTCTCAGAGGCTGTAGGCCTTCATGCCCCGGAAAGAATGTGCTTTGCAAGGCCACGAGAAGGGGGCACAGCACATCCTGGCAATTTGCATTCTACGATACAGATAGCATGACCACTCAGCGCCAACACCCCACACGTTGAGTTACAGCCTTCTAATGCTTTGATCGCAAGACCCCCACATACCAGGGCACCAGCCACACCCAGACCACCAACCATAAAACTGTAAGCCCCCCCGATCAATTAGAAAGACCAGAAAGCAAGGTTATCTTGCCTTCACATTTGGATCACATGATTTGTGCTGCGAGGTGCCAGGGAGGGATGAAATTATAGCTCAAAACCGAGGGTGGGGAGACTTGGAGGCTGCTGGTGCATCTGGGAGTGAGTGCAGTATGCAAGTTGGTTTGACCTTGGCTCCCCCTGGGGCCCATCTCTGTGTCTGCCAGGTGCACCATTACAGTGATAGAGTTGCATTGTTTTCATAATAAGTAATTGCCTGTTAGGCCCTGTTTTATCATGGATGTCGAGCCCAGCAGCACCCACGTGGACAAAGACGGAAAGCAAGGCTGGGCCCAATGGGCTAGTATCCCCTATGGAGTGGGCTGCTCATGTATAGGGTCGCTCCAACCAGCCTCGCAGGTATTTACTGTATACAGTGATGACAGTGATGATGCCACACATCCTTTTAACGTGCTGCACATCCCCAATTTGGCAGAATGTTTGGCAGCAGAAGAGTTGTTTGCTGATGTATTTGTATTTTGTAGAAATAAATCCTTGCAAGCGGTGACTTGGGCCTTGTTCCTTAGTGGGTTATATTTTGTCTGGAGTGAGCGCGCAGGGGTGTGCCTCCATTAGCTTTGTGCATGGTTTCCTTTGTAGTGTGAGTTCAGCGGGGCATTTGTTGGTGGGGCTTCACATGCTGCAAAGTGCTTGTACAAGAGAGATTTAATGCACTTCACTGTGTTGGCTCACCCAGTTCAAAGAACCAATAGAGTGTTCTATCAGACCATTGTCTTGAGGCCATGATGGTGTAGTTCTGCTATGTGTGATGCCCATGTGCTTCATGAAATGTGTATACTTGCCACTGTTAAATGGGGGGCATTGTCTGTCTTGAATACTGCAGGGATTCCCCATGCTGAGAATGCAGCGTCTAGCCAAGGCAGGTTAAAAGCTGGTGAGGTTAAAAGCTGGTGAGGTGGAGGGAGGCCACCAGGGGGCGCGCAGGCAATGGCTGCCTGAACGTACTGCTCTCCCCGAAGCCAGGCGTCTAGAGGGAATTGAGCCCCCCCCCGAGACTCCCCCGGCGGGCCCAACGCGGTGAATGGGACGGGTGAACCCTTGGGGCGCCCCGTGAGAGCAAGAGCGGAGTCCGACGACCCCGGGGTTCCCGAGATCGGGACCAGCGGGAGAAGGCGCGGCCTGGACGGGCACGACACCAGAGGAGGGACGAGGCCTTCCCGCCTTGACAAGAGGCCGGAGGCACTGCGAGCCCGGCGGCGGTTCGGGAGACGGGCTCCCCCCTCCCACCCCCCCTGCCGTCCGGACCAGAGAGGCGACGGAGCAATGCCCCCGGCCCGGGAGACCGTCCCGGAGTGCTCGCGGTCGGAACCATTCGAGCGAAGCAGACCTGCGTGCAGACGCCCTCCGCCCCCATCAGGAGTCCCCGAGGCGGGCTGCCGCGGCCCTCGGGGCCCCGGAGGAAGGAGGTGAGGAGAGAGAGCGGCAGCGACCTGGGGAGTCCCGGACCCGCTCCCCCGCTGGCGCGGGTGGGGAGATCTCCCCGCACTCCCTGATTAAGCGCGGGGAGGCCCCCCGGACCATGTCGGCCCCGGCCAGGAGGATCCAGTGTTGGGCGCCCCGCCCCCCCCACGGACAGAAGCACCGTCGCAAGAACTTGGGGTGGTCGGGGTGTGAGGCCCCCACCCACTGTTGGTGGGGCGTGTGCCCACCCCCCGCACTGCGAGAGCCTTCGGGCAGGGCGCCGGGGTCATAGAGCCCTCCGCCCCCGCCAGCCCAGGCCACACATGACACCCTCCCACGGGGCAGCCAGGAGAAGCCCCGGACCACTGCGGCAGACTTTGAGCGGGGTGTGAGGCCCTCACCCAGGGACTGGTGGGCGTGTGCCCGCCCCCCCAAGAAAAGATTAACCCCCAAGAAACAGCCAAGAATCATCCGTTTTGCGAGTGGGGCGGCCTCGCTTGGCCTCCACCCCCCCTTGCACCCGCGCCCCGGGAGGGAAATCGAGTACTGACCCGGAGTGGGTGGGGGTCGACACGGCGAGGTGCAGGTAAACACCAGATGAACTGACGAGAAGCCTTACAGGGATACCGTTTCCAGGAGAACCCCAGAGGTAACAAGGGTACGAACCCCAAAGGAACTATGGACCAATCCGAGGATGCGGCTCCCTCATCGGCAGCAATGGAAAGAGGCTTCACCTCGATCTTGCAGGAAATCAGGGACATGCGCTCCGATATAGCCCAGAAGTTTGAAAAAATGGACCAGAGGGTGGACAAGGTCGAAGATAGACTATTACAAGTGGAGGCCAACCAATCTTCAAAAGCAGCCCAGGACATACAACTATGTATGAGGCTGGAGGCCCTGGAGAAGAGGGACGAGGAAAGGGCCCGACAGATGGACGATCTTGAAAACAGGGAGAGGCGGAACAACCTCAGAATCTTCGGGGTACCTGAAGCGGAGGGGGAAACGGAGAGGGACGTCACCCGAATAGTGAGGGACATTATCACCCTCCTATTCGCGGAGGAGATGACAACCAAGCTCACATTCGACAGAGTGCATAGGGCAGGGGGCAGAGCGGGGGCCCCCCGGTCAATTTTGGTCCGGTTCCACTATTACTCGGAGAAGACAAAGGTGCTGGAGGAGGCCCGAAAGACCAGAGAAATCACGTACAATAATGCTCAGGTCTCAATATATGAGGATCTTTCCTCCTACACGCTGGCTAAGCGCAGAATGTGTCGACCCCTTACGCTACTATTCAAAGAAAAGGGCGTGCGCTATAGATGGGGCTACCCCTTCTCCCTGAATTTTGAATACATGGCCCAACGCTCAACCCTGATCACGAAAGAAGACATTCGGGGAGCTATTCAAGAGTACACGGTGGACCCGCACCCCCGGAGGGGACCGGTGGGACCAGAGAGCTTCAGAACAAATAGCCCCGGCCCGTCCGGAGAGAGGAGACGGCGAACCGGTGCAAGGAAATTTCGAAAAATGAACACTCCATCCCCAGCAAAAGCGGGAGAACGAAACGACCCAGAGGACTGAGAACGGGGGTGACCCGCCGAATCCGGGACAGATATGCGCAGATTCGGAGATTCTACCACCACTATCGTCCCCACGAACAGCAAGTATAGGGGACACATGGAAGGCTCACAGCCGGGGGGGAACATTGGGGGCTCGAGGGGATGAGCTTTATGCGTGAAATGCCTGGCCGAGGTGGGCAGGCTGGTGGTTCGGCCAAAAGCCAGCAATGGCGGAACTAATTGGCTGGACGCCGGGGAGGGGGGTGGGGGTGTTTACGGGCGTTGGGGTTGTTCAGATTTGGTTGAGGTATGGGGGGCTGTTCTAAGCCCACCCGGGGGGGGAGGGGAAGGGAACAAAGGGGACCACAAAGTAGAACCAAGGGAGCACGTGAAGAAAAGAGTTACGAGGGCGTTGACCGAGAGGGAGGGAATCTGGGATTATGGCTGATAGTCTGCCTGCCCTGGGAGTGGACTCCCTTAATGTACGGGGTTTAAACACCCCCACAAAGAGATCCCTGGTCTGCAGAGAGTTTAGAAGGGCCACCCTCGACCTCCTCTTTTTGCAGTAAACTCACTGGCCACGGGGGAAGGAGCCCAAAATCCGGGGAGGAGGTATTGGGGAGGTCTTCAGTGCATCCCACAAAAATAAAAAGAGAGGGGTGGCCATCTTGGTGGCGAGGAATGTGGGGTTCGAGAAAGAGGCCGTGCTGAAAGACCCAGAGGGTCGCTACCTGCTGGTGCGGGGATCCCTGCAGGGGGCCCCACTTACCCTAGCCGTTGTCTACGGCCCAAACGAAGGCCAAATCCAGTTCTGGGAGGAGGTGAGGGACAAACTCAAAGGCTTTGTCCACGGGACGGTGGTGGTGGGGGGGGGGACTTTAACATGGTCTTGGACCCAACCCGGGACAGGAAACGAGCCAGTCCCCAGGCCCCCAGGGCACCTGATGAGATCATGGCACGTGGCTTCCAGAGGGTTAACTCGGAGCTGGGCCTGGTGGACACGGTCCCGACCCCTAGAACGAACACCCCCCTCTTCACTTACTACTCATCCATACACACGTCATTTTCCTGGATAGATTATGGGCCTCATTACGACCCAGGCAGTAAGTTGCCGCCTGGGCCGTGACTTTACCACCATGGCGTAAACTATGTTTACGCCATGGTGGTTGGCGGACTTACCGCCCCATTCCGACCTTGGCGGGGCGGTAAGTCCCCAATCCCCATTTACCCTTCCCCATTCCCATTTTTGCCCCATAGGGCATAATGGGAGTGGGGAAGGCGTTAATTACGCCACCGTAAATTACGGTGGCGTAATTAACTCCATGGTCCCTTAGCGCCATGGATTTTAACACCTGCTAAAAGCAGGTGTTAAAAGCGCCATGGCGCTAAGGGACCTCGTACTCAGGCGGTAAGGGTCGGCGCTGTTAACGCTGCCGTTAACCCCTTACCGCCTGGGTCGTAATGAGGCCCCATGTCCTGGTGGACGAGACCTGTGTCCATTTGTCACTGGCTATAGGGTTGACCCAGTCCCCTGGTCTGACCACGACTTGGTCCGAGTCACCATAGCAAGAGGTGGTCTAAACGAACATAGGGGAAGATGGAAGTGTAATGATTCCCTCCTGAAGGACGAGGTCCTATCCCAGGAGGTTCTTGACGCCATTGCAGATTTCTTTGAACTCAATGACAACGGTGAGGTGCGAACACACACTGTGTGGGACGCCTTTAAGGCAACCCTGCGGGGAGTCCTGATCAAATTGGGAGCCCAGAGGAAAAGGGAAAGGGAAGCCCAGGAACGGTATCTGAGGGGAAAAATCGCCCAACTCCAACCGGGAGGCCCCCCTACGGAGCCCCTAGATCGTGACCGGGTTACCGCCCTGGACGACTACAGGCTCCAACTAAAAGACCTCCTCCTCCACAAAACAGAGAGAAGCCTCCACCTGGTTAAACAAAAGTATTATGAAAAAGGGGACAGGGCGGACAGGATCTTAGCTTGGAGACTGAGGGAGGTACAGAGGAGCAGAATGGTGAAGGCAGTGAAGAACGAGGTGGGGGAGCTGGGTTATGATACTCCCCACATTGGAGAGGCCTTCCGCCGATACTATGAAAGGCTATACTCGTCCGAATACAAGGGGAACGGGGGGGAGATCGAGGAATTCCTAAACTCCATACAGATCCCGTCCCTGACTAGGGAGATGGCGGAGGGGTTGGAGGGTCCGGTGACCGAGGAGGAGGTGGAACATGCGATCAGTGGTATGAAGGTGGGCACTTCCCCGGGCGAAGATGGTTACTCAGTCTACTTTTACAAAAGGTTTCGGTCGGCCCTCGCCCCCCACCTGGTCAAGGTGTTCAATGCGGTACTGGAGATGCGTCCTCTCCTAGACTCCATGATGGAGGCAATCATTGTAGTCCTCCCCAAGGACGGCAGAGACCCCTCGGAGTGCTCCTCCTACCGCCCGATTTCCCTGCTGAATATTGATGTCAAGATCCTGGCCAAGGTTATTGGGAGCCGGGTGGAGGGGATCCTGCCGAAGCTGGTCCACGATGACCAAGTGGGGTTTGTTAGGGGGAGACAGGGCTCACATAATATTCGTAAAACTATAGACTTGTTTCACTACGCCCAGGTGTCGGACCTAGACGCGAGCGTCCTTTCCCTGGACTCAGAAAAGGCATTCGACTGGGTTGGATGGAGGTTCATGGAACTCACCCTTCAGAAGATGGGCTTCGGGACACACATAAGGGACTGGGTGGCCGCGTTATACAGGGCCCCAAAGGCCAGAGTCCAAGTGAATGGTAGATTGTCAGACCCATTCCCCCTATCACGGGGAACAAGGCAGGGATGCCCACTCTCCCCGCTGATCTATGTCCTAACTATGGAGCCCATGGCAATAGCAATCAGAACACACCCAGACATCAGGGGGATCAGGAGAGGTGATGTAGAATTTAAGCTCTCCCTGTTTGCGGACGATATCCTGGCCTACCTGGTGGACCCAAGATCCTCACCCCCCCCCCTCCTGTCCCTGCTGACCGCATTTGGGCGCTTTTCAGGCCTAAAGATCAATACATCTAAATCAGTCCTCCTCCCCATGAGAACTCGGGACCTGGGCCTGGACTCCCGGGACAGTCTGGGGGGAATAGCGGTGGGGAAGACCTCTATTCGATACCTGGGGATCCTTTTAACCAGGGACCTATCCAATCTCGCCCCCCCTAACTCCGATCCTGTTATGTCACAAGTCACCGCCGATTTAAGGAGATGGGGCTCCATGATCCTGTCCTGGTACGGCCGTATGACGGCAGTGAAAATGAATATACTTCCGCGCTTACTATACCTCTTCACTGCTCTCCCAGCGTTCCCGACCAGACCTTCAGGGTTCTTCAGAACGCGGTGCGCGAGTTCGTATGGCAGGGCAGGACCCCGAGGACCGCAAAGGCCATCCTTACCTTACCTAGAGAGGAGGGGGGGTTCGGGCTGCCTGACTTCCACCTTTACTTCCACGCCGCCCAATTGCGCGTCCTCCTGGAACACATGAGGGAAGGGATGGGCACATACTGGTCGTACCTGGAGGACATGGATGCGCACCCACTCAAGGTACGCGACCTCCTATGGGCCCCACACAAATTCATCCCGAACAGACTCAAATCTCACCCAACATTGGGAGTTCTCTGGGCAATCTGGAGGGAGGGCGCCCAGACGGCACATCTGACATCATGTCCGTCCCCGATGTCATCCCTTTGGGGTCACCCCCTTAGACTGGGAAGCAGGGGGTTCCGTAATGCACAGTCCTGGTCAGATTCAGGGATGGAATGGGCTGGACAAATGTTTAAAGAGGGAGAATTCCTGCCATACGAAGATTTGAGGGACGCCCTCGGATGGGAGTCAATCTCCATATTTGAGCACCTCCGCTTGAAGGGAATCTTATGTGATCAATCATGGGGCCAAAGTCTAAAGAGACAGATGACCCCCTTTGAGAAACTACTCGATACTGCGACCTCCAGGTAGGGGGCGTTATCTGCAATGTATAAAATTTTGAACACTGTTGACCTGGGGAGAAGGAGGGGGTTCCGCACTTTTTGGAATGAACTGGCTGGGGAAGAAATCTCGGAGGACTCCTGGTCGAGGATATTTAAAATAGCATTCCACGGGAACCTGTTCACAGCGGACATGGAGCACAACTTTAAGATCCTACAGGGGTGGCACAGAGAACCCGTCAAACTGTCAAAAATGTTCACGGGAATATCCCCCGCCTGCCCGAGGGGATGTGACCAGGTAGGCACGAGGGGCCACATGTGGTGGCACTGCCCGAAAGTGCAAGCATACTGGGAGAGAGTAAGGGGTTGGATCGCTGAAGTCACGGAGGAACTGCTTCCCCATAATCCCCTGACAGTGCTGCTGGGCCTTCCCCCAGAGGACACGTATGTATACAGATACCCGAGAATGTGGGAAACAATGCTGAGGGCTGGGAGGGTGGCCTTGGCCCAGAAATGGAAAAGCAAGGAGACCCCTGCAAAGGAGGACTGGCTACTAAAGGTTAAAAACATGTTTTTGATGGACAAATTAACAGCGATGATGAACAATGACATGAATTCTTTCCAGGCTAACTGGTACGGGGTGCAACAGATCTGGGGATGGGAGGTCCACTGATTCTCCGGGAGGGAACATGGATGGAAAAGGGCGCCCACGGCCCGGGGGACAGCGGATGACATACAGCCAAACATGCAGTCGAAATTCTCGCTCTTTCCCGAGCTCCGGTCACACTAAGTGTGCAACGCATCTCCCTGTAAAGGGGGTTCTACTAAGACTAAGTTATTGGGGGGGAGGGTTTGTCTTCTTGGGAGGATGAGGGGGGGAGGGGCTCTTTTTCTTTTCCTTTTTGGGCCTGTGACTTGTATACTCTATGGTAAAGCTTTCAGCCCGTTTGTTATATTATGAAAATGCTTATAAAACAAAGTTTAAAAAAAAAAAAAAAAGCTGGTGAGGTGGACGGTGTTGTGAGTAGTAGAAGCATTCATTCATGGATACTACTTGGTTACTTGCTGTCACTCAGTAGTCCACAGACATCGTCAGTGTCACTTTCTCAGATTGTATTTGGGAGGGACGTCACAGCCAGAGGTGGTGGCCTCTCTAGTCAACAGGTGATTTGGCAGAGGTGGCAGGTACTCACTTTATTTTTGGCTATCTGATCTGGTGGGGAGGAACCAAATAGTGCTGCTTATCGGTCATTTGGTGGCTCTTACCACTCAGTCTCCTTCATAGGCTGGGTCTATGATTTGTTGTCTTAGTCTTTTTGGAATGACTAGTGTGGAGGCTCAAAGGATGGCCCCACGTCAGCTGATGTTGAGAGTCCATCCTAAATATTCTTCAATGCCAATAGTTCAAATGTGTTGACATCATTAGGGGAGAAACCAGAGTCAGAGTTAAGCCTCCATCATCATGGTTGCATCAGTTTGGCCGCTGTGCAGAGCATGGTATCTGCCTTCCTGTGTGTGATGATTTGTTGGAGTGATGCTGGCTCAGTGGGCATCAATGCAGTAATGAAGTGGACATTGTTCTACATCAAGGCTGATTGAATCTGGGTGTATTCAAGGATATCTGGGCAATGAAGTCTGCAGGGTTGGATTCTCTTCCTGTTTAATGGACAATCCTGAAATCGTATTCTTGTGAGTGTAAGCCTCATCTTTCATTCCTCAGGGGGATTTTACACTTGGGGTTTTTGGAGAGTGTCACTATTGCCTGGTGGCCTGTTATGATGCTGAATGACGTGCCGAAAAGGAACAAGTGATAATGTTTGCATGCCCAGATACCCGCTAGACCTTCTTCTTCAGGTGGTGAAAATGCTTTGTCTCTTTCGGTGAAGCTTGGGCTGGCAGAGGATATTACATGTCTTACTGGGTCTCAGACAGGTTTGTGTTGTGCTGGAATAGCCCCACTGGACTGGAATCTTCAGCGAGCACATTGGAAAGTGAAGGGTCAATATGTGTTCCACTGAGGCAATATTATTTTTTAACATTTGGAAGGTGAATTCACAGTCTTTGGTTGCTGTAAAGGGGACACTCTTCATGGGTGGGGCACTCTGGGAGGAGTGCTAATTCAGCCAAACTCTTGTCTGGATCTGCTGCAGTTTCTGGCCATGTCTAAACATGAGCGAACTTTACTTGCGTTAAAGGCGTAAAGGCCTAGTCAGGATTGTCTAACACGTGGGGCCTGAAGCTAATGTAGTTGGGCCCACCGAGGTGACAGTAACATCTGTAAATGCCCTCACAGTGCTGCTGAGTGGGAATTTGCAGATTTTGGGTGAGGCTTGCCACCTCAGGACCTACCCTGTCTACACCTCTGCTTACGTTGATCGGAGCAAGGGTGTTTGCAATGGCTACACATGTTTCTGGATCAGGTTGCATTCCCTTGCTAGAGAAGATGTAGCCAAAGTTTTAGTTTTGATTTTACAAATCAACCCTTTTCCTTGTTTGGAATCAGGCCTGTTGCTTCCAATGCTGTGCATATTTTCTCTGGTGTGTCCTCATGCATATCCTCATGTGAGTGTTCAATGCCGAAGATTAAAATATTGCTGCTATAATTGAAGCAATTGTCTGTTTTCCTATTGAATCTGCTGATACTCTCTTTGAAAGAATCCTTGCAGCTGAGGAGGTGCCAAAATTCAGGTGTTTGTACCTGTATAGATCCAGATGGTTGGAACATATTGTAATGAATCTAAATTGTTCATCAATCTCAAACAGGTGATATGATGGCATTTGTTAAGGTCTAATTTGGAGAACAACCAAGCTCCATTGAGTGAACTTATCATATCATTAAAGGGCATGCCAGGGTGATTTTTCACTTTCTAGAAGCCTATTGGATTGGCACATGCAACCACACAGCTGAATTTGATCTTTGGTATGTTGATTGATAGTGCAGCAAAGTGGGAAATGCAGGGTGTTGACCGTGTGGCATTTTCAATGATGTGATTGTTGAAGAGATGTCCTACCTCCCTTTCTACTTTAGGTTGTAAGTGGATGGGGACTCTGCAGTGATGTTGGCCGATGGGCACAAAGGATTCATTGATGTGCAAAGTTGCAGGTGCTTCCTTGAGTTGAGGAATAACCTGGGGTGTTGCATTATTATTGGGTGTGTGGGTGACATTGTAAAGTTTGTAGCCGCAATATCCATAGCTCTCACAATTGGCCATCCTAGAAGATTAACTCTAGCAACTTCTCCTTGACCAAGATGAACCTCACCCTCTATCATCTTTTCTTTGTGAATTGTCCAAGGTTTTGAATGGGCTTTTGGTGGCCCATGGCAATACTCTGAGTTGGATGTCATCAGTGAAGGGTTATTTTTTATTTCCGCTTATTCAGAGATGCACATGATGTTTGGTAGCTCTACCGTATCGATGACGTGCTGGTCAGGATGATCACCTACATCCTCATCTTTTCCAGAATGTTCATATGCCATCATGTAGATGTTTTAGTCTGACAAACATGTTGATGCAGAATCAGATCGAGTATAGTCCTTAATGTCTGTGGCATGTATGTGGCTTGAATGTCTCCTAATTGGCTGTCTCTGCATGTCTTGGGGTCAGATTGACTGACTTTAGCAAAGTAGGTTTCTTTGTTGCAATTGCTGCATATCTGGCCCATGACTGGACACATACCTTTGTGTGGAATTACTTGGCAGCAAATATTACATTAGATAATACATTTTTTATAACACGCTTAATACTGGAAACCAGTCTCTAAACCTGGGACCAGGATTCGAACCTGTGTTGCTCTGTGTTGCCTTGCTTCCAAGACAAGCATGTTGACCCTGAGCTACGCTCTCGGCCTGGGACTTGTTACATGCCCTGCGATGGCTGCTATTGGTTCTAGACGATTACTACTTTCCTTTACTGAGGTGTTTGCTCAACATGTGGTGTACCAGTTCATCGTTGTACGGTTTCCTTTGTTTCATTCAAGCGGCTTGTGATTATGCTCGTGCCTCTGTTTAGACATGATGAGGATGGTCCCCGGAGGACAGGATTATTTGAGTAGTTTCTTTCTGAATAGTGATAGGGCACACCTAATGATCTGTGGGTGAACGGCTTCGACCCTTGAGAATTTGTGACAATATCAGTACTATTAGCTTTCATAGCCTTGGGAAAAACATGTGCATTGGTTCAACTTGTGGTCGACATGTAGTGCTGAAGATGTGACGTTTGTTGTCAACATGTAATTGCTGGTTGAAGAATTCTTTAAGGCATTCCTTGAGACCTTTGTAGGTGTTGGAAGTGGCTATAGGGTCGCCCATTTCATCGCCCACTGGGTTAATTAATACATGTCTAACATATTGAAGCAGAGTGAAAAACCAGAGGTCGGCTCAAGGGAAATCCCCCATGCCCATGAAATGGAGGAGTCAAGAAATTTGACAAATTATTACTTTTATTGATAGATTTCAAAAGTGGGGACAGGGCACACAGATTTTTTGCAGCTTCCAATGCACTCTCAACTCATTACAGGCTGGTAACAGGGTTTTTACTGCACCATGACATCACAACCAAAAGTCACATTCCTGGACCTTAGATGAGATGGGATTGGGTGAACAGCATGGGCAGACATACGCGTATCGGTTAGCTCTGCCGAGGACCACCCACAAGAGGCCTGCGTGAGCCTTCTCAGTTTGGGAAAATTACAAGCACATGAGCACAATGATGGGTGGAGAGAATGACCTCAGGGTCCCGCCTGTTTCCCAATAAGGTTACCACTTCTCTGACTCCTCTGACCCTGAGCGAGGGCATTGCAGTCTCCAACGTCATGCTCTGCTACATTTTTGCATCTTCTGTCTTCAGTTAGATGGGAACAACAGTTTCTGCTTGCCTCAGAAGAATGGGCCTTGTTCAGCAGGTTCAGATCAATATCACGTGTGTAGGGACCGTAGATTTGAGTTTCTCTGCTTGGATTTATAAAGAATTTCAGCTCCCTTCCCTTGCAGGTGTACTATCTTTTCTGTTGGCTCGAAACACTTTCTCTCTCGGCGTCCTTGGCAAGGCTGGCCATGATAACTGCACTGCCAGCTCTGTCTGCATTTCTCAGGGAAATGAGTGTGCCAGGCTTCTCCCTGTGTTTTGAGCCTTTCCAGTACCTTCCATTCATTTCAATGCAGCTTTGTCCTCCATCTCCATTTATATGGCTGTTCATTTGTGTTGCTTTTAGGCCTCAGCAAGCAGTGCACCTATCTAATGCTTCCATGTGTGTGTGTTCAGCCATGTCGCCTCTTCATGATTACTTTGGTGATGTCATCTAGTTATGGTCTGTGGGGCTGCTTCAGTGAGTGCCATCTGCCATCTTAGTGGTATGCTTGGGGGGTGGGGGTTGAGGCCCCCACAACAATGCTGGGGTTGGGGGGGTTTGAGGCCCCCACAACTATATTTGTCTGAGTAGATACCTAATTGAGCATCTAAGTAGCTTTAAAAGCAATTAATTCACCATTCCCATTTAGGGCCAGTTGTTTGTAGGTCATTCATGTCAAATGGCAGTGGGCACTGGAAGGCTGATGCTCCTGTGTGTTTGTTGCCTGATACGGTCTGTGTTATGTTTGGGTGGCAGTAGAGCAGAGGCTGTTGTTGCAACGAGCGGTCGGGCATTAGGACAGAAGGGGGAGGTCGCCATTTGGGTGGAGTTGTTCTCTTCCAGATGGTTGCAGGATATCGAGGCCCTTCCCAAGGAAAGCTAAAAACGATGGAGTAGCGCCTACAGAGCAGGTATGCAGAATTAGGAATGCCTGCGAAGCAATGGTGATCGCCAGAATCAAGAGGCTTACTGTTTCTCTCTGGATGTGTACAATTGTGTTGGTCCAACATGCTTCTGAGCTGTTACACAAGACATGACTGGCCGAGGGATCCGCATGTCATGGCCATCGAGTGTTGTTAGGGTACACTGTGATGAGTCAACCTCCGCCGTATGGGGTCATCCACCAACGGTGGCCACAGCAATGCAGGATGAAGTGCTGAGTATAATGCAAATGGTGGCAAAGCGTGTGCATCAGTGCTCCTTTCCAGATGAAGTGGTGGGCTTCAGAGTATGTAGCAGCCGAAACTAAATATTTCGAGGAATCAGCAGTGCTTTAAGTAGGTTGGTAAATTGAGGGACAGATCTCGTTAGGGGGCATGGCCTATGTAGAGTGCTTCCCAGCAAGAGCTCCCACCCAGCCATTGCATTCAAGGTGCTGTGATTAATGAAATGCCTGCAGGAGTCGCTGACCGTCCCAGGCGACCCTTTAACCACACGGATCCTTGAATGCAATGGGTTTCATGCTGCGTGATGTCTCTTTATTCTGAAACAGGAAGAGGGCTGCCGGGTTGGCCAGCCTCTCCTTTTGTTTCTGAGTAAAAAGCTAACACGCAGTGGAAGCCCTTTAACGTAGCACGGTTAATGGGTTTCCTGCTGCATGTTAGCTCTTTACTCAGAAACAAAAGGAGAGGCTTACAAACACAGCCATCCTCCTGTTTCAAAATAAAGAGACATCACACAGCCGAAGCGCTTTTTGGTTACACGGCTGACTTCACGTGTCATCATTTTGGATTAGAAAAAAAAAAAGTCAATGCTGTTTAGCCAAGCGCTGCCTGGTCCCACGGCTGCCTGCAGGTACCATCATTTCGGATCACCTTTTCTTTTTTTCTAATCTGAAATGCTGACACCTGCAGGCAGCCGTGGAACCGTGCAGCGCTCGGCTAAATGGCTGCCTGAGAGGTCGGCATGGTTGGGGCTAGCCAGGATGAGCCCCAACTCCGTAGCCCCTCTCAGAGACTGCCAGGACTTGGCCCTGGCTAGCCCCAGCCCACTTAAAGCCCTAGGAATCAGCCCCATGGTCTCTGATCTTTATTCATGCATTTTCTATTGCTTTTGTAATGATCTTTTACATCTGCTTGAGACATAGATATTCAGTAGTTACATTCCGTTTCCGGTCCGGCACCTGCATTTCCTCTTTCTCTCTGCCCACCCTCTTCCCCGGAGTTCAGGCTGAGTTAGCTCTCAAAGAATGGTACAACATGGTGGCTTCAAAAGGTCCAATTGGTAGAGCTGCACCCTGGCCTAATGTAATGCAGTGCCATTTCAGAAATCACTGCATGCTTTCAATTTCTGATTTATTTTTCGAGAGGAAGGATGTGTTCTGTTTCGATATGTATAATTGATTAGGTTATTCAGAAAACACATAGTAACATATTTCATAACATGTTCATGTTTACCATGATGTTACAATGCAGGCCACAACGAGGGAGCGGGTGTAATAAGTGTACTCGTCAGGACACGGATGAGAAGTCTCTTTTAATCAGTCTCCAAATAATACCGAAGGAAAAATGTGGAGACATATAATTTAAAAACCTTGTTTCATATCCTTGCTACACTAAAACCCTTTCTTCATGATTATCCTCATATCGCTTATTATTAAAAACGCAGATAATGAAAATAAGGAATGCGTTCCTCTGCAAGACGGCCTCGATGATGGGGCGCGGTAATACTTGCCGTTCTATGTGCGTATTGCGCCATCTGCTGGCTGATCTACTGAAGTCATTTTTATTCATAAGGTATATTTTCGGAAAAAGCCAGAAATACCTCATGTGGACATGACAGTCACAACAGTTATCCTGGTAGCGACGTGTATGTTTAGTAAAAAGGCCTGTTATTGTTCCTGCTTTGTTCTGAAGCTTTATGAGCAATATTTTGTTGTTTACCTTAGGAAAGGAAGCACTGAGGGATGATTAAAGTAAGTATAGATGGTGACTTTATGGTCTTGTTGCCCGGCAACCCATCATTCAAACTGTTAGAAAAAGGCGAGCCTCAGTACGAGTGTGGCAGTGCAGTGAAAAAGTGGCGGTAACGCAATTACTGCCACGTTATCACACAGCCAGATGATGTGGAGGGAAAACTTCCAGCTCTTGGCACTTGGCTGGAGGTTTTTGCACCAAATTACCTTTAATAAATTGAAGATGTACCATGGGCGGAAAAACCAAATGTGGTAAAATGTATAAACTCCATTGTATTCCTATATGACTACAGAATGGGGACTAACACTGTCATCCAGCTAACCGTAATTTGGCGGATATACTGCAAACACAAGTGCGAGTAATGGTGAAAGAGTACAGCGAGATTTCCAATAAAATACCACCATACTCATAATGAGGCCCAGTGCTACCTGGTGAAAGATCAACACATTAAATGCACTTAATTTCAAAATGAATGGTAGTCCGCTAATGCAGGAGAGAGGGGCAGAAGGAGCAGAGCAAGCATTATCATTAACTGGCTGATGTCATACATTACGGATTGGCTTTGGGGTGCCACTGGGAGCAAGAAGACACAGCTGGAGCAGAGCGTGTGCCGATGAGTCAGTCTCTCTGTACTCCAAGACTTTAGGGGAGCAGATGAAAAGTTCACTAAGTTCAAGGGAAACCAGCGATCCCACAAGAAAACAAGCTGGAAAGAAATCAAAACTGATACATACTGAGCGGACAATGGCATAATGCAATAATGAGAGATGAAAGACAAGACTGGTACACTGAAACAAAAAAATAAAAATAAAAGTGGCTGTACAATGGTTGTGCATGCAGAGACTGGGAGGAAATTCAGGGTTCAAAACCAAAATTCAATAACTAAACTTCGAACAGCCAACATTCAAAAATCAAAATGCAAAAATATCAAAATTTAAAAATCAAATTGTATAATGCCAACATTATAATTCAAAATTACAATTTAAAACTCAAAATTCTAAATTATTCTAAATATCAAAATCAGTATAGTTACTTGGGTTTTCCCATTAAATATAAACCACAAGCCCACCTCTATGGTACCACTTTCACTCAACAAATCTTGACAAAATGCCTGCCAGTCAAACATTGCATAGCCAGGCAAGAGGGCTTGAACACTGAAGGCTTATTCGAGATTTATCAAGTAAGCATGGTCCCTATATGGTCTGGCAGTTCTCCCCTAGAAATCTGTCCTATGGCTTGAAAAGATCGAGGGTAGAGTACTGCGCAGTATTATCAATGTACCATCATCTATCCTAGTTGCAGCCCTGAGATTCGAATTTGGGCTTACCTCTCTGAAGACTACATGGCTTTTCATATGATATGATATGATATTTTATTTATATCGCGCTCACACACAGGTGTTTCAGAACGCGACCAGGCAAAGGGAAGGAAACAGGGGAGAAACAAAAACAACAATCTTACTAGACTTTGAGAAGACATTGCAAAGGTTGCTATTGTACTGCAAATGAACATCCCCTTATGGAAACTCCAACCCTGGAATGCAACTGCTCGAAAAATATTCTGTGACAATAAAGGGAAAAAACAATAAGTTCATAGATGAATTGAGGCAATGCTTGGTAGCTAGCGCTAACGATCTGAATATACCATTATCATACTTCTGCTAACGATCTGAATATACCATTATCATACTTCTGCTAACGATCTGAATATACCATTATCATACTTCTGCGACGCTCCCGATATAGAGAATATACTTAAGAAAAAGATCAAGATATGGGCCAGGATCCAGGGTATTGACTAACTCACCAGGAAACGAAATCGCGCCAAGCATTTAACTCTAGCGTGTTTCTAAAAAACACATGCTATGAACATCTGAGGCGATTCACATTGTATGTATCTCAGGCTAGATATCTTGCCACCCAGATAATATCATGGTTCCTGGCAAGGCATTCTACTGGCAGACCGACTATGGAGAAGGTGCAAGTCTGAAATTGAGACTTGCCGGCATGTGTTGACTGGGTGCCCGGCCTTAAAACCACAATACATAAGAGGCTACAGCTCTTTGGTAAATAGGCTTGAGAAAATGAAATTGCAACAATTCTGGGCAATCTTATTTGGAGCAAATTCTGTGGTCATAACTGCTGCAGCACATAATGTATGGATGGGGGCATTGGAATTACTGGAACAGAGGCAACAGAATGATCGATACATTGGGTTTTATACTTTCAACTGATTACAATTTTATTGTTGACTACATGTTATGGTGAATTGTAATACTTGAAGTTTTCGCTCCTTCCTTTTTATCTCTTCTATCTTTTTAATTCCTTTTAACTGTTTTGTAATTATTTTCACGCTTAAGGTTTGTAAAAACTAACCAAATGCACAATAAAGAAAAAAAAGAAAATACTAAAATGTTCGAGGTCAAAATATCAAAGTCCCCAAAAAATTACAGTTCAGAAGAGCAGCGACCCAAAATATCACAGTTCCAAAAATATCAAAGTTCAAAAGGATCAAAGTTTCAAAATATTACTGTTCAAACAGTGCTGTCATCCAAACGCAGGTCACTTCCACACGCCGAAAGGAGACAGACAAGTCACCATGCCGTAAGAGTTTCAGAGCTGGGTTGAGGACAGATTTTTGGGGAAAAAAGGTAGTCCATGCTCTCGGGTACAGTGTCCTTTGTAGCACAACGTTTGGGCTAATTCCTGGGCCTCGGGTTATAACAGGGCTCAACTTGGTTGAGCCCCTGATCCTTCAGGGCTGGGTGAGGTGGAGGACAGGGTCCCAGGTTTATAGTAGGCAATGCTGGGGTTTCTATTTAAGGTTTTAGAACGGCTATCTATAAGCAAGTGCACAATTATGCGATATTACGTAACTGAAGGAGACTCCCAAAGCGGTGGAAATGTACACCAAGAGATGAATGAATGAATGAGGAGCCCGCCATACCAAAGCACTGGATCCATCCCTTGGGGGTAAAAGGCAGCAACTGATTGGAATAGATGGGATTCCGCCAAATGACAACTGCAAAGCAAGAATTAGAAACTACAGACAAGGCAGAAATTATTGGCCAAATGGTTTAACACACTCAAATGTGATCTGAAATGGAGTTTATAAATGTCCCGAGGATGGCTGTGGTAGGAAAACTATACCATATACCTTTCCTGAAACTCGAGTCAAAATTGTACTAGCTCAAGTTCCATTAGGATCTCAATTTGTTCAGGTTGTATAAACGCTTGTGCCAATTGACTGTCTCAAAATAATATGCCATGATTGTAAACCGTTGATGCATTTACGGACAACAAATAATATCCTGCATTTATGGTCTAACTGTATGACCATGTTTTTTGGATAAATTGCTCTAATTGCGTTATTTGCACAAGTACGACTGGATTTGAATGAGCAGGAATGAAGATGGCGTGGATGAGTCAGAATGTTAGATCACAGTATGTTGTGTGTGTCAATACGATGACATTGTTTGACTACAGATTTAGCTGTGGTTCTCGTTGTTTTATATGATTGACAGTTGTATGTATATTGTCTTTATATACCGTGATGATTTCTACAAAATAAAATAAAAAGAAGAAATGGTAAAAATCAATTGAATTTGATCTATATGAGAAGGGATTGGTGTTGAACATGTATAATTAATTGAATGCAAATAGCGTCTGTATATACCCCTGGTGCATATACGCTTTGTGATGGGGTTTCTACTTGAGGAGCAGGAGGGTGCCTCACCTTCTTGGAATGGGTGGAGTGAACCCAGAACTTTACGCCTTGCAGCTTCAGAGCAGTGTCTGTGGTCATAAGGACAGTAAATGGTCCCTTCCACCTGATCTGTAGACTATTTTCACAAACAAAGTCCTTGAGCATCACCAGGTCTCCCTCCTGAAGTGAATGCAATTTCTGCTGGCCTGGCACAGGTTGTGCCTCACTGACCTGGTAGTAAATCAGTCTCATGATGGAAGTAAGGTGCTTGAAATATATCAGAACTGAATCATCAGTCAGTTCTAAAAGTAACCTGGGAGGAGCTGCAACCAGCAGGGTATAGCTCTGCCATCAGGGTCTGAAATGAAGAGAGTCCAAACAAGCGGCTGGGCATACCTATCACAATTTTGCCACCTTGTTCATGTGCTCCCCATTCTTCCTTTCTGTTTTTCCTGAGCTTTGTGATCTGTACGGTACACAAAGCTTCTGGTCTATCCCCAGGGCCTCACACATGTAAGTCATCACCTGCTTGGCAAAATGTGGGCCTCTGCCACTAGGAAGCCCAGAGGCCACTCTTCACCATGGACAAATTACCCTAAACAACTTTGGGCAACTGTAATAGTTTCATCATGGATACATGGGCAGGCCTCCATGCATCCACTAAACATGTCAACAAGGACCAGAACATAATGGTACTTAACCACTGGTGGCATTGTTATGAAATCCATTAAAATCGCATACCAGGGCACACCAGGGGGCTAGTGGGCGCAGCCAGGGGCAACCTTCACTGACCTGCCAATGCTATGAAGCTGAGAGATGTGACAAAGCTGAACAAAGCATTTTGCTCACTTTCCCACCCCAGGGGCAAACCAGGTACTCCTTATACAGCTGGTGATGGCATCATCACTAATGTGTGCAGTGTTGTGTGCCAGGTGAATCAGATATTCCTGGGTAAAAGTTGGAGAAACGTGTTTCCCTTGCAGGCAGAGCCAGAAACCTGATTCATCCTGGGCACACCCTAGCCTCCTAAGGTCCTCTAGATCTTATGTCCCTAGGGTAGCTTGCAGTGTGTGTAGCAATGCTGTCAGTTCTGCTGCAGGATCTTGTACTGGTAAATTGAGGAGAATGAGAGTAATTTCTTGTGTTCTCTCAGGAGTGTTTGGGCAGCCTGTTTAGCTCTCTGATCTGCCCAGTTTTTACCCGTTGCCTGCCAGGATGTTCTGGTCTGGTGTGCATGATTGAGATCTTGTCAGGTAAGAGCAAAGCATCTAAAAGAGCAGCGACATGTAAAGCATTCCTGATTGGTTTCCCAGCCGAAGTAAAATAACCCCTTTCCCACCAGATGATGCCAAAATCTAGGCACAAGCCTAGTACATAACTACTGTTGGTACAGATATTAACCTGCTTCTCTGACATCAGTGTAGAGCTCTGGTGAGGGGTACTAGCTCTGTGACTTGAACAGAACAAGGTAGAGATGTGTACACTGCTTCTAGGACAATGAAGGTTTTGTTCACTTCATCCCAGGACACAAAGGCCTAACCAGAAACGAGAGCCACATCAGACATTCTCAGTTGAGCGGACACATCCACAAATATAGTATAGGCCCCAGGGACAGGTAATGGCAGACAATACCTTGCAGGATCCCTCTCTACAGTGTTGTTCTTACTGTTGAAAAGTGCCTCCTAATATCTCATTTTGTGGGCTGGAGAAAGGTGTTGGGTCCTGCTATGTGTCAAGAGAGTATACACTGAGTGGGGTACCCTAACAAGAAGCTCCCTGACCAGGACAATATTCTTACTCTTCACAACCAGGGACACAGAGTGCGCAACAGCATGCAGACAAGAGGGTAGGGCAGCAGCGACATGGTCAAGTATAGTGCTGTAGTAGGGTAGAGGTCGCAATGTACCACAATGATCTTGAAGCAGTACTCCTGAAGCTACCCTTTTTTATCATGACTGCATTAGATGAAGTGTTTGTTGTAGTCAGGCAAGCCTACTGCAGGGGCACTGCACAGTGTTGCTTTTACTCATTCAAAGGCTTCCCTCTGCTCAGGGGTCCAAGACACATGGTCAAGCTAATTTTGATTTTGCTTTTGATTTTGAGGATTTCTAACGCGCACCAGGCAGAATAAACTGCATTCGGGCGCCGATGATTACTAAGTTTGTATCGATCAAAATGACCAGAATATTCAGAATATTCAGAATGTAGTTGCTGGCGTATAGATTTCTTAGGTTTACTTAAAGAGAAAGGTTTGTAATACCTTTCTAAAGCTTTCCAGCGATGAGCATGAACGGATGGTAAGTGGTAGATGATTCCGACAGGATGGCCTTCTGCAGGGGTCTGTCTAAGATGGCATAATCACAGATCCATTATTGGCAATATCCTACAATTCCTAGAAAGAAAAGTGCAGGTTGCTCAGAGTCACTGTGGGAGGTAGGGGTGAGTGTCAAGCAGTAGAATGGCTGCTACTCCAAGAAGAGGAAATAGGCACTTCAAAGGAATGGATTATGATGTTATTGAAATTTATTGCACAAAAGGCCTAATTTCGATATGAGAAACTGTACTATTCACAAATTAGTGGCACAGCAATGGGGGCCACAATGGCACCCGCATATGCAAAATCCTTCATGATGAAATTTGAAGATGAGCATATCATTAGACACCCTGTATGGCATCGATACATAAAACATTGGGGGAGGTATCTTTCTGATCTGGAACAACACACAGGCGACCCTAAATTCATTTCTAACATACATCAATATGATTGACAACAGGATACAATTCACGCCAACCAAGTGTTCATTTCTTGGATGACTTAGTAACCCCCAGGGCAGCAACTTTTAACACCAACATATATCGCAAAAGAACAGATAAGAACAATCTTCTACATAGAATGAGCTTTCATCCTCCAGCTACAATAAAGAGTCTACCATACAGCCAATTGCTACACATAAAAAGAATCACCAACACAAACTGCAAATATGAACGGGAAAAGGAAGATATGTTGAACAAATTCAAGATGCGAGGGTACAAAGAGGTACAGAGAAAGCAGCATCACAAGAAAGAACCAGTCTGTTGACAGCAAAAAGCATAACCAAGGAAGAGAAATTGTGAAATTCACGTGTCAAAACAGACTTGGGGTTACCTGTGTTTTAGGCTTTCCCCTTGGCACCTAGGTAGGTGCACCCACACATGTGAGGTACCGTTTTCATGGGACACCGGTGGGAACGCGGGACGGTAGGCCATGTGTTGTTGGCGGCGTGTTTCGATGGGTGAGCCGAGTGAAATATGCGAAAAAAGCATTTTTTTCCCACATTTTGGAATTTGCGGGGGTGTTTGGGTAATAAATTCTGGGCCGATTTGCGCAAATCAAACCTCTGCGGATTCCCACAGGTGTCCTCTTTTCAGAAATGCATGGGGTTCCTTGTTTTCCTTGGTGGCTTGGACACCCGAGGCCCATATCTGTATGGTGTGCCCGTCTGCCGGAATTGTGAAATTCACGTGTCAAAACAGACTTGGGGTTACCTGTGTTTTAAGCTTTCCCCTTGGTCGCCCAGGTAGGTGCACCCACACATGTGAGGTACCATTTTCATCGGGACACCTGTGGGAACGCAGGATGGTAGGCCATGTGTTGTTCGCGTGTTTCGATGGGTGAGCCGAATCCAATGTGCGGAAAATGTGGTTTTTTTCCCACATTTCGGACTTTGCGGGGGTGTCTGGGTATTACATTCTGGGCCGAGTTGTGCAAATCATACCTCTGTGGATTCCCACGGGTGTCCTCTTTTCATAAATGCATGGGGTTCCCTGTTTTCCTTGGTGGCTTGGACACCCGAGGCCCATGTCTGTATGGTGTGCCCCTCTGCAGAAAGTGTGAAATTCACGTGTCAAAACAGACTTGGGCTTACTTGTGTTTTAGGCTTTCCCCTTGGCGCCCAGGTAGATGCACCCACACATGTGAGGTCCTGTTTTCATCGGGAACCTGTGGGTACGCGGGACGGTAGGCCATGTGTTGTTGGCGGCGTGTTTCGATGGATGAGCCGAGTGAAATGTGCGAAAAATGATTTCTTTTCCCACATTTCGGACTTTGCGGGAGTGTCTGGGTAATACATTCTGGGTTGATTTGCGCAAATCATACCTCTGCAGATTCCCACAGGTGTCCTCTTTTTGGAAATGCATGGGGTTCCCTGTTTTCCTTGGTGGTTTGGACACCCGAGGCCCATATCTGTATGATGTGCCCGTCTGCCGCAAGTGTGAAATTCAGGTGTCAAAACAGACTTGGGGTTGCCTGTGTTTTAGGCTTTCCCCTTGGCACCCAGGTAGGTGCACCGACACATGTGAAGTACCATTTTCATCGGGACCCCTGTGAGAATGCCTGACGGTAAGCCATGTGTTGTTGGCAGCGTGTTTCAATGGGTCAGCCGAGTGAAATGTGCGAAAAATGTGTTTTTTCCCCACATTTCGGACTTTGCGGGGGTGTCTGGGTAATACATTCTGGGCCGATTTGCGCAAATCATACCTCTGCAGATTCCCACACGTGTCCTCTTTTCGGAAATGCATGGGGTTCCCTGTTTCCGTTGGTGACTTGAACACCCGAGGCCCATATCTGTATGGTGTGCCCGTGTGCCGAAAGAGTGAAATTCAGGTGTCAAAACAGACTTGGGGTTACCTGTGTTTTAGGCTTCCCCTTGGTGCCCAGGTAGGTGCACCCACACATGTGAGGTACAGTTTCCATTGGGACACCTGTGGGAACGCGGGACGGTAGGCCATGTGTTGTTGGTGGCGTGTTTCGATGGGTGATCCAAGTGAAATGTGCGGAAAATGCATTTTTTTTCTCACATTTCAGACTTGGCGGGGGTGTCTGGGTAATAAATTTTGGGCCGATTTGCGCAAATCATTCCTCTGCGGATTCCCACCGGTGTCCTCTTTTCGGAAATGCATGGGGTTCCCTGTTTTCCTTGGTGGCTTGGACACCCAAGGCCCATATCTGTATAGTGTGCCCGTGTGCCGAAAGTGTGAAATTCACGTGTCAAAACAGACTTGGGGTTACCTGGTTTTAGACTTTCGCTTGGTGCCCAGGTAGGTGCACCCACACATGTAAGGTACCGTTTTCATCGGGACACCTGTGGGAACGCGGGACGGTAGGCCATGTGTTGTTGGCGGTGTGTTTCGATGGGTGAGCCGAGTGAAATGTGCGGAAAATGCGTTTTTTTCTCCACATTCTGGACTTTGCAGGGGTGTCTGGGTAATAATTCTGGGCCGATTTGCGCAAGTCATACCTCTGCAGATTCCCACGGGTGTCCTCTTTTCAGAAATGCATGGGGTTGCCTGTTTTCCTTGGTGGCTTGGACACCTGAGGCCCATGTCTTTATGGTGTGCCCGTCTGCCGAAAGTGTGAAATTCTGGTGTCAAAACACACTTGGGGTTACCTGTGTTTTAGGCTTTCTCCTTGGCGCCCAGGTAGATGCACCCACATATGTGAGGTACAGTTTTCATCGGGACACCTGTGGGAATGCGGGACGGTAGACCATGTGTTGTTGGCGGCGTGTTTCGATGGATGAGCTGAGTGAAATGTGCGGAAAATGCATTTATTTTCCCACATTTCGGACTTTGCAGGGGTATCTGGGTAATAAATTCTGGGCCGATTTGTGCAAATCATACCTCTGCGGATTCCCACGGGTGTCCTCTCTTTGGAAATGCATGGGGTTCCCTGTTTTCCTTGGTTGCTTGAACACCTGAGGCCCATATCTGTATGGTGTGCCTGTCTGCCGAAAGAGTGAAATTCAGGTGTCAAAACAGACTTGGGGTTACCTGTGTTTTAGGCTTTTCCCTTGGCGACCAGGTAGGTGCACCGGCACATGTGAGGTACCGTTTTCATCGGGACACCTGTGGGAACACGAGAAGGTGTAACATTTGTTATGTTTGTGTGGTTTTCATAACGTTTTGACCCATTTGCTGGTGCCCTTTGTCACACAACCCTTTCAGTTCCCAAATGTGCCCTACATTTAGTCGCTGCTTTAGGCACCATACACTTTTGTAATCTGCACAAGTCACCTACCCTTGAAAATGTCTGCCTGTGCTCTTTCAAAAAAAGTATGCTTGCCGTTCCTCACCACATTGGTTTTCCTGATTTACACATGCTAAGTGCGTCTGTTCAGGCCGTAAGCATAAAACTCCTGTGTACCATGGCTCAGTGTTTGGCTTGTGGTAATGCTTGTTTTGTAAAACACTACAAAAAATGTGCCCTTTCCTAACTGCAAGAGTCGGGGGAATGTAGTGGAGCATTGCTTTTCTCAAAATTCATAGAAGCCATTGCCGTACCAAGCCAACCATGTCCAACACATACCTTTTTACTGTCATTTTCCCGCTTTTCCCCCAATCTATAGCATTTTCCCCTACCTAGTTGTTGCCCAACCTATGCAAATCACCCCTTCCAAACTTGGAATTTTGTTTACTTTTCAGAAATATATTCCTTTCTGTCCTCCAATTCGGCTTTCCTACCCTTTTCTTCCATTCCGTCCATGCATGTCCAAATGGCAAAAATGGCCAAAATCGCCTACCTCTCACAAAACTGTTGATAACCACATCAAAATAATGTTTTTTTGTTTCCACTCGACCTGCTCTTGAAAGCCAGGAAATTGGGGAATTCAGCACAGCAAACCATTTGTTCCTAGCTCTTACAAGTAAAAAAAACACAGGCTTCTTTGTACATCATTTTATTGGCATTTTTGGAAAAAACCCAACATTTTCGTCCTTTTTGCTTATTTTCTCTCACCCCCCTACAGCAACCTAGGATTCCTGGGTGGAGTTACGACCGCCTACATGTGGGAAAAAAAGGAGCCAAATTTGGCTGAGATATCTCATGTAACAAAAAAGTTACACAGCATTTAATGGCCACATGCCGAAATCCCCAAAAAAGGTCTTGGCACTGGGGGGAAATACCCATGGCACTTAAAGGGTTAAGCTTCATATGAAAGAGAGAAATATGTTTCAGTAGTTTTTACTACAGCATTGGCATCCCAAGGTCTGATGAAAGCTTTTCATCAGGCACATATTTCGGTTTTTTATGTTCACCAACAGAACCACCCCTTGCTTGCACACACTTCCACCATTAGGATTCAGGCTTCCCCCTCACTCACACACATAAACCCTTCTAGGAGGAGGGGCAAGTTGGACTTATTTATGGCGTGTCTGGCATTCATTGCAGTCAGGAATCTGATCTGTTGTGAGAGTTTTAGTGGACTACCTGGTTCTACCAAGATGGCTGACAGACTGGTCATTGGAATTCTTTGGAAAGTGCAAGCATATCTTGTATTGCTAGCTGCCTATATAAGCCACACCCATGCATGCAGCTCTGCTTCGCGTTACACTGCATCAGCAGCATAACTCTCACCGACGGTCCCGAGCTCCAGACCTGCAAGGAAAAGAAACAGTAAAGCGGATCGTGGCAGATAGAGTCGCCAACCTTCTTGAACCCTACAAGCTACAGCATCCTCGTCCCTCGTCCTCTTACAGGTGGTTCCTCTGATCCCTCTGCAGCTCTGGTATTTCTTCATCCCCCAGCAGCTCCGGAACTCATCCCTCACTCCTCCACGGCCTCACCCGCTCCGGCACTCCAACATGCACCAGCATCTGCAAGGAAAATAGAAAAAAGTTAAGTAAGCAAGCACCCAGTGCGTCGGATGCAGCAGCCGTTGTTTACCAACACGCGGTTAGCAGCACGTGTGTTGCGGCCCCGGAGGGACAGTGCAAAATCCATGAGAACATTGGCAAGGCCACTGAGAAGGGCCACATGACTCATTGGCCACTGTGGAAAGGCCATTAGACATATTGGCCACTCTGAAAGGCCATTGGACATAAAAAAAGTAACCTGACCACATGATAGAACTGATAGAAACTACATAAGGCTACTGCCAGAGACTACAGCTACCGAATAGCATCCACGGGCCACAGCCACTCTGGGCCTGAAGACCTGTGAAGAAACCGTTTGTGCATACAAAAGACACAAGTATAAGCACCCCTGCGACTGACAGCAGGAAGGAGAGTCCAACATTACAGATCCTCAGGTGAGCCTAACACCCACAGGGAGGACATCAATACAGGGATCTGGGGAGGTTTACACAGTAGATAAAGCTCCATATTTAATGTACATATTCTCCCCTTAGGCAGAAGCCCTAGCAGCCCACGCACAACAGTCCAAGCAGCACCCCGATACCTGGAGGGTTCAGGCGCTCCCACAGAGACAAGGTAAGTGTTACAGTGAGATAGCCTTTACTCTCTCCAGATCCAGGGACATGAAGCCCTTACAGATGATATACCCCAGATACCTCACATCAGCTCTGCAAAACTGTAGCTTCACCTTTGGTGCCTTGTGGCCCCTGCTAGCCAGCTCAGTGGCCACGCTGTCAGCTCTACTGACTTTTCAGAATCAGTGGCCTGGCATGGGACTGGGTCTACTCCAGCTGGGTCAGCCTTTCAGAGGTAATCCTGGCATTTGCTTTATGTGGCATTCACCTTAAAAGTTTATATTTTCAGATTGTATCACGTGAGCTATTTGTAAAGCAACATACAATATATATTGACTTGAATTTTCAGGGCGATGTTGTTCTCCGCCAACTGGTCATTATTCAGTCTTCTTTACACAAGTAAAAACATACATTGAATAATTACAATCCAGGCCCCCAACAGCTGAGTTCAAAGCACAATTTCACAGGAAGTATAAGATAGTTTGCTTGCCAGAGAGAACCATCACGGATCTCACATTACAAGACATGCTGTTACCAGGGGAACATGAGAAGAGAACACAAAACAGGTTCCATTCTTTGTAAAAACAATTGGCACCGTGGCTAGCTAATAGGAAAACCAAGATAAATGCCAAGAAGTGGCGCATAAGTGCATCCTAAAAATCAGCAGCCAGGAGCGTGGAGAAGAAGGGCACAAGGCCAAAGCACTGTATTTACCTGCCAAGGTAATTTTCCTTCTTAAGATTTCATACTATTATTGTTGGCAGCAACATGTGCACTTTAGCACTGCCTATAGTCGGCATACTCAGAGTTTGATGGTGGGGTGCCGGTATTGCCTCCAGCTCTGAGCTGCAGGTAAATCTGGCCACCCCATCATCAAATTCGGAGTATGCCGGTCCCGAAACGTGCCAGTAAACGGAATTACTGGCACGTTAATTCCGGACAGCGTACATATAATGCGGTCCAAAGTGTGTCTTCTGTAGACATTATACTTAACCCATCAGCGGTGAGAGTTCCCTGAAGATAGTGCACACTTAACAACTAACTACATTCAGCCAGAATCAGTTTGCCAAACTGGAGTCCTCGAAAACTAGGGGAAATTAATCAGTCACATTAACAAACATAATTGTTTTAAGATTATGAGTGATCTACAAACTATTGAGTTTATGAAAGGGTAATAATATAAATTGAGTCCATAAAATTAAACTGTTATTCCACAGATACAGCACGGATGGCATATCTTTATACATAAAGTGGACTGTATGTATATGTGTGTGTGTATTTTTCCAGCTATACGAACCCACGTCTACCAAATTTTGCACGGATTCCTCTTTTGTCTGGGGCAAGATCGTAGTCTATGTTTGGATGCAAAAATCATATATGCAAATCATTTTTGGGATGTGTGTCTATATGTTAGTCCAGCTGTACAAATCCACACCATTGAAGCCACTGCTACCAAATTTTGCATGGATTTCTCATTTGTCTGGGGCAAGATTGTAGTCTATGTTTGGATGCAAAAAATTCCCTCAGTAGACATCCCAAATTTACTGATGCTCACCCCGATTCACTACAGTAGGTACTATAAGGAGGCAATATTTAGAAAAGTGTCTGAAGCAAAATGTTCGATGTGTTGGTTATTACTTTGAAAAGTATTCCTATTGTATACAGTTCAAAAGTGTTTATTAACGCATTTTTAAAGGGAATTAAAAACAAATAATAATTTAAAATGTATTTTTACTACGCCACTCCAAATATGCGAAATGGCAAGGTTACAGTTTACTTAAGTTCATTCACGAGAAGAGAGCACAATCAATCAATCTTTCTTGGACATTTTCTCAAAAGTGCTGAAGCCATTGAGTGACTGAAACATGCCAAAAAATGAACATCACTTGGAAAAGCTCCATCTGATGCAAAGCGGAAATCAATATCAAGAACTTCTGAAACACAACAACAAACAATAACACGACTTGCCGACCAGAGGACAAGAGCAACCTTCTCCAGGGCAAATGAGATGCCAGAGCAAACTGAAGCAAGACTTGCTGACATGAGGACAAGAGCCACATCCTCCAGGGCACATGAGACACCAGAGCAAATTGAAGCAAGACTTGCTGACATGAGGACAAGAGCAACATCCTCCAGGGCACATGAGACACCAGAGCAAACTGAAGCAAGACTTGCTGACAAGAGGACAAGAGCAACATCCTCCAGGGCACATGAGACACCAGAGCAAACTGAAGCAAGACTTGCCGACAAGAGGACAAGAGCAACATCCTCCAGGGCACATGAGACACCAGAGCAAACTGAAGCAAGACTTGCCGACAAGAGGACAAGAGCAACATCCTCCAGGGCACATGAGACACCAGAGCAAACTGAAGCAAGACTTGCCGACAAGAGGACAAGAGCAACATCCTCCAGGGCACATGAGACACCAGAGCAAACTGAAGCAAGACTTGCCGACAAGAGGACAAGAGCAACATCCTCCAGGGCACATGAGACACCAGAGAAAACTGAAGCAAGACTTGCCGACAAGAGAACAAGAGCAACATCCTCCAGGGCACATGAGACACCAGAGCAAACTGAGGCAAGACTTGCCGACAAGAGGACAAGAGCAACATCCTCCAGGGCACATGAGACACCAGAGCAAACTGAAGCAAGACTTGCCGACAAGAGGACAAGAGCAACATCCTCCAGGGCACATGAGACACCAGAGCAAACTGAGGCAAGACTTGCCGACAAGAGGACAAGAGCAACATCCTCCAGGGCACATGAGACACCAGAGCAAACTGAAGCAAGACTTGCCGACAAGAGGACAAGAGCAACATCCTCCAGGGCACATGAGACACCACTTGATCAGGACACAGGCACTGCCGGGTACTCCAGCTCTTACGAATATACTCTTACATTGAGGCTTTTCATCATGGTGGAAGATATGACTGTATAAACTGGTGACAAACTGTCATTTCATGCATAATTCAATGTCAGGAAGAGGTGGAAAATTAATAAATTTTATTTAGGGTTGTTGTTGTCTTAATAATGCCTCACTGAACAGCCCTCCAAATGTGTTTCACTTTTCTAACTCTAATACACCTTGCTTTATATCTTCTCCTTTCTCCATGCTTATGCCAATCTTCCATACCCCATTGTCTTGATCTTGCCACCCCCTGGCAGTCTCACTTCCTTCATGGCAAGATCAGTGCCATGATTTTCGTTTCCCTGGAGCAGTGACATTTTACTCATCCTCTTTGGCATAGGGACACACCTGGTTGATTGTAAAGACAACCTGGTGACCACTGTAAAAGTGCTCTAAGTGGTCTACTAGCATTGCTTTGCGCATCCCCTGTCATAGCTTTTGATATTTCATTTTAGTTTTTAGTAAGCCAAAATTATTGCATTGGAGTACAGGTAGGAGGAAGGTGACATGTTAGGAGGGACACATAGCTTGCGGGCTTTGTGTGTCATTTACCCACCCATTTGCTGCCCATTGCCATGTTAATCCCTATGGCCATTCTCACCCACTACCTGCCCCTTCCCGCCCTTCAGGGAAAATAAGGCACAGATAATGGCCTAAAATGAAATGAACTGAGAAAAGCCTTTCTCGAAGTGTGCTGGAGGCTCCATTTGCAGAAGTCTGCTTACTATTGGATTGCATATTTTGCTCACTGCGATGATAAAAAGGATGTCTCTCTAAAAAGTGAATTTCAGACTGTGGCCATTTCAAAGAGCCTTTTCAATACTGATTACTGTTATGGTTAAAACAGGCTGGAAACAGTGATTGTGTACACAAGAAATATTTAATGTGACAGTACAAGAGGCCTGATTTCATATTTTGAAGACACAACTGGAATTTGGACATTTCTTCAACTATTGCCTCATCAGTACCTATAAACATGAAGAAAAATGCACAGGCAGCTCTTAACTGCACGACTACGCGTACATCCCAAAAGATTTCTGCATGCACAGAATGTTTACTGGAGAACATGACATTAACATACATTTGCTATGTTCCTGGATTCCCAGTATAGAAGGAAAATCCACATGTTTTACAATCTTGTCATTTTATAATAACTGATCGTATGTTTCATGTTAAGTAAAATAATGTAAAATAATGATGTTTTAAAGTCAAACTTTATTCTGCATTCCATGTACTTCACTTCAAATAATGTTGCGTCTTATGTAATACTCAAATGGAACAGAAATATTCCTGTTATTGCTTGGGGTAACTTGAAACTGAGATGTCACCTCAAACTAGAAACCCCAGTTCAGGAATGCAGTCATTGGACTTCTTATCATGAGATAGGCCTTGTTATTGTGTTCATGGATGATATGTCTACTTCAATCCTGTTTCAACTAGTGTCTAGCTACTGAAATTCACAAGGCCAACCATGACAGAATTGTATTCAGAATTACAAGTATCTGAGCTTTCTGTGTCAGTAAAATGGGAACTATTCCATTTTAAATGTAACAACAGTCCATATTGTGGCCAAGAAGGCAGCATATTCATCATTTACAAATGGAAAACAGTATATCTCTGTGATGCAAGATCTGATCATCAAAACATGTGTTGCAGATTGTAGACAGAAAACATGTATTTTCACCACACAGAAAAGCCGTGTGGGGTGTCATGGAAATAATTGGAGATAATTAGGAAAGACACTAATCTCTGAAAATATACCTCACAGAGAGACAGGCGCTGCATGTGAGTCTGCACACTTATCTATGGAATCCAATGGTATTGATCTTATCAATCTCACATATTCAAATCAAATGTTAGGCCACAAAAACAAATTGCCCTTTTTATGAGGAGTGAGCTTGACCCCTCTCTTTGCAATCATGGGACTGAGGAAGCCACACCTCTGTCACAGGCTCAGAAGTGTTGTCAAAAGATATATATGTGCATTCACACAGAATGGGAGAATGATTGATTTATATGGGAGATGAACTTCGAAGATTTTCAGGATACAACTGGAGACGGCTGGGAAGAGATTAAAAACATACCAAAAGAAAGGCCCATGGTAATCAGCTCAACCGTCTGAGGGAGCTTTTCGCCCAGTCCCAACCCAGGACGGATATATAATCTTAATTTTCAAAGGATCTGTGCCATTGGAATTTGCAACAGAAATTGACATGATCTCCTCTTTCATACAAATTCATGTTTTATACTGAATAAAAACAGTACTCCACCAAGAGCATGCCAGACATGTACTAGCAACATGTTTATGATGTATTCTACGGGTTGTCCTGGATTGATATAAATAGGCTCATTTTTGAGCTGCAGGAATGGGTTCCATCCCTTCAGGAGAGTTCCTGAGGATCTCATGACATTAAGGAGCTATTAGAATAGTTCAATGATTTTTTAGAATTGTATACAGTGTCAACGGTGGGAGATTAGTTAGAATTATTTAGATGGTCAATGTGTGCACACACACTATGGTGGAAGTACTGTTTTGATTCAGTGTAAAACATGAATTTGTATCAAAGAGGAGATAATGTCAATTCATTATTTTTTTATGTCTATTAAGATTATCCAATTTGTTTATAAAATTAAGATTTTGTAAGCATTTAAGGTGGTGTACCCTCTTGTTGCAACACAATTCTGATGCACAGATCCTTTGAAAGCTAAGATGGGAAGAGATTAAACCATTTGGAGAATGGTTTTGAGGGAGGAAAGCTGGAGAGGTGCTTACATACACAGATGAGCTTCCCATTTTGGAAACTGTGATCCAAACAACCAGCTGCCTTTGCTGAGGCAGTAGTTCCAGGCTGAGGGTCCAAGCTGATTCTACCCAAATTAGAAGCCACATTTAAAAAGGTAAATAAATCTCCAATGTAAATCCAAGTTGCCCAGAGTGTTTTCTATAGGAATATTGCAGGAATAGGCGGTTGGAGGAAAAGGCAATGCTGAAGCTGAAAACAAACATTAAAAGATAAATAATTCTAAAGCCCAAAAAACACACCCTCCTGGGTTCACTTTAGGCTCGCTCTCTGAAGCAGAAGCATCAAACCTTGGCCTGCCAGACTTATTTCCAAACAGTCTGCTGATAGTTAATGGCTTAATTACAGCTGTAAATGGCTACTGGTGTGCAACAATTGACTTATCAAGTGTGCCTTCGGTCACTTGATTTAAATCTCTTCTCCTGTTAAAAACAAGCTTGAGAAAGCCACCAGTTTTGGGTTGCGGAATTAGAGAGGCATTTTCCAGGTAGTGCCATCATATGCCCAGGTAATCACTCCAATTTCCAACTGTTGCAATAATTTTTCCAGTTAGTACTTTTATATCAGTGTCTATTAAATGCGTATCCCATACCTATATAAAAGCTTTGTCAATGCTTGCATATTCCTCCTGCCACCCTGTCTCTCATGATTTAACTCCATCCTCATCACTCCCGCCTCTATTCTTACTGTTAAGAGTCACATTGCCATCGTGCATTTGTAAGGCAATGTGGTATATCGAGGTATAACTACTATATTTAAACCTAAAATATATTTCTTTCCAAGATTTGCATTTTGCGTGTTATTTTACGATTGTTTTTTGTAAATATGAATATCAGAAATATTCAAATGACTTTAGATGCTAGTCATGCTTAAATTAACTGATTCTGTTTAGGCTCTTAGTTTTCACGTTTTCAACACTTTGGGCCTGATTCATTGAATGCGGTGCAGAAATGGCACAAGGGCCGCGCACTGAGAAGGACCCTGCGCAAACCGTGGCGCAGAAAAAATAATGCATGCATGTTTATTCATGGATTTAAAGATGCATTACTGGCTGTTGCACAAGTGATAACAAGCTGCGTGAGGAACACCCAGAACACACCCCCAAGCACAGCAAAAAGCAATCAAAAGGACAAACACAGTGCATGCCTCTACGCCACCCCTGGCCCACCATCCACTTCCCCTGCGAATAGGCGCACTTCACCTTGCAAGCCCAGGCTGCATCCCAGCGAAATTGTGCGTCCCACTTTGCAAGCCCAGGCTGCTCCCCAGCGAATTTGCGTGCCTCACCTCGCAAGCCCAATCCGCACCTCAGAGAAAACACGGGCCCTCCCTTGCAAGACCAGGCTGCACCACATCAAAATCATGTTCCTCAACTAGCAAGCCCAGGCCGCACCCCAAAGAAAATGCGTGGCCTCCCTCACAAGCCCAAGCCGCACCCCAGAGAAAATGCATGCCCTCCCTCGCAAGGCCAGGCTGCACCCCACCGAAATATCATGCCTCAACGTGCAAGCATCAGGCCGCACCCCAATGAAAAAGCATGCCCTCCCTCACAAGCCCAGGCTGCACCACAGAGAAAATGTGTGCCCTCCCTCACAACCCCCCAGGCCGCACCCCAGAGAAAACGCGTGCACTCCCTCGCAAGGCCAGGCTGCACCCCACCAAAATCATGCACCTCAACTCACAAGCCCAGGTCACACCCCAAAGAAAAAGCGTGCTCTCCCTCGCAAGCCCAGGCTGCACCCTAGAGAAAACGCGGGCCCTCCCTCACAAGGCCAGGCTGCACCACAGCAAAATCATGCACATCACCTCACAAGCCTAGGCTGCACCCCAGCAAAAACGCAGGCCCTCCCTCGCAAAGCCAGGAAGCACCCTCCATAGTGGACACAGCCCCAGGCATCCCACTCCAGACTGGACAGCCCCCCAGGCATCCCACTCCAGACTGGACATCCCCTCCAGACTGGACAACCCCCAGGCATCCCACTCCAGACTGGACAGCCCCCCAGGCATCCCACTCCAGACTGGACATCCCCTCCAGACTGGACAGCCCCCCAGGCATCCCACTCCAGACTGGACATCCCCTCCAGACTGGACAACCCCCAGGCATCCCACTCCAGACTGGACACCCCCCCAGGCAGACCCCTCCAGACTGGACACCCCCCGAGGCATCCCACTCCAGACAAGACACCCCCTCCAGACTGGACACCCCCCCAGGCATCCACCCAGGTACCCCCCTCCAGACTGTACACACCCCAGGCAGCCCACTCCAGACTGGACACACCCAGGTATCCCACTCCAGACTGTACACCCCTGCAGGAATCCCACTCATGACTGGACATCCCTTCCAGACTGGATACCCCCTCAGGCATCCCACTCCAGACTGGACACCCCCCAGGCAGCACCCTCCAGACTGGGCACTGCCCATCCCCCGGCACCCCATCTAGACTGGTCACCCCCAGGCATCCCACTCCAGACAGGACACCCCCTTCAGACTGGACACCCCCCAGGCATCCCACCGCAGAATGGACACTCCCTCCAGACTGGACATCCCCCCAGGCATCCCACTCCAGACTGGACACCCCCAGGCATCCCACTCCAGACTAAACACCCCCCAGGCATCCCACTCAAGACAGGACACCCCCTCCAGACTGGACACCCCCCAGGCATCCCACTCCAGACTGCACACCTCCTCCAGACTGGACACACCCACAGGCAGCCCCCTCCAGACTGGACACCCCCCGAGGCACTCCAGACAAGACACTCCCTCCAGACTGGACACCCCCCCAGGCATCCAACTCCAGACTGGACACCCCCCCAAGCATCCCACTCCAGACTGGACAGCCCCTCCAGACTGGACCCCCACCCCCGAACCCCAGACATTTCACTGCAGACTGAACACCCCCTCGAGACTGGACAGCCCCTAAGCATCCCACTCCAGACTGGACACCCCCTCCAGACTGGACACCCCTCAGTCATCCCACTCCAGATTAGACATCCCCTCCAGACTGGACATCCCCCCAGACATCCCACCCCAGACTGGACACCCCCAGGCATCCCACTCCAGACTGGACACCCACCCAGGTACCCCCCTCCAGACTGGACAAACCCCAGGCAGCCCACTTCAGACTCGACACCCCCAGGCATCCCACTCCAGACTGGATACCCCTCCAGGAATCCCACTCATGACTGGACACCCCCTCCAGACTGGACACCCCCCAGGAATCTCACTCCAGACTGGACACCCCCTCCAGACTGGATACCCCCCAGACAGACTCCCCAGACAGGAAACCCCCCCAGAAATCCCAATACAGACTGAATACCCCCCAGACAGCCCCCTGACAGTCTCCCACAATACCAGTGCAATGCATGTCTGCAGCTTACCTGAACCTCTGTGGTGCGCCAACTACTTGAAGTGTAACACCAATATGTTAGCTGCAAACATGATCAGCTGGAAGCACCAGAGAGCCATAAAGGACTGGAGCATCTGCTGAAACATCCCTCAAGTCTTTAACCAGCCCACCCCATACACATGTGACAAATAAATGCAATGGCAAGTGGCATGTGCATGTTGGCTATGGCACATTGGCAAGGCATCAAAGCACACTAACTGAATGTGTGTCCACAACAGAAGTAAACATACTACTAAAAATGAAAAATACACAACCAATGCGCATGTGCGTCATCGCCTGAGCATCAGTGACCTGGGTGGAAGGTGCGTCAAATTCCCTGACAGGGAACAATAACATGACATGGCCATGCATGGGTGATGGGAGGGCAGTCAGAGAGTGCATTAGTCACAGAGACCAGAGAATCATGATGCCACTTCAAAAATCTCAAACATGGCTCACTACTGCATTCCAGTGTCCGAGGTGAAGCAACACATGAGAGAAATCAGTGTGTGACTGCAAATGCTGGTGGACGTGTCTGCATGACATGGGTTTAACACAGCACTGACAAACAAAATTTGGGACCATGGAACACCTCCACAGTGAGCTCACCTACCGCCAACCCAACCACACTGATGGCAAACACACAGTGATGCTGCACAGCTAAAAGCAAATGAAAACCTACAGTGCAGACACAGCCATCTGATGGACCAAGCCCCACATTTCAGGCACATGTGCATCCTTCCAGCTGCAACCATCACTGCAACAACAACACACATGCATGCACACATGCCACTATACACATGACTTGCAATGGTGAGATGCATTAAACTGCATGAAGCGTGGAATGTAACCAAATCAAATATGTATTGCATAGAACTATTTACAATAAAAATGGGCAAGGAAGTTGAAAACGTTGAGGGGGAAAAAGAAAAGAAATAAAAACCCTACGCCTAACTAAGTATATACATGAAAAACTGGGAAGGAAAGTCTGACAAGTCCGGGGAAAATTTTAAATGAAAAAGGAAATCTACATCTAAATAACTATTCATATAGGCAGCCGGCTAGTCCTCCTTCCCGATCATAATCAGCTTTTCCCCCAGGGCTGGGTCCTACGCCATGTCTCCCCCCACTCAGGCAGGCATCCGTTCTTGCCTGGATGGCTTGCAGGTTGTCCAGCATCCATGTCTCTATCACCTCTGCCTCCCTGCAAGTTGCCTCCAGGATGGCAGCCTGCCTCCTTGCATGATGCAGCGCAATCCCAGCCCTGGCCATCACCAGTGCAGTTTCCTGTTCCCACTGCCTCTCTGCCACAATCTGTCTGTCATGACGTCTGAACACGGAAGACAATCTGTGCCTAAGGCATTCCCCCTGCCTCACTCTTTCCACCTGCCTCCTTTGGGTGGTCCGCCCTGTGGAAAATTGCCTCCTCATTTCCTGCTGCTGATCCAGTGCCCGGTGGCTGCTATGTTGGTACACCCTCCACGCTGATGATGATACCCGGGGTATATGGCACCTGCACTGCTCATGGGTGCCTGCTGTCCCTCCATTGTCTATGCCCCTGTCTGTGCCTGGGTAGGCACGGTGGCCACCTCAGCTGCTGTGCCTTGGACTCCCAACGTGGGCAGGGATGTGATCTCCACCAGATGGTGCAATGGGTGTGGGACTGGTGTACAGGGGGGCCTGCTGGTTATTGGGCCGGAAAGCACCCTGGAGGTTGACTGGCTCACAGAGGAAGTTGTGGAGATGGTCGCATCAGGTAACATCCCATGGAGTACAACATGGAAAAGGCATGTTGCAAGCCATGACACAAGGCAGTATAGCTCACTGTAATGATGGGCAAATAGACTACGAGTAGCCTGCATATCATCACAAATGACACCTGTCCGCCTCGTCAATCCGGCCATTAGGGGTAGCCCATAATCCTGGATGTACACATCACATGGTAATGGGGTGTCGGTCTGGGTGGACACACCAGCCAACAACGGGGGATGGGTCTAGGTGGAGGCATCCTGGCAGGCGCACACTGCTGCATTTGATGGCCCAGGGACTGGATTGTGCACAGGCACCTCCACGGTGGCCTGCACAGCCTCATTCCCCTGTGTCAGGACTGCAGTACGCATGCCCACGTTAACACCCCCACCTGACCCCATGGGCTGTGCTTCAACGGCCACCTTCTCCACCTCCCCTACTGTCAACCTGGATGACTCTGGGGCATCTTCCACCATGGATGTCCCCTGTGTGGCATCACCTGGCCCAACTGCTGCTGAGGAGTCCACTCCCACCTTCACCTTCTTTGACTTACCCTCAGCAGCCATGCCTGATGTAACCGACACAGCCACAGCCACATCGTTCCCCGAAGATGAGCTGCCATGGGTGCGTGGCTGTGGCCTGTGCCTCTGCCTGGTGGAGGCATCCCTGCAACCCTGCTCCACAGCACTACTTCCACCATCTTCATCAGATGCAACTGTGGAAAAGGAGACACAGAACAGCAACATCAGTCTACTGCACTAAAGCCAGCGTGGCATCATCAACATTCACTGTAACATGACTTGTCAGGGAAACACCCATAAACCTCCACACCCACACACTAGGACATGCAATCCACATCCATGCAGACACCCGCCTGGCCATCACTCCACACAATCACATCAAACTACATGCCACTGTCGCAACCAATTGATTGCGTATGCCATACACACATGCATCAATTGCACATACACATGAACATCATGCATGCCCATGACGTGGCCAAAACTACCTCAACTGGCACACTTGCCATCCTGGAATGTTGCAGACACAAGTAACATTGCATGTGCACGGTGTGAAAGACAGCACTACAACACACAATGCAAGTAACAGCACATTTGAATTCAATAGATGTCTCAATGCACACATGGAGAGTGATGTCGGGGGCATGCATGCATACCTCCATCTCAGAAGCATACTTGCTGCAAGCCTAAGGGGTTCACTGCCAACATGCTGGAACATGCACAGCTCACATGCACCATACAGCAGTGCACCACATTGCTACTCACCATTCAACTCCAGACATTCCCGTAATTCAAAGACCTGGGTGTGCAGCGCCGGGTAAAACCTCTCCAGGACAAGTAAGTTGTTCCCTGACATCCAGCACCTGTGCACACAGTGCTCCTCCGCGGTAGCACCGGCCTGGATGAATCGCAGTGCCTTACCGTAGGTCCTGGATTTAAGATCCTCCCAGCGCTTGTGTACAGTCTTAAAGGAGGGGACTACCACCCATCCACGTTGATGGCATCTGTGATCCCGTCTCAAATCTGCTGACATCCGTCCTTGCCATGTTGCATCACAGGGTTGAAGAGGGCATCATAATGCTCCATGACCTTTGCCACCAGGATGTCATCTTCACAGGCGCTGAAGTTGACAGCCCTCTGCCTCGCTGCCAAGGGGTTGCCGCTCTGGTCTGATGATGATGATGCAGACATGACAACCCCTGAGGCAGGTGTGGGTGGGCAAGGTGGTCCTGGGCTGTGGAGCGGTAGTGATGGAATGGCATGGTGGAATGGCTTGTTGGGAGTGCAATGTAGCAGCTGAGGTGGTCTCAGGGCCAAAGACAGGAGCATAGGCAATGGCTGGACAGCAGGCACTCCAAACGTAGTGCAGGTGGGCAGCAGGCACACACACCGGATAGGCAGCAGCAGAGGGAAAAGTTGGAGGCAGCAGAGGGCAGGTGGAGGCAGGTAAAATGGCACGGAGGGAGGAGTGAGGGTCTTCCATGTATATCAATGATGGCAGACATGAACAGAGTGACTGCGCGTAAACATGTTGAAAGCGTGGACACCAGAAGAAAAAGGCCTTCAGCGTGTAACTTATGTGACACGCACTGCGTGCAGACGTTCAGCATGCCATATTCGGGGATACATTAGTTTGTGTAGTGTGTGTGCGAAGGGGAAGAGATGGACGAGTGGAGTAGTGCATATTTTGCCAGGCAATCCGTTCACTTCAGGGACCGTACGAAGTTCTTATTTTGGTGGGGGATTTGCCTCCGCGCTTATGTGCATCTACTTTTGAAAGGCTAACGGTGAAGAGTTGCGTATGCAAAGCCTCAAGACCTTTATCTTCTCTTTTTCATTCAACTTCTCTCTTCCATGCTAATCACACAGTAGCATGACTGATGAGCACGCCCCTTATGTATCCTCAGGGCCCTGACACCCTTCATCTCTCATCCGCTGTCTATATACTGCACTTGCTCAGGATCAGCCTCGCCATGGGAGGTTGAACATACGTTTTTCTTTTCTTTTCTTATCACTTCACCCCGAGCACTTCTCCATGAGCACCTCAGCACCTTTTCCCTTCCCCCCTCCCCTCTGCACTGTATCTTCTGAACACTCACAAGGCATAGTAGGTTTGTCTCCCCTCACTGTTATTCTCATGATTTGTTAGTACTATTAATTCAATTATTTTTCTCTGTTGTGATTCATTGTCTACCTTCCCCTGTCTCCACCCTGTTGCCCAGTGGGCCCTTTGAAACAGTTTTGCTAACTGTATAGGCGCCTAACAAGTGGCCCAGAATTTAATGAATACATCAATGGGCTCCAATGACTGTGTTTAGTGCACTGTCCCAATACTACGCAGATGATGGCATGCCTTGTCATTGGTAGACTTCCAGGGGGGGTCCCTGCTTTTTTTTGGGCTCTATTATCTGCATATGTGATGTCTTCTCATTTTCAATCAGCATGTTGACTGATGTGTGCATTGTGTATGTACCATCGTCTTGTGAATGGGGATATGTGACATGCATATTTGCTGCATGTCATTGAGAGGAACAGACAGTGTGGGGGTTGTTGTTTGTCAGTGTGTGTGTTTTATGTGTTTGATGATTTGCATGCAGTGTGCAGGTGTTGCTGCATGTGTGGTGGGACACATGTTGATAGTTGTCTTGGGAGTTGTTGTTAGCATGTGTTGTATGTCACTGAGGGGGGCCCATGAGTCTTGAGTTTTTGGTTGCATGGATGTGTTAGCTGCACTCTGTTTAATTTTGTTCAGTGTCTGCAGATCCTTCTGTAAGGGAATGATAGCTATTTCATGGGATGAAATATGACTGTCGGCTGCATGCCAAGGGAACAGGTAAAATGTGCTTTTATCTCGATGATTATGGAAGGCTACTTTAGTTGCTGCATGTCTGGATGTGGCAATTCTGGTGTGTCGCCCTCTTTGTCCCAATTGTAAATTACCTCTTGTAAAAAGGTTTTTTTTTTAAATTAGGGTTTATTGTGGTAATGTTGCATAATTGAGTAACCTGTAGATCAATACTGAACTGCTTTTCTACGCCCCACAATAGGGACATGTTTGTGCGCATCATGCACATTCTAGTACATGTGTGCAGCTGTATGCCATTGTGCTTGTATTTTGTGTCAATGTTAATTTTTGGGCCATGTATTTCTTGCATCTCAGACATGATGTTTCTGGATTTATCACTGATTACACATTTGACAAGTATGTTAGTTAGTGATTTGTGATGTTGCTGCCAAAGTGGTGATTTCATCAATGGTTGGCATGGTGGTAGTGGTGTCCTCCCTCTTCAATGTGTTTCTTTTGGAAACACAAAAATAAATGGCTTTTAAGTTCTATGGGATGCACACAAATTTGCACTTCTAAGGGCACTTTCTTGGGGTGGTTTTGTGGGCACAGTGGATTGCCCCATTGTCATCATTGAATGGCACTTGGGATTTGGCAGGTTCGTGTGCACTCCACAGGGGAAGGATTTTAGGTGAAATAAGATTGCACAAGCTGGGTACCTGCAGCCTCTCCACGTGCCCTTTGCCCAGCCATACGCAAGCGGTGTGCCTGTGGGCGCGGATGGGGTGCCACCAACATGTCCACTGGGACGCCACGCACGCAATAGTGCAGGACACATGCTGCCACAATGATCCTTCCTGCAGACTCCTGGTGGTGCAGATAGCAACACACCACCAGAGTAGTCAAGGGAGCGGAAACATGACTTGAACACTCCGAATGTGCACTCCACTATGCCCCGAGTCACAATATGGCCAGTTTTGTACCTTACCTTGGCAGGAATGTTGGGGTTGCATATGGGCATCATCATGTGTGTGCTCAGAGGATAGGCACTGTCCCCTGTAGAGGTGACAATGGTTGTCATTGTCATTTGTTGACAGTGTCTATTGGTCTGTGTACAACATGCATGCATATGCATGGCCATTCATACTCACCAATGAGCCATGTGCTGCCATGCATCCCAGCTTCCAGGACCCGGTGTAGCAGGGACATCCTGATGTAACTATCATGTGTGTTGCCAGGATAGTTGACATATACTTCAGTGATGATGCCCTTGGCATCACACACAACCTGAACATTGATGGAGTGCCAATCGTTCCGGTTGCGGTAGATGTGCTCTGTTGCTCCAGGTGGACATAGAGCAACATGGGTGCAATCAATGGCACCGAGCACTTTCGGGAAGTGCGCTACCCCATAAAAATCCTGGACCACTGCTTGCCTTTCTGCCTTTGTTCTGGGAATATAGATATGCCGGCAGACAGAAGTACATGCAGTTGTGATTGCCAAAACCTGGTGTAAGCAGCGTGACTGCGTGGCCTGGGAGATGCCACCTACTATGGCTGTGGTCCACTGGAATGAGCCAGTGACCAAAAAATGCAGAACTGTGAGCACCTTTTGCAAGGGGCTCAGTGGTTGGGAGCACATGGTGGGTGATGTGAGGTCATCTTCGTACTCCATGACCAAGTCGACGATGATTTGGGGGCGAACCTGCCACAGACCTGGTCGTCAGGCATCCCAAAAAAGCTGGTCCTAGGGTGGAAGATCCAGGCCCTGGCCATACTCCTATATCCCAGGATGACTGTTGCAACAAATGGTGCAGTCATCGTGGTTGTATCCGTGCGTTTGTTGATCGCGTGTGCTTTTTATGCATTTGTTAGTGTGCTCATTGACATTTACGCCTGCTATCTCATGGCATAGGCATTTCTGGATTTGCGCATGATTTTTTGCACCCCAGAATTCACTGTTAAATTCCATGAATATGTTTGTTTTACGGGCCTATGGCTGGTGAGATTTTTTGACAATGGGGTGTCCCACGTAACGCCCACATTTTCACTTCTTCTTCCTCATTCCACCAGTTCTGCCCCCTTTTTAGGTGGCTGTGCAGGTCCAGCCGGCTTTTCTCTTGGAGTCTTGCGCAAGGCGTTTGTCGGGTCGCAGTGACGTGGTGGATTGGCGCGGATTCCTCGCCAGTCCCGGGTAAGCCCTGCACCTTATGTTCCATGAGTTGACGAACGGGGACTTGTGCGCTATTTCGAGCGCACATTCTGTTTTTTCCACGCAGATTATTCCATGAATCAGACCCTTAGTGTCACCAAAACCAACTACCATAGAAAGTGGTATATGGAAAGTGTGCATTAATGAACATCCATGTTAGTGATGTGTCAATATGCCCTTCATATTATGTTTCTGGCATTGTGATTTTCTGAAAGGTGAGGTGTGTGTGTGTGTGTGTGTGTGTGTATTTCTCAGTTGACACTGCATGTCTCTGTTGTCCGTTTAATAGGACGAGTCCCAAATAGCCCAGTCTTGGCAGAACTGTTTGTGTTGCTCAACCTATTTTGGTTGACGAGCTTGCCAGTTGTGCACTAAATACTTTGATGCCTTTTATCAGTTGTAAAGGTGTGAACTTTATTGCTGCCCCCTAGTGACAACATGCATTGGGGCATTAGAGGCTGCTCTTGACATATAACAGTCAAATACTATTAGCTTTGCCAATGCCTGTTCAGATTATTTTATGAAAAGAATTGTGCTGTGTTTCTTCTGCAAGGTGTGGCAATAACATAAACCTGCAGTGCCCTACAATCACAACTTGGGCCTATAACATGCCACATGAACTCATTGGGAAGAAGGATAGCTCAGGGCCAACATGTTTGTCTTGGAAGCAAGACAACACAGTGCAACACAGGTTCCAATTCCAATCCCAATCCCGTGGTTTTGTTATAAAAGAACAATTATAATTATAATTCTATATGCTGAACAAGAACATGCTAACAGTGGAGAAACGATAGGCAACAAATCTTAGCTGTGAAAATAAAGATGTAAGTCATTTATGGTAAGGCAGCCCAGCCCCATTTTTAATCTAATTTTCCACATTTGCATTTACAAAGGAGGAAGCAAGGTGCAAGCATGTTTCAAGGGCATGTAGATGGGCTAGGTTGACAGCCAAGCGGGTGGAACAAGTAACAGAAGGAGGACGTGTATACTGTTTTTCATCAATATCTCTCAGTTAGTCAGTGAGTTGGAACATGTATACATGACCTTGTGAAATCATTCGCCTCTACTCACTGATCTTGACTCTGTTACTGAACATAAGATGCTTCCACAGGGGCCTGCCACTAGAAAAATGGGTGATGTCATGAATAGAATTTGGTAATTTATTACTATGCCCGGATGCCAAGACAACATTGTGTATCTACTTTGGTCTGACAGAGTCCAATGGATGCATGGTCTGTAGTCTTGAAGTATCCCCCAGGAGTGGGTTAAAATAGTTCCAGGTGACTAGTCACTAATGCTCCTACTATGACTGCAAACATGTCCAGTGGCATGAAGGGGCAAATTATGTGTACCCACCTAATGATACAATAGAATCCTGTATAAAGGGCTTGACCTTTATCAACTGTAACATCTAAGCATTTAGCCTGCGATAACTTGACAAGTTTTCAAAAATTCAAGAGGAGATAGGGTGTTGCAAAATATAATTTCTTAGTGTTAGCAGAACCTCCTCCAGCTTCCGATAGTTAAGATGAAGCCAGATAGAGTTCTTGCAGGCTGAGATATCATTCAGGCTTTGTGGATGTGTATTAAAGGTGCTAATTCAGCGCCAGATAGGGGGGCGTACCTACCACCTACGAAAGTAAACAAGGGGGGACGGGGCACCCTCTAGGGGGGGAAACCATGGGAACTCAAACAAACTGCATTTACACCATGGAAGAGGACCTTGCAGGGAAACATGAGGGTGGGGGATGCATTGTGTGTACTATTGGCCCAAACAACCTTTCTATGATTAGCACCAGTAAACACATTCAGCAGGGATGCCCCCAGGAAGTGCCTTGCCTGGGAAGCTCCACTCTAAACTCATGATTACCACCCCCACGGGCCAGGGAGGAGGGAGGAGAAGCTCAAGCTGTGCATCACAGGCACGACTGCAGCAGCTAAGACAACACTGGGTGATATAATGGCACAGCGGCAAGCCATTCCTGTGGGCACTCGGGGTAGAGAGGAAGTGGACTTGAGCCAGAGAACTGTTCACAGGGCCACAAGTGCCTATCGGCAGTTGGCTATAGATAGGGGAAACTGGACGGTGTGGCATTTTTGGGAGGGCCAATCAAAGGGTAAGTTTCATTGTTTCTGGGAGGTGGCCAGCTTTCTGAGTATCCACTACAGGGTTTGCATAGGCCAATATCTAGCAGGAACCGTGTGAATGTCTCCCTTCCCACCAGAATTAGGATGTCTCGGGTTCTTCCCTCAATGGTGCTGGCCAATGGCAGTATAATTAAGTTCTGGTGGTCAGCACAAATGGTATTTTACTAATTGCAAACTGTTGCTGGGAGGGGTGAGAATTGATGTGGTGCCACATGGGGAGGCGATGAGTTGGGATACTGTTGATTGATCATTTAGATCCAATCAGTTTCTACTAACATACATTAGCTCTAAGGATATGACGTAGCATAGCCAATTAATTTCTTGGGGACGGTAGAAAATTCAAACCTTTAAGCAGTAACTGTGTCACATGCCTTGACCATTGTATTCAGAGTACAAAACTAACGTTCACTGTTTGAGCAGATGTCAGCTCTCATCAATCAGTTCTAGTCCACTGTTCTGTTTGATTTCTGCTTGACCAGACGCAATAAACAACGTTGCTTCTTGCCCGGTGTGTGTTCCTTTTTGAGTATGAGCATTATATGGTGTGATCGGAGGACCCCTGGGTACAAATGTATGGTGGAAAGATTTTAGTTTGTCTGTAATGACTGTAGAGTTGTAAAATGAAGAGGTATGTTTTAACTTCCAAATAACCAATCCGAAATGGTCCCAAATGTTGTAAAAAGTACTGGACCGTTCAACAGTAACACCTAGTCCACTAGTTTATCTCTCTTGCCTCCAATCCCCCATGCTATCCTCACTATCGGACTTCTGCCACACCTCCACAATGAACTTCTACCCACCCTTCGGTTTGCCAACCAATCCTATGCACCAAATGATCCCTTTGCACTTCAAACTAACAAAGAAAGTGCACCTCCACCCTCATCTTCACCCGATTCAACCTGTTTCTTTTTCTCTCTCTCTCTCTCTCTCTCTCTCTCTCTCTTTCTCTCTCTATCTCTCTCTCTCCCTCTCTAATGGTGTTTTCAAAACAACCAGTCACTCCGCTGCTAGAAACACCTATTGCTGACCCCAACAATCCTCTATTCTAAAGCCCTGTCTCTACCCTAACACACCACTCAGAAATATCAGTGAGAGGGTTTTCTTCAATTGCATAGATAACTAACGGAGATACACTCGCTTTGCAACAACCTCAAATATGGATATTGTTCAAAAGTTGGTTTAACAAACATTGTACTTGACTTGCTGTTCTCCTAGCTTCTCTTTGATAGTGACCTGAAACTCTACCAGTTTACAATGATCACTGCCACCACAAGGCTCAACTTCCTTTACTTTAGGAAAATATGCCAGCACCACACCCACCCACAGCAAAACATGAGGCAGGAGAGAATCCTCCAGTGACAGATTGCAGTGAGACAGTTGGTAATCCATTTGGAGATGGCTAGGGTGAAGAAGGGACATTAGAAAACAATTTATGTGTCATCAGCAAAGAGGTGATTGTGAAAGCCACAGGATGGGATAGGTCTTCATAGGGCAGAGGTATGGAGGGTGAAGAGCAGAGTTAGAAGGACTGATCCTCAGGGTACGCTGACAGTGGGAGGGGGGATGTCAGAGGTTTGGGTTTCAAGGAGTGACCTTCCAGGAAACAAGCAATCCAGGCCAGAGGAGATTTGCAAAACTCAACGTCCTTTAGAGTGAGGAGGAGAGAGGAGTCATCAACCATGTCGAATGTAGCCGGTCGGTCTAAAAGGATCAGCACAGAAGATAGTGTGGAGTTGCGAGCACCCGAGAGAAAGTTGGAGACATGCATACATGCAGTGTTGGTGGAGTGCTCCCTTGAAATCTAGGGAACTCTTTACAGTCCTTAAAGAACCTAAAGGACCTACACTCGAACCTCGATTTAATGTAGATGATGGCTGGTGTCAGAACATATTGGATAGTTTCTGTCAGAAAACCCAGCAACATCAAACTCACATTAAGGAAATGATCGAATCACAATTTCTAGTAGAAGACATATACATTGTAGGGATGGTCGACACTATCCAGAGCACAAATCTTTTTTAATTTTCTAAAGTCTCCAAACAAGAGGTACTGGAGGTCATAGAAAAGCTCAAGCCAACGTCCTGTAAAGGCAATATTTTCCCATCCACTCTTTTTAAGGAATTTGCAAACACACTAACTCTGTGGATTACAAAACTTGTTAATCGCTCTTTCTCTGAGGCAGATGTTCCGTCTGCTATTAAAGGATCATGGAAAAAAGACAACTTGGATCCTCTGATACCAGACAATTACTGTCCTATAACAAATGTGCCGTTCATATTAAAGATTCTCGACAAAATAGCTTATTTACAACTCCAAACGTTGGTTGAGACAAATAATATCATGGCGAAGGAGCAATCCAGTTTCCGAACCAACCACGGGATCGAAGAAGGAAGTTCTGCATTACTGCTCTTGCTGGACTTGTCTTCAACGTTTTATTTGGTAGATCATAATCTTCTGGCAGACAGACTACATAAAGTAGGCCTATGTTCCCCAGAAGCAGTATCCTGGATAAAATCTTTACTTGGCCGTAGATTAGCGTGCATAGCCAAGGGGATATAACAATCTCAGAAAATACCCGTACCATGTGGTGTCCCCCAAGGATCATATTTATCTCCCTTGCTATTTAATATTTATATGAAATGCTTGTGTGACCTCCTCAAATCTCTTGGTGTGAAAGTTGCCAACTATGCCAACGACACCCAGATAGTTTTTAAACTATCTGGGATATATGAGGAGGATCTGGCAAATATAAATAAGATATTTGGGGCAATCCAGAAATGGATGCCCCTAAATTCTTTAGCACTCAATGACAAAAAGACTAAGTTGCTCATTGCCAGTACCCCTAACAGACTAAATAATCTAGATTTGAGATACAAAGCGTTTGTCATAAATGGAAACTCCATTCCAGTATCTGAATCTGTAAAAACACTAGAGAGTATTTTTTGACGCTCATCTTTCATTCCAAAAACATCTATCTGATCTTAAATCATCATGTTCATACTTCACACATCTTTTGTGGCAAATTCGCCCATATATATCAGAACCTAACAGAGCCGTGATTGCGGCAGCAATAGTCAATACTAAATTAGACTACTGCAACAGCCTTTTCTTAGGTACATCCAGAGATAATATTAGGAGACTTCAGGTTTTACAGAACGGTGCAGTCCGAGCTGTATATGGACTTAGCCGACAAACTCACATTACTAAATACCGGAGGAAATTACATTGGCTCTCTATATAGCAATACATTAACTTTAAAGTCTCAGTCCTCGTTATTAAATGCTTCACAGGAGATGCTTCTGAATATCTCGTATCGAGAATTAAAAAAACTATGTCCAAGTGGACCCTGCGCTCAAATGACCAGATGCTACTAACCCAACCATGCACAATCCTGAAGAAGCTGGGAGGGGCGAGTTTTAATGCATTGGCTCCACATATCTGGAACTCAATTCCCCTGCAAATAAAACAATGTGCTACACTTCAGCAGTTTAGGAAACGGCTCAAAACATTTATTTTTGATGCCTAACTAGACAATGAACATAACCCTGACTACCCGACTCAGAACACACCATTTCTTGCACAAGGGGTTCACTCCATTTTTGTGTTTCTCTTGTGAGCGCCCTGAGACCTTTGGGTTAGTGTTGCGCTATATAAGAACCTGCTTAGTAAGTTCGTTAGTTAGATTATTTACTAGTAAAGCCAGAGTGAAGTGGATTTCCAAGACCATTAGTCCATTAGTAATTTGGTTGACGACAAGCAGCTCAAGCACATTACAATAATCGGGGGGTGGGACTTTAGATGATAGTTTGCTTGGATGTTTGGGTCATCTGAGAGTTTCATCAAAAATGGTAGAAAATGTTGAGATGTGAAGGAGGCAGAGAAGGGTGTGGTGTAGAGTGAGGGAGTTTAAAGATCTCAGAGAGATATGGGCAGGTGAATGGAACTTAGTCATTGACCGTTTGTGGAGCAACTGGTTGATACGAGCTCCAGGTGATTTGGCACTGCAACGGATTGGTGGAAATTTGGTAGGAGAGGCAGGGGAGAAGTAGATGAAGGTCTAAGGGGTGGACTGAAGGAGAGTGGGGAAGGGAGGGAGAGGTGTCACAAATTATAGAGACATTAGCGGAAATGTAGCTAGCGAAATGTGTAGCACAATACAGTTAGAGGCATGTCCCTTGGGTCTTCAAGGTAGGAGCAGCTCTGCGGTGAGTCAATGGGTCAAAGTATCCCTATCTGCCTAGAATGGTTTCCTCACGGCATAGCCACAGGCCTTCATTTGTTTTGGGGAACTAATATACATGTATTTTGCTGTCAGGGGAAGCAACAGAAATAGATATTTAATGGACAGGATTTGGGGTGTTAGGAATGAAAACCTGCTGCCTTCCCGAAAATCCCAATTCTGATAATGCCATATTTTTGCTCACTTTTAGATTTGATTATTAGGTGGTGCTTTAGTATCACCTATAAAGCTAAAACTATTGGTGTAATTATGCCTCGAGTCACTTGTTTTTCCTTGAACCGAATGTGTGTTAAAGACACATTTTTTTGTTGTTAAAACATGTTTTACTAGATTAAATAGATTCTTTTTACACTAAATCATGATACAAAATAAAATGATAAAACAACAAAAAACAAAACATGTCCATTATTACACACAAATAAGGATCAGGGAACACTTTCTGAACAATACTGTTATCTTAGTCATCCCAAATTGCACACCACTCATCCTCCCCCTGCTGTACAATCAGTTTCAATTTTGCAAAAATGTGTTCCAGTAATTTACACAGCGCCAGTATCATAGCTTGGTTGTTAATCATCATAAGCCTGTCCCATAACAAGTCGGACAGGACCAATTCCGTAGAGTGTACAAAAGAGCCTAAACATCTAATCCTTTCTCCCAGAAATACTGGACACTTTAATACTAAATGAGATAAGGATTCCATCACCATGTTACTACAGGCCCTACAACCGCACAAAGTTCTTGGCAGTTCCAACTTTGGGCCGATGACTTCCAATGTAGGAAGAGCATTTAGTTGGAATTGTAAGTACCAGGTCCTATATTTCTCTGAAGGAATTTGAGAATATACATATTCTTAGAGTGGCTTTAGGCATGTAATTAATTTGTTCACCTATAAACAACTTCAATCTTTCCAAATCCGTCAAATCTATACTCTTATCCCATTGTCTGATCTTATTATTTTGAACATAGTCAGAATCTGACACTGCAAGTAAGGTTAGCTCTTCATAAAGGATACAGTGTTGTTGAAATGTTTTCAAATATGGACACTCCTTCAACCTATTTGGTAGACCCTTGCTCAGGTAAAACCCCAAACTAGGCTCTTCAGCAAGTAATAGTTTATAAAACAGAGTCAAACTACAGTTCATATACCGTGCCCACAAGGATGTTAAGATCAACTCAAGACTTATCCCACTACTTGGGGCTGACTTGGGAAGTGCCAAGACTGCCTTCCATATTTTACCTTACAAAGACTCCAGGAATGTTCAATTTTTGAAGGCAATCAGTTCACATCCATATACTAACATTGTTGTTACTTTAAGTTTATACAGTTCATTAATACCCGGCACGCGCGGCTGAACAGGAATACTGTGTGGTGATTGGCTCATTTGCGAGCCATACCACATGGTATTCATGTCCACGCCGTGCGTGCCAGCTACTCTGTTCCTGGCGAGGGGCGTGGCAGCCCCTCAGCCAATGAGGAGGCTCGAAACGGGGCAATCCCCGCTCCGGGCCTCCCCATGGCTCGAGGCTTACTTCGTCCCCCACCGGGGACGCAGGTAAGAGTTTTTTTTCCCCAGCCTTTCCTCCCTCCTCCCTCCCCCTCACCACCCCACTTACCTTCTATCCCGCGGTCTCTGGCGGGGGGCGATGGAATCCTCCAGCCGTGTGGAGACTCGGAGCGGGGCCATCCCCGCTCCAAGCCTCCACACGGCTGGAGGCTTCCATCGTCCCCCGCCGGAGACCGCGGTACGTTTTTATTTTTTCTTCCTCCCCATCCCCTCCCTTCCGCCCTCCCGACCCCACTTACCTTCTTTTTTCTTCTGGTCTTGGAAGCGAATGCGCTGGGAACACTTCTGTTCCCAGCGCGTCCGCTCCCGATGGCTGCCATGGAAAGGGAAAACAGACTACGTTTTCCCTTTCCATGGCGGTGGCCATTTTTTTCTGTTTTTTTTTGTTTTTTTCTGTTCCGAAACATGTTTCGGAACAGAAAAAAAAGCAATTAATACCCCGGTCTAACGGGCCGGGGTACTAATGGCAATAAACCACTCGGTGGCAGGCCAATACCGCCCCAGGTAATGCCCCCTGGGGCGGTATTGGCCCGCCACCTCGTGGCTTATTGCCACAATAAGTGGTGTTAAGCATACACAGTTTCCTATTTAGTACCTTAATGAGAGAAATACAGTGCAACATCTTCTCCTTATTTTTATTTTTTTTGTTGCTTCTTGACTAAGCCTGTAGAAGAGTACCAAAATGGTAAGTGGGGGACACCCTCGCAATCCCTGACTCCCGTTACGGTGCCCAAGAAGAGCAGGGGACACCCCCGCAGCCACCACTCCGCTTGGGCGCAGTAAATGTCACCCTCATTTTTTGCGCCCCCAAAGTCGCAGTCACTGCGGGAGCGCCAAAATAAGGGCAGCATTTTTGTACGATTCCGTTATAGCTAATGTGGCGGTTTTCCCCTTCTGGAAAATACTTTTACAAGATGTGCATGAGAAAAGATGTTTGCAGTTCCTTTCCAATGGGAGCCCTCACCCAGGGAAACCTAAGAGCACCGTTAGTTTCTAGACAACAGACAATCTATGTATTTATAGCGGTTAGGGGTTACTTCCATGCGTTTTCCTCGCATTCACATCCTCCAATCTACTGAAAATCATCCTAACAGTGCATACCATACTATCCCACATGATCATGTTTCTCCTGAAATAGGGAAACACTCTATCCAGGATCAGGTGCGTTTTGGGGCAGATTTCTCGCCCAATTCCCCACTTGCCACCAGTACAGTTCCTAGTGAAGTTGTTTTTTTTTTTGGGTCACAGTGTTGCCTCGATAGCCTCATATAAAAACAAGCACTGAAAAAGACAACAGGTTCATGCAGACAGACACACTTAGGCATATGATGGATATGTTGAGAGGAAAGGAGACAAGAGTGGAGAAAGGAAGCAGGAGAATAGAAATATGAAGATTGATGAATTAATGATGAATTAATGAGAGCGAGGGAGAACTTGGGAATTAATGGTTCTGAGGATAGATGAATGGGAATGAGGATGGATGGATGAATTAAATATTTTGAAGTTGCATGAATTAATGACAGTTTAAGAACATACCATACGGTGAGGACATATGGATGAATAAATGTTAAGAGTTATATCGGTGAATGAATTGTTGAACCTTAATCTGAGTTACCATATTCTGCCTTTCATTTTTATTTTATACCTGTATGATGTTCTTATACTTTATTTGTAAAGCACTCTGAAATTCCGCTGTAATAAGGTACTTACTAAAATAAATATGTTTAATACATAAAATAACTAAGCATCCAGGGATTGGTAAATGAGTGTGAGAATGTCTAAATCAATGAAAATATGATGATAGGTCAATTAGAGCGTGAGAGGGCGGCAGTCTGTTGCCAGAGCAAGGCTGCATCAAGTAACCCCACAGCAGCCAGGAAGTTCAAGCATGTGTGACAAAGCATGACAGGGTACACGTGTCATGGTGAATGAGCTAACTTACAGAAAGGCCAAGAATGTGACCAGATACATTCAAGTCTTTCAACAGCACCCCGCCTCCATGTTTACACAGTTGGAAGTTGTGGGGAGAGTGATGGCTGCCCTACAACTGCTCCTTCTAGCAGCGTTCTAAATGGTTCAAGGTTAGTAATAGGTAGTTAACATTTCCAGCGGTGGGGCATTCATATTTCCCCCAAATAGCATGAGCAACAGATTGGAAATATGGAACCCAAAGTAAAGTAAAGAGATGCGTTTGGCCCACCCCGTAAATGGTTGAAATGGTGAGCGCAGTTTTAGAAAAATGGGGTAAACAGCCATACAGTTTGCAATTGATTAAGTAGGGTAGCATGCAAATCAAATAAACGCCAGGTCACCAATAGTACACAGGAGAATTTTACAACATTTTAGTTATTCCTGTGCCCATAAAATATGGCAGCATTTCCAGTGTAGAACACTTTCATGATGTTGTACCTGCAACACATGACAGCATTTTCTAAGCAATACTTTCATAACGCAGCACCTACAAAACATACATGTATTCGTACTGTAAAACGTTTGTGATGCTACACTCATAATATGTGCCAGCATTCCTACTGAAAAGCCCTTTGATGATACTGGTACACATTGTTAAAGTTATCATTGTCACTGTAAGCCTTTGATGATACTGCAGTGGCACAATAAACGGTATGCTGTTACTGGGTGTTATACTATGCACTACTGCCATGTGCATGGCCTCCAGGCACTCTCATGGATCTGAAAGGGAAAGTGAGGAGGGTTTAGTTTGGATGTATGTTATCACTCCCACTGGAAGCCCCTTTCATGATGCTGCGGTCGCAATATATTCCAGTATCCCCACTGTAAACCCATTTCAGTATACTGCAGTTGCAATATATAACAGTGTTTCCACTGTAAACCTCTTTCATGATGAAGCGGCCACAATACATGCAATCATTCCCACCATAAACCCATTTTGTAATGCTTCATTCTCAATATCTACACGCATTCCCAATATAAGCCCCATTCATGAAACTTCACCCACACTATATGCCACCGTTGCCACTGGAAACCCCTTTCACAGTGCTGTGCTCACACCTATAGCAGCAGTTCCACCTAAAATAATTTTCATGATGTAAAGAGAAGCCCTCACCTGCCAAAGATGCGCACATTGCACTTGAACACACAGGGTAATTCATAGAATTTTGCACAAAAGTGGCGCACGCGGCTGGCGCACAGTGTCCCCGTGCGATACACTGCGCCAGCCGCGTGCGAAAAAATCAATTTCATCGCACAGCGTATTCATGGATTTTAGCCTCCAAAACCAGCCGTGGCACAGAGTGGCGCAGCGACCCTGCAGCAGTGCCAGATACGCCCCCAAGAACGCCCTCGCGCAAGGAAAAGCCATCAAAATTCCCAATTCATCGCAAATGTCTGCGCTAACCCTGGACCAGTCCACAGGGCTGCCAAACAGCAAACGCCAAGCGGGGAACGTGTTTTTCAGTGGTTCGCGGGAAATTTCACACGCAAATTTCCTGGGTACGTGTACATCAGGGGTGCGTGTGAAGTAATACACGCGAATCCATCAGGGCACGTGTATTCCAGGGGTGCACGGTAAGTATCACACGCAAATTCAGCAGGGTACGTGTATTTCTGGGGTGCGCGGGAAGTATCACACGCGATTCCATAAGGGCACGTGTATTTCAGGGGTGCGTGGGGAGTACTACACGTGAATTGTCCGTGTGGGTCCTCCCAGGTGTTCCCTCTACACCCTCCACGGCCCTTGCAGGCAGCCCACACCACAGGGGACTACCCTGCACCCCTGCTCATGTCCCGCAGGCAGCCGATCCACCATGGGCATGCCCCCCAGCCAACCCACAAGTCACCTTGCACCACTGATCAACAACACATGTCTCCCAGCACCCTCACCCCCCAGCACTGTGGAGCACCCTCCACCAGGCCCCCACTCCTTTCTCCCTGCACCCCCAACCCCCAGCATCCAGGGGCACCCTCCACCAGGCCCCCAATCATGTCTCCCAGCACCCCCACCCCCTCCGCAGTGCAGGGCACCCTCCACCAGGCCCCACTCATGTCCAACTCATGTCCCCCTGCACCCCCACGCTCCCCCAGCATCCATTATGGTTCCGTGTGAACTTCCACACGTGATATCAGCAGGGTACGTGTATTACGGGGTTCGCGTGAAGTTCCACACGCGATTGCCCTGGGTAGGTGTATTCCGGGGTGTGCGGGAAGTTCCACACGGGATTGCCCTGGTTACGTGTAATTCGGGGTGCGCGGGAAGTTCCACATGCGATTGCCCTGGTTAGGTGTATTTCGGGGTGCGCAGGAAGTTCCACACACGATTGCCCTGTGTACGTGTATTTCGGGGTGCGCGGGAAGTTCCACACGCGATTGCCCTGTGTACGTGTATTTCGGGGTGCGCGGGAAGTTCCACACGCGATTTCAGCAGGGTACGTGTATTCCAAGGTGCGCGGGAAATTCCACACGCGAATCCAGCAGCCTACGTGTATTCTGGGGGTGCCGTTGAGTCCTACACGTGAATCAGCCGTGTGGGTCCTCCCAGCTGTTCACTCTACACCCTCCACGACCCCTGCAGGCGGCCCATACCACAGGGGACTACCCTGCACATGTCCCGCAGGCAGCCCATCCACCATGGCCATGCCCCCCAGCCAACCCACATGTCACCTTGCACCACTGCCCACCAACGCAAGTCTCCCAGCACCCCCACCCCCCAGCACTGTGGGGCACCCTCCACCAGGCCCCCACTCCTGTCTCCCTGCACCCCCACCCCCCACCAGTCAGGGGCACCTGCCAGCAGGCCCCCACTCAGGTCCAACTCATGTCTCCCTGCACCCCCACCCCCCACCAGTGCAGGGCACCCTCCACCAGGCCCCACTCATGTCCAACTCATGTCCCCCTGCACCCCCGCCCCCCAGCACTGTGGGGCACCCACCACCAGGCCCCCACTCATGTCCAACTCATGTCTCCCAGCACCCCCACCCCCCAGCAGTGCAGGGCACCCTCCACCAGGCCCCCACTCCTGTCTCCCTGCACCCCCACCCCCCACCAGTCAGGGGCATCTGCCAGCAGGCCCCCACTCCTGTCTCCCTGCACCCCCACCCCCCAGCACTGTGGGGCACCCTCCACCAGGCCCCCACTCATGTCCAACTCATGTCTCCCAGCACCCCCACCCCCCGGCAGTGCAGGGCACCCTCCACCAGGCCCCCACTCCTGTCTCCCTGCACCCCCACCCCCCACCAGTCAGGGGCATCTGCCAGCAGGCCCCCACTCCTGTCTCCCTGCACCCCCACCCCCAGCACTGTGGGGAACCCTCCACCAGGCCCCCACTCCTGTACCCCTGCACCCCCACCCCCTGCATCCAGGGGCACCCTCCACCAGGCCCCCACTCCTGTCTCCCTGCACCCCCACCCCCCAGCAGTGCAGAGCACCCTCCACCAGGCCCCCACTCCTGTCTCCCTGCACCCCCACCCCCCACCAGTTAGGGGCACCTGCCAGCAGGCCCCCACTCCTGTCTCCCTGCACCCCCACCCCCCAGCAGTGCAGGGCACCCTCCACCAGGCCCCCACTCCTGTCTCCCTGCACCCCCATCCCCCACCAGTCAGGGGCACCTGCCAGCAGGCCCCCACTCCTGTCTCCCTGCACCCCCACCCCCCAGCAGTGTGGGGCACCCTCCACCAGGCCCCCACTCATGTCCAACTCATGTCCCCCTGCACCCCCACCCCCCAGCAGTGCAGGGCACCCTCCACCAGGCCCCACTCATGTCCAACTCATGTCCCCCGGCACCCCCACCCCCCAGCACTGTGGGGCACCCTCCACCAGTCCCCCACTCCTGTCTCCCTGCACCCCCACCCCCTATCAGTCAGGGGCACCTGCCAGCAGGCCCCCACTCCTGTCTCCCTGCACCCCCACCACCCAGCAGTGCAGGGCACCCTCCACCAGGCCCCCACTCATGTCCAACTCATGTCCCCCTGCACCCCCACCCCCAGCACTGTGGGGCACCCTCCACCAGGCCCCCCTCCTGTCTCCGTGTACCCCCATCCCCCAGCAGTGCAGGGCACCCTCCACCAGGCCCCCACTCCTGTCTCCCTGCACCCCCACCCCCCACCAGTCAGGGGCACCTGCCAGCAGGCCCCCACTCCTGTCTCCCTGCACCCCCACCCCCCAGCAGTGCAGGGCACCCTCCACCAGGCCCCCACTCATGTCTCTCTGTACCCCCACCCCCAATCAGTCAGGGGCACCTGCCAGCAGGCCCCCACTCCTGTCTCCCTGCACCCCCACCCCCCAGCACTGTGGGGCACCCTCCACCAGGCCCCACTCATGTCCAACTCATGTCCCCCTGCACCCCCACCCCCAGCAGTGCAGGGCACCCTCCACCAGGCCCCACTCATGTCCAACTCATGTCCCCCTGCACCCCCACCCCCCAGCACTGTGGGGCACCCTCCACCAGGCCCCCACTCCTGTCTCCCTGCACCCCCATCCCCCACCAGTCAGGGGCACCTGCCAGCAGGCCCCCACTCCTGTCTCCCTGCAATCCCAACACCCAGCAGTGCAGGGCACCCTCCACCAGGCCCCCACTCATGTCCAACTCATGTCCCCCTGCACCCCCACCGCCCAGCACTGTGGGGCACCCTCCACCAGGCCCCCACTCCTGTCCCTCTGCACCCCCACCCCCTGCATCCAGGGACACCCTCCACCAGGCCCCCACTCCTGTCTCCCTGCACCCCACCCCCCAGCAGTGCAGGGCACCCTCCACCAGGCCCCCACTCCTGTCTCCCTGCACCACCACCACCCACCAGTCAGGGGCACCTGCCAGCAGGCCCCCACTCCTGTCTCCCTGCACCCCCACCCCCCAGCAGTGCAGGGCACCCTCCACCAGGCCCCCACTCCTGTCTCCCTGCACCCCCACCCCCCACCAGTCAGGGGCACCTGCCAGCAGGCCCCCACACATGTCCCCCAGCCAACACGTCATCACAATCTAGATCCCTGGCCCTTATGGGCAGCCTCCACATGCCAAACACCCACCTAAGTATTGCATCCACCCACTTAGAAATGCCAATTACATAATACAACCCCAATGGCAAATATGTAAATGAACACATCTCCCTCACATACACACAATGGGTGTCAGGGAATGTCAAAACCCATATCATGACATGCATGAAACCAATGAGACGATACTACACATTGAAGTATGATGAAAAAATATGTATTAAAAGCAACATAAATGGAATCAAAAAGAAACAAACGAAAATGTGAATTAAAAACAAAAAGCAGCATGTCCGTAAAATAATGTAAAACCACAAATCATAATCCAAAGGAAAGGTGTCCAAAGTCACAGTTCACAAAAGTAAATCCAATGTAAAATTAAAACCAAAAACCATTGCTCCATGGTTAAAATCAAAATGCAAAAAAAAATCCCAACAGTCAACTATATACAGATAAACAATCCAGGGTCCATGATCCCAACAGAATAAATGAAACCTATCTAATAAGGCTACCTAATAAAAAATAACTATATACAAAAATGTGGCCCATTGTCCAAAAGGTCCAAAAAAAAATAAAAAAGCAAAGGAAACCTAACACTAACTACAGAGCTATTTACAAGGGCAGCGGGCTAGTCCGACGGCTCACTTCGGGATGTTCCGGGCCAGAGCATCATCAAACTCCTGCTCAATGTCCCGGAGGCGGTCCTCCTCCATGGCCCCAAGGGTCCGCAGGGCCGACGACATGTTCACCTCCAACTCCCTGCGGATTGCCTCGAGGCACTCGGCCCGCCTCAGGGCCCTCCGCATGGAGTTCTCCGCTCTGACCATCGTGAGCCGTGCCTCTTCCGCCCACTGCCGCTCCGCATCTATGGCGTGGCACAACCGCTGCCACATGGAAGACACTTCCCGTCCTGGGTCCTCCTGCCCTCCGGCCGATGCCTGCCTCTCCGATGTCGAAGGCCCCGAGCCATCATGGCTCCAACCTCGTTGCTGCTGCTGCTGTGCCTCTGCCCGTGCCCTGGCTGCTGCTGCCTGCACATCCTCCACCGGCTGGGGTGCAGTCGTTGATGTGGCCACCCCTGCTGGACGTCCGACTCCCGACTGTGGCAGGGACGCCTCCTCCACCAGCCTGGCCGCACCGTCAGAGGCAGCTCCACAGGGCACCCAGGTGACAAATGGGTGGGAAGATGGCACGGAGGATGACTGGCGCATAGGGTGTTCAGTTGAGGAGGTGGTTGGAGCAAGCTGCAGCAAACGGAGGAATCCGGCCTGGGCGACCTGTCCCAGTAGACCGACACGGTCAACGAGCCATTCGAGATGACGTGCAGTCTCCTCATGAAAAGACTGCAGGTCACCTTGCATGGTCCGTTGACGCAACGCCACACCAGTCAGGACAGGCTCAGCCCGTACCTGGATAGTCACGTCCGCAGGCAGAGGAAGGTCAGTTGTTGTGAGCTCATCACCTGCCTGAAAATGGGTCTGGACGTAGGCATCCCTGCTGGTGCAAGATGATGCAGTGACAGGATCAGGAACAGGATTGCACACAGGCACCTCCGCGGCGGCCTGTGCTGCCTCCTGTCCCTGGTCCTGCACTGCACCACTAGCACCAGTGGAATCCCCACCTCCAGACCCCGTCTCTGTCGCTTGCACGGCCTCCTCCTCCACAAACCCCCCACCAACCTGGATGACTCCGTGCCATCTTCCCCCGTTGGGCCCTGTGGGGTCCCAGCTGCCCCTTCTGCTGCCGAGGAGTCCAACTCCGACCTCCGCCTCTTGGACCTCCCCCCGGCAGCTGCGGCCTGGGAGGCGGCACCGGACTTCTCACTCCCCGACGAGATCACAACCTGGGAGGGGAGCCGGGCCTTGCGTCTCCGGCTGGCGGTGCGATCCCCGCCGCTGTGCTCCACAGCACCTTCTCCGCCCTCTTCATCAGTTGACGCTGCAGACAGGGAGAAATAAAACACAGGCATCAGGGCACTGTACAATGGACACATACACACATGACAGTTGTACATGAGTGGCATTGGCAAACCTCAGACATGGCATCACAATCGCCAACACACATGTCATTTCAACTCGCACACATGAGCCATACCACAGCCATATGGCAACAGCCAGCACCATCCCTACACATACAACAGCATGAGCAGGCAAAGGTGAGCCAGACATCACATGCAACACAGGGAGTGCACTACACATGCACACACACCACCACACTTGCATGCATGTGTACACCTCTGCCAACTGTGGCAGCGTTCAGATTGGCATCCATGTCACATCTGCCAATCAGGCTTCCACATCCCGCTGTCACATGCATCCATGTTGCATCACTGTTGCACCCTTGTCAAATACACACACATGCACATGTACACAGTGCTGATACATGCAGCTGAAAACAACATCCATGTGTGACATCATGAACATGCCTACTTACATACACATTCATCCAAACATGTGTGCCCACACAACTGCATTTGGCATGCAAGCCTACACACACAAGCACCATCCATGTCTCACACATGACTGACCTCGCATGTGTTAGCCTCACGGCCCTGTACACTCCCCCATACTTGGCCCCATAAAAACACAAATGTCCAACCTGCACACTACTGGCACATCACCACACGCATAGCACACAATCATGATGCATGTACACTTACCGCTCGACTACAGACGGGTCTGCCTCTCAAGGACCTGGATGTGGAGCGCTGGGGATATGCGTTCCAGGACCCTCATCTGATCGTCCGACAAGTGGCCCCGGCGCCCCTTAGCATCCGCTGCCTTCAAGAGGCGCCGGGCCTTGTTGATGGTCCTGGACCTGAAGTCCTCCCAGCGCTTCTTGACATGATGGAATAGTCGGACTGCCACCCCCTCCGCGTTGATGGCAGTCACGATGTCCGTCCAGATCCGAGTCCGTCCTTCCTTGTCGGCGCGCAAACTTCCGAAGAGGGCATCATACTGCCCCAGGACTTGCTCCACCAGGACACCAACTTCGGTGGCAGTGAAGCTGGTGCCCCTCTGCCTCTCTGGCCGGGGGTTGTCAGTGGTGCCAGATGTTGCAGTGCCCGACATGACAACCCCAGAGGCAGGAGTGGGTGGGCAACTGGGTCCTGGGGCTGGTCTGTGGAGCGATGGAATCCCAGTCGGGATTCTTCGGTTACAGCAGGGGTGATCACAGCAACAGCACCCCTGGCTGATGTGCAGGCAGCAAATGGCAGGGCACGTGGGCAGCAGGCAATCAGGCAGCAGCAGATGGCAGGTGGGAGCGTGCTCGGGGCACTGGGGGGCAGTAATTCGGCCTTCTGGGCAGGAGCGTGGTCTTCCGTGTGCTTACGCGTGGCCAGCTTGATACGGAATGATTTGGCACGTGAAAATCCAGCACGTCTGCGTGTAATTCGAGGAAAGGGGCTTAGCGCGTAAGCGCGTCAGCACACGTACGCGAATTCATTGGCCCAAAGGCCACCAGCGCGTATGCGCGTCTGTGACGTGCGTGCGCAGGCATTTCCCTGTACACGGGTGCATGTTACACGTCCAATGACTGCACGTCAGAGTGTCAGCTCGTGTAATTGGAGGATGGGGCCTTAGCGCGTACACACGGAAGTGACGCTGGACGTGGGGGCATCTTTAAAAGGTACGTGTAGAACGCCATTTCCTTGTACGTGCTTTTCGTGGAGAGCGAGTGGGTGAAATCTGTACTTCTTGTCGGTTCACATGCGATTTACTTCACAGCATTCCAAGTTCGTACTCCCTGTTACCTCTGACAGCTTTTTCTCTTCTTGTCTTTTTCCTGGGCCTGTTTCCTCAAACAGCGTTCACTTCTCCTGTTGTCCTGTCTCCTCAGACAGCGTACAATTCTTCTTTTGGTGGGGGTGTTGCCAATGCGCACACGCGCGTATTTTTCACGCGATATTTCCTGGCAGACGGTGAGTCGCGCACGTATTTGACATCTGTGCTTGCCCCGTGTGTTGCCTACCCCTTCAGGGGTCAGTCTAGGCTGCGTGTGACACGCATACGTTCATTTTTGTGTTTCTGGGTGCCACAGCGTAGTGCAGGTTTTTTTTTTCCACGCACGTGGTCTAGGAGGGGTTGCGTGCACATTATCTCCCTTTTTCGGGGTGCCTGTGCGTTGCGTGACCCATCATCTTCCCCCCGGGGTCACATACAGCCTTGCTAGAGCACTAGGGTACGAATTCCATCTAGTACCCTACCCCTTTGACCCCCAATTGCCCAGGACAATACTTTACTGCAACTCCCATACGCACAACAACATCAGTGCCATGGTTGGGAGGCGAGCACGCGGTCAGGGTGGCAAAGGTGGGCGAACAGAGAAGAGAGTGGGCACCACCATGTATTCAAAAATGTTCAGAATATTCAAGTAAAAATCAAATGTTTCAAAAAAGAATATACATCCAATTGAAAAGGAGCTGGCTGTGACAAGTCTGGAGACACCCGGACTTATAATTGCAACACACGCTGGAGACCAAGTAATAATACTGGGTCACACAACCGCTCTCATATGGGGCCCAAGATGGGCACGTATTTATATCTGGTTCACGACAATATGTTCAAGTATCCATAATATACCATACTTCTTAGCGAAAGGAAGATGAGTCTTTCTGATTCATATCAAAAATGATTTATCCATAGTAGTTCAAACAAAAGGCTATAACTAATAATCCTTAGTGAGGAAGCAGTTGCCACAATCCACATGTATTAGACTAAAAAAGCCAATGCATTTCGGAAATTATTTTCTTCATCAGGGCGAGTCTCATTGGTGTGGTCAGTGGTGAAAAACAGAACGTCCTGCGTTCATGCCCACTCAGCAGTGGGTTGTAAATGACATTATGCACAAAGGCATGGAGAAAATCCACTCGTGCTTACAAGGAAACCAATCTTGTAATACACAGAGAGAAACGATCCTCCACTGTGCAGCTGCAGGGCAGTGACTCAGACTGCAGTGTGGCCTTGGTGGATATGGTAGGGGACGTGGCCAGGACTTGCAGGGTGCCCCTAGCCCCCCTTGTGTGGGTGACCAGTCAGGGACGACCATGCCCTCCCCCCCCCTGGTTGAGGGTAACGTGGCTGACACCATCCCTGCTCAGCCCTTGTTGTACCAGCCCATTGTGGCACCAGACCTGGTAAAGGGTGACTCTATGGATGACTTTCAGGTCAGCAGGTCTAGGCCACGTGTGGCGGTGCACGTTGGTGTCACCAGCCCACGTGGATCAGGGGCAGCTATGTCATCTGCTGCCATGAGTAGGCAGGGTGGGGAGGCTGCAGGGGCAGCTGCGGCTCCATCCACCCCAGCTCTGAGTCTCCCAGCCAGGACAGTGTCGGTCCTAGTCCATCCTGCTGACGTTCCCCCTGACTACATCACACTTCAGCTAATGCCTGCACCAAGTCCCATGGTGAGTGTTCATTCCCACACTCCTAGTCCACAGTCCACCGGGGCTCCTGCCCCTAGTGTCCAGAGTGGCGTAGGACACTCAGTATCACCACCACTTTCCAAGCGGAAGAAGAAGAGTGCTCGTCCAGTACAGGCTGATGCCCCAGACACTTCTACACAGTCCGGCCCACCAAGGAAGCCCAGCTTCAATCAGGCCGAACTTGATGCACTTGTGGAGTATGTGTCCGCACATGACAGCGAAATGGTGATTACTGCAGGATGCAAGACCACACCTGCACAACGTCAGGCACACTGGCAGACCATTGCGGAACTCATAAGTGCCCTTGGATTCATGAGGCGCACAGCTAATGATTGCTACAAGCGCTGGAATGGCCTTAAGCGCAGGGCAAAGAAAAAGCTGGCCTCAAGTCATGCCGCAACTCTAGTGACTGGAGGTGGGTCTTGTCATGATGCCTACCCCCGGAGCACCAGGCCAGGCCCAGCACCCCCGGGAGCAGGCATCATGCCCCCCGGTAAAAGCCCAGCAGCCCCTTATAGGGGCTCTTTGGACTCTGTCCTGGCGCCGTTGGCGCCAGGCTCATGTTGGACATCATCCTGGCGCCATAGGCGCCAGGCTCATAAAGGAAGGTGTTTTGTGCACTTACCTAATGCAGACCATGCTGCAAGATTCAGGCCTCCCTGAGACCTGAAAGGGACTATTTTTTCATTGGGACTATTTTGCCACTCGGGCGTGGCCAGGATACTTACCTGGAACTACTTTGGGGGCTATTTAAGGCACGGCCAGACAGTAGCTCACGCTTCGCGTTGTTCTGCATCCAAGCAGCTGAACGCTCACCGTGTCTGCTTCTGCATCTGGTCTCCACCCACGCCCACCTCGATCCTGGAACACCTGTAAGAAAAGAAGAGAAGAGAAAGGTGAAAACCAAGAATTTTATCAAACTTCTTACCTGCATCCAGAACCTTCACGCCAGCGTTCCTGAGAAAAGACTTTCATTTAAAAGCACTGCGTTGCTCGCTGCAGCGCCGCGCTTCACTCACCTGTCCTCGGGAGTTCTTCTGGCTCCACCGCGACTGTCTGCACCGGTCGCCACATCTCTGCGCCTAGGGGAGAGAAGAAGAGACAAAAGGTGAGCAGAAGGAACATATGAGGAAAGCCTAATTTTCCGCCATAACACTTACCGGTCTTCTGTTGGTGGACCATTCCTCATTTCGGGTCGGCGCTGCTTCGTTGGCAGGTACCGCACCCCAGCCCCTATGGGGAAAGGACAAAAGACATTACTGGAGGAATATAAGGACATTAAGAGGGATCGCCTCCATCGCTAACTCACCTAAGTTTACCATCGGCAATTCAATCCCTCAACGCATTGCCTTCATTCTGCACCTGAAATAAAGGACAGATCACAGGTTAGGAAGGCAACAGAAAAGGAGGCTCTACACTTGAACTTTTGTAATCTTCATACTTACGGCGTTCCGCTCGGAAAAGTCAAGTGGATTTTTCCAGCGCCATTCTGAAAACCAGTGAAGTAACTGGACAAACACGCGCCCCTGCACCAGAAGCAGGATGGAGAGTTCATCCTTTCAAACCATAAGGTGAGCTTCAACCGGGGATTTCGGAGGAAGTTAGAGAAGAACGAAGGGGGGAAGGGGGGAGCAAGCACACTATGCTGCAGACTGTTAATCCCCTTTCTCATCTGCAGAAGGATATTCCTACGGGCCAGACAAGCAAGATTTGAGGGTCCTGTTCAGTCGGTGTTCAGAGTTCTGCGCATCAAGCTCAAAGAGGCCACAGCAACCCAGACTAGACCAGCGCCTCCGTGGGAGTCAGGTGAGCGTTACAGAACGCAAAGCCTTCCTACAAATTCCCACCCAGGCGCTATGGAAACTTCTGAGACTGATCAGTTGGCCCAACTACTGGGGGAATTACGGGCCGAAGTACACGCCGCTCGTCAAGAGACTAATGCTCTCAAGAGGGAAGTGATTGTATCAAAGGAAAGAACTGATGACCTGGCTAGACAGTTTTTGCAAGGTCAAGCTGGACACACTCCTCTACCCGGTTCCGGGGGGAACCCCACTCCTGTGGTTCCCAGTAACCCTGTGCAGATTAATCTACCTGGAAACATGCCGCTGGCCCCACCCGAACGCTTTGCTGGGGACCCCAAACGATTCGCCGTATTCATGAGTCAGTGTCGTTTGCACTTCCTATGCAGACCTGGGGCCTTCCCTAATGACCAGACCAAGGTAGCCTTTGTATTATCATATCTCAGCGGTTGTGCTGCCGATTGGTCAGTTCCACTGGTTACTCAAGATGACCCGATTCTCCATGATTTTCAAGGATTTCAAGCAAGCATGGAAAGGTTATTTGCTCGACACTCTCAGGGGCAGGCTCTGGATGACGAACTCCTATCCCTGCGACAGGGCAATCAGGACCTCCTATCCTACATTGCAACCTTTAATAGACTAATTGTGGAAACTGGGTGGCCAGAGGATAAAAGAATCACGTTATTTTATCGAGGTCTATGCGGAGAACTTAAAGATGTCCTGGCCCAAGTTGTAAATCCGCCCCAAGAATGCACAGAATATATAGACTTAGTGGTCCAATTGGATCACAGACTTCAAAACAGAAAAGCAGATCGGTCCAAGTTTGCGACCCGGGTGTTGCTCAAGACCCACGCTAACCCCAAGGGTGCTGATGTCTCTGAGCCTATGCAAATCGGAGGGGTTAAAGGACCTTTAACTCAAAAAGAACGTGAAAGAAGACGGCAGATGCAATTATGTCTTTATTGTGGGTCCTCTGGACACTTTCTACGAGATTGCTTGGCAAAACCGCCCAAGAAGGTGGTAGGAGCCGCTGATAAAAACCATGAAGACTCTGTTTCGGGAAACGACCACGCCCGACAAGCGTAGGGGTTCGCTTTGCCGAGCTTGAAAACGAACTCTCAGACCTCGCATTTCATTGTGCCAATGGTCCTCGTAGATCCGGAACAGCCTAAGCGGTTGCATGCAATAAAGGCATACATCGATAGTGGGGCTATAGGAAATTATGTGGATCGTGAATTGGTCTGTAGGATTAACCTCCCTCTGCGTCCTAAAACCAGCAAAGATGTCATCACCACAGTCGATGGAACCAAAATTGCCACTGGACCAGTAACACATTCCACTGCTGAGGTGACACTTATAGGTCCGGACGGCCATCGGGAGGCAGTTGTGTTTGATGTAATCAAGGCTCCACAGTTTCAGGTTATTCTCGGAATCCCTTGGTTAGAGACACATAATCCTCGAATTAATTGGCGATCGAAGAGAATAACCTTCCCGGATTGTGCACAAACCTGCTACCCAGAAAATCTGAAGATTAGTCTAGCGTCTGTAACCTCTGTCTCCATGCAACTACCTCCGGAATACCAAGACTTTCAGGACGTCTTCCAAAAGGAACAGGCCAACACGTTACCTCCCCACAGATCGTACGATTGCCAAATCGATCTGGTGCCCGGTGCACAACCCCCTTGTAGCAGGATTTATGCCCTTACTGAACCTGAGAATCTGCATTTGAGACAATATTTAGATCAATACCTAGCCAATGGTTTCATTCGCCCATCAAAGTCTCCGGCATCCTCGGCTTTGTTCTTCGTGCCCAAAAAAGAAGGCGACCTTAGAACTTGTATCGACTACTGCGCATTGAACCAGATAACTGTTAAAAACCGTTACCCTCTGCCTCTGATCCCTGAACTCCTTGACCAGGTGAAGGACGCTTGCATATACACCAAGTTAGATCTCCGGGGGGCTTATCATCTGGTGCGAGTAAAAGAAGGCGACGAATGGAAAACGGCCTTCCGTACAAAATATGGATTATTCGAATACAAGGTGATGCCTTTCGGGTTGTGCAACGCGCCTGCTGCCTTCCAATTCTTCATGAACGATGTCCTTCGGGAACTCATCGATGTTTGTGTTGTCGTATATATCGATGACATTCTTGTGTACTCCTCTTCGGAATCTGATCACAGAAAGCATGTCAGGGCCGTCCTTGAGAAATTGCGCCAGCAGAAACTGTTTGCAAAGCTGGAAAAGTGCGTTTTCCATACCACCGAGGTTGAGTTTCTTGGATTCATCCTGACACCTAAAGGGGTCCGAATGGACTCACGAAAAGTGGATGCCATCCTCAAATGGCCATCACCTAGTTCGGTGAAAGGTGTCCAAAGCATGCTTGGTTTCACTAATTTTTATCGCAGATTTATCCCGGAATTTTCACGTGTGATACAACCCATCACCACTCTTGCAAAAAAATAAACGCTTCGAATAGACCAAGGGAGCCGAACAGGCCTTTCAGGAATTGAAAGCTAAATTCACGTCTGCACCTATTTTGAAGCACCCGCATCCCGATCTCCCATATATAGTCGAAACCGACGCGTCCAGTGTAGCCATGGGAGCTGTCCTGTCTCAGAGAGACCCTGAAACCAACCAACTGCACCCCGTAGCATTTTGGTCCAGAAAGTTCTCGCCGCCTGAGGTAAATTATGCAATCACCGACAAGGAATTATTAGCCATTAAGTCCGCCTTTAAGGCCTGGCGGCATTATCTTCTTGGCGCCAGTCATACCATCACCGTGATCACTGATCACCGAAACTTACAATATTTAAAAACTGCCAAGGCTCAATCATCACGTCAGCTCCGAATGGCTTTGTTCTTTGCTGAGTTCCATTTTGTAATCACTTACCGCCCCGGCTGTAAGAATGGCAAAGCGGACGCGCTATCTCGAATAGGAATGGGAGAAATAGACACAAACTCAGAACCTGTGCCGATAATTCCCGATCAAAGAATTTTGGGGATAACCTCTTTACAAACCCTTGAAGACATTCAAGCACGGGTAAAACAACTCCTGGACTCTACAGCCTTGCAGGATTGGATCCAAATGGAGTCTTACTTTTCGGTCAACGATGGCCTACCTTACTTCCAAGGACGCTTATTTCTGCCAGAAAAGGAATTGCAAGAACTGGTTATTTCCCGTCATCATGATACCCTAATGGAAGGAGATCCTGGCATTGCCAAAACTGAGGAAAAAATTAAACGACAATTCTGGTGGCCTTCCTGGCGAAAGGATATTAAATCTTTTGTGATGTCCTGTGGAGTTTGCGCCCAAAACAAAGGCCAAAAGACAAAACCCGCCGGTCTTCTTCAGCCTTTAGACATTCCACCAGCACCTTGGCACACCTTGTCACTAGATTTTATCACGGACCTGACCCCTTGTAATGGATACAATACTATTCTGGTTGTGGTGGATTTATTTTCCAAGATGTCCCATTTTATTCCGTTGAAAGGATTACTTTCAGCTTCTGTCCTAGCCAAGGAATTCCTCGAAAATATCATCCGTTTGCATGGATTCCCGTCCATACTAGTCTCCGACCGGGGAAGCCAATTTATTTCTCATTTTTGGAGAAAGTGTTGTCAACTGGCACAAATCGACGTAAGACTCTCAACCAGCCACCACCCACAGACCGATGGTCAGACGGAGAGAACGAACCAGACCCTTGAACAATACCTACGATGTATGTTGCACCAATCGGAGGGTAATTGGAAGGATATTTTATGGGTGGCCGAATATGCATACAATAACTCGGTACACTCTGGAACTGGACAATACCGTATATGGACATCACCCTCGTACTTCAGACCTGGACTCACCTCTGAGCCTTGAAATGCCCGCAGTGGACCATTTGCATTCCACGATAACTCAAGCCTTCAAGGATGCAACTGCACATTTGCAACAAGCGAAAGGGAAATACAAAAAGAATGCGGATCTGCATCGGAGTGAGGCGCCTCCATACCAAATAGGGGATCAAGTATGGTTGGCTACCAAGCACTTATTGCTCAAGGGACCTCGAACTTTTAATCCAAGGTATTTGGGCCCTTACTCGATCAAAGCTATAATTAACCCAGTGGCAGTCAAGCTCAATCTACCAGCTAACATGCGGATTCACCCCTGTTTTCATGTGTCACTTTTGAAACCAGTGCAACCAGGAACCAGATTAATAAAGCCACCAGAACCAATCCAGATAGATGGGGAGCCTGAATTCGAGGTGAAGAACATTTTGGATTGTAAGATCTCAAAATCAAAACTTTTCTATCTAATTGATTGGAAAGGGTACGGGCCTCAGGAAAGGTCTTGGGAACCCAGCGACCACGTACATGCATCTCGGCTGGTAAAAAGTTTCCATCGGAATTTCCCAAACCGAAACCTCCAGAGGGAACGACCTTGGGAGGGGCCTTGGGGGGGAGTGCTGTCATGATGCCTACCCCCGGAGCACCAGGCCAGGCCCAGCACCCCCGGGAGCAGGCATCATGCTCTTTGGACTCTGTCCTGGCGCCGTTGGCGCCAGGCTTATGTTGGACATCAGTCCTGGCGCCATAGGCGCCAGGCTCATAAAGGAAGGTGTTTTGTGCACTTACCTGATGCAGACCATGCTGCAAGATTCAGGCCTCCCTGAGACCTGAAAGGGACTATTTTTTCATTGGGACTATTTTGCCACTCGGGCGTGGCCAGGGAAGGATACTTACCTGGAACTACTTTGGGGGCTATTTAAGGCACGGCCAGACAGTAGCTCACGCTTCGCGTTGTTCTGCATCCAAGCAGCTGAACGCTCACCGTGTCTGCTCTTGCATCTGGTCTCCAGCCACGCCCGCCTCGATCCTGGAACACCTGTAAGGAAAGAAGAGAAGAGAAAGGTGAAAACCAAGAATTTTATCAAACTTCTTACCTGCATCCGGAACCTTCACGCTAGCGTTCCTGAGAAAAGACTTTCACTTAAAAGCACCGTGTTGCTCGCTGCAGCGCCGCGCTTCACTTACCTGTCCTCGAGAGTTCTTCTGGCTCCACCGCGACTGTCTGCACTGGTCGCCACATCTCTGCGCCTAGGGGAGAGAAGAAGAGACATAAGGTGAGCAGAAGGAACATATGAGGAAAGCCTAATTTTCCGCCATAACACTTACCGGTCTTCTGTTGGTGGACCATTCCTCATTTCGGGTCGGCGCCGCTTCGTTGGCAGGTACCGCACCCCGGCCCCTATGGGGAAAGGACAAAAGACATTACTGGAGGAATATAAAGACATTAAGAGGGATCGCCTCCATCGCTAACTCACCTGAGTTTACCATCGGCAATTCAATCCCTCAACGCATCGCCTTCATTCTGCACCTGAAATAAAGGACAGATCACAGGTTAGGAAGGCAACAGAAAAGGAGGCTCTACACTTGAACTTTTGTAATCTTCATACTTACGGCGTTCCGCTGGGAAAAGTCAAGTGGATTTTGCCAGCGCCATTCTGAAAACCAGTGAAGTAACTGGACAAACACGTGCCCCTGCACCAGAAGCAAGATGGAGAGTTCATCGTTTCAAACCATAAGGTGAGCTTCAACCGGGGATTTCGGAGGAAGTTAGAGAAGAACTAAAGGGGGGAGCAAGCACACTATGCTGCAGACTGTTAATCCCCTTTCTCATCTGCAGAAGGATATTCATACGGGCCAGACAAGCAAGATTTGAGGGTCCTGTTCAGTCGGTGTTCAGAGTTCTGCGCATCACGCTCGAAGAGGCCACAGCAACCCAGACTAGACCAGCGCCTCCGTGGGAGTCAGGTGAGCTTTACAGGTCTCCGGCAGAGGACATAGAACTCACTCCACATGAGTATGTTGCTGGGACCTACGTCACGGAGGAACAGATCCAAGGCGTGGGAGACCTGCCAGATTACGAGGCATTGTCCGGTGAGTGCACATGCATGTGTGTGTCATCCATGTGCATGGTGTGTGTGTGAGTGCTTCTGATTGAGTGCCAGGTGAGGGGGTGTGTGCCTGAGTGGTTTGGGTCACCCATGTGCTTCATCCAATACATTCTGCGCACCAGGATTTGGGTGTTGCAGTATCCCTTCTGGCAACAGTAGACATTCAGCCCAACCTCACGCCAGTTGCCCTTGAAGTGTCATCTTGCCACAACATAGTTGCATGTTATTCTGTGTTCATTCAGGCTGATTGTCTGCATTCCGCCACTTTCACTAGGCATTTCTCAGTCCTATTGTCACATGTGTGACATGGCTAGGGTACATGCCATCTGTGTGATGGCATGTGTCATGTAAGTGTATTGGACATGCCAATCACAGGCCAATGTGTGATGGCACTGCTAGGCAGCATGCAGCAAATTTGTTGGTCTTCCATCTTGGTGTCCTCAATGTGTGCCACTTGCCTCCCCTCCATACGCAGTGACAGTGCATGCATGGGAGGGTTATAGTCATGTGGGACATGTGTCAATGAAGTACTGTTTCTGTTGCTTCTCAGCCCTAATTGTGTTCCATGGTGCTAATGCCTGTTCCCATTTCTTTTCTTTCATGTCTTTGCAGGGGATGACGCACTTGATACTGCTGGGGTTGTGGAGATGGTGCAGACCCAGGAGGGGTCTCAGGCCCGACCGGGCACCAGTGAGGGACGTGGTGTGGTGGTGGGTGAGAACCCACACTTGCTGCAGACCGTCATCTCAAGGGGTGTCTCTGGGTGCACCTCCCCTGAGCTCTATTCAGGTGTCGATTCGGATGATGAGACCTATCTGCCGTCGCAGGTAAGTGTTTCTGGGAGGGATTCTGTACTGTCCAACCCAACTGCACCAGGGGTAGAACCCTCAATGGGGATGTCAGTGTTGGTAGGTCTGCCTTTGGTGGTTACGGATGCAGGGTCACACTCCGCTAGATCTGATCCTGTTCCTGGGCCAGCAGATCAGAGGGAGAATGCAGTCCTGCAGTCTCAGGCAGTGCCGGCACAGCAAGGCGCAGTTCGCCTTGCCCCAGACAGGTGTGGTGCCCGCCGACGCGGTGGCCGTACGCCACCTGGCAATACCGCATGGGAGCAATCCATATTCGGTATGGCAAACCAACAGGCAGCATCAACTGAGATGATGGCTCAGGCCATGGATAGGGTGGCCACTTCCATTGTCCCGCAAGAAAGGCTAATTGAACAACTACAGCAGGCAACAGACTCCATTAGCCAGTCACACAGGGAGGACATGTTGGCGTCCAACAGGGACAGGCGGGCGGCACTGGAGACTCTGCGGGAAGCCATTTCTATTGAGTCCCAGGGCCACAGGGAAGCCCTGAGGGTGGAACTCCGTCAGCTCAGGGCAACTCTGGTTGAGCTTGAGGCTTCAGCTAACACGAGGACAGAACAGCAGCTGGAGCAGTTCACACGTACGCTCTCAGCTGAGATGCAGGCAACTAGGGAGGAGGTCCGGGCATCCGGTGAGTTGTTGCATGGGGACCTCCGCACAATTATCCTCCAGAACCAGACCTTCCACACCCGCATGCTTGCTGCCATGGAGGACCAGTGCTTTGCGTGGGCTGCCTCCCATAGTGCCACCACCTCCTGATGCAGCTGCAGAGGGTGAGGAGAGCGACAGCAGCGATTCTCCCACAATAGGGTAGCCGTGCAGGGCATGATCCACACAGGTGGGTTTTGGTGTGCACCCTGTCCTCGGACCTCCTGGGTGGCCTCCCCCACGACCCCCCCCCCCCCCCCGGGCCCATTCATGGCCATTTTTTATTTTTGATATTTTTTATTTTTCTTTTTTTTTTCTTTTTTTATTCTTGATTTTTTGGACAGTGTGTTGCCTTGTGTGGCTCCCGTGGGCATACGCTGTATTGTGGCTGGGCACATGCAGGCTTATCCTGAATTTGGGTCAGATGCTTGGCTTTGTGTGACACACACCCCTCCTGCTTCCCGTTTCCATGGGCTTGCAAAGGGTGTGCCCAGGTGACATTGACTTACACGGTGACGTTGGACTCTCATTTGATGTGTGGGCAGTCTGTAGTCAATACTGTGTATACATTCCTAGTGCATATTGTTGTTGTATTGTACACTGCATGGTGTATTGATATGTGCCTCTGCATCCATCTCATCCTCCTAATTTGCCGGTCCATTTCTCATGTCTTCACAAGGCGGTCTACTTTGGAACTGGAGTCCGTGTTGTAAGCAGTGCACCTACACTTTTGCGTGGCGCTAACACTGTATAGTTGGAAGTGTTCGAAGTGCTGGCATTATCAGGTAGTGAGGCTACCAATTTTTTAAGTCCGTACTGTCATGTTTATGGTAGGTTGGAGGTTGTGTAGGTGATTGGTATTATTGGTAAGTATTTGGTAATGTTTGTTGCTTGTCCTGCATTACTGTGAGCATTTCATGTGTAGCCAGTTTCCATTAGGGACACTGTAGTTGGTGACACTTGGGTCATGTTGTGGGGATTAATTTGTTTGCTCTCACATTGCATTGCATACCATGGTGTGTTGTGTGGCCGTGCCGGGGAGGGGTTGGGTGACATGGCACTGTTCTCATGTTGTATTTTGCAAGTGGGTATTCATTTTTGCTGCATGGAAGTGTGTCTTTTGATGACACTGCATTGGTGGTGTTTGTGTAGGTAGGGATGCACACATTGTGACACTTCCAGATGAACAATCTCAGGCTGCTATGGTTCTGACAGTTGACTGTCCCTTAATTCATCAGAATTGTCAGATTGAGTCATCATTGATTGTCAGATGGTATGTGCCAGGGCTGGTGCACTCCACAGGGGTGTGCTTTCTATGTGAAGTAATTAGCCACCAGCTGCGTACGGGCTGCCTCACTCCATGCCCTTTCCCCTCCCATGCGCAGCGGGCGTGCATGTCCACAGCCAGGCCCCAGCGTGTTGCAACATTGTGCAGGACACATGCTGCCACTATGATCCTGCACATTACTGGGGGAGCGTATAACAGCTGCCCACCAGAACGGTCAAGGGAGCGAAAGCGTGACTTGAGCACTCCGAATGTGCGCTCCACTATGCCCCGTGTTGCAATATGGGCTGTGTTGTATCTTACCTTGGGAGGTGTGATTGGGTTCCGAATTGGCGTCATCATGTGTGTGCTCAGAGGGTAGGCACTGTCCCCTGGGGAGGTGGTGATGGGGATCATTAGTGGGGTATTGGCATTACTCTGTATCTGTCATGCATGCGTGTGCTGTGGCATTTCTACTCACCAAGCAGCCATGCATCGCCATGCCGCCCAGCTTCCATGTCCCGGTTTAGGGTTGACATCCTGTAAATGAAGCTGTCATGGGTGGACCCTGGATAATTGGCATATATTGAGGTGATGATTCCCTTGGCATCACATACTACCTGGACGTTGATGGAATGCTAGTGCTTGTGTTTTCTATAGATGTGCTCAGATACCCTGGGGGGACGTAGAGCCACATGGGTGCAATGAATGGCACCTAGCACTTTGGGGAATTGTGCCACCCTGTAGAAATCCTGGCTGACAGCCTGCCTTTCTGCAGGTGTTCTGGGCAGGTATCTGTGCCTGCGGACTGATGGGCGTGCAGTGATGATGGCCAACACCTGGTGTAGGCACCGTGACTGCGTGGCCTGTGACACCCCCCCACTATGGCACTTGTACGCTGAAATGATCCGGTAGCCAAGAAGTGCAGTACATTGTGGACCTTCTCCAGGTGGCTGAGTGCTTGGGAGCACAGGGTGGGTGATGTGAGGTCATCCTCCCACTCACTGACCAGGTCGAGTATTATGTGTGGTGGAAACCTGTACCTCCCATACACCTGGTCATCAGGCATACCAAATAGGCTGGTTCTGGGTGTGAAGATTCTGGCCCTGACTATCCTTCTCCTGCGGTATCCCACGGCCACTGCTGCTAGGAACGGTATATTCATCCTGGCGTCTGAGCTTGTTTGTTGTTTGCGCACTCTTTTATGCTGCGCGGGACGTGCGCCTGCTTCATGCTGGCGTACGTGTTTCAGGATTGGACCTTTTATTTTTTGGCGCGTTGTAGGCGACCGTGTAAATCTTCCCGCCCACCCCAGGAATACACGTAACATGCTCTCCCAGGCCCAGTCGCGAGTAAATATTCCCGGCCACCCCTGGAATACACGTACCCCACTCTCACAGGCCCAGTCGCGTGTGGAACTTCACGCGCACACCGAAATACACGTACCCAGGGCAATCGCGTGTGGAACTTCCCGCGAACCCCGTAATACACGTACCCTGCTGGTATCGCGTGTGGAAGTTCACGCGGACCCATAATACACGTACCCTGATGGAATTTCGTGTGAGACTACCCGCGCAACCCTGTTATACACGTACCCAGGCAAATCGCACGGCTGGGGGGTGGGGGTGCTGGGAGACAGGAGTGGGGGCCTGGTGGAGGGTGCCCCTGGATGCAGGGGGGTGGGGGTGCAGGGGGACATGAGTGGGGGCCTGGTGGAGGGTGCCCTACAGTGCTGGGGGGTGGGGGTGCAGGAGGACATGAGTGGGGGCCTAGTGGAGGGTGCCCCTGGATGCAGGGGGGTGGGGGTGCAGGGGGACATGAGTGGGGGCCTGGTGGAGGGTGCCCTACAGTGCTGGGGGGTGGGGGTGCAGGGAGACAGGAGTGGGAGCCTGGTGGAGGGTGCCCTACAATGCTGGGGGGTAGGGGTGCAGGGAGACAGGAGTGGGGGCCTGGTGGAGGGTGCCCTACAGTGCTGGGGGGTGGGGGTGCAGGGATACAGGAGTGGGGGCCTGGTGGAGGGTGCCCTACAGTGCTGGGGGGTGGGGGTGCAGGGAGACAGGAGTGGGGGCCTGGTGGAGGGTGCCCTACAGTGCTGGGGGGTGGGGGTGCAGGGAGACAGGAGTGGGGGCCTGGTGGAGGGTGCCCTATAGTGCTGGGGGGTGGGGGTGCAGGGGGACAGGAGTGGGGGCCTGGTGGAGGGTGCCCCTGGATGCAGGGGGGTGGGGGTGCAGGGGGACAGGAGTGGGGGCCTGGTGGAGGGTGCCCTACAGTGCTGAGGGGGTGGGGGTGCAGGGAGACAGGAGTGGGGGCCTGGTGGAGGGTGCCCTACAGTGCTGGGGGGTGGGGGTGCAGGGAGACAGGAGTGGGGGCCTAGTGGAGGGTGCCCCTGGATGCAGGGGTGTGGGGGTGCAGGGGGACATGAGTGGGGGCCTGGTGGAGGGTGCCCCTGGATGCAGGGGGTGGGGGTGCAGGGGGACAGGAGTGGGGGCCTGGTGGAGGGTGCCCTACAGTGCTGGGGGGGGGGGGGGGGTGGGGGTGCAGGGAGACATGAGTGGGGGCCTGGTGGAGGGTGCCCCTGGATGCAGGGGGGTGGGGGTGCAGGGGGACATGAGTGGGGGCCTGGTGGAGGGTGCCCCTGGATGCAGGGGGGTGGGGGTGCAGGGGGACATGAGTGGGGGCCTGGTGGAGGGTGCCCCTGGATGCAGGGGGGTGGGGGTGCAGGGGGACAGGAGTGGGGGCCTGGTGGAGGGTGCCCCTGGATGCAGGGGGGTGGGGGTGCAGGGGGACAGGAGCGGGGGCCTGGTGGAGGATGCCCTGCAGTGCTGGGGGGTGGGTGTGCAGGGAGACAGGAGTGGGGGCCTGGTGGAGGGTGCCCTACAGTGCTGGGGGGTGGGGGTGCAGGGAGACAGGAGTGGGGGCCTGGTGGAGGGTGCCCCTGGACGCAGGGGCGTGGGGGTGCAGGGGGACATGAGTGGGGGCCTGGTGGTGGGTGCCCCTGAATGCAGGGGGTGGGGGTGCAGGGGGTCAGGAGTGGGGGCCTGGTGGAGGATGCCCTACAGTGCTGGGGGGTGGGGGTACAGGGGGACATGAGTGGGGGCCTGGTGGAGGGTGCCCCTGGATGCAGGGGGGTGGGGGTGCAGGAGGACAGGAGTGGGGGACTGGTGGAGGGTGCCCTACAGTGCTGGGGGGTGGGGGTGCAGGGAGACACGAGTGGGGGCCTGGTGGAGGGTGCCCTACAGTGCTGTGGGGGGGGTGCAGGGAGACAGGAGCGGGGGCCTGGTGGAGGGTGCCCTACAGTGCTGGGGGGTGGGGGTGCTGGGAGACAGGAGTGGGGGCCTGGTGGAGGGTGCCCCTGGATGTAGGGAGGTGGGGGTGCAGGGGGACATGAGTGGGGGCCTGGTGGAGGGTGCCCTACAGTGCTGGGGGGTGGGGGTGCATGGAGACAGGAGTGGGGGCCTGGTAGAGGATGCCCTACAGTGCTGGGGGTGGGGGTGCAGGGAGACAGGAGTGGGGGCCTGGTGGAGGGTGCCCTACAGTGCTGGGGGGTGGGGGTGCTGGGAGACAGGAGTGGGGGCCTAGTGGAGGGTGCCCCTGGATGCAGGGGTGTGGGGGTGCAGGGGGACATGAGTGGGGGCCTGGTGGAGGGTGCCCCTGGATGCAGGGGGTGGGGGTGCAGGGGGACAGGAGCGGGGGCCTGGTGGAGGGTGCCCTACAGTGCTGGGGGGTGGGTGTGCAGGGAGACAGGAGTGGGGGCCTGGTGGAGGGTGCCCTACAGTGCTGGGGGGTGGGGTGCAGGGAGACAGGAGTGGGGGCCTGGTGGAGGGTGCCCCTGGACGCAGGGGCGTGGGGGTGCAGGGGGACATGAGTGGGGGCCTGGTGGTGGGTGCCCCTGAATGCAGGGGGGTGGGGGTGCAGGGGGACAGGAGTGGGGGCCTGGTGGAGGATGCCCTACAGTGCTGGGGGGTGGGGGTACAGGGGGACATGAGTGGGGGCCTGGTGGAGGGTGCCCCTGGATGCAGGGGGGTGGGGGTGCAGGGGGATAGGAGTGGGGGACTGGTGGAGGGTGCCCTACAGTGCTGGGGGGTGGGGGTGCAGGTAGACACGAGTGGGGGCCTGGTGGAGGGTGCCCTACAGTGCTGGGGGGTGGGGGTGCAGGGAGACAGGAGCGGGGGCCTGGTGGAGGGTGCCCTACAGTGCTGGGGGGTGGGGGTGCTGGGAGACAGGAGTGGGGGCCTGGTGGAGGGTGCCCCTGGATGTAGGGAGGTGGGGGTGCAGGGGGACATGAGTGGGGGCCTGGTGGAGGGTGCCCTACAGTTCTGGGGGGTGGGGGTGCAGGGAGACAGGAGTGGGGGCCTGGTGGAGGATGCCCTACAGTGCTGGGGGTGGGGGTGCAGGGAGACAGGAGTGGGGGCCTGGTGGAGGGTGCCCTACAGTGCTGGGGGGTGGGGGTGCTGGGAGACAGGAGTGGGGGCCTGGTGGAGGGTGCCCCTGGATGCAGGGGGGTGGGGGTGCAGGGGGACATGAGTGGGGGCCTGGTGGAGGGTGCCCTACAGTGCTGGGGGGTGGGGGTGCAGGGAGACAGGAGTGGGGGCCTGGTGGAGGGTGCCCTACAGTGCTGGGGGGTGGGGGTGCAGGGAGACAGGAGTGCGGGCCTGGTGGAGGGTGCCCTACAGTGCTGGGGGGTGGGGGGGCAGGGAGACAGGAGTGGGGGCCTGGTGGAGGGTGCCCTACAGTGCTGGGGGGTGGGGGTGGGGGTGCAGGGAGATAGGAGTGGGGGCCTGGTGGAGGGTGCTCCTGGATGCAGGGGGGTGGGGGTGCAGGGGGACATGAGTGGGGGCCTGGTGGAGGTTGCCCCTGGATGCAGGGGGGTGGGGGTGCAGGGGGACAGGAGTGGGGGCCTGGTGGAGGGTGCCCTACAGTGCTGGGGAGTGGGGGTGCAGGGAGACAGGAGTGAGGGCCTGGTGGAGGGTGCCCTACAGTGCTGGGGTGTGGGGGTGCAGGGAGACAGGGGTGGGGGCCTAGCGGAGGGTGCCCCTGGATGCAGGGGGGTGGGGGTGCAGGGGGACATGAGTGGGGGCCTGGTGGAGGGTGCCCCTGGATGCAGGGGGGTGGGGGTGCAAGGGGACATGAGTGGGGGCCTGGTGGAGGGTGCCCCTGGATGCAGGGGGGTGGGGGTGCAGGGGGACAGGAGTGGGGGCCTGGTGGAGGGTGCCCCTGGATGCAGGGGTGTGGGGGTGCAGGGGGACAGGAGCGGGGGCCTGGTGGAGGGTGCCCTACAGTGCTGGGGGGTGGGTGTGCAGGGAGACAGGAGTGGGGGCCTGGTGGAGGGTGCCCTACAGTGCTGGGGGGTGGGGGTGCAGGGAGACAGGAGTGGGGCCTGGTGGAGGGTGCCCCTGGACGCAGGGGGGTGGGGGTGCAGGGGTACATGAGTGGGGGCCTGGTGGAGGGTGCCCCTGAATGCAGGGGGGTGGGGGTGCAGGGGGACAGGAGTGGGGGCCTGGTGGAGGATGCCCTACAGTGCTGGGGGGTGGGGGTACAGGGGGACATGAGTGGGGGCCTGGTGGAGGGTGCCCCTGGATGCAGGGGGGTGGGGGTGCAGGGGGACAGGAGTGGGGGACTGGTGGAGGGTGCCCTACAGTGCTGGGGGGTGGGGGTGCAGGGAGACACGAGTGGGGGCCTGGTGGAGGGTGCCCTACAGTGCTGGGGGGGTGGGGGTGCAGGGAGACAGGAGCGGGGGCCTGGTGGAGGGTGCCCTACAGTGCTGGGGGGTGGGGGTGCTGGGAGACAGGAGTGGGGGCCTGGTGGAGGGTGCCCCAGGATGTAGAGAGGTGGGGGTGCAGGGGGACATGAGTGGGGGCCTGGTGGAGGGTGCCCTACAGTGCTGGGGGGAGGGGGTGCTGGGAGACAGGAGTGGGGGCCTGCTGGCAGGTGCCCCTGACTGGTGGGGGGTGGGGGTGCAGGGAGACAGGAGCGGGGGCCTGGTGGAAGGTGCCCTACAGTGCTGGGGGGTGGGGGTGCAGGGAGACAGGAGTGGGGGCCTGGTGGAGGGTGCCCCTGGATGCAGGGGGGTGGGGGTGCAGGGGTACAGGAGTGGGGGCCTGGTGGAGGGTTCCCCACAGTGCTGGGGGTTGGGATTGCAGGGAGACAGGAGTGGGGGCCTGCTGGCAGGTGCCCCTGGCTGGTGGGGGATGGGGGTGCAGGGAGACAAGAGTGGGGGCCTGGTGGAGGGTGCCCTACAGTGCTGGGGGGTGGGGGTGCAGGGAGACAGGAGCGGGGGCCTGGTGGAGGGTGCCCTACAGTGCTGGGGGGTGGGGGTGCTGGGAGACAGGAGTGGGGGCCTGGTGGAGGGTGCCCCTGGATGTAGGGAGGTGGGGGTGCAGGGGGACATGAGTGGGGGCCTGGTGGAGGGTGCCCTACAGTTCTGGGGGGTGGGGGTGCAGGGAGACAGGAGTGGGGGCCTGGTGGAGGATGCCCTACAGTGCTGGGGGTGGGGGTGCAGGGAGACAGGAGTGGGGGCCTGGTGGAGGGTGCCCTACAGTGCTGGGGGGTGGGGGTGCTGGGAGACAGGAGTGGGGGCCTGGTGGAGGGTGCCCCTGGATGCAGGGGGGTGGGGGTGCAGGGGGACATGAGTGGGGGCCTGGTGGAGGGTGCCCTACAGTGCTGGGGGGTGGGGGTGCAGGGAGACAGGAGTGGGGGCCTGTTGGAGGGTGCCCTACAGTGCTGGGGGGTGGGGGTGCAGGGAGACAGGAGTGCGGGCCTGGTGGAGGGTGCCCTACAGTGCTGGGGGGTGGGGGGGCAGGGAGACAGGAGTGGGGGCCTGGTGGAGGGTGCCCTACAGTGCTGGGGGGTGGGGGTGGGGGTGCAGGCAGATAGGAGTGGGGGCCTGGTGGAGGGTGCTCCTGGATGCAGGGGGGTGGGGGTGCAGGGGGACATGAGTGGGGGCCTGGTGGAGGTTGCCCCTGGATGCAGGGGGGTGGGGGTGCAGGGGGACAGGAGTGGGGGCCTGGTGGAGGGTGCCCTACAGTGCTGGGGTGTGGGGGTGCAGGGAGACAGGGGTGGGGGCCTAGCGGAGGGTGCCCCTGGATGCAGGGGGGTGGGGGTGCAGGGGGACATGAGTGGGGGCCTGGTGGAGGGTGCCCCTGGATGCAGGGGGGTGGGGGTGCAAGGGGACATGAGTGGGGGCCTGGTGGAGGGTGCCCCTGGATGCAGGGGGGTGGGGGTGCAGGGGGACAGGAGTGGGGGCCTGGTGGAGGGTGCCCCTGGATGCAGGGGTGTGGGGGTGCAGGGGGACAGGAGCGGGGGCCTGGTGGAGGGTGCCCTACAGTGCTGGGGGGTGGGTGTGCAGGGAGACAGGAGTGGGGGCCTGGTGGAGGGTGCCCTACAGTGCTGGGGGGTGGGGGTGCAGGGAGACAGGAGTGGGGCCTGGTGGAGGGTGCCCCTGGACGCAGGGGGGTGGGGGTGCAGGGGTACATGAGTGGGGGCCTGGTGGAGGGTGCCCCTGAATGCAGGGGGGTGGGGGTGCAGGGGGACAGGAGTGGGGGCCTGGTGGAGGATGCCCTACAGTGCTGGGGGGTGGGGGTACAGGGGGACATGAGTGGGGGCCTGGTGGAGGGTGCCCCTGGATGCAGGGGGGTGGGGGTGCAGGGGGACAGGAGTGGGGGACTGGTGGAGGGTGCCCTACAGTGCTGGGGGGTGGGGGTGCAGGGAGACACGAGTGGGGGCCTGGTGGAGGGTGCCCTACAGTGCTGGGGGGTGGGGGTGCAGGGAGACAGGAGTGCGGGCCTGGTGGAGGGTGCCCTACAGTGCTGGGGGGTGGGGGGGCAGGGAGACAGGAGTGGGGGCCTGGTGGAGGGTGCCCTACAGTGCTGGGGGGTGGGGGTGGGGGTGCAGGGAGATAGGAGTGGGGGCCTGGTGGAGGGTGCTCCTGGATGCAGGGGGGTGGGGGTGCAGGGGGACATGAGTGGGGGCCTGGTGGAGGTTGCCCCTGGATGCAGGGGGGTGGGGGTGAAGGGGGACAGGAGTGGGGGCCTGGTGGAGGGTGCCCTACAGTGCTGGGGAGTGGGGGTGCAGGGAGACAGGAGTGAGGGCCTGGTGGAGGGTGCCCTACAGTGCTGGGGTGTGGGGATGCAGGGAGACAGGGGTGGGGGCCTAGCGGAGGGTGCCCCTGGATGCAGGGGGGTGGGGGTGCAGGGGGACATGAGTGGGGGCCTGGTGGAGGGTGCCCCTGGATGCAGGGGGGTGGGGGTGCAAGGGGACATGAGTGGGGGCCTGGTGGAGGGTGCCCCTGGATGCAGGGGGGTGGGGGTGCAGGGGGACAGGAGTGGGGGCCTGGTGGAGGGTGCCCCTGGATGCAGGGGTGTGGGGGTGCAGGGGGACAGGAGCGGGGGCCTGGTGGAGGGTGCCCTACAGTGCTGGGGGGTGGGTGTGCAGGGAGACAGGAGTGGGGGCCTGGTGGAGGGTGCCCTACAGTGCTGGGGGGTGGGGGTGCAGGGAGACAGGAGTGGGGCCTGGTGGAGGGTGCCCCTGGACGCAGGGGGGTGGGGGTGCAGGGGTACATGAGTGGGGGCCTGGTGGAGGGTGCCCCTGAATGCAGGGGGGTGGGGGTGCAGGGGGACAGGAGTGGGGGCCTGGTGGAGGATGCCCTACAGTGCTGGGGGGTGGGGGTACAGGGGGACATGAGTGGGGGCCTGGTGGAGGGTGCCCCTGGATGCAGGGGGGTGGGGGTGCAGGGGGACAGCAGTGGGGGACTGGTGGAGGGTGCCCTACAGTGCTGGGGGGTGGGGGTGCAGGGAGACACGAGTGGGGGCCTGGTGGAGGGTGCCCTACAGTGCTGGGGGGGGTGGGGGTGCAGGGAGACAGGAGCGGGGGCCTGGTGGAGGGTGCCCTACAGTGCTGGGGGGTGGGGGTGCTGGGAGACAGGAGTGGGGGCCTGGTGGAGGGTGCCCCAGTGATGTAGAGAGGTGGGGGTGCAGGGGGACATGAGTGGGGGCCTGGTGGAGGGTGCCCTACAGTGCTGGGGGGAGGGGGTGCTGGGAGACAGGAGTGGGGGCCTGCTGGCAGGTGCCCCTGACTGGTGGGGGGTGGGGGTGCAGGGAGACAGGAGCGGGGGCCTGGTGGAAGGTGCCCTACAGTGCTGGGGGGTGGGGGTGCAGGGAGACAGGAGTGGGGGCCTGGTGGAGGGTGCCCCTGGATGCAGGGGGGTGGGGGTGCAGGGGTACAGGAGTGGGGGCCTGGTGGAGGGTTCCCCACAGTGCTGGGGGTTGGGATTGCAGGGAGACAGGAGTGGGGGCCTGCTGGCAGGTGCCCCTGGCTGGTGGGGGATGGGGGTGCAGGGAGACAAGAGTGGGGGCCTGGTGGAGGGTGCCCTACAGTGCTGGGGGGTGGGGGTGCAGGGAGACAGGAGTGGGGGCCTGGTGGAGGGTGCCCTACAGTGCTGGGGGGTGGGGGTGCAGGGGGACAGGAGTGGGGGCCTGGTGGAGGGTGCCCATGGATGCAGGGGGTGGGGGTGCAGGAGGACAGGAGTGGGGGCATGGTGGAGGGTGCCCTACAGTGCTGGGGGGGTGGGGGTGCAGGGAGACAGGAGTGGGGGCCTGGTGGAGGGTGCCCTACAGTGCTGGGGGGTGGGGGTGCAGGGAGAAAGGAGTGGGGACCTAGTGGAGGGTGCCCCTGGATGCAGGGGTGTGGGGGTGCAGGGAGACAGGAGTGGGGGCCTGGTGGAGGGTGCCCTACAGTGCTGGGGGGTGGGGGTGCAGGGAGACAGGAGTGGGGGCCTGGTGGAGGGTGCCCTACAGTGCTGGGGGGTGGGGGTGCAGGGGGACAGGAGTGGGGGCCTGGTGGAGGGTGCCCCTGGATGCAGGGGGTGGGGGTGCAGGGGGACAGGAGTGGGGGCCTGGTGGAGGGTGCCCTACAGTGCTGGGGGGGTGGGGGTGCAGGGAGACAGGAGTGGGGGCCTGGTGGAGGGTGCCCTACAGTGCTGGGGGCTGGGGGTGCAGGGAGACAGGAGTGGGGGCCTAGTGGAGGGTGCTCCTGGATGCAGGGGTGTGGGGGTGCAGGGGGACATGAGTGGGGGCCTGGTGGAGGGTGCCCCTGGATGCAGGGGGGTGGGGGTGCAGGGGGACAGGAGTGGGGGCCTGGTGGAGGGTGCCCTACAGTGCTGGGGGGGGGGTGGGGGTGCAAGGGAGATATGAGTGGGGGCCTGGTGGAGGGTGCCCCTGGATGCAGGGGGGTGGGGGTGCAAGGGGACATGAGTGGGGGCCTGGTGGAGGGTGCCCCTGGATGCAGGGGGTGGGGGTGCAGGGGGACATGAGTGGGGGCCTGGTGGAGGGTGCCCCTGGATGCAGGGGGGTGGGGGTGCAGGGGGACAGGAGCGGGGGCCTGGTGGAGGGTGCCCTACAGTGCTGGGGGGTGGGTGTGCAGGGAGACAGGAGTGGGGGCCTGGTGGAGGGTGCCCTACAGTACTGGGGGGTGGGGGTGCAGGGAGACAGGAGCGGGGGCCTGGTGGAGGGTGCCCTACAGTGCTGGGGGGGTGGGGGTGCAAGGGAGATATGAGTGGGGGCCTGGTGGAGGGTGCCCCTGGATGCAGGGGTGTGGGGGTGCAGGGGGACATGAGTGGGGGCCTGGTGGAGGGTGCCCCTGGATGCAGGGGGTGGGGGTGCAGGGGGACATGAGTGGGGGCCTGGTGGAGAGTGCCCCTGGACGCAGGGGCGTGGGGGTGCAGGGGGACATGAGTGGGGGCCTGGTGGAGGGTGCCCCTGAATGCAGGGGGGTGGGGGTGCAGGGGGACAGGAGTGGGGGCCTGGTGGAGGATGCCCTACAGTGCTGGGGGGTGGGGGTACAGGGGGACATGAGTGGGGGCCTGGTGGAGGATGCCCCTGGATGCAGGGGGGTGGGGGTGCAGGGGGACAGGAGCGGGGGCCTGGTGGAGGGTGCCCTACAGTGCTGGGGGATGGGTGTGCAGGGAGACAGGAGTGGGGGCCTGGTGGAGGGTGCCCTACAGTACTGGGGGGTGGGGGTGCAGGGAGACAGGAGTGGGGGCCTGGTGGAGGGTGCCCCTGGACGCAGGGGCGTGGGGGTGCAGGGGGACATGAGTGGGGGCCTGGTGGAGGGTGCCCCTGAATGCAGGGGGGTGGGGGTGCAGTGGGACAGGAGTGGGGGCCTGGTGGAGGATGCCCTACAGTGCTGGGGGGTGGGGGTGCAGGGGGACATGAGTGGGGGACTGGTGGAGGGTGCCCTACAGTGCTGGGGGGTGGGGGTGCAGGGAGACACGAGTGGGGGCCTGGTGGAGGGTGCCCTACAGTGCTGGGGGTGGGGGTGCAGGGAGACAGGAGCGGGGGCCTGGTGGAGGGTGCCCCTGGATGCAGGGGGGTGGGGGTGCAGGGGGACAGGAGCGGGGGCCTGGTGGAGGGTGCCCTACAGTGCTGGGGGGGGTGGGGGTGCAAGGGAGATATGAGTGGGGGCCTGGTGGAGGGTGCCCCTGGATGCAGGTGGGTGTGGGTGCAGGGGGACATGAGTGGGGGCCTGGTGGAGGGTGCCCCTGGATGCAGGGGGTGGGGGTGCAGGGGGACATGAGTGGGGGCCTGGTGGAGGGTGCCCCTGGACGCAGGGGCGTGGGGGTGCAGGGGGACATGAGTGGGGGCCTGGTGGAGGGTGCCCCTGAATGCAGGGGGGTGGGGGTGCAGGGGGACAGGAGTGGGGGCCTGGTGGAGGATGCCCTACAGTGCTGGGGGGTGGGGGTACAGGGGGACATGAGTGGGGGCCTGGTGGAGGGTGCCCCTGGATGCAGGGGGGTGGGGGTGCAGGGGGACAGGAGTGGGGGCCTGGTGGAGGGTGCCCTACAGTGCTGGGGGGGGGTGGGGGTGCAAGGGAGACATGAGTGGGGGCCTGGTGGAGGGTGCCCCTGGATGCAGGGGGTGGGGGTGCAGGGGGACATGAGTGGGGGCCTGGTGGAGGGTGCCCCTGGATTCAGGGGGGTGGGGGTGCAGGGGGACATGAGTGGGGGCCTGGTGGAGGGTGCCCCTGGATGCAGGGGGGTGGGGGTGCAGGGGGACAGGAGCGGGGGCCTGGTGGAGGGTGCCCTACAGTGCTGGGGGGTGGGTGTGCAGGGAGACAGGAGTGGGGGCCTGGTGGAGGGTGCCCTACAGTGCTGGGGGTGGGGGTGCAGGGAGACAGGAGCGGGGGCCTGGTGGAGGGTGCCCCTGAATGCAGGGGGGTGGGGGTGCAGGGGGACATGAGTGGGGGCCTGGTGGAGGGTGCCCCTGGATGCAGGGGGGTGGGGGTGCAGGGGGACATGAGTGGGGGCCTGGTCGAGGGTGCCCCTGGATGCAGGGGGGTGGGGGTGCAGGGGGACAGGAGCGGGGGCCTGGTGGAGGGTGCCCTACAGTGCTGGGGGGTGGGTGTGCAGGGAGACAGGAGTGGGGGCCTGGTGGAGGGTGCCCTACAGTGCTGGGGGTGGGGGTGCAGGGAGACAGGAGCGGGGGCCTGGTGGAGGGTGCCCCTGAATGCAGGGGGGTGGGGGTGCAGGGGGACAGGAGTGGGGGCCTGGTGGAGGATGCCCTACAGTGCTGGGGGGTGGGGGTGCAGGGGGACATGAGTGGGGGACTGGTGGAGGGTGCCCTACAGTGCTGGGGGGTGGGGGTGCAGGGAGACACGAGTGGGGGCCTGGTGGAGGGTGCCCTACAGTGCTGGGGGTGGGGGTGCAGGGAGACAGGAGCGGGGGCCTGGTGGAGGGTGCCCCTGGATGCAGGGGGGTGGGGGTGCAGGGGGACATGAGTGGGGGCCTGGTGGAGGGTGCCCCTGGATGCAGGGGGGTGGGGGTGCAAGGGGACATGAGTGGGGGCCTGGTGGAGGGAGCCCCTGGATGCAGGGGGGTGGGGGTGCAGGGGGACAGGAGTGGGGGCCTGGTGGAGGGTGCCCCTGGATGCAGGGGGGTGGGGGTGCAGGGGGACAGGAGCGGGGGCCTGGTGGAGGGTGCCCTACAGTGCTGGGGGGTGGGTGTGCAGGGAGACAGGAGTGGGGGCCTGGTGGAGGGTGCCCTACAGTGCTGGGGGGTGGGGGTGCAGGGAGACAGGAGTGGGGGCCTGGTGGAGGGTGCCCCTGGACGCAGGGGGGTGGGGGTGCAGGGGGACATGAGTGGGGGCCTGGTGGAGGGTGCCCCTGAATGCAGGGGGGTGGGGGTGCAGGGGGACAGGAGTGGGGGCCTGGTGGAGGATGCCCTACAGTGCTGGGGGGTGGGGGTACAGGGGGACATGAGTGGGGGCCTGGTGGAGGGTGCCCCTGGATGCAGGGGGGTGGGGGTGCAGGGGGACAGGAGTGGGGGACTGGTGGAGGGTGCCCTACAGTGCTGGGGGGTGGGGGTGCAGGGAGACACGAGTGGGGGCCTGGTGGAGGGTGCCCTACAGTGCTGGGGGGTGGGGGTGCAGGGAGACAGGAGCGGGGGCCTGGTGGAGGGTGCCCTACAGTGCTGGGGGGTGGGGGTGCTGGGAGACAGGAGTGGGGGCCTGGTGGAGGGTGCCCCTGGATGTAGGGAGGTGGGGGTGCAGGGGGACATGAGTGGGGGCCTGGTGGAGGGTGCCCTACAGTGCTGGGGGTGGGGGTGCAGGGAGACAGGAGTGGGGGCCTGGTGGAGGATGCCCTACAGTGCTGGGGGTGGGGGTGCAGGGAGACAGGAGTGGGGGCCTGGTGGAGGGTGCCCTACAGTGCTGGGGGGTGGGGGTGCTGGGAGACAGGAGTGGGGGCCTGGTGGAGGGTGCCCCTGGATGCAGGGGGGTGGGGGTGCAGGGGGACATGAGTGGGGGCCTGGTGGAGGGTGCCCTACAGTGCTGGGGGGTGGGGGTGCAGGGAGACAGGAGTGGGGGCCTGGTGGAGGGTGCCCTACAGTGCTGGGGGGTGGGGGTGCAGGGAGACAGGAGTGCAGGCCTGGTGGAGGGTGCCCTACAGTGCTGGGGGGTGGGGGTGCAGGGAGACAGGAGTGGGGGCCTGGTGGAGGGTGCCCTACAGTGCTGGGGGGTGGGGGTGGGGGTGCAGGGAGCTAGGAGTGGGGGCCTGGTGGAGGGTGCTCCTGGATGCAGGGGGGTGGGGGTGCAGGGGGACATGAGTGGGGGCCTGGTGGAGGGTGCTCCTGGATGCAGGGGGGTGGGGGTGCAGGGGGACAGGAGTGGGGGCCTGGTGGAGGGTGCCCTACAGTGCTGGGGAGTGGGGGTGCAGGGAGACAGGAGTGAGGGCCTGGTGGAGGGTGCCCTACAGTGCTGGGGGGTGCGGGTGCAGGGAGACAGGAGTGGGGGCCTGGTGGAGGGTGCCGTACAGTGCTGGGGGGTGGGGGTGCAGGGAGACATGAGTGGGGGCCTGGTGGAGGGTGTCCCTGGATGCTGGGGGGTGGGGGTGCTGGGAGACATGCGTTGGTGGGCAGTAGAGCAAGGTGACATGTGGGTTGGCTGGGGGGCATGGCCATTGTGGATGGGCTGCCTGCGGGACATGTGCAGGGGTGCAGGGTAGTCCCCTGTGGTGTGGGCCGCCTGCAGGGGCCGTGGAGCGTGTAGAGGGTACAGCTGGGAGGACCCACACGGCCAATTCATGTGTGGGACTCCCCAGCACCCCCGAAATACACGTAGGCTGCTGGATTCGCGTGTGGAATTTGCCGCGCACCCGGAGTACACGTACTCTGCTGAAATTGCATGTGGAACTTCACGCACACACCCAAATACACGTACCCTGCTAATTTGCGTGGGAAACTTCACGCGCACCCCGGAATACACGTGCCCAGGCCAATCGCGTGTGGAACTTCCCGCGAACCCCGTAATACACGCACACGCTATTTTTCACACAGCGGGTGTCCGTTTTTGTCGGTAACCCTTTGCACCTCATTTTCCTAGAGCGCCACTGTATGGACCATTCATCATAGCTGTATATGGGTGCTTTTTGTTAGCGCACATTTTGGCGCACATTTATTTCAGGTGCAGGGACGCTACCGCCTGCTTTCTTGTGGCGTACTTGTTTGGCCGTGTGCGCGTCTTTGACCGTGCGCTGGTTTGCCCTATTCGATTCCATGAATATGATTTGTAGGCGAGCGTGTGGGCGTTCTGCGCACTTGCCTCCTGTACTTCCCCCGTGACGCCCATATTTTCACGCGTTGTTCCCCATTCCGAGTGTTACGCCCCGTGTTCCGCCTACTTTTGTAATGTGCGCCGTGCTATGTGCGATTTCGCAGCAGCCGTGGTGCACGACGTTGGATGACCTGTGCGCCGGCATGCGCTGCGCACTTTTTCAGCGCACATCCAATATTTTTCTCGCGCACGGACTTCCATGAATCGATGTGCGCTGGTTTCCCTGCGATTTTCGCAGTTGCACTGCGATTTTCGCACTTTTACTGCGAATCGCACGTTTTGGCACCTCTGCGCCGGAATTTTCGGCGCACATTAATTCCATGAATCGGCCTGACAGTCTCTCACACACGCACACTCAAACACACCCCCACGTGCATAATTATGCAAACTCTTGCACACATTGCATACGATTCAAAACACATACACAGACACAAAGTTATCAGGCTTCTCTCGTGTCTAGGGTAGCAGGATTCTGGAATCCTGGCACAGGTCCTGGTGACAGACACATACCATTTGTTTTGTTACATTTTAACTCATTATGTAAATAAATGTCACCGATAGACCCCCGTGAAACCGCATTGGTAGACTCAGGCTCCCTTGCTATCCTCCTGCATAATTGTGATAAACATTAACGGCCCTCTAATTAAAAAACCCACCAGCTGCTAATGCTTACTACATGGTATCAATCCAAGTGTGCGATATCCAGTTCGCTTACATGGAGCCCCCACCTGGACGCTCCCCCCTTTCCTTCTCAGTCTGCCATCTTCATTCCCTGCGACCCCGCACATGCCTCTGCTTTCCGTACTGAGGCCTGTTTTCTCCCTTCTGCGCTTTTGGCTTTGCCTCCCATTATCTATTCCAGTGCCTGCCTTCTCCACTCTTTAGTTTTCAGCTGTCATTGGGCTTCCATAAACACTGCCTCACATAGGTGCAGACAGGGTAGGGCCTGAGCAGACAAGGCCATCCCAAAATCTGTAAAAGCCCACTGTGCAGCGCTGTGTGGGCATTTACAGATGCTAATGTCGCTGCGGTGGGCCCAACTACATTAGCTTCAAGCACCACTTGTTAGACAATCCTGGCTATGCCCCTGCTGCCTCGTTTCCCATCTGACGCAACATGCCAATAGGGCTCCCACCTCTGCCACAGCACCAATCCTTTCAGCACCTCACTCGCGGCCTCCCCACAAGCAAATGCTACAAGCCCCAAGTAGGGGGGCTCTGCCGGTTGTCAACAGTGCCGGGCCCACATAAAGCCCCCTTTTCAAGGCGTATTGCTTAAATATACGGTGGGGTAATTTGCTCTTTCATCTGTTAAATCCATTAGTCAAACCCGTAACCAGTCTGATTCCACCCTCTTGGCGAGAAAGTATAATTGGTCCTTTGCATAAACCAGGGTCTGGACATGATGCCAAGAGTTGCCGGCTGTTGGCAGTGGCAGACGCTCCCACTAAGATTTTTGGGAGGGTGTTGTTACTGGAACTAAGTTCCTGGCCTTCCAAGGCTAACCCCATTTCTTTGCCACAAACAGGATTTATTAACAGAGTCGTTACCCTGATTTATAGAACTTTAGTCGGCATTATTGAATACAACTGGATGACTAGGAAACAGCACACGTGTGTATCCTGTGTTGATTTCAGCGCTGCCTTGGATACCATCTGCAGAGAGAGGGTGTGGCAAAAGCTGCATCCCACTTGGCTCATGATGATTGGTTCACTCTTTTCATCTAATAAAGTCAAGGTAACGGGTTCAAATTCGGGTGCCGCTACCGATTCCTTTGACACCAGGGTTGGCCTTAAAGAAGGTTGTAATATGGCCCCGCTATTGTTTAAATTATACCTTGTGGACCTCACTGATGCATTAAGGAATCCTAATATTAATCCCCTTCGACTAGGCTCTGGTGGGATATCCTGCTTAGCGTATGCTGACGACAGTGTCCTAATTGACACTACTCCCAGTGGTCTGCAACACTCAATGAACAACCACTGCCAATACTTTAAATGAAATGAGCTTTCCATCAACATTGCAAACACTACATCCATGGTTTGTAGTGCTAACACCACCAGGGTCAGCAAGAGATGTTCTTTGAGGCTTGGAGATCAGTTGGTGGAACAGGTTTTTGCATATGGCTACCTTGGTCTTACATTTGACTGCCGCCTTAACGGGGAGACTCGCGTCTCAAGCCATGAGGTACAAGTCGACCAAGCGGGGCCATTTTACGATGTCTGAAAGAACACTCTGGCTATTCCCTGGCCCCTTGGATCCATCTTTACAAAGCTAAAATGTACCTGGTTATTCTCTGGGGCGTGGAGGTAGGGGCTGTGAAACAGCCAACCAGAGCCTTACAAATTGAGCGTCAATGCCTAACAAGCACCCTTAAACTTCCGGTTTCCACTCCCCACTCCCATCAATGCCTAAAAAGCATCCTTAAACTTCCGGTTTTGACTCCCCACTCCCATCAATGACTAAAAAGCATCCTTAAACTTCCGGTTTCCACTCCCCACTCCCATCAATGCATAAAAAGCATCCTTAAACTTCCGGTCTCCACTCCCCACTCCCATCAATGTCTAAAAAAAGAATCCTTAAACTTCCGGTCTCCACTCCCACTGAATTTGTTTTTCTTGAGTTTCCACTTCATTCAACCCACAGTGTTATGTTGATCAACAGACTCAACCTACTCTTGAAGCTTGTTAACGCCCCTCCTAATTCATTATTATATAATATAAAACGACTTTTACCTCAGGTTGATGTTACAGGCTGCTGGAACATATACACAATATAAGCTTCTTATGTGATATTTCTGTCATAGAATATTCATCGACTAATTTAACATCTATTCATAAAACAAGGTTTAGCGCATCGACAAGGAGCAACCCCCTGGCACGCGAAAGCCTTGGCTTGTGAATATTTACTCCAGCACATGAACCCTTCTTGTGATGCCACTTATTTCACCTCTTACTCTGACAACTGGATCATTGTCAGATACCTGCGCCTCCCATTGCGCATCATATCTACATTGGGGGCGCTTAGGGGGGGTGGCTGGGTCTCACTGGACATGCTCCACGCTGCACATTATGTGTGAGGAGTGACGTCGAAGCGGTCACTGGAGAAAGACGGCACTTTCAGCTCGTGGCATTGACCCCCGCCCACTTTGTCTGGATAAACGATGGGCTGACTGCTTTGGAAGAAATAAAGTGAGGCTGATTTACCATTTTTCTAAAATGTGGATGTAAATTGAATCTATTTGAAAAAAATAGTATGTTTTAAGTTACTGTTTTATATATGTGTATATTATTTGCTGTGCTTTCTCTTCTTAATTGTAAATAGGTAATTGGATGGTGGTTTGTAGAAAAAGCTTTTAAGTAGCTGTACTGTACTACTTAATACATAAATAAATGAAAAGGCTTACATATACCACGATACATACGGGCCTGATCTGGGAAATCCTGTGTAGTCGCATCTGCCTATACATTGTGCCCCGTCGCTCTCTCTGTTGTGCAGCACGAGGTGTACATGTAAGTGTGAACTATTTATTTCTTTGAAATAATGATCCCTTTTGCAGCGTCACTTCATTATAGAACAGTCAGTATTCTCGTCAGTAAAAATAATAAAAAAATAACGCAGGTCTGCCATCTGCTGGTTAGATTCAGAATGCACGGTTTCGTTATTTCACTCAATGCTGCTTGCAGAAAGACCAGGCTGAAGCCAGTAGACGCAGGCATCAGATTCTAGTTTATTCTCAGGATCCGGTCACACACTCTAGCAACACACATACCTCTGACATGGCCAGGATGTCATGTATTATCCCTTTCATGGCATTGCTCATTCCCAGTCTCTCTTGTGTGTATTCACTCAGGATACAACATATCTCCCTTTCTTACGTACAGCAGGCTGCACACCCACGGGAGGGGAAGACGTGAACACCTGGAGGGAAGCACACATGCGCCATATCCACATCAAACATCCGAGGAAGAGAGCACCGTCACTTAGAGGCTGTGGTGAAGGCAATACAGGAGTCATGTAGTGGAGCTACAATGCAAACAAAAAATCATTTCTTCTATACACGGTAAAACAAATAAGACCCTTAGCCACACAGCATAACATGGGGGAACCCTACCAGAGAGGCATTACATGAAGGGTGCTAAACAGGTACGAAGCCTGTGGTCATGTAAATGCTCATGGGCTGAGGCAGGGCACCTAGTCAGTACCTCATTGTGGCAAACTCTAGACGTGAGTCATCACTAGGATGGCCAACACTGCATTATCAAAGCCTAAAGATAGTGTGATTCCTGCTCCTTCCTTAAAGAACCTTGAGGCTCGATGAGATGAGGGTGATAGAGTGCATCAATCTGAAGTTATCCTATGTTTGTCCAGCTCGGTGTTACCCCCCTTGGAGGATGTCTAAAACATCATTGTGCATCACCTTTGAATGATTTCCTTCGAGCATAGCTTGGTGGCAGCCTCCTGGAGAATGTCTACATTCTTTTGCATCACTACAATGCACCACCAGAAGCCAGGACACCTGCAGACTTCAAATCCGCTGCTGCAAAAAGGAAAGGACCAGAAACCAAGCCTTCTCTGCCTACGCCCCAAGACTATGGAACCTCCTCCCCGTCTGCATCAGACTCGCCCCCACGCTACTACAATTCAGAAAAGAACTCTAGACCCATCTCCCCAAGGAGTCTTTCCACCTCAACAACTAGACCTTCACGTTGCCCCCGCACACCTGTCTCGCTAGATGCCGTCTGCTCCTCTCTTCCCCACCAGCCTATGCAGCTGTACCTCTCCTCTGTGCCCCACTGCATCCTACTCCCCGCTGTATGTTTGTTCTGTTACCTCAGAAAATCACTCTGTTATGCATCTGTACTGTGGTATACCTCTGTAAAGCGCTTTGTTGCTTCTCGAAGCTAGGACCATCAATAATAACTACAACAATAATAATAATAATCACTTTGAAATGATCTCCCGCGAGTCCTGTTGGGCGATGCATTACAGGATGTCTGAGAATTGGTTTGTGTCACTGTGAAATTAGCTCTCATGTGGGCTGCCAGATAATGGCCCACGGGAGGAGAACTTACTTTTTCTGCTTCACCTTGAAATGATCTCGGAAGAGATCTGCTAGGAAGAGAGGCACAGGAGGATGTCTAAAAATTCTTTTGCCTGGCTTTGAATTCATCACAGGAATGTACCTGCCCTATGAAATTAACCAGAGACCTGTCCACGAAACGATCCCTGGAATAGAGATGGCTGAGAGCAAGACTCATATCAGTGTACACGTAGCTTGTGCCCGCCCTGAATGGGTATACATTTACATCTATACATATGAGTTAACAACAACAGGATATAAGTGATGCGAGCGAAGTTGAGGCAAACCCTTGACCATTCTTTGGGTACAGGCACACTATAATAATTCCTAGTCCACTTAAGAGCACAAAAATGTGTGAACAGCAAACATTAAACAACATTGGATCTTTACATTGAGTTGTCTCCTGGGGCGGCTTGTCCATAATGGGTGATGGGTAGATAACGCACCCATTTTGGACAAGGTGCAAAGCCAGCTGGTGAGTGGGCCTTTGATTTGGGAATGAATCAGAGGCCCTCCCATGAGCAAGGTGAGCGCCGCTCACCGTGCTGCTGAACGGGCCTCTGATTTGGGGGCACCAACTTCACCCGCACACTGAAATCAGAGCAAGCTTCTAATTTGGGGATGTTGGAAGGATTACATTTTTTACTGGGCATCAATGTTAAAGCAAACATGTCATGATGTTTGCTTTAACACTGATGGCAAGTTAAAAAATGCCATTTCAAAGGCATGAAGTGTAAACAAACTGGCAGTAGCAATGCAGTCCAGTCTAGCCACATATTCTACAATAAAGTAAGCATAAAGTGTTATTACATGGCTTGACTGGCATTTTGGTGATGCCAGTCTAGCTGTACCTTACAGTGCCATTACATTTTACATTGGGTATCTATGATGAAGTAGGCATGATAAGTCTTATTACGTGGCTAGACTGGAATTTTGGTACAGCCAGTCTAGTCATTTCTTATTGTGGCCTGGCAGTTTTACTGAGGGTCTATGATAAAGCAAACATAAGTGTTATTACATGTGGAACAAGTTTTCTTATTGTGGTATGGCATTTGTATTGGCAATGTCAACAGGCGTATGTTCTTATGTGCAAGCACTGGCATATATCGGTATAGTACCTATTCTTCTAACAGGTTCTGTGAACAGATATGACAACACTCTCATCAATTTTTGAAAATCAATGATCCTGTGGGTCGATGTTCCAATTCGCTTATTGCTTGATGTGCTTTGTACTCTGAAGTAAACAGCACTGAGAATGGGCATATGTGGCTGGCTGACGTATCCTGGAGCAGACGTTGGAGGGAGGCAAGAGTTGGTATTCTGCAGCATACTGGGACCTACTGTGCTCTACCCCCACCTGTTGCCTCACCCTGGCGTGGTGCAGTTCATTGCGGTGCATTGCAGTGCAAATGTCCCAGAAAGCACGCATTCTAGGGTTGAGAACCAGTGCTTTTAAGACAACATTGATGTTTTGCTAATTTCAGGCAACCATCTCGTTTGTGAGGGTGCTGAAATCCAGAGAAAGGGGTGGGAAGTTCAAATGTTATGTGGCCAGTAATGTCCGGATGGTCCTTACAGGTAACTATGCAGAATTTGGTGCAGCTTGGTGAAACGGTGTGGAATTATATAAGAAACAACGCTTCACCAAACCACAAAGTTAAAAACAAATTTGAAGTTTTGCTGGAATCCGGGGAAAGGGGTGGGGTGTCCAAATGGCAAGTAGCCAGTAATGCCAGAGGTCCTGACAGGTAACTATGCAAAATTTGGTGTGGATTGGTGAAACGGTATACAATTGTATGAGGAACAACGCTTCACCAAGCCACAAACCCACCAAATAAAATGGACTTTTGTTGAAATCTGGGTAATGCGGTGGGGTGTCCAAATGCCAGTATTGTCCAGAGGGTCCTAACAGCTAACTATGCAAAATCTGGTGCAGATTGGAATTGTAAAAGGATCAAATATTCACTAATCCACAAACCCACACATTTTCACTTTTATATATCTAGATTACTGGCATTATGCACAAAGCTAAAATGATGGGTATGTTCTTGTATGGGAATACTGGCATGTATAGAGTGAACGAGCATGGTAATGTATCGGTACAGCCAGAGTTAACATGGCGTTTTTTATATTGGAATATATTGTGAGGGAAAGGCATCATGAAAATGTAGTGGGAAATGCTCCTGTGCACTGTTGGTGACGTACATCTGTTGGATTATTTTCGTTTATCACCCTACAAAACCAATTGGAATCCGTCTGGTTTTTTAGCCAGTTTTTCACAGAAAGTGGGCCGGTATAATGCACCATTTTTAACACATTATTCAAAAACATTTTTCGGAGGGAGCACCCCGAGAAGCCCTGTTGGTTGGTTAGGGCTTCCTCGTTAAGCTCAGTTGGTCACATATTTTTGTGATAAATATTTACACCCCTCCAATTCACCAGCCGTCACTGGTTGACTCCTGGTGGAATGTTGCCTCGAGGGGCAGGGGGCTGCCCCATGGTGCTGCGCTATTTTTTCAATCAACATTAAGGTCTACTGGTATGCCCCTTTATGGGAGGAATCCGCCATTGCTGTGGGCAGTTCTCATATCGCTGCAGCCCACCCCGCATGAGGTGCTAGTGATGCTGCATGTTGAACAGAAGGCTGCATGATTGCAGGGTCATGGATGTCATACCATGCCGCTGTGCATACACACCCAGATCTGAGGAGGTGCTGTGACATCAAGCCGCAAAGACCGTCCTCTTTGCATGAGTGACGGCCCTGTGCGTTGGGACTCCTCCTGATCTCCTGACACAGACTAAGGAAAGTAATGTGGTCTTTCCTCTGGCATGCGGGAGGAAGCGTTTAGCGGCCACGGACCCGAGCTTGCACTATGGGAATACAAGTCTTTGGGGGTCATTACGAGGTTGGAGGTAACTAACAGTCCTTACCGACATGGAGCAAATACTGTGTCCGCGTAGTAAAGAGCTTGGTAATAGAGCGCTGTTATGAGTTCACGTGCACAAGCTTTGCGCCATGCCGGTAACAATATTACTGTCATACCTTTAAAGTCCAAAAAATGGCCCTTAGCGGCATCATGGAAAGCGCAGACAGCACTACCGGCATCAATGGAAACGGCAATAGCAGTGACCGCTATTAGCAGTGACCGTTAATAAGCAGAACCGGAAGTAGCGTCATCACACAGGAACCGTAAAGTGCACGGCGGCTATCTTTAAAAACACAATCCATTGCCATACTCAGCACTCAGGACCTGGAGAATATTGCTGACTACAGACATCACAATCCCACAAGAAAATCATACCCAAGGCAATAAAAAAAGGCTCCTCCCGCCAGCGCAAAGAGCGCTTTAATGAAGATGAACTAACAGTGCTGGCTGAGACCCTGGCTGACAATGCTGAGGTTGTTTTCCCAACCAGCCTCAAGAGAGAGAGGCAGTGTTAAAGAAAAAAGAAATCTGGGAACTTGTTGCCCAAAGAGTCAGCGCGGTAGGCAACACCCCACGCACAATAAAGGATGTCCGGAAGAGATGCGATGACCTGCGCCTGCGAGTCAGGAACATCCTGTCCGCAAACAGGAGCCAGGCCGTGGCTACTGGTGGAGGACTAAGCTCATCAATAAAGCTAAGCCGGTGGGAGGAGATCTGCGCCAGATTGAGTCAATCAAAGGTGTTGGCGAGATGGAGCGTGGCGCCACCTCATCGGCGGAAGGAGGTGAGTGTCCTAAGAAAACACTGTAATGCTGAGTATGATGATAGTCCACCAATTTGTCTGTCTTAAGAGGCAATGCATGGCCCAATACATACACATTCCCTGCCTTGATGTCGTCCGCAGCACACACACATGCACATGCATGAAGCATGGCAATGCCATACCTGACACACCACACTTATATGAAAATGGCATAAGTCACACTGCACGCAGGCCCCAACAGAAATGCATGTCACATAGCATACGCCGCCCCAACATGAGTGACCCCAACGGATGCCTCATTGCTCCAACCATATAGCAAGCAACGTAATCATCAAAACTCCACTGCCTAATCCCCTCTAATGTGTGGAAGAGCAATGATACAAATGTATGCATGATGCTTGTCAAACCATCACTCATGCCATCCCTCTCTTGGTCCCCCACAGGCTCAGATCCTGACAGTGAGGGCCAGCACTCACCCCCACAGGTGACTACACCCCGGAATAGGGCCAGGGATGCAGGCAACAGGCCTTCCACTTCCAAAGGACCAGACAAGCCACAACAGGCTATGAAGAGCAATACAGCCCAGGATGCCACGCCACTGGTGCCGGAGAAGCCCATCACCACAGTCCCCACAGCACCTGTGACACCTGCACAGGAGACAGTCGATGGGACACAATCTACAGAAAACAACTCTGTTGGGGAGGCGGCAGCTACGGCACCCCTGGCAGATGATGACGTGCAGGGCCAGGTGTGTGTGCCTATCGAGGATGACTCCTCGGACCTACCTGCAACACCAAGTCCTGCCCCAGCCCCCCCGTTTGCACCTGTCGACTCCTCCCACAACACCACCCCAGAACAGTCAGGGTGGGAGTCCGTACAAGGGAGAATGAGTCCCACGGAGGACCCAAATGGATTTGCCCATCACACACATGCAACCTCCACCTCCACTGGTGTACAGGCGGGGGTGCAGCAGGCAGAACACGCAGCACAGCTCCAGGAGGAGCTCACTGCCCTAGTGAGGCAGTTTGTGGCAGACAGTACCTAAGCAAGGCAGGAGGGACGCGACAACACTGCGTCCCTGAGGCAGGTCATTGTGGAAAGCACCAATAGATTATGCAAGGAGGTGTCTGCCCTGAGGCAGGTGCTCACCCGCATTGCAGATTCCATGGAGGCTGAGCGTCCAGCCCCCAGAATGGAGCAAGCGGCCACACCTTCTTCGTCAAGCTCCACCCAAACCAGCCCCCTACACAGGTCAGCGCGCACCCTGCACCGCTCGGACATGCCACCACCAAGTGGAAGGATGTAGATGGGGCAGCCTGATGAAGGCAACTGACACATGAAGCATTTGCTTGGACACCATGTGTGAGGGAGTTGCGGGAGGAGGCGGAGGGGGATTAGGGTGTGTGGGGGAGTTGTGGGGGGAGGGCGGTGAGGGTGTGTGGGGGAGTTGTGGGGGGGTGAGGGTGTGTGGAGGAGTTGTGGGTGGAGGGGGAGGGTGTGAGGGTATGTGGGGGAGTTGTGGGGGGAGGGGTAGGGGGTGAGGGTGTGTGAGGTGGAGGGTTTGAGCACTTTAATCTTTTTTGGACAGTTAAATACACCCGTTGTGTGAAGAAATATTCTTGAGTGGACATTCCTTATTGCATATGTGTCATTTATTGATATACATTGCATATTGTACATGTGCTCCCACACCCAGTGCCCTCTGTCTGACTTTCATGTCAGCCTCTGCACCCATGTGTGTTAGAAATATTGTGCAATCACTGACTGACGCACAGTACGTCCCTCCTATGCATCGGCACCGCAATGATGTGCACCCACATCTTCTTCATCCCCTTCATCATCACGAGGTGGTTGCAGTTCAATATCAGGGGGCAGGGGCACGTTCCGTCGGATACACATGTTGTGCAGCTTGAGACATGCCATGATGATCTTGGCCACCTTCTCATGCCTGTAGTGGAGTGCCCCACCCGACCGGCTAAGGCAGCGAAACCGTGCCTTCAACAGGCCAAAGGTCTGCTCGATGACCACACGGTATGGGTATGGGAATGATTGTAGTCCTCGTCGTGCCTGTTCTGTGGGTTTCGGACAGGGGTGAGGAGCCACGTCTTCAAGGGACAACCACTATCACCTGCATGAGAGGCAATAAAAGGTATATGTCAGTCGAATCATGATGGACAGCTGTACTTGTCACACATGCCTGCAGATTATCGTTGGTCACATGCACATGTCCGTGGTTGTATGCACACAATTTTAATGCCCTCAATGTGTTCTGTGCCATGGGCTTATGGTGTGGGTTGCATCTCCAAGATGATACACGGTGTACACTGCCGTGATGTTGCTCATGCATTGTGGATGCATACCGCTGTGTTTGTGTCAAATTTGTCATGTGTTGTGTTCTGTATGATTTTCTAACTGGCAGTGTTGACAGTAGGCTCTGTAATATTAGGCATTCAGCGCTGATTATTACGATGGTGACATGCTGCACTTCTGTGGTGGTGGTGGTCCTGTGACAGGCTATGGATTCCCTTGGTGATTTTGTCAGTGCACTCCCATGGATGCTTGTCCTGTGTAGTGATTTGCTGCAGACATTTACATAGTGAATATTCACAGCATGTTGCTGGATTGTGTTACGGAGGGTGAGGTATGATGACGGGTGGTGGACGTGTTGTGGGATGTGGGGTGTTTTTAAGTTTGGCATGTTGTGATAGGTGTCCAGCTTACTTCATTGCTATGGGATTTGGTAGTCATGTTCAGTTTGGGGTGCTTTGAGCCACAGTGTTTTGTGATGTGGACATTGTGCTGTCACATCAACAATGACACCATGGTGGTGTGTGCATCTATCCCCCCCATTTCACTGCCATGTGCCTGTCATGCAACTGACCAAGCAGCCAGGCATGTCATCCTGCATGCCGCTCCATGTAGCGTGCAGTTCCGCAGGACCATTGAGTTGTGTGTTGATCCAGGATATCGGGCACAACAATGGCTGGCGTCACATACCATCTGTACATTGATGGAGTGGTATTGCTTGCGTTTGCGGTACACCACCTCCATGGCATGCGGGACCACCAACTCCATGTGGGTGCAGTCAAGGGCACCTATACAATTTGGCATGCCTGCCAGTGCATGGAAGCCAACTTTTGTATCAAATATCTCCTGGGGAGTCCGTTGTAGGGATATGTAGTCCCTTGTGTACTTCAGGAGGGCATCCAGCACTTGTTTCAGGATGAGAGAAAATAAGGGTTGTGATATGCCATGCATGTGCCCCACTGTGTGCTGGTAGGTGCCTGTGGCAAGGAAATGGAGCACCGACACTACCTTCAATAGAGTGGGGATGGCGGTGCGTATTTCAATGAGGCTGACAATGTCGTTGTGTATCATGTCCACGATGGTGTGGTGTCCCGGTCCAGACAGTACAGGGTGTGGATCTGCTCAGGGGTTAGGTTGAATGGACTGGTTCTGATGCGAGGGATTGGGGCTGCCTGCGTGGTACCACTGGGTGCACTGGTGGGGCATGCTGGGCCTGTCTCACCCTCCTCCTCCTGTGTCTCCTCTGTGGTGCCTGCTGTTGCTGTTGTTGTTGTTGTTGTTGCTGGTGTAGCAATGCAAGCATATCCTCCATCCCCAGTATTGCTACTACTAGTGGAATCATTTTGGTGTGGGAAGTGGTGTGGTGTGTGGATGTGCTCCTTTTGTGCTGGCCCAGACTCCATTGCCTCCACCTGTGCGGATTGTGTGCACCTGTGGCAGTTTTAGACACTGCACATAGCAGTTTACGGGTGCTTCATGATGCCGGTATTGCCGGCATGCCGGTATCCCCTATTAGCGCCTTCATGGTGCCGGTATTTGCATGTCTGCCTGACTTGTGATGTCCTCCTGTTAGCAGCATCCCAGTATTGCCGGCCTGAAGGCCTGCGTGCCCGCGCTCTTGCCACTATTAGAGGCACCGTTATTAGAGGTGTCTCTAATACCGGGTTCTTCGGTTGGAATAGCCCGGAGCGATATGCGATGCGGTAATCCTTTACCGGCATCGTTTTTCCATTACCTTCAACCTCGTAATGACCCCCTTTAATGTCCTTAGGTGGGTAGCAATGGGGGTCACGAGGACGGGAGAGGGGCACTGCAATTTCAAAAGGCGCCATGGCATGAGCTTCCAGCTGCACTATAGCAAGCAAAGGTTGCCCGTGCATGCAAGGAGGGATTTGGCTATGTTTTAAACATTATGCTTTAAGTGGGGAACTGCATGTGAAGAACCCTCACCATTAAATCTGGCCTGCAACTGCTCCATCCGTGTTGAGATGTGGTTCTACAAACTGTAGGAATCATGCAACTTCCTGTGCTCCACAGTGCAGCACCCACAATAACAGCCCATGCTGTAGCAGGGAGGGATCTCAATGGCGCATGCGTCCCAGCTCCCCTATCAGTGCCCCACATTGACTTGGTGACGGCCATGATCCATCTGCTCACCTGTTCTGGCCCGTGGTCAAACGCAATAACTAGTACCCTGTGGCGCAGAAGGAGGTTTATTCCATTCATCTTCTAGATGCTGTGGGCTTAAGGTGCACTGGAACCTCTTCTGGGCCCCATCTCTCAGTGACTCACTTCTCCTTGGAAGACAGCTGTGCTTTAAATGTTAGGCCATCACCCCTGGTATAGGGTTCACATCATCATGGCTGAAGGGCTCCACTTCACAGGCTTTTTATTCAGTAGCAGGTAGCTGAGGAGGGCTAGGACTGGTGGTCTGTATGTATTCTTACTCGTTTTGTTTGATGTTTGGGGGGGGAGGATGTGCACACATGTTGCTGCTGCGCCACAGCAGCCAGGTTTATCATATGTACAAATTGTGGCATTCAAAAGTTGCACACAGCAGTCAGTGGATATTGGAACCAGACTGTCTAGCTTCGTCTCAGGATTCACATGGCAGTGAATCAGGGGTTTTTGTTAAGATCTGATTAGAGCAGAACCCACCCGAAATCAATTCACCCAGCTCAAAGGACCAACTGTCACTGTCAGAACAGACATATCTCTAGTGTGCCCAGGGATCCATGCATTGTGCCTTTCATAGTGCCACTCATTCCCAGTCACTCATGCATGCATGCATTCACTCAGGACAGGACACTTATATTATGCATTTAGTTATCAGGCATTACCCCGACCCCTGTCTTCCCCTCTTGGGGCTTCCTTTTCTAAAATATTGGCTCAATTGAACCCCATAAACCAAGATAGGGAGTGACAGCTGTTACAGTGATTTCATCCTCACCTCCAAGTCCTGAGGCTGTCTGAATGAGAATATATAATTTGTGTTAATTTTGGGGGTAGTGTTGTAAAAATGAAATGAGCACTGCACCCCCTTCGCGTTGCTGCTTTTCATCCAATTCCCCTTTAATTCAGATTATTTGAAGTGGTTACCTTGAGGAATTCAGCCATCCGCACAGGGAGAGTGCGCTCGCCTGAGATTTTAGATTTTTGTTTATTTAAAAGAATGAGTGATGGGAGATCAACCTCTGGAAAATATGTAGGGCAATTCCTGCACATATTTTCCATGCTCACCGCACAGCAGAAAAATTGTCGTGAACTCTGGGAGGACACAGTTTACCAGCGCTGCCGTCCCCTGTCATGTGTAGCTGACACCTGACAGCTGTGGGTACATCAAAAGCCTCTTGCTGTGGGCAGCCTGATTACCATTTCAAGGCCCCATGGATTTGCATCTCCATTGTTACACCTTGCTGGTGGTGGCGAATACCAAAGAATGTTAATTAGCAGGCCTCCAGGAAGGCCTGGGTGCAGGAAGTGACAATGGAGACCAGAGACCATACACCTCTTTGTAATGCAATGTGTCAACTTGGTACTAACACCTCTCCCTGGTATGAAAGGGCAGTGAATGGCCTGTGTGGAACCACTCCTTTAAGAGCAGGCAAGTATGTGAATTATAGCAGACAAATGTCTGCCTGCCACCCCCTACTTCAAAGGAGGCCCATGTTGTGACCAATTGCTGCATAGGGCTCAGTTAATTAGGGAGACACTTTGATGTACAGCAGACAGGAAGATGGGTGGGACTTAGAAGTATGTGTTGTCATCCTTCCCCTGTCTGTTGCCAAGCGCCCTGGTTCTGACCTGAAGCATCACTAAAGATTGTTGGTGGGGACCAAGGATTAGTTCATTATGGTGGGCTTAGCCTACACGAATCTCTGGGGCCCATTTGCCTTTAAAAGAGGGCTGAACCCCTCACTGATCAGATAATTTGAAGATTTTGCAAGGAGTAAGAAGAAGGACTCATTAGCACCAGAGCTGAAGGTACAGTCTACCCTTACATCTTCCACCAGTGAAGGAAGGCCAGGAGTTCCAAGAGGGAAGCAAGATCCCTCCCCTATACATCTCACAGGGAACATAGAGAGTTACCGGACTCAGAGGAACCATCCAGCAGCTTCAGAACTGGTACCCAGACAGCACACAGCGTGCCCTGCTAGGTTCTGACAGCAAGATTCCTAGATGGGAAGAGCCAGAGAGTCTCTGGACAAAGGACAAGACTGTTGGCTGCTAACACCCTCCTGAGCTTTGGCCCGTCCACCTTGAAAGGACACAAGCCCTGCAAGCTTTCAAATCTGTCATCCAACCCCCACTGCACCAGCCTTTAGAAACAGGACTGACCCAGGAAACTCCCTGGTCTGCTTCAGAAGACTTGGCATGAGACTGAATGCAGAAACAGCCAGCCTCACATCCTGTTGAAAATATGTCCACATTGGTATATATCGATTTACCAAATTGGGTTGAGTGGGCACAGCCTAATACGTCAAAGGTTTTTCAAGTAGTTCTTGTGTTGTTTTCAGTTCTTTAGTCCTGTGACCAGATGACACCCCATTTGCACAATGGAGTAATACATTAAATTAGCCAAGTGGTTGTCTGGGTGTGAAGTCAGAGACAGCTGGAAGGACATGCGTTTAAATCCACTTAGCTTGTTCTCTAATTTCTGTTGTGGTAGTTTTGCAAATATGAAAAAATGCTAATTCATCAAATGGTTTAGAAATGTTCACAAAAGAGTTTTTTATTCCAAAAAAAGGGGTTAAGAAAAGGGCCTGTTGCAAATTACATCAAATGCATTTCAGTCATTTGTGACCATCTTCAGGGACTGTTTCAGGCTTCTTCTATATTCACTTGGTTCTAGCCAAAGTCTAGAAAGTCTAGTCGCTAGAAAATGTTGTGCTGCCGGCAAACGCTATGGAAAAGGAGGTACTTGACTAAGGACTACAGGATCATACCAACCAACAAACATTAAGAAACATTGAGGGCACCAGACTGAAAGAGAGTCAGACTTTGGCTAGAACCAAGTGAAGATATAAGTGAAGATGCACATTACTGACTATTTTGTACTAGAAATCTCACAATCTAAATTCAGTTTGGAATTTATAATGCGTCATTCAATCCTGGCTATCTGGCATCAACATCAATGGGTTCTATAAACGATTCATCCCTAGTGTCAAATCTTGGGGTGTTATCATCAGCAGCAACCTATCCTTCAAACTCAAATGGGAAAGAGGAACCAAATGGTCTGGGTTCAGCTAATACTCCTGTTGTAAATAACATATTTTCTTACATGTTCTGACTTCAGTGATACCATCATCCAAGCATAGAGCCAATGAGCACTCGGGCCAGTGAATCCAGTGTAAGAAGGTGGTGACAGACTAATCACGGGCATCAGGAAATTCTCTTTGATTCTACAAATTGCTGATCCCAGTTTGAATCATCTTTAAAAAAGATGGAATTGTTTACACTTTTATTGGATATTGCAACCAAAAGTTTACCTGAAACAGACAAAAAGGTAACAATTTCTGATGGTTTGCACAATTTCAGACATTCACAGACTAGAAAATAATACATTTTGAAAAAAGAAGACTATGAAACAAGTGTTTTTCAGATAAGCACCTATATTGTGAAACAACATCCAACTAGACATTTGTACAATTACAACATTAATGTTCAGGAAACAAATGAGGATCCTGCTATTCATGAGATCCTCTCAGAGGGGCAGGGACCTCGGATAGGAACTCAGAGGTCCATAAACCAGCACATGCCTCCCAATCATCCCACGAGACGTCTTCCTAACTTAGTGATTTCCTTACATATGTACACCTAAGCATACGTACTATGACTGATTTCAGAGACAAATGGCTAAGCCACACCACACATTATGTATGGTCAGTGATGTAGTGCTCTGTTCTTTTTTCCTTGTCCATTCCAAAGTCCTCAAGGACTGACAAAAAGGGCTAGTAATGCTGGCAGCTGAATTGCTAAGAGACAGATGAATTTAAAGCTGACCAGAAACTGCTCCATAGTCCCAATTTCCTTGTAAGGATATTTCTCTATGAACCAGATGGAAGGAGGAGCAGGTGCTGAACTGTTCTCTAAGGACTACCCTCATTTGTTCATATGGGGCATTCAATGGCTCACCCCCTACTCACTTCAAGTGGACTGTAAATACTGACAGCTGTGTGGATGTAGCGGATGGGCCATGATAAGCCCTTTTGCAAACATCTGATTGTTGTAGCCAGAGTCCATCCCAAACAAATTTGATAAAATGGGTATAACAGATAGCTTTGCACCCACACGCTCTCAAGTTTAACATTGAATGCCACTTATTAACGCAGAGGTGTGAACCTCCTCTACTAAAGTCAGGGGGACATTTTTATGGAAGCATTCCCACTACGAAATAGTCTGCTTAGTTCTAGTGATAAGGGTGTTGAACAAGGGACCTGGAGAGACAAAGTTTCAGCGCAATCAATTTCTTGTCCACCTGGCCTGGGCAGACCTTCATAGTCTCCAGTATTACCCTTGCTTTCCCAATACTGTTGCACCCTTCCCGTTTCACAATACATATCATTCGAAAAGAGCCACTTTGCTGAAATGGTACATTGGTCTGTATAAAGTACTATGCAGGTGCAAAACATTTTTTTTCAATATGTCTCTCTCAGGGAGAAGCACAGCGGAGATGTCATGTCCCCCGCGCCTGTAATGTTTTTCGTTTGCTAACAAATTGTGTGCTCCTTGAGCGATGGCTTTTTGCAAAGTAAAACCGTTACCTGCACAGTACAGTATTTGCCCCTTTCTCTGCTGCAGTGATTACATAACCTCTTACATTTCCAGAAACCCAAAACCCAGCACATCATGACGCAAGCCTAATACTGATGGTTCTGCTGAGGAGGACCGTTGTGTATATGAATGATGGGCACTCGTGTACAGAAGCAACGCCTCTACACATTTCCCATAATGTTTCTGAAGGAAAGTTTGAATAGCCAAAGTAGTTTTTCAAAACTGCAGGCTCTCAAAAGTGGAATGAAAGCCTCACGCTTCATTTCACAGTATGCTTCACAACTGTGTGTAACGCAACGTTATTTCCAAATCATTTGGGCAAAACAGTCGGCAGCAATCAGGGATTTGATTTTTCTCTTATTTGCCTTCAAGAGATTCGATAGATATAATGGTGTGCATACAATTGCTTACCTGTTCATGAGATGGCTGTTCCTTATTTTCTCACACGTTTTCAAGCACACACGCGTTTTCAAGCACATGCCAGACATGCGAGTTCAGGGGCTCCCCTCTTACCCCATCTCCTCGATGAGTCGCATTGGCTTCATGCGGCTACTCCGCGGTCGTTTTGCCTTATTCGGGGTTGGTCCTTCCCTGGCGAGTGTGGGGAGGTGCGCCTCGCCTTCTGACTCTTCCCCGTCTCCTTGGTACGCTTCTTCGCGTGGTCTGTCCTCATCGCTGTCTCTGTCCCATGTCCATTGGCCTTCTTTAGTCAGTCTGACCCGTTTGAAGTGCAAGCTGTTCCTGGTCACCATTGAGCAGTCGTCCCTTTGTGCTGTGACCATGGAGCCCTTCTTGTGCGTCACGACCAGGGGTGTGGGTGCAAAGGTGGCTTCTTCTTTCCGATTCTTGCGTTGCCTGAGCCATACTTCGTCTCCTGGTTGCATTATGTTCTCGCAAGCTCTCCTTTTCCTGTCCGTGATCTCTTTTGTAAAGGCAAAGGCTTTCCTCGCGGTGTCATTTGCTTTCGCTTCTTGTTCTAGCGGCGTCAGTTCTTGTGGCCTCGGGTCCTCCGGTAGTCTCGTGGTGATCGGTCTCAGGAACAGCAGGTCTGCTGGGCACACTCCCGTCGTGCTGTGGGGTGTGTGCCTGTATTCTCGTAGTAATTGGTTAAGGGCCTGCTCGAACGGCTTGTTTTGCACGTGGGCGATTTGGAGGGTCCTCTTTATGTTGGCCATGAACCTTTCGACCATGCCGTTGGCATGAGGCCATCGGGGGGTTATTCGTCGATGTTGGAACCCCATGTACTTTGCGAATTGCTGGAAGTCTTGACTTATGAATGTGGGACCGCTGTCCGACTTTATGATCTTGGGAATGCCATAGGCAGAGAGCATCCTGTCGAGTGCCGGGATGACACTCGATGTGGCGCTGCTTTCTACTATCTGGGCGTCCGGGTATCTTGAGTGTTCGTCCATGAGTACGACCACATGTGTCCCGTTGTTCAGTGGTCCGAATAGATCTACTGCTAGCTCCTCCCACACTTTGCTTGGCAGCGGTGATGACTGTAGTGGGTTTGGATGTGACGGGGTCGCCACTTGCGCACACACGTGGCAGCTTCCCATGACGGTTTCTACCAAGCGGTCGAGCTGAGGGAACCAGGCTTTCTGGCGAAGGAGGCGCTTCGTGGCGACTACGCCTCTGTGTCCTTCATGCGCTAGGTGTACTTTCCTCTCCCGGAGCGTTCTCGGGATGACGACCTTGCATCCCTTTCATATAATGTTGTCCTCTACCACAGTCAGCTCTTCCCGGACCTGGTCCAACCACTTGACGTCTTCCTTCGTAGTTTCCGATTCTCCTCTGGCCTGTTGTTTCATGAGGGTCGTCTTGTCCGTCTGTAGGCAGTGTCGAGCAATTCGCAGCGCTGGGTCCGCCTCTTACTGTATCGATAGTTCCTGCCACCCTACTGGGAGTGGTTGCCGGTGATGTATGATGTAGTTTATGTACGCGTCCGCTATGGACGGTTGAGACGCTGTCATGGACATGGGTTTCCGGGAGAGGTAATCTGCTGGGTTTTCCTCCTTCCCTGGGCGGTGCTGTATTTGGAATCTGTAATCCTGTAGGCGTAGGCCCCATCTGGCTATTCTCGTCGGCATCCTGGCCTTCAGGCTCCCGTATATGGTGAGCAGTGCCTGGTGGTCGGTGATGATGGTGAATTCCTTGCCAAACAGGAAGAGATGAAAATATTCGCAGGCCCAGACGACCGCGAGGCTCTCTTTTTCTGCTTGCGAGTATGCCTGTTCCGTGGTTGTCAGGCTCCGGCTGGCATATGCTACTACATGTGTGATGTGTGGCTCCCTGGGGTCTTTCTGGGTCAGTATGGCGCCGAGTCCCACCGGGCTGGCATCCACGATTAGTTCAGTGTCGCGGCTGGCATCAAAGTATGCCATGTCTTCAGCCTGTGCGATGGCCTTCCTTATTGCCTCGAACGCTGCTTGACACTCTTTCGACCATATGAATGGTGTGTCCTTCCGGGTGAGTAGGCGCAGGGGGTTACTGACTGTGGCGTAGTCTTTCAGGTATCTAGAGCAGTAGCTGGCCAGTCCTACAAACAACCTTAGGTCTGTGGTGTTCACGGGGGGCGTGGCTGAGTTGAGGGCCTCTACTTTTTCCGGGTCGAGTCTCATGCCTTTATCCGAGAAGATGTGCCCGAAGAATCTCAAAGATCCTTTCGAGAATTCACACTTGGATTTGTTCAAGGTTAGCCCTGCATCGTCCAGTGCTTGGCATACCCTGTGCAGTGCCAGGTCGTGCTCTTCCTGTGATTTTCCGTAGACCAGGATGCCGTCCGAATAGTTCAGGCAGTTGGGGACGTGTCTGATCACCTTATGAATTTCCTCCTGAAAGATCTCAGCGGCAGAAGATATGCCAAAGCTGAGTCTTTTGTATTGAAACAGGCCGAGATGGGTGACGAATGTGGTGATGTAGCGGGATTCCGTTGCGATTTCAATTTGGTGGTATCCTTTCGTAAGGTCTAACTTGGAGAAAACTCTCGCCCCGTGAAGAAGATGAATCATGTCAGTGATCCTGGGCGCCTGATGCCTTTCCCTTTCAATGGCTGTGTTGGCTCTGCGCATGTCTACGCATAAACGTATGGATCCTTCTGGTGATTTCTTGGGGACGGGGACGATGGGTGATACCCATGGCATCGGGCCCTACACAGGTTCTATGACGTTCATTTTGATGAGCTTGTCCAGCTCTTCTTCGCCCTGTCTCTGGATATTGAATGGAATACCTTGATAGTGTTGGGCCACTGGTTTGACCTGAGGATTGATGTGGAGGTGTACTTTCCTGTTTTGCAGTTTGCCTAGGCCAGTGAAGAGCTTTGGGAATGAGTTTTCGATTGCATCCGATTTGGCAAAGTACTTGTGGGCCATCAGCTGGTATAAGATGTGCACTAGTCCCATGTCTACTGCTGTCCGGAAGCTCAAAATGCATCCGCTGTTAGCTTCGGTGTCCAAAATGTATAGCGGGACCTTTGCAGAGTGCCCTTTGTGTGTGCACCAGGCTGTGATCATGCCTTTGCATGGCAGGGGTGTCGTGGAGCCATAGGGATATATGTCTACTGTGGCTTTTCTAATCCTGGGCCGTGTGGCCAGGGACTGATATGCGCTTTCACTGATAATGTTGACTGTCGCTCCAGTGTCTACGAGAAATTGTAGTGGGGTGTCGTTCACTTGAAGTGTCAATATGGGGCTGTGTTGGGTGGCCGCTGTGTTGTCCTGTAGGGCCCACACGTATCCTTTCCTCCTTTGATCCTCCTCTGACGACGGGGTGTCGCTGCTAGTGGGGGACCTGGTCTCAACATACCTTACGAAACGCCGTCTGTGTGATCGTCTCGTGTCCTCTGATGAGCGTTTATCTTCGCGTGTGTATCGGCTTCTGCGGTCGCTGTCTTCTTTTCTGGCGTGCCTTCTTTCGTTGTCCATTGCGGGTCTGGGTGGACTCTGGCGGGTGTGCCGGCGCCTGTCTTGGTAGCGATGTTTAGGTGGTGTGTGGGTTGGGGCGTTTTTGCACATGGCCATGTAGTGGTCCATTCCCCCACATGCGGCGCACTTTTGTCCTACAGCGGGGCATTCCCCTGTGTGTGGGTATTCGTATCCGCATTTATTACATGTGGCTTCGAGGTGTTTGTTGCCTTGATTGGGGTGGGTATACAGCTTGTTGATCGACTCAGTGTTCTCACTGTGTTGATGTATGGACACTTTTCCTAGACTATCCAGTTGAGAGTCCACAGCTGCTTCCATGCTGGCCAGCGCTAGAATTTCTTCCAGGGATCTTTGTTTCTGTGGAGCTGCTTGCGAAAAGGCTGCGAGAGGCAACCAGCGATTACTTGGGACCTGAGTGCCTCTTCATTGGAATATCTGTGGAATTCACAATGTTTCAGTTTGATGCGGAGGCGCATCATGAAATTGTCTATCGGCTCCCCTTTTTCCTGTCTTGTTGTGTGGAACATGTGGCGTTCATAGTCTACATTTGTATGTGGCGCGAAATATTCAGACAGTTTGGCGTGTAGTTCCCCGTATGTGACTGTTTCTACGTTCAGCAGCTCCCCCGCAATGTCTCTTACCGCCGGTCCCACTGCCATAAACACTGTGTTTTTCAATCTCGTGTCGTCCGTCAATCCTATGGCACCCGTGTAGAACTTGAAGTCCCGGAGCCATATGTTCCATCTGGGCCCTAGATTAGATGTGTCTCTAATCTTGAAAGGGTTGGGCATGTGCATGACTTGGGATGCTCCTCCCTCCTGGTGTGCATGTTGGCTGTTATCTTGCGCTGTATCAGCATTTCCAGACGCCGTCACCGCCAATCCCGCCCCTCCCGAGGAGGATGCTGGCATGCTCGCCGTGTCCGACATGGTTGCGGTGCTGTGGTGAGCCCGTGTGCCTGTGGGTGACTATGGCGCTTGTGACTGGGCTTGGGCTGAGCAGCGTCTGCTTCTTTGCTGCACGTGGTGTCCGCTCTAGCAGCGCTCCTGCTGCGTGTGGGGGACCTTCTTCCTTCACTCACCCCTTTATTTTGGTGCGGCCTTGGTTCTCAGAGCCCGCGCGGCCTCACACCGCTCTTGGCAGGGGGGAGTCGTGTTCCACGAAGTGGAGCGAGAGGATGGACTCTTCTGCGCGCTATCCCCCGTTCGCCGGGATGACCAGGCGTGCATGCACTCCCTCGTGTGGCAGAGAGGTGAGCGTGGGGTGCCCGTGTGCTATTCCCGGGCCCTTGTCACGCGGGAGGCGGGGCCGCGCAGAATCACCTGCCGTGCCCAAGGCGTGCCGATGCACTGTACTGCTCGACCGCAGACCTCGGCACGGCGCCAGCGCGAGTCCGTGCCCGCTCGTCGCCAGTGTTGGGGCTCCGCTTCTCCCTGAAGCATCCCCTGGGTAGGCCCTTGCCTGCGCCGTAATAATACGCGGGAGCCGGGGTGTGCTGCAACCTTCTTTATTAAACACATCGGCGGAACTGCCGAAACCTTCCCCGTCCCTCCCCCTTCCCCTGACGTCACGTCCGGGACGTCATGTCCTTTGGGCCTCAATGGAGGCCCGCCCACACAACGATGTGGACAACCTGACAAGCCTAATAGTCCCTGCTCCCTGGTGGCTGAGTCCAGCTGGGTGCACTGAAATGCAGGGTTAACGCGCAGTCAGGGCAGCAAATGGCAGGCACCGCCCTTAGTGGGGACACGCACCCAGTCGAACCAGGGGCAGGAAAGGAAGGAGGGACAAGGATACGGCCCCCATCCAGGGGTAGGGGGCGGAAGCACGTCACAAGGGGGGTGACAGAGGGAGAAGAGGACTGGCCGAGGGGGCTATATAAGGCCCCTTGGCCTCTAGGTGCGCCGTCTTCGTCCTGCTTCCCCCTAGCTCAGAGGAAGGAGCGGTTCCTGTGTTCCAGTCGAGGAAGGAGTTTGTATCGTGGAGAGGAAGGAAAAGGTGATCACATGTGTTTGTTTGGAGGTGGCAACGTGTTTTGGGCAGCTAAAGGATATTCACAAGGGGCTCACCTAGCCTATGATGGAGCGGTTTCTCGGCAGCCAAGAATCTGAGATCCGTCAGGGCCTTCCCCGAAGTAGTAAGGGGTAAAATTGACAAGGAAAGGTCACTAGACAGGGTGGTGGGCTCTTACCCGGTGGCGCCATTGGGCAACTTAATCATTTCCCCTTTAGAGGTGGTGACTAAGAAGGAGAAGGGGAAATACCGGCTGATCCACAATTTGTCTCATCCAAGAGGGGACTCAGTGAATGATTGTTTTGATGAAGCGGCCTGCTCTGTATCTTATGCTTCATTCGACCAAGCTATATTGGCTTAAGTAGACATTGAGTTTTGTTTCTCATTGCTCCCTGTACACCCAGGGAGCTTCCACTTGTTGGGCTTCCAGTTCATGGGGGAGATATATGTTTACCGGTGCATGCGTATGGGGTGCAGCATATCCTGTGCATATTTGCTTCAAATGGGCTCTAAACGAAATAAAAAGCCGGGCGGGGTGCCACCAAGGGTCGGACGTCTGCAGCACACTCCTCAACAAATTCATACGCTTGGCATGCAAGCTGGGGGTGCCTTTAGCAGGGGATAAAACACTGGGCCTGTACACTAAGCTGTCGTACCTGTACATCGAGATCGACTCAATCCTAGGGGTCAGCTGCGTTCCAGAAGAAAATATACTGGAGTGTAGTTCCGACATCAACACAGTGCTAGCCTACAGCAGGCTTCCAGTGAGGGCAATCCAGTCTTTAGTAAGGCAGCTGAACTTTGCGGGCAGGGTCATCCTGGCATGGAGGGTATTTGTTAGGCACCTCGCCTCCACGATGGGGGGCTTCGAAAGGTTGGCATAAGGTGCGGCTGAGCTTAGGTTTAAGGGAGGACCTTCAGGAATTTCAATGCAGTATTTCTATGGCAGGTCCCCTGGGTCGCTCGCTCCCAGGTTCAGCTCTTTACTGATGCCACGGGCGGCATGGGTTTGGGGATATCCTGGGGAAGGAATGGTGCAGAGGGGACTGGCCCAATGCTTGGAACAGAAAAGAGTTGTTCCCCATAGTGCTGGCACTACACTTATGGGCCATGGAATTGGTCAACAAGCGCTTAGTGGTATGGTCTGATAATTCGGCAGTGGTACAAGTGGTCAACACGCAGTCGACGCTTTGCCCAGCAACCCTAGGTTTGCTACAGCACATGGTAAAGGTAAGCCTAAAAATAAACACTGCCATAAAAGCGCGGCATATCCCTGGGGTGCATAACATTGCAGCTGATGCACTTTCTCGTTCGCAGATGGGGCGTTTCTGGAAGAACCAACCAGAGGCACAGGCAAAGATGACCCCTTTCTACAACCACCTTTGGAACCTACTGAGCTGGGAAAAGGAATGAGGGAGCTAGCATCACAGGCTCTGTCAGTGCAGACTAGAGGCAGATACAGCAGGAACCTTAGCACCTTCTTGCAGGCAACCAAGGACACAGGGTTGGACAACTGGGGCCTCAAAGCCAAGCGATTTCTGTTATGGGTAAGGGACACAAAGAAGGCGAAGTCCTGGGTGGCAGCCCACCTCATCGTTATTGGATTCCACAGCCAGCTAGTGGAGAACGAGGATCCAACCAAGGGTTTCCATGTAAGGGCGGCTCTGAGTTGTTGGGACTGGGGGGCACCGCCTCGCAAGGACGACATGTGGCCCATCCGCTTTGACCTCTAGAAAAGAATCATTTCTGTGTTTGGGACTGTGTGTTATTCAGGGTACGAACACATCCTGTTCAGAGCTTGTTTTTCACTGACATTCTTTGGGGCCCTGCGTATTAGCGAGCTGGTTCCTAGGGCTAAGGAAGATCCTGATCACAGGGCACTACTGATGAATGGCGTGGCCATAGAGGGGGGTGCCTTGCACGTCAAGTTAAGGTTGCCCAAAACTGATCCACAGACCAATGGGAGGGCATTGTTGTTGAGGAGGTTGGAGCAGGAGGCATTTTGTGCAGTGGTGGCTATGTCCACATTTCTTGGCGCTAGAGTGGATGGGTCATCTTACCTTTGTTCCCACCTCACGCAATTCCAATTCAGGAGAGTTCTGGCTGCAACTTTAGCCAGTGTAGGTTGTGACCCAGCCCATTACATCCCCCACTCATTCCAGATAGTGGCAGACAAGACAGCCCATGGAGAAGTCCTGGGAGAGGAATTGATAAAAACACATAGGGAGATGGAACTCCTGCAGCTTCAAGCTATACATCAGACCCGAAGGAGGGGAGCAGTGGACTGTTGTGTGACGGGGAGAGAAGGAGCAAGGGGTCCAGGGTGGCGGGGTGTTAGAGGGGTAATTTGGCAATGGACTAAGGGCAGCGACTAAGGTACCACGAATGGCCCACATCGGGGAACTTGTGCTCATCTCTACACAGATTGTACCACCGTGTGGGTCGTTGGCCGCTCGTTTGTTGCCAGAGCAGCGGAAAGAGCAAGGAAGGCGAGACGGATGGCAACCTGGGTTTCTCGTGGACGCAAATTCAGTGGATCGCAAAAGGAGGGTTGAAATGGGGCCAACTATGGGGGGCACAAGACACATGCTTACGGCACCACATGCCACCTGACGTGTTAGCGATACATATGGGGGCAATGATCTGGTATCGCTGAGAAGAAAGGAATTATTGACCACAATGCAGGGAACTCTTACCCAGGTGGCAAAGGAATTTCGAGGCACAGAGGTATTATGGTCCGAGATAATCCCCAGGCAGGATTGACAGGGGGCTCTGTGTCACAAATGTATGGAGCGGTCCAGGCAGAAGTTGAACACCAAAATGGGGGCATTCTTGAGGAGCAAGGGCAGGGGTTGAATCAAGCATCCACTGATCACTTTGAAAACACCAGTTTATTTTGGGGGGATAAGACCCACTTGTCAGATGTAGGGGTGGCCTTGAGATCATGGAGCTGAGAGATGCCTTGGTAGGCTCGGGGTGTGTATGAAAGGGCCAGGGGGAGGCGAGTTGGGCAAGACAGGTGAGGGCAACTGAACATGGGGGGGGCAGAGTCACCTAAATCTCTTAAATGTGAACGTTCGGCTGTCATAGGTTACAAGGGGGGGGTGTTCAACCCGCGCCCACAGATTGGGAAGAGACTAGGAAATTGTAAGGAAGACACAATCGATACCACCACCGCCAGGCGGGGCAGGCCCTCGGGTTCAGGGGCTCAGTGGCTGCAGCTTGAAAGAGTGTGATGGGTACATAAAAGAGAATGAGAGAGCCGGAGCCCATTTGCAAGATTCGACACGCCGCCGGACACGTCCGGAGTGGCCCTCCTGAGGGCACTAATGTTGTGATGAATGCGAATGTGCGTGTTAAGCGGAAGTTGGTGGGAAGTCCCTTGCCCCAGGGTGAGCCACGGCCTAGTATCTGGGGGGAACTCTCTGCTGCCAGTAACCAGCAGAGAGTCATGGCAGAGTCACAGGTCGATTGACGGAAGGGGGGATGGGTTAGAGAGGGGAAGGGGCACTGAGTGGGGAAAGAAGAAATGGGGAAATAGAAGAAGAGAACAATGAAAGAAGGGTAGAATGTGAAGAAAGAAACTAAGCAATAGAAAAAGAATGATAGAATGTGAAAAAAGAACGAATGAATAGAAAGATAGAATGGAAGAAAACGTTCATGAATAGAAGGAAAGAAAGAAGAAGAGAAATAACAAAAGTAAAAGTAAATAAAGAAATGACCATGGGAAGAGAGGGAAATGATTAGGGGTTTAGGGGTCTTCTGGACACTGACGCCAGGGAGGAGGGGCTTAAGAAGCCACACCCTGCATAGAATAATCCAGAAATATGGTGGAGAAACGGATCACCTGATGTTTCAGTAAAGCTTGCTGCTGCATTTGTGACTTTGTGACTTCCGCTTTTGAAAACTGGTCCTGCCTCTTTATTTCGGGGAATCCTCAAGAGGTCCTTGCAGGGAATGGGAGGGAGAGCCAGTGGAGGGGAAGTGAGATGGTGGATGCCGCAACCATGGGAGGCAACGTTGTGGGCTGTCCCCGCGATGGGATATCTGAGCCCAAAAGGCTGCGCCGAAACATCAGGTGCGAAAATGTCCTGCATCGCGAGGGATTGGGGACACGCTGCCCAGTTGCACCAGTCGCCGGCAGACCTTTGGCTAACTGGCCCCTTTTGTGGAGGGGTGCGTTCCTATTTCGCTTTCTCTAACACCCTGTACTTGAAGCTACATTCTGTGTCCAAGGATAGTGACCCGGGCTAGGCACCTGCGTTGGGCAGGCGGCCTGCAGCACAACTGAGGTGAAGCCTGGCGCTTGCTCGTTGTCAGGACATCACACTGAGCTAAGGGCAGGGCAGGCTCCAGATAGTCTAGGCATGGGCTGCTGCTGGTGGGGAAATCGAAACTAGTGCTGTGCTGTGACAACAGCAAAAACCAGCACATGACATTCATTCGTTACACAAAGGCGCGGCAGCACCACCAAACGGAAGCAATCAGCCAGGGTCACGGCACACTGCGCACAGTTCTCACAATGCAGCACACATCGGACGGCGCGGCAAGTGTTTTGTTTTTTTGTAGCACCGGTGCGGCAAGTGTTTTGTTTTTTTGAGCAGCTGCTCACACGCGTCAGGCAGTGCGCCTGCGTTTTTTTAAATGCCCGCTGGGGCAGCCCTGCGGGTCCGGCACCGCTCACCCCTAATGGCTGGCCGCTACTGCCAAGTCCTTCCCTGCTTGGATGGTTCTGCAGCACGGGGAAATATCAAACCGGTGCTGGGCATTTTGGCACATATATTCGCACTGCCAGAGTGGAACAAAGTGTAACAATTTCCTGTTCAATTGGAGAAAATGTCTTTAACACGTTGGCCATTGCAAATGTTGGAAACAAAAATCTGGCCCTGCAAATGTGTCTGGCAGCAGAGGAATGTATGTAATCCAGACCATGTATGAAAAAAAGACCATCATTCATGTTGCTTTGGTCTGCCTCCATTTCTCTCGCCATTTGCCTTTGTCATCAATTTGCTTTGGAAAAGAAATTAAATGGTACTGTTTGCAGTGTTGCGTCTGCACATAATGTTGCTATCTGCTTTGTATTTGCACTCTAATTCGATATATGTAGTGGTTAGAAGTTGTTTGCTAGGTTTGACTTGCTGAACTTGATTTTGATGATTATCGTGAAGGCTACAAAATAGTTCTCGAGTGAGATTTGCATGTAAATTAAATTTGAGATAAGAACATGTCAAGAAAATAGGGTCACATAGCTTTGGGTGAGGGACCGGGTGCTGGTTCTTATGGTGGTTCAACCACATGTGGGGGCGTGCATCTCATTTTGAACTCAGATTTAATAATCTTTTCGGAAGAAAAAGCATTGGGATGGCCTGTTAGGGCACACTGAGCACTCTTTCGTTCCTACCTCCGGTATGTGCAGCCTGGGTCAGGCAAATACTACTTCCTCATAACCTGGCAGCGACATCTCTGCCGTGAGCATGTTTGCAGGCCTCCCTTCCCCTTTAAGATGGCCTCCAGGGGCACACGAATGACGCACTTTTCACAAAGTAACAGTTTCCTTGTTTTGTCCCAGAACATATTGGGCCTCATTACGAGGCTGGCGGCCGCGGAATGAACGCTGCGGTAAGGGACCGGCACAGTTCATTCCGGGCCTCCACATTACGAGGCCTGCAGCGGGTCCCGCTCTGAACGCCTGGCCAGACCAGACGTGCAGAGCGGGACCCGCTAGCAGTACAGGATGCTAACAACAGGCCCCTCATTCACGGGCCCATTGTTAGCATCCTCCCCATTGGGGGCTCAATGGGAATGGGAACGTACCGGGTCCGGGTCCCGCGAAAGGGAATTACCAGGCCCTCCAAGGTCAGACTCTTAATGAGGCCCATTATCTTTAGCAGCTTCCTGGGGTTATGGGAGCCAATTTGATCCCACCTAAAGGTGTAAATAGACCCGTGAAAAGGACAGAAGTCACTTCTTGTTTTTCTAAATCTATCTTGGCGATGTGTGCTTATGCTGTGATAGTATCACATGGAGAAACGGTTTAGAATGCTTCACGCGAGGCCAAGTGGTGTAACACAAGAAAGGGCCCCACACAAATATTTCGCACAGGGATTTCATTGATGTGGACACACTGTACTCCTCTCCGGAGGATAGCTCAGGGGCAACGTGCTCGCTTTAGAAACAAAACGACACAGAGCACCACAGGTTCGATTCCTGGGTCCATGCTTAGAAACGTCTGGGTATTAAGCGTATTACAAATAACCTATCATATCCTATCCAGGAGATAAGCTACTGAGCTACTTTCTTTATGTTTTCCATTGAGGTGTCTGCAAGGGTTGCTTACCGTTGCTATGCTAGCGCTATCAATGAGAGGGTACTTTTCCTTTACTCCTTTTAGAGACGATGTGTACCTGAATCGCCTGAAAGTTGCTTTTATCTGATGTGGCTTAAATGTGGTGTTATGGCATTCTATATTATGACGACCAATGTTTTTCATTTTACACATGGCCTCTAAAATAAACTGGGGGGACAGGACGATGGGACCGCCCGCTGAAAAAAGTGGGTGGCCGCTGTCTGCCCGAGTGTACCCTCGATTTAAGCTTTGTGTTATGACATTCGCAGTGCTTTAAGTGGGGTATGAAATTGAGGGGGGACCGCATTTGGGGGCGTGGCTTTCACTATGGGTGCATCCTGAAAAGTACACAAACCCTAGTAAATTACGCACAATTTGCATACCTTAATATAGTTTGTGTACTTTTCAAGCAATCTTTCATCAACATAAAAATACGCAACATAATTCTGTTTAAAAAAAAGATGGCTTGAAAAGTACACAATTCAAACCATCTTTTATAAAGCTTTGCCAATGGACAAAGGCACATCAGACTCAGTGATCTGTGCGCTGCGGAGTAGACTAGATCACTGAGCTCGAGGCTCTGCAGAGCAGATTTGATCACAGAGACCCCAGATTCGCCAAGGGTCAAAGACACCTTGGTAATCTGGGGAGCGGGTGGGGAAACAATGGGACTGTAACTTCCTCTAATGACCCCTGGCGCGAGGGATCTCAATAGGAAGTTACAGTGACTGACAGAAGTGCCAGCCAGCACCAGCGTTGGTGAAATTGCAACTTCCAGTTTGAGCGACGCTGTGGCTGGCTGGCACTTCTATCAGTCATAGCTCGCCTGACTTGAAAATGGCGGGTGCATCTCCCGTTGCAGCTGCGGCCGTGATGGAATAATATGTGTTGCTGTGGCGTGTTGGGACCTGGGTGCCCCAGCAGGGCCCCTGCTCAGCCCCGCTTTTTGGAGACTGCCGGGGTCTGGCCCAAGTTGGCCCCAGCCCACTTAAAGCGCTGGCCATTCTATAGCAGATAACCATGTCACAATTAAAAAACATGTTTCCTATTAGCTAAATCTAATGCAGAATTTTCCACTCCGATTTTGTTTTTTGACTAGGTCAGCAATCTGTAGAAAGCAGCAGCAACTCGAATGCACGTCTTGGTTTAATTTCTCGTGTTAAAATGCGCTCTTCAATCTATTCCTGCCGTCTACCAATGGGCCTGTGTCTGAGAACAGGCTGCAGCCAGCTGTCGACCGAGTGCTGAGAAATCAAAGTCGAGCCGTGGGCAGAGGAGAGGGAACATTGTGGCTTCGTGAGCATGATAAAGTTGAAAACCGTGACTCTTATGAAATGGTATGTACTGTAACAGCCTCCGCTGTCTGACAGGAAACGAGCGCAATAATGTCGTGTTGACCGGTGCCTTTCCCAAGGTCCCCCGAGCCTGTCGGCAGACATCCTCCCGGCAGAGCACTTTAGCGTGACAGTGCATTTAATGCGTGAGTGATGGCTTATTAGTGTTTATTCCAGCTCCTGGGAAAAGACCTTCGAAATACAGCGAGCACGCAGCAGCGCCCGCCTCAGCTCTATGCGGACCGACATCTCCATGCCTGTCTCGGGCCTTTCTAGGGCTGGAAAAGTGGCTTTCAGGCGAGTACCTTCAAGATCCGGCCCAGGCCTGTCCCACAGCAGCAGCTCGCCGACTGACAACTTAAGGTCCGTCTAGTGCTGGAAAAGTCTCTGTCAGGCTGGCACTGCAAACCAGCAGCTCAGCTCCATGTTTTCTGCGTCACAGCAACTCGCTGACTGACGACTTTATGCCCGCCTTGGACTCGAAAATTCCCTTTCAGACTGGTACTTTAACCGAAGGTAGTGAAGAAAAAATATTCATAGAGTGGATGAGCATAGCGAATGTGCTTTATATTGTGCCCGGGGGCTTGTGATGAGTATACCACTTGAAATATCTTGAATAAATGGAGCCAAACAGGGCATTTTCCAGCACTATTTTGCACATCCGGTTAAAAAGCCGTATCTTTCTAGGCACGTGTGAAGGGGAACCGATGACAGATTCCAATTCCAATACTTCATGGTGTGCCGCTATAGAAAAGTAAGTTCCTTGGGCACATCTGTCAGGTTCCATAAGTTAGCTTTATTCCATGTTACACAAAGTTCCTTTAAGATGGCAAGTCTGAACCACTGGGGCCCATCACCCAAGCTGGGGCTCTCCAACTGACAAGCGGCGGAACCTGCACTCCTGCGCTCACAGCTAAACATTCCCTCATGCATTCCCAAGCACCTGCATTCACACCAACCACATTACAACACATCTCCCTTCTTCACACACACAAATCCACAGGAGGGAAACACACATGGAACACTCATACGGGGAACCTTTTTTGTAAGAGGTGCAACTCAAAGATAAGGCGGAGGGCGTCCCCCATACCACAATGGTGGCAGCTGTTATTCATTTTAACATGCAGTTAACAACACCTTACAAAGGATATTGGCAGCATGTTACATATAGCACAGTGTGTTTAAACGATTTGCACAGGATCACACACTTTCGTTAAGTGGTGAAGCTGGATTTTGAGCATTGTCTGAAATGTAGGTACTTGATCATGTGTCTTCCCAGCTCAAGTCGGTACAAATATGTGTTCATATTGTGGTTTTAAGACTGAAATGAATACTCCGTTTTATACAGATGACTTTGAAAGTACACAAGTCACTTGATAAACTAACTTAACAATATATAACTCATTGTAGAAACATGTTTATCAAAAAGAGTATTGGTGTCACTTTGTTTTTAATCCTAAACTGCACACATGGGAGTACCACTCCTGTTTGTACTTTAAAATAAAATGCCCCCTCTGTGCAATTTTAAATGTTCCCACCACATAATGCAAAGTAAAGAGTAAAACACAGGACAAATCATTTTTAGTCTTCACTTTTCCAATAAATGTCTGGAAAAGTGCACGTCTCCTGCTGTTAATGATGGGTATAGCTGCTATAAGCAAGAGACAACCTAACTTCCTAGCTACAAACTGAAGCAGCAAGCAGCTAATTTCAGCAACCGCCAAATCAGTTGCACAAATTCCCCAGCTAGACAAAGGATGGTAAAAAGAATTAGCCCTGTTGTAGATGGGAATCAGGGGATGGCATATTGGTGTTGGCTACCAAATATCGTTCAGCAGCAAATCCCAGCTATGCAAAGTACAGGGAGGTCAGAAATGTATTGACTGCTAAATTCTATCTCTCTTGTCCCTCGTGGAACGTGAGGAGTCATTATCACTTGTTCAATAACCCAGATCTTGGTACTAAATTAAAACTAAATTCTGTCAATTTGTTACAGGAGGTTTGGTTACTCTCCCCAATATCAATAGAGAGTTATAAAACTGTTCTACAATTAGCAACCAGAGAGAACGGTGGTAGACCATCTGGTGGGCTAATCACATCCATTAAATCTAGGTTATCGGGAGTAATTCTGGACGCCAACAAAACATTTTACGGAATTCTAGTGGTAAAAATTAAAATTGCAAACAAAATCTTACCTTTGATTCATATCTATTGGAAGCCCTCATGTTCCACAATCCGCATTCCACATTCGGCATTCCACGATTGACCTTTTTCATGGTTAAATGTCAGAGGAGTGCAGGTGAAAGCTGCGATGTTATCCTAGCCAGTGACTTTTATTCCATGTGTGCCCTCCCAGGGAACTTTACCCTCTTTCCGAAACTAATCTTAGAGTGAAAATGATACATGGAATCAAATGGCTATCATTAACCGATTGTAGGGCTTTCAAAAGCTAAATGGGAATATAGATGGGGATCGAGAGAAACACAACACCTGCTCTAATGGGAATACTTCATTATGCATTGACTACATTTTTGTCTGACACACACTATTTGTGGAATGTAACTCTCGTAAAGTAAATAAAACAGAATTGAGTCATCTCTGCATACTGGTGTCAACTTGTGATACTATATTGTGTAGCCGATTTGCTCCAACAATGGAAAATGTATGTGCTAATAATTTATAAAACGCCATAAACTGGCACACAAATAATGTAAAAAGGATTCGCTCTCAAGTCACAAAATAATACCACCATAAAAGATAGGGGGTTGAATATTTCCCCTCTTTTATTAGTAATCCACTGAGTGACTTACCCACCTCAAGATATGGTAACATATACCCACAGGACACACTTATAATCCCATGGTGACTAAAAAGAAAAATGAATTAAAACAAAATCTCAAACTAGTTAACTCAATAAAACACCTAGAGGACATTAAGTTTAAAATGGTCCAAAGACCTGTGGCAGGGCTATAACAATTGGATCAAATCACACAGACACATTTTAGCCCAAAAGGACAGCGAGGATATGTTAAGAACAATATTAAAAAAGAGTTATTGCGATTTTTGGACATTGATCAGGAAGTTAAATCCCCGTCAAGGGTCATAATACCTAGGAAAACTATTAAGGGGATATTTGTACGACACCCAAACGCATTGATTTCCAAGCTATTGGAGAGGACCGATGGTTACTACATTTTGATATCGAGACCATCAGACTACTCATCAATAAGGCCTCCACGTCGCATGCTCCAGGCCCTAATGGGCCAAGCACTCGCGTGTTTAAGAACGCCCCGCACTTGGGCAGCCATCTTATTCATGGCATTTGAGGACATCGTTTCAAAGCAGAGAACTCCAAATACATGGAAAATGTCTAAAACTATCCCAATTTACAAGAAAGGGGACAAAGAGTGCCCAATGAATTATAGACCAATGGCAATATTGGATGCAGATAGTAAGTTGAATTGAATTGAATTGATGTTTTATTTATATTGCGCTCATACACAAGGGTTTCAGAGCGCAACAAGGCAAGGGAGGGGAACAGGGGAGAACAAAACAACAGTCTTACTAGGCCCAGTGACATTCATTGAGAACGTGCAAGTGCATGGGGGAGGCGAGGGGAAAAGTGCAAAGAGGGGGGGAGATGGCAAGTGCGGAGCAAAAGGAGAAAAGAATAGTTTGTAATAAATAAAATAAATAATAAAAAGCAACAAAAGTGGTGGTGCCGCCAGAAAATGGCAAGTTCTGAGTTTAAGACAGTAGACGGGGTATGTCAGATAAGTGCAGGAAGAGAAAAAGGGGGGGGCTGTATGGGTACAGACCCCAGTGCAAGGGGTGGCCCAGAGGCAGTGCAGGAGGGTGGCAGGGTGAGCAGGAACCTGGAGCCGAAGGACAGAGGGTGTCCAGGTGCATGGTGCCATGGGAGAACAGATCAGCAGAGGAGAGGGGGGCAAAGGCAGAAGCAAAGAGGAAGGTCTTGAGGTGCTTCTGGAACCGGAGATGGTTCTCCTCAAGTTTTAGAGTGGCAGGGTGGCTGTTCCAGAGGCCGCAGCCGTGGACAGAGATCTACCTCCAGTTTGTTTCTTTGAAAAACGACTGACCCTGAGGGAGGTAGAGGTAGAGGAGCGAAGAGCTCGAGAGGGGAGGTATTTGCCGAGGGATAGCTGAAGGTATTTTGGACCCAGGCACTAGAAAGCCTTGTGGACAATGCAAATGGTTTTGAATTTAATCCTTGCATCCACCGGAAGCCAATGTAGAGATTTCAGAGCTAGAGAGATACGATCCCAGGGCTTGAGGCCAAGGACCAGTCTGGCAGCCCTGGTCTGGATTAGTTGCAGAGGGCAGAGAGTAGAGGCAGGTAGGTTAAGAAAGAGGCTGTTACAACAGTCCAACCTAGAGAGAACCAGAGCTTGGGATACAGTGAGCTTCTGGGGGAAGGAGAGGAAGGGCAGAGTACCTCTGAGGAGGTGCAGTAGGAAGTTAGACTTTTTAGGGACATCAGAGATGTGGGCGGAGAAGGAAAGTGTGGAATCAAAGATGACCCTGAGGTTCTTAGCATCACAGGTGGGGGTAGGGGGAGGGCCAAGGGAGGCCGGCCAGAGAGTGAGGGGAAATGATGGAGAAGGTGTGCCAATGAGGAGGATCTCAGTCTTGCTGGCATTCAGACAAAGATCATTGGCGGAACACCAGTCTTGAATGGCAGTAAGGCAATCAGAGATGAGAGAGGGGGAGAAGGTGGCAGAGGGCAGCCTGAAAATGAGTTGAGTGTCGTCAGCGTAGCACCGGACATTTGAGCAGAAAATGTCAATGCAGTGGGCGAGTATAGCCAGGTACTGGTTGAAAAGCCAGGGCAAGAGATTAGACCCCTGGGGAACCCTACAGGAAGAGAGGGAGATAGATGATAGGAAGGACCCGAGTATGACCTGAGAGGGTCGATCAGAGAGGAAACTTGTCCTAAAAGAATTGCAAACATGGGAAAGTGCTTCTGGGTGTCTCACTAAATTACAAACAACATTAGAAGGCACTTAAGCACCTCTCTGAATGGATACATAATACATGTCCTATCTCAAACAGCTACCTCCAATCATAGTAGACCCCTTTCATGTTGCCAGTATCGATATGTCTCTCGTATTCGATAAGGTCTACAGAGCTAAACTATGTCCCGTAAGACAGGAGGAGGCAACCAGCAGGTGACCATCTGTTCCTTACCACCTTTGCCATAGTAGGACGGATAGCTCAGGGGCAATGCACTCATCTCGGGAAAAAGACAGTTCAGAGCGGCATGGATTTGATGCCCAGTCCCACGCTTAGAGGCTGGAGTCTGGCATGTTATAAAATATTTTTTTTTTGTTTTTTAGATGCCTTCATGGAAGAAAATATACCACATTATCACTAAAGCCACATACGGAACCAGCATGTCATCATGTGGCTGCCCTCTGTAATGCTGCCTGAGACATGTTTTAATGTGCTGATTCAGTTTACAGATGCATTCGCTCTGGCTGAAAGGTAAATCAATCCCCAGCTAGAATGTATAAAAAGTGAAGGTCTCAGGTTGTCCCATGTCATGCATGTTCCTGTTTTCTGCTTTGCATTTTGGGACTTGTAGTTGTGATTATACCATTTTGAATGGATGACTACAAGTCAGAGAAGTCATAAGGCACCACTTGTCCTGACAACTCGGCTGCCCTGGAGGACATGCTCAATACAAGTTGGATAGTTCACTGAGTTCCGTGCAGACCCAAGCACTATCCCTAATATTCTCCGCTAACCCAAATTGTGTTATCACAGGAAAGTCATTTATCATCCTCATACTTTTGTTTCCTTTTCAGAATTCATTAGAAATAAGATCAAACTAAATGCCAGGATGAACCACTATAGAAACTGAACTGAGCACCACAACTTACAGGAAGCCCACCGAAGTCAACTTGGTGCTCCATGCCACCAGCTGCCACAGACAATCTGTGATCAATAACATTCCCAAAGGAGAATTCATCCAAGCAAAATGGAATTGCAGCCCACAAGCAAACTTTAAAGATGAATGTTCTGTCCTAGAACAAAGATTTACTGTAAGAGGCTACCCACAGAAAGCTATCGATTCAGCCATTGACATGACATGCAAGAGGAAACACTCTACACTACTGACGCTGAGAACAACAACCAAAAGAATCACAGAGGAAGACGACAAAATCAGACACATCACCAAGCATAGCAGCGACAGTCACCAAGTCCAGAGAATCCTAAACAAACATTGGCATATCCTTGAGATGGATGAAGAGATTAGGAGATGGTTACCAACAAGACCATCACTAACATTCACCAAGGCCAAGACCCTATGGACAATTTTGAGCCCATCCCATATGGCTTCGATCCCCAGATTCTCAGATAATTGGCTATCAAGTACTAAGCCTCTGGGCTTTTACAAATGCGAGACCTGAAACATGTGTAGACATGCAAGAAATACTAAATCACTCATTTTCAATGGCACTGACAAACATGGCATTAACCAGTTTATCAATTGTAAATCAAAGTTTGTCATATATACCATTATTTGTGTCTGTGACCGCAAGTACATTGGCAGCACTAAAAGAGAACAAAGAAGCAGGATTTGTGAACACCTAGAACTACTGCACTCACAAGAGGCGAGGTACCCACTAGCAATCCACTGGCAGGAGCAACACCAGCACGACAACAAAGAAAACATAAGCTTCGTGGGACTAGAAACTGTACAAGGCGATGCCAGGGGTGGAGATTGGGGACTACACCTATGACAACGCGAAGCCAAATTGATTTGTAAATAGAGATGTGTCACACTTGGCCTCTATAGCGATCACAAGTTTAATGTGTTCTTATGAAAGCTGCTAATTAACACCTTTCTGTGCGTGATCACCATGCTCCCACCCCATGTCTGACCTTGACGGTCTCGGGCCACCTCCACTTCCCCCCACCATTCAGGCTCCACTTGGGACCATGCGCCGGCACAGCTCTTTGCCCAACACAACTTCATAACCCCGCATTGCGGCCAAACCTCCCAAGATGCCACCCCTCATTCCAGTGTCTACCACTCCAGCACACGCCTCAGCCTGATTTTTACTCCATCTCCAGGCACACGTGTGATACCCCTTCAACAACCTTCCCTGCAGGACATGCACTATGCCAGTTCTATGTCAACCGTGACCTGCATGTCGCATCATATATCGCTCCTCTGTCATGGTTACTGGTTTCCCATGTACTGACCCTACCACTGGCACTCTATTTTACTTCTATTCAGGTCTTCTCTATTGCTATCCTTGTAACCTACAAATTCCCTTTGGCACAGCACATGCCAACTAATGTCCTGCACATTGGCTCCTGATGCAATTGCTCCCCAACCGGCACGCTCCCGCATGTACAACAATCACGCATTAGAACACGCATGCCCACCTTGCTCTTCCAGTCGGATCCACATCTGCAATCATTTGCATTGATATCTCTCAGCAGCCAATGATAGCTCTTACTTGCCAACCGCCCCATGACACCTACATACTGGCGTCTATGAGACCAGTCTTGGGCAGCCTAACATAAGACTGCCCTACCCAAACTAGGCCCACCGGCCTTTGCCTATACCAAGCACATGGTTTGTGACGCAGCCGACCTCTCATCGACACACGTCAGCCTGTATACCAGTGTCACTATGGCAACCGCCAATCGGGTTGCTCCTCCGCCAGCAACCATGACCAATCACAAGGCGGCTTACACCTACCTATCAGAAGTCATGATTGATTTAACCATGGGCTTCTCCTCCCAGCCGTGTCGGAACACCGAACCAGGGAACGCATTGCATGCGTTTACAGGTGAGTTATTCACCCCCTCACAAGGCAATCTCCCCTCTCTCTTGGAAGCATGCCAGTTTGCCCAGCCCCGTGGCACCGCTCCTGGAACCTTTGGGTCCTCGAGGTAGCAGCCCTGATCACGGCATCAGTGGCTAATCACCATACCCCTGACACCTCAGATGCTCTACTTGATCTCCACTAATGGGCATGTGACTCATGCCCTCACCCAGTGCCGTGCACCAACCCCCCACCTGGGACTGAATCCACCCTCACTCCCACCTAAAACACCATCACGTTGCACCTCGCTAGCCACCAGGCATCCACCAGGCGCACCGTACTGGCAGGCTCTCCTATGATGCTGCCCACTCCGCAACTGGCCACGGCATCCATGCCCATACTATCAGTGCCTCACAACTGTATCTGGCTTATCGGCGAAACTGCAGCCATGGCATCCTTAAAAACAACACCCAACAATACTCATGCCACCTGGCACACCCTCACCCCGGAGATGCTCCCCCACCCACGTGTGCCGACATCACTGCCCGGCAGACATGCCGTGATCCACCACACAGAGCCATAACCAGCAGTCTGGTAATCCCCCGAACACCCTGCATGCACCGCCAGTGCAGCTACCGGCACCCCCAGCAAGACAGTCAGGCCATCTGGCCCCATTCACCAACACTAATGCTCGGTTAACCCACCGCACTTACCAACTGAATTGGATCTGGCCTCATAGAAGCTCTTACCCAGTATTGATCAATTCCTGATCCCTCTACTCCCCAGATTGGCTAATCAGCCCACCGCCCAGCAGGAACTGTGATCTAGTCACCAGGCGCAACAACCCCTTAACAAGACCACCAACCATTGCACATGGTAAGCACCAGCCATAACCATGAACGCAACATAGCTATTTCAGCTTTTCCTTAATCTAACCTTGTCCACCTTGCTTTAGAACCCCCCCGACCCCCATTGTGGATTGTAAAATATAAAATGTAAACTGTACATGTATATTTTGTTGCTTCCAAATGCCAACTTGCCCTGTCACCACCACCGCACTTCACACACCACCAACCACTTGTGTTGTGTGTAACCTACAATCCTGTATGCAATTTTACAATATGGATGACCTCAAAATGATGCACCAATATGCCTCCACATTGTCACTTCAGCCCACCACCATCACAGCCTTGACAAAGACTACGGTCGAAACACGTGTTGGCTCCCCTCTCTCCCCATCTTCTTCTAGGCCCTCTTTTAGGGCTAGCCAATCGATGCTGGAAACCTTTAAATAGCAAAACTTACATAGAAGTGGGCAGCCATCTGCTGAATAATAAAGGTACCCCAGAGAGTTGTACAATGAAGGAAGTCCTGCCATTATTGTTGATTTAGCCCTGAAAAAAAACGGGACAAGAGACAGATCTACCAATTACCGACAAGCTTGTTGAAACATGTGTCAGAATAGATATTTTGGTTTTGAAGACAATGGGCCTCATTACACGGATGGCGGTGAACCATGGCGCCATTAGCGCTATGGTTCATGCCGGTAAAATACCGGCACCGCCTTGGTGGAAAGGGGAATTACCGCCCTATTCCAAGGTTGGCGGGGCGGTAATTCCCCCTTCCACCATTGCCCTTCCCCAATCCCATTTTTGCCCCATAGGGCTCTATGGGAATGGGGAAGGCGCTAATTACGGTACCGCAAATTGCGGTACTGTAATTAGCTCCCTTGTTCCTTTGCGGGTTGGTTTTTAACGCCTGCAAAAAGCAGGCGTTAAATTCCCCAACCCGCAAAGGGACCTCGTAGTAAGGCGGTAAGGATTTACCGGTACCAGTAAAATACCGGTACCGGTAAACCCTTACCGCCATCCGTGTAATGAGGCCCAATGTTTTTACTTTTATAATGATTGAACTCATGAATTGAAGAGGTGCCTGAACTTAGCATATACATCTGCCCCAAAACTTGGTCTAACATTAATCAATTTTTGAAAACACGTTATTATTTATGTCGTTTTAGTACTGTGTTCCGCTGTATGTGTATTGATAGGGATTGAATGAGTAATGGAATATGGATACTTTATAATTTGTCACTTGATTAGATTTATGTCAAAAGAAAACCTTTCTATGATATTTGACAAATTGAACAAGAAATATCGCATCACTAGATAAACATGATGATGATAATACAATGTCAAGATTGATTTTCATTTATATATTGGCATGGATTACTTCTTATTTACATATGCTGTGCAGGAACAAGATATTGTTTCTAACCTCCATTTTGAGAAGCAAGTTGTACATTTTCCAAGTTATGCTTTGCTTTTTAGAACTCACACAGAGGGTTTGTCGTCTGTTTCTGTGCAATTTGCTGGAATATGATAGCTGCCAAGTTTCCCAGTTCCATGTGGAATCAGTCCTGTGTTTCTTTTCACACTGCATTCTGGGACTTGTAGACCCACCCTTTCAATGGGAAAAACGAAACTACAAGTTCCACCATGCAGTTGGAAGCAAAAAGCATGTCTGACTTGAGGTGTCATGCATGGAACTGGGAAAAGTGGCAGGGAGGGTCGGGTGGCCCACGCGCCCACGTCGGCTGCTCGGGAGAGCATGGTTCACGGGTACCGTTATCCCTCCATGGCTGTGACCACCATTACATCCAGGCACCAGAGATCGTCACAGGTCCCATGTCTGGCAGGCATCCCTGGAGTGCTCAATCTGATTCATGAATCATGGCAGTTTTATCTCGATTGCTAGCATCCATCTCTGGGTACTCATCTTTCATAAGGAACTCCATCGATACCCTTCTTGCCTCCAGGCAGATACCGTGACACCTTGCAGATCCCCAATTAGACCGAGCTGTTGAGTGTGTCTTGCAAGAGATTCACAATGCTAATCTGCATATGCATCCTCTCTCAGCTTGTTGCTTGTCCATCAAAACCATTGCAGGGTTTGTTTTTGGGAAAGTAAGCAACCCCAACTTCCTAATGTGGTTTTGATGAACCAGGCAATACCTAATCTGAAATTGCTTGTGTTTCGATGCACCATTTCTTTTGGCACATCTAGCTACCAGACCATGGTCAGCATAGATGGAGAGGTTAGACCCATTTAGCCTATCCCCTTGCAGTCTACTCCTATACAGGACTGGTCGAGCAGGTATAGTTACCAGCAAGAGCATACATAGGTAAGTGTTACGCTCACCTGGTATCCACAGGGACGCCACCCAGCCGGGTTACTCGCTGGTATGCGTCTCAGCTTTGCCCTGATGTGGTCTGCGGGGAAGGTTCTGCCAGAAAATACAGGAGGACTGTGTTCAAGACTGACCGACTGGGGTAAGTATCCTCCCTCCACCCCTGTATGATTTCAGTCCCTCTGGCGCCCTCTCCTCACCTTGTGGTAGAATTAGGCATGCTCTCCGTCCTGCCTTCTTTGCAGGGGCGCATTGTCTTTCATGGGCGAGTGCGGTCATGTTACTTCACTGACGCCAACCCGTTTGATATTGTTCAGGTAGGTCTTATTGCTGTTCTTTAGTTTTGTTGCTATCCTGCATGCCTTTCTTTGTTTAAAATGTCTCTTTTTTTCCCCTTAGGTATGCAGAGCTTCAGAGCAGCGAACTGGCTTGGTTGAGCCCTGCTGGTAAATGATGGCGCATTAAGAGTGCTATGATGCGGTAAGTAAGCGCTATGCACAGCGCTGCAAAGTCTTGCCTTTGCTAACCTGTGTTTTCCTTCCTTGTAGGTCGCGGTGTTCTTCAGCGCGAGTGGAATGTCCGGAGTGGTGCCAGCTGAGAGGCGACCAGCCAGGTAAGCCTTTTGAGCAGTTCGTAATTTGTAAATGTCTCTACTGCTTTCTTTAATGTTGCCTCTATCTTCCTTTTTCAGGTCGTTCTGTCCGGGAGGCGTGCAGATTTGAGGAAGCTGTTCTCAGTAGCTGCGAGTGTTTAAAGATGAAGACTGCAGGTAAGATGCTGCTGCTAATGATGTTCCTTTTGTCTCCTTGCAGGTTCTGCTTCTCCGAGGTTCGAGGGAATAGCTGGACACGGTGAGCGTCACGTTGCAAGCTGCAAAGTAACGCGAAGCGTGTTGTCTTGCTTGGGTGTGGTTTAAATAGCCCCAACAAAATAGTCCAGGTAAGGTAGTCCCTAGGCTACCACACCCAAAATACTGGACCGCATAGCTTGGTTCTTAGGAACCAAGCTATGTGGATGCCTCCATGTTGGCTGACAATACAATAAAGTAGTTCCCAAGCACATTGTTTTTCATGGTGGTATGAGCCCTCATGGGGCCAGGACTGGCCCCATGAGGGCTTTTGAAGAGGATGCCAGGCTCTAGAGGTCCGAGTCCTGACTCCACCTGGCCAATGGGTTTGTCAGAGGGGTTTTTGGGTGAGGGTCGTGACAGTAAGGGTCACTATGGGAAAGTTTAAGAGAGTCATAGTTATTCCGCAGTTTACCCGCATTTAATTTAATTTCTTCACTTTGACATTCAGAGCACTGGGAAGGAATCACATTGCGTCCACATCAGCCATGGGCCTGTGTGATGCTTTGGTGTAATAAAACAGTCGTATTCCCCAGTTCTGAAACAGTTCTAAACCAGCTGCTAGGCATAGACTGATGCAGAACACTGGCCCCGAACCCCAGGAGGGGAATGGAGAGAGGTGACCACCACAGCTGGGGCAAACCACAGGGAGGGCCCGACTCGTACCCAGAGTCGGTGCTACCCCAAAGGGGAGACTCATCATCCAGCTAGAGAATGCACCCAGCCCCACTTCGTGCCCCAGCCCGTCCAACCCACCCCTTAGAACCAATCCTTAACCTGAAGTTACAGATCTGACATGCCGACTTCCGTTACCTACATTGTTCCAACATGTCAGAGGCTATCCTCCTCCGAGACCTGCTGTGGCTGGTTTAAGTCTAATTGTTCAAAAAAATGTACCTTTTTTCCCGATTTGACCGAATTCTTTTTGTTTGTTTTTTTGTTCGAAAATGCAGGTGGAAACCCCCAATCACCTGCCCACTTCCCCCCACCTTAACCTATTCCATTACCCCACCCCACATCTATATTTAATTAAAATTGACCGAAATTCCTAAAGAATTAGAAGAAAGAAAATGCAATCAGTTCCGAAAAGGTCAATTGGGCCACGATCAAGTATGCTAATACCGCTGCAGATATGGGTATGTCGCGGTGCAAGAGTTACACCATCTCCCACGGATGTTCAAGGACCTGCAGAGCCACCAGAACCGCAAAGCTTTCAACGCTCAGGAACCTCTCTCAGGGCGAACCCATTCCAGGGTGCTCATCCATTCACTCATCCAAAGAAAAGTTAACTCTCTTGTGGCTCCCGCTGGCTTCTCCTGTATCATTTGCATTACCGCACTGGACACCATGAGGGCGCCTGTCTCTGCCACTCCGGGTTTGGGTATCTTAACCAGAATCCCTTTTGGCTGAGGGCAATGGAGGTCATCGGCTGACCCCTTCTGAACGGCTATCACCCATCTCTTAGGACCGACTGACCCATTTTCAGCTTCTGTTCACATGGACCCTTTCCCCATTTCAACCTTCAAGGATCTCGTTTTAATATTTGCTACTATGACCAGGATCTGCACATGCAATGGCTCGACCCCGGCCCTCGCCACCTGCCTCCATGCGAACCACAGTGGCCCTCCTACTCGTCGCAGCTAAGCCCCTGTGGCTCTCATTACTGGCGATGGCTAAGTATGAGCCTGATGCTCCAGCGCCATCGATTTTCAGGGCTAGTTGATTCGGCAGGTGAGTTACACACTCCTTAGCGGATTGCGACTTCCATGGCCACCGTCCTCTGACTATATCAACCAACACCTTTTCTAAGATCTGATGAACCAGGCTTCTTACCCATTTAAAGTTTGAGAATAGTTTGACATCGTTTGGCCCCAAGACTGCTAATCATTCGCTTTACCAGATAAAACTGGGGTTTCTGAGCTCCAGCTATACTGAGGGAAATTATGACTAAATGGTTTGATTAGTCTTTCACCCCTATACCCAGGTCGGATGACCGATTTGCATGTCAGGACCACTAATGACCTCCACGTCTGGCTTAGCCCTGCCCAGGCATAGTTCACCATCTTTCGGGTCCAATCACCTACGTTCATGCTCCACCTCCCCGACAGAGCGGGCGACATGGCCAGTGGTGCGCCTGCCGTGACACTGAAGCAGGATCCCACATCAGCCGGTGCACGCCGGCCCTCATCTTCATTGCATCACAGGGTTTCGTTCGACCCTCTGTCCCCCTACGGACACCTTGTTACGAATTGTACTTCCTCTAGAGAGTCAAGTTTGATTGTCTTCTCAGGGCTCCACCAGGGACGTTGCAGACCCCTGCTGGGCTGATCCGAGGACCTCACTAAACCATCCAATCGGTAGTGGCAACGGGTGGGTTGTACAAAGGGTAGGGACTTAATCAACGCATGCTTATGACCCACACTTACTCGGAATTCCTTGTTCATGGGAAACAATTGTAATCCCCAATCTGTATTACAAACGGGGTTCAGCAGGTTACCCGCACCTGCCAGCGAAGTGTAGACACACGCTGATCCACACACGCAGGCTTGGACATCTAAGGGCATCTCATACTTGTTATTGCTCTATTTGTTGTGGCTGAACACCACTTGTCCCTCTAAGAATATGAGTACACTTTAAATCCTTTAAAGATGATCCATTGGAGGGTAAGTCTGGCACCATTAGCTGCAGTAATTCCTTCTCCAATAGGGTATATTTAAGTTGCTGCAGTCAAAAAGCTCATAGTTGGATCTTGGTATCGGGCTGGCCAAGAATTTCAACTCTAGCGGCACAATAGTTTTGTCACTACTTCCCTGACTTGGAGGTGGGCAATTTGCACGCCTTCTGCCTTCCTTGGATGTGGTAGCCATTTTTCAGACTCCCTCTCCAGAATTGAACCCTGATTCCCTCTTACCCATGGTCAACATGGTAGGCACAGAAAGTAACATCGAAGGTTGATAGAGCTGACATCCAAATGTATCATCGCTGTCACAGGGATGTGCGATCGGCTCGAGGTTTTCTGGAGTCACCAAGGGGACACCAAAGTGGCCAGGCAAGCCCGGATCGGTCTTGGTCTGATATAGAAACGCATTCCGAGAGGTCAGCCCTCATCGGTATGTATTAGTTCTACAGTTACCATAGTAATCTAAGTAACAGAGTGATCAAAGAAAGCATAGCTGATTTAATGAGCCATTCACAGTTTCCCTTTAGCGGCCGCATGTAGAAATCGCTCCACCAACTAAGAATGCCCATTCACCACCACCCAAAGAATTGAGAAAGAACTACCAATCTGTCAATCCTTTCCATGTCTGGGACAGGTGAGGTTTCCCATGTTGAGTCAAATTTGGGGGCGAGAGGGGAGGGGCTGCAGCCTCAGGCAGACTGGCAGGGCTGGAAAAACCCTTAAGCCATGTGGCATATGTTAGGAGCAGCCCAGCATGAAGTGAACGGTCAAAGCCTTGTGTGTGGTACAGCCCGAGGAGATAGGGTGGGCTGTGATGTATCAGCCTGCTCTGGGGCCCGTCGGGAAGGCCCAAAATATCATAAACCAAGACTGGGCCACGTGTACAGTGTATCCTGGGGAGAAGACAGCATACCAGACAAAGTGAGTGGTGTCCCTCTGGTGAGAGAGAGTGGTCTGTGGGTAGTAGCCGCTGTTAAGATGGACTTCTAAACTCTGACCTGGTGGGCAGAAGTTTAGGAGACCACCCTCTGTTTAGTGAAACAGGGGAACCTTCATGATAAGCCAGACTAATCTAGGTACCTTGTCAGGTGGTCAAGACTAAGGCCCCATTCCGAGTTTGGAGGTAGCCATGGTGCTATTTACACCACGGCTGCCTCCAAAACCGGGTCCGGCACCGGTCTGATACAATGGGAACTTACCGGGTCATTCCGACCCTGGAGGACCCGGTAAGTCCCCATTGAACCAACCATTTCCCATTCCCATTTGAGCCCCCATAGGGTTCAATGGGAATGGGGAAGGCGCTAAGCCACTCTGAAAGTGGTCTAAAATCCCTGTTTTTTCCACCCATGCTTGCAGGAATTTTAGTAGAAAAGAGGCGAACAATTTTCCAGTACTGTCAAGCATTGAAAGGAGACGGTAATTGGCAGGGTCCAGTCTGTTACCCTTTTTAAAAACAGGTATCAGAATGGCCCTTTGCCATGTGGTCGGAACTCTACCGTCTGCTATCACTTTTTCAAACAGTATCTTCATTAAGTTCGCCCAGAATAAAGGGTTACTCTTTATGACTGCATTGGAGAGCCCGTTGGGGCCCGGTGCTCGAGACGCTTTTAAGTTCTTGATATTACTTAGTAGGTCATTAATAGTGACTGTAAAGGAGGAGGGTATGAGGGAGATATAACCAGGTGTCTCTTCAGATCTAGCACCGCTATTGTTACAATTTTCAAGGAAGGAAACCCAACCCTGGGCACCTATTGGGTTCAACATTGGGGTTCTCCCTTTACCCTTTGCTCCGCCTAGGATCGCCCAGATATTACGGGAGTTCCTGGAGCAAAGTTCACTGACTGTTTTACACCAATTTCCCAATTTAAGATTTTTTTTTGTATAATTTTTTCTTTTTTTGTATAAAGAAATTATCCTTGCCAAACAAGAATCGTACAACCAGAGAATTCTACAAGCCAAATCCAGTACCAAAGAACTGTTTACCATATTAAAAGAGCTGGAATCACCTCTCACAGCTCCAGACACCTGCATGAAAGATAAACAATGGTGCACCAGTGTCCAAAATGCCCTCTTCAATAAAGTCGCAGGCCTTCAAATCAAAATCAACAACAGGAAAGTGGTAATTACCAACTCTTCTAACTCCAACCCCCCCCTACGCCCCACTCATCAGCACCAGACCCCCAGCCAACTCACCCACTTCAGCTTTTCAAAAGTCTCCACGATAGAAGTGAAAAAATAATACTCAGCCTCAAACCATCCAATTGCCAAGGTGACCTGTGCCCACCAAAAATCAGCAAAGATGCAGCAATGGACCTCTCACCATTCATTACCAAACTCATCAATGCCTCTTTCTCATCAGGCACTATCCCTAACAACCTCAAAGAATCCTGGGTCCTCCCCTTACTAAAAAAAACCTCCTTAGACCCCTCTATACCCACGAATTACAGACCCATCACCACCGTCCCCTTCCTGCTTAAAATCCTAGACAAGACAGCTTATCAACAAATACAAAAATACCTCAAACAAAACCATCTCCTAGGTATCTGGCAATCAGGATTTAGACCCCAACACGGAACAGAAACTGCTCTCATTGATCTCAAGGCCCAAATTGACACTGTGAGAGATAATGGGAAAACTGCCTTACAACTTCTCCTAGACCTCTCGGCAGCATTCGATCTTGTCGATCACAAAATCCTATGCAACCACTTAGACTCGGCTGCCCACTTCTCCCAAGAAGCCATTGGCTGGATTAAGTCATTCCTGAGTAACAGATCTATGCGGGACTTTTCCACCTCGGCTTCTGCTGATCCCATCCCCATCATATGAGGGGTCCCCCAGGGATCATGCGTCTCCCCCACACTGTACAACGTGTTCACTAAACCCCTGTTTCACGATCTCAACGGTCTGGGTATCACCTACACTAATTATGCCGATGATACCCAGATCCTCATCCTGCTGACGGGAGATTGCAACACGGATTTGGCCTTGGTGAACAAGGTGTACCTCATCTTCCAGGCATGGATGGCTTCCCATAGTCTATGCCTGAATGATGACAAGACTGAACTCATCATCCTGGGATCCACCACTAACCTAAACAAATTGGACCATAATTACACCAGCTTCACCATAGATGGCAACTCTATCAAGGTAGCCAGGGAAGTGAAAACCCTTGGTATCTACCTTGACTCTACCCTCTCCTTCCATAAACAGGTCAGCTATATGGCCTCCACCACTGCTTACACATGCAAGCTTATAAGATCAGCCAAACCCTTCCTATCTACCCAGAGCTGCATTACTCTAGCCAGAGCCCTGTACTATCCAAGCTGGATTATTGCAACACCCTCTATGTAGGTGCTAATAAAGAGGTTATCAATAAAATTCAGATCCTACAAAACAATGCTCTCAGAGCAGCACTCAGCTTCCCTAAGAGAGAACACATTTCTAACATTAGGAGAACCCACAACTGGCTCACTACCAATGACAAAATCCTTCTCAAGGTAGCCTCCCTAACCCATAAATGCCTCAACAATGCAGCCCCCCGTTACCTAGCCGACAGAATAACGAGATACACGGCCAATAGACACACCAGAAATAGCAATGAAAACCTACTCTCCGTTCCCAGATTCAAGCGAACGAAAATGGGCGGCAACAGCTCCAGGTGAAAGCTGCCCAACATTGAAACTCCTTACCACACTCCGTAAGAGCACCACAAACCTACCAACACTTTAGACGCAAATACATCCAGTGGTTAAAGAACAACAACCAATAACTGACATCTCTGCTGCAAATATTGTAAATATGTATAAACTGTATTCGTACCTCATTGCTTCATTCGCAACTGTACTAATCTATGTACACTTTGTAAACTAATGTACAGCACTGTAACTAAGCTGAGAATATCCTTGTTATGCCTGCGCCCTCACACCTTCTGGTCCAGTGCGACATATAAATGAATAAACAAACAAACAAACAAACAAACAAACATACAAACAAACAAGTGCAGTATTTGTTTTTAATTTTCTGGTGTTAAGGGCAATTACATTCAGAGAATTATTAGTGGTTCTGAGTTTCCATATATCTACCCTAAGTTTACGTTTCACATTGCAAATTATCTTATCAAATGGGGGATGAGAGGACTTTTCCTTCAGCACCAGAGGGCGTCTGCACATAGCGTGCTCGCCCGAGAAGCTGACTATCCAGTTTTCAGTTTCCTCTGGTGACATGGCACCTAGTTTTGATTCAAAACCTAGGTTCCACTGGCCAGTTACCCTAAGAGCCTTAAGAAAATTATTATCAGATCAGATGATTCGATTTGCTGCATCGTTTACAGTTAATTCTCCACTGTAGATATTCTCAAGAGTGGGGAGAATAGCACCTATGGTCAAGGTGAGTGGATTGTGATCACTCCATGGGCTCTGGGTAACAGCCATATCGATGATCATAGACGCCACTTCAGTGCTGGTATAAATATAATCGATTGTACTCTGGTACAGTCCCTGATGCCAGGTACTCTTTCCTGGTCTGTCACTCTGGGTTCGACCATTCATAATTTCCAAATCCCAGCATTTGATGAATATTCGCCAGCATTCGCCCTCAACGTCCTCTTTTACGGTCTCCATTCTGCTGTATTGGTGTAGGCGATTATTGTTAGCTGTTCCCCCGTCCCCAGCAATGTGGCAGTTCAAATCACTGGCAAAGATAATGGGCCTCATTAAACGGAAGGCGGTGAGCCATGGCGCTATTAGCGCCATGGCTCATGCCGGTAAAATACCGGCACCGCTTTGGCGGAAAGGGGATTTACCGCCCCATTCCAAGGTTGGAGGGGCGGTAAATCCCCCTTCCGCCATTGCCCTTCCCCATTCCCATTTCTGCCCCATAGGGCTCTATGGGAATGGGGAAGGCGCTAATTACGGCACCGCAATTTTGCGGTGCCGTAATTAGCTCCGAGGTCCCTTAGCGGGTTGGTTTTTAACGCCTGCAAAAAGCAGGCGTTAAAGCACCAACCCGCTAAGGGACCTCGTAGTAAGGCGGTAATGGTTAACGGTCACCGTTACCATTAACGGTGGCCGTTAACCATTACCGCCTTCCGTGTAATGAGGCCCAATGAAGTTAGACCTGGTGGCCCTTCTCCATTTGCTGATTAAATCATGCAGTGCTTCTTGAATTAGTTCTCAGTGTTTAGCACCAGGGGGGTTATAAACATTGATTATAAGCACTTTTAACGATGCAGCACCCATCCCTACCACCGCTTTGATTGCATAGATGCAGTCGTCATAGGTTGTGAGTATCCTGGAACTGGGGATGGTAGTCTTCACTCCAATCATTAGTCCACCATAGGGGCGACCCCTGGGTCCTTTCTTTGCTGGACAGTGGTATATAGAAAAAACGTCCATTAGGAGTGGTGACGTAAGCCAAGTCTCCTGAAGTAGAAAGAAATCTTGAGTATCAATAAGCGGAAGAGAGCCCTGGGAAGTAAGAAGATGAGTAAAACCTTGGGTATTCCAAGACAGAAGAGAATCAGTTCATTGCATCTGAAGAACCATAGGGCGTGAGTCAGCCAGCCATTTCAGGGTGTTCTGAATATCGCTCAGCTGTACCTTATTACCAGTAGAGAGGTTAGGTATTATGGTCTGACTGAACTTCATGGTCTTATCTGCGCTTGGGATTAATGGATCCTCATCAATGTACCTTTCCCAGAGGATCCACCTGGTCTCCTCCACAAGACCCACTAGATCACCCTATGCCAGCATGCTCTCAGTACCTAGGGTAAAAAGGACCAGAGCAGGGGGCTCCAGTTTCCCGTACCTCGCTGCCGTACACTGGAACACCCTCCCTAGCTCCCTGCGCTCTGAACCCTCACTGACCGCCTTTCGGAAAACCCTGAAAACGACCCTGTTCATCTAACAATTACATGGCCTAGCCCTCATAATTGTATTGTATGATGTATTATGTGGTATATCTGATCACAGGTCACTGCCTCACTGTAACCCAAGGCACAACCTGCACACATTGTAACTAAGTCTTCCTGCAAGTAACAGCGCCACAATGCCCCTGGGCTGCTTGCGCGCTATATAAATTTAATAAATAAATAAATAAATAATCTTCTTTATTTACATCGACCCCCAGAGCCACTTGTGATAGGCTAGATTTGTGAGCACGAATTAGTTCGATTGTATCCTGTACTTCACAGTGTAATGCAGTAACATTAGGGTTAAGTACTTTCAGAGGTTGCACGAAGGAATAATCTTCAGATTGTATAACCGGCAATTGTGGGATTAAATGAAGTTTGGCCAGTACTTGAGATCTAGTCAGCCATTTATCTGCATTCCTTTGATTAAGATTTTTGATGAAGCATATTTTCGGTTGAGTACAGTTTGGTTTGTCGTTTTGTTTCAAGGCTGATGAAGATTTCTGTAGGTGTTTGTCTTTTCTTTGGGGAGTGGAATATGCATTTGCTTCTTTCTCTGAATAAATTGGTGATCCTGGATCTTGATAATTGCTGCTGGCATACGAGAGCTTGTTAGGTTTGTCAGGTAGAATCCAGCTAGTTAGTGTACCTGCTTGTGTACTCCGTCGCTTCTTTGATCTGTGTGCTCTTTGCCGTGCTTTTCTAGATTTTATTGGCATGGGAGCAGTTGCTGGCAGTGGAGAGGCTATAATCACAGGGGTTTTTTGGTTCTCTAACCGTTTGGTCAGACTCTGTTGCTTCCTGGATATAGGGGCCACCTCATTTTCCATTAATGCAGATTCAGTTTCTTCGTTGGTAGAAAGAACCTCAGTTATGGGATTTTCTCCGGGGCCTGCAAGTTCCGGGTGAGGGATATCTTGCAAGATTCTGGGGCCCGGGAGACCCAGGTGCAGGACCGTATTAACATGGATTCTGCCACAAAGTTTGAGTAGAATTTTTAAAGCAAATTGCATAGTGCCCATCGAAGCCTGGAGTTCAGCAATTGATTCTGCTTGGGTATGAGATATGTAATTTCCCCTAATTTCATCTAGCCCAGCTAACCCTTCCAGGTCAATGTACAAGTTGGGTGAAGCCGAGAGGCGGTCCCTTTCTGAGATAGAAGGTTGAATATCGAGGCGAGGTTGTAGTGAATCTCCAGATCTAGCGGGAACTGTGCCTTCAATTGTTCTCCGGTCTTGGGGGGTAACGAATGATGCTGTCAAAGTATCAGCAGCACGTAATACCCGAGCTTCAACTATCTGACCACCACTGTTAGCTAAACTACCACCTCCTGGAAGAAGGGTCATTGATTTTTGGATAGACAGGCACAGATTCAACAGGGAGTTATTGTCAATATCCTCATAATTAGAGAAATCCAATGCCTGACTCCCGTTGGAATTGGAGTTACACGGATCTCCTAGGGGTTCAGTAGTTGGTGTGTTTGTTTTAGGTAAACATTTTTTGAAAAGCGCAGGTATGGTCCCTTTATCAGGTTTCTCGCCCTCATGAGCAGACGTACTATCTTTTGCAATGGGTGCAGCGTCTTCCTTTGTACAGTTACCCCTCCTTAAATTGTATCGAGATTTGGTGGTTATGGGTTTTGCCATTTAAAACAGATTACACATTAAAACTGCCCAGGATCAAAGAGGGTATCGTCACCTCTGCAGTCTCCGGATTGCAATTAAATGAACAAGTACGAGTAGTGGCTTACCCGTCTATGTTTCGTGTTACACGTTCACCTCCGCAGTCAGGAGCCAGCCGTACAGCAGTAGACTGAGTCTTATGCAGCCATTGAGTCCACTGGGGCTTATAATAGCTCACTTGCTGTTTGGACAGGTCTCAAGTCTCAGAGTTCCACAATATTTCCACTCAGCTGTATCTATACACGTGCCTGACCGTGCACCCCAGCACCAAACGGCCGCAAAACAGTCTACGCCCTTGACACCGTCGGGCTTCACGCCGCAAGGGTGGTTGGATTGTCCGTAAATAGAACTTGAAGGTCACGTGATCTGTCACGTGGCTGCCACAGGGCCCGCCTCCTCCAGGAAGCGACCGCACAGCAGCAAGAGCTTTCAGGGCTCGCAGTCTGCAACAGTATTAAAATTATGTCAGTCAGTAAACGTTCCAGAAAGCAAGCGGTCCTTCAGTGATTAGGATAACAGACCGCTCGGGCGGTTGGATTGTCCGTAAATAGAACTTGAAGGTCACGTGATCTGTCAGGTGGCTGCCACAGAGCCCGTCTCCTCCAGGAAGCGACCGCACAGCAGCAAGAGCTTTCAGGGGTCACAGTGCCGCAACAGTATTAAAATGCTGTTGGTCAGTAAACGTTCCAGAAAGCAAGCGGTCCTTCAGTGATTAGGATAACAGCACCACAATTTACTCTTAGACAAGTGTATTTGAAAAATATTGGCCAATTTGACAGAATATTTTTTACTGTATGGCCCATTTGACCGGATTTAGGCTGGACGAAATGATTGTACAAACAAAAATGTGGTGAAATGGGCCATACGGTTCTATTATAGTGAACAAGGGGAATGGGGGTTGCGGGTGTGTGTCCCGCTCCTCCTGCTCGCTATAATGGGAACAGGGGTTGCGGGGGTGTCCCCCGCTTCTAGGAAATTGGAAGTGGGGGACTTTAAAAAAAACTAAGAAAACAGAGTAACGGACCCTGCGGCATCAGTTCTGACCAGCATTGCAGGGACGGAACTGACGCTGCAGGGTCAGATGGAAAGCGGGCGGTGAAAGGTAAGTGGAGGGGAGGGAGGTGGGGATATTTTGTGGGGATGGAGAGGGCATGGATTAGTATGATTTTGCCGACAGTGCAATTGGGTTTGCGGTGAAATTGACTACGATCAATTCTGCCGCGAAAAATTATGCCACGGTCAAATCATACCAATCCATAAATTTATTGTCAGCCGGACCAAACAGACACAAGTAACTTTAGCAATGAGAAAACGGTTATCACACAAATCCTTAAACTCTACAATATAGATATACATTACATTTCCAAATGCCTTACAGTGGAAAATCTAGCCACAACCTGTAAAGGAGAGATTTGAGTTAACACAGTTATAGCAATAGGCAAATCTTCAGAGTTCGTTCCATAACTTTCGAGTTCAACCCTAAGAAGAGGGGAGCCTTGTGCTCAACAGTATAGTTGTGCGTAAAGACGCACAATCGCACAGGTCTTCTTGGGAGGGTTTTAGCAAGTCAGGAAGGGGCTTGAGACGATGAAGAATTGGTTCCCACTATTCGAGTAGGCCCTGCCCCTGGCGACAAAGCAGTGTTCAAATGGTGAGACTAGCTAGGGAGCGCAGACTAACCCAGCCAGTTTTGAATACCTTTAAGGGATACTCGTGCGTAAAAGTGATTGGTTGTGCAAGGGGGTCACCGGTAAGTGATGCAAGTACTCACCGACCCTCGTCACAGTGTAGACCAAAGTTGGGCAGTTTAGTTGAGGTCACTAGTAGGTTCGTTTCGTGGCGCTCCGGCTCTCAGCGGCTGCAGTGGAGAATGATTGTCTGTGATGGGACAGTATCCTTTTCTCAGCTTCCGAAGGAGGTATGAAGAAAATTCCAGTCAAACTGGCTTCAGGGCTCAGGAAAGCAGAACAACAGGGGGTCTATAGCTACATCTGAAAAATTTGGCAGGAGAATGCACGGGACCACTGGCAAGCAATGTCCCAAGTCTCGAGTTTGCACTGGAAACGGCATCTGTGTAGCGGGTTACCCTGAGGTATAGCCGGACAGGTCGCTGGATGGCCCAGGAACACTTCCGAAGGGGCTCGTTCAGTGGGCAAGCAGGGGGCGCCGAGAGTAGTTGTTCCTACTACTACAAAGGGGTAAAGTGCCTTGGCAGCCCTTCCTGATCGAAGAAGATAGCAGGGGTCAGATGGGACAGCACAGTTCAAAGGGTGCCAAAGCCTTCCAAACCATCTCCGGCAGTTTCACAAGTCTGTTATTTCACGTAGGAGACTTGGCTCCTTCTGTAGTTCGATGAGAACACATGAGATCGACCTGGAATGGCTGCAGAGCCCCTTCTCTTATCCAAGATTAGCTTTGCGCCCAAATCGAGGACTTCCAATAGAAGATTTGCTTTCTTGCAGGCATTCCAGACGTGGACCAATCAAGGTCCACGGTGGTCTCAGTCATTCAGGCGCTCCAGACATCCTGGCACCAGTGGTGTGGAATGGGGCGAAACAATCTCAGCCCACTTCCTGGGCACACGTACGTGTCAGGCAGAAGCCCGCGAAAGAGATCGGTTTTCACAGGAGGCTGCATGCCTAAATAAATAAGGAAAACCCGGGTAACTCGACCTGGGTGAAGGCAAGGGATGAAATTGCCATGGGACTGAACAAAATATTTTGTGCCTCTGCCATTTTCAGACCAGGCCACTGTCTTCAGCAAAACACAGTAAACATGGTTTAACTCCATCAAAAGAAGTAAAACATTATGAAAAATGACTGCTGCCACCAGTTGCTCCCAGGCACACTCGTACAATCACAAAAAAATCCTTAAAGTGTGTGTAGGGCTATAAATCAAAAAGGGACCCCAGCACATGGTACTGGAAGGTACATTGTGCACTGTTAAAAAGTTACCAAGAAATGTCAACATAGTCAAAACTAAGGGACACATGGGCCCTCATTACGAGTTCGGCGGTAACCATGCCGCTATTGGTGGCATGGCTGCCGCCGAAATCGCGTTGGGGTCTGGGTCCTCGGAATGAGGACTTACCAGGCCATTCCGAGTTCGGAAGGCCCGTAATTCCTCCCTCCAAGGACCCGGACACAGTCCTTCCCCATTCCCATTTCAGCCCCCATGGGGCTGAATGGGAATGGGAGAGGGAGCAAACAACGGCCCATTATGAGATGGCCCGTTGTTTGCTCCCTCTTACCCCACCCGGTAGGCACGCCTGGTCCCGAGAGGGGAACTCGTAATACGGCGGTAAAGAGTGAACGGCGCCGGCACCTTTTATGGCGCTGTTCACTCTGTACCGCCAGGGTGGAAATGAGGCCCATAGTTTCCCAGTACTGGCACAGTTTCCCCATATCAAGTGAGCAAAAGCCCAGGGGATTTCAGCTGAAGGCTGGGCGCCACTGGAAAAAGTCAGGATAGGATAGCCAAACGAAAGCAAAAGATTTGGGGGTCCATAAATGGAGGGAAAATTGCACATAAATGAAATTTTTCCTAACAGCAGCCTCCCCAGAGCCAGAAGAGATAGAACCGTAAAATCTTCCCCTCCTGGGCTGAGTCAGTGGGAAGACTTGATCAGAGGAAGAAGCAGCCAGCCTTGCATCTGGTCCGCCCTAATGCCAGACGGAGTCACCATTGAAGATCATACTCCTCGGACTTGTGTGTGGTGCAGCCTGGGTGAAGAGAACAATAGCGGGGAGCCCACTTGTCAGGAAGAGCTCCCAGGTATTGCACACATGTCCGGCTCCCCTTGCAGAAGTAGCACAGGCGCACCTATCCTCAGCGCCTCTTAGGCGCTCGGTGAGTGGACGGTGCGCCTTGCCCCAATCCAGTGCTCATCTCATGAGGGGGAGAGAATTTCTGTGTTCCGGGCCTGCGGCAGTGACAATGGCACCCTCCTGGAGGCACGGGGTACGTTTGGAAGATAACAATGTCCCAGGCCTGCCCCCAAGACTATGGCAGTGTGCTCTCTTGGGGGCACGGGGCGCAGCATTTGAAAACAGAAAAGAGCAGGAGAGCAGGGTGAGCTGGGACCTTGTAGAGAATGCATGACCCATTTGGTATCAAGAAAATAACAAAGAAGACTAAAGGTACTGTGATTAGCAGGCTTGGGGACAGGCCAGCCCATAATAGATCATGGGCCTCGTTATGTGGTCTATCCTGACTGTCTGCATCCATGAGTATTGTGTATATATTTGTATTATCTTATTGCCAATTTTATAAGTACGGTACTTGGCGAAGAATACATGTTTGATGACTAGGATAGGGGCATAAAGGTTTACAGGAGGTACATCATAGGGCAGCCTGGTTGTAAGGGTAATCAACATAAGAGGTGACCTGCTTAAGGTTTCCAAGAAGATGGATAACCAAAGAGGCTACCTCCTAGCCCCACATCTAGATGGTTGGTAGGGGAGTGGTGGAATAAGGGGCACTGCTCTGAATGCCTACCCCAGGTTCCCCCTTGTCACCCTCTTGATGCTGGGGTAGGTAGGTGCAGTAGGTCACAGAGGAGGAGGGTCTAAGTCAGGGCTACGGCATCCGGAAGGCCTGTATATATGTGGTAACAGACTCCTTGACGGTTTCTGCTATACTTTAAACGAATACAGGGACTTAAAATAACATTCTGGTGTCATGTGCATACTGATTGGAGAGGGATAACGTCTAAGAACTGGGGTGGTAACTCATCCCCTGTTAAATGTGACATCTGCTATATTGCAGGTTACCTAAATCCTCTGTTCCTGCAGCTTGACTATGAGAGAGGTGGGCGTAGAGTGGTCTGTAATGGCCAAGCCAGAGGGCCAGGGCCTGAATCCCAAATGACACAGTGATTATTATATATATATTTATATTTATATATCAGCGTGATGGTTGTTGCCCTGAGGTTAAGTGGTTAAGGTGAAACCTAAGGTCATTTGTGTCTTTTCTCGAGTAAAAGATTTTTTATTTTCTCTTTATTAACGTGCGTGTTAGTTTACAGGTGAAACTTTTTGCACGATTGAAAGATCATACATATTCCAAAACATACACAGTTATATTAGAAAGTCAATAAGTCAATACAGGGTACAACAGTAATTCAATTCAATCATCACTAAGCGATGTTAAAAAAAAAACATGTCAGCATTAAAAGAGGCGCGTAGTCAGGTTTTAGATTCAGGTTAGAAAAACGATGTTTACTTCTTTAAAACCACTAAGTTAAGATCATTGAAAAATCTAAGTAAGTTCAGTGCCAAGCATAATGTGTGTCCTGGGACAATCCGCCACCAGAATGCCTCCATGTAGAGACAACCAGCATCATTTACAAATGTATTAAAATGTTGACTTCTTAGTCCCAGCAGGCCCAGGCATTCAATGACAATGGGCATTACGTGTTTACTGGTGCAGCATAAACATGGCGGTAATAACGTTTCCCAGCACGTTCCTGCAGCAACAAACTACCAGTTTGGTGATGGGGTGGCCGGATTTACCTGCAGCTCATATCTGCCAGTAATTCTGGTCAGTTGGGGGACCCCTGCGAGCCATGCTGAGGGCCCCACCAACTCGGCAACAAATCACGCATCGCGCCACACTCTGGCTGGGCCTAGATTACCACACTTGCGCCATACGCCGCACACGGCACTAGGAGAGACATATGAATAAGTGTTTTAATGCATTATACAGCAAACTGTCTCCAAAATATTTGCTAAAAGGCCAGAGTGTTTGCAATAGTTTTGTAGGTTAACACCAATCTAAAAATCCAATGCATGCAAGTCACCAACAGTGCACAGTAACAATAATGCTTTATTGTAATGCTTTGCTATTAAAAATGGCATGCCACAGTGAAAAGATGTCCAAATTGCTGCACAATGTAGACCAGTCTAGACGCATAATAACATAATGCAGTAAAGCATGCCAGGCCACATTTAGACATACCTAGACTGGTTGCACCAAAATGCCAGTAGAAGCAATAACACTTATCATAGTTATTTTATCACAGATGCCCCGAAAAATATACAATGCTGCAGTAAGAAATGGCTAGACTGGCAGCACGCAAATGCCAGTCTAGCCAGGTAATTAAACCTAGCAGGACTGCTTTATCAGAGATGGCCAGTTAAAAAAGGTCAAGCCACACTAAGAAATTACTACACTGCCTGTACCAGAATGTCTCTTTAGCCACTAATACCACATAGCAAGCCCGCTTAGCCTGGACATGGATGACCATTATGATTTATCACACAATCCCCATCTGACCCCAAGCCCCCACCCCTCCACACATCCCCTCTCCCACCCACCCCTGCCCCAATGCCAAAATCAGCTTCTCAGCCCAGAATTAACTCCACCTCGCTTTTCCTTGTCCCAGTGCTTACGTGTCAGGCTCCAGAACTCATAGGTAAGTACTGGGATTAAGAAGAGTGGGACTAGGAGTAATAAAGATTACAGGTAACTGGGTCAGGCATTACCTCCATGTCCCTCTACCTCATTCCAGTACTTGTGTATGAGTCAAAGTGCCTCATACACAAGTACTGGGACAAGGAAGAATATGGTTATGAGTAATGAAGATTACCAATACGTAACCAAAGTATTAACAAAAGTAGTGGTGCAACACCTTTGACCTGGCTGGGCTTCAGACCTCACCCAGTAGCCTACCCTTGACATTTTTGTGTATGTTGACCCGACCTGGCTGACCTATAGAGCCATTGCTGGACTGAACAGGACACAGATGTTAAACGGCACCTGGGTTTCGCTGTTAGCAAAGGGCCAGCAATTACTAATGTAAAGCATTTCACTGTTAGAACCTGCATTCAAATGCATAATTCTTTAGGCAGTTGAAATCTTGATCTGGGTTTACTACTTGCATGCCAAGGAAGTTATTGGAAGGGTAGAGAGGGGACAGGAGACAGTTTATTCGCACAGCAGTCCATAAGTGGGTGTTTTCAGACTTAAAGGAGAGAATTAACTGCTTGGAACATTGAAGCTGCACTAGAATGATCTCATTTGAATTCACAAAGAAGTTAGATGCTCCACACAAATAGGTTTGCCACTCGCCCACTGCCTGTGAAGTTAGCACCTCTCCCAATATTTGAAGGGTTTTAGGTTTCTTTGAGCTCCTGAACACAAGCACACACACCATTCAACATACACACGTACAAGCACACCCAGCCATCCATACATTTGAGTGTGTACCCTTTCGCCATACATGCACACCCAGGCAGCCACCCATACATTTAAGTGTGCACCCTTTGACCATACAGGGACACTCAGACCGCCCCCCATACATTTAAGTGTGCACCCTTTGACTATACAGGCACACACACCCAGGCAGCCATACATTTAAGTGTGCGCCCTTTCACCATACACTCACAAAGGCAGCCACCTATACATTTAAGTGTGCACCCTTTCATCATTCAGGCACACCAAGACAGCAACCCATACATTTAAGTGTGCACCCTTTCACCATACACTCACACAGACAGCCACCTATATATTTAAGTGTGCGCCATTTCACCATACACTCACAAAGGCAGCCACCTATAAATTTAAGTGTGCACCCTTTCATCATTCAGGCACACCGAGACAGCAACCCATACATTTAGTGTGCACCCTTTCACCATACACTCACACAGACAGCCACCTATATATTTAAGTGTGCGCCCTTTCACCATACACTCACAAAGGCAGCCACCTATACATTTAAGTGTGCACCCTTTCATCATTCAGGCACACCAAGACAGCAACCCATACATTTAAGTGTGCACCCTTTCACCATACACTCACACAGACAGCCACCTATATATTTAAGTGTGCACCCTTTCACCATACACTCACACAGACAGCCACCTATACATTTAAGTGTGCACCCTTTCATCATTCAGGCACATCCAGGCAGCCACCCATACATTTAAGTGTGCACCCTTTCACCATACACTCAACATGCCCACCCAGCCACCCATACATGTAATTGTGCACCCTTTCACCATACACTCACACAGGCAGCCACCTATACATTTAAGTGTGCACCTGTCACCATACACTCACACGCACAAGTCATGGGGTTGGGGGGAGCCTTATTAGTTAAAAAAGAACTTGTTTAATTTTGAAGTCACTCTGACTTCATAAAAAACTATTTCGGTTAAGGACCGAACCATATGGGAAATTCTTTCATTATGAAGACAGAGTGAATTCAAAAATAAACTATTTCTTTTTGAAGTCATAGAGTTCCCCCCTACCCATGACATGGAGGCCTCCAGCCTAGATTTACCGGCGGGATACCACCAGACTTCTGGTAAGGCCCATTGTACCTTAAACTTTCCTGCATACCCGATACTTTACAGTATTCAGAATGAGCTTCCGAGGGTTACCCCCCACTCCTAATCTGTTTAATTTCCCCCGTCAATAATACGTTTAGCCTAAATCTGATGAACTGCATTCGTCAGATCCTATCAGGTACAGTAGTCAAGTATTCCGGGACGGTGCCATGACTACCTAGATGCCATTGTAAGTACTTGTATAAACGATAGGTCATGGCATGTCCCTGATAAACATTCTCCTTATGAGCCCCACGGGATTTTCGGCTAAAAGAGCTGCATTGGTCATACAGCAAGCCATAATCTTTTTTCTGCTATTAACCTGATGTTATGTTTCAAGGGTGCGTTATTAAAACCATGATAGTATGTATTTAAATCCTCATATACGGAACTCTCCTCCGGGAAGAAGTATTTTTCACTGAAAATGTCAAATACGCCATTGATACTAACCCTTCATAGAGATCAGCCGTAGTTCATTAGCATGACTGAATTGGGCACACAGCTTGGCAGGTTGAGAGGACCTTTCCATATAATTCCCACAATCCTTTCTAGGCGGTATAAAAAAGACGTGCGAATTTTCCTCAAGTAAAAATGCATTAAAGCTTGAGCCGAAAAGCGACAATATTTAGAGCTCATATGCTTCATTTGGGGTACAAAACCTTTTGCTTTTGCTGCCAAGTCCATCAAAACAGCTTCTTTTTTCGGGTGAGATCAGAGATAAAACCCCAGGTATGTCAACCCGTTTGTTAATTTCAATACCTTATCCCAAGCGCACCCTATGAAATCACGTTTTTTCAGGCCTTTTTTCCTAAATTCGATAACTTTAGTTTGTGTTCCATTTAACTTCAGCTCACTGTCGGTTGCATATTTGACGAAAGAGTCCACTAGACGTTTAAGCCCAATCTGGGCCCAAACCAGCAGTAAAACCACATTGGCGTCGGCTGGCCAGGACATTCAGATACACTGATGGTCGCTGGGGCAAAGTTATATGTTGCAACGAGAGCTCCAATGACTACTGAAAGTGCGTCACAGGAATAGCAAGTTGGTCACAATGATTTTAGGAGGGGAGCTAAGGACACTTTGGCTTCAGGGTGATGTGGGGAGACCACAAAAAGGAAATGTGAAAATTCAGACTTTAAGACCTTCTCACGAGAATCAATGGCGTATTCGTGAGAAACGTGAGGGCAGGGGGGACGTCCTCCCAAAAGTGATATCCTGCGAGAAGTATACTCGTGAAAAGCAGGGGAAAACCTATTATGTTCTCACTGGATTGTCTTGGGGGAGGAATCACACAAGAAAATCTTCCAGGAACAAAAAGAATCTTTTTTAAAAGATCTGCAGAAATATAGCAAATAGCAGGCACATTTTTGATCCAGGCCATACATGTAACAAGTGCCACTGCCCATTGCCCCAGTCCATAACCAGTGGCCCACTGACCATGGCCAACCAGCCATGGCCAACGACCATGGTCTTGTAATGGGGGGAAAATCCCATGGTACGCAGTATTGAAAAATATTAAAGGTTTAATGCTAGAGCTGGGGGTATATATGGCATAAACAAAACCTTGAAACATTACTGGTTGCCCTATACAGAGCCAAGGATATGCAGCATGGATTCAGGATCTGAGGATCCCACAAGGCTGGACCTGCACAGTTAAGTTTTGGGGTGTCGGAGGAAGGCTGCTACTGGGTGGGAATCAGAGGCCCTGCTCTATATTTTTGGTACTGGCCACCCTGCACATTTGCATGCATGAGCATCATTGCGAAGTCCTAACAGACCACCATATTGGTTCCAGACAGATCCTTGCTGAGGTGGTTAGTGTCAACTAATCCATGTCATGCAATGTTTGACTCCATAAGGGAAGCCACCTTGGCTTCTGACTTTAAAACCACAGCCAGGCTGCATATCTGGCTTCAAAGTTGATAAATGGACCAGGTCCCGAAACATGCAACAGTGAAGCTACCTTTCATTTAGAAGAACATCTTAGGTCCCACCTCAAATAAATGTTTGGTTGAGGTTCTTCAATGTTGCGAGCCCTGTATTCCACTCCAATCCAAGCAAATATTGTTTAATAATCATTTTTCCCGATTTCCAAATTGAGACATTGCTTTTTTTGTATTCCAGTCACCTTCCCAAGAGGATATCTCCTTTTCTTCCAGAAATTATATGTTATGATATGATGTGGCATTTATAACGCGCCTATACACAAGTGCTTCAAAGCGCGACATCCTCATCATCATTGCGGTCTCACCAGACTGAGAATTCAGATTCTGGTGACCTTCAAGTAGGAGAAAAACTCTTGTACATCTGGAATTGGTGGGTCTTGAATATTATGTCCAGAGGATATGACACAGCGTTTATCGGTTTTCCTCCTTAACCAGAAAATTGGGGGCCAGAGTTACCTGATTTAGCACGTGGGTCCTTACAGTGCTGCTAATAAAAAATGGATCTTTAAGCCATGTGCTGGTCAGGAGGGGTCGAGGAACTGGACAGGGAAGTGGGGGAAAAAAGGGCAGAAGTGTTGGAGAGTCATGAAGAGGGTGGTGGTCAGAAGGGAGGAACCGAGGGAATCAGTTCTACCAATGAGCATAGTGGAGTGCTGCAGATGGCCATGGGTATATAGGGGAACAGGAGGCATGAGGTGCAAGAGTGAATGGTGGGGCCCCTCTCCAATGAATGGAATCTATGCGGGGTAGGAGCACCATCAACAGAAAAGGCATCTTGGCCGAGCAGGCACACTAGAAACCCACGAAAAAGACATGCAACTATCAAGGCTCTCATCAGGGAAGCAGCAATGTGCCCAGTTACCAACGTCGAACGAGGAAGGGGTCTTTATTCAACTGTCTGCTACAAAAGTCCATGGGTATTTTTTACCTCATCTTCGCCCTCAAAATCACTTTGTGAAAGACATCCATTTTAAACGGAGACCTTCTAGTGATCATCCCAATACTCCTAAAGGAGTTTCTGACTTCCCTGGAACTGGAGGATGTGTAACGTCATGCCTGATTTGCAGACTTTCCGCATTGGCTCTGGGCAAAGATCATTTCGAGTTAAAATGGGTCTGTTTGGTCTTCAGTCAGCACATAGAATCGTTGCCAAGAAGCTTGCTACTCTAAGGGCTTGGGTGAACGATAGGGGGATCATGGTCCAAGCATATATGGGTTACTGATTGTTATATTTTCCTTCTTTTTCTCAATCCTCCAGAGACACTGAGGTGCTGTGAAATGTCCTTTGGCAGCACCAGAACCATAGAGACATCTTTCCAGACTGTGGCAGGGTTTATCCCTCCCCGCGGAGCGGAGGAGTTACACAGTCACTTGCTCCAGCTTCTCGAAATGGACACTGCCTCAACTGGGGAGACCAGGTGGCCACCACATATTTGATACCTTGGACTCGCCTGGATTTGTATCCCTTGCTTTTTCCAGTGCCTTATGCTTTAGCAGCATTATTCAGAGGATTTTGAGCCTTTGGCCCGTTACTTCTAGCACCCCAGAAAGAGGAGAGTCCCCTTTTCCCTCCTACCCCATCAGCACAGATGTAAGTTCCCTAGACTATGTTTTCAATTTTGGAGTGTTGCAGAAAACAGATGGGGGACTCGATTTCGGATGAGGTTGGTTCCTCAAATCTTTAAAAGCACCACTACAAGGAAAACAAAGACAAGAAAAACGTGCAATCCATCTATGCAATCCCAGACCTTCTTACCTCACCCCAAAATCCACTATCATTCATACATTTGCCAGTACAATGGTCACGATAGAACGAGTGGACGATTTCATGACCTCACTAGGGATGTGTTCAGTATTTCCAAATTAACAAAATGGCTAGCACTATGGAACCATGCAAACTTAGACACTCAAGGTCGAAGGTCAGTCCACAGTATTCTCTGCCACTGACCCTATACAGCAATCTTTTCCCAGTTATAATGCCCAGTGGCACTTGCTGGATAGGTACAAGGCTGTCCAACGTCTTGAATTGTGCACTATGCGATGAATCACTAGTGCCCCTCATTTCTCCCTAGAGCCCTTCCCTATGAGGCTAGGGAGGTGAAGCTAGGGAGGAGAGACCGCTACTCAATAGTCCATCTAGGGGTGGTAATATGTGGGAGGGCCTCATAGGGAGGGACTCCCCTCCTGGGGACAAGGACATTCACCTGGGGAAAAGCCCAGGTGGACGGTCACACACTCACTGCTACAAGCCCATGATGCTGGGCCCACATGCAATCCCCCTGACCAACAATGCCCATATTTGTGGGGTCCCAGCCTGTACCATAGCAAATGTGTCTTGTATGCCAACACACATGGGAGAACCATACCTGCCAACATTTCCTTTGTCCCCTACAGGCACCCACGCATCGCATTAGGCATCAGAGGAGGAGGTTGCAGGCCCATCTGGGAGTGGCGCATCCAGGCCCTCAAGGTCTGCCACCACCACCACCCCACAAAGGCCCAGTCAGGCTACACTGAAGTGGATGTCCCACCGTGTAACACAGTGAGAGGGAGCTGGTGGTCCTCACAGATGAGGTAATTGCCCACTGTGATGAACTATATGGCAGTCGACAGCGGAAGACCACTGGACAGAACAGGTCAGCCATCTGGCATGCTATCAGCCAGACGTTGACAGCAGTGGCAAGTTCACCCCGGGATGGAGAGGACTGCAGCAAGCAGTGGAACAACCTGAGGGTCAGGGTGCAGGGACTGCTATCCCAACACCGCCCGGAGTCTCTGGCGACTGGAGGAGGCATCGTGGAGCCACTGGTCCTCAATGCCTGGGAGGAAAAGTGCATTCCGGTGCTGGACGTAGAAGGAATTGAGGGAGTTGGCAGTGCAGAGGTGGGGGCCAGCAGCGAGGAGGCAGGAGGTGAGTCAACCCCCCCAACACAAGTGCATGTACAAATGACAGCCCATCATAATATGCCTGGGTGGAAAGGGACACATGTCAGCAGACCCAGAAGATGGGCATGCCAACAGGGTGGAGTGATGGGGTGGCACACCAGCCACCCTCCACAGCAGCCATGGGGCAGGCCACCAAGGGCACCCCTGAGCGTCACAGCGGCGGGAAGGGGTGGCAAGTGACCTCACCAAATGCCATGCACACCACACCCCTATTGGCGCACCCTGTGCCAGTGGGATCTAGGTGCGTGAGCAACCACAACACTGTGCAGCAGTCACACTAGCATGTTGCGGGCCCAGTTGGCCTGCCCCATCTTGGTATGGCAGACAAGCCACAGGGAAGAACAGGTTCCCCCACACCGACATGTACTCAGCCTGCCAATCACCATGCACCACACTGCAGCCTGCTGGCTGCACAGTAGTGCCATATTGAGCCATGCCAGTGCCATGGACTAAGCCACCACCCCTACACCCACCATGTGCATGCCACTGGGAAGGGGATGTGGGGGCATGAAAGACCACAAGCATGAATGCCAGAAGTCAGCTGCCCCAGAATGGACACCCTGCCCTCCCCAGACACAGGCCAAACACCAACTGCCCATGTGTCACACACTCACTGCTACAAGCAACCCCATGATGCTGGGCTCACATGCAATCCCCCCTGATCAACCATGCCCATATGTGTGGGGTCCCACCCTGTACCATAACAAATGTGTCTCGCATTCCAACACACACGGGAGAACCATACCTGAAAACATTTCCTATGTCCCCTACAGGCACCCACGCATCGCCATAGGCATTTGAGGAGGAGGAGGTTGCAGGCCCATCTCGGAGTGGTGCATCCAGGCACTCAAGATCTGCCACCACCACCACCACACAAAGGCCCAGTCAGGCTACACTAAGATGGATGTCCCACCGTGTAACATCGCAACACAGCAGGTCCAAGCCAACTTCCACACCACAGGCCACCAGGAGCAGCACAAGGCACACTGCACCCACTCCCGCAGCTGAAGGCTCATACACTGATGCCACACCTACTGGCAAGGCAACTGTGGAGTCACAGGGGACACCAGCCCGGTGGCACCGTCTGCCGGAGGGCCACAGACCCTGGAGAGCTCTCCGTGCTGCCAGAGTCTACAGACCCCGGAGAGCCCCCCACACCACCAGTGACCACAGACCCCAGAGAGCCCTCCAAGCCGCCAGCATCCATAGACCCCAAAGCCGGACGTTGACACACCCTCTTATGGCTCCCCTGATTACAGCCCAGGACCAGTGCACAGCCCCTCTCTCACACAGCACACACCAACATGCAGCACGCTGTTGCGGAGGCTCGAGAAGATGGAGCAGAGACAGCGGGAGATGGAGGCCAACACCTGCAGGTCATAAGGGACACCATTCAAGGGGCCACCCGCAGGGTTGTGCAGGCTATTGCGCGGAACAGTGCCAAGACAACTGCCTGGACGGCCGCCCTGACACTGTATGCCCAGAGGGCCAGGGAGATTACTAAAGACATCTCTGCACTGGCAGAGGCCATTCAGCAGAGCACAGAGGTGCATACCAACAAAACCTGGGGATAGGCTCCATCCCTTCCACTTCAACCACTCCCACAGATGGGTCACAGCAGGGCACGCCGAGGCATCAGTCACAGCGCCTTCTGCAGCCAAACTCACTGGTGGCTTCCAGGGGGGTAAAGACTACACGGTTGTAAGGGACTGTAAGACACTGATTGGCATGAGTGGCCATGCTGGGTTTATGATGGTGGGAGGGTGGAGTGGGGAATGTGTGCTGGGGAGTTTGTGGTGTGAGGGGGATTGTGGGCTGGGGAGTTGGTGGTGAGAGGAATGAGGGGGATAACGTGCTTGGGAGTTAGTGGTGGGAGGTGGGAAGGGGGATTGTGTGCTGGGGAGTTGGTGGTGGGAGCGGGAGGGGGACGTTGGGGCACTTCATTCAATAAACATGGTTGAGCTTCATCAATGTCAAGACATTCCTGATTGTGTCATTGTCGTGTGCATTAATTGAGTTGGTGTCAGACAATCGTGCATGGCTTGTGCCATGGGAAGGTGTCAAAAGAAATTGTCTATCAGTCCCTGGCGCGCCATTCTCCCATCCCTCACGTCCTCTCTGTCAATGCATGCATTTTCCTCTGCCACAGGCACTGCATCCTCATCCTCTGGGGGTGGCATGTCCACGTCAGGGGGCAGCAGAACATTTCTCTTCAGGCAGATATTGTGTGGCATGGCACACACTAGGACAGTTTTGATCACTTTCTCTGGAGCATACTTCAGGGCTCCACATGCACAGTTGAGGCAGCAGAAACGTGCCTTCAGGAGGCTGAAGGCACACTCGATGCACACATGTGTCCTGCTGTGAGTCTAGTTGTACGCTTTCTCCTGCAGTGTATGTGAATCACTCACAGGGGTCATTAGCCAGGGCATCTATGGGTATCCGGACTAGCCTGCATGGGGGAGGCACAGGCTTTAGTCACGGTGTAAGGTATGGGTGTGTGCTTACACAATATCAGGTAAATGGACTACTCGTGCATGCACATGGGCCTTCATTTCACGGCATGTGTCTATTCTATGTCTGTGCATGCAGTGTCTCTCATGCCATGCATTGTTTGTGCTTCACATGCATCCTGTCCCCTTGCAGCAAATGTTACGTAAGGTGCATGTTGGTGACATATGCAGCGACATGGTGGCTGTCATGTGGCAGCACATTTACACAGTGCATGTGGCATGCTGGGTTCCCCATGGGCGTAATTGTGGGCTGGCCGCACATGGGTGCATGGCTGTGGTACTGGCAGGGTTGTTCTTGTGTGAGGCGATGTGGCCATTTGTCAACATTGCTTTGGTAAGTGCATGTTGCATTGTGGTACCTGTAGTCATATTGTTGTTAATAATTGATAATGTATGCGTACATCAGCTTCTCCATGCAAGTCCAACATGTGCATGCTTCCTGGCCTTTACTGTGACATTGGTGCGGGAGGTGGTCATGTATGGAATTCGCATTTGCTTGTCATGCCATCCTTTGTGTAGTTATTTGCATCTCACCTCCCATTTGGGCATGTGCTTCACAGCGCATGTGTGCTGGCTTTTCTACTCACCCACTATCCAGGTCTGTTGTCCTCTGTGCCTCTCCATGTATCATGACAGTTTGCTGTTCATAGGACCATGGCATCGTTGGTGGAACCATGGCAGCGGGCACATCAGTAGGTGATGTACAGGTTGGGGTTGCAGGCCAACTGCACATTCAGGGAGTGGTAGTGCTTGCAGATACGGTACACTGCTTTGTTGGCCTGGGGGCCACCAGTGCAACATGGGTACATTCAAGGGCAGTTATCACATTTGGCATTTGGGCAACACCATAGAACTGTGCCTTCATGGCATTGACCTGGGCTGGGGTGGTAGGCAGTGAGATGTGGTGTAGCACTTGCCGCAGGAGGGCTTCAAGCGCCTGGTCCAACACTGCGCAGAAGGTGGGCTGTGCCATGCCGTGCATTATGACCACTGAGTGCTGGAAGGTGCCAGTTCCGAGGAATTGTAGGATGGATGCTAGCTTCAGCGGTGGGGGCGCAGCTGCCCGGATGTTGATCTTCTTCCCTATTTCGTCCTGTATTGTGGTGAGCAGCTCTGTTATGGTCTCCCTGTTGAGGCGATACAGGGTGAACAACTGGCTGTTAGTGAGGGTCTAACCCTGGGGATCGCTGCACGCCTTGCCTGGGCTTTCTACTTTTCCTCCTCTCCCCCAACCCCACCCCCGCTCTGCTCCCTGTGCCCTGGCCTGGTTGTCCTGCCACTCTACTTCCAGCCGCAGCATGAGCAGCTGCCTGTCCCAGCTCACAGTGGCTAGTGGCAGCATAGTGTTGGAAACAGTGTTTGGGGCAGGGTTGTGCCTTATGTAGCACTGTGGAGTGGATTGGGATCACCTGTGGCTTCATTTCAGGCACCTGTGTTCATGGAGGTAACTGCGCCATGTTTCAGCGGTATTAGCGCCGGTTTTCGGCGCTAATACCCCCGAGCATGGAATTGTGATGCGGCTGTGTTTGCGCCTCGTGTGGGCGGATGTTATAGCTCTGGCTGTAATAGTGCCGGATGATTTTACAGTTGACGGTATTTGCGCCGGCTCATGATCTGGCGGAGCGGTAAAGCAGCGCTAATTCCGTTACCGCCACTTTTAAGGGTTACCACAAGACTTGGGATGAGGCCCATGGTCAGCTTCCAGTCTGCATGAGATAACCCACGCAGATATGCACATCAATTACAATGAAGACTTAATGCTCTTCTAGCAGCATTCGTTTGAAGTAACTTTACCAATGTGCCCTAATACATTTCTGCCATTGCAAACATGAGTAAATACATGGCTAGTAGCCAAGGAACATTTTCGCCATTCTATCCGCGAAAATATACTTTCTATGTAATGCGGTCGAGCTTTCCTAAAAGAAATATACTCTGACATCAAATTCACTTGCAATTGCATTTCCCACTAACATTCTTTAAGGATTCATTTGCATATATTTGAATGTTTCCCTGACAGAGGATCAAGTTCAGGACAGGATGCTCCATTGCGAAATCATATGAGCATCAAATTGCATTCCCCACCCCTCTGGCCTTTAGAGAGGGTTAGAGCGTAGAGCGTGCAGATACATATCAACAACTCAGCACCCATGTTCTGTGTCAAACCGTGTAGGCACGCCCATCCTCTCCCGTGGGATTTTCTGTTTGGGGTGGAATTTGAGCTGAGAATTTCTCCTTACCCTGTCTGTGGTCGATGTCACTATGGTGAAGGATGTGGAAGCAGCTTGTATGAGCACAGGTGTTCTCATCCATGGATCAGGCTAGCCATTTGCAAATATTTCAGGGGGTCTGCAGTTGCCGGGAGACCTCTTTGCAGGATCTATGTCTGTTTTAGGGGAGCACATTTCTGCCCGTCCTTTTGCTACGTGGTGAGGGTTCTGGGGTCATGGGTGTGAGTTTGCATGTAATACCCTTCATGGGGTTTCCTGTATACCTTGCCTCATTTCCTTCCGGATACATGATAAAAATCAAAAAACACCTCCTTTGTGAGAGTGTACTGCTAGAATGCCTGTCTGGTAGGTGCAGGTGTGCCACATTGGAAAAGACTGGGAAGAGAAAGAGGAGAACCAGAGTGATAAAGATCATAGGTAAGTAACCCATTCATTCACAGGTTCTGACAGTCAGTCACAATCACCTCAAGTTGTCCAGGCTTGTGCAATCATCACACACAACGCTTCATTTACAACACAGCCATGGCAGGCCCATGTACCTCACATTAAAGGAGCACACATGGGGTGCAGACTATCCTTAAGAGGTAGGAAGACACAGTATGTAGCCCTACAAGAAGGCTATTACCAGATCAGCATAACACCATCCTGAAATCTGCACCAGAGAGGGGGAAAACGTTGCTGGAATACAAACCTTGACAGGGGAGCTGAAGGGCTTTCAGGGAGATGCTTGCGCTGAGGAGCATCCAGACCAGGACAGAAGGTAAGACTCATTTAAACTTTAATGTATATTATGTGTGTATGTGTGCATGCTTGCATGTGTAATGAGTGAGTACATGATGTATGGGTGCACATGTGAATGAGAGAGGTAAAGCTGCATGGGAGCACCTGTGAATGAGTGAGTGTAAGCTGTGTGTGAATGAGCGGGTGAATGTGTGTGTGCGTGTGCTTGCGTTTCCTGGAGCAGGGCACAGATTTTGGCAGGGCGAGGGCATGGGGAGGTAGAAAGGGTGCGTATATTACAGCATCATGGCATGTTTAGTGGGCATCTATATATAAAGTAAGCATGAAATGTTAAATTACATGACTAAATTGGTATTTTGGTGCAGCCAGTCTAGCTTTTTCATACTGTGGCATGACATTTTCTACTGAGCATCTATGATACAGTAAGCATGAAAAGTGTTATTACGTGGCTCAACTGTCACTCTGGTACAGCCAGTCTAGCTATAATTACTTACTGTGGCATGGAATGTATTTACTGGCCATCATTATCATTGATGGTATTATGAACAGAGCATGAGTATGCCCTTATAAGAGAATACTGGCACATAGTGGTGCTGCCAACATGGAAATGTATGGGCAAATCCAGCATGAACATGTTTTTATACTGCCATTTATTGTGGGCAAGGGCATCATGAAAATGTGTTGGGAAATGCTGCTGTGCACTGTTGGTGACTTGCATCTATTTGATATTTTCATGATTTACCCTTTTTCTCAGAAAGTGTGCAATATAATACACCATTTTAACGCATTATTCAGAAAAATATTCTATGGGGTAGAACCCCAAAATTTCCTTAGTTTATTCAGGCTGCCTCACGACACTCTGGCATATTTAAACAAAATATTTATTCCCCTCCTATTTAATAAGTCAGCAGCCACAACTGAACCTTGCAGCTCCCAGTTTGGTGTTTCTAGAACTGACCAGTTTGTTCTACTTTTGCAAACTTTTTGTGATTTTAGTGGGAGTTGTGAATATTTAGTAATCAAAGTGATTTTGCAGTGGCACAATTGTTGTCCCAAGCCTGTTTAAATCTAAAATGCAACACTACTATTGACCATACAAAGAAAAACAAATATTGGAAAAGGGAACAGTTTGAGCTTTTCTCTGTGCATGGGATCAGTGATTTCCAGGCACGTCCATATTAGTACTACTTGGCCATATAATGGCGAAAGTCTGGCAAACAGTGTTAGTATCTGGACATATTATGGCAGTTCCTGGCAAATGCCTATCGAATACTATGCCTATCGAATACTGATACAGGAGCCAAAACTGCCAATACAAATGCTTGTATTTAGCAGGTATTCTGTCCAAAGAACAGATGCATAGACACACATTTTGCGTGTAAATCAATTGGCTGATGGCATGCTTTCTTAAGACATGTTTATAGACCAGGAACTGGTTTACAGCTGCCACCAAGTCCTTCCCTTTCAGAAGATTGCTTCAGAATATAATTGACAGGCCCTCAAAGCACAGAGCTGGCTCAAGGTGATCCCAAGGAGGGGCAGGTAATGGGTGGGAATGGCCACAGGGACTATCATGGCCATGGTTGGTGAATGGGTGGGTAAGAAGTGACACAGAGTGTGTGTTCCTCTTTACATCCCTTCTCCCTCCCATCTTCACTTCCCATGCCAATATTCTTGACGTATGGGCAGTGCCTAGAGCACCACCTAAAAGCAAAAAGGAATAGTTGGATACAAATAAGGAGACATTCTGTTTATGACAGATATTATTTCATAAAGCATGAAGAAGGTGGCATGCCAGTAAGAGGGGCAACACCTTAGTCAGTGGATGCAAGTCATCGGATAGTGGTGCATGGAGACATCCTAGCTTAGCTGGGAACCCAACTTCCAAGCAACACTGGTCTAAATGCTGAAAGTCATGGGAGGCAAAGTGTCTCCCATGAGCCTGCAGATCACTAAGGACTTGGCAGGGGATCTGGGATCCTGCCTATGGGGAGAGCTTGCTTTCTACCAGCCAGAAGGGAAGAGAGTAAACTGCTCTGTAGTAACGAGTCCAGCCTCAGAAGTACAGAAAGAATGGACAGCTGTGCCACACGCCCTATCTAGCAACCGAGGCAACCAGGTGGCCCCACCGTCCATCCAGCATGCGAAGGATGTAGCTATCTCTGCACTGGACCACGGCCAGGCACTTGAGTCACTTGTTTTCAAGATGTAATAGCTAACAGTGTGTGTCTTTAACTGGACAGCAAAAGCTGCCTTAATTTTGAGGTGTGCGCAGCTGCAGAGGGGCGTTTTCTAAACCAGTACATCCAGAATAGCAAACCATTCTTTGTTTTTATTTTATCTTAACGTTTTGGATGCTCTATCCATTAGCTATCACTGGATGTGCTACACTCAGAGTGAGGCAAAACAATTGTTACACTTACTGGACTGTGTACACATTGTCATTTTGTGTGGATGGGGTGGCAGCAATTGAAATGTGGCATTGCCTGAATAGTAGATGGCAAGCCTTGGCAAAGTGGCGGGTACATGAGGGCAATCCATGACAATGAGACAAGTAGCTAGGAGAGTTGGTGGCAAACCTTGGAAAAGAGGATGGTACCGTAGCATTTTATGGCAATACCTGGCAATGGGGCACACAGCTGGGCACCTCATAGCAGCCCACTAGGCAAAAGCTAAAAGTGATGGCTTTGCCAATGCGTGCCTACCTCCTCAGTAAGTGTACTTTATGAACTTTCAGAGATGTAACTATTTCCTTTCTCTCTCAAGTGTGTGAAATATTTCCCTTTGTTCCTGAGATCCACTGTAAATAGATATTTTCCTAAATATGTGCGTTTTTTGTTGAACATTTGTAACATTGTACGTTTCTGAATTTTACTATTGATTTGTGAAAAGTTCACTAGATGAACGGTTGTACTTTAATTTTTTTGTTTAATTCTTTATTCACATTTTCTAAACCAAAACCTTTTTTACTGAGAACTCTTACCACAGAGTGTTGAGAACCTTCGAAAGTGCTTCTTTTTTGCTCATCTGTTGACATGACAACGAATGCAGGTGGAAGTTCTACTGGTCTGTAGTTACATGTGTAGGTAAAGCAGTGGTGTTCACACCTTTTTGGACTGGACACCCCATGAGTAAAATATGGGCAGGCCGGGACCCCCAAAAATGCCAAATGGACAGTATGTATTGTGCGCTGTCACTACATCCTCCTCCCGGTATAGTCCCTGTGCTCCCCCACCTGCTCCCATCACAGTCTACGGGCTCCTCCATCCCACTCCTACCCAGTCCCTGGGCTCTCCCCACCCCGTCACACACCATGGGCTCTCCCCACCCTGCTCCCACCACCATCCCATAGTTCCCACCCGTCCTGCTCCCACCACAGTCCCTGGGCTCCCCCCATCCCGTTCCCAAAACAGTCCGAGGGTCAGTAGCGGCTGGTGAATTTTTTAAGTGGAGGGGCATAAATATTTCCCCAAAAATGCCATAGCGACCAAGGACAGTGAGGGAGCCCAAACCAATCAAGGAGGGTTCTGGGGGTTTTCCTCCCAGGAATTTATTTTTAAAATAATGAGTTACAATGTTGCATTGTAGAGCATACTTTAAAAAAATGCGTAAAAACCAGTTTGCAATTGGTGCTGGGCGGCCAAGAGGGTAGGCATGACATTTTTAACTGGACATTTACGATAGATGTCCAGTTAAAAGATACCATCCCTGTCCCCTGGGCCTAACACAATCAACTTGATTGTGTGTGTATGCAAGGCACTGGGGTGCCAAAGGGGAAAGCATGGTATTTTTGACTGGGCATCTATGACAGAAATCCAGTAAAAAAAAAATATGATCCCTGTCCCCTGGGCTTCACAGTGCCTCAGAAGGAGAGCTGATTTTGGAAGGTGGTTTGGGGGATTGTGCAACAAAGGCAAATAGGCATTTTTAAAATGCGTTTACAACTCTCCTTACCCCCTCTATCCACCACTTGCCAAAATCAGCTCAACAGACCAAAACAAACACACACACTTTCATACAGCAATCACTCTATCGTTCACAAGAACATCCATCACCATACACTCACTCATAACACAAGCATACACGCATCCATACACGTTTAAATAAAAAAAAATGAACATAAGCAAACCTTCTGCATTGGCCTGCGTGTGGCCGCTGAAATGCCCTGCTCCAGACTGCTCTGTCCGTATGTGCGAGGAAGCAAAGGAGCTCCCCCTCGCAAATACAGACATGCAGTTCCCCAGCCAGAATTTCCAATGAGCTAGGCAATGGTGACGAAGCAAAACGCCCCAGCCTTCCATGGCTCAGTGAGCATGTGCGGCTGGGTAACTGAACTGAACTGTCAAAGGGAAATAGTGTTTCTCTATGACAGGTCAGCCAGCCCCGGAGCACTCCCTCAGCTGGAAAAAGCAGCTGAAGGAGTGCTCATTGTTTCACTGGTCTGGGCGCCTTTATGGATGAGCCGCCGGGCTCAGTCTGGCCTATAGGGCAATAGGGCAATGACAGTACCAAAAATGTAAAATGCTAGTGTGAGCCAGTCAAAATGGGCCACCTTTTTGGCCAATGTGGGCCAGTTTGATGAGTTACTTCACTATGCCGTTAGTAATTTTGACCACTGTTGCTGAATAAATATACTTAAAATATCACAATTTACTTATATTTTAACACAAAGCACCCCCTTGGGTACTATTCAAACGGTCTGTGACTAAAGGAATGATATCCATTTTCAATTGTGGGCCACTTTTTCATTGGTGGCTGAGACAGTTTCATGCTTCAGCCCGACCATGTGAGCCGCCCCTGCCCATTTCTTCCAGTCTATGCGCCCCAGAATTTGAATACCACTGAGGTAAAGCATGTCACTCAATGGACCCTCGATACATTTTTCTGTGTTCATACGGTGGCCCAATTTAGTAGTAGTGCCTTTCAAAACATACCTTGCCATTACTGCCAGCGCTTTAACATCCTTATCTTGATGAAGTATCAAAACCTCCATTTTGTTCCAAGGCATGGCCGAAAGCCTCGCTTTATTTATGGCGGAAAACCGCCTGCAAAAAGAACAATCTAATAGTTTGCCCATGCCATCTCTGGAACGCTGTGACGTCCGCATAATGGGTGGGAGAAAAGCTCGTTCTCGCGGACTTGTGTGAACTCCAGTTATTTCTGGGAAGGCCCAGCCACCAGGGGCGTTGCCATGCATCAGGGGACAGGCTAGGACACTGTGGAGGAAATAAGGACACGTGTGCTGGGGTGGGAGAGGCATTGTGGAAAAATACTGATTAGTCTCGGTCCGAAAGACCAATGATCTTCAGCGCCGCGTTCATGTTCTGTACTCCCAATGCAATCCCATTCATTCACCACCCAATCCTCGTATGTATTCTTCCTTTTAATATAAGGAGGGGCATAGGAGGCACTGTAATTCTGGGGGGAAAGTGTACAACCTAGGGTGGGGCCATGGGTACAAATACCAGGGTGGATTATGTGTGTCATACCGGCATTACTTTAAGATTACAGGTGCCTGCACCAGTAAATGACTTCCCATTCCATGGAGTCCATGGGGGGACTGCTGATATTACCGGCTGTGCTATGCCGGTGGGGTGCCTGACTTACCTCCAGCTCTTTGCTGGAGGTAAACCAGGTCACCCCCACCACAGTGTGAGAAAAGTGGCAGTAACAGAATTACTGCCACTTTTTTCATCACTGCCAAACTTGTAATGAGCCCCATTACCTTTGCCCCTCTGCCCCAAATAGTCCACCTCACCCTTCACATGTTCCAGGGCTTGTATGAGACGGAAATATTATAGGGACTTGTGTGGCTTAAGTAGGACATGACCAAATCCCATAAGCAAGCAAAAATGCAAATGCTGTCCAAAACTGTGTATATGTGCCATGGTTTGCTGAAATATTTTTGTTAGAGTGAGTGTTGTGAAAAATGAAATATGCACCAATCCCAGCGTACATTGTGTATTCAGAAGGATTTCAGTTAATAACTATCACAGACTTATTTCTCAGATATAAAAACCTGTGATCACGCAGATGTTCCCAAATGCTCGTTGAATGTATGCTGTTTCCCTCTCTCCCCTTACTCATAGGTGATGTTTTTACAGAATGAGGGCAATTCACTTAATTGGGCTCATTTTAAAAGCGGTGGTGTGGTAAAAATAAATGTACAAACACTTGTCTTTACACTTGTTTTTCTGCTCTGGCGCATGTTAAAATATTTAGTGAGCAAAGTGGGAGACCGGAGATGGAAATACATTTCCTTCTGCTCCTGCACACTCCGCCTGCAGAACCACCTAGTTTTACACCTGCATGAGATGTCCATGCAGACGTAAAGCTTATGGAGTCCTAGGGAATCTGTCTGTCCTTAACACCTGCTAAAAACAGATGAATCCCAAAAGAATCCAATGTAAATGTAACCTGCAAAGTGAAATGTAATGTCCAGGCAGCTTTTACATTTTTTACAAAACGAAGAATAAAATGAAAGAGTTAATGTAATTGTGCCCGTATTTACTGTCACTAGTCAGTGAACGGAGAATAGCACACAGCGACACGCTGGTCTTGGAAGCAAGAGCAACACAGGAACAAATCCCAGATCTGCGCTTAGAAACCGAACCCAGGTACGGTATTAGGTGTGTTATAAAAAAAAAATTAAATAAATACATTTTTTGCACTCAGTTTTGTAAAAATTGACAATTGCATGCAGGGGACCCAAGAGCATGTAAGTGCTATCTAACGTTAGTAGTTCCCTACATGCAATTGCCACTTATGACAAAATGAGTCTGACTGAGAGTGAGAGCGTTTGTGTTTGCAAACCGCGATTTCTTTACAGAAAGATGTCTTCACAATGTGCAGACTAGATGCAAACCAGACCAGCTGATACAATACATGTTTGCAGGGCCTCATGATTTATCGTTTGGGGCATGCGGTTCCCATTTTAGGCAACACCCATCTGTCTTTAGAGCACACCCCTTGTTAGAGCCCCCCTTATTTTCACATGTACTGGATTTATTTTCATGTGTTACCATAGAGACCCAGTTCTAAATTGCATGTCTTTTTACCCCCTTTTTTCTCAAAAATCGTGCTGTACAATGTACCATATCATAAATGTTCCTCAGCTTGGGGTTATCCGTTGGCCTGAACACATACACTAATTTGTGGAAGCTGGCAATGCCTCTCCCCTAAAAAAAAATCACCTGCCACCACTCACCTTGAATCATTAACATTGTCAGTGCCCACTCAGGTGCCGCTCGGCAACACAAACTGCCTCTACCATTCGCATACACATAATATTGTTACTGGCTAGGCACAATGGAGGCTGGTCGCCAGGGGCCGCCCCCTTTATTTCTATGCTAGGTGAAAGATGCAATGTCAGATTAAAAAAATACCTACATATTTCGCCCAGTGTAGCATATGGCATGCACCTGGGGCTGCAGAATCATCTCAATAGGCGCATTGTGCATGCATGATTGCCCAGGCCACCTTGGGGGTCTCTGGTGCAGCATGCATTTCTTTAAGGTGCTGCCTATTTTAGACTTTTGATGACTGTGTTACTTAGGCCTTGGCTTCTTCAGCTCACTGTTAATTTACAAACTCAGCACACAGCATACTGCACTTGGGCCTGTACTTGCCCCAGGTAAAATTGATGCAAATGGTTGCGAGCTGTGCACACTCGTCCAGCATGGTCTGCTGGGGAACAGGCTGCCACAGTGTCAGGCCAGTAAGCCAGAGAGAGCTCGTCAGTGTCAGTCAGACACACAAGATTGGGGCAGAGGAGAGACAAGCCATCCGAGGCCACAGCCCATTTCACATCAACACATCTTCGAGTTGAAAGAAAATGGTCCCAAATTCTGAACCCTAAAAATCACTGGCTGATCCGAACAGCCCTCCCACTCTGAAAGTGTTCAGGGAAATGATGGGACAAAAATGGATTATTTGGGGTTTATCTTCTTCTCTGCAGTACGGTTTTCTTCGTTTTTCACTTCACATGTTTCCCCAGGATCTTCCTAAACCCATAGCCCATAAAACGCTTATAGGCCCAAAGAGAAGTCAGCTAACAAAGAAAGACTGAGATAATAACTTCTGCCCTAATTAGACCCTGACAGCTCCGCTGGATTGGACTTTGTAAGTGTATGGAAAGTGGCACTGATGGAAACTGGAATGGGTCGTGGGATGGTGTGGGCAGTGAGCAGGGCGGGACAAATGTCTCAAAAGATGAAGGGGTCAACTGAGGCGTCCCAATGATGGGGCGTGGATTGATAGAAGAGGTTATTTGTGGAACTAGAGTGTGCACCTCGCCTTTGGATGAGATCTCTCCGGAAAGAGAACAAGGACTGAACGTGCATGAACACAGAACACCTCATGTCTAGAGGAGCGTTTGCCGTAATAGGTCAGGAGCTGCAATAGCACAGCATCCAAAATCACTCAGAGATCACGCTTTTAGAAAGAGGCCAACAAATGGATGATCAGACTCAACCATCTCAATGCGAGGTCTCCAGAAAGAGGCCAAGAAGCAATTGGCTGCCTTGAGCCTTCCAAATGATGTGGTCTTCAGTTAGACATCCCCATGCAATTCCCTTACATGCATCTAGTCGTAATTAATGCTGATGTTGATATGGATCTCGATCCCTGTGCTACTGTCCTAAGCCCGTTCAATACTAGAGATTATATTGACTGACCATATGGTCCTGGGCACAGCTCTGAATCCATCAACTCCCAGAGAGAGAGTAAGTTCTGCGTCTTGGTGAAATCCTTTGTCCCTTTACAGTCCTATTGGACCTATCCGCTATTTGAGGTGAGCAACTTTGTGTAACCGCTCTGTTCGCTGAGCACATCCTCCACTGAAAGTAAAAGGCTCTGCGTCTATGGACTAACCACTTCAGCCTATCCTCCCTTGGAGGGATGGGGGGCGGGGGGGACTTTGTATCATTTTGACAGTACTCTGGACCTGCCAGCCTGAGAGATGGGAGTTCTGTGGCCATATGCTTCTTCCAGTGGTCTATACTATTTATAGAGGTTTTCTGGTACCTGATTTAAAGCACTGTTTTTGTGCAACATGTCCTGCAAGTTTCATTCTGTCCTGTGATAATAGGTATTGTTATTAGCCATTGTCAGGGTAGTCAATTTATAGACCTCAAACTAGCACAGGGTTGAGTTGGATCGGCCAGGATTCAAATCTGTATTCTCTAAGCTAAATACAAATGTCTGAGGCAAGCGCTTAACTTCCCAAGCTTACTTATATAGGCAAAGTTCCCAGCCTCTGGAGAGAATACAGAGACTCATTTTTTCTTCAGATGTAAGATTCTCCATCCATAGCCCGCATGAACCCATCCATTCTATAATCAACAGTATCCCCAGTCGTCTGAACTCATAGAACTCATCTTTGCTCTAGTTGACCGGTTTTATATTCTTGAGTGACTTCCCAGGACCCGTCTTTTGTGGGGGCATTTGACCTATCTCAGACTATGGTTGATAAAATAGGTCGTTGTCGACTCTCAGCTTGAGTCATTTAGCTTGCAGCCACTCAGTTTGTTCCTCACAGGTTCTCTCCCCTGTCTAAATCCCTGGAAGACATAACCTCTCTTTTAGGTGACCTATTTCTGTCTCTGGTGAATCCCCAAAACCCATTTATCCCTCACACAGCTAGCTTATTATCCTTGGGCCACTCCCCGGATCAATCATACCTGGAGGTGGCTGGCTCCCCATACCTGGAGGTGGCTGGCGAAAAGAATGGGGGGAAATGGGCATCCCTGTCTTGTACCATGTGACGGCATTATGCATTCCGACATGATTCGATTGGCGTGCACTGCTGCCCTGGTAGCTGTGTACAGTAGGTGGATCCAGCAGAGGTATACCACACCTAGCCCTGAGTGTCTCAAGACCTCAAATAAGAAGGCCACTCTATAGGGTCAAATGCTTTTTCCGCATCCAAGGTGGCAACCACCATGGGGATTTCAAGGGAGAACTTAAAGCCGGTTATACAGGCGATTCACCAATACAGCCACGGTTCTGGGTTGCGGATCAATTGGTCCAAATCAGAAGTGCTGCCCCTAACACCCATGGTCCCTCAAGAGGTTATTTGTGAAGACTTCAAATGGTGCCCTGATGGCATGCAATACTGAAGTGTACATATAACCACCTCTCCCGCTGCCCTGTTTGAAAGAAATTACCTGAAAGTCCTAGAGTACTTGGAGCACATAGTTGAGGCCTGGATTGTGTTGCCCATCTCGCAGGCTGCCCGGACTGCCTTGGCCAGGATGGTCATACTCTCGAAGTGTTTATATATATTTAATAATGTCCCAATTTGGCCCCCCTCTCTCTTCTGGGCTAGAACACGTAAATTGATGACATGCCTGATTTGGGCGGGTAGACAGACCAGAGTATCACTGGATGTTTTGACAATGCCCTATATCCTGGGAGGGTTGGAATATCCCAACTTATATGTATATTTCCTGGCCGCACAAGTACAGTACTCCATTTGGTGGTAGTCCCTCTTGTCTGATCTTCCCAATACATGTAGGGCATGGCATAAAGTACTGAATATCAATGGGATGATCCCCTCTACTCTCCCACATTTGCCATATACAAGGTCAGACGTATTCCTCTTACCGATGAAAAGATCTTCCAGACACACTTTGAAAGACGAGGGATACATTTGCTGGGTGATCTTGTGGTGGATGGTCACCTAATTACATGGGCTGATCTGATGACTAGAGGGGGGTGGGATGGGCTAACAATGTTTCTGTACTTTCGGTTGCGGGAGGCGATGAAGGCCACCTGACCGGCCTTCCCACTAGCTCCCCCTACCCCTTCAGCTTTACAATATGTGACTACACCCACATTCCGGCCAAATCACTGGTTTCAGTCATGTATAAGGGTATCAGAGCACAGAAGTCTCCTCAGACCAACACACCCCAGCTAAAATGGGAATCAACACTGGGTAAAACACTCACCATGGAGGCAGATGACAAATGAAAACTCTTTCATTGAACTACAACTTCAACCTAATTCATTACAAATTCCTAAACCGGGTATATTATTCCCACAAAAGGCTACATACATTCTACCGAGATAGACCACCTAGTTGCGCTAGGTGCACTCATGACCCAGCTGATTTTCTCCATGTGGCATGGTTCTGTCCCTTAATACAACCGTTTTGTGGAGTGGTGGAAACGACTATGCGCTTTATGTTATGTGAATCATGGCAATACTCCCCAGAGTTTTGGCTGCTAGCCATGATGGAAGCCGGCTCCAGAACTGAAAAAAGGCTGGCTGGGATGGCAATAATAGTTGCCAGGACATTGATCGCCAAGGCATAAGGGAAGTCTACAGCACCGACAGTGCGTGAATGGTTGGCCTACATGAATATGTGTGAACAAAGGGGAACGCGATATGCCATCACTTTACCTGTGTGTAGCAGGCCATTTGACTATTGGCCCCATTCCGAAATGATATGCTGAACGCTGCCAATGTATAGACTGCCTTTCCACAATATGGTTGTAATGTTGATAGCATATTCTCGATCCACATACTAGAACTTTAAAAATGCCAGTCATAGTTGTATGTGTCGCTATGGTATTTAATTTGACGTTCAACTCTTAATGTCGCCGCACTGTATTGTCAAAGGTTTGTTTCGAGGAGGGTGGGGCTGATGGGTTGTTGAGGTTTTTGTTGGTATGAGTTGTAACCATGAAAATAAATAAAGAGAATTTGAAAATAAATAACAGTGCTACTCTAGTACTACACAGGGCACCTGGCATGATCATGGGCTGATACAGGGGGAGGCTTGAGGTCACTGTGACCCACACACATTTCACTCATCCCAGTTGCGTCATCAGGCGTCCAAGGCTTTCACCCTCGCTTTTGAACTATAATATATCCCTCCCCGCACCTCAGATTACAAATCATGCCATTGTAAAGTACACATAGGGTGATCATTCTTTTAGATCTTATATGGTTATCTGCTTTATGGTCAGTGGCCTGGGGTCAGCTGGTATCTAGGATTTCATGGGCCTTGGGACTCGGACTGTTGTAGCGGCTATAACTTGTAATTGGCTGGGTGGGGTCAGAGGCTTGCTCTGGCCTGGTTGCGATAACACGTACAGCGAGGCGCCTAGCACCTTCTCAAGGCCTTGCAGGATACATTATTTCTCGGGATAAATGTAATGGCAATAGTTTTAGTACAAAGGAGGGTTTCTATGGAAATTAACAGCGCGGGTCTATCTCTCATCAGCGCTTGGGCCTATTTGTTTTCTTTTCATCAGGTTTCTGGCCTGTGTCTAACGCGCTGCCATGCATACCCTATGTTTCTGCCATAGCTACAAAATGGGACCTGTTAATATGCACGCACTAAGTCTAAACATCTACAATTCACATAATATTATGTATGTGCAGGGTCTCTTAGTACGCAACACTCCCCCCTGGCACATCACAGGTTTCCTCATGGGAAGCACCTAGGGAGGTGGGATAGGTTCATTTCCTTCCCAACATTCCCCCTTTCATTACTTCTACTGTAACAAACTCCCCCCACGCATGCGTTTGTACTCTCTTCTAACTGCACCTTTATACAGTGACTTCCGTTTATTGGCATCCAGGCCCTAAATACTGACTGAAAACTTTCTCCTGCTTGTGCATATTCTTCGGGTGAGCATGTCATATAAATGTATCCCCCATCTCCTGCTAGATCAACCCATACATCCTCATAATTTTCAGGGTCAGGGGGTGGGACAATGATGGTGTGGTATAAGCTTTCTACTCCGTCTCCATAGGGAATGGGGCGCATTCAAGGAATGGCATGGTCGGTTTGTATCTCAGTATCTTTGTATTGCAGGGTGCTTTTGAAACCCCAATTGTGGCTTTTGAAAACCATCATCATTGGGGGCGTGGCTTGGAGCATCAGTGATGTGGCTGCTCCTGTGAAGCCATCCGTGGAAAAGCCCGCTGATGAAGCTAATAAATGCGGCTTCCATGAGTCCTCAGAGCCGCTGAAGGCATCCACGGCAGTCAGAACGCCTACTCCCGTGAGACGTCGCAGGCAGCCCCCGACACCCAGAACAGCAAGTGGTGGTGGCGGAGGCAGACCCAGGTGAGGACGAGCCATCGGGAGCGGAGGTTCGAGGAGCGGACCCCCCCACCCCCTGCCGAGCAACACAGCAACACAGGCAGGCACCCCGGGCCCGGCAGCCGGCCGCGGGTCATCTCAAGCGGCCCGCGGTGTCCGGAGCGGCAGACAGTGGAGACAGACCCAGGTGGATGCGGCTTGCTGGGAGTGGGGAGCCGTGTGGCAGTCTCCTCCACTCCCGCGAAGCGTGGTTGGTGGCCCCCGGCCCTTGAGGCATGATGTGCCAGCAGGCGAGGAAACGGAGGCCTGGTAGTGAATTTCATGGTGGCGACCCCTGAGGGAACGTGGGAGTCGGGGGCCCGCCATAGCGTCTCCTGGCCCCCCCATCCGGAGATTTAGTGCAACATCAAGCTGCAGAGAGGGCAATGGGGCTGACTTCCTAGCCATGTGGACGAGGCGCAGTCTGGCTACACCCCCAAGGCAACAGATTTGGGCAACCTGAACCTGGGCCCCCAACGGAGATGGCGGCAGAGCCCACAACAATACCACAGTGGAGGCATGGAAGCAGAGCAGCCAGCTTAGTGCACTGATCAACGCCTCGGCTGTGGTGGTTCCACTGATCAGGCTACCATAAGGCTTAAATAGTCAAGGAGTCCCCCAGGACTCACGGGACTCGAACCACACCTGAAGCAAGCTGGGCCTTCATCCCCAGCCCCAGTGAGCCTGCACTGACCCACCACACCCTTGAGCCAGCGTGGACTCTTCACTCTCTCCCCTGCTCACGTCCTGGGGCTCCCCGGCCCACATTGTTGAACGGCTTCTCTCCCCCAACACAAAGAACGAGGAGGGGCACTACAACCCTTCTTCAGCGGATGACCCATAATTGCCTGCTCCTCCTCGCTTGATATCGGGAGGCGATAACCTTCTTGAACATTGGCGCTAACAGGGTGTGGCCTGATCCCCCAAGGCCTCTGCCTCAACGAATTGCAAAATCACCACGCTCTGGCCTGGTCTGACGCTCTCCGGACTAAACTTCAACGGGTAACCTTCACACCACCCATCTCATCCCTCCTGACCTGTCACGATGGCCAAACAATCAAAAGCTGGTAAGACTTAGGACATCGCCACTATGTTCTCGTCGACAGACAGAGGAAAGAAACCTGACCCCTCTAAGCTTATCCCACAGAAACCCCAGGCAGAAGAAGAATCCCTCGCCACCAAAGGAGATATACTGGCCTTCATGGCAGATATCAAGGCTGAATTTAGAACCTGCATAACAGAACTCACCTCTAAATTAGAACATACCGATCAAAGGGTGACGGAGGTGGAGCAGAGGCTAGGAGAGGTTGAGGATCGCTCACAGGATCATACAGCTACACTGGGGGAAATCCAATGCACAATCCGATCCCTATAAGATAAATGTGAACTTCTTGAATTCAAGCAGGAGGATCTTGAAAACAGGGCCCGCCACAACAACCTCCGGATCCGAGGAATTCCGTCCTCCGTCCTGGACAAAAACCTGGCAGAATATGTAGGGTACTTTTTCCAGGCCCTACTCCTGCAACTGGACAAATTCCAACTCCTGCTGGATCACACCCACAGGCTGCGCCCGCGGCGGGGAGTGGACTCGGACCTCCTCCCATATGTCATCACCAGGGTCCATTTCTTTACTACAAAGGAGTCCATTTCAGCTATACGCCGCTCACGAGATGAACTTTCCTTCCAGGGCTCCCCCCTCCAGATTTATCAAGACCTCTCACTTCTCACCCTTCAGAGGAGAAAAGCACTCCGGCCCCTGACCCTCTTCCTCCAAGATCACCAGGTATGATACAGATGGCTATTCCCAATGGCCCTGCAGTTTTCATACAATGGCACCCTAAGGAGAATTAGCCACCTTGAAGATGCTGACAAGATCATGCACCCGTCCTCACCTAAGGAGGCCGGCTCGCCAAGCCTGGTGGTTGCCAAAAACTTGAACACTGCTCCCTCCCCGAATCCCAGGCGACCCTCGTGGTCAAGAGCATCACGGAACACCAGGAGGAGATAATCGGAGGCGAGACCACTTGACCCACTACAGACAATGACCCCCGCCTCGGTCCTCCGCCGACCGCCCGGATCCGCTCCGCAAGACTCTGCCATCGCCGACCCGGCGTGCGAACAGCCTTCATCTCAGCAGATGAAGATAATTATTTTTGCTTTGCAGTCAAACATTCCCAATGCTGGCGCTTGGTTGATAGCAGTCTTTATTCGTTCAAATTCATCCTTGCATTCATCTGACCATATGTATCTTGCTGATTTTTTCATGAGATCTCTCATGTTTTTGGTTTTATTCGTGTAGTCATCCAGAAATTTAGAATAATATTCCATCATACCTAAGAAACTTGTCAGCTGATCTTTGTTTTCTTGTTCAGCAATACCCAATATGGTGTTCATTAATTCTTCCTTAGGGCTGATGCCCTTGGCATCAATTGAGTGTCCCAGATACGACACTTTGTCGCATTTGATTGGCAGAAATCAGAATGTCATCTTGGAAGCAGTGTACGCCTTCAAGGCCTCCAAATAGATGTGACATCAGTCTTTGAAACACTGCAGCAGCTGAAGCAGGGCCAAAAGGAATTCTTTTAAACATGAATGCACCTGAAGGAGTGACAAATGATGTGAGACTTTTTGACCTTTCTTCTAAGTCAATCTGATGGTAAGCCGAGGACAGGTCCAGGGTACTAAAAAACTTGGCTGGCTTCATTGTCGTCAATAATTCACCTATATTCGGGAGAGGATGCCTATCTATCCAAATGCTTTTATTAAGGTCTCTTAAGTCCATGCACATCCTTATGGTTCCATTAGGTTTTTTCACCAACACTATTGGGGCGAGCCATTCTGAGCTTTCTATGGGCTCAATTATGTTCTGTTCACAAAGACGTGTCAGTTCATTTCTCAATGCTTCCTTTGTGCCAATCAGAACACCTTGAACCCTGTGCGCTATGGGTACAGCTCCTTTCTTGAGAACTATCCTATGCTGTAAACCCTCTAAAAGTCCAATGTTTTCACTAAATACTCTGGGAAATTGTTTTGCTAGTGCAGCTTTAATGTCACTGCTGTCCTTTAGTACGCTCAGTATAGGAACTTCTTCTCCTGGGTGGATTCTGACTCGCAGAATAGCTTGTTCCTCCCAACCCACTACGGATGAGCCATATTTTGCTATGTACAGTCTGCAATATGTTTCTCTATCCTGGAACTTCAACTTGACCCAATAGCTCTTACAGTGCCTCTCGGCATTCTGTTGGAGGGGTATCGGCTGATTCTGCCCATCCTGCCACGTACATTTCTGCAGACCTTAGCAAAGTGTCCTACATGCCCACATTTGTAGCACTCAACAGCTGCTGTAGGGCATTCCTTATCACTGTCGTTATGTCTGTACCAGCCGCATTTCTGACAACGGCTTTGATATTGGTTCCCGTATCCTGTATATCTGCCTCTCCTAGAGCTGGCTCTCGAGTTGTTTGTGTTCATCCTCCTCACCATTGCCATTAAGGACTCCTCTAATTCTTCTTAAGGCTTATCCTGAATCATTTTGATCTCTCTATCTTTGGCCTTGTCAAGCCTTTCTCTCATGCAGCGATCACCTAGTTCCATACTTCTGGCTATCGCTACTGCTTGTTCCAATGATGGGTTTTTGGTTTGCCACAATTTCTGTTGTATACGTGAGTCAGCTACATTCAACATGAGTTGATCTCTTAAATATTCCTCGCCAACGCCGGTAAAATTGCATGTGGACATAAGCCCCCTGAGAGACGCCATAAAGGTATCAATCGACTCACCCTTTAGTTGCCGTCTATAGAAAAATGTGTATCTTTCCAATACAACATTAGTCTTGTTGCCAAAGTGTTTGGCAAGTTTCCCTAGTGCACTTTCAAACTTGCAGTTATTGTCACCGGAACCACCCTCCGCATCATCCAAATCAGGGAGTGCCCTAAAAATTGTTAAAGCCTCGTCCCCAACACAGTTCAGTAACGTGGCCTCCTTGAGATCATCATTGTACTTATTGCCACCAATAGCCATCAGGTATACCTGGAAACTATCGATCCATTGTTCCCAGGGACACGCAGGATTTCCAGGGCATGGAAGAAACTACACCGGTGCTGTGACATGCTGCATGTTGACAGGGTACTACTTTAATAACACTGTTACGTTTGCTGACCTTTAAAGTGTGGGTGTAGTTTCAGAGATCAATCCTAATAAAAAAAAGACCATAGGTGTCTTTTTTTGGGGTGCAGCCTTAATGTAGACTGCACTTCCTGTCAACGTTGAGTATACGTCTATTGTACTGGTTGCATGGTATGGTGTTGTTCCACTGTCTAGCTTTAGCTGGCATCAATTTATGGCATCAACATGAATGCAGTGCCAAAATCACATATACTGTGCTCTGTATGCATGCAGCCCTCTCCTGGCATTCATCAGCAGCCTTGTGATACTAGCAATCCATCTGTGCAGTTCAGGCAAAACACGGTGCTTTCTCATACAGTAAACTTTATTTCCTGTGTCAGTTACGCTCCTATTCTTGGCGTGTTATTGCAAACGTGGCGCACGTTTCATTGATTGGCTTCATATCCTGAAACTCCCGTCATGCGGACAGCTTAAAATCCTCCAACCTGTCAGCCGATGCGCGTATTGATACGCTATGTAACCCAGTTGCTATGGTTACCTGTCAACCTGTGCTTGCGTCCCAAAGATGGAAGTCGGAAAAGGATTGATGGGGGTAGGTCAAAGATGCAGATGCCCTTATATATAAGTGTAACAGCAGACCGCACTTTGTGCCACAGGTACAAATGGCTAACAACAATTTGATAAAAGCGCTCCCACTCTTTACTGCTGGATGTGGTAAGCGGATTTACGATTTTTGATTCTTCTGCAATGGTGCACTATTATGCTCTGTATTTCAGGCCACCCCTTTCATTCAACACCCACAATTATGTCTAGTGTCTGTTGCACCTCTTTGGGTAGTCCCTTTTTAACAATGAAGTAGAAAAGAGGTATTGATTACCCATCTCTGCACTCCACGTCTCCTGAACCTTAAGAATGAATTGGGCGGGGTCTTCATCATCACCCATAGTACATTGCATGATAGACTGTAAGTCGGGTGTGTCAGGGAATGCCCGCCGTAGCGCGTTCCATACCTTTGGTCTAATCTTGTTAAATGATGCTCCATCATGTGCATCACTCCCCAGAGTCACTTCCGGGTACCCAGCTTTCATCCACACCTCCCCAGTCTGATCTCAAATCATTGCCACCAATAAGCTCTTTATGTCACCGACTGCCAGGCGTACCCCGGCGGTCTGTTTTTCAAATGCGTTAATCCCCTTACCACATCCGGCCGTAAGGGGCGGGAACGTCTTTATCAAATTGTTGTTAGCCATTTGTACCTATGGCACATAGTGCGGCCTGCCGTTACCCTTATATATAAGGGCATATGCATCTTTGGCCTACCCCATCAATCCTTTTCCCATTTCCTCTCTTCCTTGACACTGCCATCCTGCCAAACCTGTTCCTTAACCTGCCCTCCCACAAACTCTCCACCTCAGGTGTTTGCTCAGGTGTTTGTTCTGCAGCCTCATCATCCTCATACTCATCAAATGTACTCCACCCGTCCTCCTCTCCTCAACGGGACCCAACATTCTCATACCCTAGGCTGTCTACCCTCTCATCTCCTTCCCCTTCCTTCTCGGTGTGCACGCTATGTATAGCTGTGTTATCTACCCTGAGCAGAAAAGTTCTTGCCTTCCACCGATCGGACCCTTGCTCTGCTGGTTTATCAGGCTTTACTTCAACCTGTGTTGCCCACAATCTATTCAATTTTGTTCACGCCGCTGCCAGTTCCACTTCTAGGTCTCTTTTATTGATATCTGCATGCGCTGTTACTTCCAGAGGGGACGCATACAGGGGTGGTGGGGCTGTCGCTGCACTGGACACATAAGTCGTATTGGTGTTACTTACTGTGCGGGGCGAGCTGGCAATGGATACATTCCCCCATGATGTGCTGGCGCCCTGCCCTCCTTTGCTGTACAGTCATCAGCGCGTTCATATTGTGCTTTTCCTCCACCAAGATCTTCTGTGCCTTAGAAAATTTTCCACAGATCTAATATCTCTTTCCTTTTTTGTAGCTGTTTCCCCTTAAACTTAGCTGTTAAAAATGTAGACATGTGATCTAAGAATGCCTTGTTATGGGATCCCTGCTCTCGCCATGAGCGTGGCATCCCTCTCCTCTTGTCTCTGTCACTTACTGTTTGTGTTTTTCTCAATTCTGTCCCGATACAATGGCAGGGCCTTATAGATATAATCTATGGGTGTCACTCCATCCATTGTGATATTCCGTGATCCTCACTGTCTCTACACCTATGTAAACACACTGCGCACGTTTCTGCTGTTCATCAAAAAAGTCAGCCCGTCATCTCCCCTCTCCCCACAAAAAGTCAAAAAACAATTTCTCCTACCCCTCCTTATCTCCCACTCCACACACTCACTACACACCAATAATTTAAAAAGTGACCATCCGCGTGCCTCCTCCCAACACAATAAAACACAAACAAAACAAGCTAAAATAATAAGCTAAAATAAAAACGACTACTATTCTCGAGCCCACTAATTATGCCGGGCTCCTATGTATTTCCTTTTTTCCTCTGGTTTACGAAGCTTGTGGTACCACCTTCTCCCCTCTCTCGGGAGGCTCCCTACCATTCAATTTTCCTTTCTTTAATATTCACCTTTAAAAATGTATAATACCAGAAGAAAAAAAAAACACACCCACAACACACCAACAATTTCACTCTCCATGCATTCACACTCTTTACACTCTCCCATGCATCTGTCCCCTACTTGTTATCATTTGCAAGGCTATACTCACATGTGCGTGTTCAGCCAAACTACTCCATCACAGCGTTCCAACAACACCAGCATGACCTTTCCTCAGAGCCGCACCCCTCTCCAAAGAGCAGGCAGGAATTCTGCAAAGACGGCTCCTGCATGGCCACTGGGGAATATATGTTTTTTAGAACTGCTCGCTATAGGGGGGCGCGGTCCCTTCGGAGAAGCTGCCTGGACACCTCCGCAGGTACGGCGGGCACTGGGATCATGTCGGGGTCACCAATTGAAGGCATGCACCTAACGGCTCACACCAGAAAAAATCCACCCCACTAGGGAAAAAAGGTCAACAAATTCTTGAAAGGATAACAAGTTTTAATTATACAAAATATTGTGTGCCAGCAAAGAACTCTGCTGCCCAGCAGCATTCAGGGAAAAATGGTGCAAAGAAGAGCTTAGAATGGGGCACAGCATCACTGATATACAGTAAAAACCTGTGTGGCTGGTTGGTGCGACCCTATGCATGATCAGCCTACTCCATAGGGGATGGCAGGCCATTGGCTCCAGCCCCGTCTGTCCGTCTTACATCATGTGAGGTCATCTGAGCTCATCGTCTCCAGGAAACCATGGTCAAAAAGGCAATTAAATATATTATTCTAACAGTGCTACTCCTGCCTGCACACATTTCACTCATCCCAGTTTTGTTGTCCGGCGTCCAAGGATTCCACCTCCGCTTTTGAACTATAATTTCTATAATTTATCCCTCCATGCACCTCACATTACAAATCATTCCATTGTAAAGTACAGATAGGGAGACCATTCTTTTAGATCTTTTATGGTTGTCTGGTTTATGGTCGGTGGCCTGGGGTCAGCTGGTATTTTGGAATTCAGGGGTCTTGGGACTCAGACAGTTATAAGAGCTATAACTTATAGTTACCTGGGTGGGGGTCAGAGGCTTGCTCTGGCCTGGTTGTGATAACACATACAGCGAGGTGCATATCACCGTCTAATGGCCTTGCAGGATACATTCTTTCTCGGGATAAACGTATTGGCAACAGTTTTAGAACTTAATGGCGTGGGTCTCTCTCTCATCAGGTTTGTGGCCTGTGTCTAATATGCTGCCATGCAGGCCCTATGTTTCTGCCATAGCTACAAACTGGTGCCTATTTATGTGCATGCACTAAGTCTAAACATCTGGAATTCGCATAATATTATGTCTGAGCATGGTCTTTTAGTACACCCCCTTTCCCCTGGCACATCACGAGTTTCCTCATGGGATTCCCCTCACCCTAAAGCACTGAGGGGGGGTGGGATAGGTTAATTTCCTTCCCAACAGCATACCAAAAATCAAACAGGGAATCAGGGATGACTGCTGGTGGTCTGATAAAAATAAGAGAATTCAGCTGGTGTGAAAACAGTGAATCAGCCACATTGTCCTCCCATAATTCTAAACATCCCACTTTCACCTCATATATATCTTTAATGGGCTCTGATCTAAAGTGTACAAAGTGTACCCCTGCCTACTGGTTCTACTCGACCTCTTGGCCGCTTTCGACACAGTAGAGCATCAGGCGCTTACGGACACCCTACATTGGCGCATGGGCATCAGCAACCTTGTCCTACACTGGTGCAAGTCCTACCTCGCTGACCGCAAGCAGTTTGTTCAGATGGACTTCTCTAGATCGCCAATGCTACCCGTCACCTGTGGAGTCCCGCAGGGTTCCATCCTCCCCCCAGTGATCTTCAATCTATACATGGAGCCGCTGGGAGCCCTCTTAGCCACACACAACATCCACATCCGCCAATATGCCGATGACACACAGCTATACCTCAAGATTGACTCCATCAAGGACATCCATAGGCTGAAAACCTGCCTCTCGCTGATCCAGTCTTGGATGTCCAGTGCATACTTGAAGCTCAACCTGTCCAACACCGAATTCCTACTCCTCACCAACAACAACAAACACTGAGATATAAAGACCTGGCTATCAACCATGAACTCTGAGCACTTCACATCCAAGCTCACCCCCTGCCCCAAGTCCATTGGGTCCCACATCAACACACACCTCTCCTTCAAGACACACATAGCTAAGAAAACTCAGACAGCTTGCCATCAGTTCTCCCTCCTGTGAAAGGTCAAGCCGTTCCAATCTCCGGACAGCTTTATATCCACCGTTCAAGCACTGGTCCTATCCCACCTGAATGGGGGCAATGCACTCCTAGAAGGCCTCCCGTCATTCTCCATTGTGCCCCTAAGAAGTGTCCTACACGCGACTGAACACCTCATCAAGGGTCTACGCAGATACAGACACACCACCCCGGCCCTCAGTGACCTTCACTGGCTCCCACTGCATGCACGAATCACCTTCAAGTTTTGCTGCATCATCTAAAAGGCAGTCGCCCCCAAGTCACACAGCTACCTTGTGGAGAAACTCTGCATCTCCAGTGGACAGCGCACCACCAGAAGCCAGGGCACGTGCAGGCTTGAAATCTGCCACTGCAAAAAGGAAGGGACCAGAAAACAAGCCTTCTCTGCCTATGACCCAAGACTATGGAACATCGGCATCAGACTCCCCCCATGCTCCTAAAATTCTGAAAAGAGCTCAAGACCCACCTCTTCAAGGATTCTCTCGTCCTCAACACCTAGGCCATCACGTCGCCCCTCATGCCACCTGACTCGCTAGACGCAGCCCACCTCTCTCATCCCCACCACCCGGTACAGCTGTACCCCTCCTCTGTCCCCCTCTGTATCCTACCCCCTGATGTATATCTGTTCTGTTGTTCACACTGAAAAGCGCTCTGTTATGCATCTGTACTGGTGTATACTTCTGTAAGCGCTCTTTTGCTCCTCGAAGCTAGGTCCGCGCTCAATGAATACCATAATAATAATAATAAAAGGGGGTTTTTATTACGTTTTACAGTACCTATACTTTATTTGAAAAAGAAACCGTTCAGGAATGGTTTCGTTTTAAAATAAAAGTGTAGAAAGCAGTCGAAACTTGCGCTTTAGTACACTGCACTGAACATTCCCTTAAACAGCAGGCTCATTTGTCTGGGGGTTTGTATTGTGTGTGGGAGGGCGCATGGTGATGGGGTTTGAGGGGAGCGGGGGAGGCCAGCAGGGAGCACATAGTTCCACTACTTCTTTTCATACACTTCGTCTAATGGTTTTCGTAGAATTATTAAAGAGCTATTTTCTTTTCTGACTGTAGCAGCATTACTGCATTGTGCTGTATCTCACACCACCCACGTTGCCTCTGCTGAAGCTTAACCTTGTCATTCGACCAGTACTACTGAGCATGAACCACAGTGTCCCTGGAGTCCTGGTCAGTCAGTTCAGAGTAAACAATGTTATAATTGGACCTTGTGAAGGAGAACTGTGAGAAGTGCAGTCGGGAAATAGGTCAATTTCATGGGCTGCCAAGGCTTTGTGTTCTGGAATTCCAAGTGTCTTAATTTCCTACCACACGACACGTGAGGGTGGGACTCGGGCAGACTGAAAACTGAATCACCGCCAGAGAGCCATGGGTACATTTGTTGTGTGGATTTTGTGCTCGTCAGGGAGGTGTAGGGTGCTGCGCACGTGAAGCAGAACCAGCCGTCCATCTTTCCTGGGTGCCTACAGACTGGAAGGTGTGTGCAGTTACATATAAATAACAGCATGGCTTCATGGCACGTTCCCATAGACCATGGGTGCACAACATATGGCCCGCAGGCCAGTTGCAGCCCGCCATGCCATTTTGTCCGGCCCGCGAGGCACAAAGACTTTCCTAATGGAGTGCGCCCCACAAGCAGCATCGGCCGCCCGCCATTAGGAAAGTCTTTGTTGTCTTCCGGGCCGGACAAAACACTGGCCCTCATTGGCTCAGCACACATGCACCACGTCGCTCCTACGAGCCACGTAGGGCGTGTGTGCTGCACCAATGGAGTGCCAGTACTACGGCTGGCATGGTCTATAAGGCTTGATGCCGGCAGGCATTTCAGCCTTGCCACACCAGCCGTAGTACCACTCCACTTACCTCGCCAGCGTTCCAGCTAGCCTGCCTTCCAGCACGTCTCCGGTAAGTGGTCTGTTTGTTTGTGTTTGTGTGTCGGGTCTGTTCTGCTGTATGTTTGTGTTGTGTATGTTGAGATGCGGCGGGGAGGTCGGATGTGCACGAATGTTTGTTTTTGTATGTTTGTGTTGTGTATGTTTAGATGCGGGGGTCAGGGGGGTGTCTGGTGTGCATGAAAGTTTGTTTTTGTATGTTTGTACTGTGTATGTTGAGATGCGGGGGTGGGGGGTTGTTGGATGTCATGAATGTTTGTTTTTGTATGTTTGTGTTGCGTATGTTGAGATGCGGGGGTCGGGGGTGTCGGATGTGCATGAATGTTTGTTTTTGTATGTTTGTGTTGTGTATGTTGAGATGCGGGGTAGGGGGGTGTCGGGTGTGCATGAATGCTTGGTTTTGAATGTTTGTGTTGCGTATGTTGAGATGCGGGGGTGGGGGGTGTCGGATGTGCATGAATGTTTGTTTTTGTATGTTTGTGTTTTGTATGTTGAGATGCGGGGTGGTGGGGTGTCGGGTGTGCATGAATGTTTGTTTTTGAATGTTTGTGTTGTGTATATTGAGATGCGGGGGTGGGGTGGGTGTCGGGTGTGCATTACTGTTTTTTTAATGTTTGTGTTGTGTATCTTGAGATGCAGGAGTGGGGGAGTTCAGGTCTGCATGGGTGCATGTTTGAGAGTTTGTATGCTGAGTTGGGGGGTGTTTTTTTAATGTTTGTGTTGTGTATGTTGAGATACAGGGGTGTGGGGGGTTCGGGTCTGTATGGGTGCATGATTGAGAGTTTGTGTGCTGAGTTGGGGGGGTGAAGGGTTCGGGTCTGTATGGGTGCATGTTTGAGAGTTTGTGTGCTGAGTTGGGGCTGGGGGGTTTGGGTCTGTATGCGTGCATGTTTGAGTGTGTTTGCTGAGTTGGGGGGTGGGGAGTTCAGGTCTGTATGGGTGCATGCTTGAGAGTTTGTGTGCTGAGTTGGCGGGGTGAAGGGTTCGGGTCTGTATGGGTGCATGTTAGAGAGTTTGTGTGCTGAGTTGGGGGGTGGGCGGTTTGGGTCTGTCTGGGTGCATGTTTGAGTGTGTGTGCTGAGTTGGGGGGGTGGGGACTTCGTGTCTGTATGGGTGCATGTTTGAGAGTTTGTGTGCTGAGTTGGGGGGCGGGGGGTTTGTGTCTGTATGGGTGCATGTTTGAGAGTCTGTGTGCTGAGTTGGGGGCTGGGGGGGTTCAGGTCTGTATGAGTGCATGTTTGAGAGTTTGTGTGCTGAGTTGGGGGATTGGGGGGGTTCAGGTCTGTATGGGTGCATGTTTGACAGTTTGTGTGCTGAGTTGGGGGGTGGAGGGGGTTCAGGTCTGTATGGGTGCATGTTTGAGAGTTTGTGTGCTGAGTTGGGGGGTGGGGGTTCAGGTCTGTATGGGTGCATGCTTGAGTTTGTGTGCTGAGTTGGGGGGGTGGGGGGTTTGGGTCTGTATGGGTGCATGTTTGAGAGTTTGTGTGCTGAGTTGGGGGTTGGGGGGGTTCAGGACTGTATGGGTGCATGTTTGACAGTTTGTGTGCTGAGTTGGGGGTGGAGGGCATAGTTTTTGGTTGGGGGTGAGGGAACCATGGGGCATAGTGTTTGCTTGAGGGGTGGGGGCCATGGGGCATAATGTTTGGTTGGGGGTGAGGGAGCCATGGGGCATAGTGTTTGGTTGGGGGTGGGAGCCATGGGGCATAGTGTTTGGTTGGGGGTGGGGGAGCCATGGCTCATAGTGTTTGGTTGGGGGTGGGGGACATGGGGCATAGTGTTTGGTTGGGGTGAGGGACATGGGGCATAGTGTTTGCTTGAGGGGTGGGGGCCATGGGGCATAGTGTTTGGTTGGGGGTGAGGGGCCATGGGGCATAATGTTTGGTTGGGGGTGAGGGGGCCATGGGTCATAGTGTTTGGTTGGGGATGAGGGACATGGGGCATAGTGTTTGGTTGGGGGTGAGGGACATGGGGCATAGTGTTCGCTTGAGGGGTGGAGGCCATGGGGCATAGTGTTCAGTTGGGGGTGAGGGAGCCATGGGGCATAGTGTTTGTTTGAGGGGTGGGGGCCATGGGGCATAGTGTTTGGTTGGGGGTGGGAGCCATGGGGCATAGTGTTTGGTTGGGTGTGAGGGGGCCATGGGGCATAGTGTTTGGTTGGGGGTGGGAGCTATGGGGCATAGTGTTTGGTTGGGAGTGAGGGGGACATGGGGCATAGTGTTTGGTTGGAGGTGAGGGGGCCATGGGGCATAGTGTTTGGTTGGGGTTAGGGGGCCATGGGGCATAGTGTTTGGTTGGGGGTGGGAGCCATGGGGCATAGTGTTGCACTCCAAGAGTGAACCCAATAATAAAGCTAAAACAGGCACAGTTAGGAGATGAACATCCTTTGCTTTTTGAGGAAACCTGACTCAACGAAAGCCATACTCCTCTTGGGCAACCCAAATAGCAAACTATAGCAGTTCAAAATAACGGAATGTCCAATCAAGGGTCAATAAAATATATATAATTTAATTAAACAGACGATATACAATAACTAAATAGAAATACATTATAACAATGGAAATGTGTAGTACAAAATGTAAGTTTGAAATGCAAATAAAAATCGTTACCCCTCAAAAACATATTCTTTTTCCATGTGTTTAACACAAATTGGGGGTTGAAAAAGCCTCCTGCCACGCCCCGCTTACCGCCCCACCCACATTTACTTTTCGGCCCGCTATAGCCATCATGTAAGGTACTTTAGGCCCTCTGTCAAAATCAGTTGTGCACCCCTGCCATAGACGTTAGGGCTAGGCTCGTAATGTTTGTCCAGTGCAATGTAAGTTCCACATCCAGGCATACGTTAACCGCATCAGTGAGTCTGTGCGTAGATGGAAATTATGGTGTAATAACCGCAGGCTGGGAATTCTGTCTATTTGCCTCTGGCACACCGGCATTATCTGTAAAAGCTCCCTTGATCCCTGAGGACAATTGGGATTATTGCTTTTGTGCCAAAAAGTCCCCTAAACTCGCCGGTATCATCGCAAGTCCAAATCCTCTCTTTCACTTTAGAGATCTTGCCACCACCCCTTACTTCTCTATGCACTCTCCTTCCATCCTGATTCCTGTGTAGCTCTCTACCTCCTCCTCCTCAGGTTTCACTTAACCCTCAATCACCTCCTCCTCCTTATTTGTTACTGCCACCTCCTTCTCAGCTTTTCTCACCTACTTTCTCCTTACAGCCCTTGTCTCCCTTCTTTAACTTATCTTCAGCTCCCCCGATTCTCTGCTACCTCCTTCTCACTGTCCGTCAACGCCTTTCTCTTATAGCCTCCTCCCGCTGACGCACACTAACCTGCTGTTCACATCTCTAACTTCTAACTCCCACATCTCTCTAACACATGTGACCCTTTTTACAGCCTCCTGAAATAGTGACTGCGTAAAGGAATTGAGCTAGTGCTTCGTTTGGTGCAAGGGTTCTGCTTGTCTGCTTGGGTAACTCAATGGAGCTCAACGAAATGTACACCTCTCTGCCATTGTTTTCCATGCTGCAACGTGAGTCTATGTGCCGAGGCTTCTACAATGGAGGCCACCATCTTGGACTCAGACATTCAGCATCTGCAGCCTGATCTACTTCATTGTGGCTCTCACAACTGTTAACAGATGGTGAGTGTCTGCTTCTTGTAGGCATGTTAGGATGTCGTAGTTGAATTCGTGGGCAGAGTGTTAGGCAGAATCATGTGCAGTACCCTTTGGGAACACTACACATAATTAAGACTACAAGTGTCAGTACATTTTCACCTTTGGTACAAGCCCGTACTACACAGTAATGTAGTAGCAGTGGCTGAGCAGCCAGACATATCTCAAGAGTAGAGTGAGCAGTATAACAGGTCACACAAAGGACTAGCAAATACAGTGATTCAAACAAACACTTAGTCAAGGTTTCCTGGTAAAAGAATATACATTTATTTACACAGTTATTTGGAAAACATTCCACTAGTAAGAGCAGCTCAATATAAAAATCGAATACGCTACAATACACAACCAATAAGTTTCTGAACAAGTTCAGCTCCCCTGAAGTGGGAGCAAAATGGCACTTCTGTTACTTTAAAAAGGGGTAAAAAGACAAGGTTATAAGAATCAACAGCACAAATATTTTCACAGGCAGGGCAAAGGGTTTCAGTTCACTACAACTAGCAATTCAATTCAATAGGCCTGGGCCAAAGTCTATGGTTCAGAGTCTTGCATAGGATAACACAATTCTGGTAGTAAACGGTTAAGTCTTTGCCACGAATCTTAGAAGAATTTGGTCAGATGAAAAGTTATATGTTGGTTTAGAGAAGGACAGCCTTCAAAGTCGGGAAAGTTTCACAAACTTTCACTGCGGCTGAACAGAGTTCTGCATTGCACTTGCACAGTACCTTGTAAATGAAGAAAAGCTGCAGCTGAGGCAGTTGTTCCTGGCAGTTCGAGCAGATCTCGCTGTTCCTGAGCTTCAGTCGTGGGGACAAGAAGGAGGACGTCGGGAGGTTCCTGCACTGCCCAGTGAAGAGGCCACAAGCTTGGTAAAATGACGGTTTAAGGCGTGAGTGCCTTAAAGTCCACAAACTGGTTTCCTTCCACTGGCTATCCGGTTTTCAACGGCACTCTGAAGAAAATTCGACCAGAGCAGGGACGGTGTCTAGGTGGCTTGCGAGTTGGTTGTTCCCACCAAACTCAAGGGAAGAAGTTAACCTTGAAGGGCTCCTCTGTCGATGGAGTTTCAGGCAATTCAGACCTGCAGCAGGGCTTCACCGGTCGTTCAGGAGTTGCAGCAGTCGTCTTCCTTCAGCTCGCCTTCGGTTCTTTGTTCCAGTGGTCGACTCTGTGTTCGAAGCCCCAGAGACCTGCTTTTAAACAGTTTTCCCCCATTAATTCCAGCCTGGCTGTCACTCAAAAAGCAGGCCGGAAAGCCAGCCAATCACGCAAGAGTGCATTTGGGTCTCCTAGGAGACTAAGCACAGGGAGTTTTGGGCACCTCCCTCACATCCTGTCCACCCCAGACACTCGAGCACCAGAGGAGGGATTCAAAGGCCAACAAACAAAGGGACCAAACCTGGTTTGGCGCAGAGTTAAACACAAGAAGGACCTTTCCTAAAAGAAATGGTGAAGAAAGTCGACCAGAGTCTGTTATTACAGATAGGTCTTGGGCGCCATATTGAAAAACATGGCTGACCCGATTTTTAGCTACCGTTGTTCGCAGTCGGGAAAAATCATGGTAGTTTGATCTAAACCACTGTCACCAGCCATTTAAAGTTGGAAAGGGTAACATTTGACTGTTACATGAGTGTTTTGACTCAGGGGATGCTAGGCAACCCCTCCAGCACTCTATAAAAAGATAGTGTGTGCTGGGTCTGTAAATTTAAAGAGACTAGTAAAGTCAATTTAACTTTACATGCTCTGGGAGACAGTAGTTAGTCCCAGAAGAGGTATTTAAACCTTGGGGAGTCTGAAAGACACCCCTGTGCCACTGCACTGAAGGTGCTGTGTGGCACACAGAAACAGATGATGCCTATGGAGTTGTTTTAAAACTCCATAACCAAAGAACATAAAAGTAAAACACAAACAAAATACATGGAAGAGTGGGAAAAAAGGCTCTCACTCTTCTCAGGTAAAAAATCAAATCCTAGAAATCCAGCAAAGTTGCTGAGGGTCTCAAAGGGTAAGGGAAATTAGCACATTTTGAGAATCCTCCCTAACACAGAGGTGCTAAGAAGGGTGGTGAACCACTGCTATCTCAGCTCCAATCATGTTTTAAGAGCACTTGTAGCAGTGGTCCCACCAGCAGATGTACCTGGTGAGGCAACGTGCCTTTCTGCTCCATTTTGGGTCAAAGACAGTCCTCTTTGGTTGGGGACTATGACTAACAGTCACGGCCAGCAGATGAGCAGGGATTATGTTGATATAATTATTGTCTATTAAACCTGGGCTCCAGCCACCTCTTGACTTTGAATAGGGGTGTTCACATGAACAGATAGTGGGGCCCATCTAGTTAGGGTCACTTACTTCTCAGGAGCACTGTGTCACATTCACATGCTGACTCAAGAGGGCTGTAGATTTCCCCTCACCTCTCCCAAGGAAGCTTTGCTTGGGTCTCCCTGAAGGACTAAGGGCACGAGTTCCCCCTAACGCGACTCATGGCCAGCTTGCTCTTCAGCACTGTCCCTACGCTAACCCCCTGGCTGAGGGTAGCTTATGTCAAAGGTATTTTCTGTTTTCCTGTAAGTGCTGACCATGCATATGCAATGGACAGAGCTGCACACCAGCTATAGTTGGAGATATGGTTTGGTAAAGCCGTGCGTAAGATGATTGATTGGCAGGAATAAGAGAGCCCTAAAGTCTGTGCAGCTGTGCTGTTAGTCTATGCCCGGTGCACGCCTAGTGATGAATGACAAGCCAAACATTAGGTTGAGGTATGGCCTGAGAATCTGAAAAGGCGTCACGTGGGTGCTAGTCACCAGACTGGAGTCAGTCACGTAGGATGGAGAGATCAGCTGAAAATAGATATTGTGTCACATGGATAGGCCAAGCAGATTTGTACACACCTAGCATGGTGCTGTTAAGCAGTGCCCCTCAGTCAGAAGATGATCTGTTAGGAAGTTCATTGTTCTTGTATCTTGCTGACTTTCTGCATTAAACTCATTGTGAAAAACCCTTAACAATTTCTGAGAAATCTCTGCGCAAGGGTCTTTTTTCTGCAATGGGATACTCTGCTGGTTGCTCTGTCCGTTTTTGCTCATCTGTATGAAAACCAAACGGAATTCTGTTTCTGCTGCGGCCTCCTATATTGGAGTTATTGGTGGGTTTCAGCAGTTGGTGCATTGACTTGGATTCCTCATGCCAAGATGCAAAGGTAACCAGTGGTAGAAGTGTACTAAAAAAAAGTAGTGGAACTGTCGTCCCGGCAGGGGAGAGGGTAGACGGAAGCCTAGTGCAACATGTGACATGGTTTTGCAGTCAGGGCATTGCAATAGTATAAGTGACTAGTAATTAAGTCTCCTATTACAACTTTACACTTGCACAGGACGTGAACGGACACATCCTCTATATAGAACAGTGAATATGGTCATAAAAGGTAGAGGAATGGTAAACAAAAAGAAATAAAAGTAGCGGAACACCACTTCCGACCGTTCCTGCTCACTTCGATCACTGATAGTAACAGGAGTAATGGACCACTCCCTCACGAACCTCTGTGCATGCAAAATGGGCATGTAAGAGGCCCAATTAAAACCTCTAAAGGGGTTTTGAGGGAGGGCCGCCCATGAAGGTGGTTGTCACCCCTTAGGCTACATGAAATCTTTCCCACTGAAAGGGGCAGTCTCAGTGGGAAAGACTGCAGAAACCTAATTTGACTGGGGAGAAAATAACACAACGCAACAGGTGAGGTGAGGTGAGTAGGATACAGAGCAAGAAAGGGAGGATATTATCAAAGTGCCAAGTGCTTTAAATGCAAACTGCAATGGCGTGGGCTTCCTGATAGCAGAAATGCATCCCAAGCCACGGCCATGCAGCCAACACAAGCCCAAGACGCAGCAGTACAGGGTGCTCAAACACAAGCGCAATAGCAAAGAGGGCAATGTGATAAAATGACTTCTGCCCTGCAGGAGTAAAAGGGAGAGTAGTGGCTAAAGCCTATTCCACCCTAAAACTGCTACATACCAAAAGTGATCCCCAATCTTAAAGGTAAAACAGGCAGAGTTAAGAGATGTACCTCCTTCGCCTTTTTTGGCAACATGGGTCAAGGGAAGGATATACTCTCATGAGGGGTGTGAATGTTATTCAGTAGCAACCCAAACAGCAATAGTACAACAGTCCAAAGTAAAAGGGAATGTCCAATCACGGTTCTATAAAAATAGATATACAACAATGAAGCACATAGGAACACACTATACAAAACCCACCCCTAAAGAAAGAGCACAGATTATGTATAGAGAGAAAGATGTAGCACTCAGGGTCATGAGACTTATCCTTGGCCTTAAGCCCAGGGACCGTATCTCTCCATCCCTAAAATCTCTCCACTGGCTCCCGGTTGCTGCTAGGATCCAATTGAAATCCCTCTGCATCATCCATAAGGCTGTCTGGTGCCGGGGACCGCGCTATCTGCAACTTGCTCTCACCAAAAACTCTCCTTCCAGATCCCTTCGATCCTCCGGCTACAACTCTCTGCTTGTCAAGCATTTCTCTAAGCAGAAAGCAGTTGGCCGTTCCCTCTCCTCAGCTGGTTCCCTCCTCTGGAACAGCCTCCCCCTTTCTCTCCGTCTTGAGCCGGATCTCCTCAAGTTCCACAAAAACCTCAAGATGTTCCTCTTTTCTTCCTCCTTCCCTCTCTCCCTCCCGTGGTAAAACCCACAGTGGCTGTGATTGGTGGCCTGGGCCCTTATGTGTCCTTCTGGGCTCTGGCCTTCTGTCAGATCGCCTGCAGCATCCTCCCTCCCCCTGCACTTGCCTTCGGGCTCCACTTGGCCTGTGCTGCCTCACAGGCCTGCACTTACTGCGTAAAAAAGCATATTTCGCATGATACCGCCTGATAATGAACATTGGCCTAAGCGCATTCGCATCGTACTGTAAATCACATGTAAATGAACTTTCAATAAGCTGTCTACGCTGCCATCTTAAGTTATCCGCGATTTTGATTAACTCCCGCTTTCTGCGCCATGCTAGAAATTGTGATTGCGGCCCAGCAGAGCAAAGAGAACTTTGTACTGTGTCAACATAGATAAACATGCTGAAGCTGCTAAGGTGGAATTGTTTGTCCTGCACTAAGAAACCTTGGAGCTAAACAAGAGTTGTATTTAATCAGTAGTTTGGAGACCATCTGTATAAATAGTGTCTTCTCCGTTCAAACAGCAAAACAGAACGTTGAATAGCTGAATATGTGCTTTTGCAGAAATCTGTGTTTTCGCTTCTTGAAACTAAGCTGACTTTAAACTTAAGAACAAACAGTAGACAAATATGAGTAAATGAAACAAGGACTGTTACCTTTTTGTCCAATGTTGGAAAAACATGTGAAGTGTTTAACAGAAAACAACTAGCTATTCAATTATGTTTAAACTTGTATTAGTTATGTGAACTGGCTACGAACCCTAGTAAATATGTAACTTAAAGATGGGCTGGACGATGTGTCCGGGATTGTGAGAAAAATGTATAAATATGCATGCTTTGTAATGTCCAGCACTCTCTCATCTCACCATGTCCGCTACCACACATTGCGAGGTGTTGAGAGACCAGACAGCTGTTCTGCAAAATAAAAGTGTACTTGTACCATTGTACTTGTGCCTGGCGTATTTCTATTAAGTGGTATTAAGCCTTGATATTTCTTTAATCTTTCAACTGGATGGGCTGATGACCCCTCTCCCATCTAGCGGTCACTGCCTGGCACTAGCCTGTTGCCTTCACAACCAGCTCCTGCACTTACCTGTTGCCTTGCAACTATCTCCCTGGCACTTCACCCCTCTGTACCCTCTAGCACTTGCCCCTCTCCCCTGTCCCTTCTCTCTCCCTGTACTTGCACGATCCAAAAGTTCACAAGGCCTAGTAGGACCACTCTTTCTGTATTTTGCATAGTCCATTGTCCTGCTTTTTCCCTTGTTCCCTGCCCTTTGCCCTGTGGGCGCTTTGAAACAAATTTCCTTGATGTATAAGCACCTAACAAATGCCCAATAAAACACAAATAAAATAAAAAATAATGAATCAGGGGTGAAAGGCAAGTAAAAACCACAATGTTTGTAAAATATGTTCTTGTACACATAGGGATTGAAGGCCCAGAGGCAGAGCAAGGGGACAGTTAGCAGCCAATAACACCTTCTGTAGTTCTTGACGGTTCGCAAGTGCCGAGCCAGGCTTCTTGGTGCTGTTTGTGCGGTTTGATGAGGTTCAGGTGCAGCAGTTGTATTGTTCTAGATGAGAACGTTGTCCAGCAAAGGGCAAACATGAGCTCAATTTTTTTTCGAAGGTGATGCTTGAAGAAGTGCACATCAGGAGGGCCACCAGGGTCGGTTTGACAGTTGGTTCGACTGGGACTATGATGGTGACTGCATGTGCGTTTTTTACTGGATCGGCTTGATGAGGCGTTTGAGGGGCTGTACATCATGAGGGCCACCAGGGTCAGTTCGACAGCTGATTCGATGACAAAGAAGATGAAGACTGGATGCGCAGTCCAGCACGAGCAGCAGGGTCGGTTCGACTGGCATTGAAGATAGGCAATGAAGATGCTGGTGGTTCGAGCAGCGGTTCGAAGGTGGCAGAGACAATAAAAAGCTTGTAGTTGGAGCCAAGGCAATGACACGGCAAACGTATTTGAACTGGCATTTCAGCGGTTTGGGTACAGCAGTCAAATTGGTCTATATGGAGAGCGGATGTCAAGCGGAGGTCGAACAGGAGCTTGTGCTGTTCGAAGGCGATGCTCGAAGAAGGGTGAATCATGAGGGCCACCAGATTCGGTTCGACGGTCGAAGAGGCTAATGACTGGATGTGTAGTTTGAGTCGAGTGGCTTCGGTGCAGAGTTTGAAGGCTGCGGTTCAAAGGTCTGATTGACTTTCGCTGAAGATCAGCAACAAAGATGCTGGCAGCTCAAAGAGGTGGTTTCAAAGGCAGGGGGTGCACTAAAGAGCTTCAAGTTTAAGCCGGGCACCAACGTACTCATCTATCGCGGTCTGGTAGTGAACAGGTTTGAACATGCAGTTCATTGGTTCGAAGAGCGGGTGAGTGCCAAAAGGAGCCTTAGAGGGTCCTGATGGTTTGATGCAGTCGAATGGGCAAGAATCAAGGTCCGACTTCGTTCCAAGACGAAAACACAGGAATCCTGGATGCCTTGACTGTTGGCTGCTATGAGTCCCAATTCAGGGACTCAATGATAGGTTTTATCCCTTTTTGTCATGCTCCCACACACAGGGCAAGTTGGCCCACAAATGCAAGTGTCCCTCAACACAGTAAGATCATGGTTACAGTTGTGGCTGTCCGGGAGGAAGGCCTTTTCCCAACAGCAGTTCACCCCCACTGGTGCCTGTGGTAGTTAGGGGACAGCTCGCCTCTGCCTTGGACACTAGTCTTCACTTCACTGGAGGAGGACTTTGGAGGGATCAACCCAATGCTACAATTTCTGTTTTTAATTTTTCTAGCGTTTGTTCAAATTTTCAAACTGTATAATTATTTTGAAAGTGTTATAACTCAAACTGATTGTCCAATCATCATGGGTATTTCACTAAACGTCATGATTTTCAGAGCTCGGCGCTCAACAGGTTTTGGTACTCAAGCTAAACAGCTTACTTCTGGTTTTGACTATTTTGACTGTGCCTCAATACTGTTGTGGCTGTTTTGTCTTCTGATGTTCTGGTGAGACGGCTTGTGCTTCCGATCCACAAACAACCCCTACACAGACCACACCTCAGCACAACAATGCTAAAAGAACACTTGTTTAGGAAAGTTATCTGTTTCATATAATGCTTAATTAGTTTAATTATTTCAATACATTTGCATTAAATCCTTTTTTATTCCTTGAGTAGCCACATGATTATAACGTGTTAATAATCATAAATATTATCCGTGAAAATTACTCTGTCACAAATTTCATAAACCATCTTTGTGGATACAGGAGGATAGGGCAGAGGCAATTTGTTTGTCCTGGAAGCAAGACAAGGCAGATCAGCACAGGTTCGAATCCCGGCCCCACCCTTAGACTCTGGCGTTAAGCAGCGTTATGAAAGATTAATTCAATAAGTAGTCAAACATCCTTGCTGTGAGAATGGGAATGGGAGAAGAGTAAAAGATTTGCAAAGTCAGACCATGGGCTATCAAGCCCTACCCTCTAATAGTCACCAAACCACCATAAATGTTATTTTTGACAGAAATGTAGGCAAGCTGATCTTGAAATCTGAGGGAGGCACCATCAGCCAAAACAAACACATGATTTCTTCAAGTTGTCTGGTACTGTCATTTCCTCTGGGCTAGAGGTGTAAATACATTTTGAGGTATGCACCAAGATCTCACTGTGCCTCATTATAACGGTCTTGAGCTGGGCTGTAACTTCAGTAATTTAACTAATTGCATTAATGTTGTAACAGAAGAAAATGGTATGCATTTAGCATTCGCAAGAGGTTAGTGCCTAGCTGCAGTCTGCATGTATCACCCGGGTTAAATGATCGGCGGGAAACCAATCAAATGTTGTGATCGAGGGGCAAGCAGCCCCCCAACCGTTTCTCACCACCGTTTGATTGCAAACGTTCTTGTTAATGTGCCTCCCAGCGACCAACAGGACTCAGTGAAGGAAAACAGTCTCTTCTATTGCCAACTTGTATTTAATCCACCTAGTAATGGGACTCTTTGCAAGTTATGTTATGTTATGTTACTTGGCATTTATATAGCGCCTTATGTATCATTGGTATGACCTCAAAGCGCCGGTAGGTTGAACGCCCTCGTGAACAGCAGTTCAAGTCAGTAGAGAGAGAGAGTGTTGTATGGTGCGTGGGCGCACCGGATATGTGTGCAGCTGGTGTGGTTGTTGCATGATAGCTGCCTCTTAGCAGTAGGTGTGGTACTGAGGAAATCAGTTGGATGTGTTCAGTCTGGAGGGTGGACACCCAGACTGAGTTCTGGCTGCGTTAGGCCTGAGGAGATGCCTAAGCTAGCCGGTATGTGCTCAGCTAGCTGTGTTTTATTAGGATGATGAGGTGTTCGTGGGGTCATGTTAGTACGAGATCAGCTAAGCCGAATGTGTCATAGTATAGCTGTGTTCTAGTTGAATGATGGTGTATACGAGAGAGTAAGCATAGTAGTGTGATATGGTGGTTATCAGTGAAGCGCCTGCGACCAAGCATGAGAGCAGGACAGGGGGCGTACATAGCGGCACACGTATATAAAGCGACAGGATGGATAGGGTAAACATGTGGTACAGATAACATGGGGATACAAGTACATAGCATATATAGGAGATGCAGAGATATATCCACTCTATACACTCTATTCACTCTATCCTTTCCATCCACATTTCTATCTATTCCATCCGTTCCATCAACTCCATCCTTTCCATCCACTCCATCCGCTCCATCCATTCCATCCTTTCCATCCTTTCCGTCCTTGCCATCCATTCCATCTTTTCCATCCATGCCATCCATTCCATCCATTCCATCCTTTTCATCCACTCCATCTGTTCTATCCGTTCTATCCATTCATCCGTTCTATCCATTCGGCCCATTCAATCCATTCCATCTAGTCCATCCATTCCATCCACTCCATCTGTTCCATCCGGTTAATCTGTTCCGTCCGTTCCGTCCGTTCCATCTGTTCCATCGTTTCCATCCTTTCCATCCTTTCCCTTCTTTTTCCATCTTTTCCATCCACTCCATCCACTCCATCCACTAGAGAAGACATTATTAGGCACACTTTCTAAATTCAACTTTAGCACAGTGATGCTATTAGAGACACTTTCTAAATTCAACTTTAGCACAGTGACACTATTAGGCACACTTTGCAGGTTCAGCTTTGATGTTATTAGGCACACTCAATGATGTTAGGAACACTTTCTAAATTCAACTCATCACTTTAACACAGTGACACTATTAGGCACATTTTCTAAATTCCACTTTGGCACAGTGACACTATTAGGCAGACTTTCTAAATTCAACTTTGGCACAGTGACACTATTAGGCACATTTTCTAAATTCCACTTTGGCAGAGTGACACTATTAGGCAGACCTTCTAAATTCCACTTTGGCACAGTGATACTATTAGGCAGACTTTCTAAATTCCACTTTGGCACAGTGACACTATTAGGCAGACTTTCTAAATTCCACTTTGGCACAGTGACATTATTAGGCAGACTTTCTAAATTCAACTTTGGCACAGTGACTCTATTAGGCACACTTTCTAAATTCAACGTTGACGCTATTAGGCACAATCAATGATGCTGGGGGCATAGTCTACATGCAACGTTCAGTATAGTGATGCTGTTGGGTACGAATAATGATTTAAACCTTATATGTGGCAGTACAATGTAACTTTAAGACGTTTAAGTTTTAATAAGTGAAAGTGGTAGGGCTTTCTGGTGTGACGTAATTGCTTCAGTCCCGACCCTTGCCACACTTACTTTTTGGTTGGCGCTGGTTAACGGCAGGCTATTGGATTTGTTGCTTCTCCTGCGGATACCTGTAGTTACAGTCTGGAGCCGCCTTGTTGGAGCCGCCCTTTGCCTTGGGGCCCTTAGCTGCAGGAGCTGCTGGGCAGAGGGCTGCCCTGGGAGGGTCAGTTATGACTCAGATGGAGGGAACAATCAGAGGCGGTGCAGGAATCAGGCAGCCAATCGGGACGGAGGGAGGGCGGGATCAGGGGGAAACAAGGATGTGGAGCGGGCTGAGGGAGGAGGGCCTGCACGGGGTGCGAGGGGGCCTGTGGGCAGCACTAGCATGCCAGGGATGTCGTAGATGGAGGCCCAAGGGCCTAGAAAGTAGTGCAACACTCACCTGGACAGGGTTTCAGAAATGGCAAGAAGGAGTGCATCGAGGGCCGGTAGACCCGCTGTTTAGATTCTCGGCACCAATCAGAGGCGGTGCAGGGATTGGGGCAGCCAATCGGAATGGCGGGATCAGGAGGAAACAAGGATGTGGAGCGGGCTGAGGGAGGGGACCTGCACAGGGGGCGCGAGGGGGCCTGTGGGCAGCACTAGCACGCCGGGGATGTGCTAGATGGAGGCTCAAGGGCCTAGAAAGTAGTGCAACACTCACCTGGACGGGGTTTCAGAATTGGCAAGAACGAGTGCATCGAGGCCATTAGGCCTGCTGTTTAGATTCCCGGCACCAATCAAAGGCGGTGCATGGATCGGGGCAGCCAATCGGGACAGAAGGAGGGATCAGGAGGAAACAAGGATGTGGAGCGGGCTGAGGGAGGGGGGCCTGCACGGGGCGCAAGGGGGCCTGTGGGCAGCACTAGCACGGCGGGGATGTGCTAGATGGAGGCTCAAGGGCCTAGAAAGTAGTGCAACACTCACCTGGACGGGGTTTCAGAAGTGCCAACAAAAGGGGACGAGCATTGTCTCAATCAATCTTTGCTATTAGGCACTTTGAGAACACACACACAAAATATTCTTAAATCTATAAAAAAAAAATAGTACACACTAACATCATCAAACAATGTATAGTTTTCCCCTGGGCGTCCCTCAACTTCCCGCACTGCCAAGAAGAGCATTATGAAACACTCGGATGCCATTTCCAGATAATAGCTAGAACATTGTAATGGTCTCATAGAACATCAAATGGATAAGCAATCCTGTAAGAAGCACAATCTTATCATTTGTATAATGAAATAACAGTCATTGCTCTAATCGCGTGGACTCATCTGGAAGGGTTGGTCATTGAAAACAAATACAAATAAATGCAATAGTTGCAGAGATTCAGAAAAGCCATAACAGGCCCCCAGGAAATGTGGAAAAGACTGCACAAATGGATTTAAGTTAATAACACAAAGAATATATATCTTTAAATAGAACTGACACAAAACTAAGGCGTATGCACCGTACTAAAAGCAGGATTGGGAGTCTCCATGCTAAAGATCATTTAATAGGATCCAAATTTTAATATATTGATTATGGTATGCCTTAATTTTGTCTCATTCATTTTGCTTATTAAAAATATTACAAAAGTGTTATTCAATAAATATATACAGCGGCACACCACAAGTGCATATGCGTGCATGTTCTCGGGCAACCTGAGTATTCAATGTTATCATCAGCAAATGCATTTAACTCCCTCGGTAATCATGACCGTGCAGTATATTTTACATTACACAGCCACAGTAGTGGCTGTGTAGTTATGGTTAAGTTGCTGTTTCCATAGGAAGAACACTTTTTGGACGGCTTATAACTTCGCTCCCCCTGGATGAATCCTCACCAAACTTTGCAAAGAAAGTATATGGCCCATTCTGAATTTATTTGGTGAGGTTTGGTCCGGGGGGGGCAAAGTTATAGGGGGGGTCCCAAAACTTCTTTTGTTCCCATAGGCTGAATGGGGGAAAAACTTTGCGCACGTGTACAGCCCAAACCGCTGGACGGATGTTCACCAAATTTGCGGCAGGGGCTTGGTCCCGAAAGCGGGCTTTTGTAAATTTGGTGAAAATCCGTCAAGTAGTTTTCTTTAAAACGATCACAAAGTAGGTCTAAAAAAGTTAGTGATATCTATGTGTGCTCCACGGAGCACTTCCCTGTTCGCTCCGCGGGCAGGACACTGATTGGCTAATGGGCTTGCGTCATGTCCACGGTCACGCTACGTGTCCACTGATTGGCTGGAGTGAGGCGTGATGTGCGTCAGATTGTTCGGATGCGCCCGCCATCTTGGATCTGCCTATAGCGTGGCGGCGAACAAAGGCAAAATGCAGTTTTGGGGAGTGTTTTGGTGTGGAAGAGTCCTTGGGGAGGTTTAGGGAGTAAGAGATCGGTGAAATACTGTATTTGTCTAGGTGGCAGGTGCTACTGATGTATTCGCCATGCCCGCGCTGTCCGGGATGTTTGTAATTACTGAAAATGAGGGGTGTCCTAAGGATAGTATTTCCGTCCGTGCTTTGTGCAGGCAAGTTGAAACTGTTCTACGGACACGCGTGGTGTCAGCGGACATTAAAATTGAGTATATGCTGCAGTTAGAATTTTGGATTCTATGGGTGTGATACTGAGTTATAAGCCACCATGGGTGTGATATGCTGCAGTGGTTGTGGCCAGGCCAGAGTTTTGGATGCATGGCCGCAGATCACACCCATAGATCACACCCATAGATTCGAATATCTATCAGGTGGGTGTGGGCAGGGTCAGGGTAAGCTAAGCCACCACCGTGCATTGCTAAGACTAACACCCAGGACATCAAAGATGATATCACAAATGTCATTGATGACTTATTACATGTTGCACAGTACACATAACTCTAATAAGAAAGCATTTTTCATGTCACTATTCAACATGGGAAGATTATGAATATTGCACCTCCATCATGGATGCTGCACACAATGCTTATATTTATACATGAGTAGCTTAGTATACGGTAAAGAACTTCATAATAGAATGCTATTTATATCAATGCATAGCATAATGCACTCCATAGCTTAAGATATCTATTCCAATGATCTATTCCGTGACACTTTTTTTGTCAACATTATAATAAGAATCCCTTTTACAGAGTTTTCATAAAAAGTAAATGCACATGTGATGTCATCAGTGATGTCATCAATGACATTTGTGATATCATCTTTGATGTCCTGGGTGTTAGTCTTAGCAATGCACGGTGGTGGCGCGAGTTATGGTTGCTTAGCTTATCATAACTGGCGAATTTCAGGGGGTTTTCGGTTTTACTTGGAACCATAACGTCCCTTTAACAAAGGTTTTTTACTGAATATATAATATACTCACATCGTATCATCGCCTTGCCCCAATTCAATGCCATTCAGACAATGGTTAAGATTTTCACAGGAGTGTCAATTGCAAGCTTCAAAGGCTGCAAATACAGCGTTGCCCCCAATGAGCAGTGCAGAACAGAGTAAAAGGGTAAAGCAGTTAGTTACACATCTCTATGCCTCTGAAAAGCTGCTTGCCTGGCACTTCCCAATGCATTTGAACAGAGGATAGCACAGGGGCAACGCGCTGGTCTTGGAAGCAAGACCACGTAGAGCAACAGAGGGTCAAATCCCAGATCCGTACTCACTTAGAAACCAAACTCAGGTATGGTATTAGGCATGTTATTAAAAAAACAATTAAATACATAAACACATTTGCCTGGAGAGTTCAGAGCATGGCCGAATAGAAAACATCATTCCAAGCAATCAGTGCAAGAAGGGTCATTGAACCCCAGCACAGTGCCAGTGCTCAGGCCATGGCCAGGATCATGATCTTGTAGAAGAGGAGCCAAGTACCCCCACTCCAACTGCCCCGCCTACATTACCTGAAAAGTATGACAGAAAGTATGTGACATCTACTGAACAGATAAACCAGCAAAGAGAAGAGTGTGGGCTCTGTGCAGTGCCCATAAGAATACCCATACCTAAGAGAATATGGGAGGTAAAGTGCCCATTGAGGAAACCATACGTCCATACAAGACAATATGATGGCCATCTGAACGAGATTCCTGAAGAAGCAGAGAAACTAAATGGCAAAGATGAATGGTGACGTCATACAAAGTTGAATCGACACCCATATAGAAAGATAACCACACCAGAAAGGCATACGATTTATAAAGCGCAAAGAAGTACCAAGGATAAGTGACATCTTGGGATCAAGATGAAGAAACGTATGCCACAAATCTGATGAAGATATTTAGTTAGTTTAAACGTGTACAGATGCAATGAAACGCAAGCAGCAAAGCAATCATGTAGCTAGCCACATAGCAATTGAATTAAATAGAATAAAAGTTCAGCTAAGGAGTTGACTGAGCCAAGAAAGCCAAGGCCATCATAACAGTATCCAGCCAGGTTAAAACCCTGGGTATGATGATGAACTCCTCTGTTAACTCAGAAGCCCAGGCCAAACTCTTGCGAAAGAACAAAGCCTACTATTTGTGGCTCATGAGGATTATTAGACCTTTTTTGAGTGAAAACAACTTGGTCACCATTGCCAGGGCGGTGGTGTTGTCTAGGTTAGACTATGGCAATGCCCTTCTCATAGATGCTCGTGCTAAAGATCTACACATCTGCCAAGTCATTCAAAATGATGCGGTAAGACTAATCAAGCTCCTTATGAGAAGAGACCATATTAACGCGGCTAGAAAAGCACTACACTGGTTAGGAGTCGAAGAGAGGATTAAGTTTAAATCCCTCATGCTCGGGAATAAATGCCTTTTTGGGAAAGCACCCAACCATCTGAAGAAGAGTATCGTACCCTATACGCAGAAGAGACAGCTGCGCTCGGCTGGAAAAAAGGTGCTTGGAGTCCCCAAACACAATCTTAAATCAGCGATGGGCAGATCCTTTGCTGTGTAGGCAGTTCAGATGTCCCTTCCAGTGACTCTGAGACTACAGGAGAATCACCTACAATTTTGAAAGCACTTGGAGACTCACCTCTTCAAGTAATCCCACTTTCTAGACCTTTTACTCCTCTAGCTGCACTACTAAGATCACTAGAAAATGTATGTTTTGTTTGTGTTAACGCGCCCTGATGCCTGCGGCCTACCGGCTCTATATAAGCTCACATTACATTACATTACAAGGTCTTATCAAACTGGAATTGGCTGACATTAGATACAATTAACGTGAAAGAACAGAAGCTCCTGTTCAGAAAGGTCAAGCAAAGACAAAAGACGTCACAGGACTATTGGAGAATAAAATTAAATGCATGAAAAGGCTCAATTCATGGTGTCCAGTCACGTGATAGAGGGAAGTTGGACGAACGAGATGATCACACCTACGCACGGAGGCCGGCTGTTGCCCATACTCCTTACAAATTCTCAGAGAACAGGACAAACTCAAGGCCAACTCCAAAGCACTAATTGACCCTGGACCATTGAGGTGATGATGGATGATATGCTAATTGGGTGGGAAGCTGGTGCTAAAACGAGTTCACCCGCACCTGGTTGTTCAGTCTGCGTGCTGCTAATGTAGATGGAAAAGTACTGATGGGGGTTAGAAGCCAACCAATTGTATGGTATCACGTAGATAGGGGTCCTATGGTTTGTGTAGCCAATGGGACGTTGTACATTTAGTGATGTTCATAGTAGCCAGTTTAAGGGGAGGGCTTAGTTGCCCCACCTGATGTTAACTATTCAATTATTTCTCTCTGTTACTCTATTCAGATATGGAACCTATGCTTAGTTATTCACTTAGAACCAATCCCACCACCCATTAGGCTTTTGTAGTTTGCCATGTAGGATGACGTTGGTAATGACGCAGGTCAAAACATCGATGATGGCCAGTTTTGGGTACAAAAGCCCATCTTTTTAATGAAAAGTTGAGTCAGAGTATCGAGCGATTGCTGATGTTCGTTGTACTCCTTGTTTTAGATACTTGACATTAAAACAGACAAACTTTGCCAAACTATTTGTGTCGTCTTGGTTATTGATGTATGAATAACATCTGCATCCCCATCCATCTCCAGTGTATTGCTACTCATCTTAAAGGGCTGGACGGAGGCTCCAGTTCAATCTGGAAATAGTGATCTCTGGGCGTGGCTGCAGGCCATGCACAATGGGTACGATCACTGTATCTCGGGCACGCCCAAGGCATCGCTGCAGTCTAGCAGAATGCCATGCTGGGCACTATATCTACCAAACATTGCCTGGGGCATGCGCAGTGGACACTGCAAGGAAGTTCACTGAGTTTTTGGGATGGTCAAATGCTCAGTGTCCACTGTGATGGCCACTGTACACAGGCACTGGAGAGTCAATATGCCCGGATCATGTCCAAAGGCCAAGCCACGGTCACAGTGACTGCTGGATATGGACGTGTTTTGATAGATTGTGTCATTAAAACAACTCAAAACCTTCACTAACAAACCTTTATTATATAAAGCTGTTTAACTATCTATTAAGAGAAACGTTGAAATTCACTCCAGAATATTTGTTATGACTACAATGCAGAATTTACAGGAAAAACAGAAATTTGCCTGAGCATGCTCTGCTAAAGAAACCACACATTACATAACAAGTGGAATTATAATGAATATTATTAACAACATTGCATATGACTTTGCCAGTGACATTTCTTAAAAATATCAATGTTATCATGCTTAATGCGCCCTAGACAGGGCATCATGAGTTTGACATTATTAGCAGCGCTTATTCATTCACCTGGCATTACATTTGCCACCAGCCCTATAGCTAAGGGGTGTATCGGCCACATTTACTCCCTAAAAATAGGCAAATACTCAAAAAAAGAAAATTGGAGAGTAAAAATATTCTCAACAAAAATAGCAAACAAAACCCACATGATCATGACCCCCTGCTTTCACTCACATAGCTACATTGATACGTTTGGGCATACACGTAGAACCACAGCAAGAAGCTTTACTATTATTACTTCCTGATCTGAAGAGATAAAAAAGGTATCTTTTAGTGTGCATTACCTCCTTGCATGTGCTGGAGGTATGACCTCCTCATGGTTTTGCAACTCATAATCAGAAACACTGAGAGAAATGGAAGTAACTGACCTACAGTTTTTTAGTTAACCCCTTATTATGAGTCGCACAGAGCTTCCTTAAAAACTTGCCACATTCACAATGCATGTACCCACGCACATTTTTAGGCGTTGAGACTTCTAAGGGCTATAATTCGAACAAAGTAGAGTATCTAAAACAGAGTTTCAAATTTGCAAGGTTAGATTTATTTTGCACATATCATACACTCGAGCAGACTTCAGGTTCAACCATAACCAGTATTTGTTTGTTTGTTTGTTTGTTTGTTTGTTTATTATTTGATAATGCGCACAAAACCCAGGGGTAGCCGGGCGCAGCAGGTACAAGGATACTTAAGCTTAGGTTGCATACAGAGGATAAGAAGCATATCAGTACAGTGCATACATGTCAATGCAAGCAGATGAAATGAAAACTAACATGTTACAGTATTGAAGGTGTATACAAAAAGGTAAAAAGGGTAAAAGCAGAATAGTCTTAGACTGGGTTTCAGGAGTATCACGGACGTTAGGTACAGCGAAAATTAGTTGTCGTTGGACCAGAGCCAGTTTTTTACCTTACATCTAAAGTTGGAGTAGGGTAGGTTGGCTCCCAATGCAGTGGGCAATGCGTTCCAAGCCTGGGCAGCTCTGACAGGGAAGCTTGCTCCACCCGCTTTGGATCGTCTAAATCTAGGGGTTTCAAGCAGGAAGTGGTTAGTAGCCCTAGTGTGGTGGCTGGACGATTTTCTGGTCAGTCTGGCCGAGATGTAGGGGGGTGCTGTGTTGTTGAGCCCTTTGTGGGTGAGCGATAGTGTCTTGAGAAGGACTCTGTCGCTGATTTTAAGCCAGTGGTGGTCTTTCCTGATGTTGGAGATATGTGCTCTACGGGGTATGTCAAGGGCTGCTCTAAGAGCGTTATTTTGAAGGATTTGCATTTTATTTATGATAGTTTTATTAGCTCCTGCATAGAGGGCATTACAATAGTCCAGCTTCGACATTACTAAAGCGTTAGCTAGCGTGATGCAGTTAGTTTTGGAGAGGTAAGGTCTACAGGTCCTGATTAATTTACAGGTGTACGCTGTGGAGGATGCCAAGGAGTTAACTTGTTTTCTGAGAGATAGAGTGTAATCGAGGTAAAAGCCTAGAGTTTTTACCTCAGTTGCCACCTTAATTGTGTTACCATCTATGTTGAAATTGCGATAGTTAGGACTAGGTTGGAGTCGGAACCCAAGATCAGTATCTCTGTTTTGTCGTCATTTAGACAGAGGCCGTGGGAGGCCATCCATGCCTGAATGAGGAGGTAAATTTTGTTTACTAGAGCTGTGTCTTCGACAAAGTTGCCTGATAGTGGTATGAGAATCTGCGTATCGTCCGCATAATTAGTATAGGTTACCCCTAATCTGTCAAGTTTGTCGAAGAGTGGCTTAGTAAAGATATTATACATTGTCGAGGAGACACATGAGCCTTGTGGGACACCACAAGTGATATGGATTGGGTCAGCTGCCGCTACAGGGGAGAACACTCTCATCGTACGGTTAGCTAGTAAGGATTGTACCCATGCTATAGCTTCACTTGAGAAATGGGCGGCAGACGCTAAGTGGTTACATAATACTGCATGATCCACTAGGTCAAAGGCCGCTGATAGGTCAAGGAGGAGGAGCATAGCTGTACTACCTTTATCCTTCAACTCGTCGATTTGTGTCTTGAGGTCGTTTAGGGCCGTTTCAGTACCGTGAAGTGTTCTGAAGCCAGATTGCCGTGAACCTAATAGTTGGTGTGTCTCCAAATAGTTTTGGATCTGGAGGTAGGCTACTCTATCGATGATTTTAAGGAGAAATGGGGCCGTAGTGATGGGCCTGTAGTTAGTGGGGATTGCTGGGTCAAGTGTCTGTTTTTTGAGTAGGGGCAGTACCCAAGATTCTTTAAGGTTTGTGGGTACAGTACTCGTATTGAAGGAGGCGTTGATTAGCTTCGAGATGAAGGGTGCTAAATCTCTGGCTGCATCCTTGATGATTTGCGCAGGGCAGCTGTCACCTTTCGATGGTTTAAGGGGTAGAATGACCTTTTCAGTTTCCAATATAGAGATGTTGGTAAACCTGAAGGGTTTACAGTTGCTTTGGGTGGAAGTGCTGGGTATCTCTTTCAGTGGTGTGGTATGAGTTCCATTAGGGCTCAAGGAGGCTTTTTTCTTAGCAATTTTAGATTGAAGGGTTGTGATTTTATTTGCTACGGCATTTTGGATGCTGGTGCACCAAGATTTGTCCTTGGGGACATTGTCTGTCGGGGCAATTGGGTTTTCCAATTCTCAGAGAATAGTGAAGAGTTCTTTGGAGTTCGAGTTGGCTTTACTGATTCTTTCGTTGAATGAATCTTTTTTAGTTTGAATTATTTCCTTCTTGTATCTTTTGGCAAAGTTGGTTTTATTGTCAGCAGAAGGAGTATGCATCCAGATAGCTTGGAGTTTGCGTTTTTGGATGCGCATTTCTTTGAGTTGGGGATTGAACCAAGAATTAAGGTGAGCTTCACGTTTACTTTTATGGAGTTTGATAGGGGCGATCAAGTCTAGAGCTTTGGCCATGGAGTTGTTAAATGACTCAACTAACTCGCTAGGGTTGGATTCATTGGAGCTGGCATTGGGAGCTGGTAGGAGTAGTGAGAGTAGTTTATCAGCCGTGATTTCTTTTTTGCTTCTCGTTGGCATGGTGATGTCACAATTATGGTTAGCTATCCAGTCTAGTGTGCGTCCTTTTATGTGTGTAGGAGCTAGGACATTTTGAGTAATGTCATGATTGACTAAAATGGATTGGATAGATTGGGCTTGTTTGTCTTCAGCGTCATTAACGCCCAGGTTAAAGTCACCTAGTAAAAGGAGCTGGGTGGAGTCTTTAATGCTATTAGTGAGGAGACTGAATAGGTCTTCCTTAAAGTTGCCTATTGGGCCTGGTGGTCTGTACACTAGAAGTATCGTTAGTGTGCTATTGTTTGAGATCAGTATTTTAGCTGAGAGAAGTTCGCACGATGTGATTGCTGGGTGTGGGGTGAGTCTAGCAGTTAGCCGCATTTTGGTTATGATGGCCAGGCCGCCTCCTCTAGTGTTAGGCCGGTCGACTCTTAGGATATTGTAATTGTCCGTTATGGCAGTCATGAGGGCAGGGCCGGCTGCATCATGGAGCCAGGTTTCAGAAACAGCAAGGATATCTAAGTTATCCATAGCCAGTATATCAGCTATTTCAGTATTGTGTGCTACAAGGGACCTAGCATTAATAAGGGCTCCTGATAATGTAGGAGTTGTAGTGGTATCTTTGGCAAATCTGGGATTAGGGTGGTTGGGTCTCCTCTGTTTGTAATATGGGTCACCTTGTGGTTTGGGACGATTTATCGCCGCTGAGGCTAGGAAGTTAGGATTAATGGCAATAGAGGTACGTGTGGGTACTGGTGGACTGGTTCTTTTATTTTTGATGTCATAAAGTCGTGGCAACCTAGCTCTAAGTCGCAAGTTTCTCTCTTGCAGATTGCAGGGGGTGAGGTTGGTGAGGGCCATTATTGTGGTGATGGTTAGAATGGTCCTGGCTAAGGACCAGGATGTATATGGGAGGCAGGTCTGGAGGGTGCGCATGTTGGGTGAAAAGGACACAGTGGCAGGTATATTAGGCTGACCCATTAGGGACTGAGATACAATTATGCTGATGCTTTAGCACCAAAGTTTGACAGTCTTAGTCAGGGCTAGCGTGCCTATATACTTCAGTGGGGCATCACAAGGCACAGTTAAGCTAGAATGCACAGGGCAGCATCTAGATTTGGGCATCAAAGGTAGGCTACAATACACATGGCAGCACCTAGATTAGAGGCAACACAGGGCATCACAGTTAAGCTAAAATGCACAAGGCAACATCTAGATGTGGGCATCACAGTTAAGCTAAAATGCACAGGGCAACATCTAGATATGGGCATCACATTTAAGCTAAAATGCACAGGGCAACATCTAGATTTGGGCATCAAGGTAGGCTACAATACGCATGACAGCACCTAGATTAGAGGCAACATAGGGCATCATATTTAAGCTAAAATGCACAGGGCAACATCTAGATATGGGCATCACAGTTAAGCTAAAATGCACAGGGCAACATCTAGATGTGGGCATCACAGTTAAGCTAAAATGCACAGGGCAACATCTAGATGTGGGCATCACAGTTAAGCTAAAATGCACAGGGTAACATCTAGATGTGGGATCACAGTTAAGCTAAAATGCACAGGGCAACATCTAGATTTGGGCATCAAGGCAGGCTACAATACACATGGCAGCACCTAGATTAGAGGCAACATAGGGCATCACAGTTAAGCTAAAATGCACAGGGCGGCATCTACATTTAGGTAACAAAGGTGGGCTAAAATACTCAGATGGCGCACCAGAAAAGCGGCAGTGCACAAGTAGGTTTAAAATGCACTGGGGCAGCATCGGGATACTGTAGGTCTTGGAGGGATGCAGGCATGGCAGTACTAGCATGCCGATGTACTATCAGTGTGCAATGGGCGTAAGCAACAGAGTGCAGAGTATTAGCATTTGTATTTAAAAAAAGATCGATGCCCAAGGCAGACAAGGTTGAGCAGAATGAAGATAAATTGGGGCAAAAGTCATTTGCAGCAGAGTTCAGGTAAGTTTGTGACAGAGACTGAGCGGGTAATGTCACTATGGTACAATAAGCTTTGATGCAGAGTTACCTTGACGGTCGTGTGTAAGAGGACCAGGGGTTCTGGCAGACGGCAGAGTAGGCAGGTAACAGGCATGGAAACAGGAGATGGCCTTGTTTGCAGTGGGCCTTGAGTAAAGTGGGCCGGCTTCGCCTGCCGGCGCCCAATGAGAGGCAAAATAGGCAGGGGCAGCCAATCAGGAAGGCTTGCTCGGGCCTCAGTAGGCGATGTAGGCAGACATTACAAATCGGTCTGCCATTTTTGAGCTGTGAAGTACCTTGTGTACTTCAATGGCGATTTTAGTTTAGAAACAGCGTGTAGCTGTAAATAGGCAGCGGATTGCCCTGCCCTGGCTTGGGCAATGAAGCGCATCGGCTGCTGATGCGGATGCAACAAAAGAAAATAAAATTTGGTCGAGGCGGCGCAATGGAAACAGCGCTTACCTAAATTAAGGCATTTAGGAGAGGGGCCTTGGTGCTAGATGCCCGCTGCTCCTGCAGGTCGGGATCAGGTCCAGGAGCTCCATCTCCGGTGCCGTGTTGCAGAGAGTGCGTCCAGGCATGGAAACAGGAGATGGCCTTGTTTGCAGTGGGCCTTGAGTAAAGTGGGCCGGCTTCGCCTGTTTCATGGAGCGTGAAGAAGTGAAGTGCCTGAATAGTACACAGCATCTCCTTTTATACAAAAATGAAGCCTGCATCAACATAGGTCATTTGTTATTCATTTGTAAGAGATAACAACAAAAATATGTTCAGACTGCATACACAATAATGCCCTAATCCCCAGAAGGCAGAACAAATTGCATATTCAACAGATTTTATTGTTATGTCAAAAGTCTTCACTTTGCTTATGGCTTTAATTACAAGCTCTTTCCGCCAGTTCACGGATGGTGACTTATGTTTGAGGGCTTAAACACAGAATCCACTTGCCCTCTGTTCAAACAATGGTCACCCTATTTGCACAACCTATAAAGGATACCTTTCATGCGTGTAACAACATGGAAGGGCTGAAAACTATGACTCACTTTGTAACTAACCTCTGCTTAGTGCAACCAGTCTTTACATTACATTTAGTTAAGAGAATAGAACCAAATTGGAATAGCCTTTCCTCCTTTGCAGAATAGGAGGGCCTGTCCTTAATGTTATCTAACCTAGGTTTATCGGTGAATGCCAGACGACTGATTCATGCCCTCTGCACTGATCCAGCCTTTTTCTTGTAATGACTGACAGAGGAAGCCATGAACACATTTCTACTGACAAATGTGACCCCATTTGGAATATTACTGAAAGAAAAGGATTTTGATTGCAAAAAGGGAATAGCTTAGGGCTAAGAAAGATGCATATTACTATTATATTCTAACAGCTTCGGTTTGTAACCATAACAAAACACCTCTTTGACTCAAGTTTAATTTCTGGGAATATGCACATATGGGATAAAGGGCCTCCTATCATATGTTATATGGATATTGCAGATCCGCAAGAAAATCTGTGACCAAATACAGGAATGAGACAAAGCCTGAGTTACTTAATAAGATCTTGGAACGCTGAAGTGACGCTGAAGTGACTTGCAATATCCTTTATACATATGTTAGCGATTATCCTTTGAGAATGGCCTCACATATAACTCTGCAAAAGATCCTTGCTAAGGATATCATAGATGTTTACAAAGGGTTTATCTATAGAGCGGACGCTTATGAGAAGGCAGCTGGTTCAGAATTTTCGTGTAGCTCCTCAGTGTTGTCAGGTGTACCAGGTTATCCTTTCTTTGGAAGTGTGGGCTTGCAAGAGAGTGAACAGGTTGTTCTTAGGGTCGGGTGGTGGTCTTCGTCGATTGACTGTTGATTGTACGGTGATGTTCTGTAATACAATGTGGAATCTCTGCTTTTTCCTAGAGTTAAATGTTTCTGTTTATTTGTCTCTTTCGTAACAGCGGTCTGCATATGGCCTGGGATGTGGTCATAAATGAGGTTCTACATTGGTCAGTGTTGCTTCTTTTTTTTTGGAGTGGAGTGATCCTCGATACATTGGGGTGATGGCTTGAGGAGAGTAGCGGTCATATGTTTGCTGTGTGCAGAGGAGTCCAATGAGGTGTCTTGAGAAGTAAGCAGGGGGTTTATTAGCTGGGGGTTAGATTGTACTGTGGTGACCCTGGAGTTGGGCTCTGCCACATGCACTATGATGCAGGCCCCAAGGGTATATGAGGACCCGTAGACTTTCCAACCCAATCCTAGCCTTATTTGTTTTGCAAGCCCTAGTGACTGTGAAATCCATTTGTAGACAGGAAACATTCCCCAGATGGAAAGAGCACAGAGGATTTGGGGAAGGACCGAGCCACTCACAGGGCCCCCCACCACCCACACTCCTGGGGTCTGCAAGCCACGCCATACTTTTACATAGGCCTGGTTTATTAAGAGAAAGAGTTTAGTGAGAGTTGCATCCTGAGTGGACTCTGGACCCCACATGTGTGGTGCTGCACACATCAGAAAGCTGAAAGGAAACCGAGAGACAGAGTAGAAGAGACACCAGCACATGCAAGCCCTTCCAGAGGCATAGACAGCACAGGAAATAATTCCAAGATGGCGCATATTATAGCTTCTGTCAGCGGAGCCACTGGGCCGTCCACCAGCCAACAACTCTCACTTGGGGAATCAGTAGTTCACGGGTGTCACTCCCAATCACACGGCAGAGTTTCATAGAGAACACTGATGCTCTAACCTAGGCATTTACACATCCTAGGCCCAATCATGCAGCAGGCTCAAAATTGAGTGGAGCTATGGGAAAGTGTGGGAGTTTAGAGTACAACAATATCTGTGCAGGATAGAGCAGAGTGGTGTAGCAAGGAGTTGAAGGAGCGGTGAAAACGCAGAGAGGAATTGGAGGAAGAGAGAGCAGAGAGGAAAAGTAGTGAGGAGGTAGAGAAACAGAAGAGGAGTTGAGAAAGCACAGAGGAGGAGGAGAGAGATGATGGAAAGGACGACAATGTGTAGAAAGACTGGAGAAGACGAGATCAAGTGTGGAGAGGAGGAAGACAACAAGAAAGCCAACACCAATGAAATGGTGGAGAGGCAAGGGTTTAAAGAGGGGGTGAGATACGAGGAAGAATAAAGAAGAACAGAAGAGGCAGAGAAGGAAAAGAGAGGTGTTGAAAAACAGAACACACGTAAGAGGGATGAAGAATCAGAATGGGAGTACATGGCAGGGCAACGAGGTAGCAGCTAATATGATAAGAGAGAAGACAGGAAAGGGGGACATGACAGGTTGGAAACAGAAGAAATCACAGGAGGAAGGGGGGATGCCCATGCATGCGTGACTTCTTTTAAAACCCTGACCCTAAAGAAGTTGACACAGTGCAGTGGAGACCTACGGTTGGCAGCTAGGACCCAGAAGGCCCACCCATGGTCCCTGCTCCTTCTCACCAGCAAGAGAAGTCAAACCCCCTACAGTCGTACTATTTGTACCACTGCCCAGTGCCAGACCCTGATTGAAACACCTAAGGGTACCAGGTGTGGGTACCTGGTAGAAGAGTCCAGGTGGACCAATGCCAATCCTGATGACATCGACAACAGCCATGAGAAACCTAAAAACATACAAGAAAAACCCACCAGCCCACAACCCACAAGAAAGAAGTGTGGCATCACAGACCAAGGGTGGAGAGAGGGAAGGACTGAGGTATATGATGGACCTACAGAAGACGAGTACTATTTGTGATACTCATAACATCCAATCCTTGAGGTGCCAGTCAAAGCCTATTCTCTGTTGGTTGGTTAATTGGACAAATAAAGACTAAAAATGAAAGTATACTTGGGTTTGTGCTCTCTTTTGTACCCACTGCTATGATAATTGTTAGGAACTACCCCCAATGTTTCCATCCAATTGATTTATTGGTGTCTTGAATGAAGCTTCGTTAGCTTTTCTGGCTGTCTGTACTCACATACCACTATCCCTCTGTCCCTTGGCTAGGTTGTGGTAGCCTGGAAACTACACTAATTACAGCGCATACTGTAGAAATAACAGGGAATAAATATAAATGACCAATCAACAACACCGGAAACATTCCTTAGCATTCCAATAGATAAGAAGACATCAAATGAATGGCAGGGACTACATTAAACAAATAAATAGTTAAATCACTCATGTGTTAAATTTACTATTTACTAAATGCATTGAAAATATCGCTGGTGGAGTGGATCGAAACCCTGGCCCCAGTTGGTTGAGGGGTCACCCAGTTTACGAGGCATCTACTCAGTTGATGAGATGCTCGCTAGGCCTGAACCCTGACCCGCAATCTATTGCAGTAAACCGTGCAGGCATTCAACCCCAACTCCATCAATTGTAATGAGAATGACCGACATCTGAAGCTTGGTGTTCTAAAAATGATGCCTAGGCCTCGCTCTTCAAGGAAGGCAAGGCAGTGCTGCAGTACCAAGTGCCCGCGATGGCTCACGATTAGTTGAAAGCAGTAGGTCTTGGCACACAGCTCCCAGCCAGGTATGAATATGTGGGGGAAGTCTAATGGGAGGGCAGCATCAGCTCAACAGCGCTTTGAAGGTATTCTGGAGGGGGTTGGGGGGGGGGACTGTTCATCAAGAAATTTGGTTATTTCTGTGTGAATTAAGGGGAGACCTTCCCAATCGCCTTTTCAAGCTTTGGATGCATGTTTTGTGTGTATTGTAGTAGATGCCAACATGCCCCATGCGTCCTGGGACATATGTTCCTCTAATTGTAAAATAGCAGACGCAGCTGTAAGAGTCTGTACTGCAGCAGCTAAGAGAATGCAGAATCCCAGACCTCCCTGCCACTTCCACAAGTGGCATCAATGCCTGGTGAGGAGCCTCCATGCAATGTACTGTACTTTCCTTTTATCCAGTCAACAGTATAGTAATGATTTTACACTGTACTGTATCCTAGAAAAACAAGAAACAGTGAATGCATTAAGATATATGGCGTACAAGCAGCAGATACAAACATCAATGAATACATAAAATCAATAAATAACAAGTAGCATTATATATTGAACACATTCATCAGCATGTTGGTGCTTATTGCGTCCCAGCGCCCCAAAAAAGAGACAAGCAAACATACAATGAAAAGCAGCAGATTAATGGAAACAAACAAAATAGATAACTCCAGCATTAAATGTACATTAGTAAACACATCCAGAATAACATTGGGCGAGTGGATCGAACGTGGGACCCAATTGATTGAGGGGCCATCCAGTTGATGGTGTGTTCTCCAGGTTCCAACCCAGGTCCCCAATATGGTATGGAGACACCAGACAGGCACTCAACCTGCCAGACATTGATGTTGGAGCGAATTCTGTGTGCTTGAAAGGACTCCAGCATCACACTCTCGTTCTCTTAGCAGTGTGTTTGTAGCCAGGGCCAGCGCGTGCAGGTGTGGGTGCTTCAGCCACGGCCGAGAGTCCCTTCCTTGTGGAATGATAATACAGTGTCTCAGAATACTGTGCCTGGCATGTGCCTAAGATAAGTTGGGCCCCCAAAAGTCATCAACTGTTCCACTAAGAGAGATAATTCAGCCGATTCAAAAAGAGTGATTTGTACGAATGGCCAAAAATCTCAAAACTCAAAGGAAACAGTGTCTAGACATTGCGAGTGATATGCAATGTAACTAACTCATCTCCCATTGAAACATTCTGTAGAATGTGCCCTCAACCCACACCCATTCTTTCTGCATGTATGTGCCAATTCAACCTTTATATCATGTCTAAAGGACCATCACATGCATTGCAGATTTGCTTGTAAAGCAAGTCGATGAAAATGCATGTTGTCCCGAGTGTCCCTGCAGATTATTTTATAAGTATGTATAACTCATTTTCAAATTACAGCAAGTTGTGCCTTAAGATCAGCAGCATAGAGGTTTTCAGACACAAATACAGGACAGTCGCTACAAAATGGATGAAAGCACGTCATTCTCGATTCCTGACATGCGCAATTTCTCATAGCATCTCGGTCTACACAACCCATGTGGATACACATTGCTAAACAATGGCAACCTGGCATCATGGACACTAGTCTACTCATTCCCACCTGGTCACAGTACTCGCCTTTCCACACCTCACACCACCATGGGCAATGATAGGGGGCATTGAGCGTTGCTTTACTTTAAAGTGCACCAGACTATAAAAGATATATTGTTAAAAACTTTAGTCATATATACACTTGGTTGAATATGCAAAGTATTTTTCAAATCAATATCATGCACTCTGAAAGAGTGTACAATAATCTCCAATTACAAATACAGGTCATGTAAAGAACATGCACAATAACATGAAACAGTCTAGAGCATGCCAGGATCTGACACTAGGGGGGAGCAGCGGGAGAGTCTTTAGGCAACATATATGTGCCGGAATGCAGCCATATAGTTTTACGGTGATGAGTTGGCAAAAGCTGAAATACCTTCTTCTGCGCCATTTGCCCAAGTCAAGTCTTTCAGACAGTGCTTTCTCTCTGAGGCTGCCCGTAGCTTCCACCATTGTAGCACTGCTCTCTTGGCCAGTGGTCGAAGTGTCTAAAAAGAAGTAGCGGAACTATGTTCCCTGCTGGATAGCCTCGGTCCCCACAAACCCCATCGCCATACGCCCCCCCACACACAATACAAACCCCCAGAAAAATGAGCCTGCTGTTAAGGGAATGTTCAGTGCAGTCCAATCACGTGCACGCTTCTTTTTAAAATAAAAGTATAGGAACCGTAAAACTTAATTTAAAAAGCAGAGGAGCACTGCTACCGCCCACTTTGACCACTTCTCTTGACGAGTTAGGAGGCCAGAACTAGAAACATCTGCTTGACTTCAGGCCTCTTGATATAACTGCCTAGGAAAATCCATGTCAGATGTACAGAAATGTGCACATCAGTCATTATAGGTCGGTCTGAACATAGATCAGACCAATAAGCTTTTAAAGCCGGGTAGGGCCAGATCATATGCTCATGACCTGCTTGCGGCCCATTACATCTATTGCACCCACCAGATGCGCACACGCCACATTGCTGTAGTTTATCACGAGTGTAGTGCAATCTATGAAGGGCTTTGAGATGTATTAAATGGAATCACGAATATGGTTAGATTACAAGGGTGCCTCCACATAAGATCTGGGGTATCTGTTGGAGGTCAACCACCCATTTATAGCGCAAACTGTAATCGGGCAAAGTATTTAATTGTATCATGTTGGCAAAAGCTGATGTGAGGTGTCTGGCAGCCTGTGAGTTGGCCATACATTCAATGCAGGGACACAATTCAGGTTCAAGTGGAAAGGAAGACCATTTGGGACCTTTCTCCGACCTCAATTGGTAGTATTGCAGCAAGACCAACACGCTAAAACGCAGGATCGCGCAAGCTTCGTCCACTGTCAGGAAACTCCTGTTAGGGAAAAAGTCCTGCATCAAACGGAACCATGCTGTTTCCCAGGAGGTCTTAAGGTCTTGCCTAACATGAGCAGGATGTCAATTATGTCCCAGGCCGGTATACCACCATGATAGGGCTGCTGAACTTTTAAGCATTTCATGATGCCCGTCCCTGCTGCAAGCGAGACGTTCATGCCGGACACTGTCATCGCGGTAATAGGTTGTGTGCACAAAATCTTGTCCAGCAAGTTTTTGTGTCTGCAGTTTTTTGTTCAAGTCTCACATGCAGAGCAACGTTGGCGAAGGGTTGACCAATAGCTAATAAAGCTGGCTTCTACTTTAAATAGGTTGGGATTTCCATTTAGTTCATTTCAATTGGAACGACACCAAGTATGTACATATTTTAATTTCTGATAATTCTCCTGTATCAGGTGTAAGTACATGTTGCTTTTCCAAATTCTTTACTTTTGTTTCTTTTCTTTAGTCTATGTCTCTGTGTATAGCCTGGAGCACTCCCGACTCTGTTGACATCATTATACCTCGGATATATCCCTTGAAGGCCTGCCATTGTGTCATCCTGGTGCAAGCAGACTCTTTATTCTCTGTACAGTAAAGCTTTATGTGGTGCAGTACCCCATCCTCATATACCAGGTCCAGGAGGGCTGCTGGTTTAAACTGCAATGCCTGCCTGCCAGCGCTAGCCCTCCGCCCACCTCCCAACACCATGGTAAGAAGGATGGGTGGGTGATCTTATAATGTACAGGGGAAGGGACAACACGAGCTTACCAGACCCAGCAGTGGTGTAACCACCAACCAATAGTTTATGCGAGAGGCCATGTCATGGACCGAAGAGTAAAAGGTACATTCTCTATCGGTGGGATGCAAATGTCACCATACATAAATCAGATCCAGCTACCACATGGAGTCTACCAGCACTTGTGCTGATCTGGTCAGTGTTCTATGAGCAATGCCGGTCCAGTCCATGATTACATTCAGAATGTATTAAAGACCTCATCCCGTATAATGTGAGGTATTAATTATCTCAAAAAAAGGATTTGCAGGTAGAAATCTGGATTGCCTATTTTGGGGCCATAAACATTTACAAGAAGCAACTAATGACCACAAATGATATTGTGAACAATGATAAACCTCCCCATAGGTCAACAGTAGAGGAAATGTATCTAAATGGTAAGGAGTTACGAATTAAAGTGAAGACACCTCTCGACTGCGTACAGTAGTTTACGTAGTGCCTCCATTGACCCAATTTCTTTTTGAATGGACCATGTGTAGCATTGAGCGTGTGTGTTTCCTGTAGTATAATTATTTGGACGTTATGCCTGTCAATATAAGACACAAGTTTTAGGGCTTTCACAGGGTTACTCGGATCACGAATATTCCAGCTTAAAAAATACTTTCAGGACCGCCCCCCTGCAAACTACGGGTTAAGCTTCACTATCATCATTCATCACAAAATGTTCCATATGTTTACTGCTGACATTGCAACCAATCAGAGACATGTCACTATGCATGTTCCAAGTGCATCTGACAGAGAAAATAATCAAATAAAAGCAGGTTAAGCCATAGTCCCTTAGAAGACTGACCAGATAATGTGTTTGCAAGTCTTTAGATGAAGGACGGAAGAGAATAAAGTAGTCCAGAGTTGTATTAGGAGAATAGGGACAACAAATGCCAGTATGTGTACTTCAGACCAGGCTATTTGGTAGTTATATCCTTTACCTGTAGCACATTAACTCTAGCTCAGGCCAAAAGTGACCTGTGATAAAAGTTGGATACCAATGGATGGTGGAAAGGGGAGGTAATGTCGTACAGAAGATTTACGGCGACTCCTGTCCATCCTATCACTGTCCCATAGCATTATAGTCTTGGTTTTTTAACACTTCCATAGGGACAGTAGCAAGACTAGAAGGGTTTCCAAAACAACCACCAAAGCCCAAAGTTCCAAGAGACTATTTAATATATGCCAGCCATTCAATCTTGCAGCACTTATCCAGGAAGGATAAGTGTTTTATCAGGGATTTGCTTAGATTGTCAGCTTGGCCTAGCCATAGGGAATACCAAAATAAAATGGGAATAAGCAGCAAAATACGATGTGGGCTTGTTCGGTTTCAAGGTGTGTGATGTACGCTGCAGTACATGAGGGCACACCCAACAGATGTGAGAGAAAATAATTCTATTCAGATTGAAGCCCCTCCAGATTTCCCATACCCCATACTTCACTAATGGTGGTGAGTAACCTTGCATGCTTGAAAAAAGAACCACAGAGCACTGTTCAAAGCTGGCACATGTCACTATCAGGTACATAAATCGACACTGCGTACCTAGCTCAAATTAAACAAATCTAAGAACAGCCTACAACCGTAATGATTACCATATGTTCAGACAACACCACAGATACAATTCTGGCTGACACTAAGTACCAGATCTCATATTGAGTCAGGTCTGTCCAATATAGAAGGCTTCAAAGTAGGCAGAGGTATATTCCCCTTGATAAATGCTACAGCTTCCTCCAGGAGCTTAAAATTCAATTCCAAATGCAGTTTCAATGGAAACAACATTGAATATGGAATGTTCCTTTCACGCAGGAGCTTCTTCACGCTTGGGAAGGTTTTATGATGATTCTGGACTGTTGTTCAGAAGTCCGGTTACAGAAACACTCAGTTGGAGCAGAGTTGGCGCTTGTCCTTTTCTCTGGCATATTTCAATATTAAGGTCTGGTCTCTGTAATTTAGGATCCTTTTTAGAATTGGCCTGGTGGCAGTGGCCAGTTTAGGCCTCGGGGCCAGTGATCGATGAGTGTGCTCGACTGGGAAGTAGGGTGATAAAGTGGGGTATTGTAAGGGCATGTTGTTTAGATCTTCGATGTACTCTTTCATGATCACTTGCAGCATAGCTTTTGGCACCCCAACAATGCAGATATTATTATGATGGAAGCGACATTCAAGATCCTCCCATCTCGCCTTCACACATTTTCAGATCTTACTCCATACTTGCACAGGCAGACCGCAGCTCCACAATCCCATCCTCTGCATCACAGATTCTTGTTTCAGCTGCAGTTATCTGTGCACTCTCTGTTTCCAGCATAGAATGGATTGTTTGTACGTACACTGGCTGTGATCCCCTCCAATGTTTTATTCATAGATGCAAAGCCCTCCTGCATGCCCTAATATTGCTGACGCATATCCATGGTGGGCTCACCCTGAGCCTGCCTCATCTCATTGTCGGGCCGAAGCATTAGTTCTAATGTTTTACACATGGTATTGATGAAGGGATCCATTTTGCTCTGTTTTTTACCTCCCCCTTCACAGTTCATGTCTGCACATGCTCCACCACCACAAACCTTTGGCGTACCCTACACAACTCCTTGTCCGCATTTAACAGTTGCCTATCTTGTTCCAGGGAGGTCAATAGTACACCAGGGCATCCTCGCTATGCAGTGATCACCTCACAACGGTGTTATTGCATCCACCGCACTGGCCCCCTCTGATAGAAAAATCACCATGACTGCAGCTGATGGAAGGGGAGAACACCTGTGGCATCAGATCACACCAAGCAGGCAGCAGCCCAGGTGAGGACAAATCACAGCAACAACTCCCCCCCCCCACACTCCCACCAGCCACACACTCAGCGGGCATCACAGGCCACGTCAGCACACTGGCACGTCCACAACAAACCCACAGGGAACCACAGTGTGGAGTATTCCCTCGAAGGCTACAGCGTTCAGGTAGCAACCACACCAAGATCCGGTACAACAGCAGGCAAAACATACCAGAGCATGTGAGCTCTGGTCGGCTCCACACCAGGCTTGCCCCACAAGGATTCCTCACTCAGATGCCGGTGCTACCTAAGATTAGCGGTGCTAGGTTCACACAGCAATCACGCTGCTTCACCAGCCGGGATCTCCGGTCAAAACCCTGCTAGACCACCTCATTTCCAGGTCGGATGTTGACATACTGTGCAGCTTTCAGGTTAAGCAGCTGCCAAGTTGTCTGCACAACAGTGCCCAGACTATAATAGTATTTAACAACATATTCATGTTTGCTCACCCATGTCAGATATTAGGATCTCTAGACCCTTCTCCTATTTCTCTTTATTCTGAGGTAGTGATTTGGCTTAATTATTTCCCTACAAATTGCTGTAATCGTGTGCCTTTACCCCATGGAGGACAACAGTGCAATACTCATATTGTTGACAGGTGTGTTAGGGAATGTGGGAAACCTAGATCCTAACAGATAGCAGAGTTGTGCATAGTGCAATGCAGCATTACCCAGTCTCTGCATGTGTTTCCAAAACTGCTGCATCTCAATAAACCCTATCTCCATTAACACTCCTCCATTATTCTACCACATTTTGTGTTCTTTCCCTAATGTATCACGGGAGACCGTAGCAAGTCTTTGAACTGACTATGTGGCTCCATTTTTCCCATATATATCAACGCCCTTTCCAGGTTTCGTTAAACATCTAGGCATCCCACTATGCTCCACACTTTATCTTTCCAGGTATTGGTTAATGCCAAGTACGCCATACCCATATAACTGATTTTGCTTCATCATTACATGAAGGTTTGTATTTTCCTCATTCTCATTTGACCAAGCAATTAGATGGTGTAGTTGTACTGCTATATAGTATGGCAAAGTGTTAGGGGCACCCAAAACCCTCAATCATATTTTCGTGACATCAGGGGTCATTACAAGTCCGGAAGTAACCCGCCAGTGCTGCCAGCGGCTTACAGCCGGACTGTAACACCCTTGCCACTGCCTGAGATCCTGGTGCCACTGAGACATTATAAGCCCCAGCGGCCCGGGATATCAGGCGGCGGAAAATGTTAGTCCCAAGTCCCATGGAGGATAGCTCAGCGGCAACGTGCGTGCCTTGGAAGAAAGACGACACGAAGCAACACAGGTTCGATCCCCGGGTCCGCGCTTAACCTCTGGGTGTCTAAGCGCATTATAAATATGCAACTAAGACAAAAACACTTCCGTTTATAGCCGAGTACGAGCAGGGTCGGCATCGAGACGTGAGCGATCAGGTAAGCCGGGGCTTTGTTTTTCTTTACGAATCACTACCTCGCATAGTGCGAGACTCTGAGTGCATACAGCATTCTGCCTCTGTAACTCCGGTCGCTTAACATGGGACTGACGGATCGTTTCACGATCCCATGCTCAGGGTATTCATAGCCTGGATTACTATGCACGCGTACAGTCCGTATCTTTTTTGTTTCACTTTACTTCTACTTCTGTCTTTGTATCGGCTTGTTCATCCAGCCGTCTGATGAGTTAGTGGGCTGATTTATTCTCTGTTTTCTGTTAAGCCATTTGTACATTTTGCGCAGGCGAGATTAGATTGCCTACAATGTGTTTGATTCTCAGTTCGCTTTCTGCACGCATCTAACGGAGTTTCCCCACTCATTTGTTTGTTCTATAGATGCGGTTCACTTTCCCCACATTGATTAATCTAATCCAAGTTTACTCTCCAGCACTGCTTTCAACAGAGTTTCTGACACTATGAACTGCTGAAACGTTACATTCTTTAAAAGTTCATTGCCAGCACATGCACGATCAAGCACACCTGGAGGTGAGTCGTGTGCTTCCCTTTAGGCATTTGATTGTGTAGTGGTCTGGTTCCTTTTTGAATATATACGGGTTCTACTTCAACTGACTCATTGGCCCTCATTACGACCCTGGCGGAAATCGGAAAACGATGGCGGAAATGCAATACCGCCATCGAATAGCGCTCGGTGCGACTATGACCCGTCACCGCAAAGTACGAAGCCATTAGCGACACCGTAGTGAACGCCAACGCTAACTGCACCAAGTACCCGCGCGCGCGCCATGCCAAACCGTAAATACCACCATGGCGCAAGGGTACGCGAATTCCGTCCCTAGCGGACATGTACCTAACGCCATCAAACATGGCGGAAAGTACCATTCCGCCATGGTGAGAAGTACGGCATCGCGAATCAACCGTAAACGGCCCCAATGAGTGCCTGTACACCGCTCCCTGCCCACAAAGTACAACTCCCCGTAGGTGCAATGAAGTCACAATGCAACCAGTGAAATGTACAAGTCACCCATGCATGCCAACGAACAAAAGAATCACAAGAGGGGCCAATGGGAGCTGCAGGGCACAGATGGCACGAATACAGAAGCCATTCCAATGGACATGACCACAGCCCCCCCCCCAGAAACGCACGCAAACACAGGCACCTGTGACCAGCAATATTCCGAAAATCACATCATTCCACCAGTCCACCTGGCTGACCGGCATCTGTTACACAAAACCCAATCCCCCGCCCCTGAGCATGACAACATTCAAACAGTCATATTGGCAGCCCCCATCCCTGACCTCACTGGGCTCCGTAGGCAAACGCGCCCAGCACAGTACCACGCAACTAAACTCCGAAGCTGGAACCCAATGCAGATCTCCTCACAATACATCGCTCCCCAAATAGGAATATGCCACATCACTCGCAAAGAAGAACGCTACACGGCCCATATCAGAATAGAAATTTAATGCACAACAAAATCACCAAGCCCATACAGCCATTAGTCCATGAACTCCAAAACACATATCACCATTGTGGGCTGCATCCGCAAGGAATGACCAGCTACTACTTGTGTGACGGCCTGTTCCATCATGGTACACAGAGCCACATTCACGTACGAAAAGGCAACATGGAAGCGCACAGAACCGCAGGGCTGTCCCAATGGGGAGGCACTAGTCCAGCTGAAAGGCCGAAATGTTGCTCCGAGCCACTAGTACTGCGTAAGGGCATGTGGCCCATTGGCGATCGTCCCATAAGATCGTAATGCTGCTCCACTGATTAACACGAAGCAGCAGGTGTCGGGAGTAAAAGCCATCTGCAGGAGTGGCATACAGATGGCAGTGGCAAAAGGGGAGGAGATACCTGTCAACCAAAAGAAAAGAAAAAGAACAGAATGGCCATCAGAACTACATTCGAACAACTCACTTCAATGATCACACTAAATCCACAGCCATATGCATGCTAGCCCACTCCAAAGGATCATAACCACCCCAAAACCACTTGCGACTCATAACCATCTATATCGAGGTGTAAACACCATCACAAACGAGTGTACCTGTGCATGCGTCTGTCAAAACAGATTCCATCAGATGGGAATGTTAACGTGCATGGACACAAGTGTCTGAAGGCGCGTCGAGACAGGGAGGGCTCAACAAGGCCAGATAGACGATGGTCCCACTATGGCAGCCCTGCATCACATAGCGCAGGGGAGGCGGATAGATTCCAAGAAGCCCTGTACATGGCAAACCCTGTATCAAATCACCTGCCCATGCATCCATTCATCATTCCCTCATCCCGGTATAAAAACGCCTGAATATTTACTCACATAACATTAGAAATTTCCATTAAGTCTGTGCGTTATGCAGCCTGCAAAATCCACAGTGCCCCAGCCCGTAATTCCAGTGTTGTGAAGTAACATGTATTTGGGAACGTCCGGCCTCATCGCCCACGTCGCTATTGCGCATCCCAAACTATTCATATCAATCATTGCATCCTCGCCATGGCCCCTGTCTCAAGGACATTGAACAATAGAACGTTATATTTGCAGTCAGACCTGTGGGCATCTCCTCGCCGCTAGCTGAAAACCGAAAGCGCCGCCCTTCGAATTCCTCATTTGCAACATCACGTCGAAAAGGCATCTGTGGCCGTTTGAAATCACAAATTAATCCATCTAGTGCGGCTGTGTGTGAAAATGGCAACTACCTTCACCCACTAATGGGACGCCCCGCCCGTCGTTGCAACTCGGTACAGTGATGCATGAGGGCCCACCGTTACTCGAGTACTACGTTCCACTGACCCATCACAAGTCTGTTCGCGACTGCAAAGATTGTATGTGAAACAATGGGACCATAGCCGAATGTACATATCAACAAATGTTACACGGCCATCGGGTACAAATACATGATTGCAATAGCAAGATGCCATTCCTCGAATTGCAGCGTTGTGTGCGGGACGTGCTCGCCCAAAGGGGAGAGCAGCTTGCACAGGTGGAATGAATCACCACAGGTGGAGGCCATACAGCCTGAAAACACATAAATTGCACACCCAGTCTCCTCCCACAACCACACCCACTCCGAAATGCTACCGGCAGGACTCGCGATGTTGGCCCTGGGGGACCTGATAGCACTGCAAGTACTCCAACTCCAAGAAGAAGACGAACACCAACTACAACCGGCCGCACGGAGGAGACGCAGGAGGAGGAGGAGGCCAAGGCAGGGCCAGCAAGGGCCGCCAGCACAGCCACTACCACCACGCAGGCAGCCCGCAATCCCACGCCTCCGAGCACATCCGTTCAACCTCACTGATGAGCAGATCCACACCCTCTACCGTTTGGACCGGGACACCATAGCCGCCATTGTGGACATGACACACGCTGACCTTGTCAGCATGATAGATAGCCCAACCGCCATCCCACCCCTACTGAAGGTGGTGTCTGTACTCCACTTCCTGGCCACAGGCACCTACCAGCACACAGTCGGACAGTTGCATGGCATTTCTCAGCCACTGTTCTCACGGACACTATTGCAAGTGCTCGATGCCCTCCTGCAGCACGCAGACGACTACATCTCTCTACCACGCTCGGAGCAGGAAATTACCAACACAAAAGTGGGATTCCATGCACTTGCCGGCATACCAGGTTGCATTGGTGCCATCGACTGCACCCATGTGGAATTGGTCGTCCCACATGCCATGGAGGCCCAGTACCGCAACCGAAAACAATTTCATTCCCTGAATGTACAAATGGTGTGTGACTCCAACAGGATCATTACACATTGTTGTGCCAGATTCCCTGGATCAACCCATGATTCTATGGTCTTGAGGAACTCTACTATACCACGCTACATGGAGCGACACGCAGGGAACAGATCCTGGCTACTCGGTGAGTCTCATTTCATGCATGATGATGTGGGGTATGTGATGCGGCAATGACCTGGCAGGAAGGGGGAGTGGGGGTGTGTGTACGTAGCAATGGCATTCCACATCATACGTTTATCGTCCACATACAGGTGATGCTGGGTATCCACTGAAGAGATGGCTCCTCACACCAGTCCGGAACCCACGGGACCAGCATGAGGAGGACTACAACCATGCCCACTCACGTACCCGTGTAGTCATTGAACAGGCATTCGGCCTACTGAAGACTCGTTTCCGCTGCCTCAGCAGGTCTGGCGGGGCACTCCTGTACCGCCATGAGAAGGTTGCAAAGATGGTCATGGCATGTGTCATGCTCCACAACATGTGCGTACGTAGAAATGTGCCCATGCCCCCTGACGCAGAACTGCAAGCACCTGATGATGGTCATGATGAGGGTGGGGATGTGGCAGCACCTCAAGGAGTCTGCGAGGCACCGGAGGGCCGTGACATTCGTCAGCATCTCATTGATGCATGCTTCTAGCACTCACGCCTGGTGGCTGATACATGGACACGGGACTCGTGGCACTGTGTGTTTCTGGTACATGCACAATATGGACTGTACGCCTATGATGGCCTAGTACACAAAGATCATTGTCCACACATCTCATTGGTTGATCGTGCACTGTTTATGGCATATGTGATATCATGTTGAACACCCTATCGACCCGCCACCCAAGTGAGCCCAACACACCCCCTCCACCCTCCTACCTCCCCCCCGAACACCAGTGTCCAAAGATGCTCATTGTCAGTGGGCTGTCGCTATTGCAAGCCCCCTCTGCGGGTATCAGGGGCACCCCTGCCTGTGGAGCGCAGGTTCCTCCCAGATCTACGTTGGGGGCTGCCCTGGACGGAACTTGCAACGGATGATGTCTCTGCCTGCTCGCGTCCATGCATGTCCCTAAGGGTTTGTGAGAGCTCAGTGAGCACACGGCGCACTGCGGCAAGTTCGGCACATACGTCTTTGGACGTCGCATGCAGTTCCCCCCTCAGGCTCTCGGTGCTTCTCTCCATTTGGACTCTCAGGCTCTCGGTGCTACTCTCCATTTGTGCCCTTAGTGTCTCTGTACTTCTCTCCATTTCTGCCCTGAGTGTCTCAGTTGATGTTTCTATGTCTGCCTTAGTGCGCCCACATTCATCGGCATGGTCCTTGAGGAGCGTGGCCAGTTGCTGCTGTTGCACGATTAACTGGTCGAGGGACTGTTGCCTCTGCTGGGCCATGGCCATTTGCGGGGGTGTCACAGAGGGGCTGTTGGCCTCATGTTGCCTTGCCACAGGGCTTGTGGGGGATGGCCAGTCATCGTCTTGTGGGTGCCCCTGCGTGGTATCCTCATGTTGTACGGGATGGGACAGACAGGGGGAATGGGACAGGTCAATGATGGATCTGACTTCGACATCCCCGTCTTCTGTGTCGGAGCATGCTGCCATCAATGGGGTGTCACCTATGATGCTGCTGCCACCAGAGGCAGTGCCTTCTGTGGCATCCGTTGGGGGGACCTGTGGTGGTGGTGTTGTGGGCATGCTGGCTGCTGGGGTGCCTGTTGATGTTCCCTCCTCTGTGCTGCCACCTGATTTGTGCTGCTGCCGTGTCTTGATGCGTGCAGCTGAGGTGGAGGGTCTTTGGCCGTTGGTCTTGGCCCTCTTTGCAGGTGTGCTGGTAGGGGTGTCCTGATGCTCGTCTTTTGGATCGGACCCTGTGGTGGAGTAAAGGAGGGCGAGGGTTATTAATGGGTCTGTGGGTATTGGAATGGCATTGTATCACATGCATTGGGGTGGTACCTAAGGGTGATTTGGGTCAGGGCCTTGGAGGTGCTTTCATTTGTGTGTGGAGTGAGGGTGCAGTTGTTTGGCAGCCTGCAGTTAGGGTGTGCCTGCTGCACGTGTAGTGGGTGTTTTAGGGGTTTTTAATTATTTATGTATTTATTGTGAGTTTTAAAGTGCGCTATCAGGGCGATGTGTGTGGACGTTCTCCTGGACATGTGTTTCTGTTGCACTATGTGGACACATGGTACTTCACATGATTGGACATTGTGGATTTAGCATTGTTTTATCTGGCCCACCTACCTGAATCTTCGGATGTCTGCACTCCTTTCTCCATCCCTCCGACTCCCTCTATGCTCTCCATTCCGATGGTGGAGGCACAGATTTCTTCCCAGGGGGTCAACTTGATGGGTGATTCAGGACCTCCCCCGGTGGCTGTGGCAATGTTGCGGTTGGCAGAGAGTATGCTGCGGACGCGTATCCGCAGGTCGTCCCATCGCTTTCTGCATTGCTGTGGGTTGCGGGGTGCGGTCCCCACCGCACTTACCCGCTGTGCCACCAGAGCCCATATGGCCTTCTTGTTCGCAAGTGCCGTCCTGGTCATTTGCGTGGAGAAGACGACGGCAGCATTCTCCTGGAGGGTCTCTGTTAGCACGGTGAGTTCCTCACGGGAGAAGTGGACCTGCCGCTTGCGGTCGCACGCTTTCTTCGCTACTTTTTCCATTTTTCTTGGTTTCGCTAGGGTGGATGACGGGTTGGGGTGTGTCTCGGGGTAGTGTTTTTAGTGGTTGTGTGGTTTTTGTGGTTTTATTGGTGTACGGCGGGATGTTTCCCGTTCCAGGCCCATGTTTTTACTTCCGTTTCCGTATATTTACGGTCACCGTACTTTCCGGTAGGCGCACACTGCGGTGTCCGCTGTGATGGGTGGCGGTATTGCACCTAGGGCGCCGTACGGCGGCGGTGTGGGCCGTTTTGGGGTCATTTCCGCCATCGCGGACTTTGCACTTCCGCCATGCCGTGGTGCTCGTGCCCGATGGGTCGGAATGGGCCGCACTTTGCTCCTTCGTGCAATGGCGGAAACGCTATTTACGCTGTGGCGGTCCGGTCAGTCACTTTCCGCCAGGGTCGTAATGAGGCCCATTGTCGGATCCTTTGACGACATTCATTTTATTCTATTAACTCAATTTCATTTATCCTCTTAGATTAGTGGATTTTTCTTTAATTCTGTTATTAAGGTTTGACTACTGAAGACTCAAGGCAATTTGCAACTTGAATTGTGACGTGACACCTTACTTTACAGATCTGATTTTATGAGATCTTTTCGTGATGTGGCTGAGCCGTTAGCTCCTGGATTTATCGACAGGTTTTTTGAGACCAGCCCCCGAATAGGGTTGAGACTATGGTAATTACCTTTCTCTCCTCTATTCACATGACTTGTCTTAACCTAAATATAGGGGCATAGCACTGTTTGTTCATTTTTCGGATCACCATGCTTTTAACAATTTTAATCTTGCTGTGGATTCATGATGATATTTTCTTTTTCCTTTGCCTATTTTTTGTTTTGTTCAACATCTTTTATATAGGCCCCCATTAACCTAATGTGTTCTATTACAGATGTGAATGTTCTTTCTTCAATCTGAGCACGTTTATTATGATGCGGCTTAATGACTCAGAAAAGATTCAATTTTTGGGAATGCTCTGTCCTGATGAAGATGGATTGTATCTGCACCTTTCTGCAAGATGTACTTCTTCCATCGAAACTACCTAATCTTTCATGATGCCATGCTTCTCTGATTACCGTTTATTCTTTGCATGACATCGGAGTAGTTGACAAGTTAGCATCCCTAACTTGTACTTTTATATGTATGCCCATTAGATGTGTTTTTACTCTGGTATTGAGTTTTTTACAATTGGTCCTCTGATTTGATGATTATGACAATGATTCCATCTTGTTTCGCTGCATTGTTCAGCATGTGCCATTAACATAGTTTTGCTGTTTGCACATTAGAACTCCCTTAGAGTTTCTGTGGGCTTCCCCGATTGAGTGATCGCCTTCACTCACTCGGAGATACCCCCCAGTTACCCTGGTGTTCTCCGTTTGGGAATCTATTTAGATTGATGAACTTTCTGTCGATATCCCTTTGAGGTTTACAATTGACATTGGCACTTTACCACATTATGCACTTTATCTCTTAAATCATATGACCTAACCTTATGCATGGCACAAGTTTTTGGCTATTTAATTCTGTTTTTTAATATATTGAAATACATTTATATAAAAAAAAAACAATAAACATGTTATTTTTTATGATATATTGATTGATGTACGATGATCGGTTCTATGACCAGCAGTGCTGTGTCCATTTCCATAATGGTGAGACTAGGTTCTTAAAGTGAGTTTATACATTTTCCGCTGACTTGATTTCTGTTTACCACTAAGACAAAAACAACCACGCAACCAAAAACAAACAATTCCTGTAACAGCGCCTCGATGCCCGTTGGCTGTGTGAGTGCATTAAAAATGTAAAAATAAAAAAATAAAAATGGTGTCCCATAGGACGTTACTAACGGTGCCGGTGCTTCCATGCCAACTGTACCTACCGGAGCTGATGCACCCGGCAGGTCACACCTGCAGCGCGCAAAAGGGGGCCTGCAGGCACAATTGTAGTACGGCGGTCCGGAAAGGGCGCTGTTACGTTGCTACTGGCACCCTTATTTCCGGACTGCCGTACTCGTAATGAACCCCATGGTATTTGCGCTAATGAGTGGGGCTGATTTGCCAGGATAACCAATTAAGAATTGTATTACATTTCTTGAATGCGTCTCTATGAACTCTACAAGGGAGGGTGGTTAAAAATATGCAGGAGCCTGGGAAACATCACTGTCTTGGCCAGAGCCACTCTTCCAGCCAATGATAATGGAAACATTGTCCACCTTGCCATTTTTCACTTCAGTTCTTCAATATTCACAGTCACATTGTACTTAATATTGTCTGCCTCAGACCAATACAACCTAACATTTGTGTCCCTGATACATTCACTTGTGACATTCCCAAAGGGGATACACCTTTGACTTTTCCCAGTTAATCATCAAGACTGCTATCTCACTAAATTGATCAAACAAGTTAAAAGCTCTTGGAATTCCTCTTTGTGGGTTGCTCATCTATAGCAGAATGTAATATGCATACCGCGAAATCGCTTATTCCACCATTACACTGAAATCCCTGAGTTCCTACTGAATGTTATGTGCTAACGGTTCCATGACTAGGGCGAAGAGTAACAGAGACAGGGGGCCCGGCTGACGAGTCTGAGAATCTGTGGGGCTGCTACACCATTCACCCCATGTGAGTAATGGATCATTGTATAGCTTGGATTAATTGACAGATGTAGGCCCAAATTCCAGTGTTCTTGGCAACTCCCATAGGTATACTCATGCCACAAAATCAAAAACCTTATTAGGACCCAGCTTGACAACCACAGCTTTAGTGTCAGAACCCACTGAACATATGGCATGTCATTTTCGAATATTTTTACTAGTGGGTCTACATTGGCTAAAACCTGCCCCGTTCAGGCTCATACAGTAAGAGCCCAATCACCTATATCCTAGCTATGATTCCGCCATCATCATGTTGGAAAGAGAGAGGGCGGTATGAACCACATCTCATGCGATCTTTATCCAGTTTAAGAAACGTAATTATCATAGTTTGTCTCCTCCATCTCGTTGGTATTCCTCATTCTAGTGATCTATTATATAATTGCAGTATTACAGGGTAAAGTACATCAGTGAATGCCTTATACAATTCAATGCACAGTCCATCAGGACCAGGGGCCACACCCGAATTAATGGAAGCCATTTTGACCTCAACCTCCTTCAAGGCGATCTGTATTTCCAGTTGTGCCACCTCTTCCATACCTTTCTTAACCAGATAAAGCTCTGGAAAATACATACCCACATTGTATTCACATATGGGTATACTTTAAAGACACAATTTATAGAAAGCCCTTGGCTAATGTCATCATCTGTTCACATTTGCAGACACTGCTCCTTCTATATATTCTCTCTGACAGCCTATCTGCACGCTTGTTTAACCATCCAGGTCAGTATCCTGCCTGGAAGGTCCCTGTCAGCATGGCTCCTAGATGTGGCATGCCTAGCCAGGTATAGTAACCCCCAGGTGCTGCCTCCTCAAATTCAGTTTTTTGTCCTCTTAATTCTGCAAAAAAGACTGCCCCCTTAGTAGTAATGTAGGCCTTCTTCTGATCATCTATTTCCCACTGCAACTTCTGTAGTTATGTGGTCATCGCACAGTCTCATAAATTGGTATTGGATTGGGGGCACATAAATAGGCAGTCTCATTTACAAGTGCCAGAGGGTTAATAACATTGATACGTAATGCAAGAAGATTCAGGTTTTTTGAAGTACTGTTGGATGACAATGGGAGATAGATTATAATGAAGTGCATCATTAACAGTGTCAACAAAAGGAGCCACCAGGATACTCCATAGCGATTCTGGAGTCGTGAGACATTCCCCATATGAGGAATGCACAGTATGCAAGCACACAAAAAGAACCAATGGTGTGGATATAGGCATGATTCAACCATGGAAGCACAACCTCTTCTCGAACTGTAACTCCACTATGATAGTATATGCCACCTTTTATCTCTGCAATCTGATTTACATTGGTAAAACTAAGAGAGAAATCAAAACACGGATCTCCGAACATCATAGTTATATATGTAACCACTTTTTAGCAGCGCCCCTTGTAAAACACGGTTCTGATTGTAAAGACACAGAAGAGAACATTAAATGGATTGCGTTAAAAAAAAAGTAGGACACAATAGCCCTCATTACGAGTTTCCTGGTAATGTGCCGGTAAGTTCTGTGCCGTCAACTGCAACCACAGAATCACCGACACATCGCAAGTCCGCGGGAGTACGCAATCCAGCATGCTGGTACCGGTGGAACCGGTATAACGGAAACACTGTCATTGACAACTAAAGTACGTGTCACCTTCAGCTAAAATGCTGGTAGCACTGTTACCGGCGTGTATCAGAGGGAAACACTACGGAAACACTGCGACCAGAAACATCATTGCAGGAACTGCATGCTCACCGGGGGGCATTTTAAAAAACACAATCCATATAAAATCACCAACTTCCTGTTGCTATCCTGTCACTGTGATACTGGTATCCTGTCTGCAACTATGAAGTCCAGAGTTCCTGATGTGTGCCAGCGGAATCCACGCTTCACGGAGCAGGAATTGACCGTACTGACAGAGATCATAGTGGACAATGCAGGGCAACTGTTCGCCACTGACCACGGGCAGAGTAGCCAACTCCGCAAAAATGCCATATTGGAGGAGGTGGCACAGAAGGTGTCGGCTGTGGGCCCCGTCTCACGTACCCAAAGAGATTGCCCCAAGCGGTGGGATGATCTCCGCCTGAGAGCCCGCAACCTGCTCTCGGCCCACAGGAGGGAATATATGGCCACTTGGACAGCCTCCCTCATCAAGCTTATTGCCTGGGTGGTGAAATGCAGCAGTGTGCTTCACCTCGAAGGAATCGAGGGAGTGGAGCGGGGCAGGCCGGCGCAGGGACACATGCAGAGGGGCGGTGAGTACAATGTGCCACAAAAAAACAATACACAGTGGACAGGAAAATGCAGTGTACATTACATGGAGACATATCTATTTATTTATTACATTTGTATAGCGCACAGGCATCCCAGGGGCATTGTGGCGCTGTTACTTGCAGCAGGCTTAGTTACATTTTGCATAGGTTACAGCATTGGGTACATGTAACACATGTTATGCATAGAAGCGTACACAGTTCAAATATTCATGTAGGGGATGAACGGAAAGAACGGGGTAGAAGATCAGGCAAATAGGGTGGTTTTCAGGGTTTTACGGAAGGCGGTGAGTGAGGTTCAGCTCACAGAGCAGTGGGGAGGGCATTCCAGTGTAGGGCCGCTAGGTAGGGGAAGCTGGCACCTCCTGCTTTTGCTCTTTTTACCATGGGTATGGTGAGTAGGTTGGCATAGGGGGTCCTAACTGGTCTTGAGGACATGGCTGGGTGTATCCTTTGCGATAGGTATGCTGGTGCTGCGGAGTGAATGCATTTCTGTGTGAGGGTTAGGGTTTTGAAGATGATCCTCTCTTTTATAGGGAGCCAGTGCGAGGCTCTTCTAGCAGTAGAGATATGCTCTCTTTTGGAGATGCCTTGTGCTGCGCGTAGGGCGTTGTTTTGAGTAACTTGCAGTTTCTCAAGATTTTTTGTGGAGGTTCCTAGGAAGAGAACATTGCAGTAGTCCAGATGTGATCCGCTGATAGCCCTAGCTATGTTTGTGCAGGTGTCGTTGGAGAGGTAGGGTCTGACTGCATTGAGGCGTTTGGCCTGGTAGGCAGCCGAGGAGGCAATGGCGTTCACCTGTCTGGTCATGGACAGACTTGAGTCCAGGTAGACGCCTAGGGTTTTCACTGACTCAGATACTGGAATTTTAATGGAGTCAATGTTGAAGTGACTAAACTGGTCGTCAAGCTTTTTGAGTGTCAGGGTAGCCTACAAGCAGGAGTTTGGTTTAGTCTGAATTGACGTAGAGGCTGTTGGCAGCCATCCAGGTTTGGATTGTGTTGTAGATGGTGTTGAGGGTCTTGGAGTCAGTGTCATAGTCACCTGTCAGGGTGATGAGGATCTGCGTGTCGTCCGCGTAATTAGTGTAGGAGATCCCCATGGTGTCAAGGATAAGGAAGAGGGGGTGAGTGAATATATTGTAGAGGGTGGGAGAGAGTCAAGAGCCTTGTGGTACCTCACATAGCATGATGGTGGGTGATGCAGTAGCTAGATCAGAGAAGACCTGCATGGTCCTTCCTTGTAGGAATGAGGTGATCCAAGCACTAGCATGCGCTGAGAAATTTGCGGTGAAGGTCAGGTGGTGGCATAAGACGTCGTGATCAACAAGGTCGAATGCAGCAGAGAGATCGAGGAGGAGGAGCAGGACGGGTTTTCCTCGGTCTCTAGCGTCATCCATCTGGTTTTTAAGGTCGAGTAGGGCGGTCTCAGTTCCGTGTTTCGGGCGGAAGCCGGATTGTCTGAAACCTAGGAGTTGGTTCTCTTTGAGGAAGTGTTGGACTTGCAGGTAGGCTGCTTTGTCCCGAATTTTAAGAAGGAAGGGGACGGTGGTAATGGGTCTATAGTTGTTTGGTGAGGTGGGGTCAAGTGTGGGTTTCTTTATGAGAGGCCTGACCCATGCTTCCTTGAGGGTGGAGGGCACTTTCCCTGTGGTGAAGGAGGCGTTGACAAAGGCTGTGAGAAATGGGGCGAGGGAGTCGGCACAGTCCTTGATAATGGTGGCGGGGCAGGGGTCTCCTACGCAGTTGGAGGGTTTGATGCCTTTCATTAGGTTAATGATGTCTTTCTCCTGGATAGTTTTGAAGGAGAAGGTGGGGGAGGCATCTTAATATGGTCAACATTTCCTTGGTGTTAGATTTGGCTTCAGAAATTCTGGCTTCCAATAATTTGGCTTTGGCTTGGATGATGGCTTTTTTATATTCCTTTGAGTGGGTTTTGAAGTCAAGTTTGTCTTTGTCATCTTGGGAGGTTTGCTAGCGTGCAAGGGCATAGCGTTTGTCCGTACAGAGTTTGAGTAGGTCTGGGGTGTACCAGGTGTTGGCGTGGCTTGTGGGTTTGGACTTCCGAGGTTTGAGAGGAGCAATGGAGTTGATTTCTGCCGATATAGCATTGTTGTCATTTTGCGCCAGGGTTTCTGGGTCATTGGAGAAGGGAGGTCTGAAGGCAGGTCCCTGAAGGAATGGTAGGAGTCTTTCTTTGGTGAGGAGACGAGCGCTTCAGGTCAGGGCAGGTGGCAGGGGTTGGGGAGGGTGGGGTGAGGGAGTGGTGGTGGGGATGTTGAAGGTTATGATGTGGTGGTCAGATCATAGGGTGGGGGAGTTGCCTGTGATTGTGAGAGGGCAGTTGTGCTGTGCAATCCAGTCAAGTGTCCTACCCAAGGAGTGGGAAGGGTCTGTGACAGTGTTAGTGAAGCCCAGAGTTTCAAGGGCTGAGTTGAATGATTTAGAGGCAGGGTCCTTGGGGTCATTTAGACCAAGGTTGACATCACCGAGGAGGATCGCTTTGGTAGATTTCTTTAGATTGTCTGCCAAAAGGTGGGTGATGGCGGATTGGAAGTCTCCTATGGGGCCGGGTGGCCGGTAGACAAGATGGAGTGTAAGGGTGCAGTGGTGAGAGGTGGAGAGTTTGAGTTGGAGGTAGTCGCTGATGTCATTCGTAGTTTTATCATTTTTTCTGATGGTGATTGAGTCTTTGGCTATGATTGCTACTCCACCACCTTTGGTAAGGTGGTCTTGCCTAATGACAGCATAGCCAGGTGGGAGAGCAAGGGAGAGCGCAGGGCCTGAGGCTTCATGCAACCATGTTTCAGTGACCAAGAGGATATCTAGGTTGTTGGTAGTGATGAGGTCATGGATGTCCAGTGCATGGGCATTGACAGACCGGGCGTTAATCAAGGCACATTTGAGATGGGAGGGTGTGGGGGGTGGAATCTGATAGGGGGGTGGTAGTTTCAGGGGTCACAGGCATAGTAGCAGTGGCAGGAACATCAATACATTGAACTGTTAGGGCAGAAGAATTGGCAATAGTGGGGGTCCCATTTTCAGGGGTCACAGGTATGGTAACAGTGGCAGGTACATCAATACATTGAACTGTTAGGGTAGAATAATTGGCAATAGTGGGTGTCCCATTTTCAGGGGTCACAAGCATGGTAACAGTGGCAGGTACATCAATACATTGAACTGTTAGGGTAGAAGAACTGGCAATAGTGGGGGTCCCATTTTCAGGGGTCACAGGCATAGTAACAGTGGCAGGTACATCAATACATTGAACTATTAAGATAGAAGAATTGGCAATAGTGGGGGTCCCATTTTCAGGGGTCACAGGCATGGTAACAGTGGCAGGTACATCAATTCATTGAACTGTTAGGGTAGAAGAGTTGGCAATAGTCTGGGGTCATATGCATTAAGCTCGCGGTTTTGTAGACCGTAGATTTGACCTTAGGGAGTTCCAGGGACTTAGTTGTAGTTTTAGTGTCTGGTGCCCTCGTGACAGAGCTAATGGCTGTGCTGGATGAGGGGTGGGGGCCTTGGAGGGAGTTCAGCTGGAGAGAGGTAGCGCAAGAAGTTCTGGTGCGCAAAAGTGTACCTGTAGCAGTCGAGTGGGAGATAGCACTAGGCCTAGAAGGTAGGCGAGTATTATGTGTGCTTGTGGTACAGATCTGTGTGGGGCAGTAAATGCATGTGCGCGTAGTCGATCACGCCTAGAATCAGATGGGAGGAGCTGCATAGGAGGTGATGCACAGATCCTCTTACCTTTAGGCAATGGCAGAATCTCGGTCTCGGCGGTAGGCGATGAGCAGCGAAGAGCTGCAAAGAGGGGTGCTGGCCTTGTCTCCAGGCCTTCGCTTCACGGCTTCACCTCCTGGTGCACCTCCCCTCCATTTAAAGTAGGAGAGGAGGGACGGGGAGCAGAGCTCAGCCAATCCGGCTTCCTCGTCATGTTTGTATTCACATTGGTTGCTGCGGTGACCGTGGGGGCCATCTTGGAGGTTCCTCTAGCCTCGTGGTTCCGATCAACTGGTAGGTTCATCGTCGGGCACTCCGGTGCACCAAAGCTGATCAGGAAATCAGCTGGGAGGGCGGCGGGTGTGCAGGGGTCATGCGGGCAGTCCCTCGCAGCAGAGTTCATATCCAACTGCATGCCACCAAACCACATCCAACTCATGGAATGGCCAAAATACTATGGCCATTGCCCAGGGGTACCCAAGCATTGCCCCCAAAACATCCAAACATACTTACCACCACATGAATACTGATCATGTGCACAAAGTGATGACATGAGAAGCAACACATATACAAGACACACACCTGACCAAGGTGGCATGCATGCACCACAAGAAATGTGCCTCCGTACCACACACACATGCATGCACGCATCAAAGCCGACCTGACATCATGACTCCATGCGCAGGCTCATGTCACACAATGTTGAAACTGCATGTTGCAAGGCCATAGGATGTCACAGAGGTGAATAACGGCATGCCCATCTCACTTCCACTGGCACCTCGTCTGACAGCGAGCATGATAGATGGAGTACATCACAGCCACCTACCCAGAGGAGGACGTCCACACCCTGCCCCACCACTGCCAAGGCCACACCAGCCCCACTAACTTAAACTATGGGCCCTGTGGCCAAGCTAGCGGCCCCTGCACCCCATGAATGCACAGCTAGCTGCCCCTGCATCCCTACCAGCACCCATAGAGGCATGGCCAGCTACCCTTGAAGCCCTACCAGCACCCATGGAGGCACAGCCAGTTCCCCCAGTCGCCCTACCAGCACCCATGGAGGCACAGCCAGCTGCCACAGAAACACATTTGTCTGGCCCACCAAGATGGCCACTGCTCCCCACAATACGTTGCCATGTCCACAGACAAAGATGCAGTGCAGATGGGCAGTGACAGCACTGAGGTGTCGCTGGACCACACACGCCTTCCATTGTCCTGCTTTCAGGTCATCTGACCTGCACAGCCCACCTCCACCACCACTTATCCCCAGTATACAGGAAATGGATGCGCGCATCCGGAGGATTGAATCAAGGCATAAGGAGATGGCCGGACTTGTGAGGCAGCAGCTTCTGGAGACACGCAAGATGCGTATAAGTGTACAAGCCACCGGCTGTCGCTGTGCCTGTACCCTGTGCCACTCTACCTGTGCAACGGTCCTACTGGCACAGAGGGTCCAGGAGGGGAAAACAGCCATCTCTGCACTAGCAGCGTCCCTCACCCTTTCCCTATAGGTGGCCCTAGAGGGCAGGGATAAGCCTGGTTATGAATCCCTCTCTACCATCACCACGCCTTCTACCGCTCCCTGCGCCTGTCAGGGTCACCAAGAAAGGACAAGTCTGGTGACAAGAGGCCATGGAAATGACCCTGAACAACAGTTTATGTGACACAACTGCATCCTATGGGGTGTGTGCTCCAGGACCTTGAAGCGTCTCATGTGCTAGGTGGAATTACCAATAACGGTCTGGGACCTAAATAACCAGACAGATTCAAAGAATATGGCAAAGTACTACTTTATTATTAACATAAATAGTAGGGCAATCTGGCGAACGACAAGCGGTAGTTCACGTGCTCACACCCAAATGTGATTATACAAAGGTTTTATCCCTCAATATGTGTCATTTATGATGTCATCCTATGCGGCAAACTGTAAAACCTATTGAAGGGTGGGATTGGTTATGGGAACATATGTACCTATAGTATATATAAGTGTTAACAACTTCATTGGCTGCCCCTTATCTAGTGGGCACGCCTTGAACCACCTCTAAATATGTATAATACTGATTATAGTAAAAAATGGAAGTGGGTTGGTCTTTGCAACATTGTATAGCATTTTGCTACATAGACCCTCTGATTGGTTGGCATGCTTTCCCAACAACTTTCACCTTGTTAGCAGCACGTAAACAAAGCGACACTCAGGTGCTGAGAGTAACATCATACTATTCCCCACTTTCCCAATTAGTCCATTATCTCTCATTGGTCAAGCTGTAAGTCGAAGTCTGTTCTCTGTTCTGGGACATTGAAGGGAGTGTAGGCACACTGTTTTCTCTGTTTGGGCTTAATGAATAACCCTTTTTTTTCAACTTCTAAATCATATGTGAGGAGACCACAAATGTGTCCATCTCGACCTTCTATTTACTGCTATTTGATTCAATTGAGCTGGGTGTCCGTACTCTTCCTGGCCTCTGGAGACTTGCTCACTCCATCTTGCAAAGGTTTTCTGCATCCTTAATTGTCCAATACTTGTCTTTTGCAGATGTTTTCTTCTTTATTTAATCTAAGACAAATATGTCTTACATACATGGCTTATCCCTTTGACTCCCCTTGTGCCTTGCAATTATTCCTTGAAGTACCAACCTTGATCTCAGGCCAATAGACTCCTCTTTATTCCTCACACAAAGCAGTTTCTCCAGTGTCTCCTGACTCTGTAGCACTGCTCTGTCTCTGAGGTAGCTTGATTGGTTTGAATACGAGTCCAGCGTCCATCTTTCCATCATAGCCGCTCTAGCCATGGTATGTTTTCCTTTACAGCAAGTGTCTATATGTTGCGTCGACTTTGTGTTGCTGTGTATATACACTTATTAATCAGCAGGTTACTTCATCTTCTATGCAAATATGATTTCTTCATATTCGATTGCTTGTTTTTCTTGTTACTTCAATCACATCTTTATTCTTTGAGTATTTGCATACCGTTTCAGTGCATCTCAGTATCCTTTCTCCATGACGTCACTCTGCCCTCGTCATATTTCACTTATAGCTCTATGATATCCAATTGTGTGTGCAGGCATCCTTCCAATCTCTCAGTCCTAGGGCACATTTGATACGGTTGTCTGAGTGCATATCGTCTCACGTACACTCAATGTGGTATTGGGACAATGCCTGGGGTCCCATATAGGGCTCTCCTCCTTCTGTTCCAGTATGACAGAGGTGAGGGGGCAGGAGCTAGGGATATAGTATCCACCTACTCCTCTACATTCCCCATTCTGATCAAGTCCTTGACCACCTCCTCCTCTTCAATCTTGTTCATCTTCTTTCATACTTAGGTTTCTTTGGGATCCATATTTGTGTCACCCCCTCGGGTCTCTTGAATTCTTAATATGCTCATCCACACTCCAAGTCATGTGACAGCTTTCTCCAGTTGATTGACAGAATAGCAAATGTCCTACATATTTTTTGTGATCCTGAGGGTAGTAGAACTTTGTTCTTGGGGGTTCAAGGGGACTTTTCTTTATGTTCTCATGGGTGGTGTCTTCAGACTGTGGTGTATGGTCTCCGTTCACAACAATCATTATCTTCATCCCAACAACTTTCTTGGTGCTCTTCTGGCATCGTCCCAAAATTATCCTTATGAGAGAGAATCCTAGCAATACCAACACTACTATTGCTCGAAGCAGCTCGAAGACATTTGCCAGCCAAGTTGGAATCCATGAAAACAGAGATGAGAACCAGTCATCTCCTGCTGTCTCATCAACTTCATCCTCCATCTTCATATACAGGGTTGTCAGCATAGTTATTGCTTCTGTGATGGTTCAGTTTTCTCCATCCTGGGAAGGTATGAATGTACAGCAAGAAGACCTGACCTTGGCACACACACCCCCTTCCATTGCTGTAATTAAGTCGAGGACATACCTATTCTGGAGGGTCATACACCTAATGTTCTTCTCTGATTGCATTAAATTCGTTTGTTGTTGCATTGATCGTTTGCAGAAGTTTCCATGTGGTGATCTGCAGCCACTTGGCATTCACTGCAGTCTGAAGTCCTGGCATAAATATAGATGTCATTATCATTGCGTCTTGCTGGAAAATGTATGCTCATTTGGTATGTCATTATAGGCTTCTATTGACTTTGATGAGAAATAGTTCTCCCTCTTCAATCAGCAGAGGTTAAGTGACCTCTGGTGTTCATCCATTTTTGGAGATTTTTCAATATTGAGATCACTTTGAGGAATCACTAATGCAGGAACGTTTATGACCACACGGGAGCATACTCCTACCCAGTTTTTAGGCAACTGCATATAAGCTGTGGATCCACAAGCCCACTATCAATCCATCAGCACAGCAGTTCCGCCATTCATTGGTGGTACTTCAAGCAACTGCTTACATCCTTTATTTTCTACAACTAGAACCAGGCCTTCATTCTAGAAACATTTTGTTGAATTTTTTTGTGGCATTATAGATACTGGTCCCGCTTCATTTTCCACCCAGGTTAGTAGCTTAGAATATGACTCATAAGACATATCATTCTCTGTTTTCACTAATAAGTGTTCAGGACAAGATAACATGCCTTCTTCCCATCCTGCGCTGGTAGCAACTCGTCCATACACCAAAAGCTGAGATCTCGTCCAGCATCCTGGTACTCCTGATCTTTCCACTATATCTGAACAGTCCATCCTCTTCATGTCAACAACGTTTATTCGCTCTCCAATCTTGGATGGATATACACGTTTCTTGCTTGTTCAACCTATCCCTTTCTCCATCCACATAAGCATCTTCATATGGAAATGTTCCCCTTGATCACCATAGTAAAGTTGCCCATTTTCCTTCAAATTGTCCTCTGGTTGTGCATGCTGCTAGATGACTGAAGCACTTTGCATCATGTGCAGATATTATTTTTGCAATAAATGTTCTGGCTGCATTCATGGCTTAGGGGATGAGAGAACAAACGTAGCAGCTTTCATCTGACTTTCTGTCTCCCACCTCCTTCATGTGCTGGTACCATAGGTTATTTTTTAAGTCAGCTGAATTACCAAGATATGTATTTGTGCCTTCATGATCTTCCCTGACATCTCTTTTAAGTTGAACAATGTGTTTAGTAAAATTTGGCAAGATGCTGCGCGTGCTTTTATTTTACCCTTTGAGAAATGTCGATCTTTATCTCAACAGTGGTTTATTATTCCATAGACTTTCTTTCTTTGCTCTTGGTTGCTGATCTTGTCTGCTTGTACTGTCAGTAGATGCAGGAGGTGTCAAGGTTTCTCCTTTGTATGGTTTGATGTCATGCAGATGTAGCCAGGCTCGCCTTCCTTGTAGCTTGACAGCTGTGGGAGTACCTGCTTCCACCTCGTAGGGTGCCTCGAAGCATGGTTTATTCCAAGGGCAGACAAATAGGCACACCAGCACCTGTTCACCGGGATATAAGATTGGTTGTTTCAATAAGCAGTCTGGATCAGTTGGCTGGCTTTCTTCTTCAATTCTGTTTCACCCCTCCCTCCGGTTCTTAATTTGATGAGAAATAAAAGAGACACTACCGGTCATAGTTGCCAAATAATCATGCATCGCATCACCTATTGTCTTCACTACAGTGTGGGCATAGTTTATACGTTTTTAACCTAGTTGGAGGAGCAAGGGGTGTTCCGATTCGGCGTCCAGTCACCAACTCATGAGGAGTTAGGTGGTGATCTGTGCCAGGCTGATTTCGCAGGGCATATAGCGCAAGGGGTAGGCAGTGTAACCACCCCTTCTTTAAGGTCATTTTAATCTTAGCTATCCTCTCCTTGAGTAATCCATTTAATCGTTCACAAATTTCATTCACCTGTGGGTAATAGGCAGGAGAGAACTTCTGTTTTATCCCTAATAAAAGAGCGACCTGCTTGAATAGTTCATTTACAAAATGTGGTCCATTGTCAGACCACAGGACCTTGCACACAGCCCATCTCAGGAACAGCTCACGCACAAGGAACTTGGCGGCACATGTGGCATCAGGGTGTGTGCATGGACCTGCCTCGAACCATCTAGAAAAGGGATATACAATGACCAGCATGTGCCTATATCCACTGCATGTTTGAAACATAGTCACACAATCTATATGTAGATGCTGAAATGGGCCAATGGGTCTAGGGATTGATCCTTCCATTGTTTGCAAAGTGTGTCCTGCAGTAAATTTCTGGCACACGATGCAATTCACAATAAACTGTGCCTCCTGTTCTAACAAATTTGGAAAAAAACAATCCTTTGTAATTGTAGTAGCAAGACTCTCGAGGGGTACTGAAGGGGTAGTGAAGCTGCTCCAGCGCTACCCTCAATAATGCTAGTGGCATAACTGGATTTCCACTACTATCCTGCCTATCCTGCCTACGGATTGACTCAGTGGGGGATAAAGAACACCACCATTTTCTCCACAAATCGTGTTCATTCTGTAAGTCTCGACCTTGTATCTCAATTAACTGGTCAATAGACAGCATGTGTAAGCTGCGCATTTCATGACTGTGATAGTCAATGGGAGTGTTAATGCCGCAATGAGTTGATCCAATAGGGCTGCATGTTGCGATGGTGTGCTGTTTGCACAAAGGAAGCCCCTCCTTTTCCAGCGTGACAAACCTGAGTGTACAGTTGACGCCACATAGGCGGAGCCAGAGTATACTGTCACTTCCTCCTCCTCATATCTTTGGAGTGCAGCGATAAGTGCCACTAATTATGCAGCCTGTGCTGAGCTTCAAATTCACCCTCTCAGTTCAGTTTTTCTACTGCTGATCCAGTATGACTTTGCCAGTCGTTTGGTCAATTTTTGAAGACCCATTAAAATAAAGAGAATTCCCCCCCTCCAAGAGCATTTCATTTTCTCTAATACGAGGAATATCATAATAAAATTTGGCATATATTGTGCAGTCATGTACATAATCTTCCTTCCCTACTGGTTCTGCTATGAACGTTGCTGGGTACACTACTCTGCATCTAACAATCTTCATTGCAGGATTTGAGATAATTACCTCATAGCCTGATGCTCTTTGTGTGGTCAATGTAGTTTTGGGTTTCCCAAAATAGCAAATAAAGCATGTTCAACAAATAATGTTACTGAACACCCCATTGTAATACATGAACTATTTTCAATAGCAAATGCAGCAGCAGCTAAAGCTTGTTCGCAAGGGTAATGCCCTTTTATAACTGGATCTAAAATCCTACTGTAATAAGCCAATAGTTTATGTCCATGTCATAATGTTGTTTTCTGTGTAAGGACTGCTGTCATGACTTCTCCATTTGAATGGGAAAATAGGTCAGATTAGTCATGATAATCTGGAATTTACAACACAGGGGCTGTACTTATTGCCTTTTTTAATTCCCCAAATCCTTCAGTCATTTCATCTATCCATATTCTTTTACTTTTGTCTGCCTGTGCTTCTCTAAGTCCTTTTAAAAGTGGTCAGATATATGTGCTGTAATCGAAAACCCAAGCCTTAAAATCACTACAGAGGCCTAGAAACTGTTGCATTTCCGTCACTGTTTTAGGTTCTGAAGTCTTCATTATAGCTTCTGCTCTTTCAGTTGTCACTTTTCTTATGTCTTGAGAGATTAACAGTCCTATAAACAGGACTTCTTCCTGACAATTTTGTAGCTTCTCCTTGTCTACCATATATCCCTTCTCTGCTAGTATGGTCATGAGCCGAACTGAGTCCTCTCTGCATCTTTCTTCTGTCTCACTACACGCTAAAATGTCATTCACATACTGAATTATTATACTTTCAAGATGAACGTTGGTCAGGTCCATCTGAAGGACCCTGATATAGACTGAGGGGGACTCACAGTTCCTCTGAGGCAAACACGTATGTTTCAGGTGGATATTTCTATAAGAAAAGGAAGTTCTTTGAGTGTCCGTGAAGTGGAATTGAGGAAAACACATTTTTAGATCTATGACTGTAACAAATTTGGCCTTGGATGAGATATTGCATAATATTGTAGTGGGATTTGGAACTAAAGGACACTCAGTATTAACAATGTTGTTTAGGGGGCATAGATTCTGAATAAATCACCATGATCCCCAGTTGATTTCTTCACTGGGTACACAGCCATGTTACATGGGTACTCAGATGGCACCAATATTCCCTGCTTCATTAAAGTGGAAATGGTCTCAAATATACCCTCATCCACTTCTCTAGACATGGAACATTTGCTTGCGACAAAATTGCCCCTGCCTTAAGTTTGATTTCAACTGCTCTTACTCCTTTCAATAGACCCACATCATATGGGGTAGTGGTCCATAAAAAATGTGTCACTTTCTCTAAATCTTCCAGGAAAAATTAAGTTTATTTTTACCATCTCCATTCTCTGCTGTATTTCTCAGTTCTCCACTTTAATCCAGTAAGTGAGACTTATGAAAAATACTAATTCATCATCTGAATAGTCATCCCTAAATAGCTCTTTATCTGTCACATCTGTCAATCCGTATCCTTCACCAAGGGCTATCACTGCTTTCCATCCTCTCCCCCATCATCTTTTGAAAGGACCACCACCCTTTCCTCTTTGACCACTGTTCCTTCCAACTCTAAGAGGATAGCCTGTCCCTCTTCATCATCCATAGGTATTGCTGCTCTAAACACAACCTTTTCAGGTATTCTCAATATCTTACCTACCAACTTGGGTAACCACGATAGTAAAACAGTTACTCCATATAAAATATGCCTGGTTATAAAGGAACTCCTCACAATGCTTTCTGGCCTGTAAAAGCTAATATAAATTATTTCACATTCATGTGATCTCTCCCTGGAGTGGAGCACACTATTCCTTTGTCAGTAAAAGATATCATCATGTTAAGTTTTGGCATCAAGTCACTTCCTAATATGTTAACTGGTGTCTGCCAAGAATACAATAATGGCATAGACATGTCACATTCTGCTATAGAGATTGGTAATTCATCCGTAAAAGGAACTAAACTCATCACTACAGAGACTCCCTGTGCATTCATGGCAATGCCTGACATTGGGTATTTTCCCTCGCGGACACAGGAACGAGTTGCTCCAGTATCTACAAGGAACGAAAATATCTTGCTGCCTATTGTTACCTTGACCCTTGGTTCCTCTTGTGGGTCCTGTGTCACTGATAGTACTGAACACATCAGGTCTCTTTGTGAGCTGTCCTATTGCAGATATAAATTCACCCCCATACCTGCGAAAGGATTTTCTCCTACCACAGTCACACTCCCTTATTTAGGTGTGAGTGTTTGCTATATTCCTACATTTTTATTCAATTGTGGTACCATGGCCTGTTGTGTCTGCGCTTGCTGGGTTTGTAACTGTTGTGTTTCCATAGGCACTTGCTATGGTTGCCCTTGTGGTGAGTGCATTTGTAATGGAACTTGATATGTTTGCTGTGATTGCGGCACACGTGCCTGATTCTGCATGTGATCTTGGGCATAATACTCCTGTGATTCTGTATTATATTGTGGAACATAGACCATCCCTCATCTTGGAGCTTGCCAATTTTGCTGCATGTCTCCTCTACTTCTACATGTTCTAGATATAGGTCCCATCCTCCCACAGTTCCAGCATTGTTGCAGCTGCCCGCTATTAAATCCTCCTCCTACCTGAGGGTTCTGAAATCCCCCTTGTCCTGCTCCCCTGGGTCCATTCCTTGTTTCTCCTGGCCACAAATTATACACACTCTGATCCATGGAGTACACTACATTACTTTGCTGCGCTGGTCTCATCTCTTGTGTCGCCACACTTTCACTTCTCATCAATACCACTCCCAATAACTTCGCCTCTTCCTGCTTTCTACTCTCAGCTTTCTTCTTATTCTTCTCTTGTAACAATCGACAATGGTGCACGATAGTCACTTGCATTTCTGGCCATGGCTTCTCTTCCATTCCTACCTGTTTCTTCATCTGCCTTTGCACTGGCTCCAGCAGTCCCTGACATAAAATCTGGTAAAATAATGCCACAGTTTTATCCCACAGTTCTCTCGTCTCAAGACGCCATCTCTCTTGAATATCTTGAATGAAGGCAACAGGGCCTTCATCCTCACCCATTTTCCTAGTCACAATCGCACCCATGTTTGATGTATCAGGATTTTGTACTCTGAGCACCTGCCATATATCTGCTCTGCAATTATTAAATGGTGTTCCATCGTGTGTCATGTTTTGTGCAGTCACACCCGCATACCCTGTGTTCTTCCAAATGTTGTCAGCCCTCTCCCATACGATGGCTGCCAGCAGGCCTGTTATGTCACCTACAGCTAACGTCATTCCTGATGTCATCCTCTCTAACTCATAAATCAATTTTCCTGCATCAGAAGTCAAACTTGGTGATTTACATTTCAAATTGTCTTTTTACATTTGTGGCCATGGAATATATTGTGGTCAATTTGCCCATTTCTTAAATAATGGGAATAGTGAGAACCCCGATCCATAATCATACCCACCTAAACTCCTTGTTTTCTAAGTGGGGCTAGTCTCGCCATTTGTCTCCGTCCTGGCAGTGACCTCAATCTGCTTAGATAAGGTGGGGATGCATTCTGTGCACTGTGCGATCGTGCGGCTTGTAGTCGCTCAGAGTATGGTGTTGGTTCTGGTGTTTTTTTCTTTTGGGTCCTCTACGTCTGTCTATTTTACCCCTTTGGCTATACTTGTCTCTTTCTAAAAACCACATGCCCGCTCTCTTTGCGTTTTCTTGTTTTCTTCTCTTTCTTCATCTGACACCATTATGCCCCAGCTTGTATGGCTTTCGTCCCTTTCCACATCATCAAGATCTAATCTACTTAAAAACAGCGTTCTGTGCTCATCTGTTATGACATCACCTGTCCTGCCCTCTGTCTCCCTCAACAAAGATCATTCAATATTCTCCTTTGTCCCTTATTTGCCTATATAAATCCCCAATCCTTTTCCCTATATTTACTGCTTCCTGCTCATCAGCCCATGTTTGTATTTTCAGTATCCCTTGCAGCTCCCTGTGGTGCTGTTTGACCCTCTTTCTTCCTCGGATCGCTTGTGCATCGATCAGCTCTATATTTATATTAAATAAATAGTCTATCTCGTCATCCAGTAGTCCCTACTGTTCATGTATTCTTCCCTTCTCCTCATCTCTTTCCTTTCTTTTTCCTCTTGCCTTCTTTGCAACCTTCGAACTTTCAATCTTTGTATGTCTATCCCCTCTCATTTCTTCTCTTCTAGTTTCTCCTTTTCTTTCTTTGCCTCATACCTTCTTTGTTCTTCCTCTCGCTTCCTCTCTTTCTCCTTCTCTTCTTTGTTTACTCTCTCATGTTCTCTTTCTTTTCCCACTCTTCCCTTTCTTGTCTTTCTCGATCCCCATCAAAGTCTTTGTCATCTAGTTTGATTAATATCTGTCCTCAAATCAATTCATTTTGTACTATTGTTACTCCCTTAGCCTTATCTTCATTTCCCTTTGTCTCCTTGCTTCTTCCTCTATCTCCATCTTTCTATCTTGCCTGTCCTTTCTCTCATCACGTTGTTTACTTTCATCTCGTGTTAACATATATTTGCATTCTCTGCTTTTGCTCTCTTTCATATTGTACTCGCTGTGATAAGCAGAGGCTTGTATGTTGGATGCCCCACCGTTGCTTTCAATTCCTTTAAAGGATATAATCCCTGCTTCTTGGTATCTGTGCTCTTGTTTGCAGAAGTGGAAAGTGTAGCTGAAGGCGTTATGTCCTCCCCTTTTATGCTGATTAAGCATCCACTCTTTCTCAGGCAGATCTTCTTTTGCACTCGGGTACATCTTCCACAACTCTAAAACGGCCAAACTTTTCTGTAACTTCTTCCCCTTATATGTAGCATGCAAATATGTTGTTATATGTTGCAATACTGTTTTTGACAGCTAACCCTCTTGAGGTCATGGCTTGAGTGTTTTATTTGTCGTGCCTCTGACCCACTCTGCGTGATACTGTCTTATCTTGGGTGCATATTTGGGCACTATCCTACAGCCCTGTAAAAGAGGACTGTCCCCCATGATGACGAGTCGATCTCGACTGTCAATACTTACCAGTTTTTTTTATTATTTTATTTATTTTATTGAGTATACCACACTGATTAATTTGAGCAGGCACCATTAATCTCTGCTTATTAACAAAAAAACTATGTTTTAACTACTTTGTCTCTCATACACTCGCTGCAGTATTGGGACAATACCTGGTGTCCTAACTAGAGCTCCTCTCCTGCTGTTCCAGTATTATCAGAGACGTTTTTATGGGAGGGCAAAAGGGGCACTTGCCCTGGGGCCCCCACCCTGGAGGGGGCCCCAAGAAGCAGCCTTATTTAAAAAAGTCAGTTTCCCTAAGTCAACTAAATTAAGTATCACACATCAGGATTTTTTATGGTGGGCTGCTAAGGCTAAACATATTTTCTGTCTGTTGTTGACACATATATTTTGTTCTGACCTTTTCATCCTGTAATGCTATGTTCAATGGGGTACACCTAGTTTGCGTGGCACAACACCTATGGCATTCTCACCTTTTTGTAGGGATTATATTGATCATGTGCAAAAGCTAAAGTTGACATACATATTGACACATTTGAGTGCCCAAATGGTTCAGAGGCTGGCTTAGTGTGTTAAGACCTTGTTGCAGAGACATGTGTACATATGCAAGATTGCAGTATCAAAATCCAGCAAGGCCGACTCAGTGTTTTGAATGCATGAAGTTTTGAAGCCTACATGTATATGTACTTTGTTTTATAGCCCTCCAGGTGTTCATCACCAATGTACCTGCACCAGATAGCGGTTGCTATAGAAACTAACATAGCGTCAGTATGGTGAAGGTCTAGAAATTGGTTTGTTTAGATGGGGAGTTGTAAAACCTAGGCAGGCACCTCCAGTGATGACAATACACTGTTAGCAGTGTTTATGTATCAAAATTCCAGACTGTGGAACCAAAGCGTTCATGCTTGCATCCTGGCTTTGCCAGCAGACGATAGTGATCCTGGACAAATCTTATATCACTGACAGTACTGTACTGCCTTCTATGAAAAGGTTTGCTTCTCACATACTGATGGCATTGTTTGGCCAATTACCTGATCTTTCCTATCATGTAGGCCATTTGAGTGGAAGGAGTTCTAAACAGAGGAGAGCAGACCAGATATTGCAGGCTTCTTATAAGCATATTTTATGGTCTGCTTATTTGACAACAAAACGGTTTGTTTTTTTGTACTATCCAATGGTTTCTCTGCATTTTATTTTTAATACCATTGCCCAAACCTGTGTTTGGGGTGTATTTAAAGCTTTCAAATACAAAAGAGAAACCTATCTGAAATCTTTTAAGATCACAACCATTAGTATGCTGGTATTTATATACTTTCCTTGATGATGAGACAATGAAGTTAGAATCATTCCCATTTTGCATAATGTTTCTTAACATTTTGTTTTTTAAAATGTTTATATTGGGTAATGTGATTTTCATATTTTCCAAGTCAGTTCTGTAAAGTGGGATTATTTTAGTTCAGAGTAAAAATTAGAAAAGAAATTGGTAAAGAGCAGGAATTGCAGAGTGGGTACGAATCCCAGCTTCACCTCTTAATCAATGTGTGATCCTGGGTATCTCATGTATCCTTGTATTTCCTCACCTGTCAAAATTGCAAGTCCCTAAACCCTTCAAAATGTTCAGCCCTTCAGAGTAATTTCTTTCTTAGGGTATGATATTTAAAAAAGACTCACTCATGGTTTCACTGGCTATATATAGTGTTGCTTCCTCTATAATGATAGTGAGCATTGACATATTAGACACCACAGTCACCTGTTTCTTTGCTATCGAATGGCAACACTGCTTGAAAAACATGCCCTACTTCTAATCTCAGTCTGTCTGGATACAGACACCTTCCAGGCATATTCAAATCGTTATCCATGCTCTGTGCTATGCTATGTGGAGTTTTATCTTTGCTTCCCGTGGATCGCCTGTATCCAAGCTTGAGCACCTTTGCTGTCTCTGAAGCAGCTAATTTGAGTATTTTGACTATTCTGGAGTATGTGCACCTTTTTCATAAAATCTGTGCCCTGCAGTTATACTATGTCCATTATACCTTCCACGTGGCTGCTATTTATGAAATGTTTGCTGTACCTATGCTTGAACACAAGTACCCTTGTCGTAGACTGCTAATGTTGCCCTTGAAATGCTACTTGTTTATCACTCGGTTACAAAATGAATGAAGAGGGTACGGTATCTGAATGGGAGTTTACCATGCTTATTTTGATCTCTACAAGGCAGCATAACAAGCTATGGGTTGGCATCGTCACACGGGGTGCAGTGCACTAGATATTCTATATCCCTTAATACATTTGGTCTGTTGGAGGGGGGCTCCAGAGGTGTCCGTGCCCCGGGCCCCCAAAGTGCTTAAAATGGCCCTGAGTATTACACAGCTGAGCGGGCGGGAGCTAGGGATAATATGTCCACCTGCTCCTCTACAGGTGTGTTTGTGGGGGTTGTGGTGGGGAGGGTTAGTTGGGGAGGGTGTGGTGGGAAGGGTATGTTGGGGAGGGGGTGGTGAAGAGGGTTTCTTGGGGAGTGGATGGTAGGGAGGATGTGGTGGGTCACATGTTTTGTAATGATTGCTTCCTTCAAAATAGCTATAGTTGTGCAAAGGCATTTACATTTGGACATTCATTTTGTGAAGTGGTCTGGTAGATTGTTGCGCTGCATCACATGCAGTGTGTGCCATGGGTTCTGTGCAATAGATGGGGCTCAAAGAAGCTCTTAATGAGATCCTGGTGGGCTACATGACCATCCCTGACATCCCTGTGTTGCTATTGTGGCATGTCTACAGCTGCATCCCCGTTACCATCGTCGTCAGCGTCCCCTGGAGGCATGTTCATGTCCGGTGGCAGAGTATGTTTCGCCTGATGCACATATTTTGCAACATTGCACAGGCCAGGGCTATCTCCCCCACCTTCACTGGCCTTTACATTAGTGCCCCACCTGAATGGTGAAGGCACTGAAAATGTGCCTCAACAGCCAAAAAGGTCAGCTCGATTGTCTTCAGTGTTCTGAAGTGAGCCTGCTTATAGACTATTTCCTGCTGAGACTAGGGATCTCTCACAGGGGTTATCAGCCATGGTAGTAAAGGATGACCGGAATCACCTGCAAGGAATGGGACACAAGGAGGGCCATTAGATTCAAATGACTGGGCAGTGCATACATCTAGAAATGTGGTTGTGTGACACATGCATCTGGCTCTGTGCACGTGCAGGCCCTTATTCGCCCTGATGCTCCCTGTGACAGGCAATGCTGGCCAGGCCGTGTGTAGGGTCTGTCTCCCAAGGATGTGTTGATGGGGATGGGTGGGTCTGAGTTGGGATATGCTGGGTATTGTGACATGGCAGTTTTGCATTCTAGTGCATTGCATGTGCCTGTCCATCCATGCTCAGATTGTGATGGTGTGTCCATCTGCTGACACGTGGTAGATGCCAGTCATGGACACCCACATTGTGAGTCTAGAAATTACCCTCCCATAGCATAGGCAATGTATTTTGTTGGGCGAGGACCAACCGCCTCATATATTTGGTTTAAGAAATACAGATTCATAAGCATGACAAGAGTACGTCCATTTTGAACGGAATAGAATCGCCATTTTGTCTAATTTTCGCTTCTTGCTTTCTGTTCAAACTGCTTTGCTGTAAGCTTATTCTATTCTGTTATTTCATTGTTGCTCATGCATAGACAAAGGCCACAAGAAACATGTTGAAACACAACGCAGGCAATCCAGACAACAAAGCCCGGTCTCCTCCCTCACAAGTCCTTGGAAGTAAGCAACAAGGCATTTAATCACTACGCAGGTGCCAGCTAGTCTCGCTGATGCGGTAGAAATGGTAGAAATGAACAATTAATGGCTAGAATTATTCTCTCTTTTACGGCCCCCCTTCACTGAGCCCTGAAGAGCGAGTTGACCCCAAGCACACAAATAGAAACTAGAAGATAGCAAGGCCTGGAATGTGTCTCTCCCCTGCACGCAGCTTGACTGAAAGAACAGGAGCAGTGTGTTCCCTAAAACAAAGAATCATGTCTGCAAGTCCGCAGATTGTAAACTGTTGCTAAATGAATGTCTGAAGGTGTCATATTTGTCACAATTGTCAATCATCGAATCCATTTCAAAGGAAATACATTATGGGTTTATTGAACATGTCATTACTGATAGTGAGATGTTCGTTTTGTATATATGTAACTGTTGTAAGATGTTTGCTCTCTTTTGTCCCTCGGGGTCTGGAGACACACGTTGCGGGACGTGAGACCCAGTTGGCCAACTGAGACTATTTGCTTTGCAATAAACCCTAGCTTTTGGGAATTGAGCCTCGTGTCTGGCGTATTAGTTTGTGTGTGGTGATTGTGTCTTGTTTCCATACGCGAGGGTCCCCTAGTGGCCCCTTCAAAATGGCGCCCGAATAGGGACCCTCCCCAACTTGTTCCAGCATGTACGTTGTAATATAAAGAAGGCGAGAAGAGAAAATGAAGCGAGGATCAGACGGTCGAGCCGGGATCAAGAGGTGTTCGGGGCGCCCCTGTGAAAGTGATGAGAGACTCCTTTTCAGATCTGTACACAGCTGATCCCTGATCGACGTGTCCAGCCAGAGAACCAGGAGGCGAGAGTCCCGAAATGTGGCAGAGTGAGCCAAGATACGCAGACACAACGATTTTTGGTTGCGTCAGTATACGGACGAATTGCGTCTTGAAGGATGAATTGGTTGATCAGGTGAGTCGTGCCCCAATTCTAAATAACCCTGATATTGGTTTTGCAAAATGAAACGCCCAGGGTAAGGTAAAAATTAACCAAGGGGAAGGTTAAAACGTGCCTGGGTTATTGTCTTCCTGCCTAGTGGGTTTTTTCCACTGCGGTAGACAATCTTTGGAAACTGGCCAGGTCGCGCCACCCGTGGGGTCGCCGGCGTATGAAATGTATGTAAAGTATGGGGTAGGGGCTGTAATGTTTTGTGAAATTTGGCATTGCAAACCAGGCAAGAAGAAGATTTACAATGGCCAAAACACGGGAGTTATGAGATTGCGAGGATAGATTATTTGGAAAAAGTATTGCTGCGAAACCCCCCCTGCAGCATTTGACGTCATTAGAGATTGGAGGAAGGAAGCCATGCTTCATTGGAAAAGCAGGGAGAAAAATGTTCGCAGGCACAAGTCAAAAACAGAAAGAGTGAAAGAGCAGGATGAAAAGGAATGGGATGATAATTTGAGAAAGTCAGAGAGATGTGGTCAGTTGGGGGTAGACAAAATATATCCTCAACGAGAATTGCATTCATCAGATGAGTTAATAAATAAAATATTAACTGAGACAAGGCAAGAGGGCCCAAAAAGAGAGACTAAGAGGATTGCACCCGTGCCTATTGCTGAACCCCCTTCAGTTGTCCAGCCCCTCCCAGCTGCTCAGATCCCAGTACAGTCACAGATCATACAGCCAACAGCGCCGAGGTCCGCAACTCCAGCGCCGCAGCAGCCACTCCCCGTTCCCAGTCTGGTTGTTCCATCCGCACCTCCCTCCCAAGATATTCCCCTTCCCCCTCCGCCCATTGAACTTTAATTCACTGTAATAAGAGAAGACGATAGAGGGATAGAGGTGATGGCACAAAGTGAGTGCACTAGAGTAACCTGTAGTGCGGTCAGCAAGGAGAGAAAACGGGAATTGAAAGAACAGGCAGAAATGTATATAGACGGTAATGATGAAATATCAACGCTGGACTCGATGTATGATTTCAGGAAGAATACTGAAAGACAGGTACTGTTGGAATGCATGGGAGAATATTTAATGGAGAGATGGAAGCAGTTAATTGGAATGGTACCGCCGCAGAAGTTGCGGGTTTTGAATGCTTTGGCACGATGCAGAGAGAGAGATGAAGAGATAAAAGAACATGTGGACAGGCTTTTTGAATTTAAAAATGAACTTGATGATGCATATGCTGAAATGTTTGCCATGCCAGGGTATATGGGCAAAGATATAAGAAGGGATAGGAAAGAGGCGGTACCATATGTGCAGCGGCGATTTCTTCTGCCGTCAAAACAGGCGAGTGAAAAATTAAAAATATGTACACGGGAGGTGCTAAAATGGATTGCAGATCCTAGTATTCCCACGATCGAAGTGCACGAAATATTCGATCAATATACATTGCCAATGAAGAGAAAGGCATTGCAGGTGATGGTTGAATATTTGCAGGACAGAGATATAGACAATAAACAAGCTAGTCCCCCCGAATTGATGGCAATATATAAAAGAGCAATAGAACGCAGAACGGGAGAAACAGCCTTATCACTTGATTTGGGAATAGTATTGCACATGAGGGAGAGCGGAGGAAAAGTAAGTACAGTATTTACTATGAGGGAAGTCCCACCTACTTTTGTGCCGAAAGTAGAAATTCCTGCATCATGTAATCAACCAGCACAGGTAACGGAAGCGCATTATACAGCACAGTACGTACATGTTCCTTTCTCCAGACAAGAGGTGAATAATATAAAACAAACGATTCCCGATTTGAGGAAGAATCCAGCGGGATTCTATAAGGAAATAGAGTCCTATTTGAGATCGTCTATTTTTACTATGAATGATATAGACTTAATATTCCGAGTAATTGTGCCAGCAGACATATGGAAGCAAATAAGGAAAGTGAATGATGAGGAAGCCTATGGTGCCACATGGGAAAATCTAACAATAGAGGATGGGAATAGAAAAGCAGGCGAGAAACCATCGCCAAATATGGCAGCGGTACCAGGACAAATAATCCAAAAACTGAAAACAATTGTTCCAGAAAAAAGAATTGTATGGGACAAATTAACTGCATGTGTTCAAAACAAAGATGAGTTGTCCACAGATTATTTTAATATATTTGAGGAAGTGTTTACAGATTTTAGTGGACAGGATGTAAGCACGGAGGCAGGTAAAAGACTATTTGTTGATAAGTATGTGAGAGGGTTAATAACTCCAATTCAAAACTTAATAATGACATCAGAAAGTGCATGGCAAGCAAAATCATTGAGTGAAGTATTGCATATGGCTCAGTATTATGAGAATAGGGTGAACACAGAGAAAGAAAAAGAGGCAAAGGACAGGTTAAATTTGAAAACGAGGGCGTTGCTTCAGCAGGTGACTGGACACAATAGAGGCAGAGGGAATGCGCAAGGGAGAAGTAATTCTAAAATGCATGGAGGGCCTCTGGGATTAAATCAGTGTGCATATTGTAGAGAAGAGGGTCATTGGAGAGCGCAATGTCCACACTTGCAAAATAGGAATGGGTTTGGTCAGAGAAGACCGCACAGGGGACACCCGGGAACAAATGGACAGAGTAGAAATAATAATATGCAGCAACACCAGAACAATCAAGGAAATGGCACTCAGAATCAGAGCCAAGATCAAAGTCAGGTTCCTTATAACCAAAATCAGAGTGGGCAAAATAAAGGCAGAAGCAGAAACATTTTTGACACACAACCCAATACATATTATTGTGGCGACTACACATCGGATGATGTATTGTTTCCCACTTTCAACCAATAGGACAGCCCAAGACAAGGGTCGGATCCAGTGTCTATTCCCATGAATCAAAAAGGACCCTACGTAGAAATGAAAGTCGGGAATAGGGAGCACAGCTTTCTCATAGACAAAGGTGCGCAAAAGTGCTCAATAGACCACCACTTGGTTCCGGAAATACCAATGTCAGGGCAAAAGAATATATCGGTATGGTTCGCAGGTACGCCAGTGATCAATCCAGTGTCCCAATCAGTACCAGTAACATTAGGTCCATTTACTGAATATTGTCCATTTCTCTTAACAGAAAATTGTGGGGAGAATCTTTTAGGATTAAATTTGTTGAAAAAACTGAGTGCAGTTATCCATTGTACTCCTGATGGAGTGTTCTTGACAATTTCGTCCCAGAATATACCAGTGTCCGAATTTTTGTCCAAACCTTTGCCGGGGGAGTTGAGTGAGGTATCAGCTTGCATATGGGCAATGAATGACAATGATGTGGGGTGCTTGAAAATAGAGCCAGTAAAAATAGTTTTGAAGGAGGGAGTAACATTGCCACATATTCCTCAATACAAGATTTCAATGGAGGGAGAGAAAGCATTGAAAAGTATTGTTTCAGATTTGGTAAAATTGAAGGTAATTGAAGAAATTACAGGTAGCAAATGTAACAGCCCCATTCTCCCGGTGTATAAGAAAGGAGGTAATGAGATACCTTATCGTTTCATTATTGATCTGCGCGCATTGAACAAAGTGGTTGACCCTCAATTCCCATTGGTCCCAGACGTCACCACGATTTTGACAATGATACCCGACACAGCAGAATATTTTAGTGTGATAGACCTTAAAAATGCCTTTTTCAGCATCCCAGTACACAAAGATAGCAGATACTTGTTTGCTTTTACTTTAGGAGGGCGGTCATTCACATTCACGCGCATGGCACAAGGCTATACAGAGAGTCTGAGTATTTATAGCAGGGAATTGAAAGAACAATTAGATATGTTAGAACTACCGACAGGTTGTGTATTATTACAGTATATAGATGATCTGTTAATTGCTGCGGATACGGAGAACATTTGTAAAGAAAGTACTGTCTTGTTATTGTCACACTTAGCAGCACATGGCCATAAGCTAGTTTGAAGAAATTCCAGTATTGTCGAAAGGAGGTGGCTTATTTGGGCTACCTACTTTCGAAAGAGAGGAGAAGACTGACACCAGAAAGAATAGAGAGTATCGCTGGTATGCCTATTCCAAAAACACAAAAAGGAGTCAGACCCACAATAGGCATGGCTTTCTATTGCCGGCAGTGGATAGTAAACTTTGCAATGATTGTGAAACCAATGGTGGCATTGACAAAAAAGGATGCTGTGATGCCTTTGCAATGGAATGAAGAATGCGAAAGAGCATTTGGTCTGCTCAAAACTGCATTGTGCTCCGCCCCAGTTTTGGGCACACCAAATTATGAAAAAATGTTCAGATTGTGCATGAGAAAGAGGGCTGCGCGTTGGCTGTTTTGACACAGGAACAAGGTGGAAGAACTAGACCATGCGGTTATTTTTCTTCCGCGCTGGACCCTGTCGCTTGCGCGTTACCACAGTGTTTGCGAGCTGTTGCAGCGGCTGCTGCATCAGTGAAACAAACTGAAGGAATGGTGCTGGGGCACACCTTAATTTTAATGGTGCCACATGCCATAGACGTTCTATTAAATAGAACGCAGTCGCAAAACATCACGTCCGCTAGATTGACTAGATATGAAATTGTCCTATTTGCACCACACTTTCAAATTATGAGGTGTAGCACTTTGAATCCTGCAGAATTAATGCCACTGCCCAATGGAGAACTAGGTGAGAGCGAATCACCTCCCCATGATTGTTTAATGGTTACTGAGGAGGAAACGAAAGCAAGAATTGATTTAACAGACACCCCACAGAAAGAGCCAGATGGAGAACTGTTGTGTGATGGCTCCTGCTTCAAATTACCTGATGGCACATCAACTGCTGCCTATGCTATTACGACACAGAAAAGTATTGTAGAAAGTAAAAGAATCCCCTACAACTCCGCACAAGCCGCAGAGATAATAGCATTAACCAGTGCATGTGAAATTTCTGAAAATCTGAGTGTAAACATATATACTGACAGCCAATACGCCTTTGGGGTGGTACATAACTTTGGCCGACTCTGGGCTGAGAGGGGTTTCTTGACATCACATGGAACCAAAATTCAACATGGGCCTTTGATTGTACGATTGCTGTCTGCACTTACGTGTCCAAAGCACCTAGCAATAGTGAAATGCGAGGCGCATAAAAAAATTACATGTAAAGTGGGAGAGGGAAACACATTTGCAGACAGGATTGCAAAGCAAACTGCCACAGATTTGAATACCAAGATGTTAACAGTACAGTCAGAGGAAGTGTCTTGCATGATAGAGAATGGGATTGCCACTGTTAAAGAGATGCAGGCAGAAGCCACTGCTGATGAAATACAAGAATGGGCTGAGGGCTCTGCAGAATTAGATCTAGAAGGTTGCTGGGTGGACAAGAAAAGTAGAAATTGGATGCTGCCCAAATCCTATGTAACCGCGATGGTCACAATGGCTCACAGTCCAACACACATTTGTGCAAAAAAGATAGTCCAGCACTTAGCCACAGTAAGGAAAAACACACACATAAAGAAGAATGCAGAAAGACTGGTACAGAATTGCATTATGTGTCTGCAACACAATGTGGGGAAGGGGACAGCGACTCCAACAGGTAGTTTTGGGCCATCTTCTATGCCATTCGAGGTAATCCATTTTGATTTCATAGAAATGGAAAGGTGTCAAAACTTGAGATACGTTCTAGTGGTTGTGTGTGCGTTCAGTAAGTGGGTGGAAGCATATCCATTGAAGGACTGCACTGCCATGAACACTGCAAAAGTGATGTTGAAGGAGTACTTTTCACGGTTTGGTTTGCCCCGGGTCATATGGTCAGATGATAGACTGCATTTTGTGGACGCAGTGGTACTACAGATTTGCGCATGTCTTCAGATTGACAAATGATTCCATTGCGCCAGACATCCCATGAGTGCCGGCCTTGTTGAGCGCTAGAACGGCATATTGAAAGCCAAAATTATCAAAATCTATGCATGGAATAAGTTGCGTTGGACAGACGCATTGCCCCTAGCGTTATTGTGCATGCACACATCTGTGCAGGCAAGGACTGGGCTCTCCCCTTACGCGATTGTGATGGAGAGGCCGGCAAATGTTTGGTGTGTGCCTCAGCCAAGGCGATTGAGAGAAGTAGAGTATCCTGTGCTCAGTACATATTGTAACATGTTAATACAGAAATTGCGTTTGATTCATCAGCAGGTGCAGGAGGCTCTTCCCATCCGATATACTGGTCCGGGACATTCACTGCAACCAGGGGAATGGGTTCTGTTGAAGAACTTTGAGAGAAAGTCATCGCTCGCACCTAGGTTGCGTGGACCCTACCAAATCCTTTTGGCAACAAAGACTGCAATCCGTGTGGATGGTAGGAAGGCGTGGATACATGCAACACATGCAAAGAAGGTCCCATGGCCATTGAAAAAATTGACCGATCCAGACGACAAAAGAGAGACAGTGGCCCCAGAAACGAAAAAAATTGATGCCAGCTCTTTGTCACAAAATCTGTCTGATCCTGAAACAAAGCCTGGAAAGATTGCTATAAAAGAGAAAGGGCTAAGAGGGCCCCAATGTTGCCCAGCAGAATCTGCATCACTGCTGGCTGACACAAAGCCTGCATCGACACTTTGGCACCCACCACTCATCGTTGTGCCGCAGGCTGGCACTGAGCCTTAGTCCGGAGGTGCACCCGCACTATTCATTGATCACACAGTACCAGGAGTAAGGCGGTATAATTTACGGCCTCGAAACAAGGAGTGATCAAATCTTCATTTTATTGATCTCTTGTTGCCTCTGTTTCCCATCATGGATGAAGTGGGAACCGGAGGCCTAGGGGAGAGAGGCGTGAGAGTTGTGCAAATTCAACAGCTCAAGAACGCGGCTACCTGGTGCTATCTTTGAAAATCCATGTGTAGATCACCCCTCACGGACAAGAGGGGCTCATATGGTATGAAGGCAATTCATAACCGCTCTGGAGTTCTTTGTGCAATGTGCAGAAGCACGATAAATCTTGCCCAACGAATAGCAATCCAGGCTGCTGAGAACTGGTATTGAACATGTCTTTACTGATAGTGAGATGTTTGTTTTGTATAGAAGTAACTGTTGTAAGATGGTCGCTCTCTTGCATCCCTCGGGGTCTGGAGACACTTCTTGCGGGATGTGAGGCCCAGTTGGCCAACTGAGACTATTTGCTTTGCAATAAACCCTAGCTTTTGGGAATTGAACCTCGTGTCTGGCGTATCAGTTTGTGTGTGGTGATTGTGCCTTGTTTCCTTACGCGAGGTTACCCTAGAGGCCCCATCAACCTTTGCATGCCGATTGTGTCCCTGCATTGGCATGGTGGCTGTGGGACATGCACTGGTGCTAGTGAATGAACCACACCCGTGTCCTGGTTCCCATTCGACTAGGTGTGTGTGTTGAGGCTTTCACGCACCCAATAGCTAGGTTCGCTGTCCCCTATAATGCACACCTTCTACACGCACTTGTAGATATTATATGAAAAATGCATATGCATTGTGCGCATATGTGATGTATTGATACATCTTAAAACTGGACTATCTCAAAATTGCCCAACTCGATTTTAAAAATGTTTAATCAATGCATCAAATCTTGAAAATCAAAAAACACAATTGTGAGATATTTGGGACACATTTTTAGTTTTATTTTCCCTGTCCGAAACCCTGTGTTAAAAGCTGTTTAAAACATGATTAAAATATATGTACATTATAAAAAAAATAAAAAGCTGTCCATGAAAAATTCAGAATCTTTCCATGTATGCGTGAATTTTTCGGAATTCGTAATGGAAGGGTTCAAGAGTTGTTAAGCAAAGTTATTTTCTGAAACATGGAACCCAATCACACTTAACCTTAACTATGCCATGTGTTAGCATTTTATATATAGCCATATTACACATGCACAAACAGGCCTGTGTACGACTTACAAGTTCTGTTTTTACACAACATTAGTAAGTGTTTGAATGGCTGTAACTAATCCTGCAGTTAGAGCTGGGGTACTGAGGAGTCAGCCTTGTGATATTCAGACACCAGGCTGTCCTGTTGCTGTTTAGAGCTGGGTTACTGGGGGCCAGCCTCGTGATATTCAGAAATCAGGACTCAGACACCAGGCTGTCCTGCTGCCGTTTAGAGCTGCAGCACTGAGGAATCATCCTAGTTGTGGTGTGTTGCCCATTTAAGTGGGGGGCCTGTCATTTTCTACCGCGTGATCATGGCCTGGTCTTGCAGCCCCAGCTTGGGTGCCCCCATAGCCAAGGCTGCTGCATCTGTGGTGACCCCCAGCCCCATGGTATCCTGTCTGGTGATCCAGACAAAGCAAGGGTCCCCTGCCTGCTGTCTGCTGCAAGGCCGCAGCGTCTGTACTAATTTGGGTGACCCCGACACGTGGTGTGGCCCGCCTGGGTGACCCATGGTGGGCCACCACATTGGAAATGAGGTGGTCTGGACCCCGCACATGGAAAGTGCGGGTCACCAGGAGTCTCTTTGGTGGAGGCTGCGGTAGCCGCATGTGTATAAGTGGCATCAGCCACTGTTGGTGGTCCATGGCCTGTGCTGCGCCTGGTGCCTGTGTGGTTGTGGTGCCGTGGTAGCCGCCGAGCAGAACAAAGAGCAGCGGCGGCGATGGCTGCGGAGATAGAGGCAACAGAGTTGGCCGCCGCCGAAAAGGAGGCAGAGCGAAGTTGAGGTGCCGGGTGGGCCCCGATCACAAGCGGCATTGGCCGCGACAAAGAAAAGGTGCTACGGGAGTGCCGAGTCCAGCTGGCAACTCACTGAGTGAGGGACGAACTGCCAGCCAGCCCTCATGTGCCCGCTGCATAGATAACAAAGGAGCCCGATGACGGGATCTGAAAAGGAAGCAGGCCCATTGTGATGATATGCCCCCGGGGTCCCTAGTTCTGCGTCGGGCCTCTGGATGGTAGGCCTCTGGTTTGCAGCGCCGGAAGGGGGGCGCAGCAAAGAAACACACGGACCACTTCGATCAGTGCATAAACCCGGACTGGCGTTATGACGCCAGTTACGGTGATTCCTTTATTTCCTGTGTGTCACGTGACCCTCGATTGGCGGGGCACGTGACACCACATTCCTCCCCAACTTGGAGGTGTTTGCGCGGTTGTCGATAAACATACATTTAACTGGTCTCTTACATAACTTGGCATACTTCTTGGATAAACACAACTTAATGACTGGGCTTAGAGTTCACCTTAGCGAGGCTTCGGCCAGCTTACTCTGTCCACGACATATCCATGCAGGCGGGACGACGATTTGGGCCTCTCCCTCAGAAGATACTGGGTGTTTCTTTTCTCCGGTGCGTCTGCCCTTGGCATCTCGGCTTGCTGTCGTGGGCTGTCTGATGTTCCGGGAATATCTGGACTTCCCGGTGCTACTTGGCCGGGGGGGAGGGTGGCGCCTCCGCTTCTTCCCTAGAAGGCATCGGTTGTTCTTCCCACAGTTCAGGGGGTACCTTCCTGAAGTGAAACACGTTCCTCGTCACCGTCTCTCCCCCTCGGGTGGCTGTGACCATACTGTGGTTGGTGGTACTAACTGTCGATGGCTGGAGCTCGAAGTTGAGGGACATTTTCTTAGGCGGGGCTCGATTCTTGACAATGACGGTGTCCCCTGGTGTCAGCTCTCTGTGGCTAGCTCGTCTGGCGATGCTTTCTTGCTCATTCCGCCTCAGCCACGTAGCGTCAATGGCAGGGATGTCTGGTTCGGGAGCTATCCATTGGGGGTGTATGGGTAGTTCCGCCTGAATGGGTACGCCTAGCATGAGGGCTGCCGGGCTGATCCCCGTGGAGGAGTGCGGGTTTGCCTGTGTGTTCTCAGGAACCGATATACTGCTTTCAGCCACGGGCGTCCCTGTTCTTTGGCGATCCTGATGACTTTGTTGAGCGACCCCATGAATCTTTCAGCGTCACCGCTCGCTTGGGGCCATCTTGGGGTGATACGCTGGTGCTTGACATTTACTTCTTGAAAGTACTCACACAGCTCTTGACTAGTGAATGATGGTCCGTTGTCGCTTTTCACTTTCCTCGGTATTCCATGTGTGGCAAATATCTTTTCTAGTGTAAGGATTGTGGTCTCTGCGTTAGTAGATGTTACGTGTTCCACCTCTGGGTATCGGCTAAACTCGTCGATCACTACGAGAAGATACCCTTCGCCCGCAATTGTGCAGTGGTCCATGCTGACAGCGTCCCAGCGTTTGCAGCTTCTTGGGGCACTGCTGATCGGTTCGGGGTGTTCTGGCCTTCTGGATGCTTGGCATGCTGCACAGGATTCGACTAACTCCACTACCTTTTGTTGTATGTTGGGCATCCACATACTGGACTTGAGGTATGCCGTGGTTTTGACGATGCCTTGATGCTCACTGTGTGCTAGGCGTAGAGCTCTATCTTCCAAGGACTCGGGCAGCACGATTCTGTGCCCTTTGAGTAAGATGCCTTCTGGGGCTACTGAGAGTTCATGTCGGATCCCAAACAGAGCTCTGAGTTTCACTTGGGCTGACGCAGTGCGCTGGGCCATCAACGTGAGATAGTTCTTCCAGTTGCTAGCTCGGACAGCGGCAGTAGTGTGTTGCAGGAAGGTGTCTGTTTCCGTTTCGTTGGCCACTTCCTGTAGGGTCAGGGCCCGTGGTTTCGCACAGGCGACTATGTGACAGACGTGTTTGTCAGTTTCCTTCGCTTGGCGCCGCTCTCTGTCGGTGGCAGGCCGCGGGTGGTGGGATAGGTAGTCAGCTGGGTTTTCTGTTCCTGGGAGATACTCAACCTCGATGTTGTAGGGTTGTAGCTGCAGCATCCACTTCTCGATATGTGCTGGTGGGTGAGGAGCGGATCCACGGAAAATCGGGATCAGAGGTTTGTGATCCGTGAGGACTTTTGCTTGTTGGCCTAACAGGTACACTTTGAAGTGACGGCATCCCCATAAAATGGCTAGTGCTTCCTTCTCTATGTGTGCGTAGTTCTGTTCAGGTTTTGTAAGCGCTCTGCTGGCGAACGCGATGGGGACTACGTTTCCCTCAGTGTCAGTTTGGGTCAGGACTGCTCCGAGGCCGACGCGGCTGGTGTCGACCAGGAGTTCAGTCTGCCTGTCTGTGTTGAAGAATGCCATGGTGGTGGACGCGGATAGGGTGTCTTTAATTTGTTGAAATGCTTGCTGGTGGGAGGTGGTCCATTCCCACTTCTGGTCCTTCTTCGTTAGTTCCCTGAGTGGGCTTGCCGTGCTGGCGAGATCGGGGATGAAGCGTGCACAATATGTCGCCATACCCATGAAGCTTCTCACTTCGGAGGCTGATTGGGGTGCTTTGGTGTCTTTTATGTCTCGTACCTTGGACGGGTCGGGGGATACGCCCTTGGCGCTGAAGATATACCCGAAGAAGCATATTTCATCTTTGTCGAACTCGCACTTTTCGGCGTTGAGTGTTAGGCCCGCTTCTTCTAGCCTTGCTAGGACTGCTGCCAGTCGTTTGTGGTGGTCCTTCTTGTTTGATGCGTACACGAGAATATCGTCGATGATATTGGTGGTGCCTTATAACCCCGTGATGACTTTTCGGATTTTGTGCTGGAACACTTCCGCGGCAGATGATATTCCGAAGTTGAGTCGTTTATACCTCATCAGGCCGAGGTGAGAGGAGAATGTAGTGATGTATCTCGACTCTCTGGACAGCCTCAGTTGGTGATAGCCTGATCTAAGGTCAAGTTTGCTGAAGACTGTTGCTCCTGTGAGGTCTACAATAAGCTTGTCTATTGTAGGTGTTACATGCCGTTCTCTCCCGATGGCTGCGTTTGGAAGCCTCATGTCAATACAAATTCTTACCGCGTCTGGTTGTTTCGGTTTTTGAGCAACTACCATGGGCGAGACCCACGGGGTAGGTCCTGACGTTCTTTCTATGATTCCCGCTTTTTCTAGCTTGGCCAGCTCTTGTTCCACTGCTCCTCTTAAGTGGAATGGAATCTGTCGATGTCTTACTGCTTTAGGTTCAATGGTGGGGTCTATGTGGAGCTTGATGGTTCGTCCTTTTAGGCATCTGATGCCTTGGAACAGACCCTTGTGTCGTCTCAGCAGGCTGTTGAGTTTGTCATGTTGAAGGTTGAAAGCGAAGTGGATAAACTCCAGTTTTTCTGCTGTTCTGCAACTCAGTAATGTCTCGCAGCCAGCATCTACTACATAGATGCGTGCTCTATGGTTGGCGTTTTTGTAGGTGAAATCTGACTTGAAGGATCCTTGTACGGGCAAAGGCTTCTTGCTTCCGTAGGCATAGAGCCGGACTTTCCTCTTCTGGAGGTTAGGCTTCGGGCGGAGCTTGCTGTATGCCGTCATTGGCATGACGTTCACGGTTGCGCCGGTGTCGATGACTACTTTCAGCGGTGCCCCGTTGGAAAGAACGGTGCACGACGGTCTCTTTTTCTGTCGTGATCGGTGCGGGTCGACGGCCGAGATCAGGTGTACTCGGTGTGTCCGCCTACTCCCCCTTTTCCGTCTGTTTTTGTCTCTCCCTTCTGGGGATGAGCTGTCGTCGCTGCTGCTCGTGTCTGGGGACTTTTGGGAGTTGTCTACGGCTCTTGCTTTTCCTCTTCGCTCTTGTTGGCGGGAGGATTCTCTGGGTGCAAACTTCTTCCTGCGATCTTGTGCAGGCTGATGTGCTGCGTCATTTCTGTTCGGTGGGTTCAAACAGACTGCGGCATAGTGGTTGAGGCGGTTGCATTTCCTGCACGTGGATCCCCATGCCGGGCAAGACTCACCCTTGTGCCATGGGCCTACGCACCATTTGCAGTTCCTGTCTCGTCCTTGTGCCGTGTTGGGCCTTTGGTTTTGTTTTGTGTGATTGCTCTGATGTTTAGAGATGGCAGCGATGTCCTAGGTGGGTTTAGGGCTGTCTAGCGGCAATCTTTGAATCGCGGCCTCCATGATCGCCACCTGGTCTTCTGTTTGTTCACAGAGGCGTGCCATTTCTAGGATGCGAGATAGTCTTATGTTTCTCTCAGATAGGATGGCTCTTCTTAGCTTTTCTGAGGATATCCCGTTGATGATCTGAAGGCGGATGGCGAATTCTTCGTCCGGCAACTCGCAGCCTACCGCCATTTCACGAAGGCGAGCGTGGAATTTGTCTACTGTTTCTTTCTCTCGTTGTCTCGCCATGCAGAAGTGGAAACGTTCGTAATCTGGGTTGAGATCAGGCTTGAACATATTAGTCAGAGTAGCTTTGGCCGCGTCGTAGTTGTTGTTGTTACCACGATTTGGGGTCGCATTGAATAAGCGCAGGGCGGCTGCTCCAATGTTGAGTAGGAGGAACGTGCGCTTCTTCTTTGCTATGGTAATGTCTCTCGCATCTAGATGCATTTCAAATTGCTGTAGCCAGATTTCCCACCTAATAGCGGCTCCGGTGGTAAAAGGATCAAACGGCGGCATGAAGGTTGTCTGCGCTGGGTCTGGACGGTCTAAGGTGAGGCTCCTCCTGGATGATGAAATTGTGCTGGCCCTCGTGGGGCTAGTGTTTGGGCTGGACATGTTCTGGAAAATTCACGGTGCTGCCCTTCAGGGTAGGTTGGAGCTCACCAGATTTGGTTTGAGGCGTAGTTTGTGGGGGTTTGTGATGGCTCCTGGGGTGAGGTGAGGGCTGTGTCTTCACCTCTCGAGGTGCAGGGTGCCTGCGTTGCTGCTTGCTAGTCTTTGTAGAATTTTTTTTTTTTTTTCAGTGCCCCACGTGTTGTAGCCAACTTGCGGTATGTGAGAGAGGTTGTCCGTGTGATGCACGGCTCATTTGTCTGTGTGGGAGAGGCCCTGGCATGTTGTAGTGTTGCTGCGTGGATTCGCCGGGTAGATGCAGCAGCAGCTGGCCGCCCGCGTTAGCAGGCGGAGGGATGATACGCGGCTCCGCGTCGCGCCGGCACGCGGAGCGATGATGAGCTGCTGTGCATTCCAGGGGCGCGGGTTCTTACCGCCTCGTCGCCAGTGTGATGATATGCCCCCGGGGTCCCTAGTTCTGCGTCGGGCCTCTGGATGGCAGGCCTCTGGTTCACATCGCGTGAAGGGGAGCGCAGCAAAGAAACAGATGGACCACTTCGATCAGTGCATAAACCCGGACTGGCGTTATGACGCCAGTTCCCGTGATTCCTTTATTTCCTGTGTGTCACGTGACCCTCGATTGGCGGGGCAATTGACACCACACCCATCACCACCCGGGCCTGTGAGAGAGGAGAGAAAAAAATATTAAAAATACCAGACGCGGGGGGGGGGGCTGTAGCAGACCTGAAAGGAGGGGGCGTGGCCTCCAGGCAACAGAAATCTGCAGTTGCCCGGAACGAAAGTGAACAAAGAAGGCGTGGCCTATACCCACCGGACTGCGGCAGTGCGCGGAGGGGAACAGCTGAGCCCGCATGAAGAAAGGGTGGGCGGGGCCCAGAGTCAAAGGCTGTGGCAGTGAAAAAAAAATGAAAAAAAGAAAATTGGTCTATAAAATGTCTTTGTTGTTTCTGGCCTGACGTTACAGACATAACAAGGGTTGCGGCTCCACGGGAGTGCTCATGCGCCCTGGGGGAGAGGGGGGGTTGCCTCTGATTGCCTTGCCCATGGATTAAACGGTGCCAAAAGTGCTAAAAGCACTACAAGATCCTGGCCTGCGGATCCCATTAACCCTCAAAGCTGCTTCTTGCCTCTCACCTAAAGGAACATGAAAGGGTAGCGGCTCCAGGAGGAGTGTTTGTGCACCCTTAGGACTTCCCAAACTGCGCAGTCCATCCAGGGGCCCAGCACCAGTGGGCGCAAGCGGCTGCATGCCCAGTAACCATCATGGGGGATGAGGACAACGAAGGGGCGAACCGCCAGAATGTGCAGCTGGCGCCGTTGTATCAATTTGACGTGGTAGGGGCTCCGGCCCTTCTAGGACCCCGGTGGACAGCGTGGGTGGAAAATCTGGAACTGTATTTTGAGGCGGTGGAGATGAAGGACAGAGATAAACGCCCAACGCTTCTGTATTCAGCCGGCCCAGCTGTCCAAAGGCTGACCCTGCGGCCCTTAAATCAGTCCTATGGTGCGGCCATTGCAGCCTTGAATGAGTACTTCATGCCCATGGTCAACCGGGATTATGAACGGTTCAGGATGTGATGCGCGAGGCAAGAGGAAGGGGGTGCCTCGCGCATTTCATGCCAAGCATCGTGGAATCGTAGTGATGTTCAGACACCAGGCTGTCCTGCTGCCATTTAGAGCTGGGGTACCGAGGAGTGATGTTCCGTTACTGGTCTGCTCTTGCTGAGCAGCAGCATTTGATGACAGCTGGCTGTGGCTCAGAGAGCATTAAAGCCATTTTTTTCCCTTTCTCGTACTCGCTTTTAATATTTTTAGACATGAAAGGCCATTTTACTGGCAGCCCCAAACAACACAACGCTAAAAGCCATTTTAGTTTTCATGAGGTCGGGCACACGACCCCCTTTTATTGCAAACTGGAGGCTGCAGCACGTAAACAGTGGCTGCTAAGAAGCTGCCACCCAGAGATGCTGAAAACAGCGCAAGATGAGGCCATGTTGGTAGAATTACAGGGGTTGCAAAGCAGACCACGTGGGTAACAAGCTGCAACCCTATGGGTGACAAATGTTGCCCTGAAGTGACGCCCATTTAAACAGCGCTTCCATTTCAACAGGTGCTACTCTTTCTCTTGCTGAAATAACACGACGCGAACATTAAACTTCCCGAACGCGCTTCGCAAGTGCTGCTTTTCTGCTCTCCACACCTGCACACCCCTCCCCCCCCCTGGAAAGTGAGGCTCGCTGGGCACCAGTTCTAATTGGTCCCGGTGGGAATAGAGAGGCCACAGGGAGAGGGAGCTTGCGCCACAGAACGTGTCCCAACCGTATGCAGGATGTCGCAGGGAAGAACATCACTGTGTACGGCAACTAATGTGTGTAATGTATATCATGTACTCGTATTATTGTGAAAATGATGAGAATGTGGAAATATGTATATACCCTAATACCCCAAGCTACGTAATCTTAATCCAAAATGTCTGTAACTACGCCGTGATACCCTAGGGTCGGGGCGTATAACAAATGTAATAAAATAAATAAATAAATAAATAAATAAAAAGAATAGTTGTATTTGTAAAATAATTCAGTTGTATTTTCAATAACTTTACAGTTTCTTTTTTTTAAGTTGAGCAAGCCTGTTTTGCGTCCATGGATGAGCACGAGCTATAATTAATCGTGCAATTAATAAGACAGCAGCCATAGTGCGGCCAAATGGGCATACGAGAAGACAAAAATATTCACAACACCCTTACACCAGCAACATAAATGTTTAAATACAATATTGTGGAATTCTGTACCATGCATGCATGTTTTTTTGTGCAAATTACTGTTGAGACAATAACAACGGCACAGTGGAGATTACGCCTAATAAATGGCAGAGTTTAGCACCAGCAATGCAGAGCTTCAAATGATTGTAAGAAACCTATTGTTAATGCTAAAGCCTGGCAGTGGGATCATTTGGAGCACTGGAACGGCAGCACTTGCGCACCCTTCACAGGAAGTAAACGAGCTGGCACGAGAGAGGGTTGAGTTCCCTCGTAAAAGGCAAATTCATCGCGTCTACGCGTGCAAGGGCCAAGCAAATGAAAGGTCAGCAAAGCAGGTGGCGTGGTGGGCGAGCCTGCCATTCCCCGCAGTGACCAGCAGTAATCCGGTGCCGGTGCCAGGGTACATTAGAACCCATTTCCCAGAAGGATGTACGATATAGCCGCAGCTCGGTGAACATTTCAAGCCCCCACCCTCCAAAAATTATTATGAATTCTGTCGAGACTTCCAACTTTCAGTTGTTTTTTCCTACCTAAATGTAATTCATATTAGAAACCATTTCAAGAAGACAAAGAATTTAAAAAAAAGCGTCACCCAGGAGGTTGCACGTGAGTTTTCACTCATTCCTGCGATCATCCTCGTTCACAGGCAGAATGCGCTTGGAAATGTGTGAAAGGGGTCAGCATCCCTCTGTGCGTGTTGGTGCGTGGGGATACAATATGGATAGAAGAGGGCGATTTCTGACCCTTCTGTGCGTTTATTTCACGTCAGACCTCAGCTGTATGAACCGCCGTCACCCGTCTTGCATGTGTCCCTCAAACATTTCAGAGGGCGTTTTCCTTTAAGAGTCATCACCTTGAAAGCTTCTCCCATCACCCAATTGGGTGCGTCAACCCCATAATGCAAGAGTGTGCGTTCAAGAGAGCCTGTCAGCACATCATTCGAGCAGCACATAGGCAAAGGAAAATGGCCAGTCATCTTTCCGAATATGGTCACCTGCGCCTTTCTTGAAATGACTAAGGTCAAAAAGTGCATCCTTGTGATTTGTTTACTTCCATTGTCTTTGTGAATCATCACTGCTGTAAAGGTACTACCTAACCATGTGACTTCAACGGCTGGAACATTGTGTGAGTACCTGAGCATATGACAGTGGCCCACGAAAAATACCTATAAACAAGCCAACACTGTTGGCTTTGCCAATGCTTGTTAACAGGGCTTCAGATGTAAGGATACACATACATCTTATAAATCAAGTGGGTGAAGGCAATATCGGTTAACATATTTTTTGTTACACTAGCATCTAATTACAGATGCAATAAAGCCAATAACTCTCAGGAGACTGCTTCGGAAAAACACTCACCATGTATGTTATGGGTTTGAAAAAAGAAAGAAAAATCCCCTTTATCTGCAATGTCATAGTAGTATAGAACATGCCAGCAACTTAGAAGGTCTGGTTAGAATTTCCCCTACAATCCGAGCCACACAGCAATCAATATGGGTATGCAAATTATCTGAAAAGCTTGACTTTTATTTCATATGTAAATTATGACTGGCTTGTAGGGCAGTCCTACTTTATACATAGCTTTGGCAACCCAAGACTGACCACTCTCAAGGATGCAACAGTCAACCACATAACACTACCAAACCCTTAACAGAACAAAGTCTGATGTTACTGCTTGATAGAACTAGCTCAAAGAGATCCCAGAGGAATGTGTTTTGGGTGGGAATGGGCAGATAGTGGGGAATATGGCTATAGGGATTAGCATGGCAAAGGGTGGTCAAATGGTGGGAAAATTGTAGTTGGCCTTTATATAGCGCCTTTTCCAATTTGTATGGCCTCAGTGTGCTTTGTGCTAGGAACGCCCTTGTGGACCAAAGTCCAGGTATTGAAACATACTCAGTAAAAGGCTTAAAGTGTGTGTGTGTGCATTTGGCCAAGACTAGGAATTGGGTGGGCTGGCTAGGCTCCAGTAAGCAACCCAAGAGGTCAGGGATGTGGACAGGTGCTGATGAAAGTCATGACAAAACACTCGTGCAAGAGAATCGACGTGTGCCCAGCTAGACCGAAAATTGTCCTAGGTTATCGCCGTATTCTAATGGCAGAGTTGTTGAGGCAAGTCTGGTGTAAGGGAGAAAGAAAATATGTGTCCATTTAGACCGAATTTGTCATAGTTTTAGCTGTATTACAAAGTGATATGATGGAAAACAGTGCCTGCGGCACATGTCCACCCAAGTGGTGTTTTATACATACCATAATCTCATCTGGAGCTAATCTTTGATCTCATTGTGTGATCCAATCGTCTGTGTGAAGAAGCCAAGCTACCCTCATATTCTATTTCTAGGCACTATAGACAGGCTACCCTAAGCGCAAATAGACCGGCTATCTTTTTACGTCTTCTAAGCGTGAAGGCCAAGCTGCCATAGGATCTAGAGTAAAAGAATTTTCTAGCACAGTAGACAGAATACCCTTATAGTCTTACTCTGTATCGTCTACGTTCCATAAAAGGCTAACATCGGGCCTCTTCTAGTGCAGTATCAAGGATACCTGCATTTATCATTACGAGTCACAGTGACTGACTTATCGATCTTCTAATTGCAAAGTATAGATAACCATCATATATCATCTAGTGCAATGGACGGGATGAACATGATAAGTTGCCAAAATGTCCTCTCCTAAATCTATCTGGGTGCATCACCTAACTCACCCCTCAGTCCATCTAATCTTCACAAATCTTCTAAGTGAAATACCAATGCTTCCCATCCCAATATCTTCTAGAGCAGTACCTGTGCAGGTCTTCACATTTCTAATGTGCCATTGACTTTGAAGTAGTTGGTGCTGAGGTCATCTGTACGGATACTATAGGGGTCATTCCGAGTATGGCGGTAGGGGGTTAATGGCACCGGTAAGGATGCCGGTGCCGTTAACCCCCTACCGGCACATTCCGAGGTCCCTTAGCGGGTCCCACCAGGTACGGCTGGTCTGACCAGCCGTACTTAGCAGGACCCGTTAAGGGACCATGGAGATAATAACGGGCCCGCAATTTGCAGGCCCATTATTAGCTCCTTCCCCATTCCCATTGAGCCCCATGGGGGCTCAATGGGAATGGGGAATGGTTTTCATTCTGAATGGGGATTTACCGGGTCCTCCAAGGTTGGAATGACCCGGTAAGTCCCCATTCAGAGACACCGGACCCGGACCGGGACCCGGGTTTGGAGGCAGCCATGGTGCTAATACCACCATGGCTGCCTCCAAACTCGGAATGACCCCCGATATCTCTAGATTGGAGTAGGGCATGCTGTCTTAATACATCTTGTAATTGTAATAGACAGGTTGTCGTCCATGAGCTTGTGATTCCCAATTTCTTGAACATTCTGAGCGCTTGTCAGCAATCACCTTAGATCTTTGACATGAGAAGGGCTACCAGTATGGGTCTTCTAGGTGTGCAGCTGAGATGAGGTGTAAGGATGGGAACCCAGTGCACATTTTGTGCCCTGATCGGCTATCATGATACTTTTCTTTGGTAACATGTAGGCTACCATCAGACTGTCAATTGTTGTATACAGGTAGTATGAGCGCACCAGTCAGAGCAAAGGAGGCCCAGAGGGCTGATGTGTGTTTGTGTACATGAAGTGGTCTGTGGGGTGAGTGAGTAGGGCAGGCCGCCGCAACAAAGGCCAGCATCCACCTGTGGCTTTATGTATAAGAGTTTGTCAGTGTTTGATTTATCTAGGGTGAGCCGCTGCAACAACAGCCGGCATCCACTGCAAACTTGGCTTGTTGGTGTTTTCGATGAGAGTGAGGCTGGTGCTTGCGAATGAGGCTGTGGGGATGAATATGGGGTGGGAAAGAGGGTTTCATGTTGTAGTAGGGAATAGCCACGTTTTGAGGGCCTTTCTGAAATAGAGGTGGTTATCAACATGGCGTAGGTGGTGGGGAAGCAAATTCAAGATGGCAGAGGCTTGGATGGAGAAAGAAGATCCTCCCAATCTGGTGGAGTTGTAATGGGGGATAATGCAGAGAAGAGCAGAACCAGATCTGATGTTCCTGGTGGGTTGATAGCATAGGAGTTTATCCTGGAGGAAGTTGGGTCCGATGGTGTGGAGGGCATGGTGAGTGATGCACATGTCATTAAAGGTAGTCCGTCGACCAATAGGGAGCGAGTGTAAAACTCTGAGTGCGGGGCTAATATGTTCTCTAGGTGAGAGGCCAATGAGGATACGGGCAGCAGCATTTTGGTTTCTTTGGAGTTTACTGAGCTGGAATGCCAGAGCGCCTAAGTAAAGGGAGTTTGCATAGTCTATGCGGAAGAGGATGATGGCAAGGATAGCACAGATATGATGTGGGAAGGTGAGGTATGGAAAGATTTACCTGAGGATGCATTGGTGGAAGAAGCAGGTTCTGGACACGAGTTGATGTGTTGAGAGAGGGATAGATTTGAGTCTAGTGTGCATCCGAGGTTTTTTACAGAAGTGGATATTGCCAGGGGGTGGAGGTCCTAGGGAGTGTGGATAGGGCACAGGTTGGTGAAGGAGAGTGGATTTGGTGCATACTAGGAGTTCTGTTTTGCCAGGGTTGAGGAGGAGGTGGTTGATTGTCATCCAGTGGTCGATATCAGAAAGGCAGGAGGAGAGGTCAACGCAGGCAGAGGCTGACGATTTTGAGATCTTGAGGATGATCTGGGTGTTTTCTGTGTAGCTGTAGCAGATGAGGTTATGAAATCGGATAAGTGCAGGGAGAGGGTTTAAGGAGATATTGAAGAAGCGGGGTGACAGCGAAGCTCCTTGAGCAACCCCTTTCGGCACGGGGTGAGAGAGGGAGGAGAAAGGGGGAGGAGCATATTCTTTAAGTAGTTCGAGGCGAAAGACAAAATCCATGTTAGATCAGAGTTCTTGATTTCTAAGGAGTGTAGCCTGTCTGTGAGTACGGTGTGGTTAAAGGTATCAAATGTGGCAGATAGGTCGAGAAGGATGAGCGTTGCACACCCTTCTGCATCTGCTGTTCTTTTTAAGTCATCCCAAACTGACACAAGAGAGAACTCAGTTCCTTGGAGTGGCGGAAGCCTGTTTGGGCTGGGTCAAGAAGGTTGTTGGATTATGTGAAGAGGCAGAGCTGTTTATATGCTGTGCGGTCCAGGAGTTTGGCAATGAAGTGAGTGTTGGAAATAGGCTGGTAGTTTGGGAGGGGAGGAGTGGGTCGAGAAAGGGATGTTTGAGGAGAGGTTTGACCTAAGATGTTTTGAAGGATTTCGGGAAGATTCCTGAGGAGAGGGACTGGTTAAGGATTGACCATGCAGTGCTGCCTGCACAGGTTGTTGTTAGGATGTTCTTGAGGAGAGCGGGGGCAGAGGTCTCCAGGAGAGCCTGATGGACGGCTTTGTGCTAGGATCGTGAGGAGCTCATAGTGTGAGATGGGCAGAAAGAGGAAAAGACTGGCATAGGGAGGGAGAGGGGTCTGGGGTAGGGTGGAGAGTGGGGAGGGGTAGGGGGTATTAGTGCTGTTTTTGAAAGAATAGCATGGTGTGTATCAGTAAAAATATTGTGAAAGTGTTCGGACATGGCGCAACATAGAGATTGGGAGTTGGGGGGAAGTGGTTGAGCAACCTGGCGTCTTGAATTATGTGATGATTCCGTGCAGTTCCTGACTTGGTTTGCAGAGTTGGGTATTTGTTTCCTGTTGAAGGTTTTTTTGGCTTTCCTAATTCCTGACCGGTAGGCCCTTGTTAGTCTTGCAAGAGAGGATTTGTTTTGAGGAGTGGGGTTGGTTCTCCAAGTCCGCTCCATCCGGTGCTTGAGAGTTTTGATTGATTTGAGGTGGGTTGTGTACCATCTGGGGTTGGAGCCCAGTCTCTGAGAGGTACATTTTGTTGGAGTGAGGGAGATGAGGGCGCTGGAGAGCCAGTGACCAAAGAGTTCAATGGGGTGAGAGTGCTGGGAGAGAGTTTAGGAGGGAATTGGCTAGATCCGGGTTCATGGTGACTTTATTCCAGAAACAGTTGTCGGAGAGATTGGTTGGAGAAGGCACAGTGGTGAGCTGGGGGAGTGAGGGGAGGTAGGAGGGAGAAGAAGATTACAGAGTGATCTGTCCAGATTTGGGGGTGGGGGAAGGGTGGATGTGAGGATCATGGTGAAGAATACTGTGTCGAGGGTGTGGTTGGAGAAGGATATGAACTGTGTCAAGTTGAGGGCTTCCAGGTTACCAGTGAGAGAGCAGGTCATGGGGTTTGAGGGAGTGTCAATCCAGATGTTGGAATCTCCCAGTATGGTGAGAGAAAGATGCTGATTTAAGTTGGTCGATAGTGCATCACTGAGGGAGTCTACAAAATTCCTGTTGTAGTCAGGGGATTGGTATGGGAGAACAAAGCTGTGGGTGACAGCAGGGGAGAGTTGGAATTTAGCAAGCCGTGATTCAAAATCAGTGCAGCATGCTAAGTTGTCCTTAAGTAGGACTGGGATCTGGTGTTTTTGTAGGATGAATAGAATACACACATGGTTTGTAGGAGCTTCAACATCCATCCATAGCTCCAAACATATTCACACAAAAAGGAGTGGAGTTCTACAAATCCACTGGTTGCTTTATCAAGTGGCCTAACGCTCACTACGTCACCCTTGCGGAAACAACTAATGATCCCTGAGATGTTATGTCTTTTGTTAGGTGGTGCTGGTGTGCCACTTATCTAGGTAAAGGGATAGCAAGAAGATTTAGCCCTAATTTCTCAATCTAAGCTCCAGATCTTTTGTAGCTTGTGTATCCTCTCTCTTAAGATACTAGGTATAAAAAATATGTTAAAAGCCTTCACATTAGCATCAAGGCTAAGGACACTGGCATTACTCTCCTGGTGTGTCTAAAAACACAGATATATCTGTGATGTGCTAAAAATAAATTTCATTTATTTTCTGCCATCCACTATAGATGTCCAAAAGAGTTCAAGGTGTAAACCCAATCTCAAGGGTAGTTGGCTTATGTAGGATAGCCAGCCCTCCTCATCTGCTGTATCTGTTCTGAACAATCAGGTTGTACCCGGGGGGAAGGCCTCATGTGAAATATGTTAATAATCGTCTGCAAATCAGGTATCGGTGATGAAGAGGATGTCCAGTTTTTCATCTGAGATAAAGTCAAAGATGTTAAATTGGGGACAGACCTGGCTTTAATGAGTATGTAAGCGAGCAGGTTGAATTTCTGGTGGGAAGTGTATTAGGGATAAAAGCAGGGGTTGGTGTGTGTGTATTGGTGGAGAAGTGTGGTAAGTAGGAGGGTCTGACTGTACCAGGGATGCAGGGTGTGTTGGAGGACAGTGGGGAGTGGGGAGGAGGCAAAGGAAAGCATGGGGTGTTCAGAGGAGGGCATGGAGCGGTAGGTGGGCAATTGGTGTTTGGAGGTTTTGGGGGAGAGGATGAGAGCTAGGACAGGGTTGGGGTTGGGTGGGGAGATTTGGGTGGAGTAGGGAGGGGTCAAGGATTGGGAACGTAGATGGAGCAGAGGAGAAGATTTGTGGTGGGGGGCCTGAGATGGTTGAGACCATAGTCCTTTTGTGGCATTCTGGCGGTCAGAGGGGTGTGGGTGAGAGTAGGGTGGGTGGCTGTTGAGATTGGTCTATTGGCCGGGCGACTCTTGCTGCACTTAGTGATGGGAAGTGCGAGTTGGTGGGGTAAGGGGGAGGTTGTGAGGGAGATGTGGGAAGAGGGAGAAGGGGAGAAATGGTTGGGAGGGTGTGGGGGAGTGATTGAGTGGCAGGTGCTGAAGAGGAGAGACGGGATCAACATTTTTGATTCTAGCCCGACCAGCGTGCAGCTGCGGTTTGGGAGCAGTAGGACCTGCACCGAGGGTGAATGGGTGGGTAACGGGGGGGTTGGTTTTGGGGGTATGGGATCAATTAACTGGGTATGGTGAAGTGGGTAGAAGGGGCTGTGTGTATGGTGGGGGAAAGGGGCAGGCTGGCGAAGGAAGAGGAGAGAGGTTGGCTGGGTAGGTCATCAGTTAGGTTTCTGGAGTGCCAGTGTGCCACTCTGATCTGGGCGGTTTGAGGGATGATGTCTAGAAATTGGAAAAATGCACCCAGATTGAAAACTCACAGCAGTGGGGAAAATGCACCTAGATGCAGAAAACACAGCAGTGGGAAAAATGCACATAGATTCAGAACACACAGCGGTTGGAAAAATGCACCTAGATTCAAAACACACAGCATCGGAAAAATGCACCTAGATTCAAAACTCACAGTAGTGGGGAAAATGTACCAAGATTCAGGACACACAGCAATTGAAAAATGCACCTAGATTTAAACCTCACAGTAGTGGGAAAATACACCTTGATTCAAAACTCACAGTGAGCCACTGGACAGAAAGTAAATAAGTACAGTGCTGAAATGTGATGCTAGAGTGGTAGGGTTTTAATTGAGCACAGTATTGCCTGCGTTACCTGCCTGTACAAACCTTACCTTAATTGTCACTGTAGGTTAGTCCTTCGGGCGTCCTAAGGTGAGCAGGGCCAAACAGGGATGGGGCTACCCAAGAGGAGCTGCCCTTTGCCTCTGAAACTTAGGCAATGGCTGCCCGAGCAGGCTGCCCTGGGAGGGCCCATGAAGAGGTGGAGAAAGGTCATGTGGTCACAGTGGCCAGGTCAATTGGGGTGGATGAGGGTGGGTGGGATGGGGTACGAAAATGGAAGCAGATGTAAAAACAGACATCAAGCGCAAGATGGGAGGTCTGAAGCGCGCCAAGCAGACAAAATGCACAGGCAACCCACAGACTGTGTGTGTGTCTCACATCTTCACTTCTCATTACCAACACCCTGATAGCAAAAACTAAAAAAAAACAAGCAAGTGTCTACTTGCTTTCAATAGTATTTGCTAGCTAGAGAATGGATATCCCAGAATCCTATGTATGTGAGAAAGTGGATTGGAAATCCTACTCCACAAGCGTGGAATAATGGATGATTCTGATGTCAACGAGAGATATCCATGAAGGATCCTACTAAGGGGCTGCACAATGCAAACTCTGAAAGCAAAGCACGAGCTCAAATATGTTTGGACTAACTAGAATTTCAATTGAATGTGCCTCAATATAATGACATGACAACATGGGAAAGACTATGAGAAACATTTTAGCATTCTTTAAAAGATACCTTGCTGCTTATGACTATGGTTGATGTGTCATTGCTCAGTGTGTTAGGTGTTACTTTAAATATCCACAATTAAAAGGGGCACATTTCAAACAGCAGATACATCACCTAATTTGAAATGAAGCATGTGTCTGTTACATTGCTATCATAAACACTTTTATAGAATTAACAAATGGGGAAGATATTGCTGAATATTTTGGTGTTAAAGAGCTGTCTTTTATGTTGTTTTATCCAAAAAAGTTATGCTAAACAGTTATGCTAGCTCAATCAGTTTACATGGCCGACTAGTGACAAGATATTGTCATGCTGCCGGAAGTATGATGATTCTGAAATGGCCATTTGATGAGGACTTTGATGAGGAGCCGTGGCCGGCAGCCACTGTTTCCACATCCATCAGGGCTGAGCTAGCTTCTAATGTTAAGATAAACCAAGTACCATTGCATTGACATAGTAACATTTGACAGGCCAGCGAAGACATTAAGCGGTGGTGAGTGCCAATGTTAACATGCTTTACAACAAGCACTGGCAATGCCAACAGTTTTGTGTAGGCATAGGATAGGGACTTGCCAGGCACAGCTGTAGTGGTATTAACTGGCCATTGATGGTGGCAGATGCAAGGTGGTGTGAATACTTGGGCATCTAATAGCAGTGTCTGGCAAATGCCTGATACTTCTACACAAGCCAAAACTGTAGGCTTTGCCAATGCTTGTTTTTAACAGGACTTCAGTGAAGGACACGCTGAGTGCTTATAAATTGAGTGGGTGAAGGCAGACTTGGTAAGACATTTCTCTTACACCGAAAATGGGTTTGCAACCCCAATTAAGTTATTAACTCAAAGAAGAATGCTTTGAAAAAACACTGGCAGGCACATCGATTGCAAAGTTTGATGGTGAGGTTAGCGCAAAGAGTTCCCATGAGGAGGTGTTTTGGGCAGGGAGGAGAAAGAACTGGGATGGAATGGCCACAGGGATTAGCATGGCCATGGGAAGTCAATGGGCAGGCACATAACAAAACAACACCTACAGACTATTTGTGCCTAGCACATACCATTCCTCCCTTTCTATACTCTAATATAATTATTTCGACTTATAGGTGGTGCAAGCGACACCTAATAGCTCAAACTAAAAAGAGCAGTGAGAAGCTGTTTGTCGTTTGACTTGAGCTCACTGTGTCCTGGTAGGGTTGATCAGTTTTAGGGACTTTAGGATATTCTCTGTTGTCATTAACACGTTGTTCCTGAGATAGTTGGCAGTATTTCTCAGCATTTATGTGTCGTTTTGAAATGTTTCAATCCGCGTTAATATTCTTCTGCGTTTGGCATTTGTAGTCAATGCAAAATGTGCTTCAAGTCACGCATGAATATGGCACCAAAGTCAACATGTAAACAAGCAATGGTTTCTACTGACACAAAATAAGTCATTTTTCAGACTGAATATAGAATCTGTTTTTAAAAATGTACTTTCAAGACACACAACAAAAGAAACTGTGTGATAAAGGCACCTGCTAAAGTCATTGGGCCTCGTTATCAGTCCAGCGGTAAACCTGCCGGTGCTACTGGCGGGTTGCCGCCGAACTCGTAAAGGTTTACTGGCACCTGACTCCCCGGTGCTACGGGGAGATTCCAAGTCCGGGGTCCCGGGAAGTCAGGTGCTACCATGGCCGTTGCGTCCGGCAGGGTCAGACCTGTAGGGCACAATGGCCCCAGCAGGTAAATTCGTAGTTTGCTGGTCCGGAAACAAGGGTGCCAGTGATCTTACCGGCACCCGTTTCCGGACCGGAAAAATGTATAATGAGGCCCATTGTTTGCAAAGGCATGCAGCTGCTTGTTGGGAGTGAGGTGACAAAAGGTGTGAAGTGCTACAAAAACATTTTTTTGGCACGGCTAGCAAGCATACATTATGGACATCAACTAAACAGTTTGAAAAAGTAAGGGGGCTTACTTTGTTATTGAATTGGTTGTCTCGAACAGGCCTGATTAGATTGCTAACAGAAGTCTGGGTGTGGGTCGCGTCCCAATGCACCCCTTTGCAGTGCACATCACTCCAACATTCATGCTTACTATCAGGAATTGCCACAGTCAAATTATTAAACTTCACTGCATCAAAGTGAGCATCAGTAGATTTAGAATTTTTATTAATACATATTTATTTTAATATTAGCCAATTAAATACTATTCAGCTTATCATCTGAGCAGGATGAGAGGTGGTCCTGAAAGAATTCAATCAGAATTCAGCTTCAGGTCTTGTTGGACTAAATTCTATAAAACGTTTGAGCAAATCTTGGTTCGCAAATAGTTAAACTTTATAATAGTTTTCAATCATTGGCTCTATCTTTCAATGGGTGAATATGCAAGACTAATGTTCATGCTATGGACTCACACCAGTTTCAAATTGTGATCCTAGAATTTATTCAAAGATCTTGGCCAATAGATGGGCCAGGAGAATAGCTCAGGAGCACCTTGTTTGTCTTGAAAGCAAAGCAGAGCAACACAGATTTGAATCCCAGTCCCACGCCTAGAGACTTGTCTCGGGTATTTAGTACATAATAAAAGATTAATTGAAACCTCCGCCCCATTCTTAGCGTCCATAATTATTCAGAACCCACGAAAATATCAGACGGGTCATTAATGTTATTGTTGTGGTCCATATCATATCATTATAAATGCCATATCATATCATATAATATCCAGCATAATAGAATCCCTCTTGCAGATTTTACTGTTGACACAGAGAAGGCGCTTGATTGTCTGGATTAGTGCTGTCTCTCAAAGGTAGCAATCAAATTTGGTTTTGGCCCAAAATGTTTAAAATACTTTAAAGCAAATTATGCGCGTCCAAACACCTTTATTAAAATGAACAGTCTGCTTTCTGCCCCTTACAGGATTTCCATGGGGAGGACCCAGGTTTGTTCACTATCCCCGTGCCCCTCGCATCTGCTCTTTGGCTGGAGCAATTTGCACAAGATGTTTGAGAAAACAACTCTAGGTCTGGAGTTTGGAGTCTCTTCTCATGAATTGGCTCTATTTGCAAATAATATTATTTTCATGTTAAATGTTCTGCTAAATTCCCTTGCAAATTTGATGCACCAGCTGGAATAGTTTGAGCAGATTTCTGGCTATAAAATTAATTAAACCAAATCTAGCCTCGTGAATATAACCACTTCCAGTAAGGATCTACATATTGTACAAGAGAGATATGTGTTGCAATGGAGGCAACACTGCCTTAATTATATTACATATTTAGGGATTTATATTACCAGCTCTCCTGCCACATTATAAAACATAACATTTCTGGACTAGTGAATAACCTGCTGACGGATTTACATACATGGGAATCTATGGAAATATTGCTGATGGAACGTATTACCGACGTTAAATTAAGTCTAATCCCAAGATTGTTAAACACACTCCAGGCCCATAGGATGGCCACATACAGAACTTCAAAGTTTGCAATGTAAGATTTCCATTTCATTTGGGGCAACGGCATGCCCAGGAGAAGGATTGGGTGCCCCAGACTTGAACCGATATTTACTATCAGCCCAATTTACCTCTGCATTTGATTGGCTTGATCCATGTATCATAAGGTCAAATCGTCATTGGGAGGATTGAAACATTGGGCCTCCTGCTCACATTTTCGGCTCCTGTCACTAGAGGAGGGACAGGACTGGCACAGCTGATTATCTTGGGGAAGGTTATTTATTCATCTCATTCCCCAGTTTTATGAAACACTAGAGGTTAATGTTCGGCACACCTAGATGACTCAATGGTACAAATACCTACAAATAAACACTGATGGTGCCTCTTGTTCTAATATTTGGCCTAGAGCCACACAGCTCTCAATTTTTACTCAAAGAAAAGAGAATTTGAATACAATTGTATTGGGGTGCTACTTTTATCCCCAATTCATTTAAACAGAATGGGCCGCTTTATAATGAGGCAGTAAGGGGGTAAAGGTGCCGGCGCCGTCAACCCTGTACCACCTGATTATGAGGTCCCCTCGCGAGACACGCTCTGCACGTCTGGTTTTACCAGACGTACAGAGCGGGTCCCACGAGGGAAAGAGGGAGCAAACAACGGGCCACTCGTAATCGGCCCATTGTTTGCTCCCTCTCCCATTCCCATTCAGCCCTATGGGGGCTGAGATGGGAATGGGGAAGGTCCGGGCCCGGGTTCCTGAAGGGAGGAATTACCAGGCCCTCCGAACTCGGAATGGCCCGGTAATTCCCCATTCTGGGAACCCGGACCCGACTTTGCCGCCAAAGTCGTAATGAAGGCCAATGTGTCCTTCTGTGCTTAGTTTTTATTGGCGATGCTTGCTAGCTCAAGGTTCATTGGCGCATCTGTGGCGGTCGTGCTGCATGGTACAACATATTTGCATTCATTAATTATATTAAAAAATATTGCTGGTACTGAACTGCCATGGGACCCCCACATAGTATTACTAGAGGATGTCGATATAGAGGAATTCTGTAAGCTTTCGGAGCTCCATGTAATATAGGTCACCCAGTCCTCATAGCCGCACGTCTTATGATTACTTAATGTTGGAAAACTCCTACTCATCCGCAATCCTTGAAATTTCGGATGGGATAAGGTATGGAATTCCTCAGCCATGGACAAAATAAGCGCTTACTTGCAGGGAGACAATAATAAAATACAATTCCATTTATACTCTCCATCCAGTTGTGGTCCACAAACCTAAACTATTAAGAAGATTCCCACTGCTGTAGGCATGGGTCTGGTCTGAAGAGATCTGGGACTGGGTATACAGTCGTTTTGCACCAGTTTGTTTTTCAATGAGTTTTTTAATGAAAAATATCCATTAAAAAATAAAGGGGGTTGGGTAAAGGAATAAAATGGGTAGGGGGTTTATGGATAGGGATTAAATAATAGGGTAGGTGTAGATTGGGGAAAACCCCAAATATAAAGAAAACTTGAGTTTTATCAATGAAAAGGTTTCCTAAAAAAAAACCTGGCGGCAAAAGAACATAGAACCCTTGGAATGTTCTACAAGGTACACTGGGATTCAGATTCATGGGCTGGAGCAATGCAACCAAAATTTTCAGGATTTCAGCTCAGTCACGCTAGCACCAGCTAGCACCAGGCAGCAGCCTCGTGGATTGTTACTGAAAATACAGACTTCCGTGCCATCCGGCGCAATAGAACCTTCAGAATCTTATCCTCCCCCACTTACTCACCCGCCTTGAGAAAGACCCTTATGGGTTGAAACACGTGTCGGCTTGTCAAACGGGAAATTATATCGTACCTCCTATTGCAACGTATATATGTATATTGGCCTACGCCAAGCTGCTTGTAAGCCACTTGCGAAGAAATCCGTGTTGCAAGGTCCTGACCTTAGAATCAATGTAAGCCGCCTTTTTCGGTCAATCTGCCATTTTCGGTTCTTTCTGTAAAGTCATCCTGTGAGTTAAAATGGTGGACGCTGTCATTCCGAAATACAACATGGCCGTCTTGACCTCTGTGTGTAATTAATATGTAACTTGCCTGCAGGCCACTTGTTGGGGTCGTGAACTGAGACCTTGTCCTTCTTTGACCTGTGTGTAAAGGATTACTCGCGCCAATGTAACTAATCCGCGAGCATATGTTAAGTACAATGTATTCAAATACTGAACTAAGAACACTTGTTTAACTACATTGTATTAATGTTTGAGCAGACCTTTATGAGAAATCCTAAAATACACTGTTACCATGTAGGCTTGTTGGCGAATGTATTAAAGGCAATCCCTATGCATATAGTGGTATGATACCGGCATGAACCCGAGATCAGTAATGTATTAGAGGAATATTAAGCCGAAGTAGGGTTGGACATCATGTTTGCAAATGGTATAAAAGAGCAACGAATTCTAATGTACAGGGCCTCTCACTAAGCACAATGACCCACGCTGGAGTTTGTTGTGTTGTACTAAGGGCCGATAGCTATCTGTTTCTTTTCTTGGAAAACTGTTCAGTATAAAATAAAGATCTTTTTATGTTCCTTTGTAACCTGTGTTCGGTGTATTTCCTTTTGGGGTACTCAGCCTCGATATTTTTTTTTTTTTCCACAGTTGGCACCCGGATAGGGACCCTCAAGATTGATGCCGGATTGTCGAAGGTTGACGCATGCTATCGGACTGGGATCGGACGGTGTGACAAAATAAGGGGCCTGTTCTGAACGAGACGCAACACCTCAGTAGCGCTGCACAACCCGATCCCTGGACGATTAGCTTGTGGTCCAAGACGGCATCTTGACGAAGGTCCACTTATCGAGGCGGGCAGATTTGCCGAAATCACCAAACACGAGGTAAGATTAGTTAGGTAAGATTCTTTGTAATCCGATCGGATAGGACTGATCAGGTGAGTCGTGACCCAATTCTTAAATATCCTGATAATTTGATTTTGGCGTATTTCATCTGCAGACACAATTATTGACCAGGTAACACCAATAATTTGATATGCCTGGGAAATTGTCTACCTGCTTCAGGGCGTTATTCCGCAGTGATAGACAATCTTTGGAATTTAGCCATCCAGCACCACAGGAGGGGTTGCCGGCGTGTACTATGTACTGTAAGCATGGCATTGGAAGTATAGTGTTTAATGATATTTGGCACAGACAAACCAGACATGCCCCTGAACTTCAGTGGCCAATCAATGATAGTTTTGAAATCCCTCGTATTGAGTATGTAGAGTCAATTCTATTAAAGAAAAAGGCTAGACCTGCAGCATTTGATGTTTTGTAGAATTGGAAAAAAGAAGCGTTACAGCAGCTTAAAAGTAGGGAAAAACATGTGCGCCGTCATAAGGCGAACGCCGAAAAAGCATTATTGTATGACCAAGATAAACATTCTGAGTCGACTAGGAATATGGATAGGACTTTCTCACTTGGAATTCAGAAAGTGTATCCTTCTAAAGACCTTCATGTTTCTGATGAATTCATCGACAAATTGCTAAATGAACGAAGGCCTGGTGCCTCTGCGCCACCTCCGTATGTTCCTCTTCCTGCTTCTTTGCCTCTTCCTGCTGTTCCTGCTCCTCCTAATGTTCCTCTTCCTCCAGTTACTGTTCCTCCACCTATTCCTCCACCCCTTCCTATTGCACCAGTAACAGTACCTCCATTGAATTTGCCTGCCCCCCCTCTTCCAAGTGGTCCTGTGCCTCTTGTAGTCGATCAAGGTGCGGGATCAAGGGTTGTCACTCACAATACTGTACCGCTAGAGAAGAAACGTGATTTGATTGCATGGGCTAAGCATTGTATGGAGAGAGATGATCAAGCTAATGTTTTCGCCACACTTTTTTCCTGAGAAAAATGTTTTTATTGAAGGTTTAGGGATTCATTTATGTGTAATGTGGGGCAAATTAAATAATACAGATCTCCTGCAAGGGTTAAGAGATCTAAACACTTTAGCGTTTTCAAGAGACACTGTGGAGAAAGTAAATGAGCATGTCGAGAGGTTATTTGAGTATAGAAAGGAGTTGGAAAGATTACAGAATGAGGATGACGAGGGGGAAAGTATGTATGTACAGAAACAGTTCCTTCCTTGTTGAAAATCGATATCTGAGGAAGCACGAATTTGTACGAAAAAGACGTGCTTAGATGGATTTCAGCTATGTCGATAAATCCAGTTGAGGTATATGACACATACAGTCAGTATACGCTAGAAATGCAGAGGAAAGTGATACAGGTAATGATAGAGTACCCACAGGATGATTGTGTAAAGAGAAAGATTAGTTGTCCCACAGAGTTATTGAGTATTTATAAGAGAGCTTTTTCACTTGACACTTCTTCGACTGCTTTAGTGCTCGACTTAGCCCTGTTGCTTAGTAAGCGTTCGGAGTTGCCTACTTCTCAGTTGCCTATGAGAGAGGTTCCTCCGACATTTGTCCCGAAGGTTAATATTGCGGCTAATGCTGCGGCGGATATAGTCGCTGTGGACATTCCTGCACATTATGTATCGCAGTTTGTTCATGCCCCGTTCTCAAGACAGGAAGTGAATACTATTAGACAATCTATTCCTGATATTAGGAAAAATCCGACAGGATTCTATAAAGAAATAGAGTCCGTATTGCAGTCTTCAGTATTCACCCTAGGTGATATTGATTTGTTATTTCCTGTACTCCTGCCCATAGATTTATGGAAACAGGTTAGGACTATAGACGACGTACCAGGGTTGGGAGATGCATGGGCGAACATAACTAGATTCCATGGAGAAAGGCCAGCTGGTGAAAGACCGCCCCAGGTCATACTAACTTTGCCTGATACAATTACTGCAAAATTGAAAACCATAATTCATGAGAAAATAATTATTTGGTACAAACTTATGGCCTGTGTCCAAGGGAAGTCTGAGGGTGCTACCGAGTTTTTTAATCGGTTTGAACAGGTATTCTCGTATTTCAGCGGACAAGACTTAGGCACAGAGTCTGGGAAAAGATTATTTGTGGTCAAATTTGTGCGTGGATTGCTGCCCGACATCCAGTCACAAATTATGTCTTCTGAGAGCGCTTGGCAGGCGAAGTCCCAATCATAAGTACTGCACATGGCTCAGTACTACGAGAATCGTGTCAACAATGAAAAAGATAGAGTTGAAAAACGAAAAGGTGATTTAAAGACTAAAGTATTATTACAGAAAATTGTTAGAGGCCCCAGAGGGGGTAGTTCGCAGATTAGAGGTCAGTATGTTCCACAAGGGAATGTGCCCTTGGGTCCTGTGAACATTAACCAGTGTGCCTATTGTCGACAAGAGGGTCATTGTCATGCACAATGGCCATCCTTCGACAGAGGTCGAATAACACATTTGGGAATTTGGGTAGACGATCCAGAGGTCGCCCGGGTGTAGGGGGCACTGGTACAGGTCAGTTTGCACAGGATCCTCAGCAACTTTTCACACAGGATAATCAGACTCCAAGTGTGGATACTAGGAACATATTTGATCATCCTTCTGCTGCATATCTATCTGAAGAGCTTCCTTTTGATGATATTCTGTTTCGTTAGGATTGCCCGAAGCAGGGTTTGGAAACTACACCTATTCTCGTCAATCAGAAAGGTCCCTACATTGAAATGGTAGTAGGAAATAGGAAACATCAGTTTTCGATAGATACTGGAGCAGAGAAGTGTTCCATTGATCATTCACGGGTTCCAAACATTCCACTGTCAGGGCAAACTAATGTTTCTGTAGGGTTTTCTGGCACACCAGTTGTTTGGCCAGTTTCTTCTCCGGTACCTATTTCTTTGTGTCCCTTTACGGACCACTGTCCATTCCTTTTGACTTCAAATTGTGGAGAGAATTTGTTGGGTTTAAATCTATTGAAAGAATTAAATGCAATAATTTATTGTTCTTCCGATGGAGTGCGCGTGACGATTTCACCACAGCAACTTTCTGCCTCTCAATTCTTAACTAGACCTTTGCTGCCAGAATTCAGTGAAGTACCAGAGTGCTTATGAGCTGTTGACGACAATGATGTTGGTGTTTTGCACATTGTGCCTGTTAAGATAGTCTTGAAACATGGAATTGAGCTGCCACGCATTCCCCAGTACAAGATTTCAGTTGAGGACGAGCAAGCTTTGAAATGCATTGTTTCCGATTTTGTGCATCGCGGGGTGATTGAGGAAATTTCAGGAAGTTTGTGCAATAGTCCGATTTTAGCCGTGTACAAGAAAGGCGATAATGCAATTCCATTCCGTTTCATAATTGATTTACCTGCCATTAATAAAGTCGTTGCTCCGCAATTTCCAATTGTGCCTGATGTGACGACAATATTGACCATTATTCCAGCTAGAGCTACTTAGTTTAGTGTTGTGGATCTGAAGAATGCTTTCTTTAGTATTCCTATACACAAGGATAGTAGATACTTGTTTGCGTTCACCTTAGGGGGATGCTCGTTCAAATTTACTTGTGCACCTCAAGGTTACACAGAGAGTCCTAGCATCTACAGTAGGGCTTTGAAAGAACAGCTTGATACCCTTGAACTGCCCTCTACTTGTACATTGCTTCAGTATGTTGATGACCTGCTTTTAGCTGCTGACTCTGAGAGTGCCTGTAAGGAGGGCACTGTGTTGTTGTTTATTCATCTAGCTAAACATGGTCACAAAGCTTTGCTTAAAAAGTTTCAATATTGTTGCCAGGAGGTCGCCTATTTAGGCTATCTCCTGTCAAAGGAGGGAAGAAGATTGACACCTGAAAGAATAAAACACATTTCTGGCATGTCTGTCTCAAATACACAGAAGGAAGTTAGAGCCTTGATAGGAATGGCTTCTTACTGGTGGTTGTGGATCCCAAATTTTTCACTAGTGATCAAACCGATGTTGGCTTTGACGAAGAAGGGCATTTCTTCGCCATTGCCATGGAACAGGGAGCACCAGCAATCATTTGACTTACTCAAGACTGCATTATGCTCGGCACCAGTTTTGGGCACACCAAACTATGAAAAGGCCTTTGTGTTGTTTGTGCATGAATGTGATGGATGTGCTTTGGCTGTATTAACGCAGGAACATGGAGGGAAGAATAGGCTGTGCGGTTACTTTTCTTCCGCCCTTGATCCTGTAGCATGCGCTTTGCCAAGATGTTTGCGAGCTGTCGCTGCTGCTGCTGTGTCTGTAAAACAGAGTGAGGGAATATTCCTAGGCCATGATCTAACCCTGATGGCGCCACACTCTGTAGATGTTCTACTGAACCGAACCCAAACGCAACACCTCACTTCCGCATGGTTGACGAGATATGAATTGATCTTGTTTGCTCCTCACATCCAAATTAAGAGGTGTTGTGTTCTTTATCCGGCTGAACTCCTACCTTTCCTGCAAGGCATTGCTTGCAGCGATGAAGAGTTACATGACTGTCTGTATACTACCGAACAAGAGACAAAGGGTAGAATTGATTTGAAAGACACTCCTTTGAATAATCCGCAAGTAGAGCTGTTTTGTGATGGCTCCTGCTTCAAACTTCCAGATGGTACATCCACAGCTGCTTATGCAATCACCACATTAAGCACGGTTGTGGAAACCAAGAGAATCACGCATAACTCCGCGCAGGCCGCAGAGATTATAGCATTGACCCGAGCTTGTGAACTTTCTGAAGGGCTTACAGTAAACATATATACTGATAGTCAGTATGCCTTTGGGGTGGTTCACAACTTTGGGAGACTTTGGTCAGAGAGAGGGTTCTTAACTTCACATGGCACCAAAATCCAACATGGCTCCCCAATAGTACAACTGCTCTCAGTGCTCACGCTCCCTATTCAGTTAGCCGTCATAAAATGTGCATCATATCGAAAGATTACAGATGACATAGAGAAAGGGAATTCTTTCGCTGATCAGATAGCTAGACAAACTGCTACCGATCTCTTTACGGAGATGTATGTTTCAAGGGAGACTGTAAATGCCTATGCAATGGACGAGGGTGTTGGGTCTGTACGGAATATATCCAAGCTAATGCCACGTTAGAAGAATCCACGAGGTGGGCTGAAGGCTTGGGGAAACTCGATGACGGGTGTTGGGTGGACATAGTTTAAGGGAGATGGCCCTGACGCTTATGTAATGATGATGGCCATCATGGCCCATGGTCCTATGCATATATGTGCCCAGAAAGTCACGAAAATGTTAGAGAAAGTTTGGGCAAATGACAAATTTTCGAAAATTGCCCAGCGCTATGTTCAGGACGGCATGATTTGCCTACAACATAATGTGGGAAAGGGGACAGCAACTCCCAGGGGAAGTTTTGGGCCACCCTCTGTCCCCTTCAAAGTCATCCATTTCAACTTTATTGAAATGGAACGGTGCAACAATATGAAGTACGTATTAGTGGTCATCTGTGCTTTTATTAAATGGGTTGAGGCTTTCCCTGTCAAAGATGCTACGGCCATGACTACTGCGAAACCCATGTTAAAAGAATACTTCCCGCGGCACGGGCTACCAAGAGTCATCTGATCGGACAATGGTCCACATTTTGTCGTTACTGTAATTCTGCAGATATGTGCGGCATTACAGATCGACAAACGGTTCCATTCGGCCAGACACGCTCAGAGCGCCAGTCTAGTAGAAAGACACAATGGTATCATCAAGAACAATCTCGCTACGACATGTGCCGGCACTAAATTAAAATGGCCGGACGACTTACCGATCGTGTTATTAGCCATGCGTACAACCCCTCAAACTAAGACTGGGCTCTCTCCATTTGAGGTGGTAATGGGGAGACCGGCCAATATCTGGATCCTTCCTAAATGTAGATCTTTGAGAAATGTTGAAAATGTATTACTTTCAGATTATTGAAGCTGTATTGGATTTATCACCAGGTGCGAGAGGGTTTACCTGTGCGATACGAGGGCCCGGGCCACAGCATACGGCCTGGGAGCTGGGTGCTCATCAAGGCATTTGAACGCTCTTCCTGCCTTGCACCTCGCTGGCGGGGCCCATTCCAGGTCCTGTTGGTCACACAGACGACGGTGCAGGTTTCTGGCAGAAAGAACTGGATCCACGCGTTGCACGTCAAGAAACTTCCTCACCCAGTGCCACACGATACAAAAGAAACAGAACCCCTCGCTAACGCTGCAACCAATGATCTCAAAGCAGTAGATAGCGCTGAGAGTGTATCAGAGAATGTTTCTGATCCCGTGAGGCTTCGGAAACCTGCCATTTTGTCTCCACACTCTCCAAAAGTTTTACTTCCGGAAACTGCTGTTTCAAATTCGGCATCTTCACTTGTTTCTGATACGTTGCTTCCAACGGGAAGTGATGACACATTGTTTCTGGATCAATCAGCACCGGGAAAAGCAAGGTACAATCTGCGTCCAAGAAGATAGACTTACAGCACGGTTTTGCTGTGCATCTGATAGACTTACGGCACGGTTTTGCTGTGCATCTGATAGACTTACGGCACGGTTCGGCTGTGCATTTGAAGAAGGAAAGGATCATCGAGGGCTTGTTTTTGCCAAAATTTGAGAAAGGGGATTCTGTTGGCGAGGGTTGTAGAAGGACTAAGAAGTCGCGCGGCCCGGAGGTCACCAGCAACGAACATTGGGGGTTTCCGTTTGAAGACTACAATGCCTGCCACCGCTACCGCTCGTATGGGACTTGTAAACGATTGTGTGACCAACCGGGATAATGGACAAAGTACTTGGGCCCCGAAAATGTATTGCTGTGTTCTTATGATAATATTTGGTTTTATAATAGTCACTGTATTAGGCTTATGGCACCTCAAGGAAACTCATCCTTTAGAGTCCTTGTTACCGACTGAAAATGTACCTACTGTTCCTACTCCCTTCGTACATTTGCATACTCTGTCCCCTAGGGACTTCCAGCATAGACAAAGGTACCACAATAATACTCTGCTACTTATCATGAATGCCACGCATTCCATTTTTAATAAGTCCAACTGTTGGGTCTGTTCACATTTACCGCAACACAGGGATAAGGGGCTAGGTTGGTATATTCATCCTTTACCTTTGACAACTGCTTGTTATACTTCTCTTAGAGCACTGTACTTTGGCCGTTGGAATGATAGCATCTCGGGTAACTTTTATGGCACTAATTTGAATAGTTTTGAGAAACGTGTTCTGACCCCCCTGGGATGCTCACTTTTCGCAAATAGGAGTAAGCTTAATGTTGCTTCTATTAGGCCTTCTAATAGACTGTCTCATCCTTTCCAATCTTTGATTTCCTTTAAGATGGCTCCGATACGCAATAAGGATGCCACGCCTCCTTCTTACACTGTTAACCATAGCCCTGATTCAGTTCCTTTTTGCATACAGAGGAATGGTACTCAGTCAATGGGAGATTTTAGAGGTTGTGCCAACGTTGCAAATTTGACTGAGGAAGACAGACCTTTGTATGTAGCCGAACCTGTTTACTTTGTTTGTAGTAATGTAGCATTTCCATGGTTGCCCAGGGATTGGCAGGGAACCTGTTATTTAGGGATCCTGTTACCTGGGGTATTTATAGCTAGTACAGTAGAGGTTTAAAAGGCTCGTCCACGGCGGGACGAGAATGGTGACACTCCAGCACAGGTCTTGGGAGATGTAGCAAAATCATTTGTGCCGTTTTGGGGACAGATAGCAAATTCCGAAGATATCAGAAGACTAGCAAGAGTACTGGAGAGAACCATCAACCGGACCACGGACATACTCTATAATATGACATTAGAACAGAAAGCGATAAGACTAGTAGCGCTTCAGAACTGGATGGCATTAGATGTCATTCTGGCTGAACGTGGTGGAGTGTGTAAATTAGTGGGGTCCACTTGCTGTGTTTTCGTGTCAGATTCCTCCCCAACTATCTTCAAGGCAATACAGAATCTGCACACCCTTAGTTCAGAAGTGCATGTTCCCGAGGGAAATTGGGATCTTAGCACTTGGTTCTGGGACTTCTTGCGATTTTGGGGTTGGAAGGTACTTTCGGTCTTACTGATCATTTTGGGAATTCTGTTGTTCCTTTGTTGTTGTATCCAGTGTCTACCTAGTATATGTTCGATGCTAGGGGGATGTTGCGCACAAGCGATAGGTACGATAGGACATAAAGTGTATGCCCCAGATAAAACTTCCAAGGAATACATGTTAAAAGAAATTTTAGCGAATGACCTGATGGCAATAGATATTTCTGACAGAGATTCAGGGTGCATGGACGATGATGCATGGAGTTATTTGCAAGGAGATCCAAAGTAGTTTCAGGGTGCATGGACGATGATGCATGCAGTTATTTGCAAGGAGATCCAAAGTAGTTTAGCACTTGGCATAGGCCAAAAAGAGGGGTTTGTCAAATGGGAAATTATATTGTACCTCCTATTGCAACGAATATATGTATATTGGCCTACGCCAAGCTGCTTGTAAAGCACTAGCGAAGAAATCCGTGTTGCAAGGTCCTGACCTTAGAATCAATGTAAGACGCCATTTTAGGTCAATCTGCCATTTTAGGTTCTTTCTGTAAAGTCATCCTGTGAGTTAAAATGGTGGACGATGTCATTCCAAAATACAACATGGCCGTCTTGACCTCTGTGTGTAATTAATATGTAACTTGCCTGCAGACCACTTGTCGGAGTCGTGAACTGAGACCTTGTCCTTCTTTGACCTGTGTGTAAAGGATTACTCGCGCCAATGTAACTAATCCGCGAGCATATGTTAAGTACAATGTATTCAAATACTGAACTAAGAACACTTGTTTAACTACATTGTATTAATGTTTGAGAAGACCTTTATGAGAAATTCTAAAATACACTGTTACCATGTAGGCTTGTTGGCGAATGTATTAAAGGCAATCCCTATGCATATAGTGGTATGAACCCGGCATGAACCCTAGATCAGTAATGTATTAGAGGAATATTAACCCAAAGTAGGGTTGGACATCATGTTCGCAAATGGTATAAAAGAGCAACAAATTCTAATGTACAGGGTCTCTCACTAAGCACACTGAATCACGCTGGAGTTCGTTGCGTTGTACTGAGGGCCGATAGCTATCTGTTACTTTTCTTGGAAAACTTTTCAGTATAAAATAAAGATCTTTGTAAGTTCCTTTGTAACCTGTGTTCGGTGTATTTCCTTTTGGGGTACTTAGCCTCGATATTTTGATTTTGTTTTCACAAGCTCACCACCCTATTTACACGAAACATCCACACCTTAACAATAAAAAGACACTCTGTAAGCACAGCAAGGTAACCAGGGCTCTTTCTGGAGCTGTATATGACCTGAACGCTTTTATCATCATTGACAACCTTGAAGGGGACTTTGCATTGGAGCCATGATTGATACAAGTCTGTCATTTTAGTACGTTTTGACTGTTTTTTTATTTATTCTTGCACTGGAGGTGGAATTCAATGATCTCTGTATTTTAAGAAAACAGTAAAACTCGGATTTTTCTCTGTGTCTTTCTTTATGCGTGTGTGCATGCCAGGGGTCAAGCCTGTGCAAAATGAATACAGGTAACATCATTTCACATAAATGATCAGCAAGAGTACAAGAGGCAACCTTTGGACAAAGTGATCGCCTGGTGGTGTGGAAGGCTACATCCTTTAGACCACACTAGGCAGCCTGTCCCCATTAATCCCTAGCAATCCCTGTTCAGGTATTTTCTTTGACCTATTTCTAATATAAATAGATGACCGGCTATGCAGCTTCCACACTTGCCATCAGCACCAGCCAGTAATGCTAATTGGGGAGGGATAAGGTTAGTTGGCTAAACATCTATAGGGTATGGGGAAGGTCCGGGCCCGGGTTCCCTGAAGGAGGAATTACCGGGCCCTCCAACCTCGGAATGGCCCGGTAATTCCCCATTCAGGGAACCCGGAAACGGTTTTGGAGTCAGCCGTAATGAGGCCCATAGAGTAGGGTGCAGCCTGAGCCCTACCCTCAGCAACATCAACCCAATAAAATCTAAAACTACCTCAATGAGAGCAGCTCATGAGCGGACAGCTACCTGTGCATCCAAGGTGCGCAGTACCAACCTGTGTCTCATTGGAAGCTGCACAAATACCACAGTCTAAGCAGATAATCAGTGCATATCAACACATAGGCCCACCCTGCATGAGTATTCGGTACAAGGGTGCTCTATACTGCAACTATGAAAGTAGAAGGGTAGTTTGAAAAGCTTTAGACAGTATAGGATGGTAGTGATGCCGGGGCTGGCATTCTATCTCCAGCTACAACAGCAGTAAAGAAATGCAAAAAGATGAGACAGTGCCAAACACTGCGACAAGAGGCATGCACCTGACAACATCCTGAATCATAGGGTTACTGTGCATAATCACTGCACATACTTAAACACAAAAGCGGGGACAACACAGACCTTTCTGTGGTAGAAGATTTTATGCAAGTGATGGTCCAGAGCATGACACATTATTTTAAAGCAATCAACAAGACTGTTGTGATATTATTGTATGTGCCGCAAGCATAGTAATGTCACTGTAAAGTGGTCTTAGGGCTACAACATGGATGCAGTTAACAAGTGCTGTATGTGGGAGGGCTACTGAATCGGACTGTAATGTGTGATGAACACCCAAAAGAAAGATTTCTGTGAACTCACCGCTGGTCATTTGTCATTTCACCCCACCATGTCTGTATCTGTATGCAATGACGAATTTGAATACATATGTAAATCTATCTATCTTGGACGCTTGAAAGCTTTCCTGACATGCTGCAAAATCTAAGGGGACACCCTCATGATATAATTGACCACGCCTCATAAACCCTCCGGTCCGCTACAGGGAAAACAAAGGCTCTGACCTACCCAGTGGAAAAAAAGGATTATGAAACACAGGAGAAAGTACAAATATTGGTGGCGTTATTTTATATTTATTCACAGCTATCCTGCAATATTGCAATGTAATGGCAGTAGTTGGAAGAATCCCTGCCAGGTTTTCACGTCCTCTTGGGACGTTACTCAGCAGATCTTCTCTCAGATCCGGTGCAGCTTCTAGTCCAGTAAAAATCACAATTTATAGTGTAGGGTAGTTGTCCACTCTAAGACCATGCAAAGCTGGGAGGTAAACAATATATCCTTGCAAGTCTGCAGATGATAAACCCCCTTTTCTCGATAGCATTGCAGAATGTTATAGGATATTCGAGTTTTCCCACTCCGCCATATTAACGTATCTATTTGCTTTTGAGTCTGAGGGATGACTGTGTCTGGGCCTTCTAGTGGAAGGCCCTGTACCACATAATGTTCAAGGCCTAAGATTAATTTCAAGCTATTAATCCTGCCCATTAATGAAAGTTACTTTTCAGACCATCAACTTAAGTATTGATAAAGAGATGGCATCGTTTCGAGAGGTTGCGTGTGCAGTGAGTCAAATGTGGGGGTAATGTTGGCACTTAAGTATCTAATATATTTGCTCTCCCATGTGAATGCAAAAGATTGTTTGAGAACATTTAGCATGTCACCTGATTCTGTCAAATTTAACACCTTTGACTTTCTAAAATGTATTTATTATCCTGACAGTGTCTAAAGCTCCTGCAATTCTCTGGAGAGCTTGGCCATAGTGTTCCTCATATATCTAATAATAAAAAAGGATGCTGTCTGCAAAAAGAGACAATTTAAGGTGCTTGGAGAGAGAATCCGAAGGCAAAATCCTGTCCTTTTGTCTTATCGCTTGGGCGCTTCAGCAAATGGCTCCACAGGTGAAGCAAAAACAAGGGAGATGAAGGGGAATCTGTGTCGTGTTTCCACACCCTAGCTTCAATGTGGTTGAGAGTTGTCGGTTTAGTAATAATCGATCCGAGAGACACTGGAAGGATAATATTAATCGGTTGAATGTTCGGGGCAAAACCAAATTTAATCAACACTTTGGACAAGCAGCCCCAATTGATGTGATTGAATGCTTTTTCAGCATCCAACGTCACTAAGCATATCAAAAAGGCATCCAAAATAGCACGGGCCAAGGCTATTACATCTAAGACCCCATGTTATGTTATCAAACGTCTGTCTATCAACTATGAAACCTGTTTAATCAGTTGGAATTGGCAAAGTAATAAAAGGGTTAGTCGGGTTGCCAGGATCTTTGTGAACATCTTGTTTTCAGAGGGCAACAGGGAAATAGGATGAGAAGTGAGTCAGATCTTTATCAGGGTTTTGGATCAAAGAAATAATCAACTCGGCCATTAATTATGTCACTGTGCCAGAGGCCAACATACTTTTAAACAAAGAAGTTAGGGAGCCAAGGAGGAGATGTTTTAAAATTCTTATAGAAGAGGCCATAAACCTGTTGGGATTGGGATCTTTATTGTTAGGGAGATCGCTACTTCTATTTCTTGAATAATCATTGCCAATTGCTTCCCTTCCTTGCTCTTAGCTTGTAGGCTAGGATCTATCCACTTGATCTATCCATTCTGATGAAATAGTGGGGAAAGCAGCTGTGCAGCTTAAGTCTATGGCCCCCTCTGATCCTATCCCATTGGAGGTTGTTGGGATAGTTAGTGAAGGTCCCACGAGTAAAGAGAAGTTTGAACTACACGTGCCATATTAGAGACTGGTGTGACGGCAATGTTGCAAATTGGCACAAATATAGTGTAGTTAATGTGAATGGGATAAATGTTACTTTTAAGGTTACTTGTGTAAGATGATACATTTTTAGATTTGCACACGCTCAGCAATATAATGTTGTTGATATGATATAGATACAATATAAATGCATGAAGTGTCACTCAGCCTTAATGAGTAGCAAATAGTTAAAAAATAGCATACAAGATTGTGAATGGAGATTTTGAGCAGGAGACACAGTACTATATAACACATACATGCATGAACATACATACAAAGGAAGCTTTTTGGAATAGTTGGGAGGTATGGGGCTAGTATGAATAAATGATTCTGTATGCTGTGTGCCCCCTGATTGTGGAGAGTTTGTGTGAATCACTGAAGCTTGGATCTGCTGCTAGGGTGAAACTTTGAATGGCCAGGAATATGGTTTTACATGATTGAAGGCTGAGAGGGACAGCCTCGTTCAGTTTCGACCAAGCCTATTTTATGGCCTGATCCTATTGTGGAAGAGAGATGTAATCTCTGTAAGTACATGAGAGCCTGTTATTGAATGACAGAGGGATTTTGGCCACCTGGTAGGGGTGGGTTTAAGGGCCAGACATTTAACCTGATGCAAGGATTGCTTGCAGGTAAGGTGCACCAGTAGATGGATTTTCAATTGAGTTCTCAGGGTGTGGGTTGAGACCATGTGGACTGGAATGGTGAATTGCATAGTTTAGAGTGAAACGTGGACACCAAAATGTTTGGGCGATAAAACCAGCAAAACCAGCAAAAATAGATCAAAGGGAAATTAGTTTTTTCCCTCCTTTTCCCATCAATGGACTTCCTATAGAATGGCTGTGTTCATCACAAGTAGGGTTAAAGGTTTCCAACCAGATGGAACCTGTAATAATTGAAACTGTTTGTAAGTTGTGTAAACTGTGTAGCTACGAGATGGGACTATGAACAAATACGGAAGGACCCCAGAGAGGGGTGTAGTCTAAATATGAAACATGCAATTATAAGCTTATAGAGGATGTACTCAAATGATAGTATCCAATGAAATATGGTTATATTGTATAGGGTTAACCAATCATGTTTGTGGGGTTGACTTTGTAACAAAACCTGTGGAAGTGTTTTAACTGTTGCAAATTGTATCACATGTGTGTTCTTTGTGTAGTTCAGGGAGTCTCTGGTTAGTTTGACTCTTTGATGTCATCAAGCCCCTACCAGCCGTTTGTAAAATAAAATTGCTTTACGAACAAACGCGCACTTACTCTTCAAGTGGTGGGCCTACTGGGGCACTGTTGGGCAAAGGCCAAGATGGTGGCTTTCGTGTGAGCTCCACGCAGAGAGGAGTCTTCCCGCAAATTTTCAGACCAATAATGAGACACACTTGAAGATATTAATGGCAGGATAACCCCACTGAGAGGTGAAGGTATGCTCAGCTCCTGATAACAAGGGGGGAAATGACTATTGTTATTGCACAGCTGTTGGCAGATCGAGGCGAACCTTGGAGATGAAATCCTGCTGCGGCAAAGCCTACGTGCAATTGCCGGCTTGGGCCCCTGATGGGCGCAGACCTGGAGGTGTGGCCACTTGTGCCCAACATCTCCGGTTAAAGGCTTGCAGACTTGAAGGGGGCGGAGGTGAGGCTGGTGCAGCGATCGGCTGCTCTGCCTTGGACATCGGCCCTCCTATTACAGCTCGCTTCGGTGGATCTATTGCTGTGAGCTTTACATCCGGGCCGACCGAGGTGGGCGCTGCCTGGCTTCGGGACGGGGACAAAGCGCTTTGACGAGAGAAGCTTCAGGTCGGGGCTCCTGGACTTTTGGGTTACTACGGGGGCTGACTGCGACGCAGATAGATTGGGCACAATTTGTGATACAGACCCAGTGTGTGGCCGATACTACATGCGGTGGCCAGTGTATTTGTCTCCATTTCTGCTTGCTGGCTGGGGTGGCAGAGCCGTGCATAGTGACCTGGATGAGACACTAGCTTGGGAGGCTGGTGACCTGGCCTGTTTTAGCGGAGTGCCCGTGCCAAGTGTGAAATGGCATCTGGGGTGCAACGTGTGATGCTCCTATCACTCTATTCTGATCTTGGGTCAGAGCAGCTTGCAGGTCTGTAGAGCAGGCCTTGAAGCGACTGTTACTCTTCATATACTGGAAACGCTTGGCCTGCTGAGCGAAGGTGACACTGGTGGCTGTTACGGTAAGATTTCACTGCTGGTTAATGCCACTTTGTTTTACTTTCTTTTTAATTTGGGCTATTGAAGCAGGATAAGGTAGTGTCAGATCATGCACAATTGCTAGGGCCTGTACCCAGCTAACCTACAGATCGGGAGATAGACACAGGGGTGTGATAACATGCCTAAAGGGGCTGGGCCTAAGAAGAGTGGCTCTATGGACACGTTTGCTAAGCCCACTGCAAAACCCAGGGAGATGACATGTGAGGGTGTTAACAGTCAGGCACAGGCGGAGGAGGGAGCATTGATATTCAGGGTGTCATGGCCATTATGCAGCAGGGTTTTGCTTCTATCAACAACAAGCTAGATGGCATCACTGTTAACATCAGTACTATACGCGCCCAACTTGAAAAGGCAACGCAGCATGTCACAGAGGCGGAAACACGGATCAGCACTGCTGAAGACACTATAGCAGCGCTACAGGGAACTGTGACATCCCTGGCTGAAGATATGGGCAGCATCAAGACTAAGTGAGAGGATTTGGAGGCGAGGTCGAGGCGGAATAACATTTGCATTATTGGCATACCAGAAGAGGTGTTGAAAGGGGCAATGGAGACAGCAGTGGAGTGGCTACTCTAGGAGTTGCTGGGTGATCCTGGGTGGTCACCTATTCATTGTGGAACATGCACACAGGGCTCTGATGGTAAAACCAAAGCTGGGGGGATTTCCCAGGCCGATAATTGCTCGTCTAATGAATTATAGAGATAGAGATCTGGTGCTGATGGATGCACGGGAGAAGCAGGAGTTGAAGATGGGATCCAACGTGGTTTGCATCTTCCCAGATTATATTTTGTTGGTGCAGCTGGAAAGGCACATGTTTGTTGGCGTTAAAAAGCTCCTAAGGGAGCCCAGGATATCTTACGCCATGCTCTATCCTGCCCGGCTTCATTTGCAGTTCAATAACAAGATGTATTTCTTTACATTTCCAAAGGAAGCTTCTCACTTGTGGAGCTCCCGGTGGGGCGTGAGCCACGGGCTACATGATATACAGCTGTAGAAGATTCTTTCACCCATGATAATGCAATATGGATGTGTTGATGCCAATTTTTACTTTGCCTTTGTTTATTCTGTGTCAAGAAGTTATATTATTAAAGCATGGAACTCCACCTGCTGCAGTGACAGTTGCCCCCAATGCGAGTTCACATACATGTTGGGGGGTTCTGGTGGAGGAGCAGTGGTGTTGGGACATGAATAGTCAAAGTTCAGGGTACTATATGGGTAGAGGTGGGGGGTAATTGGAAGAAGTTGGTTGGTAAAAGTTATAAAAATTCACAGGACGATTACAGTGAATGTTGGTTGGTCAGGATGGGCTGCTGGATTAGGATGTTTACCCTAATGTATCTTGGATGTTATGGCAGATGACGACCTGGGTGTTATTAAGTTATTGAGCTGGAATGTGCGTGGACTGGGGATCCCGATGAAGACACAGAAGATAATTTCATATGCCAATGGACCTGGGGTCAAGATACTGTTTCTACAAGAGACCCATTTGCTAGAACATCAAGCACGTACAGTTGCCCCCGGATGAGGGGAACTATGCTATTACACATCCTACTCTACCAGGGCACGGGGGGTCATGATCTTGGTGCATCGGTCTCTGCCATTTGTTCACTTTGAGACAGTGCAGGATGCTTGTGACAGGTTTGTGATGGTTCATGGAAAATTGGGGAATCTGAAACTTCTTCTGATGAATATCTATGGTCCTAATGCGGATGATTCAGAATTCTATGACACTGTTTTGAATATGTGCTAAGTACCCCACAGCGTCAGTTATTTGCTGAGGGGATTTCAATGCCATTTTAGACGTAAGGTTGGATAGCACCTCATCAATACCCAGGTTGTTAACAAGTGCTGCGAACACCGTACACACCCATATTGAGGATCTGGGGATTAGGGAATGTGTGGCGTGTGCTTAACAGTACACAGCATGCATATACTTTCTAATCATCAGTATATGACATGCACTTGCAAATTGATTTATGGTTAGTAACTACCGAGAACTCTGTCGGACCATTCACCAATATTGCTCGCGTTGACCATTCCTGGGAATCTGACAACTAAACCTCAGTGGCGCTTTAAACCTATGGCACTAGAGGACCTTACTTTCCGGTTAAGCATGCTGTAACACAGATAGCTACTTTGATATTAAAGCGGGGTTGGTGAGTACACATTCTGTTCTTTGGCAAGCTTTCAAAGTATATATTAGGTGTATTGCAATGTCCACCGAATTCAGCGTATTGCGCAATATTAGGAGATAAATAAAGAGCTATGAGGAGATAATAGCACAGCTACAAAAAGAAAATCTCGGTGGATTGTCGCCAAGGATTAGGTATGATATGAAGACATATCTGGATAAACATCATGACGCTGCCAACAGGAAGCTGCGGTATTTTGATGGGCCCACAGCGGCTCACCAATATGGTGAACAAAATAGACCTGGGAAACTACTGGCGCAATTGGTCCGTAATGAGAGGGGTAGATCCAATATTCCAAGTATAATCAGGCCGGATGGCACGGTAGCTAACAAGGTGGATGAGGTGAGAGAAGCATTCTATGACTTTTACAAAGACTTATATTCTCCTAAAAGCGTGGCAACAGCTGCTCAGATAGACAAATATCTTGCTAGTATCCCTGCGATGTTCTAGTCAGAAGAAGCGCGTAATGCACTGGAAGTGCCGATAAATCTGATGGAAATAAAGAACGCCATTAGGGATCTCACGAATGGGAAGGCCCCAAGATCAGATGGGCCAGGGGCAGAGTTTTATAAGGAGTTTGTGGATGTGTTATGTCCCCGACTAATGTCGGTATGGACAGAAGCGCTGGAAGTGAGGATCCTTCCAGAGTCGATGTGGGAAATGCTGATTATTCTATTGCTTAAACCTGGGAAGCTGTCGGACGATTGTCGGTGGTACTGGCCATTATCTTTAACAAATACAGATGCAAAAGTAATTGTAAAAATCCTGGCATCCAGACTGAGCCCGCTGATGCCTTATATGGTGCACAAGGATGAGGCAGGGATTATTTTGGGTAGGTTGACAGCTTCTAATATACACTGAATGTATAATGTGATTGCCCAAGTGGCAAAGGATGTCCAGGGGGTCGCTGTCTCTTTGGATATGCAGAAAGCATTCAACACGGTGTGCTGGCCCTTCCTGTTCGTGGTGCTGAATAACTATGGGTTTGGGTTGAATTTCATGAAGTGATTGAAGATTTTATACACACAGCTGTATGCCAGCGTGTATGTAAATGGGGTATTATCGCCATTGTTGGCTTTGGAGGGCGGCACCAGACAGGGGTGCCCATTGTCACCCATGTTGTTTGCCTTAGTGATTGAATATCTGGCAGACTTTAGGAGAGCTTGGTTTTCCGGCATTGATATTGCTGGTCGAGTGGAGCTCATAACATTATATGATGATGAAATAATGATGTATGCAAGGGACCCAACGGGAAATTTGCAGAAGATATTAGATGTGGTTCACACACTCGGGAAGTATTCTGACTTGCGCCTGAATAGCAATAAATCTGAGGTCCTTCCACTTACGGATGCCACGCGAGAACCAATTAACATGTTTGAATTGAGGTGGTCCCCCACAAAATAAGATACCTTGGCATTGAGATTGCGCGCTCACCCGCCCTCGCTAAATAGTTCAACTACGACTCGCTGAATGCCAAACTGGGCAATAGACCCGAGCGGTGGAATCAGTTCCCCGTCTCACTGATGGGGAGGGTTGCATTGATAAAAATGATCATCTTGCCCAAGATTTTTTATTTGTTCAGTAATATACTGCTTTGGCTGGGCAGGACTCCTTTCACTAAGGAGCATGTTCCTCATTTTTTTGGAGGGTACAGGTGCATGTTCAATGGCAACGACTTACCCTACCCTACGAGCATGGGGGTCTGATGGTGCCAGATTATGAGTTGTACTATTTGACTGCTCAGGCATACTATGTGATATACTGGGTGGATGGAGGCCTGCATTCATCTCACATGGGGTTAGAGAGGTAGTGGGGTTCCCCAGTATTATTTATACACACATTGGTAAGGGGGATAGTTCATGGTACCCATCAATTAGACCCTGTGAAAGCTACACTTGAGGTCTGGTCTAGGCTGGTCAAGAGACCTGAGAAGGCAGCATTGTATAACTGTGCTATACAGATATGGGATGCACCCTTGCTAAGTCCAAGACAGGATAAGCTACTGGTAATGCATTGGTGGGGGGCTGGCATATTATGCCTGGCTGATTTGTTTTATGAGGGGGCGTTTATCTCATGGGATCAGATCAAGATACATGTGGGGGATACATCACTCCACAAGCTTTAGTATTACCAGATTCGATCTGCCATGGCTACAGTGTGACCAGAATTTCAACAAGAAGCAGTATCACACCCATGTCTTAATTATGGACTGACGAATGATACGAGGAAAAAGTCAGTCTCAACTCTTTATAAGCTTGCACAGTTATCCTGCGGGGTGCAAACAGTTGATATCAGGGCTAAGTGGGAAAGGGATCTTGAGGTCACTTTCACAGACACTCACTGGCTGCAAATATGTAGATTGACCAAACAGGTTTCATTAAACTCTAGGTATAGGTTGATTCACTTCAAGATTCTAAACAGAACGCTCCTTTCCCCGGCCCATCTTCAGACAATGTTTCCCGCATTGGAGAGGATGTGCCCCAGGTATGAGGCTTTGGAAGCTGATATAATACATATGTTGTTGGCGTGTTGAGAACTATCAGCATATTGGGGGGCTATATGTCATCCATTAGAGGAGATTGTGGGTCAGCCCCTGCTGTGGGAACAATCACTGTGTTTATTGGGCTATGCAAAGAGGTTGAACCCTGTGAAGCGCAAATTGGTCAACATGGGCCTTGTTCTGGCAAAAAGAGTCATTTTGATGTGTTGGAAACAGAAAGAGTCCCCCGCTTATGACAATTGGCTTCATGACATGGTTTGGGCTAATGATAAGGAGGAAGTATATACTAGCTTGATGGCCTCGGTGGGCCACCCACGTTACATCTGGGTAGACTTCCGGCAATATTTGGAACGTCATAATGTAACTAATGATGACAATTGATTGGAATTGATATTTTTGTATACAAATCACATACTCAGCCAGCAACCTATTGTTGATTGTTTATGAAATATGATGCTGTAACCCTGTGCAAGTTAAATGAAGTTTAAACAAAAACAAAAAGTGGAAGGCCTACTTTGGGTTATGGTGATCAAAGGCCCACTCCTACATTTGGCGTCCCTGGGTAGGCTTCTCTCTAAAGTGTTGGGGATCTACGCTCCGCTCAGCTAGGCTGCAGCGCTACTCTGCGAGGATCAGTCTTTCATGCATGACAAAGAGGTCTACAGGTCTACAGGTGCCATATTGGTTAGAGGCCTGTCTGGCACCTGTGTGGTACTGTGGCCCAGCAGCGCAGGACAGATTAAAGGAGCACCACTTGGGAGCGCTTCAGGGTTCACTTTCATGTGAGTGCATCTTTGTGAGGTAAAGCAAGTGGGTAACAGGGGAGAAGAAACATAATTCTTTTTGTGTTTGTTCTTGACTAGGATAAGATAAGTGTATGTGGAGTGAGATGACGTCAAGTAGGTTGGAAGTGTGAGTGTTTTTGGGAGAGTGGATGGATTGTTCTATGTCATAAGTTCTTTTTACCTAGTTTGCTATTTTAGAGGTGTGGTCTCTCACACCTGCAGGTCCATTGTAAAGATAGCCTTGATACACTTCAGTTTGCTTGTCTGGTTGGCAGGCGCCTTCACCTTAGGGTAAGGTGGCATCTTATGGTAAGTCCACCTGTGAATACCTTTCTGGAGTATAACCTTGGTAACCCCTTATTTTGTATTGATTATGCTGCCAGAGTCCGTGCCTTGCTTTTTTGGGTAGTGATTTATTTTTGTGCTGCGGGTTTGGTATTGTACTTTTTGAAAATGTGTTCAAGTTAGATTGGTGTCAAGTACGGAGACTCCATTGAATCATTTATGTCAGGTGCTCCCCAGATATGAGATAAAGATCTTAAAATACCACCGACAATGGTTGAGGGAAACACAAGGCAAAATGCTTTATTCTTGGCCTAACGAAGGGTCTTATGATAGAGGTGTGTTGGAGAACTTGCATACTTTCCTAGTAACTAAGTATATGGGTTCAAAATTGGAGTATATATTGAAAATTTTGGAGTTATGGAAGTTGTATGAGAAGAGTGGGAAGGCCCATAAAATTATGATTGCTGGGGAGGGGACGAGTAAGGAGGGTGTAGTAATTTTTTCTGCACCGCCCCATATGGGTGCCACCCTTTGTCACCCGCAGCAGGATATACCAACCCAGAGTTTGAACCCCCATACTCTCTGGCAATCACTCCTGTGGTTACAAGACAGACGGGGAGACACCTCCATCAGCTCCAAATTCGATAAGATGGGACGATGAAGATGGCAGAAGGATGCCACCTTCGGTAAAAGTTATTGATGGGTCCTGAATGGAAGGTGCAGTGAGAAAAGTTTATTCAATGGGTAGACCAGCATCGAAATTGGAGCTGGAGAACAAGAGCAAGGGAAAACCTTAAGAGGAAGTAGCAATGAAGACCTCATAAGGGAGGAGGCTCCCCTGTCACCAGAATAGAAGATAGATTGTGGATGGCAGTAGAGAGGCAAGGGCAAAGGAAATGGGAAGAAGCAGCAAGATTAGCAGAGAATGAAGTAGCACGGTTACGACAGAGCAGGAGTGAAGAACAGGAAGAATGGAACAGGCAAGTGAAAAAGGTTGAGGGAGAGAGATGGAGGCATGGTCAGATCCTAGTTAGGTTAGATAAATCATTTATAAAGGGAGTAAATGTGAATCTGGAGGAAGGACATGCCGTTACAGGCATGGAATCAAAGCGAGGAGAAAGAGAGGCAGCATGCTACGGCAGTGCCGAATACGCGTCCATCCCTATAGAAAGATTAGGGGATGTGGTAACAGGGCCAGAGGAGGAAGAGCATGAATGAGAAACAGATGACAAGCAGGGAGGACAAGAGGTAGTAGATGCACTTCCTACTCCAGTAGTAACCAGGGAAAGCACACCATGGGGCCTTTGGATGCGCTGTGAAGCTCACATGACTGTAGTGAGAGGCCAAGGGCAGGTGGGAAAAGCCCCAGTAAAATTCCCACTACTCCAGAAGGGTCAGGGGAAGGCGTATTATGTCCAATGGTCACAAATGGTCACACATGGACCAGAATAATCTAATGAAGACAGTTCCTTCACTCACTGCAGGTGCGTGGAAGTGGATTTATGCTTTGGAAAAACAAACTGCTGGTATCATGTTAGCAATTCACAGCCTTAATGGGGAATGGGTAGATGAGCATTGGACAAAAGCAGGATATCTGGGGGTTCAATTGAACATTAACACCCATGATGGAGCAGCCTTTAATAATTATAGGGCACAAGTTTGGGGGTGCTGAGAACGGTGTAGCCTGATACACCCGAAATAAACTAAAATTTGGCGAAAACAATTAAACTAGATGAGGATCCTGCCACCCACATTCAATTAATTCAAGAAATATGGAGGGGAGGGACAGAGAAGCATGGGACAAGAATGCAGCAACCTTTTACCAAATGATAAAAAAGGGACTCCCCAAAGAAATCCAGCATGATCTGGATAAAGTGTGCAAGGCGGCAGAAGGAGAAGGAAAGCATGGAACAAGCACAAATGGCTAAGGCCAAGCTGGTTCAGAAAAAGCTGGCAAAGATCTGTTTAGAAGGAGCGATGATAACCAGCTCAACAGAGGTACAGCAGGGACAAACAGGACAGCAGGGACAAATGGAAAAAAGAATAGAACAAGCAAGGATGGACGAATGGTGCTGAATCACTGATGATGGCATCTGCTGCTCATCATATTTGGCAAAGGGCCAAAGCTGTTCCCGACGACACAGTCACGATATTTTTAAGCACATGCTACTTTTAAATTTGTGTATGGATTTTTTACATGTATTATTTGTATCAAATGTATATTTATATAGTTATAGAATTTTAAGTTGTTACTTAATGTATCCCGCCAGAAACAAAGTGATTGATTGTATTTTATATATGTGATAACATTTGTGTTTTAAATAATGTGAAAGGTTAAGTACAATCAACCATATATACTTAATACAAAATAAAAAAAGGACGAATACGCACCTGGACTGAGACCGATGAGAGGATTTCCACAGGGTATGGGAGGATTTTCACGGGGTGGTGGGTCATTTGGCGTGTTTGGAGGAATGGGGCATTGGTTTAATGGGCCGATGGGATGACATTATAGAGGCATGTATGGAGTGCAGTGTTCGGTGTGTGGGAGAATGGGGCACATGGCACGAGACCGTTGAAAAAGGCTCCTCCACAAATGAATCCCACAACCTTGCCATATGCCCCAAGCTCTGTGCCATTGCAGCAAGTCCAGATTGATCAGAACCAAGGAGCTTGAATGGATCAGACCTATGCACCCCCATCGACCATGTCACCCCAGGCACCGGTAGAGGCTTAGGAGAAAAACCCTCTACCCCACGGGACAGTCACCCACTACACAGGAGCAGGTGTGTTTAGAGGAAATTAATTTGTGCTTCCTGGTGCTCATATGTACCAGGAATAGGACAGCCTACATGAATCTCTGATGTATCCAGTTCTGTCGGTTACCACTGATACGGAAGAGGAACCTCGGATAGGAGTAAAGGTAGGTGAGCAGACGTTTTCATTTATGGTTGATACAGGGGCCATGAAATCATGCACAAAGAAGGTGAGTTTCCCCTTTCAGGCAAAACGATGGACACACAGGGATTTTCTGGGGCTGTCCTGTCAGTTCCTTACACCGAGGATCTGCGTATTAAGGTAGGTAAGCAAATTTTATCTGCTCCCTTGTTATACTGTAAGAATACCACAGCAAATCTTTTGGCAAAGGACCTCCTGAGCAAGCTTAATATGTCAATTACTTTTTTCAAAAGATGGCATAGTATGCTCCACTATAGGATTGTACTTGGTGAGAGAAGTAATGCTTTGCCTCACATATTACAGTGACAATGCGACAAGGGGGGTGCCAGTGCATTCAACATTATTTCTCTATTGGGTGGCAATAGTATTGAGTTGGGTCCTGGGAATAAAAGATCGAACATGGTGTGTACCTCTTCAATTTTTTTTTGGCCTGCTGAGTCACAGGAAGTAGCGCCAGGGACTATTGTTACTATTCTGTTGGAAGCAGTAGTTGTCAAGAAGGACAGGGTTTGTTCATTAAGGGCACTGAGGAGGAAGGAGGCAAATGGCGCACAGTATTGTGTTTCGATCCAACCTCATCGTTAATGCTCTTTGAGATTGGGGTGCCTTGCCAGGTAATGATAGAACAAAGGGCAGTACCACAGCCCATGCTCCTTGCTAGGAAAACATTGCCATATTGGAAGGAGGATTTGGTGAAAGTGCCGGACCAATTGTGGACCCAGCAATACTCATGATGTGGGTTTGTTGAAAAGGGTAGGAGCAGTACAGATTAAATTAAAACCAGGAGCAATATTTCCATGAGTTAGGCAATACCCCATGTCTAGGGTGGTAGATGAAGGGTTTAGTGAGACCATTGTGGTGTTATTAAAGCAGGGCATTATACAACCATCTGTATCCCCATGCAATACATCCATCTACCCTGTGAACAAAGCAATTGGATGATGGTCCAGGACTTGCAACCTCTGAACAACATTGTTGAAGCGAGTTTCCGGTGATACCGAATCCTGCCATCATTCTCTGGAACATCCCTACTGGGTCGACCCATTTTACAGTAATTGATGTCAGGGTGTCCCTTTACACCCTGATTCCCAGGACCTCACCGCGTTTACGTATCGTGGGCAGAGATTGGAGCACACAAGTTTGCCCGATGGATACTGTAAATCTCAGAGTGTTTTTAACAGGGTCAATCAAATGGATTTGGAAAACGTACAAGTGTCCACTAGCGTAATTCAGTACGTGGACAACTTATTAATCTGTAGTTCTTCAGAGGAGCAGTTTTGAGGATACTCAATCAATCTCCTCACCCTGCTCATGGAAAAGGGGTACAAAGTGGACAAAGTTAAATTGCAGTATTGCGAGACAGAGGTAGTATATTTGGGAGAGGTAATTTCATCTGCAGGAAGAAAGGTGATGCCTGAGAACGCCACTGCAGTCCAGAATACACCTCAGCCAGTTATGTTAAACAGATGCAGTGGTTTCTGGGGCTCTGACTATTGTAGGTCCTGATTTTTTTACTACTCTAGTTATGCGAGTCCATACTTCAAGCACTTAAGGAAACACAAAAGGAGAAGGGTTTGATAAAATGGTCAGGGGAAATGAAAACATGTTTCTGGGATTTCAAGACTGCGATCTGTAATGCTCCAGTTTTGGCGACTTTGAATTACCAGAAATATTTTTTGCTATTTTCACATACAGATGGAAAGGTAATGACAGCGGTCCTGGCTCAAAAAACATCACTAGGTCACACACCCTTGGCTTACTACAGCAAGCATTTAGATTCAGTTATGAAAGGTCAGTTTCTGTGTGAATTAACTCTTGTGGCAGCAACTTTTGCGATATAAAATTCTTCAACCATTACTATGTGCTGCCCGGTGATGTATGTGGAGCATGCAGTTCTTGCTATCTTGGAAAAGTCTAAGTCAACTTTGACAACCCAAAGAGTATCAGGGTATGAAGTTATTTTGTCAAATGCTTCCATATATCCAGAAAGGTGTCACCAAGTCAATCCAGTGACTTTTTTTAGCCAAGCCAGTGAAACCCGAGGACATTGTCCACGACTGTGCAACCTATGAGGGAGAAGAGGAAGAGAGGGCGAATGTTAAGGAGGATGCCCTGAAAGGAGGCAAGGTACTCTTTGTTGACAGGTCATCTACAATTAATCAGGACACTGGTGAGAGGCACATGGGAGCAGCGGTTGGTGGTCTTGTGGATGGGGAATACCAGGTTGGAGTGGAGAAACGACTGCCTCATTGACGCGCTAGAGATGAGCAAGGGGAAGGCAGTCACTATCTACTCCGACTCTGCGTATGTTACCTCCACAGTGCATTCTGGGTTATCTAGATGGCAGAGAAGAGGGTTTACAATATCTGATGGGGCCCCAGTACAGCATGCCGTACTGCTATCCCGACTAATCAAAGCAATAACAATGCCCTTTGAGGTAGGAATAGTGAGGTTCGCAGTGCATACTAACAGAACTGGTTTAATAGCACTTGGTAATGATACCGCAGACAGAGTGGAAAAGGAAGCAGCATATTTGCCCTTCTCAGAACCTCTGAAAATGGAAATGGTGTCCCAAAAGTTACAATTGCCAGTCCCATATAATGCAGTCCCTTTGCTGAAAATAGTACAAATGCAGGGAAAGGCACCACAAGAGTAGAATGAACCCTGGGCCAGGAGGGGGTGTGCACTCTGGTACACAGATTTGTTGTGGAAACAGGACCTGACAGGGAAGGTAGTAATGCCCATAGAAGTCCTTATTGTGGCTCTAGAGCAACTGCACTACCCATTACATCTGTCTCGACCACAAATAGCAACATAACTCCAGGATGAGTGGTATATACCAAACATTCACAAACAGGTAAGTAGGTTTGTAGGGAATTTTATAGTTTGTAAAGAATTCAATCCTAGTAACATCATGAAAGCAGTGAGAAGGGTAATATCCCGGCATTCAGGTCCTTTCAGAGAGCTTCATATGAACTTTGTCGATATGATACAGAAGTGTAATAACTTTAGATATTTCATTGTAATTGTATGTCCATTTTCCCGATGGCTTGAGGTTGGTCTCTGCGTGCACCATGATGCAAAATCAGCAGCTACATTTTTGGTGAGGGCGGTATTTCCACGGTAGGGAATATGTGAGGTCATGAAATCAGATAATGGGACCCATTTATTTCAATGCATTATTTGCTGAGATTACATCACTTCTGGGGATCAAGCACAGCATGTGCTGAGTGTATCCACAAGCCAATGGGATAGTGGAAAGACTTCATGGTTTGCTTAAAATGCAGTTGTCTAAATGATGTAGTGAAGTGCAAAAAGTTGGCTGGACTGTTATCCGCTGGCCTTGTTTTACTTACGTGGGGCAAACAACTCGTCAGATCCACAAAAGGATTGGAGAACATAGATCTCGCATCAGATGTAAAACTGCCAATGCCCCAATGGTACAACATTTAATCGAAAACCATCATGGACCAGATGATATTCTGTGGTGGATAGCAGATTCAGTACCTAATACAAGCAACGCCACCAACTCACTCAAACATAAAGAGGCTTGGTGGATTTTTAAACTCAAAAGCACTACCAACGGGCTAAAGGAAATAGACCCCACGCGGTTCTGCAGATAACTATTTAACTAGGAGCCATACCTTCCACCTCCTGAGACACCCTACTTCTCTCCTGCCAAAATTATACACCACCATAGATGGCATTAAACTAGATCCGTATCTATTCCTCCCCTTCCTCACTAGGTCCTTCCATATTTCATTCTCAGCTCATTTGCTTCCCTGTAGGAGCCGCATTTTGCACATCAGGGCACCTACTATTACACTCCAATTCAACAGGGATACATCCGCTCACTTGCTCTCTAACACATACCGCAGGACAACGTTGTGTACATTGCATTGTGTACATTGCAACTCCTAATATACTTGGCCTCCACACTTCGACATAGTCTGCACTAGCTACGTAGGGTTTACATTTTCATTAGCCTTCCACTTCATGCTCAATAAGAATGCGGCACTCCGTTCGCAAGGCACATGCGCTAGAGATTAGCGTTTGGTTCAGGCAGTCCCGCTCTGCAACGCCACAGCAACGCGCATGCGCACTCGCCGGGCAATAAGAAACACTTCCCCCGGCAAGCATGCGCACCCAGCAAAGCCACAAACAGCTCGGCTTTTTCTTTCCTTAGGGATTGTCCTTCGGTGTACATGGCGCTCCAGTCGCAATTTGAAAACGCGACTCCATATGCCAACCTTAATCAAGCTCAGGTCCAGAATCTCAGGTAATCTCAACCCCTATCCCCAGCATTGATTTTAGTCCTCTTTTATACCACCTAATGAAACGGGTTCACATATCTTGTTTTTAACAGAACTGCCACAGACTAGAAACCGACTTGGGCTACACCATTCCATTACCCGCCGGCCCGAGCACCCCGCTCTTTTCCTGTGATTTTCCACACATAAGCGAACTAGCAAGGTGAGCGCTTGCTTTTTCTATGCACCTAGGTCACTAAAACTCCAGTTTTGACCACCAGCAACTGTACATTGACCCAGAAATGTTTATGATTTTTTGACTACTGTAGCTTTTCACAGTCTGCTGTTAGACCCTAGAAGCCTCTACTTTCCTGTACCTCACGCCACGAAGGTGTCACAAGCAATCTCCAGATTCATACAGCATTGCAGCCCCAAAGATCAGTCTTGTGTCTCCCTTGCCCCCAATTTTACAGTGGTGCACTATACTCTTGGAACAGATCTTGCCTTGTGTTTTTTAACAAACAGTTTTTAACTCTTAATTCAGACACTAATAGTGTCCATATATCTCTATCCTATGGAGACCTACTCCAGGCCCAAGATGAAGGCACTTAGCCGAAACGTCTTCAGGACCAACATTCACATACTTATCCTGGTCCCTACATCTTTTTGATCTATATCTAGACGTCGACCACATATTAGGTCACCCTCCAGCCTGGCTACAGACAACCAAGAATTTCATCATTTACTGCTTTTCTTTGGTTGCCGTGTATTTAATACTTGTTAATCACTTGTCACTATAGGTGGTGGTTACACAGTGCTCTTTCAAGCACTACTTTGTTTTATCATTGCATTTCTGCAATTTATCTTGTTACAACAATTGTGCGAGGACTAGGCTAAGACTATGAATTATCCTCCTTGCACACTCTGTATTTATGAATGAATTTGTTGTATTTCTGATTGTCTTTTCTACAAATACCTCTCAAAAAATACTACTGATGCATGACTACCTAATGCACCAAACAGCAAAATAAATTTAAAAGCTCTCAGTTTGATATATATTTTTGTCTGAACTCCTTTTTGTACATCTTCACATTTAAAGTGTTTTTGTACTCCTTTGACACAATAGAAATTACTTAGGTCTACTGCAATCAATAAGTAGCCCCCCCCAAAAAAGACGCTACACGCCAGAACAGACCCCTTTTTGTTAACCATTACTTACGAAACAAGCCAGAGAAAGATCACCACCTCAGTCCTCATAAAATGGTACGTGCCATAGATTTTATACCCCACTCGCACCCGCACGCACAGGTTCGGACGCACATAAGTCAGCAGAGATTCTTAGAGAAAAGATTGAGGGCCTTAACTAAGAGCATCAGGATTGTGTCTTCACAGGTTACAGCATCACATCAGCAAGCAACGGGAAAAGACTGCATGGAACAAGAAGATCGGAAGCAAACATTGCTACTCCCCAGGGACTCACTCTATGTGCATTCCATTGTTGGCCGCTGGCATGAACAGTGTTTCCATGGGCCTCATCAAGTGATTTTTGCTACATCGACTGCAGTGAAAGTGAGGTCAACAAGAATTGTATCCAAGTCCATGATGTGTGAAGAGACACCAGAGTCCCTCCACTGACACCGGGGAAAGAGTAGTCCTAAAAAGATAAGTGTGCCCTAGGGAGCGCAGTTCATGCCAGTGAAAAGGGGGATTGCACAAAGATCGAGAATTGTTATTCAGACTGTAAAACAAAAGAATGGATTTAAAAATGTGTATGAGAATGTGTAGATTTATTTCTCTCTTGATTTCTGTGGTATATGTTTAATAGTAGGAATGTAAATGGGCCTGAGTTATAAAGTACTAAGGATATGGCAGAAAATTATTCAAAGTGCAACAAGACCTTGAAATAGATTTAGTAAATAATGATATTGAAAATTTAGAAATAGTAAGACATGCACAGGTATGGTATTATCATACGAAGTGGGTGGGGAGAGAGAGATAGCGGCAGCGTCGTTTTATATCTGCTCTCTTATCCCAATGCTTTTGGTGTCCCTAGATTATTTATTCCTGACGAGGTATAGGTGGCAGAGGCACAGTGTCTAGTGCACCTAGCCTTGTGCAGGGTCCGAGAGCAGTTTTAAGGGAAATCTGTAGCAGCTTCTAGCCTTCCAGTCAAAGAAGAATGTTTACTATCAGATGAGGAAAAACAGAAGGATGTCCGTTGCATGCAAAGAGTACAATTCAATCTTGAAGGACTTATCATTGTCAACAGTAAATAGGAGAAAGGGGTGAAGAGTTGCAGAGCAGGAGGATTGGTGGGAATCTCCAAAGAATAGGTGGCACAAATAAATCTAGTATGTTCAAGTGTATGGATAAAGTATGTGAACTTTTTAACATGGATCAAAGAGCCAGAGAAACCTGTTATGATCCAGTTACTTACATGTTTTTCTCTGTGTTTTAAGGGCAATGGCACAGTCCTGCAGGCACAAATTGAAACTGCAGCCTCACACATCGCATTGCTGATCTGGCTGGAGGCACAGCAACACTTCTCGACTTGTTCTGGTCCTGCAGAACTTTTTCCTACAAGCAGTGACCTCTGGCCTTGCAGTGAGGCGTTTGCAGTCTCACCACCCTGAACATGCCTGTTCTTGTGGTTCCCCAATGCCACTTGACACTTGAAAATTCCTAATCGGAGTCTACATTTGTCTCCCTTCTGTCCCCCATGGCCCTTGCATCACTTATGCCATCAGATATGGACAATCCAAGGACTTTACAGACCTTTGGAGAAACGGACTCCTTGAAACTATCGAAAAGATCAAATTACATTTCATCAGCATCCACTGAGGCTCTTGTAAACATTCCTGAACGATTTTGACTATTCAGCTGGGCCGAGACATTTTTCGCTTCCGTTTTGGCACCTGGTATACAAACTTTGGTGAACTCTAAATAGTTGCAAATGGTTTCATAGGAGTTATTATTTAGGAATTCCTCTGAATCAGCATTTAGTGCAATTAAAAAAAACTCAGGGCCTTGAGACTTGTAGCATTGCAGAATCAATATATCCCCGACTTCCTAATGGCTATGGAGGGTGGGATTTGCCAGAAGATTGGGAGTACGTGTTGCACAGATGTACTTCCAAATGATTCGGACAATAGAACTCTGGCTCAGACGATTGACGCTCTGCACAAACTGAGGTGGGCCATGAAGAGGGAGGCAGGAATTACTGATGACTCTTTAACTCTTTTTTTGGGGTACCGCACTAGATGAACATAACTATGAAGATTCTCATACCTATTTTTGTCTTTTTCTAATTTTTTTTGTTCCTGCCAACTGCCCAAATGCCTAGAACCACTGCTATAATGATCATGACCCTGTCCAAGGCTAGTGCTACTGCCATTTCATCTCACATGGCTACTCACACTATTTCTGAAATAAATGCAGGGGGTGATCTTGAGTCCCCCACCAGGTTGGGGTGAATGTGTAGAACAATGGGTAGATTGTGGAACTAGTGGAAGGGTGAATTGGGATTGGCCAGAGGAGGACAATGGGCATGATGGGACCAGTATGAGAGATGGCTGTGAGGTTTCATTCCCCTGAGAAGGTGAGATTGGTGAATTGGAAATTGGTTTCTTAGTTAATGTATTAACTAAAGGGGAATGTTGGGATAGTTAATAAAGGTCCCACGCGTAAAGACAAGTTTGAATTACACGTGCCATAATGGGGACTGGGGGGATGGCGATCTTGCAAATTGGCACAGATATATTGTAGTGAATGTGAATGGGATAAATGTTACTTTTAGGGTTATTTGTGATACATTTTTAGATTTGCATGCATGCAGCAATATAATGACAACTTCAGTGATATGATATAGATACAATAAAAATGCATGAAGTGTCACTCATCCTTAATGAGAAGCGAAGAGTTAAACATGTGCATGCAAGATAGGAGATTGTGAGAAGGAGACACAGTAGTCTATAACACACATACATACACAGGAAGTTTTTTGGGATAATTGGTAGATATGGGGGATATTATGATTAAATGTTTATGTGTTCCCCCTCATTGTGGGGAATTTGTGTGAATCACTGAAGCTTGGATCTGCTGCGAAGTGAAACTTTGAATGGCCAGGAAACTGGTTTTACAAGATTGAAGGCTGAGAGGGAGAGCTGCAGTCAGTTTCAAGCAAGCCTGTTTTATGGCCTACTGCTATTGTGGAAGAGAGATATAATCTCTGCAAGTTCATGGTAGCCTGTTATTGAATGAATGAGGGATTTCAGCCACCTCATAGGGCTGGGTCTAAGGGCAGGACAATTAACCTGATGCAAGGTTTTCTTGCAGGAAGATGCACCAATAGATCATGGATTTTCAATTGAGTTGTCAGGGTGTGGGTTGGGACCATGTGGGATGGAATGGTATGTTGTATAGTTTAGGTTGAAATGTGGACACCAACATGTTTGGGCGATAAAGGCAGCAACAATAGATCAAAAGGAAATGTGTTTGTTCCCCTCCTCTTCACATCAATGGAATTTCTATAGAATGGCCTTGTGTATCACAAGTAGGGTTAAAGGTTTCCAACCAGATGGAACCTGTAATACCTGAAACTGTTCGTACCTTTTGTAAACTGTGTAACTAGGAGATAGGGCTGTGACCAAATATGGAAGCACCCCAGAGAGGGGTGTAGTGCAAATATGAAACATGCAATTATAAGTTTAAAGAGGATGATGCTTAAATGAATGTATACAATGAGAAGTGTGGGAACTGAGGGGAATATGGTTTCATTGTATAGGTTTAACCAATTATGTGTGGCGGTTGACTTTTTAACAAAACCTATGGGAGTGTTTTAATTGTTGCAAATTGTATGAAATTGATGTTCTTTGTGTGGTTTAGGAAGACTCTGGTTAGTTTGACTCTTTGATGTCATCTAGCCCTCCCGGTCATTTGCACAATAAACTTGCTTTACAGACAAACGCACACTTACTCTTTAAGTGGTGAGCCTACTTTGGGTTACTATGATCAAAGGCACACTCCTACAAGGTCCCCAAGGTCATTTTGCCCAGCATGATTTCATGGGTTTCCCAAGTTGTTAATCTTTCATGCCAATCTGGTCCACTTTCAGTGGAGCACAAACAAGCCACCGTTATCACCATCACTGGACCCCTTGGTTCTTCCTTAATATCGTCCCAACTCGCTCCTGCCCTTTTTCATGAAACTGTTGCAATCTCTGGTTTCTTCTCTTCTTTCTTCTTTCATGGAATCTACTGGGTTCTTTGACCCCTTTCAGTCAGGTTTCTGTCTGGGCTGTGGCAAGGAGAGTGTCCTTGTATCGGTTGCTGATGACATGGGCAGGCTGATAGACGGCAGTGGAGTGGTGCCCTGTTACTATTAGCTCTTTCAGAGGCATTCGACACTGTCAACCACCCCATCCTGCTGCCCCACCTGGCCTTGGCTGGTCTCTCCGGGTTCGTCACAGCCTGGTTTTTCTCTTTCCTGGCTGATAGGGGCCAATCACTTTCTCTTTCTCTTCTCTGCCCCACTCTCTGTCTTGTGGGGTCACTCAGGGCTCTGCCCTGTTCCCTATGCTTTTTAAAATCTACATTCAACCTCTTGTTTGCCTTATTCGCTCCTTTGGCCTCCCGTGCTATTCATATGCTGATGGCACCTAGATCCTGGTTTGCTTAGATCTTAATGACACGGAACACGGTAAAGAACTGATTGGGACAAGATTGCAAAGAAAATTGTGCGAGTTCAGGTAAACCCCAACACAGTCACATCGCAACCCGCAGCGCTTACGAGTCACCCGCTTAGACACGCCCCCCAAGTAATACTGAGCATACTATTGCTTACAGAGGCAGAACTGCACAAGTACAGCGTTACACCAGGCCGACCTCCCAGCATGGATCTCCACTAGCAAGACACTAACTAAGCTGTGTAAGCATACCGTATACACCGAAGTGAACAGGACTCCTTCTTGCCACCTAAATGAGAATAAGGTAATACACCAGCACCAAAGTAACCTTAATAAATACAAAGGAAAGAAGTATGGACATGTTTTCCCAAGACATAACTTGTCTTTTAAAATATCCCCATTTTATGCACACAGGGACCACCAGATGGACCTTTGGGTGTGATGTCCCCTGCCTGACAATCAGAGTGAAAGCGGGATGACAGCACCACCAGGAAGAGAAGCAACTCAGACACTCAAGTAGCACACCTAGAGTATAGGTGGGTGCCCCTAGCAATCAAAAATGGCTGATGACTTGCCTGTGACACACATTAGAGACTTTATCCACTATACATTTGACTGAAAGATATATAATTTATACTTTCTTTGCCATAGGCAGAATAGGACCATGACGCAGCCCTTCTACAAAAAAATCTTGTGTTGTACTCTCCCGCAAGAGCCAGCCAAGGTAACTCAACCATGGACCCAGGTTCAACATCTCATTAAGAGAGCAATAGAGAATACAAGCAGTAATAGCTGACTCAATGTTTTGTTTTTATGTTGACAGGTTAAGCAGATTTTAACAGCCAGACGCCAGCCAGTCATTTTGAATAGGATGCAAACTTGTATAATTTCTCCTAAAGAATGGTCAATATTTGGTTTGACAGAACAGAAACATGTTGAGTTTGCAACCCATGGACTAACACATAGTAGATAAAACTTTAAGAGTATAGAACATCAACCTGACTGCTGTGTTCGCAGATATTGTTTTTGCTACATGCACTTTTGTTTAGAATAACGACCATTCAGTGTCTGTCTAACTCCTGTTTTTTTATTTTTTTATACACAAATGGTTACACCCTACCAGTTAATGTACAGGCGTATGGCCTTTTGTACATTATGCATTTGTTTTAAAATTGTGATTGATTTATAATAAAATTGATTTTATATGAGGCTAATGGATGATTAGGTCCTCCTTCAGTAGCTAGACCTGTCAAGATAGTATCTCTATCTCAAACGTCAAATTATTGCTTAGATCTTTAGCAGGTGGAGGTGTCATCGTGCTCGAGTCAGTGCCTGACGGCCGTGGGAGGATAGATAGGCAGCAACTAACTGAAGTCGAATGGGGAAAAGACAGATGTTCTGGTTGTGGGCTCTCTCCCTATTCCCACTCTCTGGACTCCGTCGTTCTGGCCTGCTGCACTTGATTTCCCTCTTCCAGTGATGGTTGTGAAGAATCTTGGGGTGACTATCTTTGACACTTTCTATGGCCCCCCCAGGTTGGTGCAGTCTGTAAGGCCAGCCATTTCCACCTCAGGATCCTGCGCAAGGTTTTTCGATTCTTACCTTGTCACCTGTGACCCCTGGTAGTGGCCTCACTTGTTTTGAGCCAAATAGACTATTGTAGTGCCCTGTTTATGGCTCAACCAGTAGGCCTCATCCATCGGTTGCAGGCGTTGCATAATCTGTCAGCTCCAGTGGCTACCAATAATCCCTTTGAAGGCCATATTACGCCTGTTCTGCGCTCTCTCCACTGGCTGCCAGTGGCCTCACTAATGAGGCCCAACAAGGCTGAAACACGTCTAGGGATGCTTGTGGTCTTGTGCAGAAGGGATGCGGCCAAGTAGTTTGGGCTGGACTGCCCCTTTGGGGGTGGGACCAAGCCTGATTTACATATGGTCTTTCCCCCTTTGTAAAGGCTTGGCAGGCGAAGAACAATGGTCTGGAAGGTTGCCAGAAGCAATGCCAGAGATTAAGATTCATTCTAAACCTTCCAGCCATCACCTCTTTGTTTTGCTTCATCTATTTTTACCCCATAATTTCTTTATAAAGTGGGTCAATCGCACTACTCAAAAGGTCTGGTATCTAAGTAATCTGTAAATATTGCTGGACAGTATCTAATTTTGAAGTTCTTAATTGGGGCGATTTTTCACAAATTTCTATTTTTAATCTGTTTATCCCCGCTTTTTCATGCAAACGGGTACTATGTTATCACCGTAGAGGCCAAGCAAATACATTTCTGGATTATATGCATGAATTCCTGGCCACCAAAGCACCAACGTATTCCAGGCTGCTGCTTATCTGTGATCTAATATTTGGCTTGACTCACTGAATAAGTCAGATTCAGTTAAATTGCCAGAGATTCTGACCAGCCATGGTTTGGCTTCTCTGGTCTCTGCTGCATCTCATCGATGGGGTAATTGCATCGATTTCATTGTGTTTCATGACTCCGGAGACATGGTTTTAGATACAATTCTTGTTTCTTGTTGGATCAGTTTGTCAGAATGCTGCTTCCTCTGTTTTGTCAGCTGTTCAAATTCTGAAACATAGCAATCGGGATCCAGGCAAAGACTTTGTGCTAGTACTCCCTGCTCACGATTCCCATATGGGTGGGCTGTGAACAATTTGCATTCGTGTCGCCCCATTACAATTTGTGTCATCCAAGAAATGGTCCAACCCTTGGTATGTCTCCGCATAATTACAGATACCAAGGAGAATTACAGATACTTAATCTGCTTCTGTTTCTTTGCATATTTACACATGTGACATAGCTTAGTACCTTCATTATTTTTGTAGCATACCTGTCTTTATCTTGCTCCCAAGATGTCACTCATCTCGATACATTCTTGATGCCTTATAGAATCGTCTACATCCTCTAGTTTCTGCATCTCTTCTCTATACACGTCAGCTTTTCATTTGTATGACATTGTTATTTCTCTTTGTTTCTTCTATTTTTCCTGCTTTCTTCTGGACTATCACTCGGACAGCCATCATACTGTCTCATATGCGGGTATGGTTGCCTCAATGGGAACCATACCCGCATAAGGGAGCTGAAGGCAGCAACAGGGACCCGGCATATGAGTCACCTGCGCAAAGCAGCGACGAGGGCCCAGAGAAAACCACTGAGAGAGATGTAATTTCTAAGGTCCCGAGGGACAAGGAGAGGCGCGGTAAGGAAAGAAGTGTTCGACCAAGTACATCTCTAGATATAGGATGAGAAATAAACAGATGGAAAGGAGAAAAAGATAAGGCTTATGAGTTAGCGCTTATACAGCACAAATGGATTTGTGGTCAGATGTTGCTCAAACTCGATGGTTAGAGCATTGAGGATGTAAGGCAAAGGGAAGATCAAGATGATCAGGACAAAAAGGATAAGGAAAGAGAGGAAAAATTAAAAGATGATAGAACAAAAAGAAAGGATAGACAGAGACAAAAAGAGTTGTACCAAGAGGAGCAATTGAGAAAACAGGAAAGAGCAGAGGAACAGAGAAAATATGATAAGAGGCAGAGGGCTATTGAAGAGCGAGAAAGATTACAAAGGAAAAGAAGGGAAGAACAGGAACAGAAACTAAGGGATAAATGAATACAAAGATGAAGAGATAAAGAAATACGAAGGGGAAATGAGAGAAGGGCCATGAAAAGGAAAGAAGAAGATAGGGTAAGGGAAGAAGCAAGGAAGCCAAAGGAATTTGACGATGAAATGGAACGAAAAAGAAGACAGAGAGCATGCAATATTTATCACATGGAAAAGGAGGTAATGGATCCTAATCCAGTACTGTCATGGGAGGGTTTAGAAGAGTTCTTCCCAGAACATTCGCCAATAGCATGTCCATCCAGAGCAAATCTGGAGGATGAGTTTGACTCTAGAAGTATTGGAGAGGCAATCGATAAAGTTTATCATGACATGATGTCCCAGAAAATATTGCAGGGGAAAGGTAAAAATGATCGACTTGAGAGTACGCAGCTGTACGATAAGGAAGGAGCCTTATGTAGTTTTGAACCAAAGGAGCTGTCTTTAGATAGACTGCCTCTGAACAAAGATGACGAAGAGAGAGGTCACATAAGTTGGGGACAAGAGATGTCAGATGAAGATAGAGAATCCGCTTATGGAGAAGAAGGTAATTTATGTGGACCTGAAGGTTGTTTGTCAATGGACAAGGAAGTAAGATGGTCAGATTTAGACCTCCCTATATCTCGGGCGTCAGATTCCGTGACACGGCTAAATTGACCTAACGAGAGATCCCATGGTCAGAGGGGGCACTCCTCACCATATGTGAGCAGACTAAGATCACTACCAGGTAGAAGGCGGTGTGGAACTATTGTTTCCGGCTATGGATAGGCAAATGATGAGTGACGAATGCAAGTTTGAGGCTCACAGTTTCCTTTGTTGGAGAAGGGGGGAACGAGACCACAGTATATAATATGGCCGCAAATGGATAAGGATAATTTAAGGTACAAACTCCTGAGTTTAACTTCTGGTGCTGGGAAGTGGATACATGAGCTAGAGAAAATGACAGGAGGAAATACATTAGCTATAGGGGACATTAAGGGTCTCCTGATTGCTGTTCTTGGGGAAAGAGCTGATGATGTCTGGTCCAGAGCAGGATATTCTAGTGTTACCATGATTAACACTGCTCATGATGGAGCACCGTTCAATAATCGCAGAGCAGCAGTTTGGAAAGCGCTTAGAGTGCTATATCCGGACACATCAGATATGGGAGCTATAATGATGAAAAAGATACAAGGGGATGATCCGCTTATTTATATTCAGAAATTCCAAGAGCAATGGGCTTTGGAGACACGCGAGGCTTGGGGGAAATCTATACCTGTGTTCTATCATATATTATGCCAAGGGCTGCCAGACCCGGTACAAAAGCAGCCCAAGAAGTTAATTGGCATGGAAGCCAAGCCATGGTCAGAGATTCAGCTAACCATTGCGCATTATTGCAGACTTCTGCAAGAAAAGAATCGAAAGAAAGATTATTACTAGGAAAGGCGAAGAGGCAAAACTAGTGCAGAAAAAACTTTCCAAGTACGCCATTGAAGGGGCAATACTGACGAGTGTAGATGGATCTGGTGCACATCAATCAGCAAACATGTCACAAGGGAATAATGAAAGAGAGTTTGACCAAGGTAATAATAGTTTTATACCACGGGGAACAGGATGTTTTCGAGGAAGAGGCTTCCAGAATAATCAGGGAAACTTCCAGAATAATCAGAGTGGGTCCCAGAACATGCAGAATGATAACAAAGGCATGAAGGGAGGACAGATTAGGAGACCTCCTGTATGTTGGACATGTGGAATGATGGCATATTGCACGTATGTGTGGAAGACAAGGATTTGTACAGAACAATTCATTTTCAAGAGGGGGGATGTTAAACCCACCTGCATATTCACAGCAGAATGGAGATGGGTTTGATCAAAATCAGATAGTGCAGCAGACACAAGTGCCAAGAGTACAGCAACATTTTCAAACACAGCAGCCGCCAATGAATCCGCCACAAGGGCAGTCGCAGCAGTCACCTTTGCAAATACAGCAAAGCACGAGCACAGGGGAGTTAATGACTCCTAGAATAGGAGGTGTCACTATAAATGGAGGAAATCCTTTCACAGGTATGGGAATGAGACTGTACCCGCAGTTGGACAGCTCACTGGGAGACTTGATGTGTTCTATAATATCAATAACGCCTAATCCTCAAGAGGAACCGAGGGTTGACGTTATTACAGGAGGCAAATCTTCATTTTTAAAAGACACGGGTGCAACGCGATCATGTATACGATAGGGGACATTTTTGATGTCTGGAAATGCCATGAATACTCAAGATTTCATAGGAGCTACACGTAGAGTTCCTTTTACTGATGCACTACCAGTCTCTATAGGAGAGTGTGATATGTCTGTACCATTATTATATTCAAGATAGCCGCGTGTCAATATATTGGGTTTAGACTTAATGACCAAGCTGAATATGACAATCTTGTTTACTGATGAAGGCATAGTGTGTTTGACACCTGGAATGTATCATTTAAATGCAAGCAAATTTGTTATGGTATTTGCAGGAAAGGTTGCCATACGAGGCGTGCCATTAGAAGCAGAAGTGTTTTACTATGGGGTACGCATTCTGTTGGCATGGCTACCAGGCTTAGTGGGTAGAACTATGAGAATGGCTGATGAACTTCTGTTCTGACCAATTATACCTATGGATGAAGAGGAAGGGAGAATATTTCCTTGAGAATTACAAGCAGCCATAGTGCAAAGAGATATGGCTTTGCTTGATGGGAATGACAATGAAGGCAGACGATGGAGCACAGTGATTGCCATTGGAGAGGGTTCTAGATTGAGTGACGTCACTCATGAGGAGATGTTTGGAGATTATCTATCTGATGATCTAGTGATTTTTGAGATAAGCATTACTTATTGGGTAAGAGACATTAAATGAGAGGTTCCTCAGAAAATGATGTTAGCACTAAAATGCCCAGAGTATTACAAGGAAGATATAGCGAAGATACACGTTTCCTTATGGATAAAAGGCCCCTATGATGTAGGCCTTTTGAAGGGGGCTGGGGAAGTAAAGCTTAAATTGAAAGATTATTCTTGCAGACAAAGGATATAAAGTGGACAAGAAGAAGTTACAGTACCACACAATACACAGATGAAGACTATGGGGTAAGTTTAACGGCTCTGAGATTCGTCCCCATAAGGTAACTTAATAATAATAAATAATAAATAATAAATAATTAATAAATAAGGTAATGTTTCTCAATGAAAGAAATCTCAAGCGCCTGTGTGTTGTGATACCTTCGAGTCGGTAGGCTTTCAAGCTACTAAATCTCAACAATTACAAGACTACTCAAGAAAATAAAACCATAAAAAGTTTTTTTAGCAAAAAGAATTCACATTTATTAAGTCATTAAGACAATATCATACTAAAAAGCATTAAACAATTACTTAAAACAAATCTAAGACAGGTAGATGTGTGATAAATTGATTTTTTATATCATTTCCTGATATAGCATACCAGTCCAACTGTGAAAGATTCAAGAATGTTTTTTAAAAAAACTCTAAATATTGGTTTTGGAATTATAAAAAACAACTTCAATTCTGCAGTCAGGTATAACTAAGCAACTCCCTTGTTTCAAGGATAGATTGTCAACATTACTAATTATACTTATTCTTTGAACCCTATTAGAGTTACATTTAGGTTCTAGGAATGCTAGTTTGCAACAATTACATACACTGTTTGTTGTACAGAGTTCATATGCCCGACATGCTTCGTTCTATCATCATCATTCTGTTTTTAGCAAGAACTTCTTCAGGGGAAACTTGACATAGCAGATGAAAGGTGGAAATGTGCTTTCTAATCTTGAAAGGTTCCATGGCTTAAAGATCTTCTCAACTTCCTCAGAATGTGGCTTAATCAATCATTCTTCGGGTAAGGTAGAAGTGTCTTTTTAAATAGACATCCAGTTACAGTACTGTCAGGAGGAAGTACTGTACATAGGACAGTTAATCTTGCATGAAGGAAAGAAGGTTACTCCGGAGAGGGCTGAAGTTATATTAAAGACAGTAAAGTCAGTCACGAACATGCAGAGATTTTTAGGACTATGTAATTATGTGAGAGCATGGGTCTTTGATTACAGTTCATACATAAGGCCCTTGTTGTAAACTCTGAAAAAAGCACAGGTAAATCACGAAAACAATGGTTTGGAACAAGGCAATGGAACAAGGGTTTGACGAATTGAAGAAAGCAATTTGTACAGCTCCAGTTCTAGGGATTCCCAATGATGCCGAGGAATTCTTCCTGTTTTCACACACGAATGGCACTGTTATGACAGCTGTACTCACGCAGAGAACTACATTGGGGTATAAGCCCCTTGCATATTACAGTGGCATTCTTGACCCAGTAATGAGGAGTCACTTCCCATGCAAACAATCTTTGGCAGCTGCCGCCTTCGCCATTGAGAAGGCTGCCAGCATAGTGATGGGATGTTCTATGATGTTATTTGTTGAGCATGCATTGTTTGCCATTCTGGAAAAACCTAAAGGTAAATTGACATCTCAAAGAGCTTCTGCCTAGGAGGTGGTCATATTGAATCCAATGATCAAAATAGTCAGATGCAGAATAGTGAATCCTGCCATGTTTATAGCTGAACCACTGGCAGAGGGTGAGCATGCGCACGATTGTTCCAACTATGAAGAGTTCTATGATGAGCTCCCAAGGGTAGGGAAAATGCATTGGCAGCTGGGGAGATTCTCTTTACTGACGGTTCGTCTAGAATCAATCAAAATGATGGACAGAGATATACAGGTGCTGCTGTCATAAAGCACACAGCCAATGTAGAGTTTGAAGTAGTGTCAAGTGCACGACTACCCTCCCATTTTATGGCACTAGCTGCAGAGTTAGTAGCGCTGATTGTCACGCTTGAGAATCATGCAGGCTAGGAAGTAACAGTGTACAGTGACTCCCCCTATGTGACATCAACAGTGCACACAGCATTGGCACATTGGAAAAGGAGGGGCTACCTCCGAGCGGGCGGCATGCCAGTGCAGCACGCAGCCTTATTGGACTGACTCATTAGAGCACTACAACTCCCAGTAACCATTGCAGTCATAAAATGCGCAGCTCACACTAAAAGGGCAGATTTGATGTCACATGGGAATCAAAAAGCAGATGTGGAAACCAAACACACTGCATATACAGAAGTAATCATGTCTTTTGATACTCCTGATGTGAATGAAAGTATGGTGGTGAAGAGGAGTGTGTCAAATTGTTATAATAATCTGTCCAGAACTCAATTGGGGGAACTCCAAGGGGAAGCACCCCAAGATGAAAAAGACTTGTGGACGCGGAGAGGGTGTTCTTTAAACCCCTCTGAGGCATTGTGGTGACAAGACAGCACTGGTAACGCGGTGATGCCTGTAGCCTTATTAAGGGTGGCGTTGGAACAGCTACACTACCCTGCGCATACAACTAGAGAGCCTCACCGCAACAATAGCAAAGAATTGGTTTGTTCTAAATATAGTAGAACAAGTTGTATTTTATGTAGTAAATTGTATCGTATGTCAAAAATGTACTGCTGGGCACACATTGCGCACATCTAGAGGAGTGATTCCGAGACCTAATGGTCCCTTTCAGCATTTACATATCGACTATGTCGACATGCTGCAAGTCTGTAATGGATACAGATATAGGATAGTGGTAGTATGTCCCTTTTCAAGGTGGATTGAAGCTGGACCGTGTACGCACCCAGATGCCACCTGTGCAGCCACATTTTTAGTATGAAAGGTTTTTCCTAGATGGGGCATATGTGAAGTATTGAGATCAGATAATGGCCCTCATTTTGTAAAAGAAGTCTTTGAACAAACAAGCTTGTTTGTTAGTATAAAGCACAAGTTTTCATTGGCATATCGCCTGCAAGAAAATGGTGTCTGTGAGAGACTCAATGGCCTGTTTAAGGAGAGAATAGCTAAATTGAAGTTGACCCTGAAAAAGGGATGGTTGCATTGTCTATCACTGGCATTATATGCATTGAGAAACCAGCCAGGGTCAGACCACCATCTTATCCCTGACAAGATAGTGACAGGGAGACAGATGAAGACATCCCTTACCCCTCCATCTAGAACTAGAAGTGATGCCCAGCCAACAGCAGAACTGTTAGGAAAGGAGTTACGTGATTATCTTACATGTATGACTTCAAGTATCTCTGTCATTTCAGCTCAGCCCAAGCAAAAGGGGTGTATGGCAACGCAGAACACAGAAGGAGATGCTACAGCAACAGGAGCAGATCAATTGTGTCTTCCTAAACTGTTTCCTAGAGAGTGGGTTCTAATTCGCAACTTCAGTCGGAAGTGGCACAAACCATGTTTCAACGGCCCTTTCATTGTGGAAGATGTGACGCCGTCTGCAGTCAGAGTGGAGGGCAGACAAGCTTGGATTTTCCTCTGAGATGTAAAGATCTACACTGGAGAGCCTGCATCACCCTCACCCCCACCCGAAAGAGCATCTGGGAAGAACCACATCACGTGCAGACTAGGTCTATGACAAGGAAGAAGGACACAGAAGCTGCTGCCAAGTAAAAATAAACAGGGTAATTCATAGAATTTCGCAGAAAAGTGTCGCAAGCGGCTGGCGCAGAGTGTATTCATGGATTTTAGGCTCCCAAACCAGCCGTGGCGCAGAGTATCGCAGCGACCCTGCAGCAGCGCCAGTAACGCCCCCAAGAACGCCCTCGCGCAAGGAAAAGCCATCAAAATCGCTAAATCATCGCAAAGGGCTGCGCTAACCATGGACCAGTTTACAGGGCTGCCAAACAAGGAACGCAAAGCGGGTAACGTTCATATCAGGGGTACGCGGGAAGTTTTACATGCGATTAGCCAGGGTACGTGTATGACAGGGGTACGCGTGAAGTTAAACACGTGATTAGCCAGGGTACGTGTATTACAGGGGTACGCGGGAATTTTCACACGCGATTTGGCTGGGTACGTGTATGACAGGGGTACGCGTGAAGTTTTACACGCGATTAGCCAGGGTACGTGTATTACAGAGGTGCGCGGAAATAATCACACGCGATTTGGCTGGGTACGTGTATTACAGGGGTGCGCGGGAATTATCACACGCGATTAGCCAGGGTACGTGTATTACAGAGGTGCGCGGGAATAATCACACACGATTTGGCTGGGTACGTGTATTACAGGGGTGCGCGGGAATTATCACACGCGATTTGGCTGGGTACGTGTATCACAGGGGTGCGCGGGAATAATCACACGCGATTAGGCTGGGTGGGTCCTCACAGGTGTACCCTGTACACCCTCCACGGCCTCTGCAGGCAGCCCACAAAACAGGGGACTACCCTGCACACCTGCTCATGTCTCCCACCCCCCACCCCCCCAGCAGTGTGGGGCACCCTCCACCAGGCCCCCACCCATGTCTCCCACCACCCCCACCCCCCAGCCAACATGGGCAGCCCCCACCAGGCTCCCACCCATGTCTACCACCCCCCAGCCACCATGGGCAGCCTCCACCAGGCCCCCACTCATGTCTCCCACCACCCCCACCCCCCAGCAGTGTGGGGCACCCTCCACCAGGCCCCCACCCATGTCTCCCACCACCCCCACCCCCCAGCCACCATGGGCAGCCCCCACCAGGCCCCCACTTATGTCTCCCACCACCCCCACCCCCCAGCCACCATGGGCAGCCCCCACCAGGCCCTCACTCATGTCCCCAAAAATCCAAATAATGTATTAATAACAACAGTAATGACAATCAAAATTAAACAAAATACACAAGTAAAAAAAAAACAAAATTAAGCTGGCTGTCCCTTTTCAAATTAAAATCAATAAATGATAATCCAAAAAAATGTCTTCCAAAGTTCAAGTCCATAAAAAGGAAATGAAGGGAAAAAAGAAATAGAAAAACATTGCTCCATGGGAAAAAATATTCATAGTAAAAAAAATGTCCAAATCCAAAGTCCGCTATGTACAAAGTATTCAGGGTCCATCATCCCAACAGAAGAAATGAAACCTACCAAAAAACCTATCTAAAATGGAACTATATACAAAAGGTGGAGCAGTGTCCGTCGACTCCAAATAAAAATAAACTATAAAGGAAACCTATCACTAAATAACTATATACAATGCGGCGGGCCAGTCCAGCGGCTCACTTAGTGGTGTTCTGGGCCAGGGCATCATCGAACACCTCGTCTATGTCCCGGAGGCGGTCCTGTTCCATGGCCCCGAGGGTCCGCAGGGACGCCGACATGTTCACCTCCAACTCCCTGCGGATTGCCTCGAGGCACTCGGCCCGCCTCAGGGCCCTCCGCATGGAGTTCTCCGCCCTGACCATCGTGAGCCACGCCTCTTCCGCCCGCCGCCGCTCCGCATCTATGGCGTGGCCCAACCGCTGCCACACGGAAGACACTTCCCGTCCAGGGTCCTCCTGCCCTCCGGCCGATGCCTGCCCCTCCGATGTTGAAGGCCCCAAGCTATCGTGGCTCCCACCTACAGCCTCTTGCTGCTGCAGCTGCTGCTGTCCATGTGCCCTGTCCGATGGTGCCTGCACATCCTCCTCCAGCTGGGGTGCAGTCGTTGATGTGGCCACCCCTGCTGGACGTCCGACTCCCGACTGTGGCAGGGATCTGTTGTCCACCAGCCTGGCCGCACGGTCGGAGGCAGCTCCACAGGGCACCCAGGTGACACATGGGTGGGAAGATGGCATGGAGGACGACTGGGGCATAGGGGGTTCCGTGGAGGAGGGGGTCGGAACAAGGTCCAGGAAACGGAGGAATCCAGCCCTGGTGAGCTGTCCCAGTGGGTCAACGCAGTCAACGAGCCATGCAATAAGACGTGCAGACTCATCATGAAAAGACTGCAGGTCAGCTCGCATGGCCCGTTGACGCAACGCCACCCCACCCTGGATAGGCTCAACCTGGTGCAGGATAGCCACATCCGCAGGGAGAGGAAGGCCAGGTGTTGTAAGCCAATCCCCTCCATGAGAACGGGTCTGGAGGTAGGCATCCCCGCTGGTGCAAGATGATGCAGTGACAGGAGCAGGGACAGAATTGCACACAGGCACCTCCGCGGCGGCCTGTGCTGCCTCCTGTCCCAGATCCTGCACTGCACCACTAGCACCAGTGGAATCCCCACCTCCAGACCCCGCCTCTGTCGCTTGCACGGCCTCCTCCTCCTCCAAACCCCCCACCAACCTGGATGACTCCGTGCCATCTTCCTCCATTGGGCCCTGTGGGGTCCCAGCTGCCCCTTCTGCTGCCGAGGAGTCCAACTCCAACCTCCACCTCTTGGACCTCCGCTCGGCAGCTGCGGCCTGGGACATGGCACCGGACTCCTCACTCCCCGACGAGATCAGAACCTGGGAGGGGATCCGGGCCTTGCGTCTCCGGCTGGTGGTGCGACCCCTGCCGCTGTGCTCCACAGCACCTTCTCCGCCCTCTTCATCAGTTGACGCTGCAGACAGGGAGAAAGAAAACACAGGCATCAGGGCACTGTCCAATGGACTCATACACACATGAAAGTCATACATGAGTGGCATTGGTAAACCTCAGACATGGCATCACAATCCCCAACACACATGTCATTTCAACTTGCACACATGAGCCATACCATAGGCATATTGCAACAGCCAGCACCATCCATTCACATACAACAGCATGAGCAGCCAAAGGTCATCCACACATCACATGCAACATAGGGAGTACACTACACATGCACACACACCACCAAACTTGCATGCATGTGTACACCTCCGCCAACTGTCGCAGTGTTCCGATCGACATCCATGTCACACCTGACAATCATTCCTCCACATCCTGTGCCATGCAAGCCCACACACACAAGCACCATCCATGTGTCACACATGAGACCCCTCGCATGTGTCACCCTCACGGCCCTGTACACCCCCCCCTACTTGCCCACATAAAAATACATGTTCAACCTGCACACTCCTGGCACACCACACGCACAGCTTACAATCAGTATGCATGTACACTTACCGCTCGACTCCAGACGGGTCTGCCTCTCAAGGACCTGGACGTGGAGCGCTGGGGATATGCATTCCAGGACCCTCATCTGATCTTCCGACAAGTGGCCCCGGCGCCCCTTAGCATCCGCTGCCTTCAGGAGGCGCCGGGCCTTGTTGAGGGTCCTGGACCTGAAGTCCTCCCAGCGCTTCCTGACACGTTCGTAGTCGCGGACTGCCACCTCCTCCGCGTTGATGGCAGTCACGATGTCCATCCAGATCCGAGTCCGTCCTTCCTTGTCGGCGCGCAACCTTCCGAAGAGGGCATCATACTGCCCCAGGACATGCTCCACCAGGACACCAACTTCGGTGGCAGTGAAGCTGGTGCACCTCTGCCTCCTTGGCCGGGGGTTGCCACTGGTGCCAGATGTTGCAGTGCCCGACATGGCAACCCCAGAGGCAGGAGTGGGTGGGCAACTGGGTCCTGGGGCTGGGCTGTGGGGCGATGGAAAAGCAGTCGGGAGTCTTCGGTTTCAGCAGGGGTGGTCACAGCAACAGCACCCCTGGCTGATGTGCAGGCAGCAAATGGCAGGGCACGTGGGCAGCAGGCAGTCAGGCAGCAGCAGATGGCAGGTGGGAGCGTGCTCAGGGCTCTAAGGGGCAGTAATTCGGCCTTCTGGGCAGGAGCGTGGTCTTCCGTGTGTGAACGCGTGGCCAGCTTGATACGGAGTGATTTTGCACGTGAAAATCCAGCACGTCTGCGTGTAATTCGAGGAAAGGCCCTTAGCGCGTAAGCGCGTCAGCACACGTCTGTACATTCATTGGCCCAAAGGCCACCAGCGTATGCGCGTCTATGAAGTCACGTGCACGTTTGAAATTTTGCGTGTTAAAAAAATGAAAGACACGTCCGAGTGTCAAAGCGTGTAATTGGTGGAAATGGCCTTAGCGCGTACACGCGGAAGTGACAAAGCGTGTAATTGGTGGAAATGGCCCTACACGCGGAAGTGACAAAGCGTGTAATTGGTGGAAATGGCCCTAGCGCGTACACGCGGAAGTGACGCTGGACGTGTGGGCCTGCATAAAAGGTACGTGTAGAACACCATTTCCTTGTACGTGCTTTTCGTGGAGAGCGAGTGGGTGAAATCTGAACTTCTTGTCGTTTCACACGTGATTTACTTCACGGCGTTTCAAGTTCGTACTCCCTGTTACCTCTGACAGCTTTTTCTCTTTTTCTGGTTTTCCTGGGCCTGTTCCCTCAAACAGCGTTCCCTTCTACTGTTGTCCTGTCTCCTCAGACAGCGTACAATTCTTCTTTTGGCGGGGGTGTTGCCAACGCGCAAATGCGCTTCTTTTTCACGCTCTTTTTCCTGGCAGACGGTGAGTCACGCACGTATCTAACATCTGTGCTTGCCCCGTGTGTAGCCTACCCCTTCAGAGGTCATTCTAGGCTGCTTGTGACACGCATACGTTCATTCTTGTGTTACTGGGTGCCACAGCGTAGTGCAGGTTTTTTTTTCCGCACACGTGGTCTAGGAGGGGTTGCGTGCACGTCATCTCCCTTTTTTGGGCTTCCTGTGCATTGCGTGACCCGTCATCTTTCCCCAGGGGTCACATTCAGCCTTGCTAGAGCACTAGGGTACAATTACCATCTGGTACCCAACCCCTTTGACCCCCAATTGCCCAGGACAATAGTTTACAGCCACTCCCATACGCACATTAACATCAGTGCCATGGTTGGGAGGCGAGGAATCCGTAAGGGTGGCAAAGGTGGACGAGCCACAAGTGGTGGCCGTGGTGGATCCGGTAGGGGACGTGGTCGTTACTTGCAGGGTGACCCTGTCCCCCCATGTGTGGAGGACCAGTCAAGGGCACCCATAATCCCCCCCCCACCCCCCTGGTTGAGGCTGATGTGGCTGACACCATCCATGCTCAGCCCTTGTTGGACCAGCCCATTGTGGCACCAGACCTGGCTGACTCCATGGCTGACTTCCAGGTCAGCAGGCCTATGACACGTGCGCTGGTGCACGTTGATGTCATCAGGCCACGTGGATCAGGGGCAGCAAGGTCATCTGCTGCCCCAAGTAGGCAGGGTGGAGAGGCTGCAGGGGCAGCTGCGGCTCCATCCACCCCAGCTCTCACACACCCAGCCAGGACAGTGTCGGTCCTAGTCCATCCTGCTGACATTCCCACTGACACCATTACACTTGAGCCAATGCCTGCACCAACTCCCATGCTGAGTGTGCAATCCCACACTCCTGATACAGAGTCCACCAGGGCTCCTGCCCCTAGTGTCCAGAGCGGCGTAGGACACTCAGGATCACCACCACCTTCCAAGCGGAAGAGGAAGAGTGCTCGTCTGCACAGGCTGATGCCCCAGACACGGCTACACAGTCCGGCCCGTCGAGGAAGCCCAGCTTCACGGATGCCGAACTGAATGCACTTGTCGAGTATGTGTCCGCACATGATAACGAGATGGTCATTGTTGCAGGATCCAAGACCACACCTGCACAATGCCAGGCACACTGGCAGACCATTGCGGACATCGTAAGTGCCCTTGGAATCGTGAGGCGCACAGCCAATGATTGCTATAAGCGCTGGAATGACCTAAAGCGCAGGGCAAAGAATAAGCTGGCCTCAAGTCATGCCGCAACTCTAGTGACTGGAGGTGGGTCTCCAGTAGAAGACATGGAACTCACTCCACATGAGTCAGTCGCTGGGACCTACGTCACGGAGGAACAGATCCAATGCGTGGGAGATCTGCCTGAGTATGAGGCATTGTCCGGTGAGTGCACATGCATGTGTGTGTCATCCATGTGCATGGTGTGTGTGTGAGGGCTTCTGTTTGTGTGCCAGGTGAGGGTGTGTGCGCCTGAGTCGTTTGGGTCATCCATGTGCTTCATGCAATACATTCTGCGCAGCAGCATTTGGCCATAGCAGTATCCCTTCTGCCAACAGTAGACATCTAGCCCAACAGCACGCCAGTTGCCCTTGAAGTGTCACCTTGCCACAACATTGTTGCTTATTTTTCTCTGTTCATTCAGGCAGATTGTTTGCATTCCACCACTTTTACTAGGCATTTCTCAGTCCTCTAGTCACATGTCTGACATGGCTATGGTAAAGTGGAGTGACTTTGTTACCTGGATATCATTTGTTTAGACATGTCCCTGTGCAATCGGACCATTTTGGACTGGCAGCTCCAGGTGAAAAATCAGACCTGTTTGAATTAGAAAAGCTATTACATGAGGGAACTGGACTGAATGAATAAGTGCTGCCCTCCTCTCCATCTTCACTTAATAGCAATGGTACATGCCATCTGTGTGATGGCATGTGTAGTTCACCTGGCAATCACAGGCCAATGTGTGATGTCACTGCCAGGCAGCATGCAGAAAATGTGTTCATCTTCCATCTTGGTGTCATCAGTGTGTGCCATTTGCCTACCCTTCATACGCAGTGAGGGTGCATGCATGGGAGGGTTTTAGTCATGTGGGACATGTGTCAATCAAGTACTGGTTCTGTTGCTTCACAGCCCTCATTGTGTGCCATGGTGCTAATGCCTGTTTCTATTTGTTTGCTTTTATGTCTTTGCAGGGGAAGACGCACCTGATACTGCTGGGGTTGTGGAGATGGTGCAGACCCAGGAGGGGTCCGAGGGCCGACCGACCACCAGTGAGGGACGTGGTGTGGTGGTGGGTGAGAACCCACAACTGCTGCAGGTCGTGCTCTCAAGTGGTGTCTCTGACTGCACCTCCCCCGAGCTGTACTCAGGTGTTGATTCGGATGATGAGACCTACGTGCCGTCGCAGGTGAGTGTTCCTGGGAGGGATTCTGTTCTGTCCCACCCACCTGCACCAGGGTCAGAACCCTCAATTGGGATGTCAGTGTTGGCAGCTACGCCTTTGGTGGTTACGGATGCAGGGTCACACTCCACGACATCTGATCCTGTTCCTGGGCCAGCGGATCAGAGGGGGAATGCAGTCCTGCAGCCTCAGGCAGTGCCGGCACAGCAAGGCGCAGTTCTCCTTGCCCCAGACAGATGTGGTGCCCGCCGACGTGGTGGCCGTACGCCACCTGGCAATACCGCATGGGAGCAATCCATTTATGGTATGGCAACCCAACAGGCAGCATCATCAGAGATGATGGCTCAGGCCATGGATAGGGTGGCCACTTCCATTGTCCCCCCCGAAAGGCTGATGGAGCGACTACAGCAGGCAACCGACTCCATCTGCCAGTCACACAGGGAGGACATGTTGGCGTCCAACAGGGACAGGCGGGCGGCACTGGCGACTCTGCAGGAAGCCATCTCCATAGAGTCCCAGGGCCACAGGGAAGCCCTGAGGCTGGAACTCCTTCACCTCAGGACGACTCTTGTTGAGCTTGAGGCTTCAACAAACCGAAGGACAGAACAGCAGCTGGAGCGTCTCACCCGTACGCTCTCAGCTGAGATGCAGGCAACTAGGGCGGAGGTCCGGGCATCCCGTGAGTTGTTGCATGGTGACCTCCGCACACTCATCCTCCAGAACGAGACCTACCACACCTGCATGCTTGCAGCCATGGAGGAACAGACTAGGGCCTTGCGTGGGCTGCCTCCCATAGTGCCACCACCTCCGGATGCAGCTGCACAGGGTGATAATAGCGACAGCAGTGATACTCCCACAATAGGGTAGCCGTGTGGGCCATGAGCCCATGGAGGTGTTTTTTTTTTCGCAAGATCCACACAGGTGGGTTTTGGTGTGCACCCTGTCCTCGGACCTCCTGGTTGGCCTCCCCAACCCCCCCGGGCCCATTAATGGCCATTTTTTATTTTTTTTTTTAAAATGTTTTTTTTATTTTTTTGGGACAATGTGTTGCCTTGTGTGGCTCCCGTGGGCATACGCTGCATTTTGGCTGGGCACATGCAGGCTTGTCATGTATTTGGTTCAGATGCTTGGGTTTTTGTCACACACACCCCTCCTGCTTCCCGTTTCCATGGGCTTGCAAAGGGTGTGCCCAAGTGACATTGACGTACATGGTGACATTGGACTCCCACTACATGTGTGGGTAGTCTAGTCAATACTGTGTATACATTCCTAGTGCATATTGCTGTTGTGTTGTACACTGCATGTTGCATTGATATGTAACTCATCATCCGTGTCTACCTCCTAATTTGCTGGTCCTTTCCTCATGTCTACACAAGGCCTTCTACTTTGGAGATGGGGTCCATGTTGGCAGCAGTGCACCTACAACTCTACATGGCGGCAACACTGTACAGTTGGAAGTGGTGGGAGTGCAGGCATTTCCAGGTGGTGAGACTACTAATTCCTTACATTCGTAATGTCATGTTAATGGTAGTTTTGAGGGTCAGTAGCTGATAAGTGTTATTGCTAAATACCTGCTCAAGTGTGTTGTTGGTCCTGCATTACTGTGAGCATTTCAGGTGTCGCGAGTTTCAATTAGGGACACTGTACATTGTGACACTTGTGTCATGTTGTGGGGATTACTTTGTTTACCTGCACATAGCATGACATGGCACGGTGTGTCGTGTGGCGGTGCTGGGGATGGGTTGGGTGACATGGCACTGTCCTCATGTTGCATTTTGCAAGTGGGTATTCATTTTAGCTGCATGAATGTGTTTTTTCACGAAACTGCATTGGTGGTGTCTGTGTAGGTAGGGATGCACACATTGTAATACTTCCAGGTGAACAATCTCAGGCTGATATGGTTTTGACGGTTGATTCTCCAGACATTCAGGATCAGTGTCAGGTTGAGTCATCATTGATTGTCAGATGGTATGTGCCAGGGCAGTGTGCACACCACAGGGGTGTGATTTCTATGTGAAGTAATTAGCCACTAGCTGTGTACGGGCTTCCTCCCCCCGTGCCCTTTCCCCTCCCATGCGCAGCGGGCGTGCATGTGGTCGGGGATGTGGGGGCACCACCATGTCCACGGCCAGGCCCCGGCGTGTTGCAACGTTGTGCAGGACACATGCTGCCACTATGATCCTGCACACTACTGGGGGAGCGTATAACAGATGCCCGCCAGAACGGTCAAGGGAGCGAAAGCGTGACTTAAGCACTCCAAATGTGCGCTCCACTATGCCCCGGGTTGCAATGTGGGCTGTGTTATATCTTACCTCGGGTGGCGTGGTGGGGGTCCGAATTGGCGTCATCATGTGGGGGCTGAGAGGGTAGGCACTGTCCCCTGTGGAGGTGGTGATTGGTATCATTGGTGGGGTTGTGACCTTGCTCCATATCTGACATGCATGCATGTGCAGTGGCATTCATACTCACCAAGCAGCCATGTATCGCCATGCCGCCCAGCTTCTAGGTCCCGGCTTAGGGTGGACATTCGGTAAATGAAGCTGTCGTGGGTGGACCCGGGATAGTTGGCATATACTGAGGTGATGGTTCCCTTGGCATTACAAACTACCTGCACGTTGATGGAATGCCAGTGCTTGCGGTTCCTATAGATGTGCTCATATGCCCTGGGGGGACGTAGAGCCACATGGGTGCAGTCGATGGCACCTAGCACTATGGGGAATCGTGCCACACCGTAAAAATCCAGGGCGGCAGCATGCCTTTCTGCAGGTGTTCTGGCCAGGTATATGTGCCTGCGGACTGATGGGCGTGCAGTGATGATGTTCAAGACCTGGTGTAGGCAGCGTGACTGCGTGGCCTGTGACACCCCACCCACTATGACACTTGTCCGCTGAAATGATCCAGTGGCTAAGAAGTGCAGTACATTGAGGACCTTCTCCAGGGGGCTGAGTGCTTGGGAGCACAGGGTGGGTGATGTGAGGTCATCCTCCCACTCACTCACCAGGTCCAGTATTATGTGTGGTGGAAACCTGTACCTCCCATACACCTGGTCATCAGGCATCCCGAAAAGGCTGGTTCTGGGTGTGAATATTCTGGCCCTGACTATCCTCCTCCTCCTCCTTTGGTAGCCCACGGCCACTGCTGCTAGGAACGGTATATTCATCCTGGCGTCTGAGCTTGTTAGTTTTTTGCGCGCAAATGTATGCGTCGCGGGTCGACGTATGCCTGCTTCCTACTGGCGTATGTGTTTCTTTGCGCGTGTTGTAGGCGAGCGTGTGAAACTTCCCGCGCACCCCTGAAATCCAGTACCCAGGCCAATAGTGTGTGGAAATTCCCGCGCACCCCAGAATACACGTGCGCTGATGTACTCGCGTGTGAAACTTCCCGCGCACCCCTGAAATCCAGTACCCAGGCCAATAGTGTGTGGAAATTCCCGCGCACCCCAGAATACACGTGCGCTGATGTACTCGCGTGTGAAACTTCCCGCGCACCCCGGAAATCCAGTACCCAGGCCAATAGCGTATGGGAATTCCTGCGCACCCCGGAATACACGTGCGCTGATGTACTCGCGTGTGTAAGTGCCCGCACACCCCTGAAATACACGTACATAGGCCAATCGCGTGTACGCTCACTTTTGTCCAATTACACGCGATGACACTCTGACGTGCAGTCTTTCCATGTGTGCTCCGTCATCACGTGCTATGAGGGAAATACCCGTGCGGGTCACGTCACAGACGCACTTACGCGCTGAGGGCCTTTGGTCCAATAAAATCGCGTATGCGTGCTGACGCGCTTACGCGCTAAGGGCCTTTCCTCGAATTTCACGCTGACGTGCAGGATTTTCACGTGCCAAATCACTCCGTATCAAGCTGGCCACGTGAAAACACACGGAAGACCACGCTCCTGCCCAGAAGGCCGAATTACTGCCCCCCAGTGCCCCGAGCAGCCTCCCACGTGCCATCTGCTGCTGCTGCCTGCCTGCCTGCCTGCCTGCTGCCACCGTGCCCTGCCATTTGGTGCCTGCACATCAGCCATCTGCAGGGGTCCAGTTGCTGTGTCCACCCCTGCTGGAACAGAAGACTCCCGACTGGGATAACATCGCTCCACAGCCCAGCCCCAGGACCCAGTTGCCCACCCACTCCTGCCTCTGGGGTTGCCATGTCGGGCACTTCCACATCTGGCACCAGTGGCAACCCCAGGCCAGAGGGGCAGAGGGGCACCAGCTTCACTGCCACCGAAGTTGGTGTCCTGGTGGAGCATGTCCTGGGGCAGTATGATGCCCTCTTTGGATCGTCCCGCGCCAGCAAGGAAGGACGGGAGAGGATCTGGGCCGACTGTGTGGTTGCCATCAACGCGGAGGGGGTGGCAACCCGCGACGTCCAGAAGATCAAGAAGCGCTGGGAGGACTTGAGGTCCAGGACCCTCGTGAAGGCCCGGCGCCTCGTGGAGGGGAGCCGGGGCCGCATGAGTTCCATCCAGATGAGGGTCCTGGAACGCGTACGCCCAGCGCTCCATGCCCAGATCCTTGAGAGGGAGACCCGTCTGGAGTTGAGCGGTAAGTGGCCAAGCATTGCTGTGTGAGACAGGGCATGTTGCGGTGTGCTGGTTGTCTGATACTTGCCTGTATGTGTGACATAGGCCATGTATGCATGTATGTGTGCAGGGACATCATGGTAATGCATGTGCAACCAGTGATGTGTGAACCACATGGTTGTTGCATGTGTTTAAATGTGACATGGGGAGCCCTATGCAGATTTTACACATGAGAGCATGCCAGTCTCTGTTCCTGGACATGGGTGGGGGTGAGGGATGGGTGCTGATGCCAGGTACATATATGGTAGCCATGTCTGTGTGCCTGACCTGCGTGTCTGTGACTTGTGGATGCCATGGATGCATGACACATGTGTGTGACAATGCACAGATTCACTGATGCAGCCTAGTTATCCTTGTATCCGCTGTGTTTGGGGTGTATGAGGCCAGATGGATGTGACTGAGGTGAAGTGTGTGCATGTGATAGGCATGACCCATGATGCATGTGAGTTCCATATCATTGTATGTTTCAAGAGTCCATTGGACATGTATGGAAATGTCCATGGCATGCACCATGCCTGTTACTGTGTGTGTTTTGCCTGGACTGACCCATGTGTTGTGGAGGGACATGATGGAAGTGTACTTTGACAGTGGTACTCATCTGCTATTGCTTCCTGTCTAGGGGACCATTGAACAGTACCCTGATGCTTGTGTTCTATGTCTCCCTCTACGCAGCGGCTTGTGAAGAAGAGGGCGGAGACAGCGCTGTGGAGCAAGGCGGCGGGGATGCCCCCACGGCTGCAGCGGAAGGGGTGGGTGAGCCCCCACAGGGGCCTGCTACGGCGGAAGACGGTGAGGAGCCATCTAGGTTGGTGGTTTCCACAGAGGAGGAGGAGGCCGCCACTGAGGCACACCTGGGGCCTGGTGGGGGCATCCCTGCTGGTGCAAGTGGTGCAGTCCAGGGGCAGGGGCAGGAGGCAGCACAGGTCACCGTGGAGGGGCCTGTGCATGTCGCTGTCCCTGACCCTGTGAGTGCACCACCATGCACCAGCAGGGATGCCCCGTCCCAGGCCCGTCCGCAGGTAGAGGGGATGTCCATGTCACCTGACTCCCCTCCACCTGCGGACGAGGGGACCCGTGGCCGTATGGAGAAGGTCCTGATTGGGGTAGCGATGCGCGCGGGTGCAATTCGTGATGACGTGCGTGCTTCCCGGGAGGAGCACGCACGTCATCACGAAGAGCACTGTGCCAACGTGGCCCAATTGGGATCTTCCATGTTCGGGGGTTTCCTGCATGTGTCGGCCAATCTGGCGGCCCTCTCCTCCTCTGTGGAGGCTATACGCCGGTCATTCTCCTTGCCGTCTTCCGGCCCAGATGCCACCAGGGCCCCCTGTGGACCTGCCCTGACCAATGCAGCCAGCTGGGTGGGGATCCCATCCCTGCCACAGTCGGGAGTCGGAGGTCCAGCAGGGGTGGACACCACAGCAACTGTACCCCAGCAGATGGAGGATGTGCCGGCATCATCAGGCAGGGCACGTGCACGACGGCGTCAGTGGATTCCATCAGCCTGGATGCCGTCGTGCTGGCAGAGGCAGTTGCGTCGGAGGCAACAGCAGAGTCAACGTGGGAGGCATCATGGCTCGGTGCCATCAACATCGGAGGGGCAGGCATCGGCCGGAGGGCAGGAGGACCCAGGACAGGAAGTGTCTTCCGTGTGGCTGCGGTTGGGCCAGCAGATAGGTGCGGAGCGGTGGCGGGCGGAAGAGGCGCGGCTCACGATGGTCAGGGCGGAGAACTCCATGTGGAGGGCCCTGAGGCGGGCCGAGTGCCTCGAGGCAATCCGCAGGGGGTTGGAGGAGCAGTTGGCGTCGTCCCTGCGGACCCTCAGGGCCATGGAACAGGACCGCCTCCGGGACATAGACAAGGAGTTTGATGATGCCCTGGCCCGGAACACCACAGAGTGAGCCGCTGGACTTGCCCGCCGCCTTTGTATATAGTTCTTTAGTTTTAGGTTTCCTTTGTTTCTTCTTATGATTTGGAGTCGACGGACACTGCTCCACTTTTTGTATATAGTTGCATTTTAGTTAGGGTTTTTTGTAGGTTTCCTTTGTTCAGTTGGGCTCATGGACCTTTGGATGTTTTGTACATAGTTCTTCATTGGATTGTTTTTTTTTTTTTATTTATTTATTCACCATGGAGCAATGGTCTTTGCATTTATTTTTCTCTCTCGGATTGATTTTATTTTTAATGTGACTTTGGACAACATTTTTGGGGATTTGGATTAGTAGTTTTGATTTTTTTGGACGGACATGCAGCTTATCTTTTTTTCATTGCCATTGTAGTTTGTTTCATTTCATTTGCATTCAATTTTTTTTAATACAATTTTGTTTTCATACTTCACTGTGTGGTATCATCTCATTGGTTTCATGCATGTCATGTTGGGTGTTTTCCCATTCAATTGCAACCATTGTGTGTGACGGACATGGGTTCATTTGCTTTATGAACATTGGGGGTGTAACATGTAATTTCCATTTCCATGTGGGTGAATGGGTTACTTGGTAGGGCCTTTTGGCTGTGCAGGCTGACCATAACGCACATGATTGGGGATTGTGAGGACCTGGGTGCAGGGGGACATGAGTGGGGGCCTGGTGGAGGGTGCCCCTGCACTGCTGGGGGGTGGGGGTGATAGGGGCCATGAGTGGGGGCCTGGTGGAGGGTGCCCCTGGATGCTGGGGGGTGGGGGTGCAGGGGGCCATGAGTGGGGGCCTGGTGGAGGGTGCCCCTGGATGCTGGGGGGTGGGGGTGCAGGGGGACATGAGTGGGGTCCTGGTGGAGGGTGCCCCTGCACTGCTGGGGGGTGGGGGTGGTGGGAGACATGAGTGGGGGCCTGGTGGTGCTGCTCCTGCACTGCTGGGGGGTGGGGGTGATAGGGGCCATGAGTGGGGGCCTGGTGGAGGGTGCCCCTGGATGCTGGGGGTTGGGGTGCAGGGGGACATGTGTGGGGGCCTGGTGGAGGGTGCCCCTGGATGCTGGGGGCTGGGGGTGCAGGGGGACATGAGTTGGACATGAGTGGGGGCCTGGTGGAGGGTGCCCCTGGATGCTGGGGGGTGAGGGTGCTGGGTGACATGAGCAGGTGTGCAGGGTAGTCCCCTGTGGTGTCGGCTGCCTGCAGGGGCCGTGGAGGGTGTACAGGGAATACCTGGGAGCACACAGCCAAATCGCGTGTAGAATTTCCCGCGTACCCCTGAAATACACGTACCCAGCCAAATCGCGTGTGGAAATTCACGCGTACGTACCCGGCCAAATCGCGTGTGGAACTTCCTGCGCACCCCTGAAGTCCACGTACCCTGCCAAATCGCGTGTGGGACTTCCCGCGCACCCCTGAGATCCATGTACCCAGCCAAGTCGCGTGTGGAAATTCCCGCGCACGTACCCGGCCAAATCGCGTGTGGAACTTCCCACGCACCCCTGAAATCCACGTACCCTGCCAAATCGCGTGTGAGACTTCCCGCGCACCCCTGAGATCCACGTACCCAGCCAAAACGCGTGTGGAAATTCCCGCGCACGTACCCGGCCAAATCACGTGTGGAACTTCCCGCGCACCCCTGAAATCCACGTACCTTGCCAAATCGCGTGTGAGACTTCCCGCGCACCCCTGAGATCCACGTACCCAGCCAAGTCGCGTGTGGAAATTCCCGCGCACGTACCCGGCCAAATCGCGTGTGGAACTTCCCGCGCACCCCTGAAATCCACGTACCCTGCCAAATCGCGTGTGAGACTTCCCGCGCACCCCTGAGATCCACGTACCCAGCCAAATCGCGTGTGGAAATTCCCGCGCACGTACCCGGCCAAATCGCGTGTGGAACTTCCCACGCACCCCTGAAATCCACGTACCCTGCCAAATCGCGTGTGAAAGTTCCCGCGCACCCCGGAATACACGCACACGTTATTTTACAGTCAGCGGGTGTCCGTGTTTGTGGGTACCCCTTTGCACTTCATTTGTCCTGGAGGGCCACAGTATAGGACATTCATCATGGCTGTATATAGGTGCTATTTGTTGGCGCACCTTTTGGCGCACATTTATTACAGGCGCAGAGACGCTACCGCCTGCTTTCTTGTGGCGGTCGTGTTTGTGCCTGTGCGCTGGTTTGACCGTGCGCTTTTTTGCCCTATTCGATTCCATGAATACGTGTTGTAGGCGAGCGTGTGGGCGTTCCGCGCACTTGCACCCTGTACTTCCCCCGTGACGCCCACATTTTGGCAAGTTGTTCCCCATTCCGAGTGGTACGCCCCGTGTTCCGCCTACTTTTGTTGTGTGCGCCGCGCTATGTGCGATTTTCGCTGTGGCCTGTGCGATTTTCGCTGTGACCTGGCGCACGACGTTAGATGGCCTGTGCGACAACGTGCGCCGCGCACTTTTTTAGCGCACATCCGATGGTTTTCTCGCGCACGGCCTTCCATGAATCGATGTGCGCTGCTTTTTGTGCGATTTTCGCACTTGCACTGCGATTTTCGCTATTCCACTGCGAATCGCACGTTTTTGGCCACTTGCGCCGCGCTAATTATTCCATGAATCGGCCTGAAAGAGTTTTGTTGGACTGTGGCATATTTCGGGACACTCTTTTCGGTCACTAAGAGAGTAAAGGGAAAAATAATTGGTCTTGAGCCGCAGAAGCTTGTTGACATTGGACTGAGGTGCACTTAAGCCTTGATTGAGAAAAAGGTTATGCCAAAATCTGAGTTTCATTTTCTCCATCGGAAAGAGGAAAGGGGTCCCCTATTCCTGCCTTGCTGAAAGTCCTTTCTAGGGTGCCTATGGTGGTGCCTAACGACAACGCTTTCCGGATCATTTTTGCAATCTTTGTGTTCAATTTACATGCTTAGCCTGCACTGGTGGGGAGAACTACCAATGTTCACTTGTTCTTGCAAGATCCAAAAAATTGCCCCATTGTGAGAAGATTGCTTATAGCTATAATTGAGCAGATCCTTCAACTTCCTGAGTTCAGAGTGAATAATACAAATGCCCCTGTCACCAGATAATGCTCATAGACTGGCCAGTACAGTGTTTCTTTATCTAATAGAGGAATGCCCGTATCTTGTTGGAAGACAAACCGATGTCCGAACCTTCCTGAGAGATCCAAGAAACGATGCAGCACTCAATGAAATATTGAAAGATATTATCAGCGAAGTGAATGCATATTCCGAGAGAACCTTGAGGACAGAGTGAAAATTCCAAGGAAAAGAATCAAGAAATATTTTCCAAATTAGGAACTTCATGCTGAAAGAAAATCTTCATGGTATCGGGTCGGAGGCCAAGTCGTGGAATTTACTCGGAATTTGAGTACATTATTGTATTGTTAGCCTGCTGAAACTGATCAAGGAACTTTTTTGAGCCGATTCCGCAGAGTTTAGAAAAGTGCATGATGTTGCCCAATTAAAAATACTTTTTCTTTCTTTAAACGCAAAAGGGGCAGCATCAGTAGCAACTTCATAATGGAAGAGCACGACAGATGTCCACAATGTATTAAAGGTTTTTGCTTTAGGTGGTCCTGTTTATGCACAATTTACACCTGTATTCTGTTCATAGTAATACTGCTCTCACTCACAGTATGAACGTCATATTATGTAGACATAAGTAAAGTGAAAATTCCTGTGTATCCTCCTGTGCAAGAAAAGAAGGATACAGACATGGCAACTACAAGACAGCCGAGACCTATGTGATTTTTCCTACCCTAGAGATAAACACGAAGGCACCTGGTCCTGTGATAAGTGAACCAAGGTTAGTTTCTAGAAGGAAGTCACACATGAGATTTTGCGAGACATTTTTATGCCTAAGGATCATGCTGAGAGGATGAAAGTTTTAGAACTTTCTCCTACTCAGGTAGCACATATAGATGCACCTAGTTCACTGACAAATGGTTTTATGATTGGTCCAGTAAGAAGACCCTATGCTGACATACTTCAAGGGATGGTTATATAAGCTCATGTGAAAAGGAAGAGACCTAAGAGAAATACCAAGGAGGATGATCATGAGCTCAGGGACGTCATTTAGGGGTCACCAGAGGTCGCAACTACACCCTCTGAGGTCTCCCTTGCGACTTCTAGAAAAAAAAAAGAAAAAAAAGTTTTTTTTATTTTTCATTTTTTTTAATGCAAGCTCATGGGCTGTGGCTAGCACCATGTGGCTCTTTAGTTCTGGAGTGGCTGGCTTTCTTGTTAAAGCCCCTTAAAAAAAGAAGAAAAGGAGTGACACAAGTCTAACACTTTCAGCACTGACCCTAAATAAAAAAGATTAGGAATACCAAATAATGTGTCTTTCTGGAATTCTATACAATAATTGCTAGACTCATTAAAGGTTTATTTCAGGCACACTTCAGGGGGTGAGTCATTGATTTAGTCTGTTCTTAAACGCCTCAACTCAGCCTTTCATCCTTGTGAGGTCGATAAATGAGTACCAATACAGGTTGGCTGATATTGGGTGTATATTTTTTCTATATAAAGCGCTTAAGCGTAAGTGCTATATAATAACACATCATTATCATTTGGTCATGGATGTCTGCTTGCATTCACAGTAATTTGGTAATATGGGTCTATACACACTGATCTTAACGATACATATGGCGATCCATTCTTGTATGAAATGTACATCACATTATAGCGATATTGTAACCATATTTGTTGTAGTGTACAATGCTATGTGATAGCACTTCCTGTTTTGTCAACGGGTGAAAGGTTGCGTTCCATCGCATCCCGCGATATCTCTTTGGGGTGAGGTCAATTGACATCACTTCCTGTGATGTCACCAAGGGGTCAAGGGTCGTGTGATGTCACTTCCGCTACCCCTGGCATTTTTGGTGAAATGACATCCCTGCATGAGCTAAATGATTACCTGTATAGTAGAGCACATTTAGGGAACATTTGGTATCAGCATATGAAAGAAGTGGGAAGGAAGAAGTGGGAAGGAGAACCTCGATGGAGGAATGCTTTGTATGTACACTCTTGCCTTATAGCATGGGGAAGTCTAAATTCTTCACAGCTATTGAGATAGATGTCCAGACTGCACATTGTCTATCACACATAGCATTGTTCCGTACAAGAGGCCAGTTCATGGATCAACAGGCATATCTCAAGTGGGCAACTGAATGGACAGATCCAGATGAAGATGATTATATACAAGATACAAAGACAAGAAACAGAGCTCACACCAAGAATCACGTGATCAGATATGAAAAGCCTGGAGTGAAAGTATCTGGAATCAGATGGGAGGTAAACAAAAGACTTGATAATCCAGGAACGACTGAAGAAAACATCAGGCACTGGAAAAACAGAGGACAAATGCAGATTTGGGGATCAGTGTTATCACCAGATGGATGGGAAGAAGGAGTGGTTATCTGCAGAGCCTGGATGATATATGATTGCCCCAAATCAACTGTTTGGAATGCCCAGGTGAGGTGCAAACCATTATGGCCGAAGTTTGCTACCTATTGACGTGGGTCGAAGACAGAGGAGGACCCTTGCAGATAATACCGTTAGAAAAATCGAAGTTGTGCTTCAGAAATAATGGCACAAGAAAAGTCGGAGAGAATGGGAGCTGCAGTCGGATCTTTAATGCACCAAAGATGAATCTTGGAGCAGCAGTGGTTATGGGTCATTATTGGGCTTGCGGATCAAAAGTATATATGAGATTGCCAAAAGACTGGGGAGGAATATGCACACTGGTGAATATTCATCTTCCAGCTTTGATGATTTCTAAAAGTGACCTGAATCTTGACAGTTTCCCGAAAGCAGATGCTCATCTAAGGAAGAAGAGATCTGTGGAACTAGTTAATCGAATGAAGAGAGAATTATTTTTCTGCCAAATCGATAGAAGCTTTCGACTCTATCCCATATGAACACAGATAATTTAGCTAGACGTCATCCGTATTTACGTTAATTTTCATGCCGAGAATCCAGGTTGGAGCAAATACTAAATGGTTACAGATAACCAGATGGGAATTGCTGCAGACGATCAACACAACCATAACGGGATTCAAGACTATCAGGGAAGAGATGAGAGCCAGACACCTGATGAATCTTCAGAACAGATATGTCTTGGACATGATCACAGCAATGGATGGAGGTGTTTTTGCAGCGAATCATGTTGCACATTAATACCTTCTAATGACAACGAGAATGGCACCATGACTGAGGCCAGATGACAGACGAAGTAGAAGACATTGCTGATGACAGCTGGTTTGGAGCACTTTTTTCTTGGGTTCCAAGATGGATGGCATATTCAAGTTCCTTGGAGCCCTGATCGTGTTAGTGTTGCTAGGATTCTGTGTGATCAAGATAATAATCACACAATGCAAGAAGACAGCAAAGAAAGCCATAGGGATGAAGATCATGAATGATGTTGAATCAGGATGGAAGGCCATAGACTTAACAGAAGAGATCAGAGACTTTGTGAAGGCCAGTATCCATTCACCTGAAGGAACAAGGTTCCTGTATCCAAAGAACTATAAGGTGTATGTGAGAAGATGGATCTATTGTAGTCCAAGTGGGCAGTGCATGATCATGACTTGGAATAAGGATGAGCATGTGAAATCAGCTGGATGCATGAAAGGAGTCATAAAGATATGGATCCCAAAGAAGCATTTCTTCAGGCAAGGATGTTTAGATGTGAAGGATGATGGGAGAGTGGTCGATGAATCACCCAGGGGGGGTAGTATAGAGAAGGAGCTAAGTACCCCCATCTCAATCACTTTGCCCATATTGCCTATCTGCTGGAAATCAGAATATGACACATGTATAAAGCCATTTGAATTACAGATACCAAGAAGAATCCTGGAAGCAAGGTTCCCATTGAGGCAACCATACCCGCATATGAGACAGTATGATGGCTATCCGAGTGATAGTCCGGAAGAAAGCAGGACAAATTGAAGAAACAAAGAGAAATAGTGACATCATACAAATCAAAGCTGACGGATATAGAGAAGAGATGCAGAAACCAGAGGATGTAGACAATTCTATAAGGCATCAAAAAAGAATTGAGATGTATGACATATTGGGATCAAGATGAAGACACGTATGCTACAAAAATAATGAAGATACTAATCTATGTCACACATGTAAATATGCAAAGAAACGCACTCAGATGAAGTATTCTTGAGGCTAGCTTTATAGTAAATAGAGTGTGGCATGCACCATGTACATATATATATTGGAGTCAGTAGAAGATGGATGTTCCCACTACATACAATAGCGGTGCTGAGCAAAAGAAGGAAGGCCGCTTTTGCAGTTTCAAGTGTGGCACAGTCAGAAAACAAGTGAATTAACAAAGGCAAAACCTCAGAAAGGCGATGTTGAATGAGGCAAGAAACCAAAGTCTCATCAGATAGGGGTGAGCTGACATTGAATACAAATCGTGTGAAGGGGCGAAGCTTCCTGTTCAGAAGAGATGAACGAGAACAAGAAGACATCAGAGGTCTATTGGAAAATAGCGTTTTTAATAAACTGAAAGCTCAATTTCGTGGTCTTTAGTCATGTGGGGAGAAGTCGGATGAGCATGATGGTTAAACCATTCGCACGAGGGCAGAGCGTGTCTTCACTCTCCTGAATTCTTCAGTACCAAGGAACATTTCCAAGGATGAGTTCAAAGCCCTAATTGACAGCAGACCACTGAGGTGATGATGGATGGTCATGTTAATTGGTAGGAAGTTATGGTTAAGACCAGGTTATCTGCACCTGGACGCTCAGCCTGCTTGCTGCTAACATTGGTTGGAAGAGTACTGACGGGGGTTAGAAAGTAACCAATGATAGGGGACCGCATGATCAGGGGTCCTATAGTTGTGTAGCAAATTAGACATTGTATATTTAGTGACGTTCATAGTGACATATTTTAGGGAAGGGCTTAGTTGCCCCATCTGATGTTAAGAAGCCTATCGCTTTATTTCACTGCCCAAACGAGTATGGATTGTATACCTAGATGATCCGTTTAGACCCTATCAGATTCACCCATAGGTTTTTAAGTTTGCCACGTAGGATGACGTTAGTGATACGCAGGTTAACCTCATCAATGACGAAAATGTATTATAAAAGTGTGTTTTTTTTATTAAATGCCTTGAGATCGTAATGAGAGACGTCTGCTGATGTCTGTTGTACTCCCTGTTTTAGATCATTGATATTAAAACAGTTATCCTTTTGCCAACTACCTGAGATGTTTCGATTATTGATGTTTGAATAAAATTCTGCATCCCCATCTATCTCAAGGATATTGCTAACTCATCTTAAAGGGCTGGAAGGTCCAGTTCACTAGAGCAGTGGCAAGAATAGAACAGTTACTGGCTGAGATAAAAGGATGAATGTGGTGTAGACGGTTTGTTGTAAATGCGCAAGAGGACCTTGTGTGCGAGACGTGTGATGTCATATTTAATTCAGCGTCAAGAAACACACCTAAGGTCCTTACGCTTTTGGAGTTGCTGGCAATACTGTATGCCGGGATGAGATTCTTGAGTCTTTGGGCAGAAGCCAAACTCAGTAGCTCTGTTTTTCCTCTGTTAAGGGCCAGGAAGTTTTCGGCCATCCATGACTGTATGGCATAGTACACTGTGTTAATAGCGACGTCCTGTGTATAGTCCCCAGTGAGCTCGAGGACAACCTGGGTGTCGTCACCATAGTTGGTATAATGAACACCCAGGCAGTCCAAGAGGCTGAGGAGTAGCCTGATGCAAACATTAAAGAGCGAGGGAGCAATGCAAGAGCCCTGCGGAGCACCACAGGTTTGGACAGTAGGAGTGGAACTTGCACAGCTGACTGCAACTCTGGCGGTACATGGCCCAAGGAAGGAGGCAATCCATTGAGCTGCCGAGTCTGAGCAGTGTGTCTGTGTTCTTAATCTGGACACCAAATGATAGTAAATCAACCAAATCAAA